>NC_091768.1:62666579-64061163 GCF_029378745.1 Bos indicus | reverse complement strand
TTTGATTTAAAAACGAATATTTTTGACTTAGTTTAGTGAGGCAATCTCCCAAGGCCAATAAAGGTAAGCTTGAATAGATTACACGACCTCTGAGTTTCCTTCAATTTTCTAAAACCTTCTGATTTTAGGATAACTAAAAATCATTAGCCGCTAATTAGATACCTATTATTCCCCCAGTTATTTACCTTGACAGCACCATCTCGTTCATCAAAATGAATGAAAGCATAATCTTTTAATTTCTTCACTCGTTCCAGTTTCCCAAACTGACTAAATGCCTTTTCTAAAATCTCTTCTGTTACAGTATTAGCCAGGTTGCGTACAAACAGCACTTTTACCTGAAATTTAAGAAACAGAAACTTCTATATATTTCCAAACAATTAAATTTCCAAGATGCCACCATCCCAACCCTGCAAACTTAACTTTAGTCACAATCCATTAGAAATATAAACTAGACTAAATTTTCAACTCATTTGGGCAAACATTAAGGCGCTACTGAATTTAATGGGCAAAATTCTAAACAGATATCTCAAAGATGCACAGATGGTGACTAAGCATAAGAAAAGATGCTCAGTATCACATATCACATGTCATTAGGGAATTGCAAATTAAAACAGTGAGATATCATTACAAAGTATTAGAACGACCGGCCAAAATACAAAACACCAACACCATCGAATGCTGTTGAGAATGTTGAACAACATATTCACCGCATTAGAATGCAAAATTATACAATTTTGGCAGCTTCTTACGAAACTAAACTTACTTTTGTACCATATGATCCACTAATCACACTCTTTGGTACTTACTCAAAAGAGGTGAAAACATGTCCACACAAAAACCTGCATATGGATGTTTAGCATACCTTAATTCATAATTGCCAAAACTTGGAAGCAACAAAGCTGTCCTTCAGTAAGTGACTGGATAAATTTCAGTTCATTCAGACAATGGAATAATACTTAGTACTAAACAAGAAATGAGCCATCAATCCATGAAAAGACATGGAGTAAAAGAAGGTATCTTAAATGGTTACATACTATATGATTCCAACTATGTATGTGACATTTGGAAAAGGAAGGACAAAGCTATGGAGATAGTAAAAAGAGCAATATTTGCCAGGAATGAAGGAGAAGAGATGAAGAGGCAACCATGGAGAATTCTTAAGGCAATAAAAATATTCTGTATGATACTATGATAATGGATACAAGACATACATTTGTCAAATCTATAGGATGTAGAACACCAACAGTAAATCCTAATGGAAAGACTGAATTATAAAACTTTTCATCTGGATCACTGATTACGACAACGTACCGCTCTAGCAAGGATACTGATAGTGGAGGAGGCTGTGCAGGTATGGTGGCAGATGTGTATGGGAAACCACTGTACTTGCTGCTCAAAAACAAAACACGCTATGCACAGCATTTCCTGAAGTGAAGTGAAGAGTTGCTCAGTCGTGTTTGACTCTTTGTAACCCATGGAATTCTCCAGGCCAGAATACTGGAGTAGGTAGCCTTTTCCTTCTCCAGGAGATCTTCCCAACCCAGGGACTGAACCAGGGTCTCCCTGCATTGCAGGCAGATTCTTTACCAGATGAGCCACAAGGCAAGTCCTAGTACTTTCCAGTAGTTATTATTTTACAATCAAAATGGAGGTGGCTATTTCCTAATAGTGTGAATACTGCTCCTGCTAAGTCGCTTCAGTCGTGTCCAATCCTGTGCAACCCCAAAGATGGCAGCCCACCAGGCTCCCCCATCCCTGGTATTCTCCAGGCAAGAACACTAGGGTGGGTTGCCACTTCCTTCTCCAATGCATGAGAGTGAAATGTGGAGGTGAAGTCGCTCAGTCACATCCAAGTCTTCATGACCCCTTGGACTGCAGCCTACCAGGTTCCTCCATCCATGGGATTTTCCAGGCAAGAGTACTAGAGTGGGTTGCCATTGCCTTCTCCAAACGTGAATACTATGCCATCTTAAAAAGCAGCTGAACTTAACAAAGCAAGTCAAAACTAACTGAAACCCTTCACAGAGAAGAATATTCAAAGCATTGTTAAGATAAATTCTTCCAATCCTGAAAGATCCTCAAAATACAACTACAAATTTAACCTGGCTAAAAAACATTATCACTTCCTCCTAAAAGTAGCATCTGAATTTCTTAATCTTAGAGGGCTAACGAAAGCTTAATAAGCCAAAGAAAAAAAGAATGAATCCTAAGTATCTCTGTCTTCAAGAATATTTACTGTTTAATATTCACAACTCTGATACCTCACACTCCTTTCCTTATTTAAGTGAACTCACTCTATTTGCTGGCCTATCACCATTAAAGAAGATTCTTAAAAAGACAAAGGGTGGAATAACTTAACTGTGAGCTGCACTGGTAAAGTGGTAAAGTGTTGACTCAAGAGATATTTGTTCTCATAGATGTCTCAACAGACTGCTGAAGCAGGATACCTAATAATAGCTAAACCTTGTAACTGCAGCAGCTCTGCTGAGGCCAGTACAGTTCACTATTTTTAGGAGTAGGACTTTTAACATAAAAACCATGTAATCAAATGGCGCCATTCTCAAAAACTTACAGAAATTTCTTTTTGAATCCACACAAAAATCAAAGTCAGTCATCTCCACAGCACGTAGGCTAACTACTTCACGAGAGTTATGATGCTACACAACTATGGCTGAGGGTCCATGAATAATTTCTGTATTCACCCTCCATGCACTTGTTATTTACTTCTGGTGTGTGGCCTTTAACACAGAACACTTCTCTCACTTTCAAAGCACAGTGTAAGAAAGCACACAGTTTTCCTCCACTCTCTAAAGCCTCCTGCTGCTCCCACCAACACCACACAGAACAATCTTAACCCAACTGTCATTACCTTTGCCATAACCTCAGGATCGGGGTCTTCTATAGGATCAGCCCATTCAACAGTTCCAACATTTCCCCAGACCTTGACTTTACCACTCATTAACCTACGTCTTGCCTGCGCAGCTGTTTTGTGATCTTCATATTCAAGGAAACAAAAGCCTCTGTTTTTTTTCTTGTCGTCTGGTTGGTGGTATAAAATGACGTCTGTAAGACCCTCTGAAAGGAAGCAACCATTCCAGGGAAATTAGATAAAATAAACAAGAATAAGCAGACTAAAAGATTTTTTTGCTAATATTATACTTAAATATCAAAATGAGAACTAATCTCTTATCTTCACAAGAGATAATATACTGAAAATATCGGTCCAGATATATTAAAATATGTATTTTAATATATATTAAAAAAATACTCAAAATTCTGTCCAGCTCAAAAATACTGGTCCAGATAATTTACCTAATCCACACTTTCCCAAGTATTCCTAATGCAAAAATCTCCATTAAAAAAAAAAAAAAAAGGTACCCTTTTTACTTAGACCTGAGGACTATTCTGCTTCCATTAATTAGACAACAGAGAGGCTCGAAATCTTTACAAAACTCTTTTAGGAAAACCAGAAATATAAAATGTTTCATCCCATCCAAGTAAAACCTAATTTTTAATGGCACTCTCCTGGCCTCAGATATCAGTATGTTTATGTCAAATGAAATAGACTATCTTAGTATTGTATAAGAATTTCAAATGATCCTGAAAACTGGTAACAGGCTGATAATTTGCTAAATATATTCTAGGCAGATAAAACTGTTTTCTTATAAAAGCCTGTCACTTGGAAACTTTAATTCAAAGACAATGTAGGCTCTCTGCTTATAGCAAGAGTACTCACTATTCCTATAATTTGGAAAATCAAGTCATTACCTACCAAATATTTTTACTAAGAATGTCAACCAGAACCTCAACATGCATAAAAACACACAAAGAAATACAATCTTCCAAAACAGGAAGCACAACAATGATTGTGCAGATTGAGTTCAAATCCCAGATGTATTCCTTACTAACTATCTAACATTCAGCAAGTTATTTCCCAAAACCTTCTGATTCCATGTCTGAAATATGCAGATACCTATCTTACATGGCTATAGAAAGAATAAAATGAATCAATAAATGTAGTGCTTAAAACAGTGCTTGGCACATAGAAGTCTGCAATTACCTTAAGTGTTACAACTTGCACCTCCTTCCAAATAAATCCAACTTACCTGTTACTTTGCTAAATTCTTCAAGAATCTGTTCCTTGGTTTTACTCTTAGGAATAGAGCCCACAAAAAGCCTGTTGTTGGCAACCGAGATGCAGACACCAATGTGTTTTCCAGAACGAATTTCGTGATTATTATACTGAAAGGGGGAAAAGTGCACCATGTTTTAAAAATACTTAAAATATCCTATGACAGGTGCTTATTACAGAAAGACACACAAATCCCATACAGAAAAGCAAGATCTTTTAACAAACTAAGAATTCAACACTTAAGTTTATCAAGTATCCTTTAAAAAATTATAATCTGAGACACAGGAAGACTGTAACAACAAAACACTGATCACGTTTATGAACTAAACCAAAAATTGTCAAGTCCTTGAAATTTAGCAAATCTGATAAGATTCCAATCTGTAAGCAGCTTAAATTCCAAATTACTGATTACACAATACCTTGTTTTCTACTTAAATGCATCCTGCTGACTATTTCCATGTAAGGAAAATAGATTCAAATTGTCAACAAGCTTTCTGTCTTTCTGTTAATCAGCACTTCAATCTTATTTTTCCATCTCCCCTAACCACTCATAAAAAGTTACAATAATGATTCTTCAGCTTCAAATCCTAAGTCTAAACGAAGAACCTCACTATTCTGAATCCGGCTGTACATTCCACCCCCCCCCCCACTTCATTTTCATCAAGCCTATGATAACACTGGAGAAAGACAAGTAGATTATGGTATAAGTATAGAAGCAACTATAAAACTATAGTAAAATGTAAACAATCTTCAAGTGACCATAAATCATAAAAGGCAACAAAACCATAGAGGCAAAACCCAAAAAGATCCTATCCCTGTTATTCTGATTCTTGTGCAACAGGTACATAAGGTATGAGTGAAGGAAGTACAACTAAGTCAGAAAATTGATTCCTCACTGTCCCTTTCTCCATTATCTCCAGGTATTCAAAATTAAACATGAAGTTCAATCATCTTTCCCTCCAGTTCAGTTTTGTACTTTTTACCCCAACTCAGTTCATACTTGGCCAAGTCTCTGGTCATCATTTTGAACTGTGGTGTTGGAGAAGACTCTTCAGAGTCCCTTGGACTGCAAGGAGATCAAAGCAGTCAATCCTACAGGAAATCAGTCCTAAATATTCATTTGAAGGACTGATGTTGAAGCTGAAACTCCAATACTCTGGCCACCTAATGTGAAGAGCTGACTTAGTGGAAAAGACCCTGATGCTGGGAAAGAGTGAAGGCAGGAGAAGGTGACGACAGAGGATGAGATGGTTGGATGGCATCACCAACTCGACAGACGTGAGTTTGAGTAGGCTCTGGGAGTTGACGGACAGGGAAGCCTGCCATGCTGCAGTCCATGGGGTCGCAGAGAGTGGGCAACTGAACTGACTGACTAGTCAGTCAATCATGATCCCAAGATTACCTCTATTCTTTACACTTATGCCAGAGACATTCTTTTTTTTTAATCACAATTTTGCCTATTAGGAAAAAAATATCCCTCAACGACTCCCCATCAGCAAAACAAAGTTCAAATAGCTGAACATCAGTAAGCCCATCCTAAAATTCCTCCCGCTTCTTCCCTTTCTTCACACTATTGTAATCGTGGCTAATGATGTCAGTTCTCACACTGCTACGCCTCTGAATATAATGCTTTCCCTGAAACTTCACCATGGAAATCTCTTCTGCATACCTGTAGATTTGAGCTCAACCAAATACTTTGCAATCCCTAAATTCTATAAGGATCAATAAAAACACGCTTCTATGTTAACACAGATCAGTAGTTCTCAACAGGTGTAGATTTTGCCCAGGGAGGGAGGAGGCACGTTTGACAATATCTAGACAGATTTTGGTCAACTAGACCTCGTGGCTTAGAGGTGAAGAATCCGCCTGCCAATGCAGGAGAGGCAGGTTCCATACCCTGAGAAGAAAATGGCAGCCCACTCCAGTCTTCTTGCCTGGGAAACCCCATGGACAGAGAAGCCTGGTGGGCTACAGCCCATGGGATCACAAAAGAGCTGGACATGACTTATCGACTATAAACAGGCAGATTTTGGTCAACTAGAGGTGGGACTTGCTCTTAGTATTTAGTGGGTAAGTAGAGGTCAGAGATGTTACCAAACATCCTATAATTCACAAAATAGCCCAGCATGATAGCTATCTAGTCTAAAATAGTGCTGAGATTAAGAAATACTGCCCTGGACTTTGTTTTCCCATACTATTTGTATTTAGACCAAGCACCTCTTAAAAGTAGAAATATGCAGTTATCTGCAGATAGTAGACCTATGGTTGAATCCATCATTGCATGGGATTATGGACAATGAGACTACAATATCCCACCACACAAGTAAGTGAATCTAAGAACACAATAAACTATTTAAGACATGTACATTCCCTAGATTTTTACACATAAGCATCAAATAGCCAGCCTTAGCAACAAATCAATGACTTTCAATTTGGTCATTTAGTCTGTAATTCCAGAAGTTGACCAAGGAAAAGAGAGAAAGAGGAGTTACTCTGAAGATGACAGAATTTGGTATCACTTTCCCTTTTTTGTATTTTTGTTTTCCAAATATTCTAAGACCAGGGGCTATGTACTTAATAATGCTGCTTCAAAATGGTGATAACTGTTGCCATTATTTTCTATATAAGCAAAGTTTCTTCCCTTCTAACCTATCCTCACCAGCCCTGCTCTGGTTAATCAAGGTAGGGTAGGTAGAAGGTATTTAAAATGACAGTAGTCTGAACAACTGTCAGACCTGGTGGGTTCCCAGGTAACACCAGAGGTAAAGAACCTGCCTGACAGTGCAGAAGATGTAAAAGACACAGGTTTGATCCATGGGTGGGGAAGATTCCCCTGGAGAAGGAAATGGAAACCCACTCCAGTATTCTTGCCTGGAGAATTCCATGAACAGAGGAGCCTGGTGGGCTATAGTCCATGGGGTCGCAAAGAGCCAGACACAACTGAAGCAACTCAGCATTCATTCATTCAGTCTGACCAATAGGAAGCTATGAATATTTAGCAGGATTTATAAAGAAAACTGTAACTCTTCATCCACATTTTTTTTTAATTTAAAAAATGGAAACATTTTTAACTGACCCATAGAGAGTAAACTGGCTCTCCAGTGAAGTCATTAAAGGAAAAAAGACTCTGGGCATATTGTCCAAATGAAGCAAAGTAAACATTTTCAAAGCAATGTCCGCATCTACAGATTAAGCATGCACTTTTCCATGTATATTTTGAGTTAACTTTTCTTACTCTAGCATTTTTAAGGCCAATCTATCATCTTAAAGTCAAAATTAAACTTTACATCCTAGCAAGTGAGTAACAGTGACTTAGACTGTAGAAAGGCATTACAAACAACTGTTCTGATGCTTACTAGAGATTCTAATTTAATGCTGATAAACCCTTACTCTCAAGGGTTAAGTAGTCAGGACTATATAATGGTATCAAGATAAACAAAAAAATGTCTTTTCCAAACTAGGAAAGTTGGCACTGAAATTAACACGTTTTAGAAATCTAGCTTTCAGATCCAGTAGCACAGTGAGGTAATCAAATAAAACAAAGATGAACCAATATAGTTTCAGTATTTCAGAACACCAAAATGAACTGTACAGCCTGGAACATTCCCATCACCCAGGCTCAAAAACACCAAGTCACTCTTTCCTTGCCTCATAGCCAATCAGTCAACAAATCCCGAGAAACTCAGCAACCTCAGATTTGGAATCTGATCCAGAAGTAGTTGCTCAGTCCTAACTCTCCTTATAGCAGCGAAACAGCTGCCTCCCAAGCCTGTCCAAGTAAGTCTTCTTTACATTGAGTCAAACCTACTTCCCTAAAAATTCTCCAATGAATCTATTTCCTCCTCCAAATGAGGCACTTCACATACCTACACACAATGCTTACAACTCAGTCCTCTTTGCTTGGCTAATCATTCCTTCTCTGAAATTGGAAAGTGCCTCCAGGAGTGCCACGAAACAGTGACATTCATAACACAACAACACAAATGCAGGCTAAGACTGAGGAGTCTAGAGTAAGCTGGAGACTATTCTAACACTTCTAAACACCGGCTTCTATAACATGCAGTCCAAGATTATCTCAGCTTATTTGGCAATCATACCACACTGCTGAAACACTACAGTTTACTTGTGAGTAAGTTGTGTATAGGACTTGACTTTCAACCCCCCTCAATTCCACCCTTCTGATATAAACTACTGTCCCAGGCTATCAAAATCTTTCAGATCCTTATTTTGTCATCCCCCATGGCATTTATCACTACATGTAGATTCAAGTCACCAAACATCTCAATCAGTCCAACTATACCCTCATTCAAATCACTAATAAGGAAAAAAGAAATACCATCTATAACATATTTACATTATGCAACCTACACTAACACTCAAAACTTCAATGGTACCATGCAACTCAGTCCAGTAGTCAATGACTACTGCCTTTTAGCATTCACTTAAACAAGTTTCATCTTTCTTCCCACAAATCACTGCTTCAACTCATCTATTTCCTTCACTTCCCTCCCTATTCAAACCTCTTTAGGACAAAGCCTTCTCTATCAACCCCAACTCAAAGCAATCTATCCCTTCATCCTTCCTTTACCCTGTGACCCATCAGCTTCCACTTTAATTAGTTGTAGTTAGCCTCTCATGTTCCAGAAACCCCAAAGTCAAGAACTGGATCAAACTACTTGTACACTCATAGTTAAAGTTTTCATGGTATTCACAGTGAACGTTTGCTAATTGCTACTTAAAATACTTTGTGGACCTCTCTTGTCAGCTGCATTCATCAAAGTGGTTGTACACTGGTGTATACAACCACTGTGGTGAATAAACCATCAGTGGCTATTAAAGTCACAACTCTTAACGTGTAAATAGAGGTCAGTATTCCAGTCTTCGCAAGAAGTTTTTTTTCAGTAAGACACTTACAGTGTATTGGACCATAATGGGCACTTGCAGAGCCAGTTGCCCTGGGCTCCAATTCCAGAAGCACACATACAAATACACATACACACCTGCCTGCGTTCCTCTTGGACTTTGTGACAACACCAAATGCTACAGAGGACAAAGTGTCACCCTCCCCATGCATCTATATTAATCCCTAGGGCTGATGGTAGCAGAGAACAATTGCAAATGAAAGCGAGAAAATCTTTGAATAAGACAGCACTGGTCAGCCGGTCAGGTTATTTATCCAGTACCTATTCTATAGTGGCACTGTTCTGAATGTCAGGGACGCAGAAAAAAAGCAAATTCTCTGAAGGGAAGAGAGATGCAAATGTTTCAAAGTCAAGAAATAATTTTAAGTACATCTAAACATTCTTTTTTTAAATCATGTTCAGTATACTATCATGGGGCAAGTGGGTAGTAAACCTTTCTTAGAAAGGCCCTCTAAGAAAATCTGATTGATAAGAAGGCAGCAGCTGGGCTAACTGGAAGAAGTGGTGGAAAGCCCAGAAGGCAAACTTGAGTTGGAAATGGTCACAGCTTTTGAGGAGAACAAAAAAGGCAAAGTATGGATGGAACGGTCATAAAGAAGAGTAGGAGGAGAGAGGTTAAGCAGAAACTTGAGCAGATAGAGCCTTGTTTAGAAGCCATTATTCTCAGGATGGGAATGCTGCGATCTAACCTACATGGCTAAATGGTAAAACCGTAAAGGGGCAACGGAAAGCAACGAGACTAGCTAGGACTCTTCAAATGGTACCTCAGGCTAGGGTGGTAGCAGGAAGATGGTACAAACTGGTTAGATGCCAGAAATAAACTTGGCAGCAGAGAAGACTCACACTCAACACCTTTTAAGACCACCTAAACCACTACACAAAGAATCAGGCTCACTGGCAACATAACATATACTGCTGGTTTAAACTGTTATGTCCAGTTAACAGTACTGCTAAGTCACTTCAGTCGTCTCCGACTCTGTGCAACCCCATAGACGGCAACCCACCAGGCTCCCCCGTCCCTGGGATTCTCCAGTCAAGAACACTGGAGTGGGTTGCCATTTCCTTCTCCAATGCATGAAAGTGAAAAGTGAAAGTGAAGTCACTCAGTCTGTCCGACCCTCAGCGACCCTATGGACTGCAGCCCTCCAGGCTCCTCCCTCCATGGCATTTTCCAGGCAAGAGTACTGGAGTGGGGTGCCATTAAGAACACGCTAAATAAACCAAACCTGCATGGCCCTGGGCAATCCACCCGGTCTATTTATTCACTGTAGAAAAAAGTTATTTCACTTACCTTGAAGAATGGTTTGCAGTGGTATTTAAAAGTAATAATGTGGCACAGAGCACAGCTCCTGCGCCTTAACAAGCAACAAGTGGCAGCTATCAAACACCTTCCCATAAATTTAGATCTTGCTTCCACAACTAGACTATCATCATTTACAGATACATTTTCTTATTCCCCCAAATACAAGGCAAATGTTAGCTGAAAACAGGGTGACTAAGAAGTTTGCAGTTGCTTCTAACTTCAAGTCTCTTCAGCTGTTAACATCAACCCATTTCTACAATTCAGATGCAAATTTAAAATCTACATTTTTTATTGGAGGTCATTGTCAAATTATATACATCAAAAAATAAGACCGAATATATAAACTATCTCAATCTAAGGTATGTCTCAAGATACTCAAAGTATAGGAAAGCAAAAAGTGATGCTGCTTCAATCTTGTCTGATCTACAATCTAAAAAAGACATTTTCTCAACATTTGATTATGTACATCTAGAACAGTTCAACTATCTTATACAAAAACTTCTTTGATAAAGCTGTAATTCAAGTAGACTTGTGATATGACACAACTAGGAACAGTCTTCAAAATACACTCCCTTAAAAAACACATCTGGGGTGTTACATCCAGGAGTCAAAACAAGGTAGCATAAAACATCCAAATCAACTTCAGTTTTTTATTTCTCTAGAATGTTTCATTTCCTCAAAAGCCTAGTCCTTTCTTTTACTGTTGTACTAAGGCAAGTCTCCCAATTCTATCACCATAATCCTAGCTATGGTAAAACATCTCTTCAGAAAAAGCAGTAAGAATACATCCAGTTCATCCCAGTACTAACATCCCAGTACTAAGACTATCTTTAAAAAGACACCAAAGTGCAGAGCCTCCTACTGATTAGACAGCAAAAAGTAAATATTCCCCCAGATAAGGACTCAAATTCAAACCCAGAAAAAAAATGTAAAAACATTTGTTTAGGACAAGAGCTGTTTCTAGACGAATCAAAATAGCTGTTTGACTATCTGGAAATTTCTGCGTTACAGTCAAAAACTTAACTATGTTATTAAGACTACTCTAAGCCTACAGCAATGCAATTTTGGACTATATTATGTTAAGCCAAGGCAACTGCCCAAACTGAAACATATTTCATGTGTATTTATTGGCACTCAAAATTGTCATGTTAGGACTGGTTTATGTATCTTCTTCTAATTATGGTTTCTTTACTATAAAGATTCTGAACATCACCTAGAAATACTCTAGTGAGGACCTACCATAATTGGTGTATTTTGGCAGCAAAAATTTAGTCAAGTGTTGGTTTAATAATTCCTATTAAAAATAATAAATACACGTATCATTACTTATAACACTAAGTAATCACACCACTAAACAAAACTAAGCTTTATGTAATACCTAGTAAATAAACTGGGTCTGACATCATTAAATTCTACACAAGCTTTTTGTAGTAAGATAAGATAGCTCATTGCCTTCTCAATCACTGTACATTTCCACATTAAAACTTGCTGCTACTTTATTACTACCTGGCAAAATGTTCTTTTAGATTCAGCTGAATGATTTCTACAGTTTATCTTTCCAGAACCCTAAAAAGTTCTCAATTTCACTTGAACTGTTTAAACTAAAATCTTGACAGTTAATGGGACGCTAGAGCTATATACTCTCCCTTCTGTAATAGCATCCTTGGAAAGAAGGGAAAAATCAGCCTTGATTTAAACAGAAATATCCAAAAACCTGAATTCTTTATTCTTCCCAAGTAGCATACTTTTCTAATGTTAACCTTACAATATTCAATTACACACACCAATAGAAAGATGCAAGCTATATAGAAAGCTAAATGGAGTGTATTTGTTTGCTTTTTCTCCTTAAGGCTTGCCTGAAAATGTGATATAGATGATGGTGAGGAAAGAAAAAATAAAATTCAGGAATAATCAGTCTACGAATTTCAAGTTTGCCAGAATTACCCATATAACACGCAAGTCAGACAGTGCAAAACAAATTATCTGCCATAGTGAACCATTTACAAAAGTTCCTCCCCAGCTGCACTTTTTGATAGATTTCTTGGATTGAAATTAACTTATGACATCTTCAACTACAAAATATAGAAACCACTTGAGTCACAGAATTTAATAAAACTAATTTGAAGGAGTTATATAAGCCATAACTTGAAATATTAAAGTTCTTTAAATTGGGAATATAACTAGGTCCTCACCTGACATCTGCTATTTTTAAATCAAATACTGCCATTCACCATAAAATCCCTATTTCATTAACTAGAAATTTATCATCACAGTGTCTTCATGAAACATTTCTAAAAAGGGATAGCCAGATATGGCCCAACAGGAGCCCGGTCTACTACAGTTACTTTCCTACACCTTTTAACATTCCTAAAATTAAAAAAAAATCACTAAGCCAAATGTTTCAAAGAACCAGTAACTATAACTCCACCACACTACCTTATAGATCCCGAGTCAGTTCAACTATACCCGCAAAAGATACTGCTATAACGTGTACACGGAAAATGTGAAAGACAGTGCCTAATCAGCACTTCAAAAACATTCAGTTAACACAATAAGAAAAGGCCTGGCTTTAATTATAAACAGCAAATGTGAAGACTGAAAGAAAAAAAAAACTCACCAGTTTAACAGCCTCCTGAGCTGCTTCTTTTGTACAAAAAGTGACAAACGCATAACCTCTATTGAGACCTGTTAGTGGATCCATCATTAAACGAAGATCCCATATAGGTCCAGCTTTTTCAAACAATGGAACAAGTTCATCCTCAAACAGATCTCTTGGAATCTTCCCCACAAATATCTGTAAATTAAATATGCAGTAAAAACCATGGAGAATTTCTATAAGAAACCAGACACGTGTACATTTACTACAAAGGGTACAAGTTTTTAGTTTCTTTACCTCAGTGCCAACAGAAGGCTGCTGACCTGAATAAACGGAATCTGGAGGCGGTCCCCCATACTTCCTCTGTCCAGTGGTCACATCGAGTGTGTAGCCTGTTCTTTCCAAGAGTGCCTTAAAAAGTTGAAAATGTCATTAATATATTTCATTCATAAGACCACACCCGTGCAGCAAGCAGTTATGAAAAAATCAATTTTGTTCAAATCTTTCCATTTATATTGGCAATATTCCCTACTAACAGGTTTTTGTTGTCTGTTTTAGAACTCTTTTAATGTGTGCTTATAATTCATAATATGTGCTAATTTATAATGAAAGTTTCAGGATCCTGGTCAAGTAATTTTCTGGTCTCCAATTACTGAGCAGTGCTTAGTGAACAACACAAAATATTGATTCATCAACTCTGAAGGCAAGGTTTATCTATTCTGCCCTTCTAAAAAATGACTGCATAATTAAGCTGAAATTCTCTCCTGAAGGAGGAGGTAACTTATCTCTCCCAAACCTAGCTTTCTTACCCAACAAATTTCCCAGTAACCCACACTCCGAGGTACCTACTGCCATTCTGGGAGTTTCACCAACCTTTACAAATTACACTCCTCCAACTAAATCCAGAAACTTAAGAGGAGATGCAGGAAAAATAACCTCTTATTCATTTGACATTCAAGTACCATGCTTCACAGGACAGCATGGATCACTCAGAAAAAGAGCCAAAATGATTTTTGGAAACTTTATGAAACTGCAACACGATATAATCTCTACACATTAGCTCCCTAAAAGTGAACTGTTAAAATTTAAACAACTTATATTTAACTCAGAGCATAAAAAGATTCTTTTTATCTCTTATTATAAGCAAAACAGTAGAAAGTAGTCATCCACTGTTAGCCTAAGGAAAAAGCAAGATTATTCCTTTTCCACCATCTCACCCACAATGCACAAAACTAGTTTTCTAAATAAAAAGAATCTAATAATTAGCTCATAAACTTTGAAATAAACTAATATCAAGCACATGATAAAACTTATCAGAATGCTGTTAAGTGATGGGGGGAGGAGCACTTTAGTTCTTAAATGAAAAAGACTGGACAGATTTTATTTCTACCAACTCTTTGTGACCCCATGGACGTAGCCTAAAAAGCTCCTCCGTCCATGGAATTTTCCAAGCAAGAGTACTGGAGTGGGTTGCCATTTCCTACTCCAGGGGATCTTTCCCAACCCAGGGATCAAACCCAAGTCTCCCGCGTTGCAGGCACACACTTTACCTTCTTAGCCATCAGGGAAGTCCTTATTTCTACCCAAAGAACATTAAACAGTTATGGAAAGATACTGTAATTGATAAGAACTCTATTCCTAAATTCTCTTAACAAAAAAGTCCACAAAGTGGTACACGTTTTAAGCAGTCTTTTTCTACTATACCCAAATATATTTGCTTAACAGTGCAATATTGGGTTAGTAACAAAAATAAACTCAAATCTCTTACTATCACATAAACTAAACCATTAAATGGTTCATCTTTCCTTTTTCCCCTATGCAATCCCTGTGCTTCTTTCACTTAAATCTTCATACAACCCAAATAATATGTTTTATGTCAATCCCTAAAAACAAAAAGGAAACACTTATTCCCTCTGAAAAATAGTCTATAAAAATGTCTGATTTCTTGCCACAATTTAAGTCACACTAAAGCTTTACGCCACTCCCTTCCAAAGACAGAACTGAATGTTTCACAAACTAAATTTCCAACTTTTTATAAAATTTTAATAACTTTCAGTGTAGATTTACTTACAACTGATCTAATTACAATGAGTAACAACTATATATTCCATTTCTTTGGAAAAACTAGATTTATAGTTCAGATACAATTCACTCATTTGAAAGCCTCAATTTTATACATTAACTACTAACTCCATACTTCTCTCTTCCTATACCATTAAAACACAACTGACACCCATCCCTTCCTAGTAAGTTATTTTCTTAAACTAGAATCCTTGGTTCAAGAGCAGGGGCAATATGTTAAGAATACTACATTAAAACTAGTATGATCATCATATTTTCTATGAACCAAAAAATCAACACAAGTAAAAAACACAAAGATCAAAACCTAGTTGACTTTACTACTATGTGACTTGGGTGAGGGCAAAGGAAACTTCTCTCAGCCTCAGTTTCTTCATTTACATGTCTACAGTAATCAATTTTTTCATTAAAAGCTATTTTAGAAATGAACAAATTAGCCTTAAAAACCCACACTAATGAATGAGGAAGAAGGCATTGTTAAAATACTAAACTCATTTAATGCGGGGGCTTGAGAATCCTAAGAAAAGCAGTCAATTGCTAAATGTACACTCTCCATCAGTATGGGGTGAGCTGATCCCTCCCCTTTTGGTTCCACTGTCGGTTAACCTGGACTTGCAGGTTTCATATGAAAAATATGGTGACTGTATTTCTTTAAATCTTTTATTTAGAATACCATTAGTAAAGAATACATGGGTAACAAGCAAAATTTCAAAGTTGTTTAGAAACAGAAACTGTTGAAGGCAGGACACTTCAAAAAATAATAATGAGAAAACATTAACAAATTATCTCATGGTGTTTAACTCTCAACATTACCACACACACACAAGGAATAATTTCACACCCAAGGAATATTTACCCAAGCTAGAAAATAGTCAGAACAACAAACAAAAAACTTTAAAAACTGAAAGGAGTAAAGAAGAAACTTTTAAAAGCCATACCTTAATTTTTGCTTCATCTGGTCCTTTGCTAGAATCTGCAACTTTGGTCCCCTGTTTTTCTCTCTGCCTATAAGTCTTCATGACTCCACATAAAAAGGCACTTTTGTTCTGTAAAGGAATTTTCCAATTATTTTCAAGAGTAAGTCTTAAATATACCTAACTGAATAAAAGTCAAAACTACTTTTTTTTTTTTACAATCATACCAAATTAACGTTACCTGAACATGAGAGAGATCACTGTCTTTAAACTGCTGAAGAACTGCCAATGCGCCGTCTTCATTGAATTCTTTTAAAGCTTCGATAGCTCTTTCATCTAAATCGCTATGTGCAACCAGCCCTGGAGAAGAAAAAACTTAATTAGTTGTCAACTTTTAATATTTTTAGAAAGTTTTTTTTTTAAAGACCATGTTTGCCAGTGCAGGTGCCAACTACAAATTCTTCCATTCCTCTTTATCTATATAATGAAAAACACACATACCTTAGCTATTATGAACTAAAGAAGGCCTCTCAACCATACTTAAAATAATGAGTCAACTTTTTTATCTTATCCTAAGTCAGGCAGTTCTGAACACCGAGTATTTCTAAGGTAAATACATAGGCTTACAAATTCTAAAATCAACCAACAAAGTACAGAGCATGACACGGGAACCTCCACTCAATTTCAAATACCACTAAAAAAAGCAACAGCCACACCGAGACAGACTGACTACAGGTCTACAATTACCAAGTTATTTAACCAGAATCCTACCACAAAAATACCCCCAAAAGTCACACAGCCTGCTCCCAACATTCAGCAGCTGTTGCTACCTGCTACCATCATATACTTAACCATCTGGCCATCCAGCCTTTACCACCTAACCCTTCCTTCTTCCCTCCCTCTACACACCTTAATCTCTAGTTCACAAGAACCTACTAGCACAACAAGGCAAAAACTCCAGGTCCCACACTTCTTGGAAACCACAAAAAGTTGCTATTTTAGTTCAAAGCCAGAAATCCAATAGAAAAATTTCATAATGTAATTTTGCAAGTGTTAGTTCTTACCTGCAACGTAAATTTCATCTAGTTTTTCAGCAACTTTCTGTGGTAAACCAGCATCAAGCAATGTCTGAAAATTTTCTGAATGGATAACTGCAGAAGTAGTATCCATGGGCTCTTCAGTACCATTTCCATTAACATGTTCTGTAGCCATGTTTCCAGAGATCTGTTCAAACGCAATAAGCAAAATTAAACTAGGGTCTTCAAAAAGGGTAGGACAATATGAGAGCCCCAATCTTGACTTTCTCTACCAATTTCTACACCAGCAAGCCTATACATCCCTTTAAACAGGCCTTAAAGTCACTGTCGCCTGACAAGCCAGATTTGGAGCTCGGGGCACCAAAGGACGGATCCACTACGTTTTTCCTTAGCACCACCCCTGACTCACCTGCTAACACTCCCTAGGAAAAACCACATTACAAATGGAGCCCAACCAGCACGAGGACGAGCCAGCGTGCCACATGCAACTGTGCCCGTACAGAGAATGAGGTGTGTGTGGAGCAAGCAAAGCTGGGCTTTTCCCTCTCAAAGGTAAACCCCCAAAGTGCGCGCTTTTCCCGCCTGCCGCTTAAAGATCAGTAACAACAGCCAGCGAAGAACAAAGCGCTCACACAAGCTACCTTCCCACCTCCCCGCTTCTCCACCCTTCACCCCCGCACCCCAAAGCCCGCCCCCGACTCCGCACCCAGAGCGGCAGCCTCACCGCCGCGGCCACCGGGAACCCATTAGAAACACGTGCTCCGCGCCTTCAAATGTCCTACAACTTCCTTCAAACGGCAACCCACCGAATCCCAGGCCAAGACTACCGTCACCAGCTCCCGACAGCAACCCAAAGCTGCGGCCGGAGCCCCCAGCCAGCAGCAGCAGCACAACCTCGCCCCTCGACACCGAGGCCGCGGCGGCGCCAGGCCACAGGCTCTCCCCGCCCCCCAGCGCCGCCGTCTCGGCCGTGACACATGGCTCTCTCTCTGCCCCGGGCGCCGGCGACCCCCGGCCGCCCGCCCGCCCCGCCGAGACGTGCGCCGTGGCGCACGGTACAAGCCCCCACCCCTGGCCGGTCCTGGCAGCGACTGCGGCGCGGGGGCCGCCGGTGCCACCCGCGGGCCGGGGCCGGCAAGCCGGCGGCATGAGGGCGTTCCGCGAACTGCCCCACGCCCGCCAGACCCCAAGCACCACCCAAGCCCGCCGCGCGGCTGCGGGACGGAACCGGCTCCTCTCCGCCCACTCCCGCGCCGCGGCGACGGCCACGACAGCACCAACTCCGCCGCCCCTCGCGGTCCGCGCGGGCCACGGGGCCGCCTCCTCCCTGGAGCGCCGCAGACAAAGCCCGAACAGCGGCAGCACATGGAGGGGAGGAGGAAGTGACGGCGCGGGCCGCGGCCTACTCCCGAGCAGCCCCAGTCAACGTGCTCCCCTCTCCCTTGGAATCCATTTTCCAGAAAAGCCGGTTTCTCCCCGCACCGCCCTCCCCCAGCTCACTCCACAATGTCACGGAGCTCCCTTCCCAGACCCGGGTCCCAGCGGTCGTTACCTCCCCGTTGGGCTGCGGCGGAGGAATCCTGTCCGAGGAGATCCGGTTGCGGGCAACGCGTGCTCGCTGCTCCCTGTGTCCGGCGCGAGTGGAGCTGTTGTAAAATGGCGGCCGAAGCTCACGCCGCTGGCAGCAAACCCGATCCAGTTCCACTCGCCTCCGAGCGCGCTCCCGGTGCGCGCGCGCGCCTCCGCGTGACCCCCCTCCTTTCCTCCCCTCCCTCGCGCGTCCGCTTCTCTCACTCACTCTCTCAGCTCCTGCCCTCCTCCAGCTCCTCCTTCTCCTTCTCCCACCACCACCAGTCTCCGTCAGCCCTCTTCCCTAGGCCCTTCTTCTTCCCCTCCCTGCTTCTTTCTCCCACCGCTCGCACTGTCGTTCGCGGCCGCTCAAGCACAAGTGGCCGCCCTTCCCCTCCTAGATGCACGCTTGCTCACTCGCTCCCTCCCTCGCTCGTTCTCTCGGCCCCGTCCCCCAGTCCCTGCCGAGTCGGCTCCTGTCTTTCTCTCTCCCGCGCTGACGTGACGACGTAGCCTACGCCTCGGGACGCGCGCCCGCGGGTTCCGCCCCCACTCCCCACCACCCTCGGTCCTCATCACACGGGAGGGCGCGAGACCCCGCCCTTCCGCTCCGGCGGCGGCGGAGGGGCCAAGAGTGAATGAAAGGCCCGCCCCTTCCCCTCCCGACACTCCCCCTCCCTCTCCCCTCCGGGTGGGGCGGGGCGGGGCGGGGCGGGACGGGCCGGCTCAGCGTGTCCCACTCGTTCTCCTTTGTCAGGAGACAGGCATCTCCCCACCCCGCCCCGCCCCACCCCAACCGCGGCACCACGCGCACGCCACCCCCACCGAGCTCCCGCTCGCCCCACCCCCCGTTCAGTCCCGGGCCAGCCGGGAACGGGGCTGGGGGCGCGGAACGCGACTGCAGCTGCCCTGAGAGTACCCACCCGTCCGTGCGCGCCCGGCCCCGCGCCCTCGGCGCCGCGGCCGCGTAGCCGTTCCAGGCGGTGTCCACGCCGCTGCCTCCCCGCGCTCTCCTCGCTCGGGAGGCTGCAGGCGCACGTGTCCCCCGGGGCGGGGCGAGGCAGACAATGGAGCGGCGGGGGAGGGGAGCGGCGCGGAGACCCGCGGACCTTTGGTTCACCTGGCTGGAGGGACCTGAGTACCCGAGTCGCTCCGGGATGACTGGGTCTCCCTTGCTGGACAATGGGAACTCCGGGGCCCCAGCCCGCGTGGCTTCCCTTCCACGGGAACCTCGGGCGGAGGGAGGGGCGCCCGGGGCTGGGACGAGGAAACCCCGGCTGCTTTTGAAGGGGGACCGGCTGTCTACAGTGGAGCAAGGAGCTGCTCCCGCCTCGGGATGATAAGAAAGCCAGATTTGGAAGCGAAACCGCTGGGTGGTGAAGAGTTGTGCAATACTCCTTTTCAGTCCCTGGCCTTTTAAGCAGTTACGGGCTTCCTCGCAGCACAGTTTGAGCAACTTGGTGCAGCACAAAGCTGCGTGGTTTGGGCAACTGTGAGGCACATATCTGTGTTTCTTTTCAAAAAACTAAAGTGACATTTCTTCTGTAACCGTGTACTAGGTACAAGAAAGACAAGACAAAGACATTTGAATTTCAGACGCGATGTGGATATTAATTTTACTTAATGAAGCTGTAATGAAAAATAGGAAGTGTTCTTTTAATTAAAAAGCAAGCTTATTTTTAAGAGCTTACTGGTTCCCTAAACAATCTATTCTGTGACGACAAATCAGTGGTGCAAGAAAAAGTTAGGTGACTACTCTTCAAAGTGCTTAAACACATCATATGTCAAATTATTCTCATTGGTGCCTGGATGAAGATATAAAAATTTTTAAATAATTTGACAAGACCTGCCACACTGTTTAGCAAAGATCTGAGCTCTTTATTACCTAAAATTTCTTACTGTCATATCTGGTCCTGCTATTGTATTCAGGTAATTCAGCAATAAGAGTTCATAATTCGAAGGTTGTAGATAATGTTATAAATGAAAACAAATAACCAAGATATCTAATACAAAAATACAATCAAAACTGAGCAATCCTATACATTAAAGAATGAAAATAATCGATCTAACCATCCAGCACTTTCTTTTAGACTTTTCTGAAGATCAACTTTCCTTTAGAAGAAAAAGAAAAAAAGTGCCCTTACCTAGGTAATGTCTACCAGCTGACCAGATCTCTAGTTCTTCTTCCACCCGGAATTCCTTTGTCTAACCCACCCACCCCCAGACCTTTATGTGGGCGTTAGGCACTCCAAATCAACTTTGCAAAAAACAGCACAAGATCTTCCTCCTAATGATCGGTCTCCAGAGTTCCCACCCCAGTGAATGTCCCTCACTTGAATCCAGCAGCATTAGCTGAAAGCCGGAGTCATTCAGGACAGTACGTGCTCCCTCAATGCCCTCTCAGTTAGTCAAGTTCTGTACATTTTGTCTTCCTGATATATCTATTTCTATCTATGTTGCAACCAGGGGATAAGCTACCATCACCTACTACCTGGATTAGTGATACAGCCTGCGGATTCATCCATCCTTGAAGCTTTCCTAAACCATTCAAAGCTTGTGTGTGTGTGTGTGTGTCTGTCTGTCTGTCTTTTAATTGCAAATAAGACTCTGTAGCATCTGCTTAAAGCCCTTCATTAGCTTCCCAGTACACTTAGAACCAAATCCTTAACTAGATCAACAAAGCCCTCTATCTGGTCTGCACCACACGTCTCCCCAGCAAAATCTCTACCCGCTTCCGAACTTTCCACTGGCCTTCCCTCAATTCTGACGTTTCTCAGGATGGCACACACTGAGCACCTACACAGAAACCTGGTCAGAGATGCCCTGAGCAGGCCTGAGAAAAAAGCTATCAGGCATGCTCTCCAGTTGACATCCTGTTGAGAGAAGTAATAGTATAATTTTCCTCCTGACCTACAGAACTTATGAATTTTTTCAGTACCTACAGTAATATCATGGCACAGTCCTAACTCCTTTGCAAAGCTGACTCGAGGTGGTTTCATTGTTGTAACAAATTTATTTCTTAAATGCAGGCAAAGAGGCTCAGAGACACTCTTATCTCTTAACATTACTTTTCTTGTTCCTGCTTTTGCCATGAAAATTAGCAAATATATTTTTGGCTTGATGCCAAAGAATTACTGCTGTTACTGAAACATGGGGAACTCCTAATAATTCTTTAAAAAATAAACTAGTAGATAGATTCATTTGGTACAATAGGTGCATTGGGCTAGATTGAAATGTATATGAACGATCGGACACAAGAAAGTTCTCAATAAATATGTGTCCTCACTTCCCTGAATCCTCTTTAGTAGTGAACACAGGATTTGATGCTCAATAAGTATTTACTGAATGAAACCAAATGATGATACGGACTTCCATGGTGGTACGGTGGTTAAGAATCTGCCTGGCAATGTGAGGGACTTGGGCTTGAATCCTGTTCTAGGAAGATCCTACATGCTGCTGGGCAGCTAAGCCCATGGCCCACGCCTGGAGTCCATGCTCCCCAACAGGAGAAGCCACTGCAATGAGAAGCCCACGAACCACAACTGGAAAAAGCCTGCACACAGCAAGGAAGACCTAGCGCAGCCAAAAATAATAAATAAAAATAACATGCATATGTCATATGTCCCTAATAAGAAAAAACATGATGATAGGCTGAGATGCAAACAGCCTTGATATTAACCCCAGATGGGTTACTAATGAGTAGTGTGAGCTTGGATAAACCCATTCACTTCTCAGAATTTTGATTTCCTCATCTATAAAAGTACACTGAAAGATTTTTTAAGATCTAGCTCAAACATTTTACAATATATTTTTTAAAAATTTCTCAAACTGTTTCTCCAGTTTTTCACAGCTTAAAAATATTCAGATATCATTCATATTTGCCACTTAAGATCTTCCTCATTTGAATCCCAACTTTCCTTTATAGCAAAATCGCCAGCTATACCCCTTATTTGAACCCTTGCTCCAAACAAAAATAACAGCAACAATGACAAAGACTGATGATATTTGATTTGAGATATCACCCCACCACTGTAGATGTGGAGAAACTGACATGCACATTCAATGCTGGTGGTTTAAGAGGTTTTTTTTTTTTTTAATAAATAATAGTTGCATTTATAAGCCCTGCTCCCCCAAGTCTGTTCTTCCATCCTTCCACTGTGAATGTCTTATAACCTGGTACATGCTGTGCAGCTTGAAATTCCACTTCTAGCCTCTGGGGCAACCAGATGTGGCCGGGTGACTTAAGTCTCTCCAAGGGAGTGAGAGGATAGATTGATATGACTTTTTTTAAACACAATAATTAGACTATAATACGTCCTGAAGTATTGTTTGTAACATTTATGTGTGTGGGGGTGTGTTGTTTGTAAATATATACATAAGCTAAACATCCAGTGATAGGGAACTGGTTGAATAAATTATAATGTGCATACATTGAGTCAGTTATTCTGGAGTCATTGAAAAAAATGAGGTAGCTACCAATATCCTTACATGGAAAGATATCCAGGCTATCTTCTTAAAAAAAAACTTTAAAGCCACCTATAGAACAATGTACAATGTGACATTTACTCGTTCAGTTGAATATCTTCTGCATACCAAGCTCTGTGGTATGCACTAGGTTCACAGTGTTATATGTCAAGATTGACACAGATTTATCCCTGGCTTGTGAATCTTGCAGGTCTGTGCATATGTACATAACAAGGTATCGTGGATATAAAGATTTTTGTTTCTAGAGAACAATTACAATTAGAAAAAAGGATAGGGTGGAGGGAGACCATCATACACTTTTTTACCTCGTACACTTTGGTAATACTTGTTGCAATAAATATTTTAAGTTAATTATTTATGGACCTCATTACTGTTTTCCCATTCAGGTAACCTTTGAATTACTGCGAAGATGGAGACCTGTTAATTCGCAGTTAATCAAAGGCAGGCATGAAATCACACCTGTTTGGCTATTTTGCTTGTCATCCATATTCTTCCACTACTAAATGCCAAACTGCTTTTTTAAAGATCATATTTTCTTCTTTTCTTTTCTATATTTTCTAATTTTTTGTAATTATCATATATTAATGTTATAATGCAAAATGGGGGCTAGAATTCAAATGGGAAAAGTTCACAGCACACCTTTGTTCTTTTCACAGAACCATAGAAACCTAGTGTCAAAAGAGACTGTGGAAGTCATTCAGTTGACTCTAATAATCAAGAAAGTTTTTGCAACATCTCTGACATCTTATTTTCATGGTAATTGAATGGCTGCTATGTTAAAATTAAAAACTTTTGCTCTGCAGAGACACTGCTAGGAGAATGTAAAGAAAAGCTATAGACTGAGGGGAAATCTTTGCAAAACATATGTCTGTTACAGAACTAGTATCTAAAACATACAAATAACTCTTAAGACTCAGCCATAAGTAAGAAATAACTAAATTTAAAAATGAGCAAAAGATCTAAACAGACAGTTTATCAAAGAAGATATATAGATGGCAAATAAACATATGGAAAAAAATGCTCAACCTCATATGTCATTGGGTGGTAGTTGGTGGTTTGGTTGCTAAGTCGTGTCCAACTCTTGCGACCTCATGGACTGTAGCCTGCCAGGCTCCTCTGTACATGGGCTTCTCCACGCAAGAATACTGGAGTGGGTTGCCATTTTCTTCTCCAGGGGATCTTCCTGACTCAGGAATTGAACTTGGGTCATTAGAGGATTAAAAATTCAAAAAATGAGATACCATCACACACCAGTTATCATGGCCAAACTCAAAACACTGACACTGAATGCTGGCAAGGATGTGGAGCAACAGGAATGCTTATTCATTGCTAGTGGAAATGCAAAATGGTACAGCCACTTTGGAAGACAGTTTAGCAGTTTCTTACAGAACTGAACGTACTCACACCATATGATCCAGCAATTGTATTGCTTGGTATTTACTCAACTGCACTGAAAACTTAAGTACACACACACACACATAAACCTGCACATGGATGTTTATAGCGACTTTATTCATAACTGCCAAAACTTGAAAGCAACTAAGGCATTCTTCAATAGGTGAATGGATAAATAAATTTTGGTACCCATATAGTGAAATATTATTCAGTGCTATAAAGAAATGCACTATCGAGCTATGAAAAGACATGGAGGAATCTTGAATGCGTATTGCTGAGAGAAGCCAATCTGGAAGGGCTATGTACAATATGATTTCAACTATATGACATTCTGGAAAAGGCAAAACTATGGAGACAGTAAATAAATCAGTGGTTGTCAAGGGTTCAAGAAGAGGAACAGAGGGTGGGAGGGTTAAATAGAACGAACACTGGGAATTTTTAGGGCAGTGAAACTATTCTGTGTGGTTCTATTAATAGTGGATACATATCACATATTTGGCAAAACCCATAGAATGTACTTGGAAAAGGCAATGGCACCCCACTCCAGTACTCTTGCCTGAAAACCCCATGGACGGAGGAGCCTGGTGGGCTGCAGTCCATGGGGTCACTCAGAGTCGGACACGACTGAGCAACTTCACTTTCACTTTTCACTTTCATGCATTGGAAAAGGAAATGGCAACCCACTCCAGTGTTCTTGCCTGGAGAATCCCAGGGACAGGGGGAGCCTGGTGGGCTGCCGTCTATGGGGTCGCACACAGTTGGACACGACTAAAGCGACTTAGCAGCAGCAGCAGAAGCAGCATAGAATGTACTACATAACGAATAAACTCTAATGTTAACTGTGGACTTAAGCTTGTAACAATGAATCAATATTGGCTTGTCAATTGCAACAAACATACCCACTAATGTACAATGTTAATGATAGAAGAAAGGCCTGGGGGAGGAGGTATATGAAACTCTACTTTCTGCTCATTTTTCTTAAGTCTAAAAATGCTCTATTAAAATAGAGCATTTATTTATTTTTATTTTTAAAACTTTTCTTCCTATTGTTTTTAGCTTAAAAAAAAAAAGTATTTATTTATTTGGCTGTGCCTTGCAGCACACAAAGGAATGATGCCAAAGCTGAAACTCCAGTACTTTGGGCACCTCATGTGAAGAGTTGACTCATTGGAAAACACTCTGATGCTGGGAGGGATTGGGGGCAGAAGGAAAAGGGGATGACAGAGGATGAGATGCCTGGATGGCATCACCGACTCAATGGACGTGAGTTTGAGTGAACTCCAGGAGTTGGTGATGGACAGGGAGGCCTGGCGTGCTGCAATTAATGGGGTCACAAAGAGTTGGACAGGACTGAGTGACTGAACTGAACTGAACTGAACTGCAGCACACTGGATCTTTAGTTGTGGCATGTGGGATCTAGATTTCTGATCAGGGATGGAGCCCAGGCCCCCTGCAATGACAGTGCTGAGTCTTAGCCGCTGGACCACCAGGGAAGTCCTGCCTTTAGCTTTTGATTTTAGTTAGGAGTTCAGATTCAATTTAGCTGTTTGCATTTTAGCTTTTACAGGGGGAGATGATAGGTTAAGTTATAAGAAGGAATAGATTTTATACAAGTAAGTACAAAAAGAACAATGATTATGTAAACATACAGTCAAAGGATGGTTTTATCAAAGTATTCCCATTCTACTTGAATGGAATCCCAGAATATAAGCAATCTTTGGTTGTTCAGACATTCAAGATGAATCATGGCACAAAAAAGGGAAAATTTAGTAATAATTCTTTCACTGAATATGTCTATCATGTTGTGTCTCAAAGCTCTTTCCAAGGGTAACCATACCCCAAAAACCTGCTAAGGGAGCAGTTGAGGCTGTCACGTTTTTTTTCTTTCCTCGCCCCAACTAATTGGACCAGCATCAGGTACCAGACCATATCTAGAGCAGAACCAAAGAAAGACTCAATGTCACGAGTAGGGAGTTAGAACTGGGGCTATGACAGGTCTTATCAAACTAAAATTATAAGAAAGCAGAAACCAGAAATAAGCAGAAGCTAAGAGCAATTCATTCATTCTATCACTCCACAAATACATTTTGAACACCAGTAATATGCAAGGCACTGAATTAAGCACCAGATGAGTAAAGCAGAAATGTCATTTACCTTCCTGGAGATCACAGCTAAACGAGAAAAAAAAAAAAAAAGAGAGAGAGAGAGAGAGAATAAATACACTTTTTTTTTAATATAAAAAAGCATTTATAAAATGTGATCAATGTAAAGAAAAAACTAACACAGTATAGTGTTACAGAATAAGAAGGAGGACCTACGTAGGTTGGTCAAGGAAAGAGTTTCTGAGGAAGTGATGTTTAAAACAAGACCTGAAGGAATAAACCAAGGAAAGTGAGGACTGCATGGGGAGCTGGAAGAATATTCCAGGCAGAATGGCTAGCATATGTGAAAACTCTGAGAGGAGCAAAAACATGGCCTTTTCTGGAAAAAAAAAAAAAAAAATTGCCAGTGAGGTTCGAATATATTTAGTAAGGGAGAGAGTGGTTCAAGAGAAATCTGGAGAAGCTGGCAGGAGCCTGATTATGTAGGACTATGTAAGTAAGTGCAATAGGAGGTCATTGAAATGTTTCACATTTGTAAAATTTGCATTTAGAGTAGATATTGGGGTTTGATGATGGACATGGAAGCAGGTAAGGGATGGGAGTTACTTGGATGAGGGTATTGCAGAGGAGATGGAGAGAAATGGATATATTCTATGTCTATTTTGAAACTAGTTGGCCAAGGACTTAGTGATGGACTGAAGGTAGAGAGTTTAGGAGGCAATTGATGGATATTGGTGCTGTTGCATTGGGGAAGATTGGAAGAGTAACTGTTGCCAAGAAATGGATCAGTTAGGGGACTTCCCTGGTGGTTCAGTGGATGGGAATCCACCTGCCAAAGCAGGGGACACTAGTTTGATCCCTGGTCCCAGAAGATCTCACATTCCATGGGGCGACTAAGCCAGTGTACCACAACTACTGAGCCCATGCTCTCGAGCCCATGAACTGCAACTACTGAAGCCTGAGCACCTAGAGCCTGTGCTCCGCAACAAGAGAAGCCACCACAATGAGAAGACCTTGCACCACCACAGAGAGTAGCCTCTGCTGGCCACAACTAGAGAAAGTCCACAAGCGGCAACAAAAACCTGTAGCAGCCGTCCCAGCAAAAAAAAAAAAAATCAGTTAGGATTCAGTTAGAGAAACAGAACCATTATGAGTATTATAGAATAAGGATTTTCTTATAGGAATAAGAATTTATGTGCTGGGAGAAGCTATGGTCCAAAAGGAGAATTGAAGAATTGAGAGCTAAGTCACTAATCAGCCCTTCCCGAAGGCTGAGTGAATAAGGAGAGCTTGCAGGGCGATCTGGGAAGCCTGGCATGCCCAGCTGCTGGGTGGGACCATAAAATAGGACTAGTGGAGAGCCATATAGAAGTCTGTTCTGTGGTTGGTGGCAGGCTGGAGTCATTGTTGGTTAGGGGAGTTAACACTTGGGAAAAGGAGGTAGGCAAGTACCTGGGAAGAGAGAGCACAAGTTGAAACCTACTTCTGCATCTGTTTTTCACTACATTAACCAAGTTCTTTAGTAGTTGTTTTTTTTTAATTGTTTCTTCAGCTTCTTCCTTTCTTTCACTGCACTGGGTCTTAGTTGTAACATGCAAAGTCTTCAATCTTCTTTTCAGTAATTGGGATCTTAAGCTGTGGCATGCAAACTCTCAGTTGCATCATGTGGGATCTAGTTCCCTAACCAGGGATCAAACCTGGAACCCCAGCATTTGGAGCACAGAGTCTTAGCCACTGGAGCACCAGGGAAGTCCATCCTTTGGTTACTTTTAACCTGGAAGAAATGGAGTAGCCATCATGGTCAACAAAATAGTCTGAAATGCAGTACTTGGATGCAATCTCAAAAATGACAGAATGATCTCTGTTTGTTTCCAAGGCAAACCATTCAATATCACAGTAATCCAAGTCTATGCCCCAACCAGTAATGCTGAAGAAGCTGAAGTTGAACGGTTCTATGAAGACCTACAAGACCTTTTAGAACTAACACCCCCAAAAGATGTCCTTTTCATTAGAGGGGACTGGAATGCAAAAGGAGGAAGTCAAGAAACACCTGGAGTAACATGCAAATTTGGCCTTGGAATACGGAATGAAGCAGGGCAAAGACTAATAGAGTTTTGCCAAGAAAATGCACTGGTCATAGCAAACACCCTCTTCCAACAACACAAGAGAAGACTCTACACATGGACATAACCAGATGGTCAACACCGAAAGCAGACTGATTATATTCTTTGCAGCCAAAGATGGAGAAGCTCTATCAGTTCAGTCGCTCAGTCATGTCTGACTCTTTGCGACCCCATGAACTGCAGCACGCCAGGCCTCCCTGTCCATCACCAACTTCCGGAGTTCACTGAGACTCACGTCCATCGAGTCAGTGATGCCATCCAGCCATCTCATCCTCTGTCGTCCCCTTCTCCTCCTGCCCCCAATCCCTCCCAGCATCAGGGTCTTTTCCAATGAGTCACCTCTTCACATGAGGTGGCCAAAGTACTGGAGTTTCAGCTTCAGCATCATTCTTTCCAAAGAAATCCCAGGGCTGATCTCCTTCAGAATGGACTGGTTGGATCTCCTTGCAGTCCAAGTGACTCTCAAGAGTCTTCTCCAACACCACAGTTCAAAAGCATCAATTTTTTGGCACTCAGCCTTCTTCACAGTCCAACTCTCACATCCATACATGACCACAGGAAAAACCATAGCCTTGACTAGACGGACCTTTGTTGGCAAAGTAATGTCTCTGCTTTTGAATATGCTATCTAGGTTGGTCATAACTTTTCTTCCAAGGACTAAGCGTCTTTTAATTTCATAGCTGCAATTACTGTCTGCAGTGATTTCGGAGCCCCCAAAAATAAAGTCATTGTTTCCACTGTTTCCCCATCTATTTCCCATGAAGTGATGGGACCGGATGCCATGATCGTCGTTTTCTGAATGTTGAGCTTTAAGCCAACTTTTTCACTCTCCACTTTCACTTTCATCAAGAGGCTTTTGAGTTCCTCTTCACTTTCTGCCATAAGGGTGGTGTCATCTGCATATCTGTGGTTATTGATATTTCTCCCGGCAATCTTGATTCCAGCTTGTGCTTCTTCCAGCCCAGCGTTTCTCGTGATGTACTCTGCATATAAGTTAAATAAGCAGGGTGACAATATACATCCTTGACGTACTCCTTTTCCTATTTGGATCCAGTCTGTTGTTCCATGTCCAGTTCTAACTGTTGCTTCCTGACCTGCATGTAGATTTCTCAAGAGGCAGGTCAGGTGGTCTGGTATTCCCATCTCTTGAAGAATTTTCCACAATTTATTGTGACCCACACAGTCAAAGGCTTTGGCATAGTCAATAAAGCAGAAATAAATGTTTTTCTGGAACTCTCTTGCTTTTTCCATGATCCAGCAGATGTTGGCAATTTGATATCTGGTTCCTCTGCCTTTTCTAAAACCAGCTTGAACATCAGGAAGTTCACGGTTCACATATTGCTGAAGCCTGGCTTGGAGAACTTTGAGCATTACTTTACTAGCACAGCATTAATTTAGAACAATCCGCTTGCATTTTCAATTGTCTTTAACAAATGAATTTAAAGCCATGTGAACAGACACAATCATGGAGCTAGAAGAGTGGGAAAAGAGCAAGGGCAGGAAGTCCAAGGATAGAGTCCCAGAAAAATCAATTTATAGAGAATGAGTAAGCTAGATGCCTGTTAGAAGTGTGAGATGAAATGGACAGAAAGGTAAGAGAAAAACCAAGAGAGTGATGATTCAGAAAAGAAAGCAGAGTGTGTAAAGAGGAAGTGGTCAACTATGCTGAATGAATGAAGTTAAGAATTTGTGGTAAGAATGGAATAGAACTTCTCAAGAAGAACATTTCAGGACTGACCTGATTAGAATGCTGTAAGGGGCTAGAGAGAAGGGAGGTGGAGGCAGCCTATGTGGACTACTCTTTCAGAACATTTGAGAGAGAGCCCAGAGAGATGGTTGATTGCTTAAAGGGAAATGTGGGTTCAAGACAAGAGTTCTTGTTTTGTTTTGTTTTTTTGTCTTGTCCTGGTTTGTTTGTTTTGGTTTTTAAAATGGGAGATGTATTCATATGTATATTTGTGTCCAGTTGGCATGTCCAGTTGCTGGGTAGGACCATAAAAAGGTTCAATAGAAAGAAAAAGGTTGAGGATGCAGGAGAGAGAGGAATTGACAAAAGGAGAAAGGTTTTTCAGGAGAGAAGAGAATAGATCTAAATAGTAGAGAGGGAGGGAATAGACCAATGGAAAGCAGGAGGAATATAAAGCAAATATTCAGAAACAGGCAAAGATAGTCTGAGAAGGATCACACACAGAGAGGAGGCACAAAGCTGTCAGGCCTCTGAGGCTCCTTGGTCCTGTTTCCTCCCTAGAACCAGATCTTGTGAGTGCTAAGTGGACAATCATTCCATCACTGAGTCTCAGATTCCTCAGGCCCCACCTATTAATGCCCACCACATCCTCAGTGTCCTTTAAGTAATACTTTCTTTATTTGGCTACATTGAGTTGCTTGATCTAGCACAAAATGGCCAATTAGCACATACTCGTTTAAGATTTAACCATTTATATGAATCAATTGCATTATTGTATCTATTTTTTTTTATCATAGCTAATAAAATGTGACATAATTGACTAGTACTTCTCTCCTTGTATATGCATAGTGGTAAGTCAAGTGATTGAAAGGCCAGCAAGAAAAGTGTGAGGAGATACATATCCTAGATAACTGAATCACAGAATCTTCTGAAAGAAAATCATATAGCTTATCAGACTGCTAAACTGTATATTTCAGTCCTGTTTTTATTTTAAATATATTTTACTGTCCTTTATTATGAAAGATAACATACGCTCCTGATAAAAATTCAAACATTATATTAATATATAAGATAGAAGTTAAAATGTCCTATAACTTCATTGCCAGAGATGATTACTGTATAAAAATACAAATGGTATATAATCCTTCTGATAATATTAGTATTTTTCCAGGTACTAAAATTATATTTACATATTTGACAATAATGGTCTCCTGTTATATATAAAGTATTATTAATATAATTATTTTTTCACTTAATATATATATTTTAGACATCTTTATCTTTCACAATCATTATTAATTATTGCAGTATTATACTTTTACAATAATAAATATACTCATATCTTTCAACTGATAGAATTGAAATTTATAAAGCATATCAAATAGTTTTTTACTACAAGAAACATCTAGAGTGCTTTTCTTACATTCAGATATTAAAAAATATGTCCAAAGGGCACTCCTTGTTCACTTCACTAATTTACTTACTCTGATAAAAGATGGTGGTAAAATTTTGATCACATGGTCATTGATTGCACACAAGTTCAGAGATACCTTGAATTCTTTTGAAGTCTGTATTTGACAGTTCAGTCATCCACAAGTATACATAAAATGTAATACTAGTGTGGTGGACTGCCGTCTATGGGGTCGCACAGAGTCGGGCACGACTAAAGTGACTTAGCAGCAGCAGCAGCAGTGTAACAGCATATTTTGGCCTGATTTTAAAGCCAAAGTCAATTTACAGTGTAATGTTTACAGCAAAATGTATAGACTGCAGCCAAAGCTGCACTTAGAGGAAAATGTATATAGTCTACATGTTTCTACTTTGGGAAAATATAGAAGGAAAATAAATGAACTTAACTTTTATTTATTTAAAATAAATAAACATAACATTCCTATCAGAAATTAAAAAAAAAATGAAATAGCATAAGACAAATTTTAAAAAGGAAAACCAGAAACCATTAATTGAAAAATAATAGAAAAATGTAATTGATTTATATACCCCCAAACTATCTTTTTTTTTTTTTTTTTTAAAGAATGCTATGTCAGGCAGTCTTCTTGGGCAAAGAGGATGAAAACACAGTTCAGCAAATAAAGAATAATAGTACAAGGACAAAGATTATTTTTAATGGTGAATATGTACTACTTCATAATACCTGGACATAAATTTGGAAATACTGACAAAAATCAAATGTTTTTGGAAAAATATGTTTTAAGTGAAGTAGAAAATAGAGGCTGAAAACTACGAGAGAAATTGAAAAAGAATTAATGATGCCTTAAAGGGTTTTTGGCCAAAATAGTTGGGAGAGTAAATTCTTTCATAGAATATATAATTATGATGTTATACAAACTGTTACAAAGAATAGAAAAAGAGGGAAACTTAGCTCATTTTATAAAAGTAGCATGATATAAAACCTGACAGTTTACACACCCATACACACCCACACTCCCACAATATTCATTATGAAAAGAAATGTAAAAATCCTGAATAAAATAAGTACCTACCAATTATATTCTATGATTTATTGATTTTTAAAAAAACAGTAAAATTTATCTCCAAACATCTCCTCTACTATATCACATCAAAAAGCCAAAGGAAGGAAACCATATACTCATCAGACAGATGCTAAAATGATGTCTGATAAAAATAATATCTGCTTTTGAATTTTAATAATAGTAACCTAGAAATTGAATAAAACTGTCTTACAAAAATAAAGAATACTTTTGTGAAGTCCAGGCATATTACACTGAACACTGAAATACTAGTGTTTCCATTAAAGTAAGGAATACAAAAGGAAACTTGTTCTTATGACCATTTTTTAACAAGTTCTGGAAATTCTAGCAATTAAAATAAGATATGAAGCGAATAATAAGCATTACTATGGAGACTGGTTTCACTTTGAAGAAACAGCCTGCCCTCCCTCTAAGAGTATAAGAGTATATCTATGCTTTGATAAACTTTGCTTTGCACTTAAAAAAAAAAAGAAGAGGCATGACTGTGGAAAAGAGAAGATAAATGTATCATTATTTACAGATGATAAGTTGTATACATTTATAATTAGGAAGAAAAATCAATGAATAGCCAGATAAGAAAGCAATCACCAACACATTAGATTTCCTATTTATCAGCAATAGCTGGTAATAAAAATATGGTGGAAAAGACTTCTGATTTGCAATAGGAAATGATTTTACATATGTGTATATTTATACACATATGCATACACAAATAAAATGGTTACCTTTAAAAAGAATATGAAGTTCATATATCAGAAAAATTATAACATTTACCTTGAGTAATATAAAAAATGAGAAATATAAATGAAAAGAGATAGTATAACTCTGGATGAGAATGACTGAATATTATAAAATTTGTCAATACTTCCTAGATAAATTTAGGACAATAAACATCTGGAAATGAAGTTAGCAATAGATGTCAAGGACTTTAAAATGGTTATATTTTTTGATCCAGTAATAATTTTACTTCCAGGGCTTTAATCTTGAGAAAATAATCATAAACCTTGAAAAGATTTAAGGATAAGGGGATGTTTAGCAATAGTGTCATGTACTCTACATAGAAAATAGAACAAATATATTTGAAATTCAACAGTGAGCACTTGCTGAATGCCAGATTCTTAGTGTTTTTTTTTTTTTATTTTTGTCCATGCTGCACAGCATGTGGGATCTCATTTCCCTGACCAGGGTTCAAACCTGCATCTCTGTGTTGGAAGTGGGGAGTATTAACCACTGGACCACCAGGGAAGTCCCCGAATGCCAGATTCTGTGCTTGACAACGGCGATCTAGATGAACAAAACAGTCATTATGCCTTCCTTCACAAGATCAAAAGTCAGCCGAGTTCAATGATAAGGGAAAGGATGATATTAGAGCCCTTCAGAAGAATGACTCACCTAGATTTGGGGGCCAAGAAGATTTACAAAGTACCACAAATTGGGTGGCTTAACACAATAGAAATTTATTATCTCACAGTTCTGGAGGCAGAAGTCTGAAATCAATGTTCTGTCATGGTCATGCTCCCTCTGAAACCTTCCGTGCCTCTTCCTAGCTTCTGATAGTATGAACATCTGGGCAGTCTTGGGCTTTCCTTGGCTTGCAACTGTATAATCTCTGCCTGCATTGCCCCATGACATTCTCTCTGTATCTCTGTCTTTGCACAACCATCTTCTTGCAAGGACACCTGTCCTATTGCATTAGGGGCTCCACCCTCCTCCAGTATGACCTCATCTTAACTAATTATACCTGCAACCACTCTATTTCCAAATGAAATCACATTTGAGGTACTAGGGTATAGGACTGTAACATATCTTTTTTTTTTTTTGGGCAGGGAACAAACACTGATTCAATATTTGTTGAATGAATGAATGTGATTTGGAGAACTGGAGGAGGAATTTGTCTTAGAGGAGGGGCACTATACCATTTTAGTGAGAAGGAAGGAAAAAAACAGTGGGATATATACAATGGTTTGTGTAAGGAAATTGTCATCCGAAGTCCTCAAAGTTCTCCATGAGGAGGATGTTGAAATCTCTGCTCAGGTAAGGGGAAAGTTGAGGTGGAGGACGGAAAAGTTAAAAGGTGTGGAGGAGAAAGAAGACTGAAATAGGAAGGACACCTGACAAGAGAAAAGAAGACTGCTTAGTTGCATTGGGGGCTGGTTGGGATTGGAGGCCATAACTGTATGGTAGCACAAATCTGCCCTGCTGTGTGATTTCTGCAGCAAGGCAAATGATTGAACTCATTATAGTTGGGATATTGCCAAGTAATAACTAAGGGAAGAAAACAAGGATAAAGGATTGGAAATATTATAGTGAGAGGTCCACTGTTAAGCTTCGGAATTAGGCTATATAGGAAGGAAAGTTAAAGACACACTTGATATGTAATGATAGGTTCTTTTCTTTGCAATTGAATTGTTGCTGTATAATATATGACAGGTGTACAATATAGTGATTCACAACTTTCAAAGGTTATAATCCCTTTATAGTTATTATAAAATATTGGCTATATTTCCTGTGCTGTACAATATATCCTTGTAGCTCATTTATTTTATACATAGTGCTTTACACTTCTTAAAGGGCTTCCCTGGGAGTTCAGTTGGTAAAGAATACACCTGCAATGCAGGAGACCCTGGTTTGATTCCTGGGTTGGGAAGATCCCCTGGAGAAGGGATAGGCTGCTGCTGCTGCTAAGTCGCTTCAGTCATGTCAGACTCTGTGCGACCCCATAGACGGCAGCCTACCAGGCTCTCCCATCCCTGGGATTCTCCAGGCAAGAACACTGGAGTGGGTTGCCATTTCCTTCTCCAATGCAAGTGAAAAGTGAATGTGAAGTCGCTCAGTTGTGTCCGACTCCTAGCGACCCCATGGACTGCAGCCTACCAGGCTCCTCTGCCCATGGGATTTTCCAGGAAGGGATAGGCTACCCGCTCCAGTATTCTTGGGCTTCCCTTGTGGTTCAGCTGGTAAAGAATCCGCCTGCAATGTGGGACACGTGGGTTTGATCCCTGGGTTGGGAAGATCCCCTGGAGAAGGGAAAGGCTACCCACTCTAGTATTCTGGTCTGGAGAATTCTATGGACTGTATAGCAAAGAATCAGATAGGACTGAGCGACTTTCACTTTCACTTTATTTATACCTCTTAATCCCTCATCTCTGTATTGCCTCTTCCCACCTTCTCTCTCCCCAGTTGTAACCACCAGTTTCTTCTCTGTATCTGTGACTCTTGTCTCTTTTTTGTTACATTCACTAGTTTGTTATACTTTTCCAGTTTCAAATATAAAGTCATAGCATAGAGAATTTGTCTTTGACTTATTTCACTTGGGATAATACCCTCTAAGTCTGCAAAATTTCATTCTTTTTTTCTGGCTGACATAGTAGTATTCTTCTGTGTATATATGTGTGTGTGTATGTGTGTGTGAGTATCACATCTTTTTTATCCATTCATCTGGTTACTTCCATATTCTGGTAATTAAATAATGCTGCTATGAACATTGGGGTGCATGTATCTTTTCAAATAACTGTTTTGTTTTTGAGCAGATATACACCTAGGAGTTGAATATATGGTAGTTCTATTTTTAGGTTTTTGAGAAAACTCCATACTGTTTTTCACAGTGGTTGCACCAATTTACATTACCAATGACAGTGTACGAAGGTTTCCTTTTCTCCATATCCTCACCAACATTTGTTATTTGTGTTCTTTTTGACGACAGCCATTCTGACAGATGTGAAGTGATATCTGACTGTAGTTTTGATTTGTATTTCCCTAATGATTAGCAATGTTGAGCATTTTTCCATGTTCCTGTTGGCCATCTGCATGTCCTCTTTGGAAAAGTGTCTATTTAGGTCTTCTGCCCATTTTCAATCAGGTCATTTGTTTTTTGATGTCAGTTGTATGAGCTGTTGATATATTTTGGATATTAACCTCTTATCAGTTACATCATCTGCAAATATTTTCTCCCATTCAGTAGGTTGTCTTTTTGATGGTTTCCTTTGCTCTGCAAAAGTCCTTAAGTTTACTTAGGTCCCATTTGCCTATTTTTGCTTTTATTTTCTCTACTTTGGGAAGACAGATTCAAAAAAATATTGCTATGGTTTATATCGGAGTGTTCTGCCTATGTTTTCCCCTAGGAAAACATAGTTTTATGGTTTCCAAACTTACACTTAGGTCTTTGATTCATTTTGAGTTTATTTTTATATATGGTGCTAGATAATATATATATCAGATCAGATCAGTCGCTCAGTCGTGTCTGACTCTTTGCAACCCCATGAATCGCAGCACGCCAGGCCTCCCTGTCCATCACCAACTCCCGGAGTTCACTCATACTCATGTCCATCAAGTCAGTGATGCCATCCAGCCATCTCATCCTCTGTTGTCCCCTTCTCCTCCTGCCCCCAATCCCTCCCAGCATCAGGGTCTTTTCCAATGAATCAACTCTTCGCGTGAGGTGGCCAAAGTACTGGAGTTTCAGCTTAAGCATCATTCCTTCCAAAGAAATCCCAGGGCTGATCTCCTTCAGAATGGACTGGTTGGATCTCCTTGCAGTCCAAGTGACTCTCAAGAGTCTTCTCCAACACCACAGTTCAAAAGCATCAATTCTTCGGTGCTCAGCCTTCTTCACAATCCAACTCTCACATCCATACATGACCACTGGAAAAACCATAGCCTTGACTAGACGAACCTTTGTTGGCAAAGTAATGTCTCTGCTTTTGAATATGCTATCTAGGTTGGTCATAATACGTTATTATTTATTTTTTGCTTATTTGTTTGTTCTGTTTTTGTCTGTGCTGCACAGGGCTCATGGGATCTCAGTTCCCCAACCAGGGACCAAACCTAACAATACCAGTGAAAGCCTGCAATTCTAGCCACTAGGCCACCAGGGAACTCATGAGAATATTCTCCTTTCATGCTTTTACATGCTGTTAACCTATAATGGAAGGTTCTTAACTATTCATGCATGGACTACTTTGCCACTCTGGGGAAGCTTAGGGATTCTGTCTCAAATATATTTTTAAATACATAAAACAAAATATATGGGATTACATCTGAAACCATTTACATTAAAATATATTTACCAAAATATTTAAACAAACCAAATGTGTGCTACAGTAACGTAGCTACGATCTGAATGTTTGTGTCTCCCCAAAACTCAAATGGAATCCTAACACCAATGTGATGGTGTTAGGAGGATGAGCCTTTCAGAGGTCATTAGGTCATGAGGGTGGAGCTCCCATGAATGGGATTAGTGCTTAAAATGTGGTTAGAATCACTCAGAGTTCTCTTACCCTCTTTCACTATGAGAAGGTACAAGGAGAGGTCTGTGATCTGGAAGAAAGCCTTCCCCTAACCTTGTTGGCACCCTGATCTTAGACAAAAGTTAAGGGCTGAAAGAGCTGTGAGAAATAAATTTCTGTTATTTACAAGCTATTTAATATGTAGAATTTTGTTGTAGCACCCTGAATGGGCTTAAGTAATGTGTTTCTTTACATTAAACAACAAGATCAAGCAGCAGACTTAAAAAGGACCATAATTTCTAGGTAGAAATAAGCATAAATGAAAATTTCTATTACATAGAAAAACTATGTGACACAAACCATAATATATTCAATATGAAAATAACTATGCTTTCTATTGTTGACAACACCACGTTGTTGTTCAGTTGCTAAGTCATGTTCAATTCTTTGTGACCCCATGCACTGCAGTATGCCAGGCTTCCCTGTTCTTCACCATCGCCTGGAGTTTGCTCAGATTCATGTTCACTGAGTCAGTGATGCTATCTATCTACACCATTGATACTGCTAATAAATCTGTCATATATTGCCTACATTTATCTTTGAAGGCAATGCTAAATTTCAATTAGTGCTTGGTAAAAATAAAGACATAAATTTTCCCTATCTACATTCATAGACCCCTCAAATTCTACCCATCGCCTCTCAGAGGCCAGTGGATCTCAGGTAAGAATGCTGGGTGTGGAGGGAGAGAGCAGAGGAAGTCAAACAAGTCAGAAGCCAGATTGGACATTGACATGTAGACATTAGAGACAGATGACATAAAATAGGACCGCAAACCTGGTCTCAAACTCTTCCAGATCAATAAAGGGTAGCAATTAGAAAGTTGGTAAATAATAACCTTAGGACAAAGGATGGCAAGTCAAGTAAGATGAGTTTGAAAAAATCAAGGGGTTGTACATAAAAATGAAGGAATAATTGTCAAGAAGTGGCAGTAAGAATCAAGGAAGATATTGACCTTGACTTCCACATCTGAAGGAGAACTTAAGAAACCTGCAAAGCGAAGCAGTGCCCTGAGAACCAAATTGTAATTAGCGCAAGGAGGTGGAAAGAAAGCACAAAAACATGTAGACTGGACAGTTGGAAAAATAAGGAGATGCAGTTATGCATAGATATACATTCTTTTTCACATTGTTTTCCATTATGGCCTTTTCACAAGGTGTTGAATATCGTACCTTGTGCTCTCCAGTATGACTTGTTGTTTATCCATTGTCTATATCCCAGTTTGCATCTGCTAATCACAGCAGTAATTAACACAACACTGTAAATCAACTATACTTCAATTAAAGCAATAAAGAAAGAAAGAAAAGATTAGGAGAGAGGATACCTGTTGGGAGGGGAGTGCAGTTTGGACTAGAATGGCTGCACATGAATGTGAGAAGATATGTTATCTGAGTCATTTAATTCTTGGATGGTAATATTAACCCATTATCCAGAGATAACCAATGCAGTGTCACTGTTTGGAATTTTTACTGCTGTAAAATTTATCATCATGATAAAATTCAAAGTGATAGGAATTTCCAGTCTTATGGAATTAAACACCCATAAAAGTGAAATGTTTTTGGGAATTCCCTGGCAATCCAGTGATTAAGACTCAGCACTTTCAGTGTTGGGGCTGGGGCTCAATCCCTGGAAGGGAAACAAAGATCCTGCGTTGTTGCGGCCAAAATAAAAAAAAAAGGAAAGAAAAAAGAAATGTTCTCCATATTGCCATTGAATAGAAGAAGTTCTCATGGCATTGAAGAATTGCCATTATAGAATATTAAATACAAAATCAGGAAAACAAACTATATACTATATACTATAGTAAAATTTAAATTTTATTAAAATTTCTATCTGCATGGAAAAAGATATTAATTTCTTTACAGTAAATTTATCACTAAATGGTGGAATGGTGTTATCTTAATTTTATTCTTAATATTTTCCTTATTTTTACATTTTATAAAATATCTTTTTAATTAAAAAAAAGCATTTTAGTAAGTAAAAAAAGAAAAACAAAATTATAGACTTTAGGAAATTAGATACATTTAAATACCCAAGAATTCCATGCCTAAAACTATAAAAAGAATGTGGTTTACTTACTCTGGAAGTTCATGTTCTGCAGATTTGTTCTTTACTCAAGTTAAAAATTGATGAATAATTTAAACACCAAGTAAATGGCAAATGGAAGACAGTTTCTTATATTTGGATTTCATGGAATCTAAGTTTAGTAGATGTATTTATTCTAAGTTAAGAAAAATGTTTAAAAAAATTTGAGGTATTATTATATGAATCATCTATTAACCATAAATCTAGAATAAACATTAATATGGATTGAGTGTTTTGTACTTCCTAAGATATGGCTATTTAGTAAGATAAACAACAATGCTATGAACAGGACTGATATCACTAGCAGATAGAAGTGTTTAAAGTGTATATAACAAGCTCACCTCCCCAAGATGCCACTGAAGCTGAAGTGATAAATCTCATGTTATTTAATTCATGTCAATAATTAGCTTCTGGAGTTTTGTTTATTAGATTCAACCAAGGAACTCTTTCAGGGAAACTTGAGCAGATATCTTGCAAATAATTGACATTATTGTAAACAATGAAGAGGGCCAATATCTTGGGATAAATAGATCATCTATGTAGGAAAAAAATTATTTAAAGACTATTTCTTGTGGAAGTAGATTTTCAAGTAGCATGTTGTTGATACAACCCCAAAACTTCCAATCAGCCACTTAGACACTGTTCCTTCTTTCTTTTTTTTTTAAATTTAGCCATGGATGATCATTGCTGGTACTGTCTTTTTTTCTTCTTTTTTTCAGTTACTAACTGGGATAATCAACGAAGAAAAACTTTCTCAGTTTCAATCTGATTATCTGTTACTGCAGTTGGGTGTTGGAAAGTCCCTCATTTGCCAGTTCTGAAATTAAGTTGGTTCACTAGCATCTTCTAACAGCATCAAAATGCAGTTGTTTTTATTAAAGGTATCATTATGAAGTCCTAGATCTGAACATATTTTATGTAGCTCAATAACTACATATTTTATGTAGTTATTATCCTTGATATAGTCAGCATTTCCATATATGGACCGAAGGAGATGCTCCAAATGGCTCCCGAGTTCTTTTCACACAATCCCAAACGCCTGATAGCTTTTTTGCTCTTCTGTGCTGTGCTGTGCTTAGTTGCTCAGTCATGTCCGACTCTTTGTGACCCTATGAACTACAGCCTGCCAGGCTGCTCTGTCTATGGGGATTCTCCAGGCAAGAATACTGGAGTGAGTAGCCATGTCCTCCTCCAGGGGATCTTCCCAACCCAGGGATCGAACCCAGGTCTCCTGCATCACAGGCTGATTCTTTACCATCTGAGCCGCCAGGGGAGCCCCTTTTGTTCTCCTACATACAGCAAAATGCAGAAGGCTCGTCTTGTACCTTTCTTGCCTCGCTCTGTAATCAATTATTTCTCCTATGAACCCCGTTTTCTTTCTTTCTTAAAAAAAAATTATTTACTTTTTTTTCTTTTCTTTTTCTCTATTTTTTTAAATTTTATTTTTAAACTTTACAATATAGTATTGGTTTTGCCAATACAATATTTAAAATCTTTTAAAAAAAATAATTATTTACTTTGGCTGCTCTGGGTCTTCATTGCTTTGTGTGGGCTTTCTCTGGTTGCGGCCAGGGAGGGCTACTTTCTGTAGCCCTTCTTATTGCAGTGGGGTTCTTATTGCAGTGGCTTCTCTTGTTGCAGAGCATGGGCTCCAGCACATCAGCCTCCGTTGTTGCAGCACATGGACTCAGTAGTTGTGGCCCACAGGCTTAGTTGCCCCGTGGTATATAGGATTTTCCAGACCAGGGATTGAGCCCGTGACTCAATCCACCTGTATTGGCAGGTGGATTCTTATCCACTGTGCTACCAGGCAAGCCCGCCCTGTTTTCTTGTAATGGTAAATGGTAGAGACTACAATCTGGACCATATGGGTAGGATTCACAGGCTTTGATACACTTAAATCATGCTTTCAGTTTCTATATTTCTTTTTACAAGTGTTCCCAGTTTACTCAGAGCAAAATTCTTTCAATGACCCATAAGGCTCAACATAATTTGCATGTTGTCTTTCTTCATCTTTACCATATGTGGGTCTGTCTTTGGGCTGTCCTTTGCTGGAAATGCCCTTTGCTTAGATATGTCCATAGCTCAATCTCTCACTCTCTTTAAGTCTTTGCTTAATCTAACCTTCTCATCAAAGCCGATCCTGTCAAATTTATTTAAAAATCACACCACTATTTGGCTCCCTCCCTAAATTCACTCCCAATGTCCCGTGTTCTTTTCCTTTTTTAATATCACTTCTCATTCTCTCACATACTTTACAATTTATCTATTTATTTTCCTCCTCCTAAAATCTAAGCTCCACAAAGGCAGAGATTTTGGTCTCTGCTGTGCTTAGGATAGTACCTGCACATGGTAGGTATTCAGGACCTATTTGTCCAGTGAATAAAATGAGTGAAACCTTAGGATATTTCTGAATCACCATGCACACCTAGCTTGTCAGTATGCCTTAATCTTCAAAGAAACAGACTGAACTTCAAGCAAACAAAACTCATTAAGAAACTGTTATACTCCGATATATGGAGACAAGTCCATGAATTTCAAAACTATTTTGACATTTCTGGGTGTGTGGTCAGACTATGAACAATGTTTCTGCATTCATTTTTGAAAAATAAATATAATTTAAACTGAGTCTCCATCAGTAAGGAAAACAAATATCAGAATTAGATGTACCCCAATGGATAGAACATACTATTGCCCCAGAGAGGTTTGGTCTGCTTAAGGCCCATGTTTTCCTAATATAATTAAATTGATCAACTATTAGTAACAGGCCCCAAACACTACTTTTGTATAAAAATAGTGATTAAAATTATTTTGTTTGTATAATCTTTCCAATTCCCATAGATTAATGAATTCTGAGGAAATTTAAATTTATACTGGAGAAAAATTGGGGCACCACAGTTTTACTGGATTGAGCACTGGACTGAAAGAGTGTAGATGTTGGTTGTCAACTTGGTCATTAACTAGCTGGGTTACCTTGGGCAAGTCAAGAATCTGAACTTAAGACTTAAAAGGGTCTTTGAGTATGACCAACCTCTTCCCTCCGGCTCACATTGACGGGAGATAGTGATACGGAGACAGTACATTCTGTTATTGGAAAGTTCATCTTTAGGTTGAATTGCAGTTTGCCTCTTTTTATTTCATTGATCTCCTTTTTGTGTGTTCCAAAGAAAACACTTCAGTTAGCTACTCCTTTTGGCTTTGTTGATTTTTGCTATGATCTCTTTTGTTTCTTTTGCATTTATTTCTGCCCTAATTTTTAAGATTTCTTTCCTTCTACTAACCCTGGGGCTCTTCATTTCTTCCTTTTCTAGTTGCTTTAGGTGTAGAGTTAGGTTAGCTACTCCTCTGTGGAAGGTAATTTAGCAGGGTAAGAACACCATCTCTTGACTTAGACTTCCAGATTTTCAATTTAATTCTCTCACTTCCTATGTAACTTTCATTAGGTTACTTTTCTAAGTTTTACTTTCCTCATTGGTAAAATGGGCATAATCATAGTACCTACCAGATGGGAAAATTATTACTATTTAAAAAAAATCATTTAATTATTTATTTGGCTGCGTGGGGTCTTAGCTACAGTACTGCTGGGTCTTCACTGCATTGTGCAGGATCTTTAATTGTGGTGCACAGACTCTAGTTGCAGCCCATGGGATTTTAGTTTCCTAACCAGGGATCAAACCTGCATCTCCTGTATTGCAAGGTGAATTCTTAACCCCTGGACCACCAGGAAAAGTCCCCAGATGGGATTATTATTAATATTACTATTATCTCACATGAAATACTTTTAAATATTTAAGAATAGTCATTATGCTTTCCCATGATTTTTTACTTCTTCAGGTTAACTATTTCCAAGTCCTTACCTTAAAACATTGTCTAGAATGACATGGTTTCCAGAAGCCTTGTCTTCATCCTTAAGTTACCTCCTACTTTGCCACTCATCTTCTTTCTTAAAAATATTTATTTTGGCTGGGCTGGGTCTTAGTTGCAGTTCTTGGAATCTTCGTTGTGGCATGCAGACTCCTTAGTTTCGGCATGCAGGAGCTAGTTCCCTAACCAAGGATCAAACCTGGGCCCCTGCATTGGGAGCAAGGATTCTTACCCACTGGACCATCAGGGAACTCCCACCACTCTTCTTAAATGTGGCACCCAAACTAAAAAAACTACATTACAATGTGCAAAATACAGATGATGATGAAATCATTCCTTCCAGTGATCTAAACTTTGAGCAGATTGTATTTTAAATCTCTCAGTTTACTCACATATAAAATGTATAAATACTAATAATGCCTACTCACAGGTTACTGTAGGAGAAACCAAGATGACGTATGTCAAAGCACCGTGTAAAATTAAGAGAACTATAGAAGTGTCAGTCATTATTTTATACCAAGTATTTTCCATTAAACAGTGAAAAAATCATGATAGGTATGAACTATCAGTTCCCAAAAATGTTGTTAAATTTTTTTTTTTAAATACATCACTTGACTTTCTTTCCTTTCTCTCTTTTATTGTACTGGGTCTTAGTTGCAGCACCTTTAGTCGTGGCATGAAGAATCTTTTTTAGTTTTGGAATGTGAACTGTTACTTGCAGCATGTGGAATCTAGTTCCCTGACCAGGGATCAAACCTGGGCCCCCTCCCTGAATTGGGAGTCTCTGCATTGGACCACCAGAGAAGTCCTCCTTTTACAATCTTAATGTTCATATAGAACAAAGAAATTTTATACTATGAAATACAGTAAGCCTAAATTATTTTTTGTTATGAGTTAATTTTAAAAGAACTAATTTTAATGTTAAAAAGTTTTTCTTGTGAAGCACAGACTGAAGACAACATTCACCTTCTAAAATAGTTTAATTTCAATCTCTAATTTCTTTTACTGAGATTTAATTGAAAAATTATCTATTGGTGTTGAAACAGGTGGAAAGTTTTGTGTCAGTTGTTTGTTATTAGTCAATAATAAAACACACTGCAAAAAAAAGTGTGACCCAGTTTCAATGTAATAAATAAAAACCTAAAGGGAAAATGTATAAAACCAGAGAGATTACACTGTGTGGACTTAACTTATAAATCTCTTGCCAAATATAAAGCCCTCAAATTATACCAGTGGCCATTTATCCATTGCTTCTGTCTCAGTCTGTAAGAGCGGCCATAACAAAATACCAGACTGGATGGTTGAATACAAATTAATTTTCTCATAGCTCTGGAGGCTGGAAAGTCCAAGATCAAAGTGCCAGCCAGGTAGGTTTCATTCGGAGTCCTCTTGTCTGGACTTGTAGACAGCCATCATCACAGTGTCCCCACATGACTTCTTGTGGGTGCATATGAAGAGGGAGAGAGTGAGTTCTCTGCTCTTTCTTCTTATAAGGACACTCATCCTATCCGACCAGGGCCCTACCTTTATGACATCATTTAACCTTAACCACATCCCCTGAGGCTCCATCACCAAATATTGCCACATCGGAGTTAGGGCTTCAACATAAGAATTTTGGGAGGGCACACATACTGAATCCATCAGTTTCCAGCTTTTCTCATTTCTTTTATCTCTTTTGGAGAATTTAGATCATATCATCATTGCCCACCTTAAATACACATACTGAATTCCATATAATTAGACAAATTTGTAATGGGAGTCTTTACATTGTACGTCGCAGAGTCGGACGCGACTGAAGCGACTTAGCAGCAGCAGGCACAGAGTATAAGAGGTGAAAGGGCAGTTTCTGCTTCAAAAGAACTCACTCTAGGACCAGAGAGAAATAAACCACTAATTAGAAACACAAAATGCTGTGGGTCATTTTGTAGTGTAACTGGAAAGGATCTTATTTTACCTAATTCTCATCATTTCTCTGTGGTACAACTGATCTTTGTCATTACCTGGGACAGTTTTCCAGCACTAATTTCTTTTCCTCATCAGCCTGGATTTCAAGGTCAATTTTAACACCACTTTCACCTACACTCTCAATTGGCCCATCACAGCTCTGCTCCTTCTGGCCAGTTTATCCCTAATTTTGGATTAATCCACTGATCTGCTTTCTGCTCCCATGTGGATAAACCCCATAGGACAACAGGTAAGAATGATGCTGATTAACTATCACACTTGGCAATTTTCAGCCTCATTGGGCACTTTGGCACCAAAAGGCAAATCTCTAACTTGTCTGTAGCCAACTCCATTTCTCTCATCAGTCCACAGTATCTGATGACAACTCTTATCACACTTTTTAAATTCCTCATCTCATTCTTTCCTGAAGACCACTTTGCCTAATACTTTGCAGAGTTGTCCTTATATATTAACTTCCTCAATTTTCACGCTGACCAGTGCTCTGTATTAAATACAAGGCAACCTCCATCCCCATTACCCCAAGCAATTATTGCTTAGTTCACACCCTTGCTTTCTGAACTCCTCAATTTTCCATCTAGTTTGTTTCAGATATGGTAGTTGAATTTGAAAACAGATTACTGCTTTCCAGTTTTTGTTTGCTAGTACAAAATAATTTCTATGATTTGAACTAAACTTGCCATATCTTACTTCTGGAATGTTACAGGACTCATCTCTTGGACCACTTCTCTTATACTCACTCCCTCAGTGACCTCACTTTATGGCCATTCGCATGCTGTTAACTCCCACGTTTATTTCTCCAGCTTAGATCTCTACTCTGAACTTTCATATCTAATGCAAAATCTCATTAGGGTATTACACGTCATCTCAAACTTAGTTATGTTCAAAATCAAGCCTCTGTAAAAATCCACTTTTGGGGAGATGGACTTTATTATCTTGATTGCACTAATGGTTTCATGGGTGCATATTTACAGAGACTCATCAAACCGTACACTTCTAAAATGAACCATTCATTGACGTATATAATTATATTCAATAGTTAGGAGGCAAGGGTCAAGTTTTCTGACCTCAGTAATCACTGTTTCCAAACATTTTCTTCAAATGGTGAATTCTGAGTATTCTGAAATGCTCTTTCCATTGTTAACTCTTTTGGAGAGAACTGAATCAACTAAGCATAACTAAGGTAAAGTTTCCAAATAGGATGGATGTATTATACTGTACTCAGTGTGGGATTCTGTGAGATTAAATCTATATCCTGTTATAAGTCAGCTGCATAGCATGTCAGGACCTCAGACTGACTAGTGGTCAGAGGATGAGACCAGGATTTGTGAGAATGAGACCAAGTCTGGTTTTCATATTGGAAAGGTACCCTTCCTCCACCTCAAGATGATCCACAAAAACTGTTGCATGCTTCTATTTTGACTTATCTGTACATAGGAAAGGAAAGGAAAAAGGAAAGTGAAGTCGCTTAGTCGTGTTCGACTCTTTGTGACCGGTGGACTGTAGCCTACCAGGCTCCTCCATCTGTGGGGTTCTCTTGGCAAGAATACTGGAATGGGTTGCCATTTCCTTTCCCAGGGGATCTTCCCAACCCAGGGATTGAACCCAGGTCTCCGGCATTGCAGGCTTTACCCTCTGAGCCACCAGAGAAGCCTAGTTATCTGTACATAGGTTGGCATTTTAAATTTAATGGGGAAACTGGTTTAAAAACAGCCAAAAGTTCTCAGGGGCTGGGCAAACAGCAAGGATTAATAACTGTATAAGCAGTTCAGAGAGCACTTGATAAGGAAGCCAAGTGCAATGGATATTGGATTTCTGGCAATATAACTAGTTTGGGCTTCCCTGGTGGCTCACTTCAGTTAAAGAATCTGCTTGCAATGCGGGAGACACGGGTTAAGACCCCTGGGTTGGGAAGATCCCCTGGAGAAGGGAATGTATTCTGACTTGGAGAACACCATGGACTATACAGTCCAAGGGGTTGCAAAGAGTTGGACAAGACTGAGCAACCTTCACTTCACTAAAAAATACCAAACAGTAGAATTGAACCTACTGTATTTTAAGATAACCTGGAAGCATGGTGTAGAGCTGACTCAAGTCTTATTGGCTAAAGTCTCTCACATAGAACTTAAGGTTCCTGTTATTAGTTTTGTTGCTAAGCAGTGTCCAACTCGATTCTTTGTGACACCATCAACTGCAGCATGAAAGTCAAAGAGAAGAGTGAAAAAGCTGGCTTAAAACTCAACATTCAAAGAACAAAGATCATGGAATCTGGTCCCATCACTTCATGGCAAATAGATGGGGAAACAGTGTCAGACTTTATTTTTCTGGGCTCCAAAATCACTGCAGATGGTTAACTGCAACCATGCAATTAAAAGACGCTTACTCCTTGGAAGGAAAGTTATGACCAACCTAAATAGCATATTGAAAAGCAGAGACATTCCTTTGCCAACAAAGGTCCATCTAGTCAAGGCTATTGTTTTTCCAGTAGTCATGTATGGATGTGAGAGTTGGACTGTAAAGAAAGCTGAGCGCCGAATTGATGCTTTTGAACTGTGGTGTTGGAGAAGACTCTCTTTAGAGTCCCTTGGACTGCAAGGAGATCCAACCAGTCCATTCTAAAGATCAGTCCTGGGTGTTTTTTGGAAGGAAATGAAGTCGCTCAGTCGTGTCCGACTCTTTGAGACCCCATGGGCTGTACCCTACCACGCTCCTCTGTCCATGGGATTTTCCAGGCAAGAGTACTGGAGTGGGTTGCCATTTCCTTCTCCAGAGGATCTTCCCAACCCAGGGATTGAACCTGGGTCTCCCACATTGTAGGCAGACGCTTTACCATCTGAGCTACCAGGGAAGTCCTAAGAATCATTGGAAGGAATGATGCTAAAGCTGAAACTCCAGTACTTTGGCCACCTCATGCGAAGAGTTTCATTGGAAAAAGACTGATGCTGGAAGGGATTGGGGGCAGGAGGAAAAGGGGTCGACAGAGGACGAGATGGCTGGATGGCATCACTCATGACTTGCTGGGACGTTGAGTTTGAGTGAACTCCAGGAGTTGGTGATGGACAGAGAGGCCTGGTGTGCTGCAATTCATGGGGTTGCAAAGAGTCGGACATGACTAAGCCACTGAATTGAACTGAGGCCTCCCTTCCCTGAGTTTGCTCAAAGTCATGTCCCAAATTGAGTCAGTACAATGAGCTTTCCTAACTTCCACAACTGTATGTTTTAGATTTTTATTGAATATTTATACTCTCAAATGGACTTAATTTGGATCAAACTCATTTTAGTGGGATCCAACTGGTACAATAAAAAATGTGTACATCATTTGAATCTTAAGATTGACTGGGAGGGAAAGGGTCTCCTGCATTGCAATAGCTGTAAGGGAAACCTTAAGTGCTCTAAAACCAAGTCTTATTCATAAGTTTGCCTTGTTTTGAAGTCATGTTAGCCAACTTTGACAAGGACAGTTCTCCCTGAATGTTTTAGGTTTTTGGGTGTGCCACTCTGCATGTGGGTTCACCAACCCTACCAGCAGCCCCTACACTGGAAGCAGTCTTAACCACTGAACAATCAGCAAAGTCCCCCTCAATGGGTCATTAAGCATTCATTATTTGACAACCAAGTGCCAGGTGTCTAGATACTTAAGGTACAGCGGTGCCAGTGCTCAAATTTTATAAACCATACTTAAGTTCCAAATAAAGCAGAGTAAGGGAGATCGGGGTGCTGACTGCAGTGCTAAAGTCTCATTTCCAAATGGACATAATAAATGGGCTAACACTAACACAAAGCTATACATGGAGGTCATCTGCTATCAGAAGAAACCTGTCTGTCTGGGCATTCAACTATAGGCTCAGTCTCATGAATCTGAGGTACATGAGCCCCAAACCATCTCTTCACTTCAGCAGGCAAGCTAACATTTCAAAAGTTCATTCCGATGATATATTAGCACTGACTTTAACATTTAAATATGGGAACAGGTTATTCATGCAGCTATTTAGGGAAAATGATTAGGGTTAGGGCCCAACTGGAGAAGGAAATGGCAACCCACTCCAGTGTTCTTGCCTAGAGAATCCCATGGACAGAGGAGCCTGATGGGCTGCTGTCCATGGGGTCGCAGAGTCGGACATGACTGAAGTGACTTAGCAGGAGCAGCAGGGCCCAACCACCTTGGTTAGATTAGATGCTATTATTGACACTAACCCATTCCATACAATGCTTGACCAGTTTTAACCCAGATTTTATCAGTGACCTTCCCTCACTGTTAACAGGTCCCATCTTTCCCACTTTGCTCTCACCCCAACACTCTGAAGCTAATGTTTTGCACATTACTTATTCTTGCCAAACCAAATCATCTCTCCCTAGAAACCTGACTGAAGATTCCACCGCAAGAGTACACACTTTAACTTGGTGTAATTACAATCACACAGTTTTAAACTCAATTCAGACAAAGAACCAAAGGCTATTCAAAATTATTTAATTACAAGGCTAGATAACTAGAAAAGAATTTTCCATTCAAAATAGTTAGAAAGTAATACACTGATTAACAGGTTATGATTCTACAGCAGTGTCATGGTCAAACAGAAATGCCTTGACTCTTATGGATGCATTATCTAGACTCGATGCTGGTTCAGAATCTATTTACAAACCAATGTAAAAATGTAATTCATCTTGAACTTTCTTCCCACATCCATTGGAGGTTTTCCCAATCACCAGATTTTCATAAGACAGACAAGTAAATCTCGCAGCACTAGCCCTAGGAAAGGAAAAACATTTACGGTTTACAAACTATCAACATCAGAAAACTTACTTAAAACAATTTTCAAAAAATGCTGCTGTCCTTATAATGGTCCACCTCAGAAGCCAGATCCGTATAAGTTTTTTCAACAGAAATTCAGGTTCGGGATAGGATCATCATAGGTAAGACCAAGGACACAATGTTTACTGATTTTGAAGCAAAACATCTCTACTCACAGAAATGTTTCCACCTTCGAAATGTCACAGCACACCAGGCAGACAGCAGGCAGACAGCAACCCCTCACTGTTGGCACAGAAAACCCCACTCTGTGAATTAAGTTTTTCCTCTATGAGACATAACCTAACAGAAATCTGTTATAAAACTTGTTCTCATATCTGAACATTAGTCTTGTCTCAGAAGCCGAATCCGTACATGCTTTTCTTCAGGTTATCAGCTTCGGGATAGGGTTCATCATTGATCAGACCAAAATCCATTATGCTACATTACACGGACATTTACCACAAACCAGACAGAATTACTGCAGCAGATGTAAGTCAGGGTAACTTACTTTAAAATGAAGCTGCTCAGTGACATCCACAGCTTCATTAGTATTCATCAACCTGCAGAATGCTGTTAAAAAACAAAAATATTTTTCTCATTTAATCTACACGTGGACTAAACATATAGACATTCGAAGTACTAGTCGAACACATACCTGGTAAGATCATCAGGTTTTAACCAAGTCATTTTCCAGCCAATATTGTCCGGCGTGTTTTGAAATGTACCTTTGCATCTTAAAAAAAAAAAAAATTTTCAAATGATGCATCATCTTTACAGGTTGATCAACCTGTAAATCAACAGGTTTATTCCTTCAACTTAAAACTAAGCTCTCAACAATTACCTTAGCATCTCCACGTAACAGTTCCGCTACACCGAAATCCATTGTTTCTGCGGGAGAATCAATTTCTTAACCTGCGGAAGAATAAATATATTTAAAAATTAAGTATTGTCATAGAAGGTCATAGCTTAAGGTTTTCAGCACTAAAACCTTCCCCTCCAACAATTCGATTTGCACACAGCGCCACCTGGGCACAATACAACTCAGTTTCACGCAGTCAGGAGCTGCCGATTTTTAAATTAACTGTTGATATGACTACGTATCTAAGGCCTGTAAGTCAACGTTAAGCGTAACTCCCGCCCCAAATCTCAGGAATGTGGTCGTTTCCCGTGCGCCGTTCAGGATTATCCAGCCGGCTTAGCAATACGGCCGCGCGCAGCGCCATGACCAGCAGCAGCCTACGCACGCCTGAACTCGAAGCCGGTCGCCACCGCGACAGGGGACACGTGGCGGTCCGGTGGCGCGTTTTCCATGTGTAAATACTCAACGCCGCACTCTAACCCTCAACTTCTGAACTCTTTTTACCGTATCGCATTCCCCAACCCAAGCTGCGCCACTCAGGTTCGCGCGCACGACCGCCAACAACGCGTACTTACCTAGCAGCTACGATCTGCTCCCAAGTTCCGACGTAAAAGACCGAACAGCTCCCCCTGCAGTTCCTTATATAGTCTCTCCCGAGCCAGCCGGAGGCCGCCCCTCCCTCTCGCCTCTATTGGACCCTGGAGAGCACGGGGGCGTGGCCGGTTCCTGACGGGAGGAGCGAGAGCGCGCCAGGCGGCTCTTTTCTTTCGGGGGCTCGTTCCACGGCGTGGTGCGCGCACCGCCCCTCCGCGGCGCGCACGTCCAGCTCCGGGCGCACGCCCGCTGCTGCGCCGCTGTCCGTCGCTTCCGAGACTGGCTCTACGTGGCGTGGGAGTGGCGCCAGAATTTAAACGAACAGCCGCCTTTAGAGGCGAGGGTACCGCCTACCCAGAGCCAAGTAAGCTCCGGACGCGTAGGGTGGCTGGGGGGCGTCTGTGGACTTATGTTTAGTAGCACAGGGCGGCTTTAGCTTGTGATGCGCTCAAGAAGTCGAGCTGGATGGTTGACTGATCCTGGGGAGTTGACGCCCTGCAGCCGCTGCGCGCGCCCTGAAAGAGAAATCGCCGGGCAGAAATGCTTGGATGAAAAGTCTTTGAAAGCGCCGCGATTCTCACCTGGTCTACAGTGAGAACGCCGCGCATCTCCGGATAGCCGACTCGCTGCGCCGCCCGCGCTCCCCTGCGCTTTACCGGACCCGCCCCACCCCCACGCCGCTGGGTGCCGGGCGCTGCTGTAAACACTGATCAGCGCAGAAAATTCTCCCCGAGACAGCAGACCCGAGAAGTACATCCTCCACTTGGCGGAGGAGAAAACTAAGGCCTGCAGTAGCCAAGTAATTTTCCTAAATTGACACAACCAAAAAAAGAAAGAAAGAAAAAAACCTTTGCTATTAAAAAATAATTTGCACTACATTCATTATAATGAATGCAGGAGAAAGATTAATTTGGGAAATTTCCCAGAATAATTTATCTAAATGACACTTTAATTCAGTAGCATTTATATATGCACGGGTGAAAACTGAAACCGCTTAGCACACAAGCACGTATGTATGGGTAAATACGGGGCTTCCCAGATGGCTCAGTGGTAAAGAATTCGCCTGCCCATGCTGGAAACGGAGGAGCAGGAGGTTCTATGGCTGGGTGAGGAAGATAACCTGGAGGAGGAAATGGCTACCCACTCCAGTATTCTTGTCTTGGACTGAGGAGCCTGACTGGCTTCAGTCCATGGGGTCCCAAAGAGCCGAAGGCGACTGAGCACACATAGTAAATACATGTACTATGCACACGTGAGAGTACACGACATTTGGACATTTCAGCATCTGAAAATTCAGGTCTTCGTAGCACTCACTACTAATTATTATGTACATGTGCATTTGGTTATAGTCCTCCTTTGGTACCCCGCTCTTCATTTTTCTGCCTTACTATAGTGCCTGGCATAAAGTATATCGTCAGTAACAACTGGTTGAATCAACTAATGAATGTATGCGGTGGCTTTTTAGAAAATTAAAGTGAAAAAAATTAAAAGACTCCAGATTAAAAGACAAAGTGAAAAGCAAATTTCTGTAACAGGAACCGAAGCGATGAAGTCTTTATATGGTTGGGCATTGTGTAGATTTGAAAAAAGCGTTTTTTGTAATGTGCAATGTAAATTTTGCATATTGCTCACGTTTCAAAGCTAAACCAGTGCAAAAGGATATAAAAAGCAAAGTAAAAGTTCCTTTTCATATCACTGGGAATCTTTGCTATTGCAGTAATTAATAGTAATGGTTTTTGAAAATTTCTAAGCATATATAAATATATGTACACATTTTTTCACATACAAATAGGATCTGTCCTTTTTTGCAACTTGCTTTGCCTGTCGTAAATATCATAGACCTCTTTCCATGTCAGTACATATAGATGACCTTGCTTATATCCTGCAGAGTGTTCAGTTAGATGTGTCATAATTTTATAACTTTATAGCTTTTCACTATTTCAAATACTACCAAAGTGAATTATAGATGTATCCTAATGAACTTGTGAGAAGATTTGCAGGATCCATTTCTAGAAGTGAGTCAAAGGTTCAGTTCAGTTCAGTCGCTCAGTCGTCTCTGACTCATTGCGACCCCATAAATCACAGCACGCCAGGCCTCCCTGTCCATCACCAACTCCTGGAGTTCACTCAAACTCATGTCCATTGAGTCGGTGATGCCATCCAGCCATCTCATCCCCCGTCGTCCCCTTCTCCTCCTGTCCCCAATCCTTCCCAGCATCAGAGTCTTTTCCAGTGAGTCAACTCTTCGCATGAGGTGGCCAAAGTATTGGAGTTTCACCTTCAGCATCAGTCCTTCCAATGAACACTCAGGACTGATCTCCTTTAGGATGGACTGCTTAGATCTCCTTGCAGCCCAAGGGACTCTCAAGAGTCTTCTCCCAACACCACAGTTCAAAAGCATCAATTCTTTGGCGCTCAGCTTTCTTTACAGTCCAACTCTCACATCCATACATGACTAATGGAAAAACCATAGCCTTGACTAGATGGACATTTGTTGGCAAAGTAAAGTCTCTGCTTTTTAACACGCTGTCTAGGTTGGTCATAACATTCCTTCCAAGGAGTAAGCACCTTTTAGTTTCGTGGCTGCAGTCACCATCTGCAGTGATTTTGGAGCCCCGAAAATAAAGTCAGCCACTGTTTCCACCATGTCCCCATCTATTTGCCATGAAGTGATGGGACCAGATGCCATGATCTTCGTTTTCTGAATGTTGAGCTTTAAGCCAACTTTTTCACTCTCCTCTTTCACTTTCATCAAGAGGCTTTTTAGTTCCTCTTCACTCTGCCATAAGGCTGGTGTCATCTACATATCTGAGGTTATTGATATTTCTCCTGGCAATCTTGATTCCAGCTTGTGCTTCTTCCAGCCCAGCGTTTCTCATGATGTGCTTTGCATATAAGTTAAATAAGCAGGGTGACAATATACAGCCTTGACGTACTCCTTTCCCTATTTGAAACCAGTCTGTTGTTCCATGTCCAGTTCTAACTGTTGCTTCCTGACATGCATACAGATTTCTCAAGAGGCAGGTCAGGTATTTCCATCTCTTTCAGAATTTTCCACAGTTTGTTTTGATCCACACAATCAAAGGCATTGGCACAGTCAATAAGGCAGAAATAGATGTTTTTCTGGAACTCTCTTGATTGTTCTATGATTCAGCGGATGTTGGCAATTTTATCTCTGTTTCCTTCTTTTCTAAATCTACCCTGAACATCTGGAAGTTCACGGTTCACATATTGCTGAAGCCTGGCTTGGAGAATTTTGAGCATTACTTTATTAGCACGTGAAATGAGTGCAATTGTGCGGTAGTTTGAGCATTCTTTCACGTTGCCTTTCTTTGGGATTGGAATGAAAACTGACCTTTTCCAGTCCTGTGGCCACTGCTGAGTTTTCCAAATTTGCTGGCATATTAAGTGCAGCTCTTTCACGGCATCATCTTTTAGGATTTGAAATAGCTCAACTGGAATTCCATCACCTCCACTAGCTTTGTTCGTAATGATGCTTTCTAAGGCCCACTTGACTTCACATTCCAGATGTCTGGCTCTAGGTGACTATCTCTTTTAAATATGGTGATGTATATGTTTCCATGCTACTCTCTCAGTTTCTCCCATCCTTCCTTTCCCCCACTGTGCCCACAAGTCTGTTCTTTATGTCTACATTTCCATTGCTGCCCTGCAAATAGGTTCATTAGTACCATCATTGGTACGAATAGTACTAATTAATATCATATGCGTTAATATACGATATTTGTTTTTCTCTTTCTGAGTTACTTCAGTCTGTATAATAGGCTCTAGGTTCACCCACCTCATTAGGACTCACTCAAATCATTCTTTTTATGGCTAAGTAATATGTGTTTTGCTAATTGGGAAATATGCATGATTGTTGTGGGTGGCCATTGTCATGCAATCAAAATGGAAAACTATTACTGCCTTTGTTCTCTTTGAATCACTGTTTGCTGTGCTGAGGACTCTCAAATTTATCTGGTCAAAAGAAGTATAAAACAATGATTCTCTAGTTTGACTTACCAATTGAATTACTTAGAGAGCTAAGAAGTATCAGATTTCTAGTCCCTAACCTGGAGGTACTAAAGCAGAATTTTCAAAAGTGGGACCCAGGGAGCATTTTAATCAAGCATTTGGGACAGTGCTAAGAGGCCTACAGCCATAAGTGGACTATAAGCCACAAGTCTGAGCTGCATGTGTAATTTTAAATATGCTAGTAGCTACTTATAAAAAAATAGTAGATAGAATCAGATGAAATTAATTCCAGTACAGTTTATTTAACCCAATAGAACCAAAATATTTTCATTTCAACAAATGATCAACATAAGTTATGTACTCAGTTCCTGAAATCCATTGTATATTTTGCACTCACAGCACATCTCTGTTTGACTGCCTGCATTTCCAGTGGAATTGCCACATGGCTAGTGGCTGTTGTACTGGACAGCCCAGGTCTAGGTTGACTCATATACATATATAAATTTGAGAATCACTGTATTAGGGTAAGTGCAGTACTGCACACCTGCCATATATTCCAGGCTTAAAAAAATAACTTCCATATTCCTTTTGACTCATAAATGAATAACTAACAAATGCAATGCAAAATGGAATGAATTTAGAGCTTGATTGTTGACAGCACTGCCCTCCAGTGAATATGGGTGATGGCCATGAAGCCAGTGCATAAGTCATTCAAGACTTCTGTCTCTTCAAGGACCAGAAAAATATACTGACCAGGGAAGCCATCAATTTTTGCTTCTACACCTAAAGTTGACAAGTGAAATGCTACCAGATATTTGAAATGAGTTAAGAAAGACCATATAAGGTCAGCAATGAAATTAGATGTGTCCTTGAAAAATTTGAAGTGAAAGTGTTAGTCACTCAATCGTGTCTGACTGTTATCCCATAGACTGTAGCCCATCAGGCTCCTGTGTCCATGGGGGTTCTCCAGGCAAGAATACTGGAATTGAGTTTCCATGCCCTCCTCCAGGGGATCTTCCCAACCCAGGGATTGAAACCAGGTCTCCTGCATTGCTGGCAGATTCTTGACCACTGAACCCCAGGGAGAAGAATTTAGCATACTGAAAATAGCTTCTCATATTCTGTAGCAAACTTTCTAAGATCATCATTTTAATCATTTTTTGGAGGAAATGTCCACTGACCCCTGGCGCATGCATTGTGCTTCAGAGAAAATTAGTATGAATACACAGAAGTCCTTGCTCTTCCCTAAAGAGTAAGAAGTAACCACTTAACTTTAGACACCTCTGCCTTTTTATTTTTAAATTTTATTGGAGTATGGTTGATTTACAATGTTGTGTTAGTTTCTGCTGTATGGCAAAGTGACTCAGTTATATGTATACATATTCCACTCTTTTTAAAATTCTTTTGCCATATAATTAGAGAGTATTGAGAAGAGTTCCCTGCGCTATACGATAGGTCTTTGGCAATGGCACCCCACTCCAGTACTCTTGCCTAGAAAATCCCATGGAAGGAGGAGCCTGGTGGGCTGAGGTCCATGGGGTCACTAGGAGTCAGACACGACTAAGTGACTTCACTTTCACTTTCATGCATTGGAGAAGGAAATGGCAACCCACTCCAGTGTTCTTGCCTGGAGAATCCCAGGGACAGGGGAGCCTGGTGGGTTGCCATCCAAGGGGTCGCACAGAGTCGGACACAACTAAAGCGACTTAGCAGCAGCAGCAGCAGCAGCAGTGTAGACATGTCTGCTTTAAAAATCAGACATTCATTAAAACTTTTGAGTAAGATTATAGTATGAACCTAATAGAGTTTTATGAAGTGTTTGGAGGGAGGGAAAGATTAAAAAAAACAATTCAAAAATTTAGTGCAATAATTTAGCTGAGATATTATGAAGGACACCACTGTAATATTGACCATAGGAATGGAAGGCAGGGAAGAAAACATCATAAAGTGAGAACTTAAGTGTCATTAGGTTCTTGTATGCATTGGATCATGTAAACTTCAAGACAGTCCTGCTTTGTACTTTAAAGATGAGGAAAAGGAGGTACAGAAATCTCAGTTAACTAATTCCCAGGTCTTTCTGACTCCAGACAAATAATCCTGTCCCTGGAACATGATATGGTGGTGTTGAAGGAGGAAATGATAGGATGTGGTGGTCTGTGGGGAAAGAGAGGAGGTGGAGTGCAACCTAGGGAGCCAAGAGAATAGCAGCTTCAGTGACAGAAAGAGGCAAGTCAGATACTACTGATTTGGGAGCAGGAAAAAAGAAGATTCCGTTTTGGTTGTGTTAGATTTTAGAGGGAACACTTGGTTACATTTGTCCAGTGGACCATCAGAAATGTAGAACTGAAGCCCAAGAGAAAACTCAGGGCTAGAGAAGGATCATTTGGCAAACTAACAGTTGATGATGAGTGAAGTCGTGCACGAATGAGTGTAGGGAGGGAAAAAAGGGGCCTAAAATCAACACCATAGTGTGTGCAGATATCCTGTAGTAGATAACATTTGATAACACATAGTCAATACACATAAAGATCTGGTTAGATTATGAATGTATGAGAAAAAATTCACTTTTACAGTTTTTGGTTAAGTCATGGGAAATATATATATGCTATGTTTAAGTGCTCGTGTTCGTGCTAGGTTGCTTCAGTTGTGTCTGACTCTTTGTGACCCCATGGCCTGTAGTATGCTAGGCTCCTCTGTTCATGGGACTCTCCAGGCAAAGATACTGAAGTGGATTGCAATGCCCTCCTCCAGGCGATTTCCCAACCCAGGGATCAACACACATCTCTTACGTCCCCTGCATCAGTAGGTGGGTTCTTTATCACTAGCGCCACCTGGCTATGTTAAGTAGTATAAACATAATTAACTTGTTCTTGGGTGGAAAAAAAAAAAAAATCAGCTTTCAGAAACAAGAACTATCTGATAAGGGATAATGTCCAAAAAATATGAAGAACTCATGCAACTCAATAGCAAAACCCCCTAACAATCCAATTTAAAATGGATAGAGGATCTAATAGATTTTTCTGAAGAGCTACAGATCGGTAACATGTACATGAAAAGTACATCACTAAAAAATCCACCTGCAATGTGGGTGACCTGCCTGGATTCGATCCCTGGTTGGGAAGAGCCCCTGGAGAAGGGAACAGCTACCCACTCCAGTACTCTGGCCTAGAGAATTCCATGGACTGTATAGTCCACGGGGTTGCAAAAAGTCAGACATGACTTAACGACTTTACTTAATTATCAGAGAAATGTAAATCAAAACCACAGTGAGAAATCACCTCACACCTGTTAGAATGGTTGTACTCAAAAGGACAAGAGGTAAAAAATGCTAGTGATGATGTAGAGAAAAAGGAAGCTTTGTGCACTGTTGGTGGAAGGTAATTTGGTACAGCCACTATGGAAAAAAGTATGGAGGTTCCTCAAAAATTCAAAATAGAACTGCCATATAATCCAATAATCCCACTTCTGGATATTTACCTGAAGAAAAAAAAGCACTGATTTGAAAAGATACATGCACCCCAATATTCAGAACAGCATTACCTACAGCAGCCAAAATCCGGAAGCAATTCAAGTGTCCATCAGTGGATGAATGGTTAAAGAAAATGTAGTATATGTACACCATGGCATATTATTCAGCCACAAAAAAGAATGAAATCTTAACAATGGACCTTGAAGGGCCATACTGTAAGACCAATGACCAATACTATATGATTTTACTTATATGTGGAATCTAAAAAAAAGAAAGAGAAGGAAAAAAATTCAAACTCAAAAAGAACAGATCAGTGGTTGCCAGAGGTGGGGGATGGAGGGTGGGTGAAAAGGCTGGAGGAGCTCAAAAGATACAAACTTCCAGTTATAAATAAGTAATGGGGATGTCACATACAGTAGAGTGACTATAGTTAATAATGTTGTATTGCATATTTGAAACTTGCTAAGAGAGTAGACATTAAAAGTTCCTATTATAAGAAAAACAATTCTGTAACTGTATGGTGACAGATGTCAACTAGATTCATTGTGGTGATCAGTTTGCAGTACATACAAATACAGAATTTTTACATTGTACAGCTGCAATTAATATAATGTTGTTTGTCAACTGTACCTCAATAAAAATTTTTAAAATATGAGAATTAAAGAATCTATCTCTTAGTATAATATTCTTTTTTCTAGTGTCTAAAACTGAACTAGTAAACTCTAGGTTTAATTGTAGGACAGACCAGGGTAAATTAAAGAAAATCTTGTGAATACTTCATGAAATAGTAGAGTGTTAAGTACACGAAATAGTAAAGCTAAAGAGCTAAATTGGGGGGAAATTACATATATGTGAAAAAATCAATAAGGCAGTTTGATACCTTAGCTGGAAATCCACAGGAGAGGTTAGGACTTGAGTGTCATTGGCTGGAATAAGCTATTTAAAAAACGATAGTGAAATCATCAGGGAAAGAGTATAAACAAAGAGAAAGCCCAAGACAGAGTCTTGGAGCACTTGAGAGTTCCAGCAGACATGGAAGTGCTGGAAAAGGAAGCGCCTTGTGGGGAAAGCTGGAGAGTGGGATATCTCAGAAAGAAAGTGAAGAGATTCAGGGAGAGATAGGTCAGTTAGCATGAATGCTTCTGAAAGGTCAAGTAAGATAACAGAAATGACCCTTGGGTTTGGAAGTGTGAGGATCACCAGTAAATAGTTTCAAGAGGAATAGTGGCTACAGAAGCACAGTTGAAAAAGACTGAGGAGTAAGTGAGGTGAGAAAGCAAAAATGGCTCTGTACCCAGAGACAGAGAATTGTAAGGTTGAGGGGATGCTTTTGATTTCTCTTTCTTTTTTCTTTTTTAAATTATGAAAGTTTGATAACACATTTACAGGAGACCTAAAAAATACAGAACACAGCTACATATAGTTCCATTATATATTACAATCCTTTTTTAAGTAGATAATAAGATTTTTAGTTGGAGTTTCAATATCAAACTCTCAAAAATTAATTGAGTATACAGAAAAGTAGAAGGATATAGTAGACCTGAAAAGCATCATGAACCAATTCAACATAATTCAGATTTATACAATTTTCACTTTACAGTAGGATACAAATTCTATTCAAGTTCCCATAGATTATAAACCAGGAGACATTGGAACATATCCAGAGACATAAAACAAGGTGCAAAAGTGTCATAGTCTAAAGATGTTGAAATGATACAGAGTCTGTTTTCTTATCACTGTGGAATTATGTTAGATATCAATATCAAAAGATACCTGAACACAACCCACAGACTTTTATGTGCAATGTGACGTTTACCAAGAGAGATCTCTGACTTAGCCAGTGAAAGCCTCAATAAAGTTAGAGGACTAAAAAAACACAGACAGTGATTGCAGAGAAGAAAATATTTAAATGAGAAATTAATATCAGCATGAGAAATTAATATCAAAGATACTTTTAAAAACTCTATGTATTTGTAAATTAAATGGGGGAACTCCTTTTTAAATTGGAGATGGTTGAGCATCTTTATATGTTCATAGGATTGATTTAGTAGAGAGTGGAGGATTATGATGCTGGAAAATGAGGCAAAAGTTACAGGAGCAAAATCTTTGAGAAGATGAGATCTTTTCCAGAGTACAAACGGAGGTTTTTGTAGCCTTTGAGTGTTAGAACAGGGTTAAGGTAGATATTGGAAAAAGCAGTCGCAGGTAGCCTGTTGAAACTTGCATAACTGCATAAGAGCATGCCTTGGGCTTGGAATGTTCTCTTACATGGAAATAGGAAGTCCTCACAGCCTGTGCCGGCTATGATTTGTATTTTCTTCATTCTGCTTTAAGCATGGGCATTGTGTGACTTCCAGGCAACCCCACTGCTATATCTGTTCCTCATGGGGAGAGAAGGGGGTTCTTCACCACCACAGGAAGGGTACATGTAGACCGTCTTCCCTCTGTTGGCTAAGGGGCAAGAGGCGCTGGCTGTGGGAGAGCCACACTCACTACTGAGGCTGACCCTGCTCTGTTCTCTGTATGAGTGAAGCATTTCATCCAGTGCCTGTGAGTTGTGTCTTTCTTGGCAGCTCTGATGCCTGAAAACTCTGCAGTATGTTGACATCTTGCTGCTGCTTCTTCTGGTGGTAGGCAACAGGTAACAACACTTGCTTGACAGTCTGGTGCAGTGAGCAAAGTCACCCACAAAGTACCACATGGCACAAGTTTCATCAGTGCAGCCATTCAGGCTGGTGCCACCTCCCTGCAGGAGATGGACTCCCTCTAGTTGACTGGGATTGAGTAAGATGTTGACAGTCTCCTGGTCAACAAGGATAAACTGGGTGATGGATGAGGGCAGAATGCAAGAGGTGGGCCCTAAAATTTTTTTGGAAAACTAACCCAGCTTCTAGCTACCATCATACTCCCACACCAGCCTCTGACTTCCACATGCAAGGGGTTGTAGCTGACACCCAAGGGGAGTCAAAGGCCCCTGTTTAGGAAGCTCTGCTTGATCTAGGTCTCTCTCTCTCTCTGTCTCTTTTTTATCTCTTAAAAGCCCCAAGTAAAGCTAGTTTTCACTCAACACGAAGCCACTCATGGTGTTGCTGAAAAATGTAACTCATTAAATGAGGTCCTTCTCCGAGAATGAAATATGAAAACTGAAAAACAGATAAGAGGCCAGGTGAGGCTCATGTGACTTAGACAGGGCACCTGTTTGATAAGGAGGCCTTGCAGCCCTACATATCTCAGACTGAGTGCTGCAGTCCAGGAAAACTAACTACTGACCTCTTGTTACAGTGTGCTTTTGGAACATGGCAACTAACAGGGCAGAGACAGAGGTAAGCCAATGTAACTCCTTTTTTTTTTTTTTTTGCTATGCCACACAACTTGTAGGATCTCAGTTTCCTGACCAGGGATTGACCATGGGCCATGGCAGTGAAAGCTCAGAATCCTGACCCCTGTGCCACCAGGGAACTCCCCAATGTTGCTCTAGATCGGGATTGCAAAGGGTATGAGCATGGTGTTCCCAACAGTGGCAATGTCCCTAAAACTAGGAGCTCCTGGAAAAACATTCATAAAACCATTGCTCCATTTCAGGTAAAAGCCATAGATACTGACTGACTATAGAGCCCTGACGCTGGGAATGTCGAACAAGGCAGTGGAGGCCTTCATGCGACAAGGGCCTCTCCAGGAGGACTCTATTATCCTTACTGTTGTCCTCTAAAAGAACTATGGGCAAGAAGTAGAAAAGTTCCACTGAATGTCCTGTTTGAGATAAAAGCAAAAGAATGGTTTCAGTAGTTTCCATCAACTTGAGCTGAACAGAGAAACCAACAATGGGAAGCCATGTCCAGGGTCCAAAAGGGAACTCAAGAGTCCGACAAGCGAGGAATACAGGAGAGAATAGGGTCGACCCACAGAGCAATATGGCTTTGATAGTTAACACTGGATAGACAGGGACTTCCCTGGTGGCCTGGAGGTTAAGAATCTATCTCCCAATCCAAGGGACGTGAGTTCAATCCTTGGTTGGGGACCTATGATCCCACAAGATGTGGAGCAACGAAGCCCCCATGCCACAACTAGAGAAGGCTGCACGGGGCAGCAAAGAGCCCATATGACACCACAAAGACTGATGCAGCCAAATAAATAAAATATTTTAAAAACTGGATAGACAATGCAAAGATTGATGAGATCCCTACAGAAGACTTCTACTAATGCTATTGGACTGGAAGAAGTCCCTCTAAATTAGAAGTTAAGCTCAAATCCCATATTCCCCTTGTGTTGGATTAGCTGGTACAAAATGACTCAGGCACTCTCCAAGCAATCCAAAACAAACAAGACTCACTGAACTCACTAGCTAAGCTGGTGGTGATAGTAGACAACTCAACAGCCTCGGTCACCTGTTGGTGGAACAGTGTGGCACTTGTGTTCATTGCCCATACTTCTTGTTGTGTATATATCAATAATTAAGGGAAGGAAGAATTGAGCTAAAGAGGATCCATGCTCAGGCAGGACGGTTATTAGCTGTACACCTGTAGGCCCCCCAGACTCTTATACAAAAAACTCTTGAGTTAGCTTATTCCAGGCACTTTTATCCTTGATTAGGGACCATCCTTGAGGGAGGCCTGATCATCCTCCTGGGTCTGGTTCTCCTTTTGACCTGCATGAATTGCTGTCCCAAAATGACAGGGAGTCTCAGCAGCTCCATATGGAGCCTTAGCATCCATGTGAATTGTTCAGGGCCCCCAGTGGACCTAGTTCCATCTCGAAATTTGGTGGCAGATGGTGGTCCTACCATATTTGATATGTTTTACCTGCTATTTTAGTGGCCAAGCAAGGGTTTGGGGTTGGACTATTGGGAAAGACAGTCATGCATAGCCTGTTGACCCTTGTATGGCTGCGTGTCATTGGGAATGTGGTCTTGTCTCGGAGTATCTTTCCCTGTTCTGGGTTTGATATGTAATTCTTTGCCTAAAGTGTGTTCAGGGCTTCCCTGATGGCTCAGTGGTAAAGAATCTCCCTGCCAAAGCTGGAAACATAGGTTTGGTCCCTAGGTCAGGAAGATCCCCTGGAGAAGCACATGGCAACCCATTCCAATATTCTTGCCTGGAGAATCCCATGGACAGAGGAGCGTGGCAGGCTACACTCCATGGGGTCACAAAGAGCCGGACTTGACTGAAAGACTAAAAGCAACAACATGTGTGCATAATATGGCACCTGCCCAACCAAACTGCTATATCTGAACCTGTCGGGAAGAGAAGGAGCTCCTTTACTTGCAGCACAGGTGTGGTGTATGTAGCCCATCTTTGGCTATGGGGTAAGATGTGCTGGCCATGGGGGACCAACACTCATTATTGAAGCTGATCTTGCTCTGTCTATTCTCTCTGAGAGTAAAATGTTGTTCCATGCAGTGCCTGTGTGAATTGTCTGTTTCTTGGTAACCCCAACACCTGCAAACCATGTAGGCTGACATCTTGAGATGGCTGTTCCTGGGGTGAGCAACAGATGTCACTTGCTCAACAGCAAGAAGTATATGTATATAGATAATGGAGATCCTGACTCTCTCTCTCTCTCTCTTTTTTTTTTTTTTTTGTATTTTCTCAAATAACTATGAGCAAGGTCATCAACTGAAAGTGGAAAATTGGGAAGTATAAGAGGTTTAAAGAAAAAAGGTATGCAAAATTGTCAGTATGCAGAGTAGAAAAGCAAGCAGATCAGGGAAGTGAAATAGGATTGGTTGGCAGTGTGGAGTGCTCATGAAATTTATGGCTGTACATTTATAGTGAGTAAAGCTGTAACCCTTCTATTTCTAGAGATATTCAGACACTTGGATGCAGGCACGGAGTAGGTGGGATTAACTGGGATTAATTAGGTTTAAAGCTTTGCTGGGCAAGATAATAAAAGAAGAAAGGATTGACTGACAGAGTTAAGGATGTTTGCAAAGAAATGATTTGAACAATGAATAAGGAACTATAAACTGGGTGAGGGAATCATCTGTAGTGAGAAAGTGATGGTGTCCATGGACTGGAGGTTTCTTTAAAGTGAAAGAAGAGCTGCAGTGGGAAGCCTAGATAAGATGAGATGGGAAATTATGTGGGCGAGGATTAGAAAATAGGGCTCTGGAATTTGAGATTTTGGAAATGTTGTAGTTGTTGGTAAAGACAGAGTCAACAGTGTTACTGTGGGAGTGGGCGGCTGATGGTGGAAGAATGAAGTGATCATTGTAGGGAAGGAGGTTGGGGAACTGAGAGTCTAAGGTGGCTGGTGGGTCGTCACTGTGGATGTTGACGCTGTAGTTGAGAGAGAAGTGGTGGGACTACAGACTATGAAACGTGCTAGAGTCATTAGTGAATGAGTGAGGTGTGACCCAAGGGTTTGAAAGATGACAGTAACAGGGAGAAAGAGCTAGTGTTAAAATATGTTGCCCTGCTTCAGAGATTATGGGGAGGAAAGATAGGATTTGGGAGCTACAATTAAGAGCAAAGGGGATGCCCCTCCACCTCCAAGTCTGAATTCCATGGGTTGTTCAGTTTGGGACAAAGTTTAAGATGTCTGCAGACATCCAATAGAAGATTCCGAGTATGCAATGGAATATTCAAGCCTAGAATTTGGGAGAAAGGTGAAGAATGGAGATATGTGTTTAAGATTTCTAATAGAAATTTATCAGCTTTTGGCCACCTAGCATCCACAATGATCCCCCTTCTTCCATGTTTTCTTTCTTTTTGTGGATCTGTCCACAAAAGCTCATGTTATTTGGATGCAGTTAGTACTCTCAGCTCTAGAGGAAGGCCTGATTGGCTTAACCACCCAACAAGTCCTACCACTAGCTATTGTGACTGGTCTGCAGGTGGAAATGACCCAGTTGGAGCCGATGAGAGTGAGACTTGACTCTTTGTCCAACTGTTGGGAAAAACTTTCTCTTTTCTTTTGCATATTGAGCATAGAGGATGCAAAACCTGGGACTGCTGCAAACACCTTTTGACCACAAGAGGAGAACCAATCTTAGAATTAAGTCAACACACAGAAGGCAAGAAAGTAGAGCTGAGTTGAGAGGCAGAGAGAATTGGGTTGTAAGAATATCATTTGGACAAATTGATTCCTAAAGCACTGGAGTTTTAGTCATTCCTTAAGGAGAAATCAGGTTGTGTTCAATTATCTGTTACTGCATAATACCACCCAGACTTAGGGTCTTAAAACAGAATTAATTCTTACTTCTGTGATTCTACAGGTTGACTGGAAACTGTTTTTTGAATACATTAAAAAAAAAAGAGACTTATGTATTCATTTATTGACTGTGCTGGGTCTTAACTGTGGCACACGGGATGGTCCATCTCCATTGTAGCATGCAGGATCTTTTTAGTTGCAGCAAGCAAATTCTTGGTTGTGGCATGTGGGATCTAGTGCCCTGACCTGGGATTGAACCTGAGCCCCTTGCATTGGGACTGTGGAGTCTTAGCCACTGAACTACCAGGGAAGTCCCTGGACAGTGTTTTTGACAGGGCTTATTTTTGCTGAGGCATTCAGCTAACAGATATGCTGGTGGCTCAGTTGGGACGACTGGGCTAGCTGGGCCTCTCTTTTCACATGGTGTTTCATCCCAGGCTTATTCACAACACAGAAGTGTCAGGGCCATATTCCAAAAGGTTACCTGTTAATCCTTTGCTTATATGATGTATGCTGATGTTCCATTGTTTGTGTCAGGTCATATGGCCAAGCCTAGAGTCAGTATGTAGAGGGATGTACAAGAGTGCGGGTACTGAGAGGTGTGATTCATTAGGGCTATTACTCGACTGATGCACAACCACCTGCTTCTACTAAGTCTTAGACCACTTGAAGCTCATCCATGGACTGAAGTGATATATCAACTTCAGTTTATCTCATTGAAAAAAGTCTGCTATGCTAAATATATTTCCCACTCTAAATCTACTCTTTAATCTTCTCCATCTTGCTCTGTGCTCTGGGGGACTGCCCTAAATGGACAGCATCAATGAACTGGTTTGTCCCAGCAGGAGATCACAGTGGGTAGGGAGTGGCTGTTGGCCTCCACTGAAGGGATAGTTTCCATTAAGGTGGCTCTCTCCACTCTTCTCTTTCTTCCTTTGCCCCTTCAGAACTAAGGGTAGCAAAGCCCAGCTGGGCCCAGGATATTCTTTTATCCTTTTGGTTTTCCTATATGTTGTCCATCTGGTAAATAACTTGTTTATTGAACTTTTTGTTAATTTTCCATATGTTTCCTGTTGGGACTGTCAAAAATATTTACCTATACAATCCTGCTTTAATGAACTAGGATTTAAGTGCATTTGAAAGTACACATGTACTCATACATATGATAAAGAATATCCTTATTTTGTCAATTTTTCCAGAATGAATTAAGCGTTTGATTCTATATACCAGCCTGACCTGATGGCTGGTATAATTTTTTACCTCATCCTGCGAGGTTATGCTGCTGCTAAGTCGCTTCAGTTGTTTCCGATTCTGTGCGACCCCATAGATGGCAGCCCACCAGGCTCCCTCGTCCCTGAGATTCTCCAGGCAAGAACACTGGAGTGGGTTGCTATTTCCTTCTCCAATGCATGAAAGTGAAAAGTGAAAATGAAGTCGCTCAGTCGTGTCCGACTCTTTGTGACCCCATGGACTGTAGCCTACCAAGCTCCTCCATCAATGGGATTTTCCAGGCAAGAGTACTGGAGTGGGGTGCCAGTGCCTTCTCCAGCAAGGTTATGCAATCTTGTCTAAAGGAAAACTTACAGTGCGTCTGTGACTAGCACCTGTTCCAACTGCCCCCTTTTACTTCAGCTTCTCATAAGTAAATTATAGACAGTTTTAAATAAGATGTTTGGATCATTTTTAAGCACTGCTTAGAATAGCGGGCAAGCAAATAATTGCCTAGAAACTGGCTGGGAATGCTTATAATAACTGAATTCCATACCTTGTCAGTAAATTTTATACACTTGCTGTAGGTTAGTTTTCATTTTATAATGGCTTCAGGGACATAATCCTAGAATCCTAAATCCTCAAAGTAAGGTTTACAACCCTTTCACACTTTAGCTTTACAATACACAACCATGTGTCATTTAAAAACTCTGTTTTTAAGAGAATTTTATAATTCTCTAAATGACAAAGAGCTAAATGATGAACAGCTATTGTAAATTTCTTAAAGGTATTTTAAGAGGATGAAATCATGACTAAAGTTCTGCATGTTACTAAAGTAAATATACAACATAGTACGAAGTGTTGCCAGTTATTTTGATCATACAAGTAATATAATGACTGTATTTTGTAAAAATATTTCAGCTGAAGAAACTGAAATTTGCTCAACTGTATCCGACTCTATGCGACCCCATGGACTGTAGCCTGCCAGGCTCCTCTGTCCATGGAATTCTCCAGACCAGAAAACTGGAGTGGAGAGCCAGCTGTTCCCTCCTCTAGGGAATCTTCCCAACACAGGGAAATGTTTCAGCTAGTAAGTATCAAATGTCATGAGCTGCTGAGTAATTTCATTAAAAAAATTAAATTTCTTAAAAAAAAATTAAAGTGGATTTGGGAATGGTCTGTAGTCTGTGGCTTCCTAGATGTATATTTTACTTTGCTCTTGTCACGCTGGAACTTTCCTGTGATGTCTGGAATGGTTTATTTCAGGTATATGGAGGGCACTGACGTGTAGGTACTGTCTTTCAATGCCATTGCTTTCCAAGACCATGGATCAGGAGGCTTTAGCTCAGCAATGTTATTTAATAGTTGGTCATAGAATTTTCCCAACTCATATTGTGCAGATAATTAAGCCGTGTCAACTTTGTGAAATTATTATACAATGAGGGTTTTTAAATGGAAAGAAAAAGTTTATTTCTGGGAGTTACTTACTTATAAGAATAGAAAATAAAAGATAACCTTTTAATAAAGACATTTTGGAAAGCAACTTATTTGGAAATGGTTTCATTAAATTCAAAATTCATGGACCATGATATACATCATGGATAGAACTTACAAACACACTGCATGCTCTGAACACAGATATCAGACATCAGGTATAATTTATACTTTCATGGTCACTAGAAAACCCTCATGAGTTAAAATTGACTTAAGACATAACAACCAAATAAAGTGAGTGAAACTTAATAAATTCTTGTTGAAAAACATCAAAGGACATTTTTTTGACAGCTAAGAAATTTGAATTTTAACAGAACATTATATGGTATTAGAGTATAGTAATTTTCTTAAATTTGTTAATGCTAATTTTTATAGAGGAGACTCTCCTAATTCTTAGAATATATGTATTGAAACATTAAAAGGCAAAGGTTCATGATGTCTACACCTCACTTTTGTATGGTTTGGACAAGTATTCAGACATGTATATTTCATGTGTTTGTTTTGTTTCAACGAATAATGCATGGCAAACGGTTCAGCAATGTGTATGTGAGATATATATGTATGTGTGTATACACACTGACATATGTGTATGTTTGTTTTTTTTTTTTTACCATATTCTCTCTTCCCCTTTCACACATAAACATGCACACACAATATATTATTAACAATTATGGACAGTATTTGGTGCATATAAGGTTATTCACTGAATTATCCTTTCAGTTTTTCTATATGTTTAAAAGAAGGGGGTGAGGAGCAAACCCTAGAAGGTGGGGAATCCTTGTGGTAGGATGTGCAGAAATATTTTTCTTCCGGTATCTATTTTCTCCTTCTTCCTTCATCTTCTTCCTTAGTAATAGAGTTCTGAATTTATTTGGAGTGGCAAGATGCCTTCCTACTTTCCTTTGAATCTGAGTGTGGCCATGTGATTATGTTCTAGCCAGTGAGATTTAAGTGGAGAGTTTTTGTTAAGGATTTTGGGAAAGACATCTTAAAATGCAGAGTGCACACCTTTTCATCCTTCAGACTTTCTTGTCCTTCTTCCTACTGCCTGGAATATGGACACAATGACTTGGGCTACAGGAAACATCTAAGGCTATGAGATAACATTGAAGGCAAAAGCGTATACCGAGTTCAAGCAGCAGAAAGATGGAAATGTGGGACTTTCAGTCTGTTTAGGCTGCTACAACAAAACACCAGAGACTGCACGGCTTATACGCAATAAAACACTTATATCTTACTGTTCTGGAGGCTGGAAAGCTCAAGAACAGTGTGTCAACAGATTCAGTGTCTCAAGAGAGCCCACATCCTGGTTCGTAGAAGCACATTTCCACTATGTCCTCACATGTTAGAAAGAGCAAGAGGAGCTCCTTTGGACCTCTTTTTTAGGGGCCTGTCTCTGCTTTTCAATATGCTGTCTAGGTTGGTCATTACTTTCCTTCCAAGGAGTAAGTGTCTTTTAACTTCATGGCTGCAGTCACCATCTGCAGTGATTTTGGAGCCCCCAAAATAAAGTCTGACACTGTTTCCACTGTTTCCCCATCTATTTCCTGTGAAGTGATGGGACCGGATGCCATGATCTTTGTTTTCTGAATGTTGAGCTTTAAGCCAACTTTTTCACTCTCCACTTTCAATTTCATCAAGAGGCTTTTTAGTTCCTCTTCACTTTCTGCCATAAGGGTGGTGTCATCTGTATATCTGAGGTTATTGATATTTCTCCCAGCAATCTTGATTCCAGCTTGTGCTTCTTCCAGCCCAGCATTTCTCATGATGTACTCTGCATAGAAGTTAAGTAAGCAGGGTGACAGTATACAGCCTTGACGTACTCCACTTATCTGATACTCTAGTAAAGTAATGCTCAAAATTCTCCAAGCCAGGCTTCAGCAATACGTGAACCGTGAACTTCCAGATGTTCAAGCTTGTTTTAGAAAAGGTAGAGGAACAAGAGATCAAATTGCCAACATCCACTGGATCATCGAAAAAGCAAGAGAGTTCCAGAAAAACCTCTATTTCTGCTTTCCTGACTATGCCAAAGCCCTTGACTGTGTGGATCACAATAAACTGTGGAAAATTCTTCAAGAGATGGGAATACTAGACCACCTGACCTGCCTCTTGAGAAACCTATATGCAGGTCAGGAAGCAACAGTTAGCACTGGACATGGAACAACAGACTGGTTCCTCATGACTTAACCCCCTTTCAAATTCCCCATCTCTTAATATTGCACCATTTCGTTGGACATTAGGTTTCAACATAAGAATTTTGTTGAAGAATTCTGTGGTGGTTCAGCAGGTAAGAATCTGCCTTGCCATGCAGGGGACAGGGATTCAATTCCTGGTTGGGGATCTAAGATCCCACATACTACAAAGAAACTACTGAGTCTATAGGCCACAACTAGAATCTGTGTGCCACAATAAAAGGTCCTGAGTGATGCAACTAAGACCTGACTCAGCCAAATAAATAAATAAGAAAAAGAAATGTGATTAAAAAATAATAAATTGAAATCAACCATGGGGCTTCCCTGGTGGCTCAGATGGTGAAGAATCTGCCTGCACTGCAGGAGACCTGGTTTCAATACCTGGGTCCGGAAGAGCCCCTGGAGAAAGGGAATGGCAACCCACTCTAGCATTCTTGCTTGGAGAATTCCATGGACGGAGGAGGCTGGCAAACCACAGTCCATGGGGCCACAAAGCGTTGGACAGGACTAAATGACTAACATTATATATAATATACATATCTTAAAAAAAAACTTTTTGAGAGATATGAACATTCAGATAGCAACTGTGGATCAACTTTACCAACCCTTAACTGTCCGACTCTGGGTTTCTGCTATGTGTGAGAGCAGTAGGCTCTATTTGTTTAACACACTTTTAATTAGAGGTTTCCCATAGTCAACTAAGGTTAATCCTAACAGAAAAAATAGGAAACAATACTAACAAGATAAAGACCTTCAATGGCTTCCCAGGTGGAGCAGTGGTAAAGAATCCATCTGCCAGTGCAGGAGAGGCAAGAGACACAGGTTCAATCCCAGGGTCAGAAAGATCCCCTGGAGAAGGAAATGACAACCCACTCCAGTATTCTTGCCTGGAAAATTCCCATGGACAGAGAAGCCTGGCAGGCTACAGTCCTTGGAGTTGAAAAGAATCAGACATGACTGAGCACACACACAAATATCTTCAACATGTACATATCATTCTGATGAGAATTAGGAAATGTGCTTGAGCAAATCCAAAATCTGGATTGAAAAACTAAAGAACAATACTATCGGCTCTAACTTCTTGGCAGTTCAGGGAAACCATTTGATTTCTTAGAGCATTTTATACATTAAGAGTCAATCTACTGACCCTTATTCCATTAGAAAGAAGCAATGGGATAATGCCAGTGCAAATTTCAAGGTATTTTTTAATATTCTGAGTTTTGCCAGGTTTCAAGGCCCAAACTTGTTGGGAACATAGTTGAGGCTACTCTGGCTGGCTCATTATACCCAGCAGAAAATCTTTCTTGGCCCTTGTCAAATGTTAGTTGGGGGCCACCTTGGTGAAGTACAGTGGGTTTGTTTCATTTCCTCTGACTCAGCTTCTCAATGCTGAGGAGAAGACAGAATCAAGTTAGTGTCTGGTGAAGAGTAAGATGGGAGAGAATTATACTAGTTTTCCAGTCTTTTTTCCAGTCTGTGATCCCTTGGCTGCTTTCTTGCCCTCTGTCTTCAGTTTTAGAAAAGACAGAATGACTTTACACAAAGTAACTGCTTGTAAGATACATTATTTTAAAACCAACTTTAGATTTTTCCGGTATTTGAAAGAGTTTTTCGTTTACCTCCTTTAAATTTTTGTACTAGAACCTTAAGTACAAATGTGTCTCTTAGAAATATTTTCAATCACATCTTTTCCTCTGTTTTGTATCTCTTTAAAGTTTGACATCTCTAAAGTGGATTCTCAGGTATTCACAGCTGAAGGTCCCTTATATAGATAAATGGAAGTTGCCCTCGAATTCAAGGGATATAAGATGTGACGTGATGGTTCATTGTACATGTCAACTTGGCTGGGCCATGGTGCCCAGATATTTGGTCAATCATTACTCTGAATATTTCTGTGAAACTGTGTTTTAGATGAGATTTACATGGGTAGGTCTCATACAATCAGTTGAAGGCTTAAGACTGGCCTCTGTACAGCGAGAATGAATTCTGTCAGCCAACTGCCTTCAAGCTCAAACCGCAACTCCTCTGAATCTCTGAGTCTGCTGCCCTATGCTCAGATTTTGGGTTTGCCAGCCTCCGGAATTCTCACTGCAGTGGTTTCTCTTGTTGTGGCTTGTGGGCTCGAGAGTGCAGGCTTAGTGGTTGTGGTGTACTGGCTTAGTTGCCTCCCAGCATGTGGGATCTTCCCAGACCAAGGATTGAACCCATGTTGCCTGCATTGGCTGGGGGATTCTTTTCTTTTTTAATGTATTTTTTAATTGGAGGATAATTGCTTTACAATGTTGTGTTGGTTTCTGCTATAAAACACCCCCAATCAGTCATAATTATATATATGCTGTGCTGTGCTTAGTTGCTCGGCCGTGTTCGACTCTTTATGACTCTATGGACTGTAGCCCGCCAAGCTCCTCTGTCTATGGGGATTCTTCAGGCAGGAATACTGGAGTGGGTTGCATGTCCTCCTCCAGGGGATCTTCCCCACCCAGGGATCGAACCCAGGTCTCTGGCATTGTAAGCAGATTCTTAACAGCTGAGCTGCCAAGGAAGACCAATTAAATACACACACACACACACACATACACAGACACACATATGCGTGTATATGTATATATCCCCTTTTTCTTGAGCCTCCTCCCACCCCACCCCCACTCCACCCCTCTAGGTCGTCACAGAACACCAAGCTGGGCTCCCTGTGTTATATAGTAGCTTCCCACTAGCTATCTATTTTACATATGGTAGTGTATATATGTCAATGCTACTTTTGCAATTCATCCCACCCTCTCCTTCCCCCACTGTGTCCACAAGTCCATTTTCTACATCTGCATCTCCATTCCTTCCCTGCAAATAGATTCATCAATACTGTGTTTCTAGATTCCACATATATGCATTAATATATGATATTTGTTTTTCTCTTTCTGACTTACTTCACTCCATATAACAGGCTCTAGGTTCATCTACCTCAGTACAACTGACTCAAATTTGTTCCTTTTTATGGCTGAGCAATATTTCATTTTGTATATGTACCACAACTTCTTTACCCATTCATCTGCTGATGGTCATCTAGGTTGCTTCCATGTCTTGACTATTGTAAATAGTGCTACAATGAATATTGGAGTACATGTGTCTTTTTGAATTGTGGTTTTCTCAGAGTGTATGTCTAGTAGTGGGATTGCTGGGTCACATGGTAGTTTTATTCCTAGTGTTTTTAAGGAATCTCTATATTGTTCTCTTGGAGAAGGCAATGGCACCCCACTCCAGTACTCTTGCCTGGAAAATGCCATGGAGAGAGGAGCCTGGTCCATGGGGTCGCTAAGAGTCAGACACGACTTCACTTTCACTTTTCACTTTCATGCATTGGAGAAGGAAATGGCAACCCACTCCAGTGTTCTTGCCTGGAGAAGCCCAGGGATGGGGGAGCCTGGTGGGCTGCCGTCTATGGGATCTCACAGAGTCGGACATGACTGAAGTGACTTAGCAGCTTAGCATACTGTTCTCTGGGTTTCCCAGGTGGTGCTAATGGTAAAGAATCTGCCTTACGATGCAGGAGATGTAAAGAGGCGAGAGTTTGATCTCTGGATCAGGAAGATCCCCTGGAGGGAGGGCATGACAACCCACTCCAGTATTCTTGCCTGGAGAATCTCTTGGACAGAGGAGCCTAGTGGGCTACAGTCTATAAGGTTGCAAAGAGTCAGACATGACTGAAGTGACTTAGCATACTGTTCTCTGTAGTGACTGTACCAATTTACTTTCCTACCAACAGGGCAAGAGAGTTCCCTTTTCTCTACATCCTCTCCAGCATTTATTGCTTTTAGGTTTTTTTGATGATGGCCATTCTGATCAGTGTGAGGTGATACCGCATTGTTGTTTTGATTTGCATTTCTCTAATAATGAGAAATGTTGGGCATCTTTCCATGTGTTATTGGTCATCTGTATGTCTTCTTTGGAGAAATGTCTATTTCAGTCTTCTGACACGTTCTTAACCACTGGAATACCAGGGAAGCCCTGATGCAAATTTCTGCTGCTGGTCCTCTATTTTTTGGCTTACCACGGGCTTGCTGGATCTTAGTTCCCTAACCCGGCGCTGAACCCAGGCCCAAGACTGTGAGAGTGCTGAGTTCTAACCACTGCACCATCAGGGGATTGGTTTAAGTCAAACATTCTCCTTTGAGATGACTTAGGTGCCTCTCACAGGGACCATAGTTCACCTTGAAAGGAACTGTACTGTCACTCTCAACTGTGTGGTACTTGGTGTCTGTCTTCTTCTGTAGCTGTGACACTGGAATTATTTCACATGCAGCTCTTCCATGTAGCGACAGCTCTCTTCCATATTTGATCTCACTTCCAAACCTTGTCCCTTCCCTTTGTCTTAGAGAATCCCCTCCAGCCTCTGGTTTGCCTGATACTGCTTTACACACTCAAGGTATTAGTCTCCATGTCTCCCTCTTACAGAAGACTTAGCTTTTTAGAAAAGTCTGATTGAGGTTATTTCCTAGAAGCAAATTCAAAAGTCTTTATGGCAAGTGAAACTAAAGTTTTCCCCCCTGGCTAGAGTGGAGGAGGCAAAAAATACCTTCAGCTGAGACAGCAAATTAATAAATCAATGGATTATCCTGTTATGTGTCTTCGCACAATGCTATGTTCCCTCATCATTTGTTCCTTTGCTTCTGTATAGATCCTGCTTGTCATTATTTTTCATTATTTCTTCCTTAGGATCCTAATTCTTCCCTGATGAAATATATGCTTTTGCTAAGTATGAAATTTGACAACTCTGACAGTTTGAATATATGATATTTCAGATCTTATCTATTCCCCATTTTGTGTTGGATACTTAACATTTCTAATTCTTCAGCAAATATTTCTTTGTTAAATTGTCACTTCTGATTTCTTCATTGAGCTCCTCTTTCTGTGTGTGGGGTTGTGTTTTCAACTCCTAACTTTGGTCTTTACCCTTGGTGGTTTGTTTCAGTGATGATTATGGAGACATTTGAGAAGTTCTTTTTTTATATCATTTACCATACAGTCAGTCTGGTTCTATTTAGGCCTCATTCCTGGGGTGACTCTGCTAGGAATTTCAGCTGCACAGGGCTATCCTAATAGGGAGGGCTTCAGGGATATGAGCTTGATCAGCTTTTACTGGAGTAAGTTGGAAACTTCTCAATTCAAGGGTAACTGGAGCAAGGGGTGTCCAGAAGCAGAAGAGTATCAAGCATCAGGTCCAAGGAGCAAATTCTAAGCTCTAAGCAGTAGCTGATGCAAGGATTCAAGAACCAAACTGAGACATTTTGCTCTCTGGCTCCTGGGCCACCTCTTTTCTCTGGTTCAGATTATGTCTTAGCTGCCTTCCTCTTCCTTTACCTGTCTCTTAAGTGTAGGTGTTACCCAGGGCTGTGTACTTGGATCTCTTCTCATACTACTTACTTCTTCTGAGTGAGTTAATCCCAAGAATATCAGAAGCAGGGATTACAGCAGTGAATACGTCAGACAAGTCCTCATGCTCATTAAGATTTATTCTTGGAAGTTACAGTCAGAAAAAGTTAAGTAGTGAAGTAGGGTAATTTCAGATAACTGTAAATACGAGGAAGAATATAAAGCAGGATGATGTAAGTAACAGAATAGATTCTAGAGAGCAGAGGGACTCTTCCTACAAAATGTGGGGTGAGATTGCTCTAAAAAAAACAAATGAGAAAAAGTTGGTGTGAAGTCCCCAGACAGTCGGAAGAGCTAGTGTAAAATAAAGTTGGCATAGTCAAGAAGTCAGAAAGAAGGCCAAGACGCCTGGAGTGCTTTTAAAAAGGCAGAGAATGGGAGGAGATGAGATTGGAAGGAAAGAATTTTGATTTTATTCTGAATATGAGGGAAAGCCAATGGAGGATTTCCAGCAGAAGAGCAACAAAATAAAATTTACATTTACAAATTTGTTTTTTAAAATCTTTTAAAAAATTGAAGTACAGTTAATGTACTATGTTGTGTTAGTTTCAAGGATACAGAACAGTGATTCAGTTATATGTGTGTGTGTGTGTATATGTATATGTATATATATTCTTTTTCAGATTCTTTCCATTATATGTTAGTCTCAAGTTCCTTATTTATCTACCCCGCCATGCTCTGCTATCTTCTGTTGCGATCTCCTATCGAAGCCATAAGTTTGTTTTCTATGTCTGGGAGTCTATTTCTGTTTTGTGAATAAGTTCATTTGTATCATTCTTTTTTTTAAGGTTCCACATATAAGCAATATCATATGACATTTGTCTTTGTCTGTTTTACTTCTCTTAGTGTGATAACATCTAGGTGCTGCAAATGGCATTATTTCATTCTTTTTTATGGCTGAGTAGTATTCTATTGTTTGAATGAAGTGAAGTGAAAGTCACTTGGTCACTCAGTCCGTGGAATTCTCCAGGCCAGAATACTGGAGTGGGTAGCCTTTTCCTTCTCCAGGGGATCTTCCCAACCCAGGGATTGAACCCAGGTCTCCCACATTGCCAGGGGATTCTTTACCAGCTGAGCCACAAGGGAAGCCCATTCTATTGTTTAAATATACCGTATTTTTTTTTATCCATCCATCTGCTCAGGCACACTTAGGTTGCTTCCATGTCTTGGCTATTGTAAACAGTACTGCAATGAACATTGGAGTGTATGTATCTCTTCAAATTGGAGGTTTATCTGTATGTATGCCCAAATGTGGGACTGCAGGATCATGCAGTAGCTCTAATGTTTAAAGGAATCTCCATACTGTTCTCCATAAAGTCTGCACCAATCTACATTCCCACAACAATGTAGGAGGATTCCTTTTTCTCATTTTAAATATTTTTATGTCCAACATATTACAGACAGAAAACTGTATAAAACTAATATGTACATTAATGAATTATTAAAAGTTGAACATCCTGGTTACTCCCACTGAGGTTAAGAGTTTTGCCTGCTACCTCAGATGTCTTATACGTGCTGTGTCTTAATCACAATCCCCTTTCTACCCCTCTAGACATAACAACCATCATTAATTTTTACTGTGACCAATTCTTTATTTTGTTAATTATAATTTTATCTCCATGTGTGCATCCCTAAACATCGTTGTTTAGTTCTTTCAAGTCTTTTTAAAATCTGTCTCTCTGTATCTTTTCCCACATATTTTTTGTTGAGGAAATTGAGATATTTGACCTTTATAGTTTCTTACAGTCTTGATTTTGTGGATTATATCCTCATAGTATATGTTAACATGTTCCTTGATCTTCTGTATTTTTAATTCATTGAATCTAGAATTTTATACAGATTCAATAGGTACATAATGTCTGGTTTTCTCTTTCATGAAGCAGACACTGAAGCAATGCCTAAATCCACTAACATTTTAAGGATTATAAAACTGATCTCTAAATCTCCTTTTCACACCAGAAATAATCCTAATTCTCAAGATTACTGGGGATGACATAATATCACATAAATACTTATTTATTTTATTTCATATACAAACATAATAATCTCAGAACAACAACACCAACACTACCACCACTCATGTTGCTGAAAAAAATTAAATTTTGTGTATGCTCTGCTCATGTCCCCACCTTTAATAAATAGGTACATGGCATAGTAGTACATAATGATTTTTGGGATTAACATTGTAAATGCATATAACTGTTACATATGATATACTCTCTTGTATTCTTAGTTCTACATATAAGTAAATATTTGATGTTAATCAATAGTTCTTTATTTATTTATTTTTGGCTGTGCTGGATCTTTATTGCTGCTCTTGGGCTTTCTCTAGTTGTGGTCAGGGGGGTTACTCTCCATTGTGGTGCATGCTCTTATTGCAGTGGCTTCTCTTGCTGTGGAATATGGGTTCTAGGGCATGTGGGCTCCAGCAGTTACAGCATAGCACTCAGTAAGTGCGGCACATGGGTTTAGTTGCTCCAAGGCATGTGGGATCTTCCCAGATCAGGGATCAAACACGTGTCCCCCTGCATCGGCAGGCAGACTTCCATCCACTTTACCACCAGGGAAGTCCAATCAATAGCTCTTACATCAATATTTTTCTAGTCATTATGATATCTGAAGCTCATTCCCTAGTAGATTTGACAAGAAAGGCTCAGTGTTCTGAACAATATTCTGTGAGTTCTTGCATGTTGAAAGCAGTTTACTTGCAGCATGTAATTTTGAAAATCAGTTTGGCAGTATATAAACTTTGGTCATATTTTCTTTCCTCGAGTACCTTAAATATGTTATTTCATTTTCTTTTGGCTTAAAACATTACTGCTGAAAAGTCTAATGACAATTTGAATTTCTTCTCTATTTAAGTAAATTTGCCCTTGTCTAAATGCCAAAAAAATTATTTTTTCTCCCATTTCTTCAAAGTCCAGTAATTTTATTCATATATTCCCCTCCCCAGCCCAGTATTATTGAGATATAGTTGACATGTAACATTGTGAAAGTTTAAGGTATATATGGTATTGATTTGATACATTTATGTATTACAAAATGATCACCACCACACCATTCAGCTAATACCTCCGTTATTCACACACTTAACCATTTTCTGTGTGTGATGAGAACGTTTAGGATTTATCCTCCTGGTAACTTTCAAATATGTTATGCTTGCTAAGTTGCTTCAGTTGTGTCTGACTCTTTGTGACCCTATAGACTGTAGCCTGCCAGTCTCCTCTGTCTATGGGATTCTCGAGGCAAGAAAACTGGAGTGGGTTGCCATGCTCTCCTCCAGGGGATCTTCCCAACCCAGGGATCAAACCAGTGTCTGTTAGGTTTTGCCTGCATTGGCAGGCAGGTTCTTTCCCACTAGCGCCACCTAGGAAGCCCAAGTATGTTTTATTATTTACTATTCAACCATGCTTCATGTTAGAACTCAAGAACTTATTCACTTTTTAATTGGAAACATCCTATTTGATCAATATTTTTCCTTTCCCCCAACCTCAGCTCCTGGTAACCATCATTTTATTCCACATGTAAGAGATAGCATAAAGTATTGTTCTATGTCCGACTTATTTCACTTAACATAATGCCCTCAAAGTCCATCCATGTTGTCACGAATGACAGAATTCCCTTCTTTATAATGGCTGAATGATAGTCCATTGCATAGATGTACAACATTTTCTTCATCTGTTGATGGACACTTAGAACACTTATGTTGTTTCCATATCTTGGCCACATAATTACTATGGATAATGTTCTGCAATGAACATGAGGGTGCAGATATCTCTTTGAGATCATGTTTTCCTTACCTTAAGATATATATCCAGAAGTATGTAAGTAATGCTGGTTAGTATGGTAGTTCTATTTTAAATTTTTTGAGGAGTTTCCATAGAGGATGCACCAACTTTCTATTCCTGCTGATAGAACACAAAGGTTCCCTTTTCTCCATATCCTCATCAACACTTATAACTTGTCCTTTTAAAAATAGCCATTCTAGAATATGTGAGATAATATCGCACTGTGGCTTTAATTTCCCTTTTCCTGATGGTAGTGGTGTTGAGCACCTTTTCACATATCTGTTGACCATTTGTATGTCTTCTTTGGGAAAATGTCTGTTTAGTTCCTCTGTTCATTTTTCAAATGGATTTTTTTTCCTGTTGAGTTGCTTGAGTTTTTTATATATTTTGGATATTAACCCCTTGTCAGATATGTGATTTGAATATTTTTCTCCCATTTGGTAGGTTGCCTTTTCATTTTGTTGATGGTTTTCTGTGCTGTGCAGAAGTTTTTTTGGTTTGCCATAGTACCACTTGTTTGTCTTTGTTTTTGGTGTGAAATCCAAAAAGTCATGGTCATGACTAGGTCATTTTAACGATATTAATTCTTCCAGTCCATGTGTGCCGGATACCTTTCCATTTCTTTCTTTCATCAATGTCTCATAGTTTTCAGTTTAGAGATCTTTCATCTCTCTGGTTAATCTTATTCCTAAATATTTTATTCTTTTTTAGTGAAAGTGAAAGTGTCCCACTCTTTGTGACCTCATTGACTATAGCCCACCAGGCTCCTCGGTCTGTGGGATTCTCCAAGCAAAAATACTGGAGTGGGTTACATTCTCTTCTCCAGGGGGTCTTCCCAACCCAGATTTTGAACCTAGGTCTCCTGCACCACAGGCAGATTCTTTACCGTGGCTGTCCAATTGTAAATGAGATTGCTTTCTTCTTTTTCAGATAGTTCATTGTTCACGCATAGAAATGCAGCTGATTTTAGAATATTGGTTTTTAGATCCTGCAACCTTACTAAATTCTTTTACTAATTTGAATAGATCTTTGGTAGAGTATATATAATGTCATATCATCTGCAGCAGATACAATTTTACTTCTTCCTTTCTGATTTAGATGCCTTTTATTTCTTTTCCCTATCTAATTTCTATGGCTAGGACAACCAATATTAAGTAGCAATGATAAGGGTGGGCATTCTTGTCTTATTCCTGATCCTAGAGGAAAAGCTTTCAGCTTTCCACTGTTCAGTATAATGTTAGCTCTGTCACATATGGCCTTTATTAGGTTGACATTTGTTCTCTCTACACCCAGTTTGTTAAGAGAATTTTTTAAAATAGTGAACAGATATTGAGTTTTGTCAAATGCTTTTTCTGCATCTATTGAGATAACTATATTATTTTTATCCTTCATTTTGTTAATATGGTATATCACATTGACTGATTTGTGAATTTTGAAACAGCCCTGCATCCCTGAAGTAATCCCATTTGTTCATGGTGTATGATCCTGTCAAATAGCCCTGAATTTGGTTTGCTAATAATTTGTTGAAATATCTTGCACTCAAGTTTATCAGGGATATTGGCCTGGTATTTTTTATAGCATCCTTGTTTGGGTATGGTATTAGTTATGTAGGCCTCATAAAATGGGTTTGAGGTATTCTCTCCTCTTCTACTTTTTGGAAGAATTTGAGAAGACTTTGTTAGGTTGTATTTGAGGGGTCCTTTTAGCTGATTAGTTTTGAGAGATCATATTGTCAAGACTGTTCCACCCCCTTCAGACCTTAATATGGACCCCTGATATTACAGTGGGCAAAACCCTTCCTTGTTTCAGCTGTTATTCTTAAATTGACCCTTTGAACTTTTTAGTGTCCACCTGTTGGTTTTTTTTTGGATTCTTGGGTCAATCAGCTGTCTTTTGCTTCTCTTTACTTTCCTCTGTTATTGATACTATGCATCTTGTGTACTTGTTGATTTTTATGCTTACATATTTACATTTTGGTGTTTGTAAAGCTACCTTTAACCTAGTTTTGTTGTAGATGCTGTCTGTGGGCTTTTTATATTGCTACCCTAGTTGCTGTATTTGTTTTTATGCTGAGATTTGGGGAAGTCCAAAAGCTACGTTGGTTCTGCTGCCATCTTCCTAGAATCCTCTATGATTTGTATTAAAAAAATTTAAAGCCACTCTTACGGCTTCTACTGCCTACAGTCACTGTACTAGTTTGTTAGGGCTGCCAGGCCTCTCTCCTTGACTTTTGCATGGCTCTCTTCCTTCCTCCTGTGTCTTCATACCATCTTCTCTCTGTTCATGTCTGTGTCTAAATTTCCTCTTCTTTTAGGAACACCAGTCATAATGAATTCAGCCCATTTTAATAAACTCACTTTACCTCTTTGAAGATCTTATCTCCAAATATAGTCACATTCTAAGGTACTGAGGATTAGGACCACAAGAGATGAATTTGGTAGTGGGAGGGGTGAGAAGGTGGGGTGGATGGAGAACACACAATTTGATTTATATCAACCACATGTGTTCTAATGACTCCAAAATCTTCTTTTTGTGTCTCTTGCCCAGTACATCTCTGCCAGGTCCCTTTCCCACCATTTATAGTTAACATAGTCCTTAGTTAACATCGTTCTGCTGCAGCTGCTGCTAAGTTGCCTCAGTCATGTCGGACTCTGTGTGACCCCATAGACGGCAGCCCACCAAGCTCCCCCGTCCCTGAGATTTTCCAGGCAAGAACACTGGAGTGGGCTGCCATTTCCTTCTCCAATGCACGAAAGTGAAAAGTGAAAGTGAAGTTGCTCAGTCGTGTCCAACTCTTAGCGACCCCATGGACTGTAGCCCACCAGGCTCCTCCGTCCATGGGATTTTCCAGGCAAGAGTACTGGAGTGGGGTGCCATTGCCTTCTCCATAACATAGCTCACTGGATGAATAAGTTACCTGGTAGACAATTAGATATGTAGTTCCACAACACTTAAAACCTAACATGTCTACAATGGTACGCATTTTCTTTTCTTTAAACTTGTTACTCTCTTTGCATTCATTAACTTGGTAAGTGGCACCAGTATAGTCATTTAGTTTCCCAGGTTGGAAATCAGAGGTTATAATAGAACCTCTTTAGGGATTCCCAGGTGGTTCAGTGGTAAAGACTCTGCCTGCTAAAGCAGAAGATAGGGTTCAATCCCTGGGTCAGGAAGATCCCCTGGAGGAAGAAATGACAACCCCCTCCAGTATTCTTGCTGGAGGAATCCCATAGACTCAGGATCATGGCAGGCTACAGTTCTTGGGGTTGAAAAAATTTGGATGAAACTGAGCATGCACGTAAGCTCTTTAACATGTCCTCTCTCTAAAAAGAGTCAAGAAATTCTTCTGTTTCTATTTCCTTAACATTTTTCTTATCTATTCCTTTTTTCCTCCACCTGTGATTGCTACTGTCTTGTTTAGAAACCCTCTCTATCTACTAGGATTCCTCCTTCCCTTAAATTAACACTGAATTTATTTATTTAGGAATCGGTAATACACTCACATGATTCCAGACTCAAAAGCTCTAGTGAAATGCCTGTACCCACGCATCTCATTCACCCAGTTCACCTCTCTGGAAGCTACTAAATGTTATCAGTTTCTAGTGTTTCCTTCCAGAGATATTTTATGCATATGTTATTTTTTTTCATGTGCTGCATGCATATTAAATGCATAAAATGCTTTTGTTTGTCCTTTTTACTTAAAAGGTGGGATATACTGCATGTTGTTCTGCAAATTAATTTTTTGTAATTTAATAATTTAACATGATAATAATTCATTCTATGTCAATACATAAATGTTTTTGGTATAGCTTTATTTCATACATGGGTGACTATTGATCATTCAGGTGTTATGAATAACCTTGTACATGACCTTCTATGCATGTGCAAATGTACCCATAGGATAAATTCCTCCAAGTGAAATTGCTGAGGTATGTAGGTTTTTAGTACTGACAGATGTTGCCAAATTGCCCTTCTTTTTTTGCTGTAGTCCTTTTTACTGATTTCTCTGCTTTGATTTCACCCTCCATGATGCTGCCAGAGGCAATCTCTAAAATGAAACTCTGATCATGTTACTCTACTTCTTAAAACTCATTAGTGATGCTCAATTTCTTATCAGAAAAAACCAAATTCCTTGAATGAAATATATAACCCTCCCTTGTGGGTATTTGCTTATCTGCCAGTCTCACTGCTCCCCATTTCCCCAGGTACACTTTATATTTTGGTTAAACTAGTTCAGGTATCCCATGCAGTCTGTGCTTCATGCCTCTGTACAATACCTCTGTTGGAATACCTGCTCATTCTTCAAGATTCAGTTTAGTCACCTACTCAAATGACGTAGAACATGCCTTGGTTCCTGCCATCACAGTGGGAGGTACATGCGTCTAACATTACTCTTTGTCACTGGATAGGAATTACCTGTTTATATCCATCTCTCCTAGCCTGCCAATTAAGTAGTTATAGAATTGATGTGGCACCAAGAAGATATGAAAGGAATGCAGAATCCAGTCAGATAATAAGGAGACGTGTTGAATCCACTCAACCAGAGAAGGAAATTAGCTGTAGCTCCAGGTGGGGTAAAGTATACAATACTCCAGTAATTTATCCTCCAAGTCGGGTAAAGTATACCAAATTAAATGGTAAAAAAAAGTCAAGAGAAGTTATGATGAGTATTGGGTAACGTGAAATGAGAAAGACACCTAGGGGAAACATAATGTCAACATGTCTAGTCTCCTTTACTGTCTCTCCCTTCTCACTTTATCTGCAGCAATATGACTGTTCTTCAGACTTACCATGTTGGGCTCTCTGCTTGACATTCCCTTCTCTATTTTAGCTGCATGGTGAATGTCAGCTCTTTTCTCAAAACCCGGATCAAAGGTTAACTTCCTTGAAAACTATCCCTAGAACTGAGGAAAATTTCCTCCCCCTCTAACACTTCTGAAGCCTAAACTTCTTTTCTTTCGTTACTCTATCACACAATACTGTAATTTATTTATTTGCATGGCTCTTGATTTTGCCCAGCAAGACCAAGAGCTTTTTGAGGGCAGAATTATGTATTATTCATCTTTGTATCTTTAGTATCTCCAGAACAATGTTTGGACATAGTTATTGTAGTTCAGTATCTAAGTCGTGTTCGACTCTTTGGGACCCCATGGGCTGCAGTGTGCCAGGCTTCCCCATCCTTCCCTATTTCCTGGAGTTTGTGCAAACTCATGTCCATTGAGTTGGTGATGCCATTCAACTATCTCATCCTCAGTTGCCCCCTTCCTGTCCCGCCCTCAATCTTTCCCAACATCAGGGTCTTTCCCAATGAGTTGGCTCTTTGCATCAGGTGTTTAAAGTATTGGAGCTTCAACTTCAGCATCAGTCCTTTCAATTAATAGTCAGGGTTGATTTCCTTTAGGATTTGCTGGTTTGATCAGTCAATTGATCTCTTTGAGACCAAGGAACTCTCAAGAGTCTTCTCCAGTACCACAATTTGAAAACATCAGTTCTTCAGTGCTCAGCCTTCTTTATGGTCCAATTCTCATATCTGTATATGAACTATTGGAAAAACCACAGCTTTGACTATACAAACTTTTGTTAGCAAAGTAATGTAATATGTAATGCAATAAAGTAATATGTAATAATATGTCACAATAAACTGTGGAAAATTCTGAAAGAGATGGGAATACCAGACCACCTGACCTGTCTCTTGAGAAACCTGTATGCAGGTCAGGAAGCAACAGTTAGAACTGGACATGGAACAACAGACTGGTTCTGAATAGGAAAAGGAGTACGTCAAGGCTGTATATTGTCACCCTGCTTATTTAACTTCTATGCAGAGTACATTGTGAGAAACACTGGGCTGGAAGAAGCACAAGCTGGAATCAAGATTGCTGGGGGAAATATTCATAACCTCAGATATGCAGATGACACCACCCTTACGGCAGAAAGTGAAGAGGAACTAAAAAGCCTCTTGATGAAAGTGAAAGTGGAGAGTGAAAAAGTTGACATAAAGCTCAACATTCAGAAAACGAAGATCATGGCATCTGGTCCCATTACTTCATGGTAAATAGATGGGAAAACAGTGGAAACAGTGTCAGACTTGATTTTTTTGGGCTCCAAAATCACTGCAGATGGTGACTGCAACCATGAAAGTAAAAGACACTTACTCCTTGGAAGGAAAGCTATGACCAACCTAGATAGCATATTCAAAAGCAGAGACATTACTTTGCCAACAAAGGTCCGTCTAGTCAAGGCTATGGTTTTTCCAGTGGTCATGTATGGATGTGAGAGTTGGACTGTGAAGAAGGCTGAGTGCTGAAGAACTGATGCTTTTGAACTGTGGTGTATCAGAAGACTCTTGAAAGTCCCTTGGACTGCAAGAAGATCCAACCAGTCCATTCTGAAGGAGATCAGTCCTGGGTGTTCTTTGGAAGGACTGATACTAAAGCTGAAACTCCAATACTTTGGCCACCTCATGCAAAGAGTTGATTCATTGGAAAAGACTCTGATGCTGGGAGGGATTGGGGGCAGGAGGAGAAGGGGACGACAGAGGATGAGATGGCTGGATGGCATCACCAACTCGATGGATGTGAGTCTGATTGAACTCCGGGAGTTGGTGATGGACAGGGAGGCCTGGCGTGCTGCAATTCATGGGGTTGCAAAGAATTGGACATGACTGAGCGACTGAACTGAACTGAATAATATGTAAAGTAAAAGTAATAATGTAATAAAGTAATATGCTGTCTAGGTTTGTCATAGCTTTTCTTCCAAGAAGCAAATATCTATTAATTTCATGACTGCAGTCACTGTCTGCAGTGATTTTGTAGCCCAAGAAAATAAAATCTACCAGTTTCCATTTTATCTCCATCTATTTGCTGTTAAGTGGTGGGACCAGATGCCATAATCTTAGTTTTTTGAATGTTGAGTTTTAAGTCAGATTTTTCACTCTCCTCTTTCACCCTCATCAAGAGACTCTTTAGTTCCTTTTTGCTTTCTGCCATTACTGTGGTATCATCTGCAAACTGAGGTTGTTGATATTTCTCCCAGCAGTCTTGATTCCAGCTTGTGATTCATCCAGCCTGGCATTTCACATAATGTACTCTGCACATAAGTTAAATAAGCAGTGTGACAACATACAGCCTTGACATACTCCTTTCCCAATTTTGAACTAGTCTGTTGTTCCATGCCTGGTTTTAACTGTTGCTTCTTGACCTGCATGCAGGTTTCTCAGGAGACAGGTAAGGTGGTCAGGTATTCCCATCTCTTTAAGAATTTTCCATAGTTTGCTGTGATCTACTGTCGAAACAGTGGTTGGATATAGTAGGTGCTCAATAGATGTTTGCTAAGCTGAATTGACTGTGTGTCTATTTGCTGTCTGTAGTGTAATCCAGCAGCCTAATTATCCAAACAGGCTCTGTCTCTTCCCAGCAGTGTGACCTTGGGAAAGTTTCTGAACTCTTTAGTGCCTCAATTTCTTCATCTCTAAAATGGAGATATTAGTATGTGCCTCATAAGATTGTGGTGAGAATTAAATAACCCAATGGCTTCCCCTGGTGGCTCAGAAGAAAAGAACCCACCTGCAATGCAGGAGATGTGGGTTCCATCCCTGACTGGGGAAGATCCCTTGGAGGAGGGCATGGCAACCCACTCCAGTATTCTTGCCTGGAAAATATCATGGACAGAGGAGCCTGGTGGGCTTCAGCCCATAGGGTTGCAAAGAGTCGGACACAGCTGAAGCGACTGAGTATGCATGCACCCATGGTTAGCAATGTGTTCAGCAAATTGTACATACACTTTTAAGCATACAGATGGTTGCAGAAAACAATTTATTTGATCAGTTTTGTTAAAAGCAGTGCCCAGATTTCAAAAGTCACTCCTCAGGTCCTTGGTACTTGGTACTTAGCGCCAACTCCAGATTCTTGGCTCCAGACTCTTTAGATGCTTCCCTTGACCCCAATCTGGTGTGGATCCTTGGCAACATTTCTGAAAATATCCTTAGACATTTGACACACAACCACTTAGAAAAGGAAGCAGTGTAGATCAGGATCCAGGAGGATTTATTAAGAACTTGGAGAAGGCAATGGCACCCCACTCCAGTACTCTTGCCTGGAAAATCCCATGGACAGAGGAGCCTGGTAGGCTCCAGTCCATGGGGTCGCTGAGGGTCGGACATGACTGAGTGACTTCACTTTCACTTTTCACTTTCATGCATTGGAGAAGGAAATGGCAACCCACTCCAGTGTTCTTGCCTGGAGAATCCCAGGGACGGGGGAGCCTGGTGGGCTGGCGCTATGGGGTCGCACAGAGTCAGACACGACTGAAGCAACTTAGCAGCAGCAGCAGCAGTGATGGCAAATTAATCTTAATCCCACTTTTTAAGCTTCCCTTGTAGCTCAGCTGGTAAAGAATCTGCCCACAATGTGGGAGACCTGGGTTCGATCCCTGGGTTGGAAAGATCCCCTGGAGAAGGGAAAGGCTACCCACTCCAGTATTCTAGCCTAGAGAATTCCATGGACTGTATATAGTTCATGGGGTCGGAAAGAGTCAGACACGACTGCTCGACTTTCACTTTCACTTTCCACTTTTTAAGAGGATCATTAGACTCATACCTCAGGGATTGATAGATTCCAAATAGGTTTTGAGGTGATTAGGTAAACACAGATAGAAAATAAAACTAAAACAAATAAAATATCTGAAGAAAAGAAAAATTAGGATGCAATACTCAAAGCAAGTGCAGGGAGGTGTTAATATACAATGTATTAGTTTACAATGGTTACCATAACAAAGGACCACAGACTAGGTGGTTTAAGCAACACAAATGTATTTTCTCACAGTTTTGGAGGCTGGAAATCTGAGAAGTGTTGGCAGGGTTGGTGTCTTCTGAGGCCTCTCCTTGGCTTGTAGCTGGTTGTCTTCACACATTTTCCCCCTCTATGTATCTATGTCTTAATCTCCTCTTCTTTCAAGGATAGCAGGCATATTGGATTAAAGCCCACCCTCATGGCCTCATTTTAAGTTAATTATCTCTTACAAGATCCTATCTCAAGTACATTAATATTCAAAGGTACTGTGGGTTACCTTCACTGTAGGAATTTTTGGGAGACACAATTCAGCTCATAACACACAATGATCTATAGCATAAGATATTGTCCAATTTCAAGAAGAGTCATCTATTTCATCTATATTTCCTAAAAACCAAAATAAATAAAAAGCTGGGTGGATAAGATCACTTACAACCTTCACCCTATCACCATTAATCTGAGCTAAGACCTAAATGATGACACTCTATCAGCCACAAGAAGATACAGGAGCGGGTAATTCCAGATAGGACCAAAGGCCCAGAGATGGAAAACAACTGGTGTGTAATGAAGGAGAGACGGGCCAGGTCATATAAGTTTGTTTAGAGTTTGGTAAGGGGCTTAGATTTTAGTCTAGTTGCCATGGGAAGGCTCTGGGGAGTTTTAAGCTGGGGGCAACATGATATGATAAATGTTTTTATTTTATTTTTGGCTGTGCTGTCTTTGTTGCTGCTAGAGGGTTTTCTCTAGTTGTGGTGAGAAAGGGTCACTTTTTGTGGCAGTGTGCAGGTTTCTCATTCTGTTGGCTTCTTTTGTTGCAGGACACAGGCTTCAGTATGCAGGGCTTCAGTAGTTGTAGCTTATATGATCCAGAGCATGGGCTCAATAGTTGTGACATACAGGCTTGGTTGCTTCGAGGTATGTGGAAACCTCCGATCGAGGACTGAACCCGTGTCCCCTGCACTGCAAGGTGAATTCTTATCCACTGCGCCATGAGGGAAGTCCAGTGTTTTTTGCTTCTGCTTAAATATTCATGTACTTATTTGGCTGTTCCAGTTCTTAGTGTGGCACTCTGATTTTTTTTTTTTAATTGGTGTATGTGGGATCTAATTCCATGACCAGGGATCAAACCCAGGCCCCCTGCAATGAGAATGAGAAGTCTTAGCCTATTATGGACTTACTAGGACTTAATAGGCTAAGGACTATAGTCTTAGGACTATTAGGGAAGTCCTGCTGTGATAAATATTTTAGAAACAACTTTGGGCTACTATACACAGAATGGGTATGTGGTTAAGTGGGCAAGAGTGACATCAGCAGCGGTACCACTTGGAGGGCTGCTCTGCAAAGAAACACAGAGCTTCCTCCAGAGTACAAACCAATGTGTCCCCTCTTTCATCAAGGCTATGAAAAAATTGTTAATTGATCTAAATGTTAATATCATGCTTAGCGAAGTAGTTGTATTTCATTTTAGAAGGAAGTTCTTATGTCGTTGTGGACTAGAAACAAGTAGTTCTTGTCTGTGGGTGTCATTTGAATTAACACCTCTGAGACTATCGCAGAGGTCTAGGTGACAGGTGACAGTGGTTAGGACGGGGAGGATAATGGTAGAAATAGTAAGAAGTGGGCATATTAGGGTTCTGCCATGGTGGCAGAAATCGATGGGACATGTTCACAAATTCACTGGAATAGGAGAAAGAGAAATAGCTCTCAGATTTGGAACTTGAATACGACTGTGGGTCGTGGTGTTTTTTTACTGAGTTAGAAAACAGTGGGAGAGAAGGAGGTTTGAGGGGATGGAAATCAAATGTTCTGTTTTGGATATGTCATATTTGAGAAGCTTATTAGACATTTCAGGGGAGATGTTGGGCAAGCAGTCTTGGATTCCAGAGAGAGGTCAGGGATTCATATTTTTTAAATTATTCTTTTGAAAAGGCATTTTTTTTTCATGTACAGTAAGTCCCCTACATATGAACTTTCAAGTTGCAAACTTTCAAAGATGCAAATGTGCCTCTGTATACCAGCTCTTGTACTGAACTATTGTACTTTTCAAGGTACTGTACTGTAAGATTAGAAATGTTTTCCTTACTTTTTAAAATATTTATTTGCATGTGCTTAGTCACTTAGTCATGTCTGACTCTTTGCTACCCTATGATTATAGTCTGCCAGGCTCCTCGGTTCATGGGGATTCTCCAGGCAAGAATACTGGAGTGGGTTGGAGTGGGTTGCCATGCTCTCCTCCAGGGGATCTTCCCAACCTAGGGACTGAACCCAGGTCTGCCGCATTGCAGGCGGATTCTTTACCATCTGAGCCATTATCTAGTGGTAAAGAATCCTCCTGCAATGCAGGAGACACATGAGATGGGGATTTGATCCCTGGGTTGGGAAGATCCCCTGGAGTAGGAAATGGAAACTTGCTCCAGTATTCTTGCCTGGGAAATCCCTTGGACAGGGGAGCCTGGTGGGCTATAGTCCATGGGGTCACAAAGAGCTGGACATGACTAAGCGATAGAGCACAATTTTCTGTTTATTTTTAGTTGTGCTGCATCTTCGTTGCTGTGCAGGGCTTTCTCTAGTTGTGGTGAGTTGTGGTACAAAGGCCTCTCATTGTGGTGGCTTCTCTTGTTGCAGAGAACGGGCTCTAGAGCATAGGCTCAGTAGTTGTGGTGCAGGGGCTTAGATGCTTCACGGCCTGTGGAATCTTCCTAGACCAGGGATCAACCCCATGTCTCCTGCATTGGCAGGCAGGTTCTTAAGCACTGGATCACCAGAGAAGTCCTTCCTTATATTTTGTTTTTGTTTTTTTTATGGATTATTTGTGTCTTGTGAAAAATTATTATAAACCAATTGCAGTTCAATACAGTTCAGTATTATAGTTCAATAGCCAATTGTGTTAATTGGGTACCTAGGCTAAGTTTGTTGGTCTTAGGAACAAATTGGACTTACTAATGCACTCTTGGAATACACACTCATTTGTTTGTAGAGGGACTTACTGTAGTTCAAAAATAAAAATATGAAGTGCAAAGTGTTTCTTCCATGCTTGTCCACCATCTCTTTAGTTCCTACCCTATTTTTCTCCCTTTTACATATCCTCAAACGTTTCTTTGTGTTCATATTAACATATAAAAAGACACATTTTTGGTTTTACTCCCTTTTTATACAAAAAGCAGTATCCATCTATACTGTTTTCACATTAATTTTTTCTTTTAATTTGATATACTTTGAGATCTTTCTATAATATCATATAGCTTCCTTATTCTTCAACAGTTGCATAGTATTCATTCATATGCCTATACCATAACTTACTTAACCAATATTTTATTAAAGTTCATTAGGATTGTCTTAGCTTGGACTGCTAGAACAAAATACCACAGCCTGGATGGCTTAAACAAAAGATATTTATTTCACACAGTTCTAGAGACTGGGAAGTTCAAGATCCAGGAGCCAACAGATTCACTTCCTGGTGAGGGTTCTCTTCCTGGCTTGCTTCTCTATACGTGTCCTCACATTATACAGAGAGGACACTGTTAGGGACACTAATTTCTTTCTTTTAGAGACACTAATTCCATCATGTGCATTCTATCTTCATAACCTCTAGACTTAAGCACCTCCTGAAGGCCCCACCTCCTAAAACCATCACACCAGAGGTTAGAACTTCAAAATATGAATTCTTGATGCTGGGGGCACAGTCAGTCCATAACAAGGATAGTTTCCAACTAGACTTTTTTCCAAGATTCATTTTCAATTCTAAGATTCATCATGCTCTTTATTAAATTATTTTCTCAGTACTGTCTTTCCCTCCCACCTCCCCACAACAGAGTGCATAAATTGTGTTCTGGTACTTCTAATTACTTTTTATCAAGTTATCCTCATGATTAGCTAACAAACTCTTCAATATTTATTGTAAGAAGTATTTGTTGAGTGTTAATTTAAAACTCTGGTGAGCTAAACAAAGAACAGAAAGCATAAATAATTATAATAGACCCCATAGGTTATTTAAACTGTATTCCTAGTTTCTATACATGTAGGAACTTCTTAGGCATATTTTTGCTATCACATTATGGTAGGGAAACATATTCTATATAATTGCTGTCCTTTGAAGTTTGTTGAGGTTTGCTTGTGGCCCAGTGTATGCTTGACCTTAGTGAGGGTTGGAGAACGACATGTTCTGCGCTGGAGAAGGACGTGTTCTGCATCATCTAGATGAAACCATTAGGTTAAGTTATTAATGTATTGTAAAAAACCTTGCTCTTAATGAATTTTTGGCTGCTTGTTCTACCAATAATTGTTGAATTATCCATTCCTATTTGAATTTTGCTATATACAATTGAGGCCATATTATTAGGTGCCTGAAAATACAGAACTGTTTTATCTTCTTAGTGAAACCTTAAGAAGTAAATGTATATCTATACTAATGCCAAAAAACACCCAAAAAACCCAGAAAAAACAAGACAGCTGGAGAAGGAGATAGAGTGTATATGTTTGTGCATGTATTTGTGAAAGTTTTGGCAGTTTAGATAAGATGACCAGAGAGGGCTTTGCTGTGAAGGACATGTTTGATCAGGGTCTGAAGGAAGTAAGAGAGAGTAAGTCCTGTAGATGTCTCAGAGAAAAATGTTCTGGGCAGAGGGAAGGAATCATTGTTCAAAGTGTTTTCCAGTGATTCCAGTGTTTGGGTTGTTGGAGACCTCTTTGAGTACCTGCTTATCTGGATCTGTCTTCTACTGCATCTCACTGACCCACCATTTCTCTCCCCTAACTGACTAGCTTCCCCCTCTGCATTCTAGGATGGTTGCACTGGAGTAACCTACTCTTTTAGGCGTTTGTTTCCATCTTCTTTCCCAAGGTGCTTCACATCTGCTCTCCTTCTGCTCATCTAGGTTGTCTCCTCAGCCACTGCCATCTTTGTCCCTGATTGCTGCTGCCATATGCCTCATCCCATCTCTTTAACAACTTTACCCCAAAGCTGAGCCAATGAGATCAAAGCCGTTCAAAGTGAAGCAGAGTCTAATAAAGTGACCAAATCAATCCATTTTTACTAAGTGAAAATAAAGGAGTGCAGATATTTCAACTATACAAATAAACAAAAGGAGAAGCAGGAAAATCAAGGCCAAAATCCTGATCTATTACTGATATTCAAAACCATCCTCAAGCTTTTAACTTATTTATCAGGCCCAGTGTTACTCCCTGGGGTGAGTCTCCTTTAAATTCAACAAGGTGGTTTTAGGCCAGAGATATCCAATCAACTCCACTTGCTCAGCTCTGATCTTTAATTCCAACTTTTGTATCCTATGCTCTGTTCTCTGTTTAGGGCTTCACTCAATCCCTGATGTTTGATATTATATTCTAGAATATCATTAGAAAGATCCTACCTACAATTCTCTCTCTCTGGTTTGTACCAATTTCCAGTATCAGGATTACTGAATGCTTTATGTCTATTGCTTTGTAATAACATACCTATATGTTTGTAATAACATACCTATAAGTCTTTATGTCTATTGCTTTATAATAACATACCTATAAGTCAAAATCCCTGGTCTTGAATTCCTGTCCTTGAAAGGACAATATGGCCCTCCTCAAATTCACTACTCTCCTCTAATAAAAGCCTGTACAGTTCCATCTTTCCAGGTGGGTTAGCTGTGGGAAACCATTTTATGGCAATATTAGAATATATGGTGGAGAAGGCAATGGCACCCCACTCCAGTACTCTTGCCTGGAAAATCCCATAGATTGGAGGAGCTGGGTAGGCTGCAGTCCATGGAGTCGCAGAGAGTCGGACATGACTGAGTGACTTCACTTTCACTTTTCACTTTCATGCATTGGAGAAGGAAATGGCAATCCACCCCAGTGTTCTTGCCTGGAGAATCCCAGGGACGGCGGAGCCTGGTGGGCTGCCGTCTATGGGGTCGCACAGAGTTGGACACGACAAGCGACTTAGCAGCAGCAGCAGAATATATGGAATGGTGCTAAAGTAAAAACAGTGCCAGGAAGTAAACACAGTCCAGGGTTTGGGAAAATTCACCAGACTTTAAGGGTTGTGATAGAGAAATATTAAAAATTTTAGTTAGGAGCAATGTTGAAGTTTTACTATAATCTTGCTGCAAGGGCATAAGGCCCCTTGCAGGCTAATTCAAAGATTCACTCTCATTAGGACTACTTGATAGGAAAAGAGACTGGTTATGTAATCCTCAGACCAGCTTTATTTTAAACAAATTCTGGTTCATTAGAGGTCACTAGAGTTTTCACTGGCAGTCATTTGGGTTTGGGGAGTGGAGTTTTCTAAAACAAGTTTTATTTTTAAAAATAGATATCAAATATAGGTTGAACATTTGTGTACACCAGGCACTTTATGTGTATTATTTCATTTTGGCCATATCACAACCACTGAGGGAGGTAAGCCCATATCATGATGAAAAAGGGTCTGAACCCAGGTATTTTCTGATTCCTAAGCCTGTCCTTTACACTATTATACCATTTTTTTCCTTCAACCTTGTTTGTTCATAAGATGTTTGTTAAAGTCACAGATTTCCAGGTCTTTCTTTTTAGATGTTCTGGTTTAGTGGGTCTGGCATAGAGCCCAGGAATCTTTATGTTTATTAAGATCCTTATGTGAGTTTGAAAGTGAAAGTTGCTCAGTCGTGTCTGACTTTTTGCAATTCCACAGACTATACAGTCCATGGAATTCACTAGGCCAGAATACTAGAGTGGGTAGCCATTCCTTTCTCCAGGGGATCTTCCCAACCCAGGGATCGAGTCCAGGTCTCCTGCATTGCAGTTGGATTCTTTACCAGCTGAGCTTACCGTGCAGAAAAATTGAGGAAGCCCTACCCTATATCACACTGCCTATCTAATATACTAGGTACTAAAAATAAGCTTTTCTCTGGCTTTAAATTCCTCAGTTCAGTTCAGTTGCTCAGTCGTGTCCGACTGTTCGAGACCCCATGAATCACAGCACGCCAGGCCTCCCTGTCCATCACCAACTCCCGGAATTCACTGAGACTCACGCCCATTGAGTCAGTGATGCCATCCAGCCATCTCATCCTCTGTCGTCCCCTTTTCCTCCTGCCCCCATCCCTCCCAGCATCAGAGTCTTTTCCAATGAGTCAACTCTTCACATCAGGTGGCCAAAGTATTGGAGTTTCAGCTTTAGCATCATTCCTTCCAAAGAAATCCCAGGACTGATCTCCTTCAGAATGGACTGGTTGGATCTCCTTGCAGTCCAAGGGACTCTCAAGAGTCTTCTCCAACACCACAGTTCAAAAGCATCAATTCTTCAGTGCTCAGCCTTCTTCACAGTCCAACTCTCACATCCATACGTAACCACTGGAAAAACCATAGCCTTGACTAGACAGACCTTTGTTGGCAAAGTAATGTCTCTGCTTTTCAATATGCTATCTAGGTTGGTCATAACTTTTCTTCCAAGGACTAAGCGTCTTTTAATTTCATGGCTGCAGTCACCATCTGCAGTGATTTTGGAGCCCAGAAAAAGAAAGTCTGACACTGTTTCCACTGTTTCCCCATGTATTTCCCATGAAGTGATGGGACCGGATGCCGTGATCTTCGTTTTCTGAATGTTGAGTTTTAAGCCAACTTTTTCACTCTCCTCTTTCACCTTCATCAAGAGGCTTTTTAGTTCCTCTTCACTTTCTGCCGTAAGGGTGGTGTCATCTTCATATCTGAGGTTATTGATATTTCTCCTGGCAATCTTACCTATTCTAAGTAAATGAAACCAAATCAGAGCACATTATCTTATTTGTTACAAGAGGCAGAAGTTTTTATTCAGGAACAAAAAGTCAACATCTAGTTTCCTTTCCTAGTTTTCTTTTCCTCCTTTCCTTCAACACAATAAACATAATCATGTCCATTGTCCTTCAAAACAAGCTGCCACCTCATGTTTCCATTTCCCAGCCAAGCTTCTTGATACAGTCACCTACATTTACAGTCCACAATTCTTTACTTCTCCTTTATTCCCCAACCAGGTGTAGTCTGGTGTCGGCTTTATGTCACTATAGAAACTGTGTTCATCACCAACAACTTCCTGGCTTGATTCATACCAGCTGTTACCCAACGTGACTTTCCTGGAACACATCTTAATTTATTAAAGTTTATCTGAAAATTGCTTAAGCTTTATCACGAGTTTACTTCTTCCCAGAGAGAGGCTGGCCATTACACCAAGTAAAAAGTGCTGTCCCAGACCAGGTTTGGGACAGTTTTTCTTTTACAGTTGGCTGCTGATTTTGAAAAGTAAGAGATAATATGTACATTCCAAACAAAATTATGGGCTGAAAGCTAAAACAGACATCTGGAAGGCAAGATCATAGACAGATGGGATGGAGTCCAGAAGGAAGGGTGGACAATGGGCAGAAGGGACAACGAGGAGCTGTGAGTAACCAAATTCTTCCAGCACCAGGAGATGAACAGAGGCTTGGTGTTTATAAAATGGATGGAATGAAAGGGATGTCTCTGTAAATGCTTTACCTATCGACCTTATTATTTACTATTAGGCAGGTACAGCTAAAACAGTTACTTAAAATTATTTTTCTACTTTATTTTTGATTGTGCTGAGTCTTCCATGCTGTGCATGGGCCTTCTCTAGTTGTGGTGAGTGGGGGCTACTCTTTGTTGCAGTGTACTGGCTTCTCATTGCTGTGGCTTCTCTTGTTTCAGAGCATGGGCTATAGGCACTGTGGGCTTCAGTAGCTGGAGCATGCAGGCTCAGCAGTTGTGGTGCATAGGCTTGGTTACTCTACAGCATGTGGAATCTTCCGGGACCAGGGATCGAACCCATGTCCCCTGCTCTGGCAGGTGAATTCTTAACCACTGGACCATCAGGGCAGGCCTAAAACAGTTATTTTAATCTCACTTCATTTTACCCAGGCACACCAGGAGAAATTTTTTTTAGGTTAACACTTTACAACCTAGATATGATCTTGCTCTTCCAATTCAATGATCTAACACCATCTGGGACCTGGATTACAGTCCTGTGGCCACTTTGTCAAGCTAAAGTAAATGTGCACAGACTGAATTTCTCCCTTTTTAGTGACAAAATCCTCATTATTTCAAATTTTGTTTTGCTTCTATCTCTAGTGAACCTGTAAAGTAATTTTTATTATTTTTTTTCCCTGTTTATTCTTTGTTTTCTCTCATTATGTACTAACTCACCTTTCTATCATAAAACTCTCAATCCTTTCAGAGACTGTTCCTGGAAAACTTACCTCATCGATAGATAATCTTCAAAACCTCAGCACTATTTCGTAATTTATTCCAGTTGTAATCTTTACTAAGTGCTTGGCTTTATTTAAAGCAATGTGAGTACTTGCATGCATTTCTATAAAGCACATGCTATTCATACAATTCTAATCTTATTCCATGAGTAAGAATGATATTATGCTGGTTTTGCTTTTGTTTTTGTATCCTGGCTCTCTGTCTCCAATAAACTTCCCTGATGGCTCAGATGGTAAAGAATCTGCCTGCAATGCAGGAGACCTGTGTTTGATCCCTGGGTAGGGAAGAGCCCCTGGAGAAGGGAATGGCTAGCCACTTCAGTGTTCTTGCCTGGAGAATTCCATGGATAGAGGAGTCTGGTGGACTACATTCCATGGGGTCGCAAAGAGTCAGACATGGCTGAGCGACTAACACACACACACACAAACACATATTGCTTTAAATATAGTAGCTCATTAACAAATTATAAATGATGTTGACAATGTATAGTATTTTATATTAGTCAAAGCCTTTTAACTTATGTTATCTAACATTAATATTGTGTAATGGGTAAAACATATTTTATTATTTCCACATTTTAAAAATGGGAGAATAGATGCAGAAAAAGGAGTTTATCTGAGGTTATTCAACAAATCAGTGGTCAAGCAGCCTTCCCACACCTGCAGAAGAGTTTCTCAAAAATCTGGTTGGTCGCTGCTCTCTCGACAAGAACTTACTATATTTTTAAAGACTTTGTCATATGTTTTATCCATTCTTCTAAAGTTGTGGCTTTAACAGCTGTGCTGTGGTAAACATGTACCTATGCAAGGGAGTAGTACCCTGGGCAGATAACTTCCCAGGCAGAGAGAACTCCAGGGAATGAGATTAAAGGATTATTCATGTTTTTCCTAAATGAATATGACCTTGACAAAAGTACTGTAGGTACTCATTTCTTTAAAAACCCGACTGGAGGAAAATGGACAAATACCTTGAGCTCCTGAATTTCTCCATGTTCATGCTTGTTAGATAGCTTGTTGTTACCTCTAAAGCAGCACGTTGGGTTGAGCAGAAATTACAGCAGGAGTTTCATGTACAGAATGTATATCATGCTGTCATAATTTATGAAAAGACATTGTTTTTATGACTTTAGGGTAGTAGATTTTTTTAAATAACAAGAAGCATAGAAGACAGCATTATTACATTTTAGATATCTATAGTTTTATTGCTGCTGAAACTCATGTCACAGGCTGCCTAATACATACTCCTGCTTTGGGCATAAGTTATATTGTTACTCTGCTTGTAAGTGAAACTGCTTTATGACTAGGGCCTGTCAAGGCTGTGCCCTCCTGGCATGGTTTACTCTCCCCTCAGTTTCTTCCTGGATTGTTCCCTCACCTTCTACAGGTCTTGACCAAAATGTTACCTTCCCAGTGTGGTTTTTCCAGGTCAGCTTATGTATTTATTAAATTAAAAAAATTTTAAACCAAATTCCAAAATAGGGAGATAAAAAAATTGATCATCATAAATTATTCCTAATTCATAATTAAGATTTTCAGTATTTAAAACTAGAAGGTATACTTTGCTAAAAGTAAAACAATTGTTAATATTAATAAATAATTAATTTCTGGAAAGAAATAAGATTATTAGACTCTTACTATATACTATCAAAATTTCAACTATATTTTATGAAGTTTTAAAAATTTTTCCTGTTTTGATTTTAAAATGTATTTACTTTTTACATTTTTATTTTATATTGGACTATAGTTGGTTTATAATGTTGTGTTAGTTTCAGGTGTACAGCAAAGTGATTCAGTTGTACATATACATATATCCCTTTTCAAATTCTTTTCCCATTTAATTTATTACAGAATATTGAGCAGAGTTCCCTGTGCTATGCAGTAAATCCTGCTGCTGCTGCTGCTAAGTCACTTCAGTTGTGTCCAACTCTGTGTGACCCCACAGACGGCAGCCCACCAGGCTCCCCCGTCCCTGGGATTCTCCAGGCAAAAACACTGGAGTGGGTTGCCATTTCCTTCTCCAGTGCATGAAAGTGAAAAGTGAAAGTGAAGTCGCTCAGTCGTGTCCGACCCTCAGTGACCCCATGGACTGCAGCCTTCCAGGCTCCTCCATCCATGGGATTTTCCAGGCAAGAGTACAGTAGATCCTAGTTGTTATCTATTTTAAATATAGTAGTATTCATGTTCTTTTGGATGATAGCCATTCTGACAGGTGTGAGGTGATATCCCATTGTGGTTTTCATTTGCATTTCCAGGCCAGTCCATTTAGAATTGCAACCCTTTCCCAACACTCTGCACCCATCTATCTCTCTCCTTTATTTTTTTTTAAAACACATATTGCTTCCTAACACACTAAATTTTGTGTTTATTGATTTTTATATTCTCCTCTATCACATGTAAGCTCAACATGTGGAGTTTTTATCTGTTTTGTTCTCAGTTTGGCTAAGAACAGAGCTTGGCACATAGTACATAAGAACTGAATATATAATAACTAAATTATTCAGCTAAATAATAACTGAATTCATAATATGTGAATACATATATTCTGGTACATTACATTCTGGTACATTACCATTACAGTCTATCATGGAATCCGAAATAAGACAATTATGCTTCAAAATCTGCTAATCAGTGAGACCGTTACAGAGATTGCTGTGTAAATTCAAAGAAAAAACAGAAGGAATGCACAGTAGGCACTTAAAATTTTTAAAGTAAATGTAATTCAGAAAAACATTGGCTATTTACATTTTTTGAGCTACTTAAATTCACAATTTCCTAGGAAATTAAAAAAAATCATTTAAAAAATGAGATGGAAGCCCTCTGATCTGATGCTGATCAGTTAGTTGATCATGTCACCATGAAAAGTTATGCTCTGACTTGCAGATAACAAGTCATTTTGCTTTACTTAAAATGAGTGTGGAATGCCCTTCTTTGATGAAGATTCCAGATGACTATCATGTACATAAATCTTTATACAAAACATTGATTTTAACAATGTAAAGGAAGTGTAACTTTAGAGGTCAAAAGTTTATACAAATATTCCCAGATGTCTCTGCCAAATGCTATGGTTTGATTTTTAACCAGAGACAAATTTCCTGTATTTCAGGTCACACACACCCAAATTCATTGTAGAATCTGGCCAAATTCACATTCCATACAATTTTTAAGTTAATATATATAAAATATGAGCAGGGGCTTCCCTGGTGGTTCAGTGTTAAAGAATTCACATTCAAGTTTGATCCCTGGTCTGGAAAGATCCCACATGTAGCGGAGCACCTGAGCCCATGAGCCACAACTACTGAGTCCTCGTGGCACGACTACTGAAGCCTGCTCACCCTAGAGTCCATGCTCCACAAGAGAAGCCAACACAATGAGACAGCCATGCACTGTGACTAGAGAAAAGCCTACACAACAGTGAAGACCCAGTGCAACCAAAAGTAAATAAATAAATAAAACTACTGAAAAAAAATATGAGCAGTTGGGGGGAAAGTACCTTTCAGTGAACCAGAAGAGTTAATTACGGCATCATTCAGAAAGATCATATGTACCTAAAATGTTTTATTTTGGTATAAAATATAAAAATAAGTGCTTTTACCAGCATTTTGATTTTAGGCTAAAGCTTTTATTAAAAATTATTTTTAGAGTTGCTAATATTTATAGAATTTATAATTTATATAAATTTAGAATTTATAATTCTTCTATACGTGGGCAAGAAAACTAAAAAAATCTTGCCCACGTGCAATCTCAAAAGTTTTTCCTGATTACATTTTCTGAAGTCACTTCAAAGCATCCAACTTAATTTTGTTTTACCTAAAAACTTTCTTTTCTTTTAATAAATCATTATTTTCCATTATTTATTTATTTATGTAATTTGAGTACAAATACAATTGATATAAGTAGATTTAGGATCAAACAACTGACCCGTGGAAAGTAGGTACCTCATTCATTGAAGCGCTAAATAGTGGAAGCATACAGGAACCTGCCTGCACGGTCCTGAGACTTCCTCTTGCTCTGGGAGCATATCTGCTAAGTTGCTTCAGTCGTATCTGACTCTGCGTGACCCCATAGACGGCAGCCCACCAGGCTCCCCCGTCCCTGGGATTCTCCAGGCGAGAACACTGGAGTGGGTTGCCATTTCCTTCTCCAATGCATGAAAGCGAAAAGTCAAAGTGGAGTCACTCAGTCGTGTCTGACTCTTAGCGACCCCATGGACTGCAGCCTACCAGGCTCCTCCTTCCATGGGATTTTCCAGGCAAGAGTACTGGAGTGGGGTGCCATCGCCTTCTCCAAAGCATGTCTAGCTACTAAGAAGAATGGAGAGCATTTGTGAGACAGTTAAGTGATGATCAGTTGAAAGAGGCTCTGTCATATCTGGCTTTTATTGGAGCTACCAGAATAATTGAGGAATAGTATTTTTATGTGAGTCATTCATATTGTCTATTAACATTAACCAAGCTTTTCAAATATTTATTGTTTCCACGCTTAAGAGCGCTGGTAAGATTGGCCTAACGATAGATGGCATTTTGTGTTTGTGAAATGACTCAGTGAAAATTATTTCATATGCAACTGAAAAATATTTACAAATGCATTTAAATGCTTATTCTATCACAAGAGGGCACTCATGCCCCATTCTTTAAAGCAGTGCAGTTTCAGGCCTTGATTTGAGAGAAATTATCACTAAAATAAAATTTAGACCTACAAATTCGAATTTTAGGTTCACTAAACTGTTTATTATCTGGCAGACCTGGGATTGGTGATTCTGTTTATGTAAATACAGAGATTCTTGATACATTAATATAAAAAATGATGTTCATACATAGAATATAAAAATATACAAACTTGCTATGCTATAAATATTTCTTTTTTTGATGAGTCATTGTGTAGTCTTCATTATTTTGAAATATAGTTATCATTTTGTGCTGTGCTGTACTCAGTCGCTCTGTTGTGTTCGACTCTTTGTGACCCCATGGACTGTAGCCCTCCAGGCTCCTCTGTCCATGGGGATTCTCCAGGCAAGAATACTGGAGCAGGTTGCCATGCCCTCCTCCAAGGGATCTTCCCAACCCAGGGATTGAACCCAGGTCTCCCACATTGCGGGTGAATTCTTTACTTTCCGAGCCACCAGGGAAGCCCCAATTATCATTTTATTGATTATTAAATTATTGAGGTTTCCAGTCATCTATCACACAAGGAACCAACATCATTGAGCATCTACTCTTTGTTGTGTTCTTGTGTTTTGGACAATGGTTTACTGTATTTTAAAGAATGTATTGAGGGAGTTTTGCTGAGATGGCCAAAGACCTAAGAGTAGAAAGAACTTGAGCTCACCTCCTATCATGAGCACACCAAAATCACAACAATTTGCAAAACAGCCATTGATGAAAAAGACTGGAACCTACCAGAAAAGATCTTCTACTACTGAAGACTTAAAGGAAATATCACAGCATGATGGGTGGGAGGGACAGACTTGTAACATAATTAAGTTCCATATTCCTGGGTGGGGAATCCACGCACTGGACAATAATGATATTGCAGAGGTTCTCCCACTGGAGTGAGAGGTCTGAGCCCCACATCAGGCTCCCAGCTTGGGGGTCCTGCATTGGGAAGACAACCCCCCAGGACATGTGTCTTTGAAGCCCAGTGGGGCTTAATTTTGGGAGTCCCAAAGAAAAATAGAGATGATAGTGAGCTGTGGCTCACCCTAGGGACATAGACACTGGAGTCAGTCATACTTAGGAGGTCCTTTTCTTGCATGGATACTGATATTGGTGGGTGCCATTGTGAGATCCTTCTTCTAGCTCATTAACACCAAGACCTATAGGCTCCAATGCTGGGAAACCTCAGGCCAAACAACTAACTGGGTGGGGAGACAGCCCTACCTATCAGTAAATAGGCTGCTTAAAGACTTCTTAAGCATACAACTACCTCTAGGCACATCTCTAGACATGGCCCTGCAGGTGTGTTATCTTAGTTTCAAACAGACTCTTCTTGGGTGGAATTAGGAGACATACCTCTTTTTCCCTGAACTATTTACATAAGCTGAATTCTTTCTGGGGGAAAAGATGGAAACCCCACCATTCAATAAAGGTTCAGATATACATTGTGGGCCAAAAGAGGGCGAGGACCTCAATGGGAGTCTTAGGCTACTGAGAGCATGAGCAGGACACTGAGAGAATATTCTTTGAAAGACAGGAGGATATCTAGGTTAGGTCATGCTCAGGAAGGGCAGTCCACCTTGAAGAGGTTCCAACAACAGTCTAGAGATCAAACTTTGGTTTGTGTATCTCAGGAGAAAGCATCTGTGTTACTAACTGTCATCCTAGGAGAAAGTGTCTGTGTTACTAATTGTAACAGATTGCTAACTTTAGGACTCAAGCAAGTTTATTGTGGGACACATTCTTTGAGTGTAATACAGAAAGAATAGTCTCTGTATGTTGCACAAGCATCAGTGCCATCTCTCAGGATCCTCACAGTAGACTGATTACCCAGTTTGGAGCACATGTTGGGAGAAGAGTTCCATCTCAAACTGATGCTTAAGAGAGACTTTTGAGGCTTCAAGCTGTGGGGGTTTGGTCTGGTTATTTGCAGTAGCTGCCCCACTGGTTAGTGAAAATATCTCTGATTCTTTCTGAAAGTTTCTGAGAAGAAATGACTTCCTGCAGTTAAAGAGACGTGGATTTGGAATTCTTTTTATACTTTTATGTGGAAGTTTATAATCTCACTGGGAGATAGATAAACAGTATGATCTCCTTAGTAGAGAGAAATATCTGTATTACTCTAAAAGATGTTGCTGATCTCAGAACATGCATCCTCTGGGGGTCAAGACCCTTTAAGGCTCTGGGGGTAGCACAGCAGCAAGGATGTTTGGTTCGTAGGATCTTAGAGGAGGTATGGTTTACTTCATGGGTGTCCAGCCAGTCAGAGAAGGGCAGTGCCCAGTCCAATCCTGTTGCAGAAAGGGATGTCTTCACAAAGTCTTTATTGAACCAATACAATAATATGGTAGCATCTTCTAGGATGTTTCCCAGTTAAGCACCTCCCCCACCATTATCCTAGAAACCTATCAAAGGGGCAACAGGAGAGATTGTGCTGTTATTTGTAGGAGAATCCCATGGACAGAAGAGCCTGATGGGCTACAGTTGATAGGGTCACTGAAGCGACTTAGCACACACACATCTTATCTTTTAATGTTATAAATAGGCTATGGTGAGAAACCATTCTAAATTATCTAGATTTTCTATATCAAAGAGAGGACATACTTCATCTTTCTTAATCAACATGGTCATTTACAAGGAGGAGTCTGTAACCAGCCCCAGCAAGAACACCTTCAGACTCCGGCAGATGGATTCTAAACTGATTAGTTGGGAATGAAAAAATCTATAGCAATGCATGATGTAAATACAGGCCATTTAAGATTACCCTGTCTTGAAGAGATAAAATTAGATACTTAGCAGAGAAAGGGGAGGCTGGGAGCAGATTAGAGTTTCATTTAGATAATATTTTGTTATTAGTTCTTATCATTAGCATCTGTCTTTTGAAGCTATAAATTATAAATATTCCACAGGTGTTACATCAAGTTTCCAATTGATTTAAAAAGTCCGATTTATATGGTCACAGTGCAAGTAACATCTGAGGCAGAATATGATTATAAACTGAATGGAATAAATATTTTGGGGAAAATGTATAATTAGTTGAAGTCTCCTGCAGATTCACCAGGGTGTTTCTGTATATATATATTTTGAGGCTCATTTGAAAATAAGAAATAAAATCTATGATGAGCTTATTCAACTCGTTTTGAACACTTTCATCTTACAACATTAAAGAGAGAACCTCTGAGGGTTTTGTAATGCAGTGATGAGCCTGAACCGTTTTGTACAATGCTATTTCCTACGTATTTCCGGTTAGGGTAAGCCACAGAAGAGACTCTTGTGGAAGACTGGTAGGGTGGAAATGAAGTCCTAATCATTTTGTAACTCATATATATGCTGCATATTCGCCAGTTCACACTGTTGAAACTTCAACTGCTCCACCTTTCCCTAGATCTTCTTTCAGTTTCTCTATTCTTGAGCCAGTTGCGTGTTTAATTCTGAAACCAAGAGCCCCAGTTTCTGGAGGATACCTCTGTCATCGACACCAGAGGCAGCAAGAAAAAACATGGGTGTCAGTCCATCTTTGTGGGAATCCAACTCATGCCATTGAGTTCTAGTTTGTTCCTGTTCTTCCCCACTCTATGTCCATCTTCCCTTCCTGACTACCCTGGGGACTTCAAGCGCCTTCAGCAGGGTTTGAGATCCTGACCTTACATGCCACAGCTTCTACAATTGCAGTATCAAATCCCTTCATTCAAGATATCCTCAACTGAGGGCAATTTTGATCCCCATGGGAATTTGGTGATCTTTGGAGATGTTTCTGATTATTATGATAGAAGGGAGGAGGTAAGAGGGGTAGAGAGTGGTGCTAGTTGGCAGAGTTCAAGTATATGGCTAAATATCCCACTATGTGTGTGGCAGCACCCTGGGACCCCCTCCTCTCCACCTAACACACACACATAGAATTATCTGGTCCCAAATGTTAATTTTGCAGGTTGGAAAATCTAGGGTTTGGACTAGATAATTCTTTGTTATGAGGTAGAAGGTGAAGGGGCTGTGGATTTCTGCTTCTCAGATTGAATCTTGACTAACATTTTAATTTTTATTTATTTTTTCAATTTAAAAATTAAAAAATTTATTTATTTGGCTGCTCTGGGTCTTAGTTGCAGCACGTGGGATCTAGTTCCCTGACCAGGGACTGAATCTGTGCCCCCTGAATTGGGAGCAGTGGACCACCAGGCAAGTCCTCTGACTAGTATTTAAAAACTATTTTAGCACTTTCCTTCTTATCAGCATTTTCACTGAAGATCAAAAAGATGGAAACTTTTTTGGCTACAGTGTGTGACTTGAGGGAATCTTAGTTTTCTGACCAGAGATTGAACCAGGGCCCCAGGAGTGAAAGTGCTGAATCCTAACTGCTGGACCACCAGGGAATTCCCAAAAAGATGAAAACTTTATGAACATACACAACTATCAATCTCTGGTGATATATCTATAGCTATAGTGCACGGTCAGATCTTAATCTTTATGAAATATGTTCTATAAAGTAAAAGCCACCAAAGTGTTTTTCTTGAATTGAGACTTTTTTTTTTTTAAAGCAGCTGTTGGGTTTACAGAAAAATAGAGCAGAAAGTAGAGTTCCCATGTATCCACTTCTCCTATCCAACTGAGTCTTCACTATTATTAACATGTCCATTAGTGTGGGTAAGTTTATCACAATTAACAAACCAATATTTATATACTACCATATACTACTAAAATTCATAGTTTCATTGGGGTTCATTCTGTGTTTGTATTAGTCTGCTCAGCCTTCTGTAACAAAATACCTGGTTGGCTAAAATACCAACCAGTTCATTTGTGCACAGTTCTAGGGGCTTGGAAGTCCAAGATTAACGTCCAGTAGGGTTCCATTTCTGGTGAGAGCTTTTCCTAGCTTATAGATGGTTGGCTTCTGTCTGTGTGCCTACATGGCCTTTCCTTGGTGCTTGAGGAGAGAGAGATTCTTGCATTTCTTCTTATAAGGACACTAATCCTATAATACCAGGGCCCCACTCTTAAGACCTCATTTAACCTTAATTACCTACTTATAGGCCCTATCTTCAAAAACAGTCACATTGGAGGCTGGGTTGGGGGGACACAGTTGAGTTCATAGCAGTGTGGTATAGTTGTAAAATTTTTGACAAATGTATAACTTCATGTCCGCCATTGTAGTATCATACAGAATAGCTTCATTGTCCTAAAGATCTCCTGTACTTCATCTTTTCATCTCTCCCCTCAAGTCCCTGGCAACCAACTGATCTTTTTATTGTGTTTATAGTTTTGCCTTTTCCAGAACACCATGTAGTTAAAATCATACAATATGTTACCTTTTCAGACTTGTTTCTTTATTTAGCAATATGCATTTAAGTTTCCTCCACAGTTTTTTGTGTCTTGACAGCACATATCTTTTTATTATTTTATTAATTAATTTATTTTGGCTGCACTGTGTGGCACGGGAATCAACCAAGGATCAAACCTGCATCTCCTGCATTGAAAGGTGGATCTTAAACACTGGACCACCAGGGAAGTCCCTATCTTCTTTTAGATTAGGATGTATTATTTTTTTAAGATTTTGGGGGTAATTTAATTTATTTATTTATGGCTGTGCTGGGTCTTCATTGCTGCTTGGGCTTTTCTTTAGTTGTGGATAGTGGGGGCTGTTCTCCAGTTGCAGTGTGTGGATTTCTCATGGTGGTGGCTTCTCTTGTTGCAGAGCACTGGCTCTAGAGCGTGCTGGGCTCAGTAGTTGTGGCTCCTGGGCTCTAGAGCACAGGCTCAATGGTTGTGGCACGTGGCCTTAGTTGTTCTGCCACACGTGGGATCTTCCTGGACCAGGGATCAAACCCATATCTCTTGCATTGGCAGGCAGATTCTTTACCACTGAGCCATCAGAGAAGCCCCTATATTTTCTTATTGTTAAGTTTTAAGAGTTCTTGATACATTCAGAAATAAGTACTTTATCAGATATGTTTTACAAAGATTTTCTCTCAGTCCATGGCTTGTCTTCTCATTCTTTTAAACAGTGTCTTTCACGGAAGTTTTAAATTTTAATTAAGTCCAGCTTCTCATATTTCTTCCATGGGTTCTGCTTTTGGTGTTGTATCAGGAAACTCATTACCAAGTCCGTGGTCACCTGTATTTTCTCTGATGTTGTCTTTAAGAAGTTCTATAGTCTTGTGTTTTATATATATAGGTCTATGATCCATTTTGAATTAACTTTTGTGAAAGATGTAGGGTCTTCTAGATTAATCTTTTTCTCTTTTCTTTTTAGATGTAGAGATTCAGTTTTCACAATGTTATATATATATATATATATATATATATATATATATATATATAAACAAAACCAAAAATCAAACCACGTTGTTATGGGCTGAATTTCATCCCTTCCCACCAATTCATATGTTGAAACCCTAACTCAGTGCTTTAGAATGTGACCATATATAGAGATTGGGCTTTTAAAGAAGTAACTAAGTTAAAATGGGTTGTTAGGGTGGGCTCTTGTCCAGTACAGCTGCTATCCCTATAAAAAGGGACTATAGACACCAGACACATATACAGACTAAGAGGTGACCATATGAAGACAAAGTGAGAAAGGGGCCATCTGAAAGCCAAGGAGAGAGGCCTCAAAAGAAACCAAACCTGCTGATACCATGATTTTGGACTTCTAGACTCCAGAACTGTGAAAAATAAATTTCTGTTGTGTAAGCTATCCAGTTTGTGATATTTTGTAATGACTCCTAGAAAACTAATACAACTATCATTTGCTCATTGAATTGCTCTTGCTTCTTTGTCAAAGGTCAGTTGTCTATATTTATGTGGATCTATTTTTGTGCTCCTTACTATGTTTCATTGATTGATTTGTCTTTTTTCCCATTAATTGGAGAAGGCAATGGCAACCCACTCCAGTACTCTTGCCTGGAAAATCCCATGGGCGGAGGAGCCTGGTAGGCTGCAGTCCATGGGGTTGTGAAGAGTCGGACACGACTGAACGACTTCACTTTCACTTTTCACTTTCATGCATTGGAGAAGGAAATGGCAACCCACTCCAGTGTTCTCGCCTGGAGAATCCCAGGGACGGGGGAGCCTGGTGGGCTGCCGTCTCTGGGGTCACACAGAGTCGGACACGACTGAAGTGACTTAGCAAGCGACTTAGCAGCAGCCCCATTAATACTGTCTTAATTACTGCAGTTCTATTGTAAGCCTCTAAAGTAAGGTATTGTCAGTCCCGAGTTTCCTGTGTCTCCTGCATTGACAGGTGGATTCTTTACCATTAGTGCCACCTGGGAAGCCTCAATATATTTCTTTTTCTGAGTGCTAGGTCAGTTTTCATTCTAATCCCAAGGAAAGGCAATGGCAAAGAATGTTCAAACTACTGCACAACTGCACTCATCTCACATGCTAGCAAAGAATGCTCAAAATTCTCCAAGCTAGGCTTCAACAGTATGTGAACCAAGGACTTCCAGATGTTCAAGCTGGATTTAGAAAAGGCAGAGGAACCAGAGAACAAATTGCCAACATCCGTTGGATCATAGAAAAAGCAAAAGAATTCCTGAAAAATATCTACTTCTGCTTCATTGACTATGGTGAAGCCTTTGTGTGGATAAAGAGATGGGAATACCAGACCATCTCATCTTCTGAAGAAATCTGTATGCAGGTCAAGAAGCAACAGTTAGAACTGGACATGGGACAACAGACTGTTTCCAAATAGGAAAAGGAGTATGTGAAGGCTGCATATTATCACCCTACTTTTTTAACTTATATGCAGAGTACCTCATGTGAAATCCTGGGCTGGATGAAGCACAAGCTGGAATCAAGATTGCTGGGAGAAAAATCAATAACCTGATGTGCAGATGACATCATCCTTTTGGCAGAAAGCAAAGAGGAGCTAAAGAGCCTCTTGATGAAAGTGAAAGAGGAGAGTGGAAAAACCTGGCTTAAAATTCAGCATTCAAAAAACTTAGAACATGGCATCCAGTTCCATCACTTCATGGCAAATAGAGTGGAAACAATGGAAACAGTGAGACTTTATTTTTGGGGTCTCCAAAATCACTGCAGATGGTGACTGCAGCCATGAAATTAAAAGATGCTTGCTCCTTGGAAGGAAAGTTATGACCAACCTAGATAGCATATTAAAAAGCAGAGACATTACCAACAAAGGTCCATCTAGTCAAAGCTCTGGTTTTCCCAGTAGTTATGTATGGATGTGAGAGTTGGACCAGAAAGAAGGCTTAGTGCTCAAGAATTGACGCTTTTGAGCTGTGGTGTTGGAGAATACTCTTGAGAGACACTTGTACTGCAAGGAGATCCAACCAGTCAATCCCAAAGGAAATCAGTCCTGAATATCATTGGAAGGACTGATGCTGAAGCTGAAGCTCCAATACTTTGGTCACCTCAAGTGAAGAACTGACTCATTGGAAAAGACCCTGATGCTGCGAAAGATTGAAGACAGAAGAAGGGGATGACAGAGGATGAAATGGTTTGATGGCCTCACTGACTTGATGGACATGAGTTTGAGCAGGCACAAGGAGTTGGTGATAGTCAGGGAAGCCTGGCATGCTGCAGTCCATGGGGTTGCAAAGAGTCGGACACAACTCAGTGACTGAACTGAGTATAAATGATGTTGTGTTTTTAATTTTAAATTCAAGTTTTTCATTTAGGAGAGCAATTGACATATGTTAGTTTTCTTTGGGGACAAGCTGTTGCTAAGGAAAAAGAAATGCTCTGGGTTTATTTCAAAATGGTTAATTTTTTCCTTCCCCTGCCACAAGCGCAAGTGGAGTTTTTCTCTCTGATTTTTACCCTAAGAATGTGGGAGGGCTCCTGGAGGTAAAACTCACCAAATGTGAGATTTCCCTTGAAACTGGGTACCCTGGAGTTTTCTTCTCTTAAGTCAACCCAAAGTCAGTAACCAGAAGTCAGTGAGTTGCCCAGTAAGTGGTACTTCCAGGCTCTAGCAGCAGCTTCTGCTCCAGTAAGCTGTGATTCTCTGTGTTTTTCTGTTTCTCCAGTTTTCAGGGCAGTCGTTTGCCCTATCATCTCAGTTCTCTGGTGGATCAAGTGGAGTTGTTGATTTTCACTTTGTTCAGTTTTTTTTTCAGATGGAAGGATGGGTTTTCTAATTTCCAAGCTCTTTACATGTCAGACTGGAAACTAGAAGTCTCACACTATTTTATAAAATATCAGGCACCTCAGGAGAGAACAAGATGGAGGAGGAGGAGGTGGATGTGGAGTACATCTCTCTCCATGGATACATCAGGAATACACCTTCAGACACAGAAGTGCATGCAGAACGCCAGCTGAGAGTGGACAGGAGTACCTGACCAGTGGAAAAGAATATATGCTATGCTATGCTAAGTCACTTCAATCGTGTCCGACTCTGTGTGACCCTAGAGACAGCAGCCCACCAGGCTCCTCTGTCCCTGGGATTCTCCAGGAAAGAACACTGGAGTGGGTTGCCATTTCCTTCTCCAATGCATGAAAGTGAAAAGAGAAAGTGAAGTCGCTCAGTCGTGTCCGACTCCGAGCGACCCCATGGACTGCAGCCTGCCAGGCTCCTCCATCCGTGGGACTTTCCAGGCAAGAGTAATATATAGAACCATGCAAACCTCAGTAGGATGAAGTAACTAGGGGGAAAAACAGGAGTGTTAGTAGGACTGGACCCGCTCTCTGCTGGTGAGGGAACTGAAGCAAGGATCTGATCCCCACATTGGGGCAATTGTCTGAGTCAGAGGAGAAACATTTAAGGCTGAAAGTGAAACAGCTGACCTGTGGCAGCCTAAATGGAATGAGACTCAGACAGTCCTTGCCGCAGCCATACATACCCCAGACAGGGATGTAGGTCCCTTGGAAGGTGCAGCGGCTGGGAGCTGGAGTTTAGGGATTGTGGAGCAATCCCAGGGCGAGGGCTGTTGTTGACTGCAGAGAGATGGATCGAGGGGATGTGTGGAGGAGATTGTGGTGGGAAAGCCAGGCAGCCATGGAAGCAAGGAGATACTGCTGAGTCATGCCTAGGAGGTGGCTGCTACTACTGCTAAGTCGCTTCAGTTGTGTCCAACTATGTGCGATCCCATGGACGGCAGCCCACCAGGCTCCCCTGTCCCTGGGATTCTCCAGGCAAGAACACTGGAGTGGGTTGTCATTTCCTTCTCCAATGCATGAAAGTGAAAAGTGAAAGTGAAGACACTAAATCGTGTCCGACTCTTCGAGACGCCATGGACAGCAGCCTACCAGCTTCCTCCGTCCATGGCATTTTCCAGGCAAGAGTGGAGCTATGGCCAAAGCCTCTCTCTCTCCACACGCCTGCATCAGCAGCAGAACAATAGAGAGCCTGGCCCATCAAACACCTGACGCACTGAACTACAGAGTAGGACCCCACTCAGGGTGCTCCTCTAAGTGACTGATGTGCTGAACTACAGAGTAGGACTCCAGCCATAGGACCCCCTATGTGCCTCACGTGCCAAACAACAGAGGACCCTAGGCAAGGGAGCCCTGTGAGTGCCTGAATGGGCAGAACTATGGAGAAAGACTGGCCAAAGAGGCAATCTGATCACCAGCTATAAGAGGCTCAAAAAAAGACTCTGATAGGGCCATAACTCCTGCGGCAGAGACAGTCCATGTCCCTGTACACTTGGCGCCACCAGGGTCCTCACAAGCCAAGCAGCTGCACCACCTTCACACTCAACTCTCACTGGGACAGAGCTGCCATAGGCCAAAAAAGTCTTGTGTCTATGCGTGGAGGGTCGCTTCGGTTGTGTCCAACTCTTTGCAAACCTGTAGACTGTGGCCTGCCAGGCTTCTCTGTCAGGGAAAGGGGTTCTCCAGGCAAGAATACTGGAGTGTATTGGCCAATCCTGGTTGCCATACCCTTCTAGAGCACTATATTTCCACTGCCCTAGCCACCAATTCCCCTGAGTCCTTGGTGCTGCCAGAACCCCTGCAACCCAAGCAGCTGCACCACCTCCACACCTGGCCCTCACAGGGGCAAACCCAAGTCCTCCAGGGCAGCCTCAGGAGCAAACCCCAGTGGATGACCCATTTGCGGAAGTGGAAATAAAACCATAATTGAAAGCCAGGGGCAGTGTGGCTAAGGAAGAAGACCCAAAACCTTCCCACCAGCTGTACAAACTGCAGATTAAATCCACATGATCAACTAGGCAGACCTGTGTCTATGGAATATATAAAAGGTCATTGAAAGCTCCCACAAAAGAAAATACACTAGTTCTGATAGCTGTGGACATTGGAGGCAAGAACAAACAGGAGTAGGACCAGATCAAAATCTGAGCTGCTCCCACAGCATATCCAGAGATCAGCACAATGTTAGAGGGAATCCTAGGGAGGTGAGGTGGACTGTGACTCTCAAAGAGGGAAAGGACTCTGGCAGCAGTGACTCAAGGAAAATATTTATTATTCTTATGTTTTGACTTGTTCTGTAGATTCCTTTGGATTTTTTTTTCTTTTTTCCCCTCCTGTGTTGTAGTTGTTGATTTTATTGGCACTATGAAATCTAATTAAGCTTTTGAGCTTTTTCCCCTCAGTCACACTTTTTATTGTTGTTATAAACCTCTGCCTCTAGGTTGGGCTTTTGCAGTTCTGTCAAGTTTTTCTTTTCCCTTTTTAAAATTTTTGAAACCTATTATTATTTTTCTCCATTTATTCCTTTGGCTTTCCTACTGTTCTTTTCCCCTTGCAGTTAATCTTTAATGTATATAAATCTTCTTCATCTACCTCTATTTAACTTTGCATATCTATTCTTTCTTTCCTTTCCTCTCAACATATTTGTTAGCTTTGTTTTCATTGCTTTATTCCCCACTTAGCACCTTGCTTTAGTTTTGCTTTCCTTTTCTTTTTCTTTTGCCAAAGTGATTAAATATTTATTTATTTATTTAAATTTAAATTTATTTCAACTAGAGGCCAACCTCTTTACAACATTGTATTGGTTTTGCCATACATCAAAATGAATCTGCCACAGGTGTACACGTGTTCCCAATCCTGAACCCTCCCTCCCACCTCCCTCCCCATACCATCCCTCTGGGTCATCCCAGTGCACCAGCCCCAAGCATCCGGTATCATGCATCAAAACTGGACTGGAGATTCGTTTCTTATATGATATTATACATGTTTCAATGCCATTCTCCCAAATCATCCCACCCTCTCCCTCCCCCACAGAGTCCAAAAGACTGTTCTATACATCTGTGTCTCCTCTGCTGTCTCACATACAGGGTTGTCGTCACCATCTTTCTAAATTCCATATATATACGTTAGTATACTGCATTGGTGTTTTTCTTTCTGGCTTACTTCACTCTGTATAACAGGCTCTAGTTTCATCCACCTCATTAGAACTGATTCAAATGTATTCTTTTTAATCGCTGAGTAATACTTCATTGTATATATGTACCACAGCTTTCTTATCCATTCATCTGCTGATGGACATCTAGGTTGCTTCCATGTCCTGGCTATTATAAACAGTGCTGCGATGAACATTGGGGTACATGTGTCTCTTTCAATTCTGGTTTCCTCAGTGCATACGCCCAGCAGTGGGATTGCTGGGTCATATGGCAGTTCTATTTCCAGTTTTTTAAGGAATCTCCACACTGTTCTCCACAGTGGCTGGACTAGTTTGCATTCCTACCAACAGTGTAAGAGGGTTCCCTTTTCTTCACACCCTCTCCAGCATTTATTGCTTGTAGACTTTTGGATCGCAGCCATGCTGACTGGAGTGAAATGGTACCTCATTGTGGTTTTGATTTGCATTTCTCTGATAATGAGTGATGTTGAGCATCTTTTCATGTGTTTGTTAGCCATCTGTATGTCTTCTTTGGAGAAATATCTATTTAGTTCTTTGGCCCATTTGTTGATTGGGTCATTTATTTTTCTGGAATTGAGCTGCAGGAGTTGCTTGTATATTTTTGAGATTAGTTGTTTGTCAATTGGTTCATTTGCTATTATTTTCTCCCATTCTGAAGGCTGTCTTTTCACCTTGCTTATAGTTTCTTTTGTTGGGCAGAAGCTTTTAATTTTTTTTTTTTTGGTCATCTTTTTTTTAAATTTTATTTTTAAACTTTACACTATTGTATTGGTTTTGCCAAATATCGAAATGAATCCACCACAGGTATACATGTGTTCCCCATCCTGAACCCTCCTCCCTCCTCCCTACCCATACCATCCCTCTGGGTCGTCCCAGTGCACCAGCCCCAAGCATCCAGTATCGTGCATCAAACCTGGACTGGCGACTCATTCCATATATGATATTATACATATTTCAATGTCATTCTCCCAAATCATCCCACCCTCTCCCTCTCCCACAGAGTCCAAAAGACTGTTCTATACATCAGTGTCTCTTTTGCTATCTCATATACAGGGTTATTGTTACTGTCTTTCTAAATTCCATATATATGCGTTAGTATACTGCATTGGTGTTTTTCTTTCTGGCTTACTTCACTCTGTATAATAGGCTCCAGTTTCATCCACCTCATTAGAACTGATTCAAATGTATTCTTTTTAATGGCTGAGTAATACTCCATTGTGTGTAACGCTTCACGAATTTGCATGTCATCCTTGTGCGGGGGCCATGCTAATCTTCTCTGTATCGTTCCAATTTTAGTATATGTGCTGCCAAAGCGAGCACTAGTTTTGCTTTCCAGTTTGGCCTTTAGTTAGTTTTGTTCTTAACTGGTAAATATAATTTTTGATTTCCTTTGTTCACCGGGTCAGTCTACTGTACTTTATTTTTGTTGGAGTGTTTTCACTTTGCTCATGGGCATATATGTATATGTGTATATTTCATTATTTTAATTATTATTTGCCTGATTTTGTAACTGCTGTTTGTCTGGATTCATCTTTGATTTCTCATTTATGGGTATTTGTTTTATTCTCACTTAATGCCATAAAAAACCACCTGTGGAATCTTTGTTCCTGACCAGAGATCAAGCCCTGAGTCTTTGGAGTGGGAGCACTGACTCTAAGACCCTAGACTGCCAGGGAACTAACTCTAGGGGAAATCAAATAGTGAGAACTCATACAAAGGAAACCACTTGAATATAAGACCCAGCATGGTGTCACCCAACCACGGGGAGCACCCTGTGCAGGGCGCCTCATCTAAACAACAAACAAAACAAAAACACAAACCCGATCATCAGCAGACAGGATTACCACCTCACTCAGCCTTGCCCATCAGAGGAAAAGCAAACAAACAAACAAAAACTCAGCACAAATCTCACCCTATAAGAAGCTTACACAAACCACTGGACCAACCTTAGGAGGGCAGAAACCAAAAGGAAGAAAGAATTCAACCTTGAAGCCTGGAAAAAGGAGACTTCAAACACAATAAGTTAAAAAAAAAAAAAGAAAAGGCAGAAAAATATTACACAAATGAAGAAACAAACTAGAAACACAGAAGTCCAAATAAACGAAGAGGAAATAGGCAAATTACCTGAAAAAGAATTCAGAATAATGATGGTAAAGGTGATAAAAAAAAAAAAAAAAAACCTTGAAAACAAAATGGAGAAAATGTAAGAATCAATTAACAAAGACCTAGAAGAATTAAAGAATAAACATACAGAGACAAACAACACAATTATTGAAATTAAAAATGCTATAGAAGGAATCAATAGCAGAATATCTGAAGCAGAAGAACAAATCAGTGAGCAGGAAGATAAAATGGTGGAAATAACTTCTGAAGAGCAGAATAAAGTAAAAAGAATGAAAAGAACTGAGGATAGTTTCAGAGACCTCTGGGACAATATCAAAAGTCCCAGAAGAAGAAGAGAAAAAGAAAGGGTATGAGAAAATTTTTGAAAAGATTATAGTTGAAAATTTCCCAACATGGAAAAGGAAATAGTCAATCAAGTCCAAGAGGCAGAAAGAGCCCTGTATAGGATAAACCCGAGGAGAAACATGCCAAGACACTAACCAAACTAACTAAGATTAAACACAAAGAAAGAATATTAAAAGCATCAACGGAGAAGCAACAAGTAACATACAAGGGAAACCCCATATGCTTAACAGCTGATCTTTCAGCAGAAACTCTGCAGGCCAGAAGGGAATGGCAGGATATGTTTAAAGTACTGAAAGGGAAAAATCTACAAACAAGATTACCGTGCCTGGCAAAGATCTCATTCAAAACTGATGGAGTAGTAAAAACCTTTTCAGACAAGCAAAAGTTAAGAGAATTCAGTGCCACCAAGCCAGATTTACAACAAATGTTAAAGGGACTTATATAGTCAAGAAATACAAGAGAAGAAAATATCTAAAATATCAACCTTAAACAATCAAGAAAATGGCAATAGAAGCATATATATCAATAATTAATTTAAATATAAGTGGATTAAATGCTCCAACCAAAAGACACAGACTGGCTGAATGGATACAACACCAAGACCCATATATATGCTGCCTACAAGAAACTTCAGACCTAAAGACACATATAGACTGAGAGTGAGGGGATGGAAAAATATTTTCCATGCAAATGGGAAGCAAAAGAAAGCTGGAGTAGCAATCCTCATATCAGACAAAATAGATCTTAAAATAAAGAAGATTACAAGAGTTAAGAAAGGATACTACATAATGATCAAGGGATCAATCCAAGAGGAAGACATAACAATTGTAAATATCTATTCACCCAACATAGGAACACCTCAATACATAAGACAAACACTAACAGACATAAAAGGATAAATTAAAAGTAGCACAATAATAATAGGAGACTTTAACACCCCGCTCACACCAATGGACAGATCAGCAAAACAGAAAATTAATAAGGAAACAGAAGTCTTAAATGATACATTAGATGAGATGGATCTCAGTGATATCTTCAGGACATTCCATCCAAATGCAGAAGAATACACCTTCTTCTCAAGTGCACATGGAACATTCTCAAGTGCACATGGAACATTCTCCAAGATAGATCACATCTTGAGTCACAAATCAAAGCTCAGTAAATTTAAGAAAATTGAAATCATATCAAGCATCTTCTCTGACCACAATGCTATAAGACTAGATATCAATTACAAGAAAAAGACTGTAAGAAACACAATTACATGGAGATTAAACAGTTCAGTTCAGTTCAGTCACTCAGTCGTGTCCGACTCTTTGTGACCCCATGAATTGCAGCACACCAGGCCTCCCTGTCCATCACCAACTCCCGGAGTTCACTCAGACTCACGTCCATCGAGTCAGTGATGCCATCCAGCCATCTCATCCTCTGTCGTCCCCTTCTCCTCCTGCCCCCAATCCCTCCCAGCATCAGACTCTTTTCCAATGAGTCAACTCTTTGCATGAGGTGGCCAAAGTACTGGAGTTTCAGCTTTAGCATCATTCCTTCCAAAGAAATCCCAGGGCTGATCTCCTTCAGGATGGACTGGTTGGATCTCCTTGCAGGCCAAGGGACTCTCAAGAGTCTTCTCCAACACCACAGTTCAAAAGCATCAATTCTTCAGCGCTCAGCCTTCTTCACAGTCCAACTCTTACATCCATACATGACCACTGGAAAAACCATAGCCTTGACTAGACGGACCTTTGTTGGCAAAGTAATGTCTCTGCTTTTCAATATGCTATCTAGGTTGGTCATAACTTTCCTTCCAAGGAGTAAGCGTCTTTTAATTTCATGGCTGCAGTCACCATCCGCAGAGATTTTGGAGCCCCAAAAAATAAAGTCTGATGCTGTTTCCACTGTTTCCCCATCTATTTCCCATGAAGTGATGGGACCAGATGCCATGATCTTTGTTTTCTGAATGTTGAGCTTTAAGCCAACTTTTTCACTCTCCTCTTTCACTTTCATCAAGAGGCTTTTCAGTTCTTCTTCACTTTCTTCCATAAGGGTGGTGTCATCTGCATATCTGAGGGTATTGATATTTCTCCCAGCAATCTTGATTCCAGCTTGTGTTTCTTCCAATCCAGCATTTCTCATGATGTACTCTGCATATAAGTTAAATAAGCAGGGTGACAATATATGGCCTTGACGTACTCCTTTTCCTATTTGGAACCAGTCTGTTGTTCCATGTCCAGTTCTAACTGTTGCTTCCTGACCTGCCTATAGGTTTCTCAAGAGGCAGGTCAGGTGGTCTGGTATTCCCATCTCTTTCAGAATTTTCCACAGTTTCTTGTGATCCACACAGTCAAAGGCTTTGGCATAGTCAATAAAACAGAAATTAAACAACATGTTTCCAAATAGCCAACAGGTTACTGAAGAAGTCAAAAGGGAAATCAAAATATTTCTACAAACAAATGACAATGAAAACATGACAACTCTAAACCTATAGGATACAGCAAAAGCATTTCTAAGAGGGAAGTTTATAGCAATACAATCCTACCTCAAGAAACAAGAAAAACATCTAATAGATAACCTAATTTTATACCTTAAACAACTAGAAAAAGAAGAACAAAACCCCCCAAAATTAGTAGAAGGAAAGAGATCATAAAGATTCAAGCAGAAATAAATGAAAAAGAAATGAAAGAAACAATAGTAAAGATTAATAAAACTAAAAGCTTGTTCTTTCAGAAGATAAAAAAAATTGACAAACCTTTAGCCAGACTCATCAACAAAAAAGAGAGAAGAATCAAATCAACAAAATTAGAATTGAAAAAGGGGAGGTTACCACAGACAATGCAGAAAAACAAAGGATTATAAGAGACTATTATGAACAACTATATGGCAAGAAAATGGATAACCTGGAAGAAATGGACAGATTCTTAGAAAAGTTCAATCTCCCAAGACTGAACCAGGAAAAAATAGAAATTATGAATAAGCCAATTACAAGCCCTAAAATGAAGCTGTGATAAAGAATCTCCCCAAAAATAAAAGCCCAGGACCAGATGACTTCACAGGAGAATTCTATCAAGCATTTAGAGAAGAGCTAATGCCTATCCTTCTGAAATTCTTTCAAAAAATTGTAGAGGAAGGAACACTTCAAAACACATTCTATGAGGCCACCATCACCCTGATACCAAAACCAGACAAACACAACACAAAAGAACAAAACTACAGGCCAGTATCACTGATGAACATAGATGGAAAAATCCTCTACAAAATTTTAGCGAACAGAATTCAACAACACATCAAAAAGCTCACACACCATGATCAAATTGGGTTTATTGCAGGAATGGAAGGATTCTTCAATATATATAAATCAATCAATGTAATATACCATATTAACAAATTAAAAGATAAGAATCATGTGATAATCAGTTCAGTTCAGTCACTCAGTCATGTCCAACTCTGCAACCCCATGGATTGCAGCATGCCAGGTTTCCCTGTCCATCACCAACTCCTGGAGTTTACTCAAACTCATGTCCATCAAGTCGGTGATGCCATCCAACCATCTCATCCTCTGTCATCCCCTTCTCTTCCCACCTTCAATCTTTCCCAGTATCGGGGTCTTTTCAAATGAGTCAGTTCTTCACATGAGGTGGCCAAAGTATTGGAGCTTCAGCTTCAGCATGAGTCCTTCCAATGAATATTCAGGACTGATTTCCTTTAGGATGGACTGATTGGATCTCCTTGTTGTCCAAACTACTCTCAAGAGTCTTCTCCAACATCACAGTTCAAAAGCATCAATTCTTCAGTGCTCAGCTTTCTTTATAGTCCAACTCTCACATCCATACATGACTACTGGAAAAACCAGAGCTTTGACTAGTCAGACCTTTGTTGGCGAAGTAATGTCTCTGCTTTTTAATATGCTGTCTAGATTGGTCATAACATTTCTTCCAAGGAGCAAGCATCTTTTAATTTCACGGCTGCAGTCACCATCTGCAGTGATTTTGGAGCCCCCCCCCAAATAAAGTCTCTCACTTTTCCCACTGTTTCCCTATCTATTTGCCATGAAGTGATGGGACCAGATGCCATAATCTTAGTTTTTGAATGTTGACTTTTAAGCCAACTTTTTCACTCTCCTCTTTCAATTTCATCAAGAGACTCTTCTTCACTTTCTGCCATAAGGGTGGTGTCATCTGCATATCTGAGGTTTTTTATTTTTCTCCCAGCAATCTTGATTCCAGCTTGTGCTTCATCCAGTCTAGCATTTCTCATGATGTACTCTGCATATAAGTTAAATAAGCAGGGTGAAAATATGCAGCCTTGATGTACTCCTTTCCTGATTTGGAACCAATCTGTTGTTCCATGTCCAGTTCTAACTGTTGCTTCTTGACCTGCATACAGATTTCTCAGGAGGCAGATTTCTCAGGTAATCTCAGATAATCTCAATAGATGCAGAAAAAGCCTTTGATAAAATTCAGCACCTATTTATGATGAAAACTCTTCAAAAAATTGGCATAGAAGGAACTTACCTCAACATAGTAAAGGCCATATATGATAAGCCTACAGCAAACATTATTCTCAATGGTGAAAAACTGAAAGCATTCCCCCTAAGATCAGGAACAAAACAAGGGTGTCTAATTTCACCACTATTATCCAACATAGTTTTGGAAGTCCTGGCTACAGCAATCAGAGAAGAAAAAGAAATAAAAGGAATCCAGACTGGAAAAGAAGTAGTAAAGCTCTCATTGTTTGCACATGATGTGATACTGTACATAGAAAACCCTAAGGATCATATTAGAAAATTACTAAACCTAATCAGTGAATTTAAAAGTTGCAGGATACAAAATCAATACACAGAAATCGCTTGCATTTCTATATACTAACAATGAAAAATCACAAAGAGAAATTAAGGAATCAATCCCATTCACCATGGAAACAGAAAGAATTAAATTAGGAATAAACTTACCTAAGGAGACAAAAGAAGTGTATACAGAAAATTATAAGACACTAATGAAAGAAATCAAAAATGACATAAACAGATGGAGAGATTCCATGTTCTTGGGTAGGAAGAATCAATATTGTGAAAATGACTATACTACCAAATGCAATCTGCAGATTCAGTGTGATCCCTGTCAAATTATCAATGGCGTTTTTCACAGAATCAGAACAAAAGATTTCACAATTCATATGGAAACACAAAAGACCCTGAATAGACAAAGCAGTCTTGAGAAAGAAGAATGAAGCTGGAGGAAGCAATCTTCCTGACTTCAGGTTATACTACAAAGTTGCAGTCATCAAGACAGTATGCCAATGTCACAAAAACAAAAATACAAACCAATGGAACAAGATAGAAAGCCATAAATAAACCCATGCACCTATGAATACCTTATTTTTGACAAAGGAGGCAAGAATATACAAAGGGGCAAAGACAGCTTCTTCAATAAATGGTGCTGGGAAAATTGGACAGCTACATGTAAAAGAATGAAGTTAGAACACTTTCTAACACCATACACAAAGATAAACTCCAAATGGATTGAAGACCTAAATGTAAATCTAGAAACTATAAAACTCTTAGAGGAAAATATAGGCAGAAGCCTCGATGACATAAATCAAAGCAAGATCCTCTATGACCCACCTTCTAGAGTAATGGAAATAAAAACAAAAGTAAACAAGTGGGACCTGATTAAACTTAAAAGCTTTTGCACAGCGAAAGAGAGTCTAAGCAAGGTGAAAAGACAACCCTCAGATTGGGAGAAAATAACAGCAAATGAAACAACTGAGAAAGGATTAATTTTCAAAATATACAAGCTGTTCATACAACTCAATGCCAGATAAACAAACAATTCATCAAAAAGTGGGAAAAAGACCTAAAGAGACATTTCTCCAAAAGACACATACAGATGGCTAATAAACATAAACATTGCTCAACATCGCTCATTATTCAGTTCAGTTTAGTCACTCAGTCGTGTCTAACTTTTTGTGACCCCATGAATCGCAGCACGCCAGGCCTCCCTGTCCATCACCAACTCCTGGAGTTCACCCAGACTCACGTCCATTGAGTCAGTGATGCCATCCAGCCATCTCATCCTCTGTTGTCCCCCTCTCCTCCTGCCCCCAATCCCTCCCAGCATCAGGGTCTTTTCCAATGAGTCAACACTTTGCATGAGGTGGCCAAAGTACTGGAGTTTCAGCTTTAGCATCATTCCTTCCAAAGAAATCCCAGGGCTGATCTCCTTCACAATGGACTGGTTGGATCTCCTTGCAGGCCAAGGGACTCTCAAGAGTCTTCTCCAACACCACAGTTCAAAGGCATCAATTCTTCGGCGCTCAGCCTTCTTCACAGTCCAACTCTCACATCCATACATGACCACTGGAAAAACCATAGCCTGGACTAGATGAACCTTTGTTGGCAAAGTAATGTCTCTGCTTTTGAATATGTTATCTAGGTTGGTCATAACTTTCCTTCCAAGGAGTAAGCATCTTTTAATTTCATGGCTGCAGTCACCATCTGCAGTGATTTTGGAGCCCAAAAAAATCAAGTCTGACACGTTTCCACTGTTTCCCCATCTATTTCCCACGAAGTGATGGGACCAGATGCCATGATCTTCGTTTTCTGAATGTTGAGCTTTAAGCCAACTTTTTCACTCTCCACTTTCACTTTCATCAAGAGGCTTTTTAGTTCTTCTTCACTTTCTTCCATAAGGGTGGTGTCATCTGCATATCTGAGGGTATTGATATTTCTCCCAGCAATCTTGATTCCAGCTTGTGTTTCTTCCAATCCAGTGTTTCTCATGATGTACTCTGCATATAAGTTAAATAAGCAGGGTGACAATATATGGCCTTGACGTACTCCTTTTCCTATTTGGAACCAGTCTGTTGTTCCATGTCCAGTTCTAACTGTTGCTTCCTGACCTGTATACAAATTTCTCAAGAGAAATGCAAATCAAAACTACAATGAGATATCACCTCACACTGGTCAGAATGGCCATCATCATAATGTCTACAAACAGTAAATGCTGGAGACAGTATGGAGAAAAGGGAGTGGTCTTGCACTCTTGGTGCAAATGTAAACTGATACAGCCACTATGGAAGATGGTATGGAGATTCCTTTAAAAACTAGGAATAAAACCACCATGTGACCCAGCAATCCCTCTCCTATGCATATATCCTGAGGAAACCAAAATTGAAAAAGACACATGTATCCCATTGTTCATAGAATCACTATTTACAATAGCTAGAACATGGAAGCAACCTAGATGGCCATGTACAGATGAATGGCTAAAGAAGTTGTGGTACATATACACAATGGAATATTACTCAGTCATAATAAAGAACACATTTGAGTCAGTTCTGATGAGGTGGATGAACCTAGAACCTATTATATAGAGTGAAGTGAGTTAGAAAGAGAAAGATAAATATCGTATTCTAATACCATATATCAGAGAAGGTGATGGCACCCCACTCCAGTACTCTTGCCTGGAAAATCCCATGGATGGAGGAGCCTGGTAGGCTGCAGTCCATGGGGTTGTGAAGAGTTGGAGACGACTGAGTGACTTCACTTTCACTTTTCACTTTCATGCATTGGAGAAGAAAATGGCAACCCACTGCAGTGTTCTTGCCTGGAGAATCCCAGGGACGGGGGAGCCTGGTGGGCTGCTGTCTATGGGGTCACACAGAGTCGGACACGACTGAAGTGACTTAGAAGCAGCAGCAGCAGCAACAACATCATATATATGGAATCTAGAAGAATGATACTGAAGAACTTATTTACAGGGCAGCAATGGAGAAACAGACATAGAGAATAGACTTATAGACATGGGAGAGGGGTGGAGAGGGTGAGATGTATGGAAAGAGTAACATGGAAACTTACATTACCAAATGTAAAATAGATAGCCAATGGGAATTTGCTATATAGCTCAGGAAACTCAAACAGGGCTGTGTACCAACCTAGAGAGGTGGGATAGGAGGGAGATGGGAGGGAGGTTCAAAAGGGAGGGGATATGTGTGTACCTATGGCTGATTCATGTTGAGGTTTGACAGAAAACAACAAAATTCTGTGAAGCAATTATCCTTCAGTAAAAAGATAAAAGAAAAAAGTATCAGGCACTTCAAATGTTATAAAAATAACTCATTAGTAGCATTATATTGAACAATACAGAGAATTTGAATATATCATTTTATGTGCTTATTAAAGAAAATTCAGCTCTGTTAGAAAGATAATGTGATTAAAAAAGCCTTTAGTTAGTCCTGTCACCCAACACCATCCCTGTTCAGTTCAGTTCAGTTGTTTAGTCGTGTCCAACTCTGCGACCCCATGGACTGCAGCATGCCAGGCTTCCCTGTCCATCATCAACTCCCAGAGCTTGCTCAAACGCATGTCCATCCAATCGGTGATGCCATCCAACCATCTCATCCTCTGTCATCACCTTCTCCTCTTGCCTTCAGTCTTTCCCAGTATCAGGGTCTTTCTCAATGAGTCAGTTCTTCACACCAGGTGGCCAAAGTATTGAATTTCAGCCTCAGCATCAGTCCTTCTAATAAATATTCAGGACTGATTTCCTTTAGGATTGATTGATTTGATCTCCTTGCAGTCCAAGGGATGTTCAAGAGTCTTCTCCAACACCACAATTCCAAAGCATCAATCCTTCAGCACTCAGCTTTCTTTATAGTCCAACTCTCACGCCCCTACATGACTACTGGAAAAACCATCTCTGTTCACTTTCTAGTAAATATCTCCTTCCCTTCTCCCTCCCTTCCTCCTCCTCTTTAGATTTTGTAAAGTGTCTATAATCTGTTATTCCTGGAGCTAGATACAGGTTCTTCGGGGTTTCTTGCGCCTGTATCATTTTGTGCTTGTGTACTGTGGTATGCACTCGGTTCTCCCAGCCATTTTCTTCTGCTTCAGTTAGTACTGGTTCAGTTTCACAGCGCCTTGAGCTGTCATCTTGTTTCCCTTGGAACAGAAGAGATTCTACTTCTAGAGATACACAAGAAGACAGATATCACCTGGCAACACTTAGTGATGAGATAGTCATCCAAGCTTCTTTTACTATTGTTCTTTAGATTATCACAAACTGAAAATATAAACATAAATTCATAGACATCCCAATATGCTCTTCGCTATTAGTTTGAAAAAAGAAACTTTAAAAGATATGTTCAATTAGGTGCCTGTTTTGGCCTTAATTTTTTTTTAAAAATTTAACACCCATAAAATGTCCAGCTTTGTGTAGTAAAACTTTATGTAGTGGTTAGTAAAACCACTTCCTGATGGACCTTCCAAAGGAAAGTATTTGTGAAGTGTACAAGAGGAAATACTGACTAAAATGCCTAATTGTGTGGGTATAAATTCATCATGTGGATAGAAAATCTGTACAGTTTATCATAAACACAATTTTCTATCTTAGATTCCAGTTGTAATATTTGCTGAGTAAATTCTGAACCTTTAACAACACCCTTCTGACTTGTTTTACATTGTGGAAATCTTTACAGTACTAGGAACTGAGAAAGGGAAAAAGAACAGCTCCTGTCATTCAGAAGCTGGTTTGGCACTCATGACTAGGCTGTATTATTCTCTTGTGAGACATAAATGATCTCATAGAACACCAACCTCAGATAAGATCACTCTGAGACCATCATAAAATGAGACAGAGCAAGGATACTTCACAGCTTTGTCTAACCACAGACCTAAGGCCACTGTGCCACCCATGAAACACCCCTCTCTCAGCCAAAATGAATGACTGCTACTTCTTTACTAATTACAGCTTTATCCTGTGCTATTTTCTTTTCCCAAAAATAAGACTGATGGAGAGGCTTAATCATAGACTCTCCCCCCAAGTCACAGAATCGAAGTCCAAATTCTGTAACTGGTTCTTTCTACCACTCTCTTACTAAGACACCTTAATGATTCCCCATGATGCATATTCTTCCTTTCTGCACCAAGAATAAACCCAACCTGTGCAACTACAGTTGTGTTCCCAAGGGTTCTTTGGCTGTAGGACACTGACAGAATATACAAATAAATTAGTTTGTTCAGCAAACATTAATTAAGCTTATAGTATGTGCTTCCAAACTGCTTGAGTATTTTGGTTTAAAATTTTTGAGAATATGATGAAAGTTACTGACTTTCATATAGGAAAAGTGCACATTCACTTAAAAATTCACACAGTTTCAGAGGTTCACAGACCTTTTTGATTAAGAGTTTGGATCTAGTCATTAAGAATAAGATACACTCTTGCTCTTAAAGAGTTCAGGATCAGCACAAGGGAATAAATGACATATTTCTTTAAATAGAAATGATAGGCAAGTGAAAAATATAGAACCTGAGTTATGACCAGGGTGAGGTTAATCTTGGAAGAGTATTCTTTTCCTTCTGAATATTTTAAAGATTAAATAAATTTATTATCAATTTGTGGCAATAATACATTCTTTCTTTTTTCTTCTTTTTTTGTGTTTACTTTTATTTATTCGTTGGTCTGTGCCAAGTTTTAGTTGCAGCATATGGGATCTAGTTCTCCAACCAGGGATCGAACCTGGGCCCCCTGCATGTGGAGCAGGAACAGGGAGGGAAGTCCTGGTAACACATTATTTCTGACAAAGAGATGGGAATTAAAGAGGGAGAGAGTGAGAGTTGCAAAATGTGTAATTCACATTATACTCCTTCCAAATGAAACAGGATTGTTCCTTTCTTCCCATTTACAAAGTGTCTCATTCAACCACTTGAAACAGAATCTGAATAAGGTGAGGGAATTATTTTCTTGTGACAGAAGCATTCAGTTCCCTGGAGGCCTGGTGGTTAGGATTTCAGGTTCAGTCCCTGTTTGGGGAACTGACCAAACTATGGAGAGATTGAAAATCATATGTCTTTTCTCACAGTCCTGGGATTTGAGGTCAAGCCCTGAAGGTCTGAAATCTCCTTGGAGGCAAGACCTGTATCTTATTTAGCTCTGTACATGCAGAAAAGGTACTCAACAAATATTTGTTAAAGACATGTGTCATCTCAGAGGTCAGTACTTTCGATTCTCCTCTCTACTCCTATCTCCCTCCCTCACTCCATTGATCCAGATCCTAAGACTGCCTTTCTGCTGGTTTTACCGTCAGTCGTTTCCTTTCCTTTGGTCTACCTGGAGTTCTGTTCTGAACCCCTTCTCAGTTTGACTGTTAAGAAGACCTTAGTTCTAATCAACTCCTCATCAGGCTGAACTCTCTTCTTGTAGACCTTCCAGAATATTTATATATCACAGGGAAATTGTGAGAGCCTGACATGGGATGGGCATAACAGAAACATTAGCATCTCCTGCTGCTGAAGCCTCTTCTAACTCCTGAGTTTAATCTTTCCCTTGGATTCCAAAGCCATTGGCTTGGACCATCCAGTTCCACTTCTTCTAGGATCGGGACTAAACTTGTGCTGCTCCAGGCCTTCTTCCCAGGGCCCACTTGCATAGCCAGGTCAGTACCTGCCTCTGCCTATTTTTCTTCTCACCCCTCTAGTCTAAGAGTCTGGTTCTGACTCTTCTCTGAAGGGTTAGACCTACGTTGCTGATGGCCTCTCAGACCTCACTTCAACTATTTTAAAATAAGTTTTAAATTTCATAATGATTTTAGGTTTACAGAAAATTTGCTGCTTTAGTTTTTAGGCTGCTGCACCAAATTACAACAAACCTAATGGGTTACAACAACAGAAATTTATTCTTTCACAGTTTTAGGGGCCAGAAATCCAAAATCAAGAAGCCATGCTCCCTTAAGGCTTGAAGGCTCTGGGGAGAACCCCTCTTTGCTTCTTTCAGCTTCTAGCAGCTCCTGACATTCCTTGGTTTGTGGCAGCGTGACTATTAATACAATCTGTCTCTGACCTCACACATATTTCCTCTTTATTCTCCGTGTTCCCTTTTTTCTTCTTGGAAAAACACCAGTCATGGGATTTAGGGCCTACTTTAAACCTGGAATGATCTCATCTTAAGGTCTTTAATTACATCTGTGAAGACTCTACTTCCAAACAGGGTCATATTATGAGGTTCTTGGTGGACCTGAGTTATTGGGGGGATACTATTCAACCTACTACTATTGCAAAGATGGTGTAGGGTGTTCCCGTATACCTTTGACCCTCACATCAGCTTTTCTATTTTTTCTTTTAACTTTTCTTTCTGGGCATATACCCAGAGAACATCATAATTCCAAAAGATACATACACTCCAATGTTTATTGCAGCACTATTTACAATAGCTAGGACATGGAAGCAACTTAAATGTCCATCGACAGAGAAATGGATAAAGAGGATGTGGCACATATTACGCAATTGAATATTACTCAGCCGAAAAAAGGAATGAATTGTGCCATTCACAGAGAAGCGGATAGACTTAGAGGTCGTCATACAGAGTGAAGTAAGTCAGAGAGAATAGCAAATATCATATATTAAAGCATGTGTGTGGAATCTAGAAAAATGATACAGGTGAACCTATTTGCAAACCAGCTTTTAATCTGAAGTGGACACTTCCTGAAACCAGGCAGACCAAGTGAGTCTCTGTATTGTAGGGGGTTCGTGCAATGAATAGGTACCACATCTTTTGGTACCCATTCCTTTCAGGCACCTGACAGAGTGATTTCTTGCTGAGGTTCCACTGTATCAGAGGTGCAATAGAAAGTGCAGATTCCTTCTGTGGGCAGTGTGGGGTCAGTTCATTTTCAGATAGTTCCTTGGTCCAGCTTATATTTCTCAAGATCTATAGGCCCCTTCCTATGTAGTGGCAAAACCAATACAATATTGTAAAGTAATTAGCCTCTAATTAAAATAAATAAATTTAAATTAAAAAAATAAAAAAAAGAAAGAGCAGTTTCAAGCTGCTGCTTTGCAGAGAAGCTGAAAATGCTATTTTCATTTTTACTCTCTGAGAATCTACCCTGGGTGTTAGTGTTTTAATTTAATGTTTTATTTTGAGATAATTGTTGATTCATATTGAGCATATAGTTGAAATATATAGTAGAGGGAGATCCTTTGTACCTTTTCCCTAGTTTTCCCCAATGTAACTTCTTGCAAAACTACAGTATAATATCATAGTCAAGATACTGACATTAATAGAGTCCACTGATATTAGTCAGATTTCCCCAGTTTTTCTTTTTCAGTGGGCCCTCCATATTGGCGTGTTCTGTGTCCCCAAATTCAATCAACTGTGCATCTGCAGTTGGTTGAATCCCTGGATACTGAACTAGCCGATAGAGAGGGCCCACTCTAACTAGAATCCAGGGCAGAAAGTAGCAAACTTTCACAGGGAAGGCGGATGTGAAACTCAGTGTCCAAAGGCAGAGGTTAGAAGTATGTGGTGAGATCAAGAAAATCTGCAAAGAGGAGGTGAAATCTGAGTTGGGTTTATACAGAGGGGGAATGTTAGAGATGGAGAGGAAAAGACATTCTAAGCAGCGGGGTATTGTATGCACAGTTCTAGAGATGGAAAGCTTAGAGTGCAGAAGAGGAAGTTGTTTTTTAAAATATTGATTTATTTATTTAGGCTGCACCGGGTCTTAGTTATAGCATATGGCATCTTTCAGTTGTGGCAGAATCCACAGGACTTGGCAACTAATTGTTCTGACAAACTGTGATATTTCCTTCAAGTTTTCTGTTTGAGCATTTATTTCACTGCTAATTGCTGTTAACTGCCACATTAATTTTACTGATTGCAATTATTTGAATATTTGATAAAAGCTATTGTATTAATGATCACAATTTTGTAATCAGTTTTGTCATGGCTCTTGAAAGCTAAGTAGCAGATGCCTACTTTCAGAGGATGATAATGGATCACCACATGCCAGATCTAATTATGAACTTAGAATTGCTCTCATACTGTACATTTACAAGGACAGTACTCCCTCAGGATGCTATTTAAAATACATGCAGCCAAATTCCACCCTTAGCTGAAACCATGAGTCTTTTGAACTGTGAACACCTGTCAATTGGCAGAATTGCAATCCCATCAAATACAGCAGAAGAATTTCCATCCATTCTATATTTTTTCCATAAGAAATACATTTATATATATTATACTAACTGTACAAGAGCATAGATCTGTGTTTGTTCGTGTGTGTCTATTTGGATGGACGTAAGTACTGATTTGTTTATTGTCAGCAAAGGATATATAATAACTTCTGATAATGTGTTATTGCTAGAAATTGAGAGATATGGTCTATGCAAACAAGTCTTAATAAACCATGTTATGAAAGAGACTCTATTCCTTTGAAATTCTTCTTGGCTTCTTTGTAGATAGAAGTCCAGTGAGTTGTCAAAATTTTGAAAAGAGAGTAATGAATCATAAATACATTAAAGCAATTGTGGCTTTATTTAGTGTATCCTAAATTTGATGCATATGTTAATTCTGACGACCTAGTTAGTTAATATAGAAGCTAATATGAAAATTCCAGTGCTTGGATCAATACAGAGATGTTCTATTTGAGTAAATGAAAATTATACTTTCATCTGAGATTTGCATTTTAGATCTTTGTGGTTGCCAGTGCAAACTCGAGCCAGAATGCATGGGTTTGATGCAGACGCCAACATTCTCTTTTTTTTTCAACACTCTCTTGCTGTGTGATTTAAGTAATACGCTCAACTTCTTTGTGCTTTAATTTCCTCATATGCAAAATGGGAATGATAATTGTACCTATCTATCAGAATCATGAAGAATGAAATGAATTAATTTGTGTAAGGCCTAACACACAGCGAACACTTAATAGATGTTAGCTATTATTATTGATATCAGATATACATTATGTATTGCTATCAAAGTTAAATTTAATACATGTGATTACTAAATTATGATTCATAAATTCATGTACTTGTGTAACTGCAGTACCAGATAGAGGTGACAGTTCTTTTCCAAATCCATCCATAGTATTTTCAGCCTTGAGGAACACAGGACATCATGTCTTTCTTTAAACTATGTGAGTATCCCACTTATTTTAAATAGTAAGTAAACGATTATGCAGGTCATTAACTTGGTCTGAATATCTATTGTAAATGTAATAGGTAAATAATATGTAATGCTGGATTGGTGAATAATGATATATTCAATTTTTGTTTGTAATATTTGCTTTGTAGCTAACTACGATAAGCAATTACATCAACTGTATCTCAATGATTTGAAAGACTTAATAAAATCCATTGTTTTAATGACCACAACTCAATGATTAGTCCTAAATTTTTCAATATTTGCCTTAACCTCTGAGAATAAAAAGTACAATACAGAGGAAAGAAAATTTTCTCTTTTCCCTTCAATTATATCTTCCTTATATTTAAAAAAATAAAAAGAAAACCCAAAACAGAAACAAGAAGACAAGCAAACACATTGCTCATCCAGTGAGACTATTTGCCATTTCCAGACATTTTTAGCTTTTTTTTCCCCCTTGGGTAGAAATTTCTCAAGTGAGTGGCTTGTGTATCTTGAACACTTTAAACATACTTGAACTCATTTACACTATGTTTTTATCAGTTTTCACTGCTATACTTGGTCAGCACTCAATGAAAATGACCGTGTTCCAGTTTGACACATCGGAGGGGAGACAGAAGCTGGCTTGGTTCCTACAATCCAGGAGAAGGCGCTTCAGAGCCGGTGGGGCAGGAAAGGCGGTGAGGGAGCTCAGGCTCCTCCCGGGCGAGACCGTTTGCGGGTCGGGTCCAGGGGTGGTTACAGGGAAACAAAGGAACGGGGCTCACTCTCTCAGGAAGGCCATTCACACTGCTCCCATCTGAAGGCAGGGGTGGCGGCTACACCAGGCTGGGGGTGAAACCAGGCTCTACAACAGGTTGCGGGGGAGATGCTGGTCGGGTCAGCACCCCGGGTGACGGCAAAGAGCGACAGTAAGACTCAGCCACACACCTGGAAGGCGGAGAGGAGAGATGAGCTGCAAACAGAATCGTGGAAGAGTCAACACCCACCGACAGCCGACAGGCATCCGCGATGGGGCCTGAAGTAAGCACCCAGCATGCAAGAACCCAAACGTTCTGGTCTTACTGAGTCGCTCAGTTGTATCCAACTCTTTGTGACCCCACGAACTACAGCCTGCCAGGCTCCTCTGTCCATGGGGTTTCCCAGGCTAGAATACTGGAGTGAGTTGCCATTTCCTTCTCCAGGGGATCTTCCCGACCCAGGGATTGAACCCACATCTCCTGCTTGTCAGGCGGATTCCTCACCACTGAGCCACCTGGGAAGATCCAAAAGCCCTGTTACAAGAGAGAGAGGGGAAAAAAAGGGAAACCCCTGGGCCTCTTAGAACCCTTTCCAGGGGCTGTCGGCTCCGTGGACAGACATGTGGGTGGAGAGGCACGGTCGCTGGAGAAAGACACCTGTGCTGTGTGCAGGGCCCCCATCAACTCCTTCCGAATGCAGCTCAGAGGCTTGCTTGTACTGGAGTCTTCCCACGCCCTCTGTGCCCACCCAGTCTGTCTTAGAAGCAGAAAGGCACAGCGAACAGGACACGGAAAAGTCCTGGAGGCCTGTTACGGCTGCTCTACCTTGCGAGCTGAGCAGGCTTTGGGCAAGTTCCTAATTTCCCTGAGCTCCACCGAGATTCCCCGATGAAAATGGGGGTGATGCTGTTATCCCAGAGCACAACTGGGGAGCACAGACGTAGGGTGTCTTCTGTTACGAGTTCTGACTCCCGAGTCCAGGCCTGTATGCCAGTTGGCCTGGACTTGGTCAGGGAACAGGGAAGCAACCCAGCAAGGGCTCAGCAACTTAGCATCTTAGAAGTCGGGTAAGTCAGCTAAAAACAATGGGTTGATCTGCCTCCTCATTTTACAAAATGATTTACATTCTGAATTCCTGGAATTAGGAATGGTGAGGGGCCCTGTGAATTTGGAAGACATCTTTCATCCGTGGATTTGGAGAGATACTGACTATTATGCCTTTTCTTAATGTTACTACCCTTTCCAGGGGGATTGTGAAGAGTCAGAACAAAATTCTACAAACAAAAAAATGTCAAGGACTAGAGTCCAAGTACCAGGAGGGGGAAAAGGCAAATCAATTAATTATTTATGAGAGATCAGTCACCTGTATGTCTCAAGAAGTTGAATGTTTAGGGTTAAAAATGATAATCTGACTTTGAGATCCTCTAGTCACATGGGAGGGGGAGGAAGGAAGAAAAGGCAAACGGAGGCAAAAAGTGAAGGGTCAGCTCTGGCGTCACATTTATGTGTCTATCACCTCAGTGACCCACCTTCTATGAATGTGTAAGAAAGGGGAAAACATGCAAGTTAACCATACTGTTAGTCATAGCAAAAGAATAATAGCAAACCTCCAACGTTGGGAACATGTTGAGTAATTCAGAGTATATTCACAATCTTGTTGAACATGAGATTCCCAAAGAGATTTGAGTGTTGTGAAATGATGCTTGTGACCTTGTAACTGGGTACCAAACTGTTGATAACATAGTCTGAATGATGTAAAACCACATCCGAGTGTGTGAACGTGCCATACGATTATCAGCAATAATATTAAAAGTTAATTCTGTTCAAAAAAAAAAGAAAATGACCGTGTTCTTTTGCTTCTCAAATCCATGGCTGTATTCTCATTCTCCTCCTAATTCTTCTTAATAATTATGGGTATTCCTTATGCTAGAATTTAGGTCTTACCTCTTCATTTATTTCCTTTTTTCTTACTAAATTATTCTTTTCAAGACCTTAGCTGTATTTTTTACTTTAATTATGTGTTTGCAAGCCACATTTTTTGCCATTAGCTCTGACTTTTCCATTACCTCTGAAATAACTTAGGGCTGCCATAACAAAATACCACAAATTGAGTGGTTTAAAACAAGAGAAGTGTACTCTGTCACAAATCTGGAGGCCACAAGTCTGAAATCAAGATGTCAGTGGAGCTTCAGTCCCTCCAAAGTTCCAGAGGAGACTCCTTCCTTGTCTCTTCCAGCATTCCTTGGCTTCCTTGGTTTGTGGCTACATCGTTTCAGTCTCTGCCTCTGTCTCACATTGCCTTCTTCTCTGTGCGTCTGTGTTCTCATCTTCTGTCTCCTTTGACTGTCTCTCTCTTAAAAAGACATCTATCATTGGATTTAGGGCCCACTTGGATAGTCCAGGATGTTGCTTAATCTTGAGATACTTAACTTAAATGACGTATGTAAAGGCTCTTTTTCCAAAGAAGGTGATTCACAGGTCCTGGGAATTAGGATGTGCACATTTCTTCCTGAGGATTCTCATTCAAGCAACCACACCAGCTGTAAGGAAAACACTCCATAGTCCAGTGACAAATAATAACTGAAACCAGACCTAGGTGTTGGACAGCAGAAGAGATGAGAGAGTAGAAAACCGAGCACACACGTCCTTACTAAAGTGGCCCGCCCTTTGTCAGTGCTAGCTACTGTTGAGACGAGGTCATGCAGACCCACTATTGCTAATTCTTCTGATAACCCCAGAGAAGCTCAAAATATAGATTTTTATGTGTTGGTAACTAATTAAAACTTTAAAAACATGCTTAGTAGGTAACACTGTGGGGAAAACAAATCTGCCTGTGGGTCAGATCTAGCAAAGCTATCACTTGTGACCTCTTGTTCCAGTCTGATGCTCAGAGAGAGGCTCTGATGAGAAGGCAGAGAACCCTCTCACCCCAGAGAAGACAGAGGTGCTGAATCTAATGTCAACTGAGATAGGAAGAAAGATGTTAATATTACCTTTGATTTGCTACTCTTTGCTCTTTAATGAGACACTCCATTTCTAAATCTGAAAGGTCGGCTTCCTTTTGATGTTCTCTGATAAAAATTTTAAGTTGAGAATTGTATAAAATACTTGCTGCATCAGTGTCAAGAGACTTTTGGAAGGCACTCAGATTCTTTTTTTTTTTTTTTTTTGGTATTATTGTCTGTTTCACTTTAATTTATTTTTGTTATATATATAAATGGGTATATTTTTAATTGAAAGGTAATTAAACTAAAAAGCCTCTTGATGAAGGTGAAAGAGGAGAGTGAAAAAGTTGGCTTAAAACTCAACATTCAGAAAACAAAGATCATGGCATCTGGTCCCATCACTTCATGGCAAATAGATGGGGAAACAGTGGAAACAGTGTCAGACTTGATTTTTTGGGGCTCCAAAATCACTGCAGATGGTGACTGCAGCCATGAAATTAAAAGACGCTTACTCCTTGGAAGAAAAGTTATGCCCAACCTAGATAGCATATTGAAAAGCAGAGACATTACTTTGCCAACAAAGGTCCATCTAGTCAAGGCTATGGTTTTTCCAGTGGTCATGTATGGATGTGAGAGTTGGACTGTGAAGAAAGCTGAGCACCGAAGAATTGATGCTTTTGAACTGTGGTGTTGGAGAAGGCTCTTGAGAGTCCCTTGGACTGCAAGGAGATCCAACCAGTCCATTGTGAAGGAGATCAGCCCTGGGATTTCTTTGGAAGGAATGATGCTAAAGCTGAAACTCCAGTACTTTGGCCACCTCATGCAAAGTGTTGACCCATTGGAAAAGACTCTGATGCTGGGAGGGATTGGGGGCAGGAGGAGAAGGGGACGACAGAGGATGAGATGGCTGGATGGCATGTGAGTCAGGGTGAACTCCGGGAGTTGGTGATGGACAGGGAGGCCTGGCGTGCTGTGATTCATGGGGTCACAAAGAGTCGGACACGACTGAGCGACTGAACTGAACTGAACTGCTTTACAACACTGTGTTGGTTTCTGTGATACATCAACATGAATCAGCCATAGAGAACCCAATTCTTTCTGTATCATTTCAATAGGGTTTTTAGGCTTGATTCTTTTTCTTCATGTTTTAAATGGCAGTGAAAATCCATTTAGATTTTTATTTTATATTTTAATTGAAGTATAGCTGGTTTACAATGCTATGTTAATATCTGCTGCACAGCAAGGTGACTCCTATATATACATACATATATATGTATATATGTATACATATAATATATATATATATATAAAAGGACTTCCCAGGTAGCACTAGTGGTAAAGAATCTGCCTGCCAATGCAGGGGATGCAAGAGATGCGGGTTTGATCCCTGGGTTGGGAAGATCCCCTGGAGAAGGAAATGGCAACCCACTCCAGTATTCTTGCCTCGAGAATCTTATGGGTGTAATAGCTTGCATCTGCTAACCTCAGCCTCCCAGTCCATCCCTTTCTCACTCCACCTATCCCTTGGCAACCACAAATCTGTTCTTTATGTCCATGAGTCTGTTTGGCAAGTGTATATTAAAGTGACTAAATGTCCCAGCCATGCTGATATGCCTTCAGTGTTCTGAATATGCTGTGCCCTCTTTCACCTTTGACCCTTCTCACCATTAGCCCTGTGCACTCACCTTCAATTCCCACTGGCTCAGTTAGCTCGTGTGACTTTCTCTGTTGATATTTCCTATGGCCCTAGAGCTGTGTCAGATTGTCCTCTTTCTAAACCCTGAAATGGTGATTTTCAGTGGGGACAGTATTGCTTCCAGGGGGATAGTATGAAACTAATGGAGACTTTTTTTGATTGTTTCACAATGAGGTGTTATTAGAATTTTGTGTGAAGGGAACCAGTATGCTGGCATAAGTGACAGTCTCACACAATGAAGAACTGTCCCACATTTGTATGACTTTTGAATGTCATGCTGAACATTTGCACAGTTAAAAGATGTTTGTACATACCTAATCTAGAACAAAACTCACTTTACATATAAACTCTATGTACTTTTTGCATCATTGATATAAACTCTGAATTTTCCAGGAATACAATTACCAAGTAAATCTAGTGAAGATGATGGTGTTTTTCATTTGGAACTTTCCTCAGGGAAAGGGAAACCATTTCAGAAAATCGTATTACTGACTGCAATGATGTTTGTGGTTTTTGAGGCCAGTACAACATGCTGGAATCTATGTGTGTAGCTGTCTCCCTCATGGTGATTTTACGTGTGTTAGTTCTGAATGCCATAACAGAATGCCATAGCCTGGGTGGTTTAAACAGTAGATATTTATTTTCTACAGTTCTGGAGGCTAGGAAGTCCAAGATCAAGGAGCCAGCTGATTTGGTTTCTGGTGAGAACTTCCTGTCCTGTGGTGTCCTCACAGGGCAGAGAGGTAGAAAGAGCCAGCTCTTTGGTGTCACCACTTATAAGGACATTAATACTTTAAGATCAGAGCTCCACTCTTATGACCTCATTTAATCTTAATTGTTTCCTTACTGCAATATAGTCACCTTGGTGTTAGAGCTTCAACATATGAATTTTAGGACTGACAATTCAGTCCATAGCACTAAGTATAGATAGAAATATGTAAGCGTCTAACTTACTCATAATATCTTCTAATGCATTCTTGCCTGAACACTTGTGTATTTAAATATGTCTATTTTTAATCTTTTTTATTTCTTCTTTATATTAATTGTATTTAGGGCATATCTTAATGTTTCAAAAATCTGTGTTCAGGATGTATGGACACTAAGGGGCAGGAAGGAAGGTGGCATGAACTGGGAGATTGGGATTGACATACGTGCATTGTGTTGTATAAAACAGACAGCTAATGGGAACCTGCTGTATAGGGCAGGGAGCTCAGTTTGGTGGGACCTAGAGGGGTGGGATGGGAGGTGGGTGGGAAGGCGGTCCAAGAGGGAGGGGACATATGTATATAATAGCTGTTTCACTTTGTTTTATAGCAGAAAGTAATACAACATTGTAAAGCAACTATACACCAAAAAAAAAAAAAGATACGTTAAAAAAATATGTGTTCAGATATTTTACATTATCTGCAAATTTTATTTCAGTATAGTAAAGGGAACATTACAAACTATTATAGAAAATGATGGTGGGAGAATTCCCTGGCAGTCCAGTGGTTAGGGTTCAATGCTTTCACTGCTGGGATCCGAGTTCAGTCCCTGGTTGGGGAACTGAGATCCTAAAAGCTATGAAGCATGCTCCACCTCTATGCAGCTATAGAGAGACAGAGAGAGAGTGAGAGAGAAAGGGATGTTGGGCTAGGTAAGGTTGATGATTACTATCCTAGCCCAACATAACCACAGTGCATTATAATTAGCTGGTTGCCTGTCTGTTTCCTGCACTAAGCTATACTCACATTGGGGTCAGAGGCAGTGCCTTGTTCACTGATATATCCTCCAATCCTGTTATAGCATATAGGAGGCTCTCAACAAATTTTTGTCATTGAAAGAATAAGTGAACGAATGCATATAAACACCATTCTGATCTAGAATCTATATCTTCAAGGATGTTTGATGGCCAGAACACCACTGAAGATTAATGATGCTTGTTTTAGCTAATCCTCAACAACTGGCACAAAATGGTGACTGAACCAATCTTCAAAAATAGTTTTTTCCTCCATATTAAGGCTGAATTTTCATATAGCTGCAGAAGATTATCTGTAACATTGATACCAGACAGAAGAGTGACACTTGTGAATGACTCTCTGGCATAGCTGTTTTTTCTTTGAAAAAGTCCTTTCTCAAGAGCACTTTTGCCCTTCAAAAAAATTCTGCTTTTGTTAACAGAAATAACTTTCCATGTGTAATTTACCCTCTTCAGTTGGTTTAGCTTACTATTTCACCAAGGTGGCCTTCTCTTTGGTCCTGCCCTAATACTGTGCAAATTTGCTCTGGCTTTAAAGATAGGATCCTTTCTGCCTGAAAATCCTGGATGAGAATTTTCCCTCTCTGTTTTATTCAGACATTCATTGAGACCATTAGCATTTTTCACAAGCAGTGTGAAACTATATTGTTTAATATATTTGAATAATATTTTTAACCTAAATAGTAAATCAATAGGTGTCTTGCTATAAGTTTGTGATAATTAACCATTTGTGCACTTAAATCCTCCACATGGCTCTTAAGATTTTATCTTGCTTTATGGTAGTAATTTCAGGAGTGAAAAAAATGTTATTTATTTCAGCTGGTATCTTCCCTTTCTCAGAATTCTTTATTTATTTAAAAAAATTTTTAGTTAGAGCATAATTACTTTACAATATTGTGATGGTTTCTGCCATGTATCAACATGAAGCAGCCATAGGTATACATATCCCCTCCCTCTTGAACCCTTCTCCCACCGCCCTTCCCATTCCACCTCTCTAAATTGTCCCAGAGCACTGGCTTTGTGTTCCTTGCATCATACAGCAAATCCCCACTGGCTATCTATTTTACATATGGTAATATATATGTTTCAATGCTATTCTTTCAAATCACCCCACCCTCTTCCACTGTGTCCAAAAAGTCTGTTCTTTATGTCAGCATCTCCTTTGCTGTCCTCCATGTAGGATCATCAGTGCTATTTTTCTGGATTCCATATATATGCATTAATATATGATATTTGTCCTTCTCTTTCTGACTTACTTCACTTTGTACAATAGGCTCTAGGGTCATACACTCATTAGAACTAATTCAAATGCATTGCTTTTTATAGCTGAGTAATATTCCATTGTGTATATGTATCACAACTTCCTTACACAATCATCTGAAGGCTTTTTTTTTTTTAGAATTCTTTCTTTTGAGGACAAACATTTGCTTATTAGAATGAGGGTATGAGGGTCCTGGGGAAGGCGAAGCACTTGGATGGGACTGCTCCCTGAGGACAAAGTGATGGGAATGAGGACTGGATTAAACTATTCTTCAGTGTTACTGGCTGAAGAATAGTTTGTAATGCTGATGAATAGTTTAATCCAGTCCTCATTCCCACCACTTTGTCCTCAGGGAGCAGTCCCATCCAAGTGCTTCGCTTTCTCCAGGACCCTAATAGTCTAATAAGCAGTCTAATAAGTAGTCTAATACTACTACCCCAGTAGTCTAATAAGCAACCTGGGTGTTCATTCTAAGGACTGCTGTTGAAGCTGAAACTCAAATACTTTGGCCACCTGATGTGAAGAGCTGACTCATTTGAAAACCTGCTGCTGGGAAAGATTGAGGGCAGGAGGAGAAGGGGATGATAGAGGATGAGATGGCTGGATGGCATCACTGACTCAATGGACATGAGTTTGGGTAAACTCCGGGAGTTGGTGATGGACAGGGAGGCCTGGTGTGCTGCGGTTCATGGGATTGCAAAGAGTCAGACACGACTGAGTGACTGAACTGAAACTATTCTTCTTCAAGAGCAGGGAGGTCACATAAGGGGAACTTGGGCATGAGAAGGCTGGTCCTGTGTATGGTCCAGCTGTTAAGGAACTATGCAGCAACCATTGACCATTGTCTCCTTCTAGACCGTGGGTTTGTTTTTCCTCAAACAAGTTTACCGAAAGTAACAAACCTTCTTCTCAGAAGAAGAAGAGGGCATCAGAGGATGAAATGGCTGGATGGTATCACCGATGCAATGGACATGAACTTGAGCAAACCTCGGGAGAAGGTGAGGGACAGAGAGGCCTGGTGTGCTGCAGTCCATGGGGTCACAAAGAGTTGGACACAACTGTGTTACTGAACAACAGCAACAACAGCAAACCTCATGAAAGGTTCTGAACTGGAACCACCCAGCTAAGCCACTCCCAGATTCCAGAAACACTGTGAGATGATTACTATGGTCTGAATGTTTGTATCCTCTTAAAATCCTAATGTCCAAAGTGATGGTGTTAGGAGGTGGGGACTTTAGGAGGAAATGGGTCATGAGGACAGAGCCATCATGAATGGGATTAGTGCCCTTAGAGTCTCCACAGCAAAAGAGACACAGATGTGTCTTGAACAGTCTTTTGGACTCTGTTGGAGAGGGCGAGGGTGGGATGATTTGGGAGAACGGCATTGAAACATGTATAATATCATATGTGAAAGGAATCGCCACTCCAGGTTCAATACATGATACAGGATGCTCGGGGCTGATGCACTGGGATGACCCAGAGGGATGGTATGGGGAAGGAAGTGGGAGGGGGTTTCAGGATGGGGAACACGTGTACACCGGTGGCTGATTCATGTTGATGTATGGCAAAACCAATACAATATTGTAAAGTAATTAGCCTCCAATTAAATAAATTTATATTAAAAAAATAAAAATAAAAGAGTCTCCAGAAAGATCCCTAGGTCTTTCCATTCTGTAAGGACACAAGGAGAAGTCTGTGACCCAGAAGAGGGCCCTCACCCAACCAAGCCATGAGATGAATTAGTTGTAATCAGAAATGATTTGTATCACTTTATGCTCAAGACCTTTAATAGCCAATGTGAGACCCTCCATAGCTTTTTCCTCTCCATCGTAACAACTGGCAATGTTTGAAGTGCAAACTCCACCATCAGCCTGGGTCAGATATGAGAAGATATATAGCAGAGCATCTGGCTAAACTGCAACTGACATCTAGCATGAGTGAAAACTACCTAAAACCCTTGTGAATTCAGAGTAGCAGCGTCTGAATAGCGAGGTTGTAAGGATTATGTCAGAAAATTAAAAGAAAACTTTAGATGAAACGGGCTTTCCAGGTATCACTTAAACAGTTCACAATTAGGCTACTAACAAAATCTTAGATAAAATGTGAGGCCTAGAAGTTTTGCCATCCATCAAATCTTACTTTTTATAAATTTGCTAATTTAGATTTTTTGGCTGTGCCAGTGAAAGGTGGAGTCTTAACCACTGTTCAGCCAGAGAATTCCCCATGAAACCTCAATTTGACCTACATCTAGACATTTTAAAAGCATAGAACAAAGTGTATTAATTTTTGTTCTTTGTAATTTGAAGTTATCTAATTTTAACAATTGCAGGAATGTATTCTTCATTTTTAAATATTTACTGCTGCTTTGCATGCAAGTTGTTGATCACCTAACACACTAAGTAATGTGTGGTGTATACGTAACCCAAACTGACAGATACAAACTGTGCAGGTAAGCAACTGATCTTGGAATCTCCACGCTGTTCTCCAGAGTGGCTGGACTAGTTTGCATTCCCACCAACAGTGTAAGAGGGTTCCCTTTTCTCCACATCCTCTCCAGCATTTATTGCTTGTAGACTTTGGGATCGCAGCCATGCTGACTGGTGTGAAATGGTACCTCATTGTGGTTTTGATTTGCATTTCTCTGATAATGAGTGATGTTGAGCATCTTTTCATGTGTTTGTTAGTCATCTGTATGTCTTCTTTGGAGAAATGTCTATTTAGCTCTTTGGCCCATTTTTTGATTGGGTCATTTATTTTTCTGGAATTGAGCTGCAGGAGTTGCTTGTATATTTTTGAGATTAGTTGTTTGTCAGTTGCTTCATTTGCTATTATTTTCTCCCATTCTGAAGGCTGTCTTTTCACCTTGCTTATAGTTTCTTTTGTTGTGCAGAAGCTTTTAATTTTAATTAGTTCCCACTTGTTTATTTTTGCTTTTATTTCCAATATTCTGGGAGGTGGGTCATAGAGGATCCTGCTGTGATGTATGTCAGAGAGTGTTTTGCCTATGTTCTCCTCTAGGAGTTTTATAGTTTCTGGTCTTACATTTAGATCTTTAATCCATTTTGAGTTTATTTTTGTGTATGTTGTTAGAAAGTGTTCTAGTTTCATTCTTTTACAAGTGGTTGACCAGTTTTCCCAGCACCACTTGTTAAAGAGATTGTCTTTAATCTATTGTATATTCTTGCCTCCTTTGTCAAAGATAAGGTGTCCATAGGTGCATGGAGGGATTTATCTCTGGGCTTTCTATTTTGTTCCATTAATCTATATTTCTGTCTTTGTGCCAGTACCATACTGTCTTGATGACTGTGGCTTTGTAGTAGAGCCTGAAGTCAGGCAGGTTGATTCCTCCAGTTCCATTCTTCTTTCTCAAGATTGCTTTGGCTATTCGAAGGTTTTTGTATTTCCATGCAAACTGTGAAATTATTTGTTCTAGCTCTGTGAAGAATACCATTGGTAGCTTGATAGGGATTGCATTGAATCTATAGATTGCTTTGGGTAATATACTCATTTTCACAGCAATCCCACTGTTGGGCATACACATCGAGGAAACCAGAATTGAAAGAGACACGTGTACCCCAATGTTCATCACAGCACTGTTTATAATAGCCAAGACATGGAAGCAACCTAGATGTCCATCAGCAGATGAATGGATACGAAAGCTGTGGTACATATACACAATGGAGTATTACTCAGCCATTAAAAAGAATACATTTGAATCGGTTCTAATGAGGTGGATGAAACTGGAGCCTATTATACAGAGTGAAGTAAGCCAGAAAGAAAAACACCAATACAGTATACTAACGGATATATATGGAATTTAGAAAGATGGTAACGATAACCCTGTATGTGAGACAGCAAAAGAGACACAGATGTATAGAACAGTCTTTTGGACTCTGTGGGAGAGGGTGAGGGTGGGATGATTTGGGAGAATGGCACTGAAACATGTATAATATCATATATGAAACGAATTGCCAGTCCAGTTTTGATGCATGATACAGGATGCTTGGGGCTGGTGCACTGGGACGACCCAGAGGGATGGTATGGGGAGGGAGGTGGGTTCAGGATTGGGAACACGTGTACACCCGTGGCAGATTCTTGTTGATGTATGGCAAAACCAATACAATATTGTAAAGTAATTAGCCTCCAATTAAAATAAATAAATTTATATTAAAAATAAAATAAAATTTTAGCATATGGTAAGGACTAAAGTAAAAAAAATTATTGAGATGTGTGACATATTTGTGTAGAAACACAATAGAATTTGAAGTTCAATGTGCAATGACTTTTTGTTTTTAAAGAAATGTTCATTAGATGATTTAATTTTAGAGATCTCTGTTAGAACATGGAAACCATTATACTAGGAAAGGAGTGAATATTTACCAATTAGTAAATTATATTTCATGTACATTAATCATTACCCAAGAAATGGTCAATTACCAGCTCTGTCCCTTCTCCCAGCTCATGAAATCTAAGGCTTATTTTTTCTAAATATCCATCATCTTCAAAGCTTATTTTTTCTAGATTCTAAATATTCATCATCTTCAAATCAGCTTTATGTTGTTTTCTCTAAATCATTTCTTAATTTCAGCTTGAGCTTTTGAACTCCTCTTTTATACCTGGCATTAATTTTTTTCCACAAACAAAAAGGCTGTTGATTGAAAATATCAATAACTGTGATGGAACCAGACCCACTTTCCTCTGCAGGCTGCTTCCTGATCTAAATTGTAGTCAACAGCATTGCAGGCTGACTGCCTTCAGTGATTATTAAACTTGTCCTTTTCTTTCCTTTAGAACTCTTATCAGGGAATGAAGATTGCACTAGATTCTTACTTGGAGATGGAAAATTCCAGCTACATTATGCATGCCAAATAAAGCAAAGCATCAACACCTCCCTGTCAGCCTTGATTGAAGGCCTTTAAAAATTATTTATTTATGTGGCTATGCCAGGTCTTAGTTGTGGCACACGTGGTCTTTGATCTTTGTTGCAGCATGCAGGATCTTTAGTTGCCTTAGGCGAACTCTTGGTTGCAGCACGTGGGATTTATTAATAGTTCCCTGACCAGGGATCAAACTCAGGCTCCCTGCATTGACAGTGCAGATTTCCACTGGACCACCAGGGAAATCCCTAAAAGCCATTTTTAAATTGGATCACTGAGTATAGTGAAGTGACACTCAAAAGGTTTCTTAATGACATAAAACGGAGAAGGCAATGGTACCCCACTCCAGTACTCTTGCCTGGAGAATTCCATGGACGGAGGAGCCTGGTGGGCTGCAGTCCATGGGGTCGTGAAGAGTTGGACACGACTGAGCGACTTCACTTTCCCTTTTCACTTTCATGCATTGGAGAAGAAATGGCAGCCCACTCCAGTGTTCTTGCCTGGAGAATCCCAGGGACGGGGGAGCCTGGTGGGCTGCTGTCTATGGGGTTGCACAAAGTCGAACACAACTGAAGTGACTTAGCAGCAGCAGCAATGACATAAAAACAAAACTTAATACATTTTAGCAATATAAAAAAGTCACACTGTTAAATCAAATGTGGATGCAGAAATTGATATTTATTTCTGGGAAAGTCATCTATTCTGATTGTCTCTTGTCTTTATTTATCCTCTACCCATCTCATTTATAGTTTAATTACTGAGTGATACAAATTTACCAGAAGGTCATTTTTTGGGAGAACAGAATTAAAAAAAAAATTGTATCTCAGCAATTGGAGTAAATATTTATATACAACAGATGATTAGAGATCCTACCTCCATTCTTTGTTCTGAAAAATGGAAATATGTAAAATGGAAGAATTCTGTTATCCATTTTTGCATTTTCTGTTTACTAACGTTTTTATTTGGACTTTCTCTTATTATTTCTTGACAGTTTTTTTTTTTTTTTCTGGCTGCCTCTAGGGGGCAACTTAACCTAAATTATCTTGGTTAAATCAGACTGCTATAACTGGAAAAATAATGTCAAATCTCATTCCACAGTTAAGATGATTGTTGTCTGGTGCAAACTTGATAGAATTTGTTTCTGTTCAAGGAATCAGCTTGAATGAAGTCATTATCTATAATTACAGGCATTCAAAATCTGTGGGGGCATAAAACTGTGATGCTTGGGTGGAGGCAGAGAAAATGAAGAGGGCACAGGTCAGTGTCATATAACTTCATTGTGAAGTTCACATCTGTTCTCAGATCGAAACTGGACACTTGGGAAGATGTGGAAGCAAAATTCAGAGGTGCACCACCTCACATATCTACCCCTATTTTTCTTGCTTAGTATGTAAGGACTCCAGTTTACTTGATCTTAAACAGGAAACCTGATTAACACATTCACCTTGACACTCTCAGTAAATGTGAGGTTCCATTTCCAAAATCGATCCACTTTTCCTTCATGGACCTGTTTTGTTTCTTATCTAAATTATTATCTCAGGTCTTTGTACAGTGAAATTCTTCTTAACATGTCAAAGTTATCTTCTCTCTTCTTTGCTTTGAATCAGCAAACTACAAGGAAACTGTTCCTATTCATCAGTATTATGTGCATTTATGTCTTGTATGGATGTAAGGGGGCTTGTGATATATTCTGATATAATTTGTAGTTTGAGACCATGAAGTGAGAGACATCTTTGTGGGTAAGATCATCTCATTATTGTTCTAAAGGCAAGTAGTGTGTTCTCAATAGAAGTCAGTACATGGACTGCAAACCTGTAGCAGAAAAAAAGGGGATTTTTCAATATAAAAAAAAGTAGATACCTAGGCATGAACTTTAAAAAATGTTTTATTTAAAAAATTTTATTTTTTTGTCTACACTGTGTGACTTGCAGGATCTTAGTTTGCTGGCCAGGGATTGAACCTGGCCCCCAGCTGTGGAGGTTCAGAGGCCTAACCACTAGACCACCAGGGAGTTACTGAATTTTTTTTTTTTTTTTTTTTAGCAGGAGGTGAGAAGGATCACTAATTTGGTACCCACTACAAGACCCAGAATAAACTGGGTTCTGCAAGCTTTAGAGAGGGATTCAGCTCTTATAAATTAACTTTTCCAGTTTCTTGTCATTATTGAAATCTTACCCCAGATTTTTCACAGATGAACTACAGAGTCAAGCTTAGGCCAGCATTTTCTGGAAAAAGTAACATTTCTGTGAGACCAGCTTTCAGCCCTGAAAGGGATGGTAAATTTGGTGGGGAAAGAGATGCTATTTGTCTTTCCTACATATTCCATGTCACATAGTTAGAAGATTCATAGTTAACAGCTCCACCCCTCTATCATGAGCTCAGAAGAGGCCAGGACACATATCAAGGACTAGTACCATGGTCAAGTAAGGCATCCAAACGTGAAACCTTGAAACCTAGATTTTTTTTTCCTATACTGTCTACATTCAGCTAGATTCCTGAGTATTTTCTGTCCATTCTCACTGCCATCTTTTCAGTTCAAATCTTTTCCATGCATTTTCTAGGCTTTGAGGTTAAACTTTAACAGATCCCAAATCATGAAGGTTTTTTATTGCTTTTAAGCCTCTATCACACCAATATGGAAACTATAACTTAAACTTCCCAATTAAGAGTGACTTAGGTTTTTTCTGGTTAAATTTTTCTTTTTTCTTTTAAAACAATCTCTTTTAGGAAATTACATGGTAGTCCAGTGATTAGGACTTGAAGCTTTCACTGCTGGGGCCTGGGTTCAATCCCTGGTTGGGGAACTAAGATCTTGCAAGCCAAAAATCCAGTCTCTTTTAGATAAAGTATCAGACTTCCAGAATTATTTCCTTTCCCTCTTCTTCACTGCTAATTTGGTGACTGTGTATATGATGGTATTCTCATGACCTTGGAAAGGCAGGTGTGATGGTTAATGTTACATATCAACTTGATGGATCTAAGGGTTGACCAAATAGCTGGTAAAACATTACTTCTGAATGTATCTGTGAGGGTGTTTCTGGAAGAGATTAGCATAAGATTCAGTGAAGAGTAAAGAGATCAACCCTCACCAATGTGGGTATCATCCATTCCCTGGGGCCCAGATGGAACTAGAAGGTGAAGAAAGGAGGTGGATTCCTTCTCTTCTTTTTGAGCTAGGATATCCATCTCCCACACTTGGACTTTGGAGCTCCTGGTTCTTGGGCCTTGGTCTCCAGGATTTACATCAGCAGCTCCGTGGTCCACAGGCCTTTGGACTTGGACTGAATTATGCCATTGGCTTTCTTGGTTCTCTAGCTTGCAGATTACAGATTATGTGAGCCAATTCTTATAATGACTCCTTTTATATCTATATATGAAAGTGAAAGTGGAGAGTGAAAAAGTTGGCTTAAAGCTCAACATTCAGAAAACTAAGATCATGGCATCCGGTCCCACCACTTCATGGGAAATAGATGGGGAAACAGAGGAAACAGTGTCAGACTTTATTTTTCTGGGCTCCAAAATCACTACAGATGGTGACTGCAGCCATGAAATTAAAAGACGCTTACTCCTTGGAAGGAAATTTATGACTAACCTAGATAGCATATTCAAAAGCAGAGATATTAGTTTGCCAACAAAGGTCTGTCTAGTCAAGGCTAAGGTTTTTCCAGTGGTCATGTATGGATGTGAGAGTTGGACTGTGAAGAAGGCTGAGCACCTAAGAATTGATGCTTTTGAAGTGTGGTGTTGGAGAAGACTCTTGAGAGTCCCTTAGACTGCAAGGAGATCCAACCAGTCCATTGTGAAGGAGATCAGCCCTGGGATTTCTTTGGAAGGAATGATGCTCAAGCTGAAACTCCAGTACTTTGGCCACCTCATGTGAAGAGTTGACTCATTGGAAAAGACTCTGATGCTGGGAGGGATTGGGGGCAGGAGGAGAAGGGGATGACAGAGGATGAGATGGCTGGATGGCATCACTGACTCGATGAACGTGAGTCTCAGTGAACTCCGGGAGTTGGTGATGGACAGGGAGGCCTGGCATGCTGCGATTCATGGGGTCACAAAGAGTCGGACACGACTGAGCTACTGATCTGATCTGATTTGATGTATCTATATGTATATTTATATATCTACTATTGGTTTTGTTTCTCTGGGGCTGGATCTTAGGGTATGTGAGTCTGAGATTCTGATATATATTGCCAAAATGTTTGCTCCAGAGGTTGTACTGTTTGCAACTGACCAACCACAGTTTGGCATGTTTGTTTCCTCTGAGATAGGATGGTAACACAGTGTTACCACACTTTTGGATCATTACCCATATGATAGGTGAAAAATGGTGTCTCACTGTACTTTTAAATTCAAATGTCTATAATGTATAATGCTGAACCTCAATCCAGGTCTTTGAAAGCCATTCATTTATTTTATTCTGAATGATGTCCTTCCCCATTTTTCTTTTTTTCCCTCTCTCCTATTTTTCTTTGAAGCTGTTGGTTTTTCCCTTATTGATTTGTAGAGACAAAAGCTAAGGCAGGTGGCACTAGTGGTAAAGAATCTGCCTGTCAATGAAGGAGATCTAAGAGACGCAGGTTTGATCCCTGAGTTGGGAAGATCCCCTGGAGGAGGAAATGGTATCCCACTCCAGTATTCTTACTGGGAGAATTCCATGGACAGAGGAGCCTGGCGGGCTACAGTCCATGGGGTCGCAAAAGAGTCAGACACAACTGAGTGTCTGAGCACACACAGGCATGCTAATGAAGGCAGCTTTTGTCTGTAATATATATGTCGCAAATATTTTTCTCAGTTATTTGACCTTTGACTTTATGCTTTTTTCCTAGGTAAAACACTTTTTATGACATGTAGTCATGTTTATCGTCTTTTTCTTTCTTTTTACAGTTTCTGTATTTTGTGGCATACTTGAAAGTCTTTCTCAATCTCAAGAAAAGTTTAAAAAACTTCATATTTTCTTTTAATGTCTCTATAGTATTATTTTTTGGAACAGAGAAAGGCTTATTGCAGAGGCATTCAAGGAGACAGTGGCTCATACTCACCGCCCCCCGCAACCCCAAACTCTCCAAAAGTTTTCAGCAAAGCATTTTTTGACTTTTTTTTTTTAAACTTTTTACTTTTTATTGAAGTATAGCCAATTAACAACGTTGTTGTAGTTTCAAGTAGACAGCAAAGGGACTCAGCCATACATATATATATGTCTCCTTTCTCCTCTAAACTCCCCTCCCATCCAGGCTGCCATATAACATTGAGCAGAATTCCCTGTGCTATACAGTAGATCTTGTTGGTTATCAGTTTTAAATATAACAGTGTGTTCATGTCAGTCCCAGACTCCCTAAGTATCCCTTTCCCCTATCCTTCCATCCTTCCTTCCCCCCTGTAGTATTCAATCATTTCCTTCAGATATATCCCAGAAATGGAATTGCTGAATCATACATTAGTTCTACTTTTAATTTTTGGAAAAATCTCCATATTGCTATTCATAGTGGCTGTGCCAATTTACATTCCTACCAAGATTACACAAGGGTTCGCTTTTCTTTATATTCTCAGCAATACTTGCTATTTTTGTGTTTTGTTTTTTTTTCATAATAGTTGTTTTTTTCACTTTGCTGATGCTCTCTTTTGCTGTGTAGATGCTTTTTAGTTTGATGTGGTCACATTTGTTATTTTTGCTTTTGGGATCAAATCCAAGGAAATATCACCAAAACCAATGTCAAGGAATTTACATCTATGCTTTCAGGAGTTTTATGGTTTCAGGTCTTATGTTCAATTTTTAATCAATTTAGAGTTGAATTTTGTGCATTGTATAATATAGGGGTCCAGTTTCACTCTTTTGTATTAGCTATCCAGTTTTCCCTCTATCATTTATTGAAGATATGCCATTGTATATTCTTGGCTCTTTGTCATAAAGTAATTGACCATATATGTGGGGATTTATTTCTGGGCTCTATATTCTGTTCCTTTGACTTGTATGTTTTAATGCTAATGCTATACTATTTTGATTACTCTAGCTTTGTAATATAGGTTGAAATCAGGGAGTGTGATTCTTCTTGTTTTGTTCATCTTTCTCAATATTGCTTTGGCTATTTGGTTTCATATAAATTTTAGGATTTTTTCCCCTATTTTTGTGAAAAATGCCTTTGGAATTTTGATACAGATTACATTGAATCTGTAGATTGCTTTAGATAGCATGCCTGTTTTAACAGTGTTAATTCTTGCAATCCATGAACACCAAATATCTTTCCATTTCTTTGTGTCTTCAGTTTATTTCATCAATGTATTATAGTTTTAAATGAATGGATCTTTCACTTCCTTGGTTACATTAATTCCTAAATATTTTATTCTTCATGTAATTGGAAATGGAATTATTTTCTTAATTCCTCTTTTTTGATAATTCATTGATAGTGTATAGACATGCAACAGATTTTTGTATATTGACTTTGTATCCTGCAACTTTATTAAATTCTTTTATTAGTTCTAACAGTTTCTTGGTAGAGTCTTTAGGGTTTCCTGTATATAATATCATCATCTGCAAAGAGTTACATTTTAAGTTGTTTTTTGATAACATTTCTGTGTAAGTTAATACTGTAAAATCAATGTTTCACTTTTTATTTCATAACAAATTTCTAAGTTGCTAAAATCTAAGAAAAAGTTGGTAAGTTATTTAAGCATTTGGATATTGGAAGGACTCATTGGTTATAAGAAGAGGAAAGATAAAATCTGGCTAAATTCTGATTCCAAATTCCACATTACATGTTTAATAAAACAGCACTGCCTGTGGATAGTTAAGGCATTACCCCTACCCCTATGTTCATTTTGATATTTGGCAAAACTAATACAATTTGTAAAGTTTAAAAATAAAATTAAATTAAAAAAAAATCAAAGAACACAATAAGTGACTTCCTATAAAGCAATCTATAGCAAGCTAAACATATATCCAATTACAAGTTAGATGATATCAGGATCATTTGTTGTACATTCAAATGATCAAGTGTAAATTTATCTTGAATTCATTCAACACCTGAAATCAGTTCTCTAATACTGGACTTCCCAGTATTATTTTCAGTGCAATATGTTATTATTGTTGCTTAGTTGCTAAGTTGTGTCCAACTCTTTTTTGATCCCATGGTCTATAGCCCACCAGGCTTCTCTGAGGAATTTCCCAGGCAAGAATACTGGAGTGGGTTGCCATTTTCTCCTCCAGGGGATCTTCCTGACCCAGGGATTGCATTGGCAGGTGGATTTTTTTTTACCACTAAGCCACCTGGGAAGACCCTTGGGGCAATATATCTACTTCTTATTTAAATAAGATATTCAAAATTGACTTCTCAGATTCACAATGTTGTGATTTTGTCTTCAAAGGACTAAGAATTGTTTTACAATTAATTTTATTTAAACATTGAAACCAAAGTTAAGAGTTTTGAGAAATAGAATGCGTACTTTGGCACAAAGACCATCTGAAGCCATTTGGAGATTCTTTCTATGTAAACAACTTAGAACGTTGTACGTAGGGATGAGTTTTTCATGGTCCTATTGTCAATAGATAGTTTCACTGCAAATGTTTATATTATACTGTGTATGTGCTGTGATAAGTCACTTTAGTCATGTCTGACTCTATGCAACCCTATGGACTGTAGGCCCCTGTGTTTATGGGATTCTCCAGGCAAGAATACTGGAGTGGGTTGCAGTGTCATCCTGCAGGGGATCCTCCTGACCCAGGGATCAAACCCATATCTCCTGAGTCCCCTGCACTGCGGGGGATTCTTTACTGCTGAGCCACCATTGAAGCCTATATATAATATTACGTGTTGCTTAACTCTTGCCTTCTTAAGAAAGTGACTTCAGGCAGTGATGATGAGTCACTTTTCTGAGTGTTATGTTGCTGAGTTTGCTAAGGAGAGGATTGTTTGCATGTGAGGAGGAGGGGTCAGATGGAGGTGGGAGAGAGGACTATAAGAAGACCCAGGACTGACAGGTAAAATAAATGAGGACTCTTTAAAGAGTAGTTTTACTTCAAAGCTTCTAGGAACACTTCAGATCCCGTGGCCCAGGGGACTTCTAAGCCAATAGTATGAAGATCAAACTAAATTACTTGAAAAAGGTGGGAGAACTGATGACTGTTAGCCTTTGAGAAAAGAAGATCTGTGGGTTGAGGTGAAATGGAGGGAGTGAAATGATGACAAGGCAAAAATAATGTTTTTGCAGTACGCCTTGAGGGAAAAAGAGACAGAGGAAGGCCTTGGGATGGGCTTATTACCATCTGAGTGGGTGAGTGTAGAAATGTGACCACCTGAGTGAGTGAGTTTAGAAATGAGACCTAGATCAGTATGTCCTGTTCAGTTTTGCTGGACTCTAAGAATTTTCCCCAAGGGATTTACAACTCTAACACTGCATACCAGGGAGGGTGTTGAAAAAGCCTCCTGCCATGAATAAAGCTTTCCCACTTGCTTTTGAAAAATTGGACTATGTCAGTACATTTTACTTATTTATTTCCTCATACACTTCGCATTATGCATCTCTATGGTCATGGCTACATTGTGAGTTGGCAAACTACTTCCTTGTTTGCATGTCCACTTCTAAAGCATCGTTTATCTAAGAACATCTTGGTTAGGAAACACCCCATGATGATTATAAACAAACCCTGTGGGAAGTTATTTTTTGGTTTTCTAGAGTGATTTCATGCTAGCAGCAATATTCAGAATCTCCTTTTCAAGGCGTCTTCATATATCAGGGAGAATAAGTTTGGCCTGTGCTAATTATTTTGGCTATGAAAGAGATTTTATTATTTTATTTCTTAGAATAGAAGACTTGCTACAAAGTCAATATTTGACCTTTAAGCTACTGGTTTGAGCTGTCAAGTTACTAGTACTTTTCAAAGAAAGCAAAAAAATAAAAGGAGGATGGAAAAATATACAATCATTTGGAATGGATCGTACCGGTCTGTATGCAAAACAATGCAATTAGAACTATCTAAAGAACTCTTACCTCTTCCTTCTGTTCTACTTTTAATTTCTATGCATTTTAACATTCTTATGCTAGCATATAGAAAATAATAGGCACATTTGAAAGTCTGACTTTTGACTCATTCTGCTGCAGTGAAATTATAATCATCCATAGCTTTTAGAGACAATATTTATAACTAAATACAAGCAAAGCACTTATTTTCCTTTCCTTTCTGACACTTGTAGAGGGGAGGGAATGAACCTGATGAGCAGTGGGGGTATATAGATGGAAGGTGGCAAACCCTGATAGTTGCTGACCCCATAGTCATTCCTCCCTTTCTACTGTGGAAGGCAGAATCCTGTTCCCCACCCCCAAGTCATCCACTATCCAATCCTCAGGACCTGTGAATATTTATTACAAAAGGGACTTTGCTGATGGGGTTAAGTTAAGGATCTTGACATGGAGAGAATATTGCAGACTATCTGGTATCTGGGTGGGTCCAATGTAATCATAAAGGTTATTATAAGGGAAAAAGAGAGGCAGGAGAGTCAGAGAAGGAAGTATGATGGCAGAAGCAGAGGTTGGAGTGATGTGAAGAAGGGACCATAAACTAAGAAATGTAGAAAGTCTTTAGAACCTGGAAAATACAAGGAAATTCTCTTCTTAAGTGTCCAGAAGGAACTGAACTCTTGCAACACCTTGATTATAGCCCTGTGAGACCCACTGTGGACTTCTGACTTCCAGAACTGTAAGAAAATAAATTTGTGTTGTTTTAAGCTCTAAGTTTGTGGTACTTTGCTACATCAGCAATAGGAAACCAATACACAGCCCTAGAAGATGAACCACAGTTTTCTATATCAACTATGGAAATTCCAGTGATTTTTGCCAATTATCCCTTGTGATATGCCATAAAGAAAAGTCAGTTTCCAATTGCTGGCAAGCTTTTTGCTTTCTGATCCATCCATCCTTTCCCTTCTTCTTGGAATGTTGGTATGAGAATATGATGCCTGGACCTGCAGCCATCTTGTGACTATCAGTTGACAAGATCTTAAAAGTCTGCTGCTGCTGGTGCTAAGTCGCTTCAGTCGTGTCCGACTCTGTGCGATCCCATAGATGGCAGCCCACCAGGCTCCCCCGTCCCTGGGATTCTCCAGGCAAGAACACTGGAGTGGATTGCCATTTCCTTCTCCAATGCATGAAAGTAGAAAGTGAAAGTGAAGTCGCTCAGTTGTGTCCGACTCTTTGCAACCCCATGGACTGCAGCCTACCAGGCTCCTCCATCCATGGGATTTTCCAGGCAAAAGTACTGGAGTGGGGTGCCATCAACACACTGAGGATGCCAGAGTTAGAGGTCTTTGATGACATTGCTGAAATGTTGCACCAAATCTGGGACAATCTATATGTAAGATAGTTTATTATTATTGCTTATGCCAAAATTACATATGGAGTGTAACTTAACAGATACCTTTTTTATACATGATGTGATATAGATAATGGAACATTGAATCAATTATTTCCATTAGATTTCTTCAGATTTATCCTGTTATTCCTTCTGAGAAGACTGATTTCACTATTAAACAGTTGAAAGCATCATATCAACCAGAAGAATATTTGCTTTTCTAGCCATTCTAAACAAAGCATATGTTTTTTTACAGAAATTTTGGAGAAAAATACTAGTTATACCAATTTGTTGACTTTGTTTGCAAGGTAACAAAATTAAGAACTAAACAGGCAAACTCATTTTGATGGCAAAGTGAAAAGCTGGCTGACATTCCACTGATTAGAGACCCAGGCAACTAATGACTACATAAAGTAATAATGGAATATTATGATATGTAAAACACTTAATGTGGTTCAAGCAAATTAGACAGCAAAGCATTAATTATCAGCTTTGATAAATGGTCTTCTGGCCTTAGCCTGCATGTTCTTCTCTGCAACTATTGTAGCAGTAGAAAAATGAGTTGTATTTAAATAATTTCAAAGTCAAAGAAAACCAAGATTGTGCACTGAAAAATATTTAAACTATACCCTTAGATTTGAAAAATTATTCACGAGGAGATTTAAAAGTAATCTTTAATTAATAATATACCAATCCCTGATTTTCTTTGACTAATACAATAGCTGAGTTTAAGCTATAACTTCAAATATGAATTGATTTTTCTTCCCTTCTAAATAGATTGAAACACATTTATCTAGTGAATTACAAGCCATTCGGAGTTAGAATTTTTGAAGTTACTTGACTTTTCTTTTTCTAGTTTTCAAGTGTTCATCCCAGTAACATTTTTTTGGAAGAGAAAATAATATAAAACTGTGTGCTATAACATTTTCCTATTTATTCTTAAACTCCAACCCATAAACTCTTTTTTTTTTTTTTGGAACCTATGAACTTTTTATTCCTTTTCTTAGGTCATGTTGAAAAGGGCAATTCATTTGAGTTATTCCTGAGCTATTTCAGTTAGACACCCTTCTCATCTTCAAAAGTAGCCTAAGCATAACTCACTCTTCCTGATTCCTTAGGAGTGACCTCCAGGTTACCTGAGGCCATTTCCAGACACTCCAGGCTAGAAGTCACTTTCATTACTTCGTTTTTTTTTTTCCCTTTGGCTTGGTTGTCTTTCCACATGCTGGAAACTACTTGGAAAAAAAAAAAAAAGAACTCATATCTTTCATCCATGCAGATCCCAAGCTTAGACCAGTGCCCCGATGTTGGCTGAAAACATACAGGAAAAATGAATGAACGCAGAAAGGGTATCTATCAGGGAAATAAAATTTAACTTATCACATATCTGACACTACCTCTCAGTCCTTCAACATATGTTTTGGGCTTCTGCAAAGTCTTGAAGTATGCTTTTCCCCTGTGTTTTAGAAAGTTACTGCATTTTGACTTGTATAGCCATTGTTGCCTAGTCACTCTTTTGCTCCACTAATCTTCAGTTCAGTTCAGTTCAGTCACTCAGTCATGTCCGATTCTTTGCGACCCCAAGAATCGCAGCATGCCAGGCCTCCCTGTCCATCACCAACTCCAAGAGGCTTTTTAGTTCCTCTTCACTTTCTGCCATAAGGGTGGTGTCATCTGCATATCTGAGGGTATTGATATTTCTCCCAGCATTCTTGATTCCAGCTTTTGTTTCTTCCGGTCCAGCGTTTCTCATGATGTATTCTGAATATAAGTTAAATAAGCAGGGTGACAATATACAGCCTTGACGTTCTCCTTTTCCTATTTGGAACCAGTCTGTTGTTCCATGTCCAGTTCTAATTGTTGATTCCTGACCTGCACACAAATTTCTCAAGAGGCAGATCAGGTGGTCTGGTATTGTCATCTCTTTCAGAATTTTCCACAGTTGATTGTGATCCACACAGTCAAAGGCTTTGGCATAGTCAGTAAAGCAGAAATAGATGTTTTTCTGGAACTCTCTTGCTTTTTCCATGATCCAGCGGATGTTGGCAATTTGATCTCTGGTTCCTCTGCCTTTTCTAAAACCAGCTTGAACATAGTGGCTGTACTAGTTTGCATTCCCACCAACAGTGTAAGAGGGTTCCCTTTTCTCCACACCCTCTCCAGCATTTATTGCTTGTAGACTTTTGAATCGCAGCCATTCTGACTGGCATGAAATGGTACATCATAGTGGTTTTGATTTGCATTTCTCTGATAATGTGTGATGTTGAGGATCTTTTCATGTGTTTGTTAGCCATCTGTATGTCTTCTTTGGAGAAATGTCTGTTTAGATCTCTGGCCCATTTTCTTATTGGGTCATTTTTCTGGAATTGAGCTGCCAGAACTACTTGTATATTTTTGAGATTAGTTGTCAGTTGCTTCATTTGCTATTATTTTCTCCCATTCTGAAGGCTGTCTTTTCACCTTGCTTATAGTTTCTTTTGTTGTGCAGAAGCTTTTGATTTTAATTAGGTCCCATTTGTTTATTTTTGCTTTTATTTCCAATATTCTGGGAGGTGGGTCATAGAGGATCCTGCTGTGATGTATGTCGAAGAGTGTTTTGCCTACGTTCTCCTCTAGGAGTTTTATAGTTTCGGTCTTACATTTAGATCTTTAATCCATTTTGAGTTTATTTTTGTGTATGTTGTTAGAAAGTGTTCTAGTTTCATTCTTTTACAAGTGGTTGACCAGTTTTCCCAGCACCACTTGTTAAAGAGATTGTCTTTAATCCATTGTATATTCTTGCCTCCTTTGTCAAAAATAAGATGTCCATAGGTGCGTGGAGGGATTTATCTCTGGGCTTTCTATTTTGTTCCATTGATCTATATTTCTGTCTTTGTGCCAGGACCATACTGTCTTGATGACTGTGGCTTTGTAGTAGAGCCTGAAGTCAGGCAGGTTGATTCCTCCAGTTCCATTCTTCTTTCTCAAGATTGCTTTGGCTATTTGAGGTTTTTTGTATTTCCATACAAATTGTGAAATTATTTGTTCTAGCTCTGTGAAGAATACCCTTGGTATCTTGATGGAGATTGCATTGTATCTATAGATTTCTTTGGGTAGTATACTGATTTTCACTATATTGATTCTTCCAATCCACGAACATGGTATATTTCTCCATCTATTAGTGTCCTCTCTGATTTCTTTCACCAGTGTTTTATAGTTTTCTATATATAGGTCTTTAGTTTCTTTAAGTAGATATATTCTTAAGTATTTTATTCTTTTCGTTGCAATGGTGAATGGAATTGTTTCTTTAATTTCTCTATTTTCTCACTATTAGTGTATAGGAATGCAAGGGATTTCTGTGTGTTGATTTTATATCCTGCAACTTTACTATATTCATTGATTAGTTCTAGTAATTTTATGGTGGGGTCTTTAGGGTTTTCTATGTAGAGGATCATGTCATCTGCAAACAGTGAGGGTTTTACTTCTTCGTTTCCAATTTGGATTCCTTTTATTTCTTTTTCTTCTCTGATTGCTGTGGCCAAAACTTCCAAAACTATGTTGAATAGTAGTGGTGAGAGTGGGCACCCTTGTCTTTTTCCTGACTTTAGGGGAAATGCTTTCAATTTTTCACCATTGAGGATAATGTTTGCTGTGGGTTTGTCATATATAGCTTTTATTATGTTGAGGTATGTTCCTTCTATTCCTGCTTTCTGGAGGGTTTTTATCATAAATGGATGTTGAATTTTGTCAAAGGCTTTCTCTGCGTCTATTGAGATAATCATATGGCTTTCATTTTTCAATTTGTTAATGTGGTGTGTTACATTGATTGATTTGCAGATATTGAAGAATCCTTGCATCCCTGGATAAAGCCCACTTGGTCATGGTGTATGATCTTTTTAATGTGTTGTTGGATTCTGACTGCTAGAATTTTGTTAAGAATTTTTGCATCTATGTTCATCAGTGATATTGGCCTGTAGTTTTCTTTTTTTGTGGCGTCTTTGTCAGGTTTTGGTATTAGGGTGATGGTGGCCTCATAGAATGAGTTTGGAAGTTTACCTTCTTCTGCAATGTTCTGGAAGAGTTTTAGTAGGATAGGTGTTAGCTCTTCTTTAAATTTTTGATAGAATTCAGCTGTGAAGCCTTCTGGACTTGGGCTTTTGTTTGCTGGAAGATTTCTGATTGCAGTTTCAATTTCCGTGCTTGTGATGGGTCTGTTAAGATTTTCTATTTCTTCCTGGTCCAGTTTTGGAAAGTTTTACTTTTCTAAGAATTTGTCCATTTCTTCCACGTTGTCCATTTTATTGGCATATAATTGTTGATAATAGTCTCTTATGTTCCTTTGTATTTCTGTGTTGTCTGTTGTGATCTCTCCATTTTCATTTCTAATTTTATTGATTTGATTTTTCTCCCTTTGTTTCTTGATGAGTCTGGCTAATGGTTTGTCAATTTTATTTATCCTTTCAAAGAACCAGCTTTTGGCTTTGTTGATTTTTGCTATGGTCTCTTTTGTTTCTTTTACATTTATTTCTGCCCTAATTTTTAAGATTTCTTTCCTCCTACTAACCCTGGGATTCTTCATTTCTTCCTTTTCTAGTTGCTTTAGGTGTAGAGTTAGGTTATTTATTTGGCTTTTTTCTTGTTTCTTGAGATATGCCTGTATTGCTATGAACTTTCCCCTTAGCACTGCTTTTACAGTGTCCCACAGGTTTTGGGTTGTTGGAGAAACTTCTTTATGTAGTTTCCTGAGAAAGGGTACCGAGGAGGTACACTTTTGAAACTCTAAATATCTTTACTCTACTTTCAGTTCAGTTCAGTCACTCAGTCATATCCAACTCTTTGTGACTCCATGGACTGCAGCATGCCAGGTTTCCCTGTCCGTCACCAACTTCCAGAGCTTACTCAAACTCATGTCCATTGAGTCCGTGATGCCATCCAACCATCTCATCCTCTGTTGATCCCTTCTCTTCCCACCTTCAATCATTCCCAGCATCAGGGTCTTTTCCAATGAGTCAGTTCTTCACTTAAGGTGGCCAAAGTATTGGAGTTTCAGCTTCAGCATCAGTCCTTCCAATGAATATTCAGGACTGATTTCCTTTAGGATGGACTAGTTGGATGTCCTTGCAGTCCAAGGGACTCTCAAGGGTCTTCTCCAACACCACAGTTCAAAAGCATCAATTCTTCAGTGCTCAGCTTTCTTTATAGTCCAACTCTCACATCCATACAGGACTACTAGAAAAACCAAAGCTTTGACTAGATGGATCTTTGTTGGCAAGTAATGTCTCTGCTTTTTAATATGCTGTATAGGTTGGTCATAATTTTACTTTCAAGAAGCAAGCATCTTTTAATTTCATGGCTGTAGTCACCATCTGCAGTGATTTTGAAGTCCAAAAAATTAAAGTCTGTCACTGTTTCCACTGTTTCCCCATCTATTTGCTGTGAAGTGATGGGACCAGATGCTGTGATCTTAGTTTTCTGAATGTTGAATTTTAAGCCAACTTTTTTCACTGTCCTCTTTCACTTGCATCAAGAGGCTCTTCAGAAAGTTCTTCTTCGCTTTCTGCCAGAAGTGTGGTGTCATCTGCATATCTGAGGTTATTGATATTTCTCCCAGAAATCTTGATTCCAGCTTGTGCTTCATCCAGCCTGCCATTTCTCATGATGTACTCTGCATATAAGTTAAATAAGCAGGGTGACAATATACAGCCTTGATGTATTCCTTTCCCGATTTGGAACAAGTCTCTTGTTCCCTGTCCAGTTCTAACCCTTGTTTCTTGACCTGCATACAGATTTCTCAGGAGGCAGGTCAGGTAGTCTGTTATTCCCATCTCTTTAAGAATTTCCCACAGTTTATTGTGTTCCACACAGTCAAAGGCTTTGGCATAGTCAATAAAGCAGAAGTAGATGTTTTCTGGAACTCTCTTACTTTTTTGATGACCCAACAGATGTTGGCAATTTGATCTCTGGTTCCTCTGCCTTTTCTAAATCCAGCTTGGACATCTGGAAGTTCATGGTTCATGTGCTGCAGAAGCCTGGCTTGGAGAATTTTGAGCATTACTTTGCTAGCGTGTGAGATGAGTGCAATTGTGCAGTAGTTTGAGCATTCTTTGGCATTGCCTTTCTTTGGGATTGGAATGAAAACTGACCTTTTGCAGTCCTGTGGCCACTGCTGAGTTTTCCAATTTGCTGGCATATTGAGTGCAGACCTTTCATTGCGTCATTTTTTAGGATTTGAAATAGCTCAACTGGAATTTCATCACCTCCACTAGCTTTGTTCATGTGATGCTTCCTAAGGCACATTTGACTTCACATTCCAGGATGTCTGGTCTAGGTGAGTGATCACACCATCGTGATTATCTGGGTTGTGAAGATCTTCTTTGCATAGTTCTTCTGTGTATTCCTGCCACTTCTTCTTAATATCTTCTGCTTCTGTTATGTCCATACCATTTCTGTCCTTTATTGTGCCCATCTTTGCATGAAATGTTCCCTTGGTATCTCTAATTTTCTTGAGAGATCTCTAGTCTTGTCCATTCTATTGTTTTCCTCTATTTCTTTGCATTGATCATTAAGGAAGGCTTTCTTATCTCTTCTTGCTATTTTTTTGAACTCTGCATACAAATCGGTATATCTTTCCTTTTCTCCTTTGCTTTTCACTTCTCTTCTTTTCACAGCTATCTTTAAGGCCTCATCAGACAACAATTTTGCCTTTTTTGTATTCCTTTTTCTTGGGGATGATCTTGATCACTGCCTCCCATACAATGTCACCTCCATACATAGTTCTTCAGGCACTCTGTCTATCAGACCTAATCCCTTGAATCTATTTGCCACTTCTACTGTATAATCTTAAGGGATTTCATTTAGGTCATATCTGAATGTTCTAGTGGTTTTCCCCACTTTCTTCAATTTAATTCTGAATTTGACAGTAAGGAATTCATGATCTGAGCCACAGTCAGCTCCCAGCCTTATTTTTGCTGACTGTATAGAGCTTCTCCATCTCTGGCTGCAAAGAATATAATCAATCTGATTTCAGTATTGACCATCTGATGATGTCCATGTGTAGAGTCTTTTCTTGTGTTGTTGGAAGAGGGTGCTTGCTATGACCAGTGAGTTCTCTTGGCAAACTCTATTAGCCTTTTCCCTGCTTCATTATGTACTCCAAGGCCAAATTTGTGTTACTCCAGATATTTTTGACTTCCTAGTTTTGCATTATAGTCCCCTGTAATGAAGAGGACATCTCTTTTTGGTGTTAGTTCTAGAAGGTCTTGTAGGTCTTCATAGCACCGTTCAAATTCAACTTCTTCAGCATTACTGGTTGGTGGATAGACTTGGATTACTGTGATATTGAATGGTTTGCCTTGGAAATGAACAGAGATAATTCTGTTGTTTTTGAGATTGCACCCAAGTACTGCATTTCAGACTGCTTTTATCGACTATGATGGCTACTTCATTTCTTCTAAGGAATTTTTGCCCACAGTAGTATATATAATGGTCATCTGAGTTAAATTCACCCATTCCAGTCCATTTTAGTTCTCTGATTCCTAGAATGTTGATGTTCACTCTTGCCATCTCCTGTTTGACCACTTCCAATTTGCCTTGATTCATGGACCTAGCATTCCAGGTTCCTATGCAATATTGCTCTTTACAACATCGGACCTTGCTTCCATCACCAGTCACATCCCCAACTGTGTGTTGTTTTTGCTTTGGCTCTTCATTCTTTCTGGAGTTATTTCTCCACTGATCTCCAGTAGCATATTGGGCACATACCAACCTGGGGAGTTTATCTTTCAGTGTCCTATCTTTTTGCCTTTTCATGGTGTTCATGGGGTTCTCAAGGCAAGAATACTAAAGTGGTTTGCCATTCCCTTTTCCAGTGGGCCACATTCTGTCAGACCTCTCCACCATGTCCTGTCCCTCTTGGGTGGCCCTACACGGCATGGGTCATAGTTTCATTGAGTTAGACAAGGCTGTGGTCCATGCGACCAGATTGGTTAGTTTTCTGTGATTGTGGTTTTCATTCTGTCTGCCCTCTGATAGAGAAGGATAAGAGGCTTATGGAAGCTTCCTGATGGGAGAGACTGACTGAGGGGAAAACTGGGACTTGTTCTGATGGATGGGGACATGCTCAGTAAATCTTTAATCCAATTTTCTGTTGAGGGCAAGGCTGTGTTCCCTCCCTGTTATTTGACCTGAGGCCAAACTATGGTAGAGGTAATGAAGATTATGGTGACCTCCTTCCAAAGGTACCTTTACTTTATACTTAAGTGGCAGTGATTAGGTATAGAATTTCAGGCTGGAAATTCTTTGAGAATTTTTTTTTTTTTGTCATGCCATGTCATATGAGGGCTCTTCCCTGACCAAGGATTGAACCCATTCCCCCTGTAGTGGAAGCATGGAGTCACAACCACTGGACTACCAAGGAAATCCTCTTTGAGAATTTTAAAGGCATTGACTTCTGGATACCAGTTTCTAGCTTCTAGTTACTGATCATATGAAGCTGTTGTTTCCTTGTCCTCTGTAGGTGGGCTTCCTTCTTCCAATCTCCTACCTGGAGGCTTGCTTTTATTCTTAGTATCCTGAAATTTCAGGATGTTTTTTACTGATGGGGTTCTATTTTCACCTGTTGTGTTGGCTGGATGGTGAATTATTTCAATCTGGACATTCACAGTTTTCAATTTTGGCAATTTTTCTTATAATATTTCTTTGATGATTTGTTCCATCACTTCTCTTTTTAGGCATTCTTATTATTTGAATGTAAAACCTCTGTCATAATTGGCAGCCTCTAAAATGGCTCTTGATTTTTGAGTATTGATATTCACACCTTTGTGAGTTCCTCTCCCACACTAAATTAGGCTGATCTGTGTAACAAACCAGATAGTGTGAAAATGATTAAGTGTTCATTATTAGTTTAGGTCATAAAAGACATCATAGGTTCCATCTTGCCCCATCTGGAATCATTTGCCCTGGGAAAGTCAATTGTCATGTTGGGAGGATACTCAAGTAGCCCTGTGGAGGGACAGCCAGGTAAGGAACTGAAGTCCCTGCTAATATCTAGCATTAACTTGCCAGGAATGGGAATGAGCCACATTGGAAACAGATTTTTTTGCCCTAGTTAAGCCTTCAGATGATTGAACCTCAGCTGATACCTTGACTGCAACTTCATGAGACCTTGAACTAGAGTCACTCAGCTAAACCTCCCCTGGATTGCTAAACCATAGAAGCTGCATGAAATAATAAACATTTATAGGTTTAAGCTGGCACAGTTTGTTCTGATGCAGTAGATAACTACTATGACATTGCTTGATTCTTACATTTTCTTACCTAATGTTGAAGTCCCAAGATATTAGCTGCTCCCTGTATGGACTCTCTGTGTGGACTAGTTTGGGCTTCATCACACTATGTTAGCTAGACTCCAGAGGTCATGTTGGATCACTCTTGTCGCACAGCATCCACTGATGCAGGAACAAAGTCTGCCCAGATCCAAAGAGAGTGCAAGGTTCTTGGAGAGCAGGTAGGACTAGAAATATTGCTGTGGCCATTTTTGAAAACACAAACTGCCACACAGTATCTATACTAAATTATTGATTAGGACTCAGAATTTAGCTTCATGCCATTGGGGCCAACATTTATGTTCTTTCATATCTCAACTTCTTATTGTTAATAGTTAAATACTAGCCTCATAACAACAATTGAAGAGAAAACTTCTCTCTCCATCCCACACCTTCTTGTTTTCCCTTGCCCTCAACTATTTTTACTTTAATACAATATTGATCAGTATAAACTATATAGTATCTTTGGCTTATTTTCTATGTTCTTTTTTGGTGTTCTTTTTGTTTTTAATTTGAGTGTATTGACTGATATATCAACAATGGTTTATGACTACAGTGATGTCTTCAGCCCTGAATTGTCCTCATTTCTTTTATAATGTTATTTTTCTCTGGCCCATGAGAAAAGCGCAATACTTGTAACTTGATTGATTTCTCCTCAGTTGTTTTGAGCTTTGCTGTTGAGCTGTCTAACCCCATTTGCACACTTGCACAGCATGATCTCTGTTCCAGCAACTGAGTTGAGCTTCTCCAGGCTGGCAGGTGCATGATGACAATGTCACCCTTTATCTTTATGAAGAATCAGTGCAGTTATTTCTTCAACAGTCCTCTTTCCAAATCTTCAGCAGACGGTGTTGGCTTTAAAATTAGAATTGACAATCAGGTGGCTACATTGAAGTTTTAAGGCTACTCTGGGGAAATACAATTTTCTGAAGAATCTGACTTATTTTAAAAAACAAAGGTTAAAACTGAAGCATATTTTCTTGGAAATTTCAGGTGATTTTTAACATTTACTCTCAGAATATATTAAAATTTTTCTCAAAGTAAGGACTGACACAAAATAACTTTAAATGTAGCATTCTCCTGTTTCAAATAGCTTCTTTATCTGCATTTTAGCTGACTAAGACTTTTGAATGAGCTAAACATTTTCACTAATTAAAAATGCATGTTATAGTATCAATAAAATTATTTTTTCCCCAAGTGGCCAAATTCCATCATTCTACTCTTCAAAGTTATAGTTTAAAATTCTAAAATTTAGAGAAGACTTCATGATTTTAATTTAATATTCTCAAACAGTCTTCTTTCAGTAGTTCCATAGTTTCAGACTTTTTTGGTAATCTTATGAAAGATGGAAATCAAGAAGATACACTTGCAAAAATCAATTTTCCAGCCCAAGTTTTATCTTTCATTTATTAAGATGCTACTACAGGCCAGACTCTGAAGAAATAGAGAAGGCAAAGTAGACAGTTTTGTAAACAAACTGTTTCAAACCAATATAATAGGTAATAGAGATAGAAATATAAAGGAGTTGAAGCATAGACAAGGGGGCAACTTGTTTGTTTATGGAGTTGGACAAATTTTGTAGAAGATGGATAAGTACTATTCATAGAAAAGAGATCCTGAAATTTGAAAATAACTTATCTATATGGAGAAGGGCATTTCAGAGAGACAGGAAGGACTAAAACTATTTGTTGTTCAGTCGCTCAGTCATGTTTGACTCTTTGCAACCCCATGAATTGAAGCACGCCAGGCTTCCCTGTTCTTTGCCATCTCCCAGAGCTTGCTCAAACACATGTCCATTGAATCAAGGATGCCATCCAACCATCTTGTCCTCTGTCATCCCCTTCTCCTCCTTCCTGCAATCTTCCCCAGCATCAGGGTCTTTTCTAATGAGTTGTCTCTTTGCATCAGGTGGCCAAGTATACTGGAGTTTCAGCTTCAGCATCAGTCCTTCCAATGAATATTCAGGACTGATTTCCTTTAGGATTGATTGCTTTGATCTCCTTGCAGTCCAAGGAATTCTCAAAAGTCTTCAACACCACGGTTCAAAAACATCAATTCTTCAGCACTCAATCTTCTTCATGGTCGAACTCTTCTATCCATACATGACTACTGGAAAAACCATAGCTTTGACTAGATTAACATTTGTCAGCAAAGTAATATTTCTGCTTTTTAATATGCTGTCTAGGTTTTTCATAACTTTTCTTCCAAGGAGCAAGTGTCTTTTAATTTAATGGCTGCAGTCACCATCTGCAGTGATTTTGGAGCCCAAGAAAATAAGTCTGTCACTGTTTCCATGGTTTCCCCATCTATTTGCTGTGAAGTGTTGGGACCAGATGCCATGATCTTATTTTTCTGAATGTTGAGTTTTAAGCCAGCTTTTTCACTGTCCTCTTTCACTTTCATTAAGAGGCTCTTCAGAAAGTTCTTCTTCGCTTTCTGCCATAAGGGTGGTATCATTTGCATATCTGAGGTTATTGTTATTTCTCCCAGCAATCTTGATTCCAGCTTTTGCTTTCATCCAGCCCAGCGTTTCTCATGATGTATTCTGCACATAAGTTAAATAAGTAGGGTGACAATATACAGCCTTGATGTATTCCTTTCCCAATTTGGAACCAGTCCATCCATGTCCAGTTCTAACTGTTGTTTCCTGACCTGCATACAGATTTGTCAGGAGGCAGGTAAGGTGGTCTGGTATTCCCATCTGTTTAAGAATTTTCCACAGTTTGTTGTGTTCCACACAGTCAAAGGCTTTGGCATAGTCAATAAAGCAGAAGCAGATTTTTTTCCCCTTAATTTCCTTGATTTTTCTATGATCCAACAGATGTTGGCAATTTGATCTCTGGTTCCTCTGCATTTTCTAAATCCAGCTTGAATATCTGCAATCTCACAGTTCACCTACTGTTGAAGCCATGCTTGGAGAATTTTAAGCATTACTTTGCTAGTACTCTTGCCTGGAAAATTCCGTGGACTATAATCCATGGGTTGCAAAGAGTTGGACATGACTGATAGACTTCACTTTCACTTTGCTAGCATGTGGAATGACTGCAACTAAAACTATAAAGGGCATTAGAAAAAATTTTTAAATGTTGAGGTTGGAAAGGAGGTGAGGGTTTTATATAGACAATAAGAGAACACAGAATGATTTTCATCAGGGAAACCCCATTAACAGATTACACTGAAGAAAGTTAAATACTTGGAGAGGAATTGGATGCTGTGTCGACTGAACAATAATTAGGAGAGGTGAAGAAGAGTCTTAAAACTCAACGTTCAGAAAACTAAATCATGGTATCTGGTCCCATCACTTCATGGCAAATAAATGAGGAAACAATGGAAACAGTGACAGACTTCGTTTTGGGGGGGCTCCAAAATCACTGCAGATGGTGACTACAGCCATGAAATCAAAAGATGCTTGCTCCTTGGAAGAATAGTTATGACCAACCTAAACAGCATATTAAAAAGCAGAGACGTTACTTTGCCAACAAAGTTCCATCTAGTCAAGTCTATGGTTTTTCCAGTAGTCATGTATGGATGTGAGAGTTGGACTATAAAGAAAACTGAGAGCTGAAGAATTGATGCTTTTGAACTGTGGTGTTGGAGAAGACTCTTGAGGGTTGCTTGGACAGCAAGGAGATCCAACCAGTCCATCCTAAAGGAAATCAGTCCTGAATATTCATTGGAAGGACTGATGCTGAAGATGAAACTCCAATACTTTGGCCACCTGATGCGAAGAAGTGACTCAGTGGAAAAGACCCTGATGCTGAGAAAGATTGAAGGCAGGAGGAGAAGGGGATGACAGAGGATGAGATGGTTGGATGGCATCACTGACTCAATGGAAATAAGTTTGAGTAAACTCCAGGAGTTGGTGATGGACAGGGAAGCCTGGCATGCTGCAGTCCATAGGGTCGCAAAGAATCGAAAACGACTGAGCAATTGAACTGAAGTGAACTCAACTAAAGAAGAGTCACAACAACGGAGAGGAATGGGGAGGTAATTGAGAAATAGATTATAGGTAGAATTAATTGTTAAGAAACTGATTTGGGGTTCAAAGGAAGAATGCATCACTTAATATCCAAAACAAAAAGCTGAATTCATTGTTTGTTAAAGAAGAGCTTGCTCTGCTTGCGCTATGTAGTCTCCCTGAAAAATATATTGCTTTTAAGAAGCATGGTGGTTATGAATTTGTGAACATCCATTGACTGGAGTTTTAGGGACTGGTTGCCTCTTAGCAATGGAAACACAGTTACTGGAGTGAGGCAGTTGTTGACTGTTGTTTGGATCTTAAGAAGCTGTCACCGAATGTTCAACATTTAGGAATGTAGTTTCTGAAGCAGAATTGTCATTGATTGAGTGGGATGTGTTTAAAACTGATTCTGATGGTTACTTCTTCCTCTAGCCAAAATGTAACCCATCTTCTTCTTTCTTGAATTTAGAGAATAAGAACTTTTATTTTTATGGATTAAAATAGAAGAAAAAAAAGTCATCATTAGCTTTGCTTGATGGAAAGAACTAGAACAGGAAGAAGAACCAGTGTGAGAAATGGTTCATCTTTAGGCATCATTAACACATAGGAAAGAATTGAAACCATCAATGAAAGAAGTTGTTCAGGAAAAGCTTGTGGAGTAGAAGTGGAAACTGGCCAATGATAACACTAAGTGGTACTTGTGAATAGAAGAAGAACCAGGAGATATTAACTGGAGAAAGCAAAGGAGGAAAGAGTTTCAGACTCTTGAGTTAGCAACACTTGGGAGTTTATTAAAAAAAAAAAAAGACTAAAGTGGCCTTCAGTAAGAGTCATTTCAGTAAAATTATATTAATAGCTCTGAAAATCACATTTAAGGGTTACCTAAACATTTTGGCTATCAACTCCTGATTGTTGTTGTTGTTGTTTAGTTGCTAAGTTGTGTCAGACTCTTTTTGTGGTCCCATAGACTGTAGCCTGCCAGGCTTCTCTGTCCGTGGAATTTCCCAAGCAAGAATACTGGAGGGGGTTGCCATTTCCTCCTCCAGGGGATATTCTTGACCCAGGGATTGAATATGTGTCTTCTGCATTGGGAGGTGGATTCTTTAACACTGAGCCACCTGGGAAGCCCCAACTGCTGATATAATGCTTCACATTTGGTTTATGTGTCGTAGGTACTCATGAATTTTATCAGTGTTCCTCACTTGGGAACTTTGAGTGTGATTTTTGTAGTGGTGTGTTTTTTTTTTAGTTCTCTCTCAAAATTTTTGTTTAAGAGCATAAAATAAAAGGATTTTCTTTTTTTCCCCCTGCCTTTTTTCGCCTTCACTTCTTATCACTTTCTAACTTGCTACTTAATTTACTCATTTGTTGTTTATTGTTTCTCTCTCCTCTGCCTGAATGTAAACCCTAGGAAAAGGGTCTTGTATTTCCTTCAGTCATCTCATCCAAGTACCTAGAAAGTATGCGTACTAAATAAGAGATGCATATTTGTTGAATTAGTAAACAATACTGACAACAATAATGACCATTTATTAAGCCTCATACTCTATAAACATCCCACATAAATCTCATAAACAAGGTAGAATTTTTATTTTTTAAATTAAAATTTTAATTTTTTCTATTTTATTTATTTTTATTGATACATAATTTACAATGTTTTTAATTCCTGTTTTACAGCAAAGTGATTCCATTATTAACATTTACAATGTTGTTAATTCCTGTTTTATAGCAAGGTGATTCCAGCAAACTGTAGATTCTTTTTAAAATATCTTTTTTCCATTGTGTTTTATTATAGGATACTTTTTTAATTGGAGGATAATTGCTTTAAAATGTTGTGTTAGTTTCTGCTGTACAACAATGTGAATCAGCTGTAAGCATACACATATCCCCCCTCTTGAGTCTCCCTCCCACCCCTCATCCTGCCCTTCTAGGTCATCACAGAGCACCAAGTTGAGCTCCCTGTGCTTCCCATTGATAATCTGTTTACACATGGTAGTGTATACAAGTCAGTGTTACCCTCTCGATTCATTACACCTTCCCCATCGGTGTCCACACGTCTGTCCTCTATGTCTGCATCTCTAGTCCTGCCCTGCAAATAGGGTCATCAATACTGTTTTTCTAGATTCCATATGTGTGTGTATGTGCCAAGTTGCTTCAGTTGTATCTGACTCTGTGTAACCCCACGGACTATAGCCCACCAGGCTCCTCTGTTCATGGGATTTTCTAGGCAAGAATACTGGAGTGGGTTGCCATGTCCTCCTCCAGGGGATCTTCCTGGTCCAGGGAATGAACTCACATATCTTATGTTTCTCGCATTGGCAGGCAGATTCCTTACCACTAGTGCCACCGGGGAAGCCCCCTAAATTCCATATATATGGATTTCCAGATATATGGGTTCCATATATGCACTAGATTTGTTTTTCTCTTTCTAACTTACTTCACTCTGTATGACAGACTCTAGGTCTATCCACATCACTACAAATTACCCAATTCTGCTCCTTTTTATGGCTGATCTCTGTTCGTTTCCAAGGCAAACCATTCAATATCACAGTAATCCAAGTCTATGCCCCAACCAGTAACACTGAAGAAGCTGAAGTTGAACGGTTCTATGAAGACCTACAAGACCTTTTAGAACTAACACCCCCAAAAGATGTCCTTTTCATTAGAGGGGACTGGAATGCAAAAGTAGGAAGTCAAGAAACACCTGGAGTAACAGGCAAATTTGGCCTTGGAGTACGGAATGAAGCAGGGCAAAGACTAATAGAGTTTTGCCAAGAAAATGCACTGGTCATAGCAAACACCCTCTTCCAACAACACAAGAGAAGACTCTACACATGGACATCACCAGATGGTCAACACCGAAATCAGATTGATTATATTCTTTGCAGCCAAAGATGGAGAAGCTCTATACAGTCAACAAAAACAAGACCAGGAGCTGACTGTGGCTCAGATCATGAACTCCTTATTGCCAAATTCAGACTTAAATTGAAGAAAGTAGGGAAAACCACTAGACCATTCAGGTATGACCTAAATGAAATCCCTTATGATTATACAGTGGAAGTGAGAAATATATTTAAGGGCCTAGATCTGACAGATAGAGTGCCTGATAAACTATGGACTGAGGTTCGTGACATTGTACAGGAGACAGGGATCAAGACCATCCCCATGGAAAAGAAATGCAAAAAAGCAAAATGGCTGTCTGGGGAGGCCTTACAAATAGCTGTGAAGAGAAGAGAAGCAAAAAGCAAAGGAGAAAAGGAAAGATATAAGCATCTGAATGCAGAGTTCCAAAGAATAGCAAGAAGAGATAAGAAAGCCTTCCTCAGAGATCAGTGCAAAGAAATAGAGGAAAACAACAGAATGGGAAAGACTAGAGATCTCTTCAAGAAAATTAAAGATACCAAGGGAACATTTCATGCAAAGATGGGCTTGATAAAGGACAGAAAATGTATGGACCTAACAGAAACAGAAGATATTAAGAAGAGGTGGCAAGAATACACAGAAGAACTGTACAAAAAAGATCTTCACAACCCAGATAATCACGATGGTGTGATCACTCATCTAGAGCCAGACATCCTGGAATGTGAAGTCAAGTGGGCCTTAGAAAGCATCACTACGAACAAAGCTAGTGGAGGTGATGGAATTCCAGTTGAGCTATTTCAAATCCTGAAAGATGATGCTGTGAAAGTGCTGCACTCAATATGCCAGCAAATTTGGAAAACTCAGCAGTGGCCATAGGACTGGAAAAGGTCAGTTTTCATTCCAATCCCAAAGAAAGGCAATGCCAAAGAATGTTCAAACTACTGCACAACTGCACTCATCTCACACGCTAGTAAAGTAATGCTCAAAATTCTCCAAGCCAGGCTTCAGCAATACGTGAACCATGAACTTCCAGATGTTCAAGCTGGTTTTAGAAAAGGCAGAGGAACCAGAGACCAAATTGCCAACATCCGCTGGATCATTGAAAAAGCAAGAGAGTTCCAGAAAAACATCTATTTCTGCTTTATTGACCATGTCAAAGCCTTTGACTGTGTGGATCACAATAAACTGTGGAAAATTCCGAAAGAGATGGGAATACCAGAGCACCTGACCTGCCTCTTGAGAAATCTGTATGCAGGTCAGGAAGCAATAGTTAGAACTGGACAGGGAACAACAGACTGGTTCCAAATAGGAAAAGGAGTTCGTCAAGGCTGTATATTGTCACCCTGCTTATTTAACTTCTTTGCAGAGTACATCATAAGAAATGCTGGGCTGGAAGAAGCACAAGCTGGAATCAAGATTGCTGGGAGAATTATCAATAACCTCAGATATGAAGATGACACCACCCTTATGGCGAAAGTGAAGAGGAACTAAAAAGCCTCTTGATGAAGGTGAAAGAGGAGAATGAAAAAGTTGGCTTAAAGCTCAACATTCAGAAAACTAAGATCATGGCATCTGGTCCCATTACTTCATGGGAAATAGATGGGGCAACACTGGAAACAGTGTCAGACTCTCTTTTTTTGGGCTCCAAAATCACTGCAGATGGTGACTGCAGCCACGAAATTAAAAGGCGCTTACTCCTTGGAAGGAAAGTTATGACCAACCTAGATAGCATATTGAAAAGCAGAGACATTACTTTGCCAACAAAGGTCCGTCTAGTCAAGGCTATGGTTTTTTCAGTGGTCATGTATGGATTTTAGAGTTGGACTGTGAAGAAAGCTGAGCACTGAAGAATTGATGCTTTTGAACTGTGGTGTTGGAGAAGACTCTTGAGAGTCCCTTGGCCTGGAAGGAGAGCCAACCAGTCCATTGTGAAGGAGATCAGCCCTGGGATTTCTTTGGAAGGAATGATGCTCAAGCTGAAACTCCAGTACTTTGGCCACCTCATGCGAAGAGTTGACTCATTGGAAAAGTCTCTGATGCTGGGAAGGATTGGGGGCAGGAGGAGAAGGGGACGACAGAGGATGAGATGGCTGGATGGCATCACTGACTCGATGGATGTGAGTCTGAGTGAACTCCGGGAATTGGTGATGGACAGGGAGGCCTGGTGCTCTGCGATTCATGGGGTCACAAAGAGTCGGACACGACTGAGTGACTGAACTGAACTGAACTGAATATTCCATTGTATATAAGTACCACAACTATTCTATCCAGTCATCTGTCAGTGGACATCTAGGTTGCTTCCATGTCCTGGCTATTGTAAATAGTGATGCAATAAACATTGGTGTACATGTGTCTTTTTAAATTAAGCCTATTATGTGCCACATGCTCTACAAATATCCCACATAAATCTAATAAATGGACTTCCTTGGTGGCTCAGATGGTAAATAATCCACCTGCAATGTGGGAGACCTGGGTTTGATCCCTGGGTTGGGAACATCCCCTGGAGGAGGGCATGGCAACCCACTCCAGTATTCTTGCCTGGAGAATCCCCATGGACAGAGTAGCCTGGTGCGCTGCAGTCCATAGGGTTGCAGAGTCAGACACGGCTGAGCTAATAAGCATAAGCACAAACATAATAAACAAGGTAGAATTTTTTTTTTTTTTAATTTGACTGTGCAGAGCAGCTTGTGGAATTTTAGTTCCCTGCCCAGTAATTGAACCTGGGCCACTGCAGTGAAAACACCAAATCCTATACTACCAAGGGACTCACCAAAGGGTTATTTTTAATATTCTTATCTTTTTGAAATATTTTGGGAAAGTATCATCCTCATTCTCTTTATACCCTGAGTTGCCCCACCTTTTAAGGATAGTAATTTATTTGATTGAAGAAATGGGAAAACTCTCAATAACTGGAACTCACTACATTCAAAGGTGAGCCTGGAAGGTCATTGGGCAGCTCTTTCTTTCTTGTGTGAGGTGACCACAATCTTCAGGTGCCTGGGAATGTATCTGCTCTGTACTAACTCTTCCCACAAAATTCTAAAGGATAACCTTGAGAAGAGGTGATTGGAGGCCCTTATATTTCAAGTGTGGGTCTAAGCTAGATTAGTTACTAACTTATTTATCAAATTTAAGACATGTTAATTTAAGATGCACCCTTCTTTTACATGTTATTAAGAAAATAATGTTGCCAATTGAACCACAGTAAGATGTTTTATTACTTAGAATTTTTATCTTATGCTAATTGCAAGGGTATTTTAGACATATCTTGCATGGATTTTTCTTACAATTCATGCAATCCAGGCTTCCCTGGTGGCTGGGCACTGGTGGCTCAGTGGTAAAGAATCCACCTGTTAATACGTAGGTGGAGAAGGCAATGGCAACCCATTCCAGTACTCTTGCCTGGAAAATCCCATGAACAGAGGAGCCTGGTAGGCTGCAGTCCATGGGGTCGCTAAGAGTCGGACACGACTGAGCGACTTCACTTTCACTTTTCACTTTTCACTTTCATGCATTGGAGAAGGAAATGGCAACCCACTCCAGTGTTCTTGCCTGGAGAATCCCAGGGATGGGGGAGCCTGATGGGCTGCCATCTATGGGGTCGCACAGATTCGGACATGACTGTAGTGACTTAGCAGCAGCAGCTGCAGCAGCTAATGTAGGAGACTCAGGTTCCATCTCTGGGCCATGAAGATACCCTGGAGAAGGAAATGGCAACCCACTCCAGTATTTTTGCCTACAAAACCCCATGGACAGAGGAATCTGGAGGGTCCATAGTCCATGGGGTCGCAAATAATCAGACACAACTTAGTGACTAAACAACAATAACAACAATTCTTGCAATCACTCACTGTGTATTCATAAAAGAAAAACATAAGTAAAACAAATTAAGATATTCTTAAAATTTGTTCACATTAAAAGTTAGATTCTGAGTTGTATTTTGATTGGGTTGTCAGTGTCTAAGATTTGCAAGTATTATTTTCCTCTGTGCCACAGCACTAGTGACCCAACATTTCTTAAAAGGATGCTTTCTTAAGCCACTGATACCCTTTCTGTAAACAAGATTGTGCAAGAACTGTGGCTGGTCAATAGCAATTCCGAAACACATCCTCATTTCAGATTTGTTTAAATATGAGAAAGTGAAGTGAGGTGTTAGATGTTCAGTTGTGTCTGATTCTTTATGATCCCATGGACTGTAGCTCACCAGACTCCTCTGTCCATGGCTTCTCCAGGCAAGAATACTGGAGTGGGTAGCAATTCCCTTCTCCAGAGCATTTTCCTGATCTAGGGATAGAACCTGGGTCTCCCGCATTGCAAGCAGATTCTTTACCATCTGAGCCAATAGGGATCAAATCCACAAGTATAAAAAAAGGTGACTTAAATATATATATATTTCCCTACTCATATCATTTTTTAAGGGTATGATTTACATGTAAAACAAAGCATCCAGGAAAGTGACTTAGGAAATTAAGAAAAAAAAATATTCATCTTCTTTTGCCCTGTGGAACAAAAGCAGATGCACAGATGAGTTTGGGTTAGAGATTTAGTTGGCTAGCATGTGGCTGGATGGCATCACTGACTCGATGGACGTGGGTCTGGGTGAACTCCGGGAGTTGGTGATGGACAGGGAGGCCTGGCATGCTGTGATTCATGGGGTCGCAAAGAGTCGGACACGACTGAGCGACTGAACTGAACTGAACTGAACTGGCTAGCATGAGGGAAGATGATAGCGGAAAGAATAGTTTAGCTAAAGTGAGAAGCATGGATTAACAGTGAGATCATGGGAAATGAATTTAATTTCCAATCCTCAGGTATGTCCATTGTAAAATCAAAATAATCGTCCAGTGAGGCTCAAATGAGACAGAGTTTGGAAAAGCTGTTTATAGACTAAAGTTTCTTCTGAGGAGTGCTGTGGTTGTGATTGTTATTGCAGGCAGATAGATCCCTTCCTCTGATTCTCTCCAAACAAAATGTCCTTTGCTTCATGACCAGGACTGTAGTCTGCCAGGGTCCTCTGTCCATGGGATTCTCCAGGCAAGAAAACTGGAATGGGTGCCTATTCCATTTTCTAGGGGATCTTCCCGATCCAGGGATCGAACCTGGGTCTCCTGCATTGCAGGCACATTCTTCATGGTCTGAGCCACCAGGGAAGCTCCTACACCTGGGTAGTTCACACTAATCAGTGCTCTACTTTCAGGTGCAGGCAAAGTTGCTAAAGCATGGTCTTAGTTGTAGACGGAAGTAGCTGCAAAGCAGGCTGGGTGGTCACTTAGGGTGTTGCAATCAATGTTGTGTGGGTCTCAGGATGAAGCCCACTCCACAGGTCAGTTCTCTGTTATATTGACTCCTCCAGCATCATCACATCTGAGATTGGTGTTTGGCCAATGGATTTAGGTAGAATGTGATTTTTATTGCGGGGAGATGCCTTAAAAATCATCTAATGCAACTTTTTCATTTTAAATATGAGGAAATCTGTTCTGTAGAATTTAAATTCTTTGCATAAAGTGACATTGTTAGAGAGTGGCAGATATGGAGTTCCAAATGCCTTTTGTGAAGTGCCTACATTCAGCTGTATTTGTGCTGTAAACAGGGTAATATGACTGTATCTTCATGATGTATGTTTGTTTTCAAAATTCATAGCAGAGGAGATTGGGAAGAAACCTCTGGGTTTTCGTTTGTTTAATGAATGTTTCTCTGAAAATCACCAAGTGACTGATTTCCCAAGAAGTGGTGTAAGGCAGTCTGAAGAGCTGATTTTAGAACAATTGTATTTCAGATGTATACTTTGGAATCTTGAGTGAAGAATAAGGTGGGAGGAAAGAAGTTGGGACAGTATTTCCTCCCTTTTTCTGTGATACCCTCACCTAAATTCCTCACTTCACTTCTAATTCTTCCTTCAAACAAAATGCTAATAAAGATATCACATTTTATGACAAACTAAAGAGCTCTGGGTGTCTGCAAGCTCCATGTCTTCAAAGATGGTCTCCAGCACTTGGTTTCTGTGAAATGGGATACTATCTCACATCAGATACAGGATTTACCAAGGCAAATTTCACTGGAAATGCTTTTCTTTGCTGCACATTTAATGACTGCCTAGAGGCTCCTGTGTTAGGTTAAGATTCTTTTAGTCGAAGCAATCAACTCTTTCAAATACCTGAAGAAAGGACGCAAGTAAGAAAGGACACAAAGTATTTCATGGATCACACGAGCAGAGCTGCACTCAAGTCTTAGGATAGAACTGGAACCCAAAATTGAATACCCTAAGAGCCTTCTTTCTCTGCTCCCCTCTGCCCAACTGCCTCCTCACTGCTGATTGACTTCCTCTGCTGCTATGGTCCAAATGGAAAATGAAAACATGGCTGCTAATAGCACCCTAACATATACTACAGCTCACGTCTCCTGCCTCCAAGAAGAGCAACTGCTAGTAAAGAGTAGGTTTGGAGTACATCTGTGGAAAGTCTTGAATACTTGGTTAATAAGAAATTGCTGTAACTGTTATTATTTTTTAGCTGTAGGATCTTAATTCCTTGACCAGAGATCAAACTCATGCCCCCTGTAGTTGAAGCACAGAGTCCTAACAACGGAACTGCCAGGGAATTTCCTATTACTCTTGTATCATTAAACATCCTATACTAATATGCAGAACAGCTTTAGTGAAACATTTTCAATTAACTAAATTCACTATTGAAATAAGGTGAAAGAAATAAAGGAAAATTGTAGACATAAGCTGACAAATAGAAAGCATTTCATTTAATGGCAGAGTGGGAAAGGATGGCTATATATGATGAACTCTAGTCTCTGGTTGAAACGATGGGCTTGAAAAATAATAGAATATTGCAGAGTCGAGTGTTGCTATAGGAACAGTTACCTAAAGATCTAATCAGTGTCTTGTTGAATGAAAGGATTTTCTCTTCAGTATGAAGCATTTCAGCACGTGTTAAAAATAGTTTTCTCAAAGCAAGCCCCACAATCTCTGTCCCAAAATCTGCTAGTTCCTAATATTTTTAAAACAAATTTTAAAAACAATCAGAACAGTGTATGTAACATGCTCATTAATAAATGTGATGAGGTTAAACCTATGTTTATTACATCAGTTATTCAGTGAGAAGGATCAAAGGTGTTATAGTTGGCTTTCCCCAAGGCAAAGCCTAAGAAAAGGACTTGGGGGAGAGGTGGTTTATTTGGAAGGTGAGTAAGCAAACAGATCAGGGGAGGGGTAGTTGGCAGAATGAGGTGGGGAAGGAGATTTGCCCCTCTGAAAGATGGAGGCCAGGGCATTTATCCACTACTTCTGTCCCTCATTGGTTGAGGGTTGCCTCTTGAATGTCTTTGTTTCTCAGCTGACCTAGAAAGAGAGCCAAGTGACCCCTGGCCTCCTAGGAGAGGGTCCATGGGCAGAATGTGGAAAGATGAGAATCGCAGGCTTGAAGCAGGATGCTGGTGGTAGTTGAGTCTAACCCCATGTAGAGGTGATGTGACACAAGTACCAGAGAAATCTGCTATATGTAATTTCAGGACAGTAATTCCCTGACCTCATCCTATGCCGAAGTCTAATTTCATATGGTATATTACTTTATTTTCCAGCACAATGACACTTAGGGAGTTATTTAATCTCTCTCTGTGTTAGTGCTTTGTCTCTAAAATTGGGATAATACTAATACTATTTGCAAAAGAGTTGTGATGAGGATTAAATGCATTAAAATTTGTAATGCCCTTAACAAAGTGTGCAGTCCATGGTAAGTGCTTGATAAATGTTAGCCATTATTATCATGAATAATGGTGGAGTAGTAATGTACCACTACCATTGATGGTGAAGCCTATTTTTGCATCTATTAATAGTATCTCCACAATGTCAATAACTCCACTGCTGAGTGATTTCTACTGTATCTCACACACATTATCTGATTTATTCCTCACCACAATTCATACGAAGAATCTGGTACTTTGAATTCTGAAAATATCTCTCAGACAGAAAATCATGGGCTGTTTTCAGAACACTGATGAATAATGTAACTCTTGTTAAGTCTCTTTAGTATGTCTTCAATGTGTCTAAAGCTGGTGAAGTGCGTGTTCTGAGCTTTAAAGCCCTCATTATATGACTTCATTCAGGCAATCTCAAGTCCTTCAGCTGAGATAGCAGTAGATCTGAATACTATTGTTTGTATTGGAAGGATAATTTTAGATTACACGAATGATTTTCTGCAGGGCCAAGATGAAAGTACAAATCACACAGGAAGAGGCACCAAGGCTCACCTGAAAGAAATTGCAACCACTACTTACTAATGAAAACATTTCAAAGGGTCTGTATCTTAAAATACAGTGCTTTAATAGAGAAAAGGAAAAGTGAACGAGTTCATACTTTTCAAGTAATATTAAGTCACTTTCCATTTTTATATTGGTTCTTTATTCAAGATGTTTTCAAATATATTAACTCAGTTGCAGGGCTTCAATTCCTAATAGGAAAATGAAACTGATAATGGTTACTGTATTTATTCACTTGGGCTACTATTAAAAACCCACAGAATGGGTGGCTTAGCTAAGAGAAATTAACCTTTTCACAGTTCTGGAGGCTTGAAGTCCCTAATTAAGATCTGGTAGGACTGGTTTTTGAGAGGGCTTTCTTCTTGGCTTGCAAAGAGCAGCCTTCTGATGGTGTCCTCACACTGCGGAAAAGAGAGTCAGCAAACTTCTGGTGTCTCTTTTCACCAGGACACTGATCTTATCTGATCAGACCCCATTCTTAAGGCCTCATTTAATCCTAATTACTTCACCAGGAGCTTCATCTCCAAATATGACCACACTGGGCATATAAATTTTGGGGGGAACACAAAGTTTCATTTCATAACAGTTACTTAGGAAAATATTTTTAAACACAGATGGCAGCTCATCTTCTCTATAAGCAAAAAGTATTGGTTGCTCAGTCATGTTCAACTCTTTGAGACCCCGTGGACCACAGCCCCCTAGGCTTCCCTGTCCATGGGATTCTCCAGGCAAGAATATTGACTGGAGTGGGTAGCCATTTCCTTCTTCAGGGGATCTTCCTGACTCAGGAATTAAACCGGGCTCTTTCACATTGCAGGCAAATTCTTTATCATCTGAGTCACCACAGAAGTCCCCAAGTATGAAAGGAGAAGAACTGGCCAAATGCATGAGAAAGACGATGTTTTTCTTTTAAAAGGGTCATCCAGGCATAGGCAATGAGTAAGGCTCTTTCTTTGCACCTCATCTAATTTAATTCTAAAAACTACCCTCCTAAACAGAATTATAAGTGATTTAAGAAGTTTTTTGATTAGGGAGGAAAATAAGACATTAAAACAAAACCATTCTTAGAAATCTTTGGAAGTAGTCTGAAATGCCTGGGTGTGGAATGCTTTAATGTAGCTTTGCCTGAAATCAGGGGGTTGATAGTTGCAATAAAACTCCAAATACATTGTTACATCTCAGATTTTGGGAACAGAATCTTACTTTCTTAAAGAGATAGTTTCAAGAGGAAATTTGTTGAAATGCAACAACCGGAAAGTCTGCATTCTTCTTGGGCTAGCTGAGCCTTCAGTTAAGTGTGATTAGCATTGCTGTTGTGTGTGTGTGTGTGCTCAGTCACTCAGGTGCATCTGACTCTTTTGTGACCCCATGGACTATGGCCCACCAGGCTCTCCTGTCCATGGAGTTTTTCAAGCAAGAATACTGGAATGGGTTGCTATTTCTTCCTCTGGGGGATCTTCCCGACCTAGGGACTGCACCCACATCTTCTGCATTGACATTTCCTGCATTGACAGGTGGATTCTTTATCACTGAGCCATCTGGGAAGCCAATTGATAAGGATTGCTGCTGCTAAGTCGCTTCAGTCGTGTCCGACTCTGTGCGACCCCATAGATGGAAGCCCACCAGGCTCCCCTGTCCCTGGGATTCTCCAGACAAGAACACTGCAGTGGGTTGCCATTTCCTTCTCCAATGTATGAAAGTGAAAAGTGAAAGGGAAGTCGCTTAGTCGTGTCCGACTCTTAGCTACCCCATGGACTACAGCCTACCAGGCTTCTCCATCCATGGGATTTTCCAGGCTGGAGTGGGGTGCCATTGCCTTCTCAGGATAAGGATTGCTAATGATTACCAAATGTTACATACTTTTTAGGTATGTAACAATAGCTTACATAACAATCTCTTCCTGCTTTGTGTTAGTCACAGCTCAGTCTTGTCTGACTCTTTGCGACCCCATGGACTGTAGCCCACCAGGCTCTTCTGTCCATGGAATTCTCCAGGCAAGAATGCTGGAGTGGGTAGCCATTCCCTTCTCCAGGGGTTCTTCCTGATCCAGGAATTGAACCCAGGTTTCCTGCATTTCAGGCACATTCTTTACCATCTGAGCCACCAGGGCCTCTTTCATGCTTTAAAGCTCTACAAACATGAGAGAAAAACCCAGCTTAGCAACACTCTCCTGCACACTCAGCTGGATAATGCCAGTTTTCTGGACTTTCCACTTCTAGTTGCCATATCTTCCAGCAAATTACAGATTGCATGATAAACCATGCCTTTCAGAAATTATGACCCTCTGTACTACACACTTTTTTAACCTGTGAAAAACCAAGTGAGGAAAAGCAGAAGGAAAATTAGAAAATAAATCCTCAGGATGGGTTTATTTCTTTATCTTCCTGTGGATTAGCTCTGTTGTTGTTTTCCTTTTCAAAACTATAACCCTCACAGCCCAGTGATGAATTCTAGACTGCTCTTTAAAGACTCCTCAAAGGAAAAACAGTGGCTGTGTTTCTGGTATGTTTAAGTGGAAAATCAGTATCTCCTGCTTAGGGAAATGAGAAATATTAAGCAGTTAGCTGTTGCATTACATAGTAATCTCAGTTAGTCAGTTCAGTTGCTCAGTCGTGTCTGACTCTTTGTGACCCCATGGACTGCAGCACATCAGGCTTCCCTGTCCACCACCAACTCCTGGAGCTTACTCAAACTCAGCAATCTCAGTCATCAGCTATAAATTTTCAGTTGAACACCCGTGGTGCTTTACAGTGTCAGATATGCTAGTCATTTAGCAATTATGTTATACTCATAACCATTCCATCTAGAGCTCTGCTCTAAACAAAATGATCAAGGCAGAACAAAAGAAAGGCAAATTTCAGATTGGTGGCCCAACTTAATTAAAGCACAGAATGAATTGTTAGATGGCAGCATTAATACTAGTCCTATATTTTACCTTCTATAGACAGAGAAGACTATTTAGATCCATTTTACTCATTAATTCCATAGGTTTTTTTATTTTTAGGTAATTATTTTATTTAATATTCATTTACTTATTTATTTGACTGCATCAGATCTTAGTTGCAGCATGTGTATCTCGTTTCCTGACCAGGGAATCGAACCTGGGTCCCCTGCATTAGAAGTGAAGAGTCTTAACCACTGGACCTCCAGGTACATCCCCCTATAGCTGTTTTTGAGTTCTTATGTTTTCTGGACATTGCTCTAAGAGTTTGGAATAAAATTGTCTGTTTGTACTTTCACTAGGCTTATATTCTAGAGGAGGAAGCAGACATTAAAAAAAGACAAAAAGTAAACAAACAAGATAATTACAGATAGCAACACTTGCTTTGAGGCCAAGAAAACAGTACAGTGTTATAAGGTTGCATCATTTATAACAATTTTTGTTTAAAAAGTTATATGTCAATTATACCTCTGTTAAAAAAAAAAAACCCAAACAAAAAACAAAACCCCTCATTCAAAGTTGTTTAAACAACATGGGAATTTATTGGTTCAGGTAGCTGAAAATATAGAGGTATGGATGATTTGGGGTTTAGTTGATCCAGGAGATAAGCAGTGTCAATACTGACCCAGTTTTCTCACCACAGAAGAGGCTTCATCTTAGAGCTGGGTACCCTCAGGGGAGGAGGAGGTCTACTAGCTGGAGTCAGGTACCATGCGTCCTTGTTCATAGGCAACTGGGCTTCTGCATTCTAGTTAAAGGTGCTGAGATTCATTAACTTAGGGCTCTTTCCCATCATAGTATCGGTGACTGAAGATGGAAATAAAATCTGGTTACTGTAAGCCAGTCAAGTCCCATTCCTAGAGGTGGGACAGTGGGGCTACATGGGAGCGGGTAGATACTGGGAAAGATACATCTGCTATTAGCAAAAAAACAAGGAGGGATTGATGCTGGCCAAGTACCTAAAAATGTTCACTACAGAAAGCAACCAGGACCAAGAGATACTTCATAGTGGAAGAAGTGAGTGGAGAAATGAATGACAAGAAGAAGCTAGGTGTGCTGATATCTGGGGAAAGAGCACTTCAGGCAGAAGAAGCACCAAGTATAAAGGCCCTGAGGTAGAAATGAATTGTTATATATTTTATGAGCAAGTATGTAGCAGAGTGTGATGTCACAGAGGTGGAGCAGTGTGGTGATTTAGTACTTGCCAGTTTAGCTAAACTGTAACTACTTTTGCCAAAATCCCCTTCCTTGTACAGTTTTAGATTAGACTTGGCCATAACAATCTTTGAAAAGTGGTATCCATGTTTATGGGGCTTCCTTGGTGGCTCAGCCAGAATCTGCCTACAATGCAGGAGACCCGGGTTCGATCCCTAGGTTGGGAAGATCCCCTGGAGAAGGGAATGGCAACCCATTCCAGTGTACCTGCCTGGAGAAGTCCATGGACAGAGAAGCCTGGCAGGCTACAGTCCGTGGGGTTGCAAAGAGTTGGATACAGCTTAGCAACTGAACAGGGCTCCCTGGTGGCTCAGAGGTTGAAGCATCTACCTGGAATGAGGGAGACCCGGGTTCGATCCTTGGGTTGGGAAGATCCTCTGGAGAAGGAAATGGAAACCCACTCTAGTACTCTTGCCTGGAGAACCCCATGGAGGGAGGAGCCTGATAGGCTACAGTCCATGGGGTCACAAAGAGTCAGACATGACTGAGTGACTTCACTTACTCACTAGCAACTGAACAACAGCAACAATCCATGTTTATATCCAGAGGGCTGGTGTACTAAGGCACCGTTGCATTTCCCATGATCCTGTGACTGGTCTAATGACTCACCTGGGTATATGGGGCACTTGGCATGTTTGCAAAGTGCCTCTAGCTCTGGCAAGACTGTTCCCTAAGCATCTCTGAACCTTGGACCATGTGTATGTGTGGTCAGGGTGTGAGCACCTCCTGCAGATCACTCTCATCATCCAAGCTGGAGGCCTGGAGGAAGTGAGAGACAGAAGGGGACTCCAAGTTCATACCTGTGGTGTCTAGCTTGTATTTTCAGGTTCCTGTTAGTCCTTGCTCTCGTCTTCTTGTCCCGCCCCCACCCCCCGCCCCCCACCGCCGATTACCTGCCTTGCTAACTTCAAGCCAGGTACCAAATATGGAAGCAGTAGCCTTATATATATTGTTTAACAATTGCTTAATATCAAACTCATGCAATAGCTTTGGATAAAAGTCCAACTCACATGGAATTTGGTACAGGAAGTGGTTCCAGAAAAATAAGACCCTAAGGAAAAGTTTTTGAATCAGTTCTCTGAATTAGTTCTGGATTCTCAGGAATTGTTTCTCTGATCTTATTAGATATAGAGACATAATAATCCTGTCTTCAGTGATGAAGAAAACAATGGTAGTTCACAGCATGCAGAGGGAAACAGTTAATAAAATGACTACCTGTAGTTACCTGTGATCAAACCTGCATAGAAGACAAGTCCTTAGGGGATCAAGTATTTGCTGCCATAAAACATTAAATGAAAATAGGGAGTGAAATGGGATTGAGTGGTTGCTTATATATGTATGGGAATAGAAATAGAAAGAAAGTGACGAGTTTAGGACTTCAAATTTCCAGAAAACTTTTATTATTGTTACAAAAAAATCCACTTATCTCCTGTAGCTGCAGGACTGAGATTTCTGAAAATAGACACCTACAGAGTCTAAGCTTGTATATGGCTGAATAACAGGATAAATTGAATGCTCAATCTCTCAAGGTCTTTTGTGTCAATTTGGGACTTTGATTGGGAAAGAATGGGACCCTGAAAATTTAGAGAAAGATACATGGAAAAATTCTCATAAAGCTGGGGACCCTTAAGCTCTAAATTATGTTGTGTTTCCCCTTACTTGAAGAAGCAGCTCTTCTTCTGCAAGAGAATATTAGGCTCCCCTCACCTCTCTTCAGGGTTTCCCTGATAGCTCAGTTGGTAAAGAATCTGCCTGCAACACAGGAGACCCCGGTTCAATTCCTGGGTTGGAAAGATCCGCTGGAGAAGGGATAGGCTACGCATTCCAGTATTCTTGGGCTTCCTTGTGGCTCAGGTGGTAAAGAATACACCTGTAATGCAGGAGACCTGGGTTCAATCCCTGGGTTGGGAAGATCCCCTGGAGAAGGGAAAGACTACCCACCCCAGTATTCTGGCCTGGAGAATTCCGTCGACTATATAGTCCATGGTGTCTCAAGAGTCGGACACGACTGAGCGACTTTCATCATTCATAATTCACCTCTCCTCAGGTATTTAAGTTGCAAGGGTATATTATACAATATATAAATACAGTGTAAGTTTACATAAGACAAGTTTGTGCTAAGTCGCTTCAGTTGTGTCTGACTCTTTGTGACCCTATGGACTATAGCCCACCAGGCACCTCTGTCCATGGGATTCTCCAGACAAGAATACTGGAATAGGTTGCCATGCCCTCCTCCAGGGGATCTTCCTGACCCGGGATCAAACCCATGTCTTTTATGTCTCCTGCATTGGCAGGCAGGTCCTCTACCACTAGCACCACATAGGTTTACATGATTTAATTTTATATTGACTCTGCTAATAGAGGAGAGCTATTGCAGAGGATGGCACTGAGAGGTATTCAGGAAGTGCTTGGTGAAGATGATCAGTCCCTTGCTTAAGGAAGACATTGACATGAGGTTAGGAAGGTGTAAGTAAAGCAGCAGTCACCTCTGTGTTCAGGAATCCATGTGTAGGATCATGTCCTCCTACAGCTCACATACATTGTCTCTGACCTGCTGGCTCATGGTGGTGTCATGGGACAGCAGTTTCTGGTATTCTAGCTGCTGCTGGGCCTCCTTCAGTCCCTCCTAATCATGGGCCAGGTATGCATGCAAAGCCATGATGAAGAGTGTCAGCTTCTTCTTCAGGTCACTCACATCACTGAAATTGAGACAGATACAAGTTCTCATTCATCCTCATGGCTTCCCGCCCTCCCTCACTTCACATTCATCCTTCCTTTCAGGCCCAGTATCAGATATAGGAACAACATCCTTACACGGACTCTTGTACTAGCTCTCACATTGCTCAGTGTCAAGCCTCCATGATAAATCTTATTCTGTATCACTTATAACAGATCTCTTTGATTAAGCCCCAACTGATATACAGAAATAGTTCAAACTAGAACTAACAGGCTAAGATAAGGAGTGCTCATTTTATTTTAAATGCATTGAGAATCTTTTGGATAGGTTTAAACAGCTTGCTCTAATGAGACTTAATTTAGGAGAGTTATGGGTATAAGCAAGCCACGCAGTTCTATTGTAATAGTGTAGGTGAGATGGTTACGTGAACTAGGAAGGTAGTAGTGTAGCTGGAAATAAGCTCTCAATATATTTCAGAGGTGACTAGCTAATGAACTAGATGTAGATGATAAGCGGAAGAAAAGAAGACTCCTAAGTTTCTTTTTTGAGCAACTAAGTAGAAGAGCCCTGAAAGACTGGGGAAAACAGATCAATAGTTCTATCTTGCAATTATTAAATTTGAGAATCATATTTGACATCTAGTCAATAAGATATAATAATTAGGTCTCAAGATAGAGTTAAGTGCTGAAAATGTGAATTTGGAAATTATCCTCATGAAGGTGATATATAAAACCCAGGGGTACGATGGGATCATCCAGAGAGAAAGTGGACAAACATTATTATTCAGTTATGGCATAATAATTGAGTAAAGAATACTATTTTTTGTGTTTTTTTTGGAAGTCCACCATGTACTCATGGGTAACTAGGTGATTATGTAACACAATGCCACACACATAATATTTCTCTGACTATCAAATGGCAATCAAATGCTATAAGGTAATAATAATAGTAACTCTAATCAGGATAACCATTATTAATATGAATTAACTTTGCAATAGGAAAATATTGTGATACAATTATTGTTATTTGCTATTCCTTGCCTTATCAGGACTGTGGAATATGACTTGCATGTTTAGAAGTATTTGTCATTGTTGTTCAGTCACTAAGTCAAGTGTATTTCTGCAACCCTATGGACTTTTCTGTACACCAGGTTCCTCTGTCCTCTATTATCTCCCAGAGTTTGCTCTGATTCATGTTCATTGAGTCAGTGATGCTATCTAACCATCTCATCCTCTGCTTCTCCTTTTGCCATAAATCTTTCCTAGCATTGGATCTTTTCCAATGAATCAGCTCTTTACATCAGGTGGGTAAAGTATTAGAGCTTCAGCTTCAGCATCAGTCCTTCCAATGGATATTCAGGATTGATTTCCTTTAGGATTGACTGGTTTGATCTCCTTGCAGTTCAAGGACCTCTAAAGAGTCTTCTCCAACACCACAATTCAAAAGCACCAATTCGTCAGCATTCAGCCCTCTTTATGGCCCAACTCTCATATCCATACATGACTACTGGAAAAACCATAGTTTTGACTATATGGACCTTTGTCAGCAAAGTTATGTCTTTGTTTTTCAATTCACTGTCTAGGTTTGTAACAGTTTTCCTTTCAAGGATCATATCAGGTATCAAAATTATGAGGCAGAGATTATTAGGCAGATTCTGGTTCTTGTCCTTGGAAATAAGACAATGTGTACTTGTCTGAAAAGCTGCTTTAAAATAGATTTTTTTCCTTTTAAAAATCATCTTATTCTCTATTGTCTAGAGACATAACTAACTCAATTCATGTCAATATTATTTTGGGATAAGTGGGAAAATTACTCTTTTCAGTTCGGCACTAGGATGATCAAAATGCAACACCATCTGAAACTGGTCCCATAGCTTCTTGCATACAATGGTAGAAACCTAGATTTATTTTTTTTTTTCCTTGTTGTTGAGTCACTTAGTTGTGTCCAACTCTCTGAGACTCCATGGACTGCAGGATGCCAGGCTCTTGTGTCCATGAGATTTCCCAGGCAAGAATACTGGAGTGGATTGCCATTTCCTTATCTAGGGGATCTTCCCAATCCAAGTACCGAACCTGTGCTACCTGAAAGTCTTCTGCATTGCAGGAGGATTCTTTAGTGCTGACTCCAGTACTGATCCAGTCCAGCACTGAGTCCAGTCCACTAATCTGGACTTCCCATTTTGGCCTTGGCATGGTCCCAAGTCATCAGTGAGATGCAATGCAGAGACTTTGGAGTCAGAGTCCTGGGTTCAAATTTTGGGTCTATCAACTATCTGGCTGATATATATCACTATTTACCTTAAAGATAAATTATTTATTTCCTTTGAGTCCCAGTTTTCCCACTAAAATGAAAATAATAACTAACTTCTAGAAATATTATGAGGATTAAATGAAATAACACAGTTCCTGGTATTTCCTGAGCAAATGCTTGATGTCTGCTAGCTGTTATCTGCAGCTCATGCTTAGTCAGTTATATCTATTCTATTTATGTCTCAGATCTCCCATAACACCCTAAATTTAACAGACCTTCTTCATCTTCCTCTTTCTCTTCTTTATTTTTATCCTCTCCCTTTCTTTAAAAAATTTTAATTTTTAATTTATTAAAAAATTGAATTATAGTTGATTTATAATGTTATATTAGTTTCAGCTGTGCAGGAGACTGATTCAGTATTTTTACAGATTATACTCCATTAAAAATTATTATAAAACAATGGCTATAATTCCCTATGCTATGCCATGTATCTTTGTTGCTTATTTATTTTATACATAGTAGTTTGTGTTTTTGGAGAAGGCGATGGCACCCCACTCTAGTACTCTTGCCTGGAAAATCCCATGGACGGAGGAGCCTGGTAGGCTGCAGCCCATGGGGTTGCTAAGAGTCAGACACGACTGAGTGACTCCACTTTGACTTTTCACTTTCATGCATTGGAGAAGGAAATGGCAACCCACTCCAGTGTTCTTGCCTGGAGAATCCCAGGGACAGGGGAGCCTGGTGGGCTGCTGTCTATTGGATTGCACAGAGTCGGACACGACTGAAGTGACTTAGCAGCAGCAGCAGTTTGTGTTTTAATCCCATAACCCCCAACTTGCCCCTTTCCTCTTCTTTCTCCCCTCTGGTAACTACCAGTTTGTTTTCTATATCTGTGAGTCTGTCCCTGTTTTGCTAAATACATTCATTTGTATTATTTTTTAGATTCCAGATATAAGTGATATCATACAGTTTTTGTCTTTTTCTGATTTATTTCACTAAGCAAAAATGTAATTTCTAGTTCTATCCATGTTGTTGCAAGTGGCAGAACTTCATTCTTTTTATTTTTATGGCTGAGCAATATTCCATTGTATGTACCACATCTTTTTTATCTGTTCCTCTGTTGATGGGCACTAGGCATGCTTCCACATCTTTGATATTGTAAATAGTGCTTCTATGAACATTAGTGTGCAAGTGTCTTTTTGAATTAGTGTTTTTATTTTTTTTCAGATATATATCCAGAAGTGGAATTGCTGAGTCATATGGTAATATATTTTTAGTTTTTTGAGAAAACTTGTTTTCTATAGTGGCTGTACCAACTTATGTTCCCATCAGCAGTACAAGGGTTCCCTTTCCTCCAGATCCTCACAAGCTTTTGTTATTTATAGACTTTTTGATGAGAGTTATTCTGATAGGTGAGACGGTGTCTCATTGCTGTTTTGATTTACAATACATAAGTATATCAAATAAATGTGTAGTATGTCTTAAACTTACACATTGTTTTATGTCAATTGCATCAGTAAAAAAGAAATTTTCTTTAAAAATTTATTTTAAATTGGAGGATAATTGTTTTACTTTGTTGTGTTGGCTTTTCCCGTATGAAGAAAATTTTGTATTATAGCTTTCTATTTCTCAGAGATTTATGCACATGATACACAAATAAAATTGTGGTGGTTTTGAACATTTTCCACACAAGTTTAATACTCTTCAAGAGGTGTGAAGCCTAATTCAAGTTCCCTTGAGTTTGCGTTGACTTAGTGATGTGCTGGAAATGAATAGAGAAAAGCAGAAGTGGTGATGTTGGACTTCAGAGACTAGGTCATGCAAGGCACTGTCACTCCTTTCTTCCTATTGAATTGTTCACTCTGGGTGAAGTTCATTGACTCGTCCTGAGCAGAGATCATGTGGATGAGAAACTGAGGCCTCCTGCCACTATCCAGTGACTAACCAAGGCCTCCAGCCAACAGCCGTGTGAGTAAGTCCTCCTGGAAGTGAATCCTCCTGTACTGACAACCTTCATATGTCTGCATCCCCAACTGACTTTGACTGAAACCCCACAAATGATGTGGAGTCAGAAAAACCCAGCTAAGCTGCTCCTGGCTTCCTGACCTTCAGAAACTCCTGTAAGATAATATATGCTTCTTGTTTTAAGCCACTGATATTTGGGGGTAATTCATAATGAAGCAATAGATAACTAATATAAACATGTTTCTCTATAAGAATAAACTTATTAGATAATATTTATTATATTAAAATGTGTAATATGTTATTATTGTGTTTCAGACACTGATTAAATATTTTGCCTGTATTATCTTCTTTGATTCTTATTGGGATCTAATGGTATAGGTTCAATTATAAATTTATTTTGCACAGGAGGAAATGGAGTCTTGGAGAGCTTATGTAACCTGCTTAAGTTAAGTGAGAAGCCTTACTCTGGGATTGTAATGCAGAAGTCCATACTACATTGACTCATTCTTCATAGAGTTAGAGTAAATCTCTTATTGATGTCTTTGACAGAGTGAGATACCAAGCATTATACACTCCACATTCCAGTGCTAATAATGCTGTTTTGTCCTTTCTTTTCCATAATATATGTTTTGAGCTTCCTAGGCTTGCTTTTTTTTTTTTTGTCAGTCTTAACCAAAGGAATCCCAGTACTTTGTCTTGAAACACAGGCCCTCCTAATCATGAAGAAAAGAAGACAGTGCCATATAAGAAGGAAATGTTTCTTTCCTCTTTCTTTGCACATGCAGAGAAAAACAGGAACTATTCTTGCTTATATTAATTTTGGATAAGGATAAGATACCTGGATTTCTGAGATTGTTGCTAACTACTGTTGATAATAGCCTTTAATCTCTGAAAGGTCAGTAATTTTGATTGGTTGTTTTTCTTAATAATGTGTGGCCTTGGTTATAATTTTGATGCAGGCATCACTTTTTTCTACAAGGTATAAAACTTGTGAACTCTGTGAATTCTGAAGGAGATCGTTATTTCCCTCTTATTTCACATTCTTGAGGTAAAATAAAATTATTCTGCAAATTCCTTATTTAAACAAAGATCTTAGGAATCTTGTCTTATTTAAATTTAGCAAGGGTATACTTCAGTAGTACATTTTTTAGTGTTATTTGAGAAAGTCTTTTTGTTGCTGTCATGAATAATTACTTGGATGGCTATAAAATTCCTGGGTCACAGCTCTAACCTGGTACTGATCATTCAGTAGAGTTTGATTATTCTACTGTCTTCTGGCATGTTTTAGGTTGGAGAAAAATAAGAGGCAGATATTTTCTTGATACTTGTAGAGTCTATTTTTCTTTTTCTTCGAAATTATAGAATGGGGTGTGTGTGTGTGTGTGTGTATGTCTGCATTTTATCTTATTCTTTTTCTAGGATCCCACAAATACCTGGGCTCATGTATTTTTTCAAATGAGATTTTTTTTTTCCCTACTTGATTGTCAGTTGTGTTCTTGATTGTCAGTTTTTCTTTCATTGGAACATTTATACTCCTAACTGACTCTGTCCTCTACCCTCCACATGTATTATCTTTTCTCATTGTTTCTTCTCCTCATTTTTATCTTCAATACTGATTTTCTGGGGGTGGGTGACTTTTTCTTCTGTTTCAGAGGGTAGAGGTGGATAAGTGATTCAACAATGTACATCTCAGTCTATCTTGACTGATTCATGCATTTAGTGAGAATTCCACCAGGATTTTCCAAGTTCTTTTTTTTTTTTATCATTTTGTCCCAAAGTCAGCTTTTACAATTTTATGTGTCATCAGGATAGAAAATTAAGAAGAAAATTTATTTGATGTTTGTCATCATCTCTTGCCATATTTTCTTAGAAGTCAAAATACAGTAATTTCAAATGCTTTCAAGTACAAAATGATATATGTGTCTCCCCTTGTTTTCAGAAATCTCTTTGGAAACTTACTAGACTCTAATTTACTTCTCATTTTTTCATTAATGATTAGACTATAAATATCTCACCTACATTTTCTCTACTGATATTTTAAGCAATATATTTCTAATTATATAGAGTTTAAAACAATGCTTTGATCTCTGTTCTGGAAATTAGGAACACTCACTAATTGATCTTTATGAAACATTTATATTTTAGGATAAAAATATTAATCACAGTTTTATAAATTTCTTATTAATTAACAAGGTTGAAAATTTGCAAACAATTGTGAAAACAATTCTTCATCAACTTTCTAAAAATCTCTCACAAAGCTTGAAAGAAAATGTACTATATCATAGAACATGTTCCTTTGTGTCCATTTCAGATTAAGGAAATAGATTGATTATCATACATTTAGAACTGTTCTTTATGCAGTGGGGAATACGAAAGGAAACCATTCTTGAATTTAAGGGAACTTAAAACCCTCTTAAAAACGCTGAGAAATGCTGGGCTGGAGGAAGCACAAGTTGGAATCACGATTGCCAGGAGAAATGTCAATAACCTCAGATATGCAGATGACACCACCCTTATGGCAGAAAGTGAAGAAGAACTAAAGAGCCTCTTGATGAAAGTGAAAGAGAAGAGTGAAAAAGTTGGCTTAAAGCTCAACATTCAGAAAACTAAGATCATGGCATCTGGTCCCATCACTTCATGGGAAATAGATGGGGAAACAGTGGAAACAGTGTCAGACTTGATTTTTTTGGGCTCCAAAATCACTGCAGATGGTGACTGCAGCCATGAAATTGAAAGATGCTTACTCCTTGGAAGGAAAGTTATGACCAACCTAGATAGCATATTCAAAAGCAGAGATATTACTTTGCCAACAAAGGTCTGTCTAGTCAAGGCTATGGGTTTTTCCAGTGGTCATGTATGGATGTGAGAGTTGGACTATCAAGAAAGCTGAGCGCTGAAGAATTGATGCTTTTGAAGTGTGGTGTTGGAGAAGACTCTTGAGAGTCCCTTGGACTGCAAAGAGATCCAACAAGTCCATCCTAAAGGAGATCAGTCCTGGGTGTTCATTGGAAGGACTGATGTTGAAGCTGAAACTTCAGTAGTTTGGCCAGCTGATGCGAAGAGCTGGCTCATTGGAAAAGACCCTGATCTGGGAAAGATTGAGGGTGAGAGGAGAAGGGGATGACAGAGGATGAGATGGTTGGATGGCATTAGCAACTCAATGGACATGGGTTTGGGTGGACTCTGGGAGTTGGTGATGGACTTGGCTTACTGTGGGGTCACAGAATCAGACACGACTGAGTGATTGAACTGAACTGAAAACCCTCTTGGAAACAAAAGAATCATGACACAATACATGACTATGTACATATATAATTGATGATCATGGATGAAAAAGAAAAAGAAAATTACCTGCGAGGTGATTCTATCCACTGGCAGTTTATTTGTTTATTTATTTTTACGTTACATGATAAAGCAAGATATTGAACTGCTTGACATTTAAAAATAAAATAAAATCTTTCTTCTCTGTGGGGTTGTCTTTAGTTTGTGTTTAAATTATGTAAGGAGCAACATACTTCCCAAGATGAATTGTTTAGAAAGTAGTTTGTTTCAAGTATTGTTGACTGTCTTACTTTTAACAAAATCTTTAATCTCTTTGCTTACTAAATACAAAAAGATAAAAAGACAGACATCTCTGAAGCTGCAGTATCTCTTTAAACTTTATTATTATTATTTTTTTTTAGGAAACAAAAAAGGAGTCAATATTTGTGGGTCAGAATTTCTTTAGGTTTTATGCTGCTGGGAAATTATGTATAATTTGATATTGGATTGTAGCAGAATGACATTTTTTTTTTCTTTTGTTCCAGTTGCTTTAACCTTAGCATGCCACCTAGCAGTGCTGAATTCAATAGCAGACCTTTCTGCAGACAGAAATTTCCTAGAATCAATATATTGGCCACACTGTGTCATGGAATAAAGACCTCACTAGTTTCTTTTCCTTGGATAGTTTCATATTTTTTCCTTGTTTTGGGGCTGTTTGAATGTGAAAGGATTAGTTGCTTCGTTGTGTCTTGCTTTTTGTGACCCCATGGACTATAGCCCGCCAGGCTTCTCTGTCCAAGAAATTCTCTAGGAAAGAATACTGGAACAGGTATCCATTGTTTTCTGCAGGGGATCTTCCTGAGCTAGGGGTCAAACCAGGGTCTCCGGCATTGCAGGTGGATTCTTCACGGTCTGAGTGCCTCGGAAGCCCATGATGCTGTTTGCTGCTGCTGCTGCTAAGTCACTTCAGTCGTGTCCAACTCTGTGCGACCCCATAGTCGGCAGTCCATCAGGCTCCGCGGCCCCTGGGATTCTCCAGGCAAGAACACTGGAATGGGTTGCCATTTCCTTCTCCAATGCATGAAAATGAAAAGTGAAAGTGAAGTCGCTCAGTCGTGTCTGACCCTCAGCGACCCCATGGACTGCAGCCTTCAAGGCTCCTCCGTCCATGGGATTTTCCAGGCAAGAGTACTGGAGTGGGGTGCCATTGCCTTCTCTGATGGTGCTGTTTAAGAATACACAAAACTAGGGGTACTTTGAAATATCTGCATGACTGTACTCAGCAAAGGTTTTCTTAGTATAGCAAATCTCTTAACTTTCTGGGACGAAAAAAGAAATAGAGTAGGGGAGGGAAGAGAGAGAGAGCAAGAGAGATTAATTAAGTTCTATATATCATAAATGACCTTGTTTTGAAAATTTTTATGACCGTTACATGTCTTTCAATAAGTTATTTAATAGCTCTGTTCATAACTCCAGAAATGAAAACACTGATATTGTTCCCAAAAGGGTGTTGTATAGGTTAAGTAAAAGAATTTCACAGACTCTCCCTACCTCCTCAGCCAGATTCACCAGTACCTGGCCCAGTTGTATCAGCCCTGGGCACTTCCCAAATGCCATGCAACCAGCCACACTAGGACAAACTCCATAAGCAGTAGGATAAAACTGGTCCCAAGACCTCCTATGCCCAGCAATGGGATGTAGCAGGAACCAGCCCCCTATCTGCAGGCCAGCAGAGGCCATTCAAGGTAGAGTCTGGCAGCCAGTTGGACCAGGGGCCCTGTCTACCAGCATTCCCACAGTAGTAAGCCCTGTCACAACAGAAGGGTCCACAAAGTTTATTGCAGCACTGTTTACAGTAGACAAGACATGGAAGCAATTTAGATGTCCATCAACAGATGAATGGATAAAGAAGATGTGGTATATACATACAATGAAATATTACTCAGCCATAAAAAATGAAATTATGTCATTTTCAGCAACATGGATGGACCTAGAAATTATCATACTAAGTGAAGTCAGATAGAGAAAGTCAACTACCTCATGATTTCACTTACATGTGGAATCTAAAAAATGAAAGAAATAAGGAACACATGTATACCTGTGGCGGATTCATTTTGATATTTGGCAAAACTAATACAATTATGTAAAGTTTAAAAATAAAATAAAATTAAAAACAAACAAAAAAAAACAAACATAAAACTGAAACAGATTCATAGATACAGAGAACAAACTGGTGGTTGATAGAGGTGAGGGATGAGATGAATAGGCAAGGAAGATTAAGATGTGCAAACCTCCAGTTATAAAACAAGTTATGGGGATGTAACATACAGCACAGGGTTTATAGTCAGTAATATTGTAAAAACTTTGTATGATGATAGATGACAACTGTGGTGTCCCCAGTAGCTCAGATGGTGAAGAATCTGCCTGCAATGCAGGAGACCCAGGTTCAATCCCTGGGTCAGGAAGATCCTCTGGAGAAGGGAGTGGTAATCCACTCCACTGTTCTTGCCTGGAGATTTCCATGGACAGAGGAGCCTGGCAAGCTATAGTCCATGGGGTCACAAAGATGGTAACTAGACATTGTGGTGATGATTTTGTCATGTATGAAAATATGTAATCACTTTATACCTTAAGTATAAATGGGTTGAATGCCCCAACCAAAAGACAAAGACTGGCTAAATGTATACAAAAACAAGACCCCTATATATGCTGTCTACAAGAGACCTACCTCAAAACAAAGGACACACACAGACTGAAAGTGAAGAGCTGGGAAAAGATATTTCACGCAAATGGAGAACAAAAGAAAGCAGGAGTAATGATATTCATATCACAGATTGATATGAATCCCTTCTCTTCCTGCCCCCAATCCTTCCCAGCATCAGAGAATCCTGCCCCCCAATCCTTCCCACTCTTGAGAGTACCTTGGACTGCAAGGAGATCCAACCAGTCCATTCTAAACGAGATCAGTCCTGGGTGTTCTTTGGAAGGACTGATGCTGAAGCTGAAACTCCGGTACTTTAGCCATCTCATGCGAAGTCTTTTCCAATGAGTCAACTCTTCCCATGAGGTGGCCAAAGTACTGGAGTTTCAGCTTCAGCATCAGTCCTTCCAAAGAACACCCAGGACCGATCTCCTTTAGAATGGACTGGTTGGATCTCCTTGCAGTCCAAGGCACTCTCAAGAGTCTTCTCCAACACCACACTTCAAAAGCATCAATTCTTCAGTGCTCAGCTTTCTTCACAGTCCAACTCTCACATCCATACATGACCATTGGAAAAACCATAGCCTTGACTAGACGGATCTTTGTTGACAAAGTAATGTCTCTGCTTTTGAATACGCTATCCAGTTTGGTCATAACGTTCCTTCCAAGGAGTAAGCGTCTTTTAATTTCATGGCTGCAGTCACCATCTGCAGTGATTTTGGAGCCCCCCAAAATCAAGTCTGACACTGTTTCCCCATCTATTTGCCATGAAGTGATGGGACCAGATGCCATGATCTTAGTTTTCTGAATGTTGAGCTTTAAGCCAACTTTTTTACTCTCCACTTTCCCTTTCATCAAGAGGCTTTTTAGTTCCTCTTCACTTTCTGCCATAAGGGTGGTGTCATGTGCATATCTGAGGTTATTGATATTTCTCCTGGCAATCTTCAAAGAATTCCAACATATAGAGTCTAAACAACATGCTTCTGAATAACCAAAAAGTCACAGAAGAAATAAAAAAAGAAATCAAAATATGCATAGAAGAGAATGAAAATGAAAACACAGCAACAAAAAACCTATGGGATTCAGTAAAAGCAGTGCTAAGGGGAAGGTTCATAGAAAATAAGCTTACCTCAAGAAACAAGAGAAAAGTCAAATAAATAACCTAACTCTACACTTAATGCAACTAGAAAAGGAAGAAATGAAGAACCCCAGGGTTAGTAGCAGAAAAGAAATCATAAAAATTAGGGCAGAAATAAGTGCAAAAGAAACAAAGGAGATCATAGCAAAAATCAACAAAGCTAAAAGCTGGTTCTTTGAGAAGATAAATAAAATAGAGAAACCATTAGCCAGACTCATCAAGAAAAAAAAGGGAGAAGAATCAAATCAACAAAGTTAGAACTGAAACTGGAGAAATCACAACAGACAACACAGAAATACAAAGGATCATAAAGATTTGCCAATAAAATGGGGAACTTGGAAGAAATGGATGAATTCTTAGAAAAATATAACTTTCCAAAACTGAACCAGGAAGAAATAGAAAATCTTAACAGACCCATCACAAGCACAGAAATCAAAACTGTAATCAGAAATCTTCCAACAAACAAAAGCCCACGTCCAGACGGCTTCATAGGTGAATTTTACGAAAAATTTAGAGAAGAGCTAACACCTATCCTACTTAAACTCTTCCAGAAAATTTCAGAGGAAGGTAAACTTCCAAACTCATTCTATGAGTCCACCATCACCTTAATGCCAAAACCAGACAAAGATGCCACAAAAAAAGAAAACTACAGGCCCAAATCACTGATGAACATAGATGCAAAAATCATTAACAAATTTTTAGCAAACAGAATCCAACAACATATTAAAAAGATCATACATCATGACCAAGTGGGCTTTATCCCAGGGATGCAAGGATTCTAAAATATTCATAAATCAATCAAAGTGATACACCACATTAACAAATTGAAAGATAAAAACCATATGATTATCTCAATAGATGCAGAGAAAGCCTTTGACAAAATTCAACATCCATTTATGATAAAAACCCTCCAGAAAGTAGGCATAGAAGGAACATACCTCAACAGAATAAAAGCCATATTTGATAAACCCACAGCAAACATTATCCTCAATGGTGAAAAATTGAAAGCATTTCTCCTAAAATCAGGAACAAGACAAGGGTCCCCACTCTCACCACTACTATTCAACATAGTTTTGGAAGTTTTAGCCATAGCAATAAGAGAAGAAAAAGAAATAAAAGGAATCCAAATTGGAAAAGAAGAAGTAAAACTCTCACCGTTTGTAAATGACATAATCCTCTACATAGAAAACCCTAAAGACTCCACCAGAAAATTACTAGAGCTAATTAATGAATATAGTAAAGTTGCAGGATATAAAATTAACACACAGAAATCCCTTGCATTCCTATACACTAACAATGAGAAAACAGAAAGAGAAATTAAGGAAACAATTTCATTGACCATCGCAACAAAAAGAATAAACTACTTAGAAATAAATCTACCTAAAGAAACAGAAGACCTATATATAGAAAACTATAAAACACTGATGAAAGAAATCAAAGATGACTCAAATAGATGGAGAAATATACCATTTCATGAATTGGAAGAATCAATATAGTGCAAATCAGTATACTACCCAAAGAAATCTATAGATTCAATGCAATCCCTATCAAGCTACCAATGGTATTTTTCACAGAGCTAGAAAAAATAATTTCACAATTTGTATGGAAACACAAAAAAATCTTGAATAGCCAAAGCAATCTTGAGAAAGAAGAATGGAACTGGAGGAATCAACCTGCCTGACTTCAGACTATACTACAAAGTTACAGTCATTAAAACAGTATGGTACTGGCACAAAGACAGAAATATAGATCAATGGAGCAAAATAGAAAGCCCAGAGATAAATCCACGCACCTATGGACACCTTATATTTGACACAGGAAGCAAAAATATACAATGGAGAAAAGACAATCTCTTTAACAAGTGGTGCTGGGAAAACTGGTCAACCACTTGTTAAAGAATGAAACTAGAACACTTTCTAACACCATACACAAAAATAAACTCAAAATGGATTAAAGATCTAAATGTAAGACCAGAAACTATAAAACTCCTAGAGGAAAACATGGGCAAAACTTTCTCTGACATAAAGCACAGCAGGATCCTCTCCCAGAGAAATGGAAATAAAAACTAAAATACACAAATGGGACCTAACTAAACTTAAAAGCTTTTGCACAATGAAGGAAACTGTAAACAAGGTGAAGAGACAGCCTTCAGAATGGGAGAAAATAATAGCAAATGAAGCAACTGACAAAGAATTAATCGCAAAAATATATAAGCAGCTCCTGCAGCTCAATACCAGAAAAATAAATGACCTAATCAAAAAATGGGCCAGAGAACTAAACAGACATTTCTCCAAAGAAGACATATAGATGGCTAACAAACACATGGAAAAATGCTCAACATCACTCATTATCAGAGAAATGCAAATCAAAACCACAGTGAGGTACCATTTCATGCCAGTCAGAATGGCTGCTATCAAAAAGTCTGCAAACAATAAACGCTGGGGAGGGTGAGGAGAAAAGGGAACCATCTTACACCGTTGGTGGGAAATACAAACTAGTACAGCCACTATGGAGAACAGTGTAGAGATTCCTTAAAAAACTGGGAATAGAACTGCCATATGACCCAGCAATCCCACTGCTGGGCATACACACCAAGGAAACCAGAATTGAAAGAGACACGTGTACCCCAATGTTCATTGCAGCACTGTTTACAATAGCCAGCACATGGAAGCAACCTAGATGTCCATCAGCAGAGGAATGGATAAGAAAGCTGTGGTACATATACACAATGGACTATTACTCAGCTATTAAAAAGAATGCATTTGAATCAGTTTCTAATGAGGTGGATGAAACTGGAGCCTATTATACAGAGTGAAGTAAGTCAGAAAGAGGAATACCAATACAGTTTATTGATGCAAATATATGGAATTTAGAAAGATGGTAACAATGACGCTATATGCGAGATAGCAAAAGAGACACAGATGTAAAGAACAGACTTTTGCACTCTGTTGGAGAAGGTAAAGGTGGGATGATTTGAAAGAATAGCATTGAAACATGTATATTATCATATGTGAAATAGATTGCCAGTCCAGTCGATTGATGCTACCAGTCAGTCCACATCACCACCCATTCAGTTTGTTGCATGAGACAGGGTACTCAGGGCTGGAGCACTGGGATGACCCTGAAGGATGGGATGGGGAGGGAGTGGGAGGGGGGTTCAGGATGGGGAACACATGTACACCCATGGCTGATTCATGTCAATGTACAGCAAAAACCACTACATTATTGTAAAGTAATTAGCTTCCAATTAAAATAAATAAATTAATTTAAAAAAATAAATAAAAATATGGAATCACTTTGTTGTATGCCTGAAACTAGTATAATATTGTAGTCAATTGTATTTCAATTAAAATTTTAAAAAAAGCAGTTGCAATTTTTTTTAGACATTGTGAGTGCTGGCTCATATACTGTTCTCCACTGATTTCAGGCCAGGTTGCTTCTATGTGTGTATAATACTTTCATGTTATCTAATGTTGTCTCAGAGAAGACAATGGCACCCCACTCCAGTACTCTTGCCCAGAAAATCCCATGGACGCAGGAGCCTGGTAGGCTGAAGTCCATGGGGTCGCTAAGAGTCGGACACAACTGAGCGACTTCACTTTCACTCTTCACTTTCATGCATTGGAGAAGGAAACGGCAACCGACTCCAGTGTTCTTGCCTTGAGAATCCCAGGGACAGGGGAGCCTGGTGGGCTACTGTCTGTGGGGTCACACAGAGTCGGACACGACTGAAGCGACTTAGCAGCAACAGCAGCAGCAGCAGCAGCAATGTTGTCTCATGGGTCTCAAGGAGTTGGACATGATTGAGTGATTGAGCATGCATGCACACAATGTCTCATTGATCCAAGCGAGGAGATTTGCCACATAAAAAAATTCTGAGCACACGGGCCCTATTTAATCTTCTTATGCACAATTCAAATTCTTTTCCTCAAGATCTCTTGTTTCCCGCAAAGAAGACTCCTTCCCTCCTCTCAAGATTCTTCCCCAAATGGAATTGGGTGGCACTAGAGGTAAAGAGCCTGGTGGGCTGTAGTCCATACGGTCACAAAGAGTTGAATGAGACTGAAGTGATTTAGCATGCACACACAGTGGTAAAGAACTTGCCTGCCAATGCAGGAGACATAAGAGACGTGGGTTTGATCCTTGGGTTGGGAAGATCCCCTGGGGGAAGGCATGGCAACCCACTCCAGTGTGCTTGCCTTGGAGTATCCCATGGACAGAGGAGCCTGGCAGGCTACCGTCCATAGGATCGCACAGAGTTGGACACAACTGAAGTGACTTAGCTCACACATAGTTATTATAAGCTTAATTTGTATGTGATTTTCTCATTTTAATATCATTAACTAAGAAAATTCTGCTGCTAAGGGCATCTACAATGGCACATGCATTTTAGTGTCTGTTGGACCATTACTCCATCTCATCAAATTCTATTCTTGTTTCAATTTTGTTGTAACAAGAATGGAAATAGTCTCCAAATTCTCTTCTTTATTTTTACAAGGTCTTGATAACTTGTATTACCTCGAATTTACTGACATCACACATTCTATTTCTATAACTAACTTTGATACATTTCCTCTTATCCAATAAAAATATTCTCCTCTGACCAGGGCTGCCCACTCAATACCACATAGAGTCTATTGATTGGCAGCTGAATCCAAAGTTATTCTCTCTCAGTGTATAGTGCTGGGTGGTTTCTCATTTGGTACTTTGAAATTCCTTCTGTTCCAGTTAACTATTGCTATTTAACAAGCTATCCCTAAACTTACTGGCTTAAAACAGCTTTAGTATTTTGTTGTATTTTACTATTTTGTTGATGGGGAATTTGTGGATTCTGGTGATGCGTCTGTTCCCTGTGGTGCTGCCGAAGGTCTCTTGGTGGTATAGAGCTGGCAGATGGGCTGGTTTGAACGGTTCAAAATGGCTTGGCTCACATGTCTGCCACTTCGATGGCAATGCCTGGAAGGCTGGCCTTAGCATCTCAGGATGGTTGGAGCTCAGGGCTCCTAGAGCAAATGTTCCAAGTGGACCAGGCAGGAGATGAAAGCCTTTCAAGACCTAGTCTTACAATTTCCAGAATATCAGTCTTGTCACATTCAAACAATTCACTAAGGCCAGCTCAGATTCAAGAAGGGGGGAATTAGAATTAGTTCTTCAATAGAACAATAGCAAGAATTTGTGATTATCTTTAATCACCTATACTTGTCCTGCAGATTTAGTCTAAAACAATGTTAAGGATAAGTGGCATGGCAAGCAATTTAGAAGTGATTACTTTGCCTGCCTGATTCACATTTGTTAGTGTGTGTTTTACTATATATTTTATGAACCAAGTGATAAGTACATGTCCTTTTAAATTTTGCTAATTCAGCAGTGAGTGCAAGATGAGTTTGGTTGTAGAGAAAGTCTACTTTCTAGCCACAACAGTGTCAACAGTGATGATGGCCACAGCTACTACTATTTTCACCTCCACCAGCACTGTTTACTTAGGACCTGTGAGCTGTGTGCCTGGCACTTATGAGCTTTACATTGGCTCTAATACCAAGATAATTCTACAAAGAAGAATCATTATCTTCATTCTGTATACCAATACAGTAAAGCTCTGAGCAAATAAGTAAACTGTAGTTTAGTAGAGGCAGAAAGAGGTGACTGGAACCAGACTGAGTTCCAGTTCCAACTCAGCCACTATCTACCAGTCTATCTTTTGAGCAAGTTCCTTAGTTTAATTTGTGCTACAGTTTCCTGCTCTGTAAAAAAGGAACTAATAGCAGCAACCACTACATGAGAATGTAATGGGGAAATCTAGGTGCCAAGGACAGTACCTGACATTTGGGAAGTGTGAGCTATTATTATTACTATTCCCCAAGTTACAGAGCTTGTAAATATTTCATAATTCTGCAAGCTGCCACCTGGGATGAAAATGAAGAGCACCAAAATACCTAAGGAATCTTTTACTAACTTAGGGACTAGAGCTACAGTAAGTTTGCATCCTATTGAAAGTTGAGTGGACTTTGGCCTTCATAGCACTAAGTTCCAAGAAGTCTGATAATTAAGATCTGACTTTGCAAATGCTGTCTGTGTGTATCTGTGTATTTGTGTATCTGTGTGTATCTCATGGGGCTGCTACTGGCAAACTGCTTGTTCACCTTCAACCTCGATGGCTGTTCTTAGTATCTTGTCACAGTGCATGTTTAGTTGTTAAGCTGTGACCAACTCTTTGCTACCCTTTGAACCGTAGCCCACCAGGCTCCTCTGTCCATGGAATTTTTCAGGCAAGGATATTGGAGTGGGTTGCCATTTCCTCCTCCGGGGGATCTTCCTGACCCAGGGATCAAACCTGCGTCTCCTGTGTCTCCTGCATTGCAGGTAGGTTCTTTACCTGCTGAGCCATTGGGGGAGCTGTCTTTTAACTTTCATGGCAGTAGAGCCTAGACCCCTCACAAGGGTAGACATAGCCTGTCTGACTTGGATAATTTCACAGCGTCCAATGTTTCAAAAGAAAAAGGAAAACACATCCTGGTTTTATAAGTGTGTGTCCTCGTATCACTGCTGTCTTTGCCCATATGATCACTAGCTCCTTTTCTTTTTTAGACTTAACATTCAGTTCACATTTATTGAGTACATATCCTGTGAAGTATACATCATAATAATTAATTTATACTTTATGAATAGCTTTACCATGGACAATCTTTTTAAATCCATGCAGCATTTTACAACAGAGAAACTGGGGCTCCAAAATGTGGCGTGTCTTCCCCAAAGTAATAGACAGTGACAGAGACATATTCTCTAAAAATAAACTTTAAAAAACTGAATTATATCTATGTGCATAAAAATACACCAATCATCTGTATACATACTGATGGATTTTTCACACAGTGAATACACCCATGTAATATCCACTGGGGTTAAGAAATGCTGGACTGGAGAAGCGCCTCATGTCCTTGTCCAGTTTCAATCACTCTCCTTTCTTTCATGATTTCAAATGGCATCAATTAGGTTTGTCTGTTGTGTTTGACTTCTTTCAGTCAAGTTACGTTTTATGTCTATTTTAAATCACATTTATCCCTATTGTTTTATTGGACGTCTTAGTCTTCTTGGGCTGTGCTATAACAAAATCCCAAAGACTGGGTAGCTTAAATGATTTTTCTGAGATTTATTTTCTCAGTTATGGATGCTGGAATTCAGAGATCAAGGTGCCAGCATTGTTGGGTTCTGGTGAAGACTCTCCCCTGGGCTTATGGATGGCTGTCCTCTCCCTGTGTCCTCATGTGGCCTTTCCTTGGTATGTGCATATGAGGAGTGATGAGATCTGGTGTCTTTTCCTCCTCTTCTTTTTTTAAGGTCAAGTTATATCTTATTTGTTTATTTATTTGGGCCATGTGGCATGTGGGATCTTAGTTCCCCCGCCAAGGATTGAACTTGTGCCCCCTGCATTGGAAGTGCAGTCTTAACCACTGGACCACCACTCTTCCTCTTCTTATCAAGTCACTGGTCTTGCCATGGGGCCCCACCCTCATGGCCTCATCTAAACCTAATTACCTACAAAGGCCCCACCTCCAAATGACATTACATTGAGAGGTAGGGCTTCAACCTACGAACTTTGGAGAAGCAGAAACATTGTCTATAATACTGGATAGAACAAAACATCAGCTTTAAATAAGAAATTTTCTTCTTTGAAAATAAGCATACACATGCTTGGTTATTCAAAAACACGCAAAAGAAGTAAAACTTGGTTGAAATTTATATGTGGTTTCTTTGGAGAAAATGATGTTTGTTTCCAAAAAAGTGTTTGATCTCAGACAAATCAAACCTTCATGTGGACTGAATTCCTGGCAGGCACTTTTGTGTGTCACAAAGACAGTGAGCACAAAGGAACCATCGTGCGTTTTTCTTGCTTGATTTTATTGCAGTCTTTTCTAGCGGCCATGAACATGGAGACTGAATATTGGAAAATTATTATGTTGGTCTATATTTGTGAATTTCTGCTGTATACTAAGAACTGTGCTGGCTGGTTGGGATGATGATAGTGTTGCATAGCACTAATAGTGTTGAGCATCAAGAGAGTTCATTGACTTTGAGCAGCTTACACTCTGGTTGGGGAAAGCATTTGTTCTCCCAGCCTTTTCCCATGTATGTGTTTATGGTTTATTTTGCTGGCTTTATACAGAATCCTTGGATCCCTCTTCATTTAATATGCAGGATGGAGATTTGGACAATCAAAAACAAATTGTTTAAATTGCAGGGAAAAAAATCTATCTGCTAAAATAAAAATACATGTTTGTAACAACAACAAACTGAACTGTTTGAATGTGTGCATTCTTAAGGAGAGGAGAATAAGAATAATACTAATGCATTGAGCTTCTTATATTCCATGGCATATATCAGAGGCTGCACATACAATTTTCCACAGGAATCTGGAACGAAGACTTAGGAGCAGAGGATTTATGATTTCCCTTACTTCTTTACCATAAGATTCTGAAACAAACGAAAGCCTATTTGTCAGCAAAAGAAAAATGTACAATTTCTTTTAGCCGTGGTGGAACTGTGGTTTAAAAATACCTAGTGTCCTCTGCAAAAGCCTTGGCTGAGTTTTGAGAGCAGCCGCTTGCCTGTCAGATGTCTAATTATCTTTCCCTCCTCCTCAGCCACACCAGTAGTAAGGAACTACGGAGACCATATTGTTGCCCATATGTTGAAAAGCTACTAAATTAAACCCCAGTGAAAAGTGCTGACAAGTCTATTGCAGGAGTTGAAAGTTGAGTGATTATATTTTTCTAACCTACCTCTCCACTGTTAGTATTTTTGCGTTTTCTCTCTCTGAGGTGCAAGCTGGTTGTTCTTTGTCAAGGCCTGAGAGGTTGTTATCACACATCAAAGCCATCAAAAAAGAAATTGAAAATCTAGGTTAGACTGGATTTCAGCAGTTGATAAATGAGAATTAGGCCTAAATCCCTAATGTTAAATCACAAAATCCTGATGTTCAGTTTGTCCCGCTCTGAAGCGTGTGAGATATTCAGAGAATTTAAGTCAGGGACCAGTGATGTTCCATGCACGTGCAAACCCCAGACACAGTCTCCTGAGGTTCAGTGTTCATGGCAGGAAAGGGTTTCTTCACATGTCCCACCACCCCTTTTTTTTCTTTTACTATTGTATGACTGACATTTTATTTTTCAGTGCATTTTATATTTTGGGGGTTAACATTAGAAAAAGAGAACTGACTCTTCAGTTCAGTTCAGTCGCTCAGTTGTGTCTGACTCTTTGTGACCCCATGAATCGCAGCACGCCAGGCCTCCCCGTCCATCACCAACTCTCGGAGTTCACCCAAACTCACTTCCATCGAGTTGGTGATGCCATCCAGCCATCTCATCCTCTGTCGTCCCCTTCTCCTCCTGCCCCCAATGCCTGCCAGCATCATGAGGTGGCTAAAGTATTGGAGTTACAGCTTCAGCATCAGTCCTTCCAATGAATACCCAGGACTGGTCTCCTTTAGGATGGACTGGTTGGATCTCCTTGCAGTTCAAGGGACTCTCAAGAGTCTTCTCCAACACCACACTTCAAAAGCATCAATTCAATGCTCAGCTTTCTTCACAGTCCAACTCTCACATCCATACATGACCACTGGAAAAACCATAGCCTTGACTAGATGGACCTTTGTTGACAAAGTAATGTCTCTGCTTTTGAATATGCTATCTAGGTTGGTCATAACTTTCCTTTCAAGGAGTAAGCGTCTTTTAATCTCATGGCTCAAATCACCATCTGCAGCGATTTTGGAGCCCCCCAAAATAAAGTCTGCCACTCTTTCCACTGTTTCTCCATCTATTTGCCATGAAGTGATGGGACCAGATGCCATGATCTTTGTTTTCTGAATGTTGAGCTTTAAGACAACTTTTTCACTCTCCTCTTTTACTTTCATCAAGAGGTTCTTTAGTTCCTCTTCACTTTCTGCCATAAGGCTGGTGTCATCTGCATATCTGAGGTTATTGATATTTCTCCCAGCAATCTTGATTCCAGCTTGTGCTTCTTCCAGTCCAGAGTTTCTCATGATGTACTCTGCATATAAGTTAAATAAGCAGGGTGACAATATACAGCCTTGACGAACTCCTTTTCCTATTTGGAACCAGTCTGTTGTTCCATGTCCAGTTCTAATTGTTGCTTCCTGAACTGCATATAGGTTTCTCAAGAGGCAGATCAGGTGGTCTGGTATTCCCATCTCTTTCAGAATTTTCCACAGTTTATTGTGATCCACACAGTTAAAGGCTTTGGCATAGTCAATAAAGCAGAAATAGATGTTTTTCTGGAACTCTCTTGCTTTTTCCATGATCCAGCGGATGTTGGCAATTTGGTCTCTGCTTCCTCTGCCTTTTCTAAAACCAGCTTGAACATCAGGAAGTTCACGGTTCACATATTGCTGAAGCCTGGCTTGGAGAATTTTGAACATTACTTTACTAGTGTGTGAGATGAGTGCAATTGTGTGGTAGTTTGAGCATTCTTTGGCATTAACTTTCTTTGGGATTGGAATGAAAACTGACCTTTTCCAGTCCTGTGGCCACTGCTGAGTTTTCCAAATTTGCTGGCATATTGAGTGCAGCACTTTCACAGCATCATCTTTCAGGATTTGGAATAGCTCAACTGGAATCCCATCACCTCCACTAGCTTTGTTCATAGTGATGCTCTCTAAGGCCCACTTGATTTCACATTCCAGAATGTCTGGCTCTAGGTGAGTGATCACACCATCGTGATTATCTTGGTCATGAAGATCTTTTTTGTACAGTTCTCCTGTGTATTCTTGCCACCTCTTCTTAATATCTTCTGCTTCTGTTAGGTCCATATCATTTCTGTCCTTTATTGAGCCCATCTTTGTATGAAATGTTCCCTTGGTATCTCTAATTTTCTTGAAGAGATCTCTAATCTTTCCCATTCTGTTGTTTTCCTCTATTTCTTTGCACTGATTGCTGAGGAAAGCTTTCTTATCTCCCCTTGCTATTCTTTGAAACTCTGCATTCAGATGCTTATATCTTTCCTCTTCTCCTTTGCTTTCCACTTCTCTTTTCACAGCTATTTGTAAGGCCTCCTCAGACAGCCATTTTGCTTTTTTGCATCTCTCTTAACTGATCCTTATTTCCCCTCATCTCTAAGTAACTACTATCCTAATGGTAATGCCACTTTCCTTTTTCTTCTTCCAAAGGTGAATGGAGAGTCTTTCCTTTGGAGAACAGAAAACCTTTTTTTTTTCAATGACTGGCAGTATAGTATTTTATCTTAAGAGTTAACAAGAATCTATGAAGGCTGCCTTATTGCCTAGTTTGCATTTGGGGAAACAGGCTCAGAGACAGTAAGAAGCTTTCCCAAGGTTGCATGAATCAAATTATGGCAGAGTTATTGTCTCTTTGGTTCCTGTGCGGTTTCTTCTCTACTCTGCACATTGGCTTGAACCAGACAACTGGAGATTTCTCAGATTTTGCTCCATAGGACACTGGAGTCCTTCTAAATGTTAGTAGATATCCTCCACAAACGACTCTTATGTTAAAGGTATCTATATCCTGGGGTTTCCCAGATGGTGCTAGTGGTAAAGAACCCGCCTGCCAAAACAGGAGATATAAGATATTTGCATTCCATCCCTGGGTCAGGACAATCCTCTGGAGGAGGGCATGGGAACCCACCCCAGTATTCTTGCCTGAAGAATCCCATGGACAAAGGAGCTTGGCAGCCTACAGTCCATAAGGTTGCACAGAGTTGGACTCAACTGAAGTGACTTAGCATGCAGCACATCTAATATATTAAGATTCACCAGAGAAATAGAGTCAATAAGATAACACACACACATACGTTTTTTAGTTGATAGGTAAAGAAGCTTACCATCATCTTCTACAATGATAGGGAAAATCTATTTTAATTCCTGGTTCCAAATAGGAAAAGGAGTACCTCAAGGCTGTATATTGTCACCCTGCTTATTTAACTTATATGCAGAGTACATCATGAGAAACTCTGGACTGGAAGAAGCACAAGCTGGAATCAAGATTACCGGGAGAAATATCAATAACCTCAGACATGCAGATGACACCACCCTTATGGCAGAAAGTGAAGAGGAACTAAAAAGCCTCTTGATGAAAGTGAAAGAGGAGAGTGAAAAAGTTGTCTTAAAGCTCAACATTCAGAAAACGAAGATCATGGTATCCAGTCCCATCACTTCATGGCAAATAGATGGAGAAACAGTGGAAATGGTGTCAGATTTTATTTTTTGGGGCTCCAAAATCACTGCAGATGGTGACTGCAGCCATGAAATTAATAGATGCTTATTCCTTGAAAGGAAAGTTATGACCAACCTAGATTGCATATTCAAAAGCAGAGATATTACTTTGCCAACAAAGGTCCATCTAGTCAAGGCTATGGTTTTTCCAGTGGTCATGTATGGATGTAAGAGTTGGACTGTGAAGAAGGCTGAGCACCGAAGAATTGATGCTTTTGAACTGTGATGTTGGAGAAGACTCTTGAGAGTCCCTTGGACTGCGAGGAGATCCAACCAGTCCATCCTGAAGGAGATCAGCCCTGGGATCTTTGGAAGGAATGATGCTAAAGCTGTAACTCCAGTACTTTGGCCACCTCATGAGAAGAGTTGACTCATTGGAAAAGACTCTGATGCTGGGAGGGATTGGGGGCAGGAGGAGAAGGGGACGACAGAGGATGAGATGGCTGGATGGCATCACTGACTCGATGGACATGAGTCTGAGTGAAGTCCGGGAGTTGATGATGGACAGGGAGGCCTGGAGTGCTGCAATTCATGGGGTCGCAAAGAGTCGGACACAACTGAGCGACTGAACTGAACTGAACTGATTTTAATTAGGCTAAAAAAGTCTGTACAGCTCCTTTTTTGTTTTTAAACTTCTTATTTGCAACTTTATTTCATTCAGGAGTTTACAAAAAATGTACAGCTCTTTAAGAGGAAAGTAGTTATCAATGAAAAATTTTTCCTAAAATAACTAAAGTATTTTTTATGTATGTGCCCTTACAATTGAAGTGTTATATATTTAAAAATTTTATGTTTTTACTCAGAAATCTGATTCCTGCAAAGCTTGAGAACAAGGTGTATATACTTGCTCCAACCCAAGAGAATTGGTTACTACCCTTAACCAAGTTTATTCCTTGGTTCAAATTCACCTAGATTGATGAGTTTGCTGGAAGCCTAAAGTAGCTTTCTACTGGCATGTTTCTGAAACACAAAATCCCAAATGCAAGCTTAATTCATTGTAATTGAGGAAGCCTCTGGCTTGAAAAGAAAAACCTTTGCCTGCTTCACTTTTCTCTAGAATCTCAGGAAACAAGAATGTATTGTATGTGTGCTTAGTCCCTCAGTCATGTCTGAATTTTTGCAACCCCATGGATGATAGCCCATCAAGCTCCTCATCCATGGAATTTTCCAGGCAAGAATACTGGAATGGGTTGCCATTTCCTCCTTCAGAGGATATTGCTGACCCAGGGATCGAACTTAGATCTCCTGCATTGGCAGGTGGATTCTTTACCACTGTGCCACCTGGGAAGCTCCAAGAATGGGTTACTTAAGGCAAAATTTATTTAGGGCCCAGAAAATTTCAATTCAGGCTATTGGTGTATTAACAAATATTTTATTAGATTACAAAGAAAGAAGGAATATTCAGATCATTTCGAATAAAATAGAAATAACTTCCTTTATGGCTCACATTTAGGACCTCACCACTCTAATGTCAGTATCTTTTATTGCTATCATAGAACAGAAATCTTTGTTGTGTATGAGTTTAAATAGCTGATCTCAACTCTATGTGGATACAGAGAGTTAATGAAGCAGTTAAAGTCAACTATTCAACAACTCCCTGAGATCCTTGGGTTCAATCACTCAGCAGCATTTACTTAACACACTTGGTGAGCGCAGAATCTTAAATGTTGTCAGGGATAAAATGTAATAGATGTGGTTCTTGTCTTAAAGGATTTTTCAGCTGGGGAGCTTATAAAAACAAACACACATGAAAAACAATGAGGTTGTTAAAATAATATTTAAACAACTTTAGAGAAGCCTAATAAGTTTATGAATTTGTGTTAGTCTTACTTTTAGTGTGTTAGTGTGAGTGAATTTCCAAATAGTGAGCTTGAATTATTTTCTAGTTTAGGTAAAGGGCATTTCCCCCCTTCTTCAACTACATGTACAAAGTTTTGGGGCATAAAGACTTGTAGGGGCACACTCTGATAGAATCATTTTTGCTTAGTAGAACAACTCTTTACCTGTAAATCACCTTCTAAGATGAACAAGAGGCCACGATCTACAAAACATAACCCAAACACACTGTCAGTTCAGGTTGCAGGAAGAACCAGCAACTGATTCAAGGAAAGTTCAGGGGCTTCCCTGGTAGCTCAGCTGATGAAGAATCAGCCTGCGGTGCAGGAGACCCCAGTTTGATTCCTGAGTCAGAAAATTCCACAGGAGAAGGGATAGGTTACCCACTCCAGTATTCTTGGGCTTCCCTGGTGGCTCAGATGGTAAAGAAGCATCCTGCAATGTGGGAGACCTGGGTTTGATCCCTGGGTTGGGAAGATCCCCTGGAGAAGGGATTGGCTACACGCTCCAGTATTTTGGCCTGGAGAATTCCATAGAGTGTATAGTCCATGGGGGTGACAAAGAGTCAGACATGACTGAACGACTTTCACTTTCATGTATGGTAGGAGTAGTTCTGGAAGTGGTTAAGCTCAAGTTCTGCCAACCAAGATGATGGTCATCAATGAGACAAGGAGCTAGTATCTGAGGAGTTTGAATGTGAAACATAGTGAAAGCTAAAATGCCCTGGGTAAAAGTACAGGCTGAAAAGGATGCAGATCTACATGAAACCAGCTCCACCCAAATCTTCAAAGACAAGTAAGAGTAATGTTTCAGATACCCTAATGATGATATGTTGTTCCAAATCTCATTCCATTAAATGACCTGGAGATCTCTAGACTTTGTCTTTATTTGGTGTTTTTTTTTCTTAAATTTAATCTCAAACAGTAGGCATATGAGATAACACAATTCCATATTAATGCTTAGCCTCCTTTTTCTCTACAGATTTATATATTTTTTTTCCTTCAAAGCACAAAGGAGTTCAGGATTCTAAGGAATATTTGGAAATTAGTATCCAGGCTTGTACAAGGCTTTAAAGCTCTACTTTTCCAAACCCAAAATCCACCCTCTGGAGTTTAACTGCTCTACTACTTCTAATAAAAAGTGATGTGTGCCACTTTCACTCGTATTCCACTTGTCTTTGTTTTTTTGAAAGCTTGATTTTAGTGTGTAGGTCTCTTTGAGTTAATCTTATTTGGAGTTGGTTGAATGTCTTAGATGTTTATGTTCACATTTTTCATCAGATTTTGGAAGTTTAAAACCACTACTTCTTCAAATATCCTTTCTTCCCTTTTCCTTCTTTCGCTCTTCTCCTACTAGGACTGCCAAAATGTGTGTGCTTGGTCTGTTTGATTGTGTGTCAAAGTTTTTCTTGGTTTCTTACTTTTCAATCTTTTTTTCTTTCTGCTCCTTAGGTTTGATAATTTTCATTGTCTTGACTTCAGGTTTGCTGATTCTCCATTGTGCCTGCTTGAATCTGCCTTTGAATCCCTGTACTGAATTTTTTATTTCACTTATTGTAATTTTAAGCTCCAGAATTTCTTTTAGGTTATCTTTAGGTTTTCTATTTCTTTATTGATATTTCCATTTTGTTCATATGTTTTTTTTTTTTTAATTTAAATTTATTTAATTAGAGGCTAATTACTTTACAATATTGTATTGGTTTTGCCATACATCAACATGAATCTGCCACGGGTGTACATGTGTTCCCAATCCTGAACCCGCCTCCCACCTCCCTCCCCATACCATCCCTCTGGGTCATCCCAGTGCTCCAGCCCCAAGCTTCTAGTATCCTGCATTAAACCTGGACTGGTGATTCGTTTCTTATATGATATTATACATGTTTCAGCGCCTTTCTCCCAAATTATCCCCCACCCCCCCACAGAGTCCAAAAGATTGTTCTATACATCTGTGTCTCTTTTGGTGTCTCGCATACAGGGTTATCATTACCATTTTCTAAATTCCATATATATGCATTAGTATACTGTATTGGTGTTTTTCTTTCTGGCTTACTTCACTCTGTATAATAGGCTCCAGTTTCATCCACCTCATTAGGACTGACTCAAATGCATTCTTTTTAATGGCTGAGTAATACTCCATTGTGTATATGTACCACAGCTTTCTTATCCATTCATCTGCTGATGGATATCTAGGTTGTCCATCATGTCCTGGCTATTATAAACAGTGCTGCAATGAATATTGGGGTACACGTGTCTCTTTCAATTCTGGTTTCCTTGGTGTGTATGCCCAGCAGTGGGATTGCTGGGTTGTATGGCAGTTCTATTTCCAATTTTTAAAGGAATCGCCACACTGTTCTCCATAGTGGCTGTACTAGTTTGCATTCCCACCAACAGTGTAAGAGGGTTCCCTCTTCTCCACATTCTCTCCAGCATTTATTGCTTGTAGACTTTTGGATCTCAGCCATTCTGACTGGCATGAAATGGTACCTCATAGTGGTTTTGATTTGCATTTCTCTGATAATGAGTGATGTTGAGCATCTTTTCATGTGTTTGTTAGCCATCTGTATGTCTTCTTTGGAGAAATGTCTATTTCGTTCTTTGGCCCATTTTTTGATTGGGTCGTTTATTTTTCTGAAATTGAGCTGTAGGAGTTGCTTGTATATTTTTGAGATTAGTTGTTTGTCAGTTGCTTCATTTGCTATTATTTTCTCCCATTCTGAAGGCTGTCTTTTCACCTTGCTTATAGTTTCTTTTGTTGGGCAGAAGCTTTTAATTTTAATTAGATCCCATTTGTTTATTTTTGCTTTTATTTCCAATATTCTGGGAGGTGGGTCATAGAGGATCCTGCTGTGATGTATGTCGGAGACTGTTTTGCTTATGTTTTCGTCTAGGAGTTTTATAGTTTCTGGTCTTACATTTAGATCTTTAATCCATTTTGAGTTTATTTTTGTGTATGGTGTTAGAAAGTGTTCTAGTTTCATTCTTTTACAAGTGGTTGACCTGTTTTCCCAGACCACTTGTTAAAGAGAATGTCTTTTCCCCATTGTATATTTTTGCTTCCTGTGTCAAATATAAGGTGTCCATATGTGCGTGGATTTATCTCTGGGCTTCCTATTTTGTTCCATTGATCTATATTTCTGTCTTTGTGCCAGGACCATACTGTCTTGATGACTGTGGCTTTGTAGTAGAGCTTGAAGTCAGGCAGATTGATTCCTCCAGTTCCATTCTTCTTTCTCAAGATTGCTTTGGCTATTTGAGGTTTTTTGTATTTCCATACAAATTGTGAAATTATTTGTTCTAGCTCTGTGAAGAATACCATTGGTAGCTTGATAGGGATTGCACTGAATCTATAAATTGCTTTGGGTAGTATACTCATTTTCACTACATTGATTCTTCCAATCCATGAACATGGTATATTTCTCCATCTATTAGTGTCCTCTTTGATTTCTTTCACCAGTGTTTTATAGTTTTCTATATATAGGTCTTTAGTTTCTTTAGGTAGATATATTCCTAAGTATTTTATTCTTTCCGTTGCAATGGTGAATGGAATTGTTTCCTTAATTTCTCTTTCTGTTTTCTCATTATTAGTGTATAGGAATGCAAGGGATTTCTGTGTGTTGATTTTATATCCTGCAACTTTACTATATTCATTGATTAGTTCTAGTAATTTTCTGGTGGAGTCTTTAGGGTTTTCTATGTAGAGGATCGTGTCATCTGCAAATAGTGAGAGTTTTACTTCTTCTTTTCCAATTTGGATTCCTTTTATTTCTTTTTCTGCTCTGATTGCTGTGGCCAAAACTTCCAAAACTATGTTGAATAGTAGTGTTGAAAGTGGGCACCCTTGTCTTGTTCTTGACTTTAGGGGAAATGCTTTCAATTTTTCATCATTGAGGATAATGTTTGATGTGGGTTTATAATATATGGCTTTTATTCTGTTGAGGTATGTTCCTTCTATGCCTGCTTTCTGGAAGGTTTTTATCATAAATGGATGTTGAATTTTATCAAAGGCTTTATCTGCATCTATTGAGATAATCATATGACTTTTATTTTTCAATTTGTTGATGTGGTGTATTACATTGATTTGTGGATATTGAAGAATCCTTGCATCCCTGGGATAAAGCCCACTTGGTCATAATGTATGATCTTTTTAATGTGTTGTTGGATTCTGATTGCTAGAATTTTGTTAAGGATTTTTGCATGCATGTTCATCAGTGGTATTGGCCTGTAGTTTTCTTTTTTTTTTGGCATCTTTGTCAGGTTTTAGTACTAGGGTGATGGTGGCCTCATAGCATGAGTTTGGAAGTTTACCTTCCTCTGCAATTTTCTGGAAGAGTTTGAGTAGGATAGGTGTTAGCTCTTCTCTAAATTCTTGGTAGAATTCAGCTGTGAAGCCGTCTGGACCTGAGCTTTTGTTTGCTGAAAATTTCTGATTGCAGTTTCAATTTCTGTGCTTGTGATGGGTCTGTTAAGATTTTCTATTTCTTCCTGGTCGAGTTTTGGAAAGTTGTACTTTTCTAAGAATTTGTCCATGTCTTCCACGTTGTCCATTTTGTTGGCATATAATTGCTGATAGTAGTCTCTTATGATCCTTTGTATTTCTGTGTTGTCTGTTGTGATCTCTCCATTTTCATTTCTAATTTTATTAATTTAATTTTTCTCCCTTTGTTTCTCGATGAGTCTGGCTAATGGTTTGTCAGTGTTATTTATCCTTTCAAAGAACCAGCTTTTGGCTTTGTTGATTTTTGCTATGGTCTCCTTTGTTTCTTTTGCATTTATTTCTGCCCTAATTTTTAAGATTTCTTTCCTTCTATTAACCCTGGGGTTCTTCATTTCTTCCTTTTCTAGTTGCTTTAGGTGTAGAGTTAGGTTACTTATTTGACTTTTTTCTTGTTTCTTGAGGTATGTCTGTATTGCTATGAACTTTCCCCTTAGCACTGCTTTTACAGTGTCCCATAGGTTTTGGGTTGTTGTGTTTTCATTTTCACTCATTTCTATGCATATTTTTATTTCTTTTTTGATTTCTTCTGTGATTTGTTGGTTATTCAGCAGCATGTTGTTCAGCCTCCATATGTTGGAATTTTTAATAGTTTTTCTCCTGTAATTGAGATCTAATCTTACTGCATTGTGGTCAGAAAAGATGCTTGGGATGATTTCAATTTTTTTGAATTTACCAAGGCTAGATTTATGGCCCAGAATGTGATCTATCCTGGAGAAGGTTCTGTGTGCGCTTGAGAAAAGGTGAAATTCATTGTTTGTGCGTGAAATGTCTTATAGATAACAATTAGGTCTAACTGGTTTATTGTATCATTTAAAGTTTGTGTTTCTTTGTTAATTTTCTGTTTAGTTGATCTATCCATAGGTGTTAGTGGGGTTTAAAGTCTCCCACTATTATTGTGTTATTGTTAATTTCCCCTTTCATACTTGTTAGCATTTGTCTTCGGAGAAGGCAATGGCACCCCACTCCAGTACTCTTGCCTGGAAAATCCCATGGACGGAGGAGCCTGGAAGGCTGCAGTCCAAGGGGGTCTCTGAGTGTCGGACACGACTGAGCGACTTCACTTTCACTTTTCACTTTCATGCATTGGAGAAGGAAATGGCAACGCACTCCAGTGTTCTTGCCTGGAGAATCCCAGGGACGGGGGAGCCTGGTGGGCTGGCGTCTATGGGATCACACAGAGTCGGACACGACTGAAGTGACTTAGCAGACTTAGCAGAGCATTTGTCTTACATATTGCGGTGCTCCTATGTTGGGTGCATATATATTTATAATTGTTATATCTTTTTCTTGGATTGATCCTTTGATCATTATGTAGCGTCCTTCTTTGTCTCTTTTCACAGCCTTTGTTTTAAAGTCTATTTTATCTGATATGAGTATTGCTACTCCTGCTTTCTTTTGATCTCTATTTGCATGGAAAATCTTTTTCCAGCCCTTCACTTTCAGTCTGTATGTGTCCCCTGTTTTGAGGTGGGTCTCTTGTAGACAACATATATAGGGGTCTTGTTTTTGTATCTATTTAGCCAGTCTTTGTCTTTGGGTTGGGGCATTCAACCCATTTACATTTAAGGTAATTATTGATAAGTATGATCCCGTTGCCATTTACTTTATTGTTTTGGGTTTGAGTTTATACACTGTTTTTGTGTCTCCTGTCTAGAGAATATCCTTTAGCATTTGTTGGAGAGCTGGTTTGGTGGTGCTGAATTCTCTCAGCTTTTGCTTGTCTGTAAAGCTTTTGATTTCTCCTTCATATTTGAATGAGATCCTTGCTAGGTACAGTAATCTGGGCTGTAGGTTATTTTCTTTCATCACTTTAAGTATGTCTTGCCATTCCCTCCTGGCCTGAAGTGTTTCTATTGAAAGATCAGCTGTTATCCTTATGGGAATTCCCTTGTGTGTTATTTGTTGTTTTTCCCTTGCTGTTTTTAATAGTTGTTCTTTGTGTTTGATCTTTGTTCATTTGATTAATATGTGTCTTGGGGTGTTTTGCCTTGGGCTTATCCTGTTTGGGACTCTTTGGGTTTCTTGGACTTGGGTGATTATTTCCTTCCCCATTTTAGGGAAGTTTTCAACTATTATCTCCTCAAGTATTTTCTCATGGTCTTTCTTCTTGTCTTCTTCTTCTGGGACTCCTATGATTCGAATGTTGGAGCATTTAGTATTATCCTGGAGGTCTCTGAGATTGTCCTCATTTCTTTTAATTTGTTTTTCTTTTTTCCTCTCTGATTCATTTATTTCTACCATTCTATCTTCTACTTCACTAATCCTATCTTCTGCCTCTGTTATCCTACTATTTGTTCCCTCCAGAGTGTTTTTGATCTCATTTATTACATTATTCATTTTATATTGACTCTTTTTTATTTCTTCTAGGTCCTTGTTAAACCTTTCTTGCATTGTTAAACCGTTCTTGCATTTTCTCAATCCTTATCTCCAGGCTATTTATCTGTGATTCCATTTTTATTTCAAGATTTTGGATCATTTTCACTATCATTATTTGGAATTCTTTATCAGGTAGATTATCTATCTCTTCCTCTTTTGTTTGGTTTGGTGGACATTTATCCTGTTCCTTTACCTGCTGGGTATTCCTCTGTCTCTTTATCTTGTTTATATTGCTGTGTTTGGGGTGGCCTTTCTGTATTCTGGCAGTTTGTGGAGTTCCCTTTATTATGGAGTTTCCTCGCTGTGGGTGGGGTTGTATCGGTGGCTTGTCGAGGTTTCTTGGTTTGGGAAGCTTGTGTCGGTGTTCTGGTGGGTGGAGCTGGATTTCTTCTCTTTGGAGTGCAGTGAAGTGTCTAGTAACGAGTTATGAGATGTCAATGGTTTTGGAGTAACTTTGGGCAGCCTGTATATTGAAGCTCAGGGCTGTGTTCCTGTGTTGCTGGAGAATTTGCGTGTTATGTCTTGCTCTGGAACTTGTTGGCCCTTGGGTAGTGCTTGGTTTCAGTATAGGTATGGAGGCATTTGATGAGCTCCTATCAATTAATGTTCCCTGGAGTCAGGAGTTCTCTGGTGTTCTCAGGATTTGGACTTAAGTCTCTTGCTTCTGGTTTTCAGTCTTATTTTTACAGTAGTCTCAAGACTTCTCCTTCTATATAGCACCATTGATAAAACATCTAGGTTAAAGATGAAAAGTTTCTCCATAGTAAGGGGCATCCAGAGATGTTCATGGAGTTATACAGAGAAGAGAAGAGGGAGGAAGGAGACAGAGGTGGCAGGGAGGATAAAAGAGGGGAATGAAAAGGAGAGAGACATATCCAGCCAGTAATCAGTTCCCTAAGTGATCTCCACCGTCTGGAACGCACAGAGATTCAGAGAGTTGGGTGGAGAAGAGAAGGGGGAAGGAGGAGACAGAGGTGACCTGGTAGAGAAAAAGGAGAGTCCTAAGAGGGAGAGAGCAATCAAGCCAGTAATCTTGTTCCCAAGTCAAAATGGGTACTGAAGATTGGGTTCTTAAAGGCACAAAATTGAAAACAATACCAAAAAGCAAAGATTAAAATTCTAGAGTAGAGGTTGGATTTTCAAAAATACAATATTAAAAAGAAGAAGAAGAAGAAGAAGAAGAAGAAGAAGAAGAAGAAGAAGAAGAAGAAGAAGAAGAAGAAGAAAAACAAAGTCACAAAAATTATTTTAAAAATATATGAAGTTTGCTTTAAAAAATAGTCTTTTTTTTGAAAAGTAATAGTAGGTTATAAAAATGAAAATTAAAGGAGTAATAGAGGACTTAAAAATTTTTTAAAGTTAACAAAAAGAAAAGAATGATCATAAAAATAGTAAAAAAAATATATCTAGGACTTTCTCTGGTGTTGCTGTGGGCAGTGTGGGGTCAGTTCATTTTCGGATAGTTCCTTGGTCCCCTTCCTATGTTGTTGGTACTAACTACAGGGTTTTAATCTATTGCACCTGTCACTTCTGAGGCGGTTCCCTCGGTGTTAGCTTCTTCTTCAGTGTCTCTTCAGTGTCTGATTTCCGCCCTGACACAAGGGGGGCGGTGGTGGACACTTTTTTTTTTTTAGGCTCACTTGTTCAGTCGTGCTGTGGGGAGGGAGGGATGCTGCAAACAAATAACAGTGGCACGTGCTCACAGTATCTCAGCCACACTGGGCCTGCCCCCGCTTATGGCGCGTACACCCTCCCTGACCATACAGCTCAGGCTCTAGGTTGCTCTGCCGGTAACCATCTGAGGCTTGCCCTGGGCTGCATGCACCTCCCAGGTCTAAGCCTCTCAGGTTCAGGCACTCAGGTAGTCCTCAGAGGCGCAGACTCGGTTGGGCCTGCGTTTTGTGCCCTTCCCAGGTCTGAGCAGCTCGGGTGATGAGGTGTTTGGTGAGCGCAGTCACTGTGACTTATAGCCTCTCCCATCCCTGCCGCTCAGTTTTCTGGGTGTACAACCGGTGCACCTTCTCAGGAGGATGATGACTGTCCAGAGCCCCAAGAAGTCTTAGTTAGCAAAGAAGCCTGCTTGCAGTTTGGTAGATAATGTCTCTCTGGGGCTGTGATTGCCCCCTTCCGGCTCTGGCTGCCTGTCACCAGAGGGGGATGGTCTGAAGCCGGCTAGTTCTGTTCAGCCCTTTGTCCTGTGCGTGGGCCTGGTGGTGTCTTAGGGCTTTTTGCATGGTAGCTATCCCACAGTCTGGTTTGCTAGCCCAAATTAGTTCCCTCTGATTACCCTCGGGGCATTCAGGCCTGATCCTTACTCTAAGCAATGCAGCCTGCGCCTCCTTGCCCAGCCCCTGCTTGCTAGTGGCAGATGCAGGCGTCTGTGCTGCTTCTCCACTGGAGGAGTTACTGTTGGGCTTGTAATCTGTGGGTTTTAATTATTTACTTACTTTTCCTCCCTATGATGTTGCACTCTGTGCTTCCAAGGCTCGCCACAGACTCGGCAGTGAGAGTGTTTCCTGGTGTTTGGAAACTTCTCTCTTTTTAAGACTTCCTTCCCGGGACGGAGCTCTGTTCCTCCCTCTTTTGTCTGTTTATATTTTTCCTACCTCCCTTCGAACACAATGGGCTGCTTTTCTGGGTGCCTGATGTTCTCTGCCAGCATTCAGAAGTTGCTTTGTGGAATTTACTGAGCATTTAAATGTTCTTTTGATGAATTTGTGGAGGAGAAAGTGGTCTCCCCATCCTATTCCTTCACCATCTTAGGACTGCCCCCCTCATATTTTGTTTTATTGAATTTTCCCCCCACCTTTTCTTTAGTTCTTTGAGCTTCTTTAAGACAATGTTTTTTTGCCTTTATATATTGAATCTGCCAGTAGGTCTTTTTCAGGGACAATTTCTGTTGATTTATTTGAGTGGGCCATAGTTTTCTGTGTCTTTGTTTGGCTTATGATTTTTTTTGTGTGTGTGTGGTAGTTGGAAGCTGGATATTTTAACCTAATAATGTAGTAACACTGGAAAGCAGATTTTCCCCATTCTCAAGGGTTTGCTGGGTTTTTTTTTTTTTTTTGGTTGTTGTTGTTGTTTGTTTGTTTCTTGTAGGTTGTCTATATGCCAAGGATCAGTCTGAGGTATAAACTTAGGGTCTTCTCAGATAGTTTCTGAGTCTTTCCCTGGATATGCATTGTTATCTGCTAACTTTTCGCATATATGTAGTTGTTTTGAATGTCCTAGTCTTTAATATCTGGTTCCAAAAAGTGTTGGGTGTGGGGGGAATGTGTTGGAAATGAAGGGAAAAAAGGATGCTGGCCCTTTAAATCCCTTGGAAGTCAGTTCAACTGGACGATCTTGAAATAATGGATGGAGTTTCAACAACAATGACTGCCTTCATCTGCAGCTTTATAATCTGAGATAGAAATCAGTGATCAGAGAATAGATCCTTAAATATTTTGAGGACAGGGTCCTTTTTGTGCACTCTGACTCCCACAAGCTGTCTGTAAGTTGTTCAAGGAACACAGCTGCCTGCCATGGGGCTGGGTAGCTGTTTCTGTTTTAAGACCTGGAATTGACCTCAATGTACTGTCTAAGCCTTTGCCTGGAAGCTTTAAGTCTTCAATAGACTCCAAAGTTCTAAAACAGCTATATCTAGATGCTTCCAGTGCAATTATCTTCTAGATAGGGAGACAGATTCCTGGTGCTTCTCACTCCTGCCATCTTCTTGGAGTCCTCAGATGACTTTTTGATATCAAGAGGTTGTAAAATCAAGAAACCTGCTCGTGATCTCACCTGGAGATGGAAAATGATTTTCCACAGAGCTGGCTTAATACGAAGGCACTTCTTTTTGTTTGGAAGAGTCTAGCTTTTTCCATCGGTTTGTTACCAACATAAGAAATACAGTAGCAAATTGAATGAAGTGCTTGATGGGATTTTGAGTGGATGTTTGAGGTCAGTAGAATGAGTGGTTGGGAAAGAAGTTGTAGTTTTAGTCATATGGAGTTGAGGTGTTAGTGAGACCTCTGGGTAGAAGTGCCCAGCAGTCATGAGAAAGGTAGAGCTGGGTCTAGCAGAGAAGTAATGTCTGGAGATAAGGATTTCAGAAAAAATCTGTGGCAGCTGTCTTTTCTCCTCCTGAACTACCCTCACTGTCTCAGTGAGAGAGAGAGAGTGCCAGGCTAAATTAAACGAAAGTTCTGCTACAGAAGGCAATTCTTAGGTGAATGTTTGTCACTTATACTTAATAAACATCTCTACAGTAGAAAAAGCTGGTGACTTGACTTACATCTATTGTGAAATGATTACCACAATAAGTTTAGTCAAATCCTGAAAGATGATGCTGTGAAAGTGCTACACTCAGTATGCCAGCAAATTTGGAAAACTCAGCAGTGGCCACAGGACTGGAAAAGGTCGGTTTTCATTCCAATCCCAAAGAAAGTTAATGCCAAAGAATGCTCAACTACCACACAATTGCACTCATTCACACACTAGTAAAGTAATGTTCAAAATTCTCCAAGCCAGGCTTCAGCAATACAAGAACCATGAACTTCCTGATGTTCAAGCTGGTTTTAGAAAAGGCAGAGGAAGCAGAGACCAAATTGCCAACATCCGCTGGATCATCGAAAAAGCAAGAGAGTTCCAGAAAAACATCTATTTCTGCTTTGTTGACTATGCCAAAGCCTTTGACTGTGTGGATCACAATAAACTGTGGAAAATTCTGAAAGAGATGGGAATACCAGACCACCTGACCTGCCTCTTGAGAAACCTGTATGCAGGTCAGGAAGCAACAGTTAGAACTGGACATGGAACAACAGACTGGTTCCAAATAGGAAAAGGAGTTCGTCAAGGCTGTATATTGTCACCCTGCTTATTTAACTTATATGCAGGGTACATCATGAGAAACACTGGACTGGAAGAAACACAAGCTGGAATCAAGATTGCCGGGAGAAATATCAATAGCCTCAGATGTGCAGATGACACCATTCTTATGGCAGAAAGTGAAGAGGAACTAGAAAGCTTCTTGATGAAAGTGAAAGAGGAGAGTGAAAAAGTTGGCTTAAAGCTCAACATTCAGAAAACTAAGATCATGGCATCTGGTCCCATCACTTCATGGGAAATAGATGGGGAAACAGTGGAAACAGTGGCAGACTTTATTTTTTTGGGTTCCAAAATCACTGCAGATGGTGACTGCAGCCATGAAATTAAAAGACGCTTACTCCTTGAAAGGAAAGTTATGACCAATCTAGATAGCATATTGAAAAGTAGAGACATTACTTTGCCAACAAAGGTCCATCTAGTCAAGGCTATGGTTTTTCCAGTGGTCATGTATGGATGTGAGAGTTGGACTGTGAAGAAGGCTGAGCACCGAAGAATTGATGCTTTTGAAGTGTGGTGTTGGAAAAGACTCTTGAGAGTGCCTTGGACTGCAAGGAGATCCAACCAGTCCATTCTGAAGGAGATCAGCCCTGGATGTTCTTTGGAGGGAATGATGCTAAAGCTGAAACTCTGGTACTTTGGCCACCTCATGCAAAGAGTTGACTCATTGGAAAAGACTATGATGCTGGGAGGGATTGGGGGCAGGAGGAGAAGGGGATGACAGAGGATGAGATGGCTAGATGGCATCACTGACTCGATGGACGTGAGTCTGAGTGAACTCCCGGGAGTTGGTGATGGACAGGGAGGCCTGGCATGCTGCAGTTCATGGGGTCACAAAGAGTTGGACATGACTGAGTGACTGAACTGAACTGACTGTACATTTAAAAATTTGTGGAGGTTTGATTGTATGTTAAGTATTCTTACCACAACAAAATAAGATAATATTTTATGAAATGTGAAAATGATACCAAATTAAAGTTTCAGTGTCTGTAAATAAAATTTGATTGGAACCTAGTCACACACATGAGTTGCCTATGGCTGCAGAAAGAGAATTGAGTATTTGCAAAGGAGATTATATAGCATCTTCAGTGTTGTTTCTTGGCTCACAAAATCTAAAATACTTACTATCTGGCCTTTACAGAAAAGGTTCACCAATCATGATGCTGGATGATCACCCCTCCCCTGCTTTCTCTGTAGTTTTCCTTTATTTGCTTTATGTCTTATATACATTTGTTGAAATCATCTTTTTGATGACTCTTCTTTTCTTTGTCATTGTAAGTTCACCCCATTTTTATTTCTTTGCTAATACTTTGCCAACCTGAAAAATAACTATGCAGTGTGTGTGTGCATGCTAAGCCACTTTAGTTATGTCTGACTCTTTGCAACCCCAGGGACTGTAGCCCACCAGGTTCCTCTGTCCATGGGGATTCTCCAGGCAAGAGTACAGGAGTGGGTTGCCATGCCCTCCTCCAGGGGATCTTTTAAACTCAGGGATCAAACTTGAGTCTCTTATGTTTCTTGCAATGGCAGGTGCATTCTTCACCACTAGCACCACCTAGGAAGTCTGATGTACTATGTCCTAAACTATTAGTACATTATATATATATATATATAAGTAACTACTTTCAGTACAATAGGCAGGTACTCTTATTCAATCTACTTTGCAGATAATGACCCTGATTTCAGGGAGTCCAGTAGTTAAGACTCCAGGCTGCCAATGCAGGGGGCCAGGGTTTGATCTCTAAAGTCAGGGAATTAGGTCCTGCATGCCACAACTAAGACCTGGCACAACTGAAAAAACGAAAGAAAGAAAAAGATCATCATCCAGTTAGAAAGTGTTGAGGCAGGATTCAAACAAAACCTAGGCAGTCTGGTTCCACACTCTTACCCATTGTGGTTGGTCCACTGTTGTTGTCTGTAAACGATCAATGTAGTTTAGGATAAACAAAAAAGTCTGAACAATTTTATTAGGAGAAAAGGAGAGAGAAGAAATAAGTCTGGAGTGGAGAAATTCTGAAGGTGGAATTCTGTGCTCACCAAAAGGTAATTTCTTCTGCTTCAGAGTTTTGCTCTGGGCTAGCCTTGCTTTTTTTCCCATTGAGCAATGTTTTAAGTTGTGAACAGATGAACCACAGTAGAGGGGAAGGCAGTGGCCTATAGGGCTCACGATCCCAATGGTCTTAATTGTAGTTCTAAGATGTGGTGGTAGCTCTATTTTTAAAAGCTAAAAGTGTTTCCAAAAGTCTTTCAGATAGAGATGGTCTGTGAAAACTAATTTCTCAGACAGCTAAGTGGGAAATGGGGTGTATCATATTTTCCCCTGCAGGTGCAGAAGTTTTGTAAGCAAGGCAAATGCTCTCAGAGGCTTTGCATTAAATAATTTTTGTTTATTTTTTAGTACAGTTTAAAGGATCATACAGCTTTAATTTTTATTCATTTTTGTGCCTGTATAATATCTGTCAACTCTGAAGAAATAGTATTCTTTCGATCCCTGGGTTGGGAAGATCCCCTGGAGAAAGATATGGCAACCCACTCCAGTTTTCTTGCCTGGAGGATCCCATGGACAGAGGAGCCTCATGGGCTACAATCCATGGGGTCACAAAGAGTTGGACACGACTGAAGTGACTTAGCATGCAGCATGCACAGACTCTACTCTGGAAAATGTTAATTCCCATTTTCCTCCTATATAGCAAGGTTGCTTTACACTCTAATCTGAAGAAAAAAAATTGTTTATGTTCCCTGCAATGAATCTCATCTTTTTTCCTGAGCTATTATCCATGGACTAATGGAAAAACATATTGAATGTATCATATGGATAAACAATATATCATTAATTTGGCTTTGTCTCTGTGATGATATTTACTCAGTCTCTCAGACAGTCGTCTCCAGCTCCTGCTTCTTTCTCTGAGGAGGTACCCCGTGTGTCGGGGCTTGTGGGAGGTATGTGTGGGAGGTATGCTTGCAGTCATCTGCTGGTCTCAAGGTCAGTTTCTCTTGGCTGAATGGGTGCGGCTGGCCCTTTTATAGATAGTCTACAGCTTGTGTCACTTGACTTGCTGTCTTTGCTGGGATCTATCCATGTCCTGACTGACTTAACCCTCTTGCGTGCTCAGTCGCTCTGTTATGCCAGACTCTTTGTGACCCCATAGACAGCCCACCATGCTCCTCTGATCATGGGATTTTTCAGGCAAGAATACTGGAGTGGGTTGCCATTTCCTCCTTCAGGGGATCTTCCACGCCTAGGGATCAAACCTATGTCTCTTATGTCTCCTGTTTTGGTAGGAAGATTCTTTACTAGTGCCACCTGGAAAACGCCCTAGACTCCATATATATGGGTTAATATACCATATTTGCTTTTCTCTTTCTGACTTACTTCATTCTGTATGACAGACTCCACTCTCACACCACCCCATCTTACCCCTCCAGCAGGTCGTAGAGTACTGCCTTGAGCTCCCTATGTAATAGCTTTCATCAAAAAATCTACAAACAATAAATGCTAGAGAGGATGTGGAGAAAAGGGAACCCTCTTGCACTGTTGGTGAACATGTAAGTTGATACAGCCACTATGGAGAAGTGAACAGTATGGAGATTGCTTAAAATTTATTTTTCACTGGAGAATAATTGCTGTACAATGTAGTGTTGGTTTCTCCTATGCAACAACGTGAATCAGCCACAGGTATACATATGTCCCCTCCCTCTTGAACCTCGCTCCCACCCCTCTAGATTGTCACAGAGCACCGGCTTGAGCTCCCTGGGTTAAACAGCAGCTTCCTATTTGCTATCTGGTTTTCATATGGCAATGTATATGTTTCAATGATCCTCTCCCAATTCATCCCACCCTTGCCTTGCCTCTGCCCCCTGCCTCCCTGTGTCCACAAATCCATTCTCTACATCTGCATCTCCATTTACCATTGATTTTTATCTTCACTTGTGTAACACACTCACCCTTCCTCCCTGAAGTCTAGGGAGGGGAAATGGGGACACACAAGATTTATAGCTTCCAGTCTCTACTCTCTTTTCTCCCCCTAAGCCAGAAGCAGCGGGATGTCTCTTTTATTTCTTCTTTACTATATCTTTCCTTCTTTTTCCTTGTTGGTAGGGCTAGGAAACAGATAGCCTTGTTGGTAGGGCTAGGAAACAGCTCTCCCCATTAGTAAACCCCATATTCTAAGTCCTTCAGTCTATTTTTCCCCGAGACAACATGCTGGTGAGCAAGGTTTATTGTCTTGCTACCTATCCAATTTGTTTGTGCGTGGTAAGTCACTTCAGTCATATCTGACTCTTTGTGAGTCAGACCCTGTAGGTCGCCAGGCTCCTCTGTCCATGGGGTTCTCCAGGCAAGAATGCTGGAGCGAGTTGCCATGCCCTCCTCCAGGGGATCCTCCGGACTCAGTGATGGAACCTATGTCTCTTATGTCTCCTGGATTGGCAAGATGGGCCACCTGGGAAGCCCATCCAATTTGTACATAGGAAGTAAAAAACTGTTTTTTCTTTTTTAAAAAATTTTATTAGAATATAATTGATTTGCAATGTTATATTAATATTTTGTCCTTTCTTTGTATTTCCTATGTAAGAAATTTAATCCTCCCATAGACAGATGCCCAATGTAAAATATGGTACTCAGGAAGACAAAGAACAAAGCCCAATTGTAACTCTATTTCTCATGTTCTATAAGCTTTTACACTGATCCTTCAGTAGGTGGTCCAGTTTTTTTTTCCTTTTTTAAAGTTTTTTTGATGTGTACCATTTAAAAAGTCTTTATTGAACTTATTACAATATTGTTTCTGTTTTATGTTTTGGTCTTTTGGCCCTGAGGCATGCGGGATCTTAGCTTTCCAACAAGGGCTCGAACATCACCCCCTGCCTTGCAAGGTGAAGCACCAACCACTGGACCACCAGGGAAGTCCCAGCCCACAGTTTAAAGCTTCTTTGATGCTGCTGTCTCTTGGATTTCTTCCTCTTGGCTGATCCACTATTTTTCAGGCTCATCAGCTTTTGTCCTCTATGAAATGTCACTCCTAAAAGTTCTATCATGAGGTCACCCTTCCTCTTTTTCTTCACATTGGATGATTTTAACCTCACTCATCCTTTTAAACACACTAATTTCCCACATGTATATTCTAGCCAGAAGCTTGTGTCTGATTGCTCTGCAGGCTCCTCAAAGTTCACACAGTGAATCCATCTACCAGCTGACGTTTTTGTCTCTTGCACTTGGCATGTCATTTAATGGCTGGAGTATCCAGCCAGTTCCTTAGTTCAGGTTCTCATCATTCCTCAGGTGGGCTATTCCAATAGCTTTTCAAAGAATCTCTCTGCTTTTCCCCCTCATTTCACAGCAATCCATCTCCATATTGCTCTTATTTGTTTATTTGGCTGCACTGGGACTTAGTTGCAGCATGCAGGATCTAGGTCCCTGACCAGGGATTGAACTCGGAACCCCTGCATTGGGAGCACAGAGTCTTAGCTACTGGACCACCAGGGAAGTCCCTATATTGCTCTTAGAATGCACCTTTAAACTCTTTTGAGGCCCCCACCCCCGTTTTTCCTGCCTCACATCTGGCCACCTGCACACACTTGTTTTCCTCTGGTTAATCTTCTGGCAGTTCTCAGAATGCTTCTTGTTCTCTCATGCTCTGCTACTTTTACACCAGTAATTTCTTCTTCTGGGCTACCTCCTCTCCCAGGAATGAGTTAATTCCTACTGATGCTGTATGAGTTAGTTCCTGCTGCTTCCTCCAGGGAGTCAGCCCTTGAAATCCCAACCCAGGTAATGTGGTCTTTTATCTGTGCTCTTTCACACATACTTCAGCATCCCCACTCGCTTTTCTATTTAATTCACGTGTGTTTGTGGAACTACCACACATATTTTGCTATTATCCCTCCCTTTTTCGTTCACTTCATTTGGGAGCGGAAACCATGTCTTTTTGATTTCTTTGTCCCTCCTACCTAGGTAGCACTGGACACTCAGTAAGACGTGTGCTTAGTTGCTCAGTCATGTCCAACTCTCTGTGACCTCATGGACTGCAGCCCTCCAGGCTCCTCTGTCCATGGGATTCTCCAGGCAAGATAGGGGAGTGGGTTGCTATGCCCTTCTCCAGGGGATCTTCCCAACCCAGGTATCAAACCTAGGTCTCCCACACTGTAGGCAGATTTCTTTACTGGCTGAGCCACCAGGGAGGCCCCAGTAAAGCTTAATACATGTCTTCTAAATGAATTCATGTGCATATCTTCTCAGTTGCTAAGTTGTGTCCAACTTTTTGCAACCTCATGGACTGTAGCCCTCCAGGATCCTCCCTCCATGGGATTTTCCAGGCAAGAATACTGGCATCAGTTACTATTTCCTTCTCCAGAGGATCTTTCTGACCCAAGAATCAAACCTGTGTCTCCTGAACTGGCAGGCTGTTTCTTTACTCCTGAGCCAACCAGGAAAGTCCTTTTAAAATGAATGAAAGTGAAAGTTGCTCAGTCATGTCTAACTCTTTGCAATCCCATGGGCTATACAGTCTGTGGAATTCTCCAGGACAGAATACTGGAGTGGGTAGCCAATCCCTTCTCCAGGAGATCTTAACAACCCAGGGATCGAACCCAGGCCTCCTGCATTGCAGGCATATTCTTTACCATCTGAGCCACCAGGGAAGCCCAAGAATACTGGATTGCATAGCCTATCCCTGCTCCAACATATCTTTCAGACTCAGGAATACAGCATTGCAGGTAGATTCTTTACCAACTGAGCTATCAGGGAATGAATGGTGGAGGTCAATAGAATATGGACAGATGAAAGGTTATTGCATTCTGTTTTTCCCTGGTGGTCCAGCAATTAAGACTCCATGGTCCCAGTGCAGGGTGTCTAGGTTTGATCCTTGGTCAGGAAACTAGATCCCCCATGCTGCAACTAAAGATCCTACAGGTGGCAACTAAGTTCCAGCACAGGCAAATAAAAAAAAAAAAAAACAAAACAAAAAACAACTTAATAAAAAGGTCATTTAGTTTGGTTAGCCAAGGGTCTCTACTGGTCTTGGAGAGAGGATGTTCAGTATATATTCTGCTTTCACAGTTCAGGCCCTGAAATGCTTGTAAGGAAGGCTACCTGCTTGAACACTAGTCTCAACTCTCTGCTATACATCAAAATAGAAATAAAAGCTGTTAAAAGCTTCTTAAAGTGGATTGTGGAGCAATTATAGTGATGGAAAGATATCTGTGATTTGGATGAGCATGGCTTTTAGCCACAGAAAAATAGCCAGACACATACGCTTCAATAAAATCCAGAGCAAAAACCTTCGTAATCAGTTTGAAAATACCCAAGATTTGTTTTCCTTTATAGAGGAAAGCAAAAAACAGTTTAGCAGTTGGATGCAATACTTAATCTTTCATTTTTTGAGTCATGTTAAAATGTGCATTTAAAGCCACCATTCTTTCCTTCATGACAGATATCCTGAGATTTATCCCTGGACACAGTGGGGTAGCAGGTGAAGTTCATGGCAATGGCCCTCATTCTGCTTGGTTTCTGTGTAAGCTCTCAGCCTCCTTCTTTTAACCTCCTCACTTACTTTTCTTACAGACCTTTGGGGCCCCAGCTGCTCAGTGTGGATCACATAACAAGCTGTCAGCAACCAAATAAACAATTTCAGCCAGAAAGTGAAAGCCCTGGGCAGGCTATCCCATGGTGATGAGGAGGCAGGAGATAATAATAAATGACTTTCATTCCCAGTCACTCAGGAGAACAGGAGGCTGGTTAGGGCTGCCGGAGACCCTGCAAGTGTTTGGGGGAGCACGTCAGGAATGTACTTACACAGAACCCAGCAAGGGTATTTCAAAAACTGTGCTCACAACTAGACTTGGACTCAAAATAGCAGTAGGTGACTTAAATCAATATTGGGGTATTTGGGGCAGTCGGTGAGTGTGAGGGGTCTATGGATTGCGATCCACTAGAGATATAGAATGAATAGGATACACACACACACACACAAACACACATAAATGCAGAGAGAGATTTGTTTTAAGAGATTGGCCTACACAACTGTGGGGCTGGCCAACCTGAAATTTGTAAGGCAGGCTGGGAGGTTGGAGACTTAGGGAGAAGTTAATGCTTTAATTTTGAGCTTAAATTCCACAAGGCAGCAGGCTGGCAACTCAAGCAGGATTCTTATGTTGCCACCTCGAGGAAGAATACCTTCTTCAAGAAACCTCGGTTTTTGCTTTCAGTTGATTGTGTGAGGTTCACCTACACTATGGGAGGATAATCTACTTTACTTAAGGTCTACAGATTACAAATTGCATCTAAAACATACTCTCAAGAGGCAGGATCAAGATGGCAGAGTAGGAAGACTCTGAGCTCCCTTCCTCCCGGGGACACACAGAAACTACAGATACATCCAGAACAACTCTCTCTAAGAACAATCTGAAGACTAGCAGAACAGTTCTTTGACGACTAAGGATATAAAGGAAAAAGTCACCTATTGAGATAGGTAGGAGGGGCAGAGATGTGGTCTAGCCAGGACCTACAACCCCAGGGTGGTGACCCACAATTAGGAAGGAAAACAAAAAACACAGAGGTCCTGCCTAAGGAGTGAGGAGCTTGAATCCCATGTTAGGCAAGCCAGCACTGGGGAATTGCATTGGGAGGATGAGCCCCAACAATATCTGGCTTTGAACCCCCCATGTGACTCCCACCCTGCCCCACCCAGTGGGTGGCCTCAGCTGAGACTGGTGCCCTCTAAATCAGCTCCTGCCCCCACAACACCTGGAAAACAGTCTTGGCACTGACAAGTATTCCCCACCCCCAAAGTGAATCACACTCTAGAGGGTCAGCCCTGCCTACTAGCATGCCCACAGCAGTTCCTGCTGGGCTTTAAAGACAGACAGTCTGTCAACCCCTCCCACCAGTGTGCCCATAACAGCTCTGGCACCACCACCAAAGGATGGCATATGTAGACAACACAGGGGATACCCCTGGAGCACCTGGCTCAGGTCACCAGCAGGGATTGCTCTTCTGGGTCCCCTAAGAAATTTTTTAAGGCCAGGAGACATAGCTTATTTGCCTATTACATGATACATACACAGAGAATTATTCAAAATAAAGAGACAGAGAACTATATTCCAAGTGAAAGGACAAGACAAAACCTCAGAAAAGGAACTAAAGGAGACAGAAAGAAGTAATCTACCTGATAAAGAGTTAAAAGTAATGGTCATAATGAAGCTGCCTGAATGCAGGAGAAAAATAAACACAGGAAGAACTTCAACAAAGAGAAAATATAAAAAGAAACAAACAGAGCTGAAAGCTACAATAACAGAAATGAAAAATACACTAGATGGAATTAAGAGCAGATTAGATGATGCAGAAGAGAGAATGCATCAGTGATCTGTAAGACAAGGTAGTGAAAATTACCCAATCAGAACAGCAATCCCCACCCCCGAAAAAAAGTAGTTTAAGGGATTTTTGGGACAACATCCAAGCGTACTAATATCTGTATCTTAGGCACCCCAAAAAGAAAAAGAGAGAGCAAAAGGGATAGAAAACTTATTTGAAGAAATAATAACTGAGAATTTCCCTAACTGGGTGAAGAAAACAGGAATTCAAGTCCAGGAAACACAGAGTCCCCAAAATGATAAACCCAAAGAGACCCACACCAAGATACATTATAAAAAAAATGTCAAAAGTTAAAAGGGAGAACTTTAAAGTCAAGAGAGAAAACAATTAGTTAGGTGCAAGAAAGCCACCATCAGACTATTGGCCTATTTTTCAGTAGAAACTTTAGAGGCCAGAGAAAGTGGCATTATATAAAGTGCTGAAACAAAATACTTACAACCAAGAATACTCGGCAAGGTTATCATATAGAATTGAAGAGGTTAAGAATTTCCCAGATAAACAAAAGCTGAAGGAGTTTACAACTCCTAAGCCAGCCATATAAGAGATGTTAAAGGGACTTCTTTAACTGGAAAGGCCATAACTAGAAATAAGTAAATATATAGAAATGAAAATTATCATTGATAAAGCAAACATATAGTAAAGGTAGTGATCAACCAGTTATAAAACTAGTATGAAGGTTAAAAGGCAAAAGTAATAAAATTGACTAAAACTACAATAATTAGTTAAAGAATACAAAAGAAGTAAAATATAATGTCAAAAATGTAAAATGTGGAAGGGGAGTAAAAATGGACTATTTTAGAAAGAGTTCAAAATCAAGTGACCCTCAACTTAAAATAGACCTCTATTGTTATATTCATTCCCAGAGGAAGGTGTGGCAACCCACTCCAGTATTCTTGCCTGGAGAATCCCATGAACAGAGGAGCCTGGTGGGCCGCAGTCCATAGGGTCACAAAGTGTCAGACCCTACTGAAGCTACTTAGCACACTGTTATAGGTTGTTACACATGAATTTCATGGTAACCAGAAACCAAAAGCTTATAATAGATACACAAAATATGAGGAGACAGGAATCCAAGCATAATACTAAAGAAAGTCATCAGGTCCTGCAAGCATCGTTTCAGCAGAAGAAGCTATACGGGCAGCAGACACCTCCAGCTCCTGTGTTTTTTGGTTTGCCCAACATCAGCTGCAAGGCATCCTTCTCTGGGGTCTGCAGTTGTGTGGTACCTCTTCTGAGCACTGGAAAATGACCCTCTGGAAGCCTCCATTCAGAGCTCTGAGTGCCACTGGGAAGCATGTAAAGCTCCTTGAAAGTCCTGGATTAGATGGGCAGTGCCCTCTGAGATCTGAGCATCAGTTATTCAAGAAGCCCCAAGAAGCTCTAAGAGGTCCAAGATCAGACAAGCAGTCCCTTCCTCAGAGGTTTGAGGGCCAGCCATTGTTTGCAGTACCTTCTCAGGGAGCCCAGGCACCAGATTGCAGGGTCCCCACGGGGCTCTGAGTATCAGCCATGTGGGGCCCACCACAGCCCAGAGGTCCACGTACCCCTTCACTGGTCATGATGCCAGCTCCACAGCAGCACCTCTTCTGAGGTGCCAGGATCTGGTAACATCCATCTTTTCCTTTTTGTTCTCCAAGCCCTATGAGTGGTTAACCCTCCAAGGGTTAACTCAAAGTCCAATTTTTGTTCCATTTGCTTTCCAATGCCTTTCAAACTAATTGCCAGTATTAAACTTCCTGTAACCTGGACACTGAAATTTGCACCTATTTAAAATTTCTCACAGCCTATATAGCTGGAATATTCTAGGATTATTTTCCTTAGAATAGATTGATATTGTGGAGGTCCAGAAGGATTGAAAAGTTAAGATTTGTGGGTTTTTAAAAATGTTCTTTTTGAAGGCCAAAATAGAGACAATAATTTTGAGGTTTAAGAGCTTGAATTTTGGTTTCTCAAAAGCAGAGCTCTCAGGTCATCTTTTTTTTTTTTTTGAATAAATGATAAGTATTCTTTCTCTCTCTCTCAGGCTACATAAATATTCTGAAAGGCGGGGAGGAGGCAAAAAAGTTTGGAAAGGTAAGCAAGATACACAGATGTTTGCGTGTTTTCAAACATATTGATGATTTCTGAAAAGGGGCCTTGTTTCTTGTACCTCCCCTCTCAGATTAACAATACAGTCATCTGTAGATGTGAATATCTGAGAGTAGAGAGAAGTCTGTCTGCTCTCCTGGAAAGCACTAATTCCTGTCTCTACCCTGTTGTGGGAGCAGTGAGTAGAGACAATCAGTGTGGACAGCAGATACAGAGAGTCTCAAGATGAGGAATAGAGGGGGCCCAAGTCCAGTCCATCAGGGTTCCTGCTACTCCAGGCTGAGAAAGAGAGCCGGCCTACCGACAATCATTTAAGGTTGTGGTGAATGATGCTTTTGGTGGAAGTAAAGTAGAAGATGTAACTCTCAAGAGTCTTCTTGAGATTATGGACATGTATAGATGCTAGAATAAAGGAGAAATGACCATATCCAAGGGCAATGGGAAACTGGTTTGAAAAGTGAATCCAGTTGGCACAGATAATCCTGCTTGAATGGTGGTTGATGTTCTCAAGACAGTGAATTCAGCATGTGCAGAGGATCGAGCCTGGACACAGAGTCAAGGATGATCAAGTGTTTTATCTTCATGCCATGACACTAGGTAATCTCTGCCCCAGGAACTTAGAAGATACAAAATGGGGCAGAAAAATGGTGATGGAACAGTCCTACATTGACTTTTTAACTAAATTTTATCAAATTTTAACTGAAATGTCTAACTTTAGCAGAGTTGACTAAGATTGTATTATCTCTCATCAGATGAAACTGAGGGGGGCTTGAAGGAAATTATATTGTTATAGAAGAATATAGAAATATTGCTTTTGTTTATCTGAACACATGGATGTGTATTCCACTGTGTATGTTTAGAGTGTCTCTCCTTTACAAGGAAGTGCTGTTATGAGACATTTTTAGGCAGGAGCTGTTTTTTCTTTTTCCTCCCTAAAAATATGGCTTTATGTCTATGAGGGACAGAAATGATATTCTGTTGCTTGCAATATAAAACAGAACAAAGGAATCATTATGAAGGTTCAGAGTTCATCCCTCAATTAAAAAGGAAAAGGAACAACGTAAGGCATCTAAAATAATCTAGGAGACTGAAATCACAAAACCAATAGTAGATTTACTTTTAAAAGTCATAAGTGTTTAAGAATTCTTCCTATTCTGAAGGAAATGTTTAATTTTTAGTTTACCTGGCTAGCATAAAATATACTATGTTTTTGAGTTCCCAAATCATTTTGAAAGTTAGACAGCATGAAGTTAGATTCTAGAGAAAATAACTCAAAGGAAATCAGTTGCAGTGTTTTGTGATGACAGGATTCCTTGTCAAAAGTGATAAGTGTGGTCCAGTCTAATCATCACTGGGTGAGATTTAGCCCTATGTCAAGTGTTGTGCTGAATATTTTGAAGAGAGGCTCTGCTTTGGAGCTGCCCACAGCTTGGCAAGTTTTTACTGATTTTGGAAGGGATCTATCAATATTAATGATTGGGAAAAAACCTACGCACTCATTGTGAACCAGTTTTGGATGAAAAAAAAGTTTTACTGACACATACTGTATGGGAGCCCTTCAACAATTTATCTTTACTTTAAAAGGAAGAATCAAGAATCTAAGTATAAATAAAGAGGGTTTTTAACTGTAATGACTGAGAAATGGAAATAGTTGAGCTTGAGATAAAAACAACTATCAAGAGGTATTACTGTTTTTGTGTCTAATAATTTGATTGATTCCTTCTAAACAACAGTAGTTGTGATACTGGTGTATTGTGTGTTCATGAAACATAATGTTTGAATCAATTCATATTTGATTGATACAATAACTGCGCCTAAATACCCATTTACAAATAGCAATATTAGAAGACTCTTTAGAGTCCTTTGGACAACAAGGAGATCAAACCAGTCAATACTAAAGGAAATCAACCCTGAATATTCATTGGAAGGACTGATGCTGAAAGCTGAAGCTCCAATACTTTGTCCACCTGATGGAAGGAGCTGACTCATTGGAAAAGACCCTGATGCTGGGAGGGATTAGGGGCAGGAGGAGAAGGGGGCGACAGAGGATGAGATGGTTGGATGGCATCACTGACTCAATGGACATGAGTTTAAGCAAACTCTGGGGGATATTGAGGGACAGGGAAGCCTGGTGTGCTGCAGTCCATGGGGTCACAAAGAGACACTACTTAGCGACTGAGCAACAACAACAAATAGTACAACTTCATTTAGAAGTCAAGTTTTAACTAAAAAATCAGTTTGATTTAAAAATAATTTTGTTGGCATATATTGTGTACATGTGAAGTACTGAGTGAGATGCTCTGGGGATGTTAGAATGAGTAAAGCATGGCCTCAAGCTTTCAAAGTTGAGAGCAGGGATTTTTAAAATCTTTTTAACAACTCTATTTTCAACACTTTAGGATAGTTCTTTATACATAATTGGCTTTCAAATAAAGCTCTGTAAAGTATTTGCTACGATGTGAGGCCTTACATGTGAAGTACTTTAAACAGGAATTACAAGTAGGTCATAGAAGCATGAGGTAGCAAGACAGGTATCTTACCCTGCTGCCATTTTATCTAAGCACACAAACCCACTCAAAGGTGAAGTGCAGGCATGTGAGTACCACACACCCACACCCACACCATCACAAACACTGTGTTTCGTGTAATCTGCAAGATAGATGAAGACTTGAGCCCTTTCCTATAAGCTGATCCGTCCTTAACTAAATGCTAATATTAACAGATAAGTAAGATCCTTGCTGATTCTAGGAATCAGCGAACTAAAATGGACTGGAATGGGTGAATTTAACTCAGATGACCATTATATCTACTATTGCAGGCAGGAATCCCTCAGAAGAAATGGAGTAGACATCATGGTCAACAAAAGAGTCCAAAATGCAGTACTTGGATGCAATCTCAAAAATGACAGAATGATCTCTGTTCGTTTCCAAGCAAAACCATTCAATATCACAGTAATCCAAGTCTATGACCCAACCAGTAACACTGAAGAATCTGAAGTTGAACGGATCTATGAAGACCTACAAGACCTTTTAGAACTAACACACCAAAAAGATGTCCTTTTCATTATAGGGGCCTGGAATGCAAAAGTAGGAAGTCAAGAAACACCTGGAGTACCAGGCAAATTTGGCCTTGGAATATGGAATGAAGCAGGGCAAAGACTAATAGAGTTTTGCCAAGAAAATGCACTGGTCATAACAAACACCCTCTTCCAACAACACAAGAGAAGACTCTATACATGGACATCATCAAATGGTCAACACCGAAATCATATTGATTATATTCTTTGCAGCCAAAGATGGAGAAGCTCTATACAGTCAGCAAAAAAAAGACCAGGAGCTGACTGTGGCTCAGATCATGAATTCCTTATTGCCAAATTCAGACTTAAATTGAAGAAAGTACGGAAAACCAACATCATTCAGGTATGACCTAAATCAAAGCCCTTATGATTATACAGTGGAAGTGAGAAATAAATTTAAGGGACTAGCTCTGATAGATAGAGTGCCTGATGAAATATGGACTGAGGTTCGTGACATTGTACAGGAGACAGGGATCAAGACCATCCCCATGGAAAAGAAATGCAAAAAAGCAAAATGGCTGTCTGGGGAGGCCTTACAAATAGCTGTGAAAAGAAGAGAAGCAAAAAGCAAAGGAGAAAAGGAAAGATATAAGCATCTGAATGCAGAGTTCCAAAGAATAGCAAGAAGAGATAAGAAAGCCTTCTTCAGTGATCAATGCAAAGAAATAGAGGAAAACAACAGAATGGGAAAGACTAGAGATCTCTTCAAGAAAATTAGAAATACCAAGGGAACAATTCATGCAAAGATGGGCTCAATAAAGGACAGAAATGGTATGGCCCTAACAGAAGCAGAAGCTATTAAGAAGAGATGGAAAGAATACACAGAAGAACTGTACAAAAAAGATCTTCACGACCCAGATAATCACGATGGTGTGATCACTGACCTAGAGCCAGACATCCTGGAATGTGAAGTCAAGTGGGCCTTAGAAAGTATCACTACGAACAAAGCTAGTGGAGGTGATGGAATTCCAGTGGAGCTATTTCCAATCCTGAAATATGATGCTGTGAAAGTGCTGCACTCAATATGCCAGCAAATTTGGAAAACTCAGCAGTGGCCACAGGACTGGAAAAGATCAGTTTTCATTCCAATCCCAAAGAAAGGCAATGCCAAAGAATGCTCAAATTACTGCACAATTGCACTCATTTCACACGCTAGTAAAGTAATGCTCAAAATTCTCCAAGCCAGGCTTCAGCAATATGTGAACCATGAACTTCCTGATGTTCAAGCTGGTTTTAGAAAAGGCAGAGGAACCAGACACCAAATTGCCAACATCTGCTGGATTATGGAAAAAGCAAGAGAGTTCCAGAAAAACATCTATTTCTGCTTTATTGACTATGCCAAAGCCTTTGATGTGTGGATCACAATAAACTGTGGAAAATTCTGAAAGAGATGGGAATACCAGACCACCTCACCTGCCTCTTGAGAAACCTGCATGCAGGTCAAGAAGCAACAGTTAGAACTGGACATGGAACAACAGACTTGTTCCAAATAGGAAAAGGAGTTCGTCAAGGCTGTATATTGTCACCCTGCTTATTTAACTTATATGCAGAGTACATCATGAGAAATGCTGGACTGGAAGAAGCACAAGCTGGAATCAAGATTGCCGGGAAAAATATCAGTAACCTCAGATATGCAGACGACACCACCCTTATGGCAGAAAGTGAAGAGGAACTAAAAAGCCTCTTGATGAAAGTGAAAGAGGAGAGTGAAAAAGTTGGCTTAAAGCTCAACATTCAGAAAACCAAGATCATGGCATCTGGCCCCATCACTTCATGGGAAATAGATGGGGAAACAGTGGAAACAGTGTCAGACTTGATTTTTTTGGGCTCCAAAATCACTGAAGATGGTGACTGCAACCATGAAATTAAAAGACACTTACTCCTTGGAAGGAAAGTTATGACCAACCTAGATAGCATATTCAAAAGCAGAGACATTACTTTGCCAACAAAAGTTCGTCTAGTCAAGGCTATGGTTTTTTCTGTGGTCATGTATGGATGTGAGAGTTGGACTGTGAAGAAGGCTGAGCGCTGAAGAATTGAGGCTTTTGAACTGTGGTGTTGGAGAAGACTCTTGAGAGTCCCTTGGACTGCAAGGAGATCCAACCAGTCCATTCTGAAGGAGATCAGCCCTGGGATTTCTTTGGAAGGAATGATGCTAAAGCTGAAACTCCAGTACTTTGGCCAACTCATGCGAAGAGTTGTGTCAATGGAAAAGACTCTGATGCTGGGAGGGACTGGGGGCAGGAGTTGGAGGGGACGACAGAGGATGAGATGGCTGGATGGCATCACTGACTCAATGGACGTGAGTCTGAGTGAACTCCGGGAGTTGGTGATGGACAGGGAGGCCTGGCGTGCTGTGATTCATTGGGTTGCAAAGAGTCGGACACGACTGAGCGACTGAACTGAACTGAACTGAAGATCCTTGTATATGTAACAGTTGTGTGGTGTAACTTATTTTCCACCACTGAGAATTTTAAATAGAAAAATGAAACCTTGGGGATTTTTCTTAAACATTTTGTATACCTATTATTGACAGTCCAGTTCTTTTGAAATATAACATGTAGAATTTTAAATAAAATTATTTTCTAAAATGCTGACTTTCGTTTCTGAGTCTTTTCTGCACAGTTACTATAGATGTTCCACAGATCTATGGGAGAGCTACAGGTCCTAATAAAATCACCCAACTTTGTTCAACTATAGGAGAGAGTTACACTGTTGTCTGAGGTGCACATCTCATGGGCCCCAAGAACCCAGATTTGCCTTTTTCAGCTGTTAGGATGAATCTTACTATCTGGCAATAAAGATATTACCCTCTCTTCCTCTGATTATAGATTAAATCTAGTTTTGTTTTTAAGGCAGCTTTCCTATTACCCTCATTCTTGGAGGAAACACTGAAATCTGTTTCTTTATCCTTGTTTTTTCAAAGATAGGGCATCTCTTCTTTTTTGGATAGGAGATAAAACAAATCTAGATGACTCCTTATGTATGACCTTTTGGCCTGTTTGTTTTTATTGAGTATTCTCTTATTTCCTGGCATTTAGAACGCCCATGTCTTTGTCACAGGGTCACTAGTCTTGATTTAGTCAGATCAATAGTCTGTTTCAACTGTGGGGTTAACAAGGTATTCATGTTATTTCCTGTGCCATTGAATATTTGCCTCTCTGACTGCTGATAAAATCATCTTTGCTATTTTCTGTGGTCTGAAGTTTAAAAAAAGTGTACCCACCTTGATAATGCAGGTGGGTACAAGATAAGGCAAGATAATGCAAAATAGCCCCTGGGTCAAGGAATGTCACAATGGATGTAACATTAAGATCTTTTGCGTCTCTTTGACTTTCCTGTTCTGCTGCTGCTACTACTCCCCTTGAGTTTAATGAGAGAGTGGCAAGTGGGCTCCATTTCAGAGTGCATGCGCCAAAATCTGATGGCTACTGACTTGCTCTGATTAAAGCATCTTTATCTTTTTTTTTTTGCTGTGCAGCCTGCAAGATTTTAGTTCTCTGATCAAGGATTGAACCCATGCCTCCTGCAGTGGAAGCTCAGAATCCTAACCATTTGATGGCCAAGGAATTCCTTGTCTTTATCATTTTAAAATTAGAAACTAAAAGAATCTGTTCCTATAATTCATGAATGCTGAATGAAAATTGACTAAATGATTAAAAGGCTGTTTTTTTGTTTGTTTGTTTGTTTTGTTTTTTTAACAAAGTCCTGCATTCTAAACAATCTGGTCCAGATGCCAGAAGTTGTCTGTAGGATGAGAGCTTGGAGGACCCAGGTGGCCGGCTGTTTTCAACTTTAGATACTGAAAGCCAAGGTTAGTTTGGGAGAGTTTGAAAAGTGTGTGTATCTTAAGGTTTGTGACAATTTCAAAAGTAAAATAGAATAACGGACTTTCATGGATCTATATTTGCTCTTGATGGGCTTCCCAAGTGGTGCTAGTGGTAAAGAACCTGCCTGCCAATGTAGGAGAGGTAAGAGACGCCGGTTTGAGTCCTGAGTCAGAAAGATCCCCTGGAGGAGGAAACAGCAATTAACTCCAGTATTCTTGCCTGGAGAATCCAATAGACAGAGGAACCTGGCTGGTTGCAGCCCATAGCATTGCTACGAGTCAGACATGACTCAAATGATTTAGCACTGTTGGCTAAAGTTGTAAAACCAAGGCTACCACATCTCTGTGTGTCTGTGAGAGAGACAACAAGCACTTTATCCCTTTGTACAAAGAAGTGAGTCTCTTATTAAGTGTCTGTTGGTAACTAGAGCCCTTTTGCATCTGTGTCTAGAAATTTTGGGGGATTGGGGTGGGGGGCAGTCTGTTGGATATAAATTGGTAACAGGCATTTGTTGTTTATACACAAATGTGTAAAGAGTCTAATGCCTCATTCCAATAAGCAGCATGTCAGAAAGATGCAGGGGTGAAAGGCAGGCACCAGATAATTCTGAAAGTGGTGAGCAGAGGATCTAAATAAGGATGATTGGTTAGAAGTGTCTAAAAGAAACAGCTGGGACCCTGGACTCTGGTTCCACTCCCTGGAGCCAGGTGAAGCCCTCCCCACTTCTGCCAGGGGACTGGAGAATTCTGCTTGGAGAGACTGAATTCTAGTGATCTCAGGCACAGGTGAAGGTAGGGTGACAAACATGGATGCAACCTTTTGATTAAAAACAGTAGGGAATGTACTGATACATATGAAGTATATTGTTATTGAAATTGTTCTGCATGGCTTGGAAAAGAGAAAACTAATTTGTTAGTCCTTTGCTGGTTTGGATAATGAGCCTAAATGTGTATTGGAAGAAAATGCAAGTAAAATATGAATGATCCTTTCTGGCTTGTCAGGAAATTTCTTCTCAACAGACAAACCTAAAGGGTTATGAATTTAAACTGTCTTCTTTCTATGCTCTTAAAAAATGAGATGTTTTTTAAAAATACACTGAAGCTATACAACACAGAATATTTTCTCTGTTCTCTTGACATTTATTTAGCTGCTAGATCCCCTTGCCCCATGTTAGTGATCCCCAATTTTCGTATTTTTTTTCTTTCTTATTTTCTTGTTCTGTTCTCTAGGAGACTTTCTCAACTTTATTTTCCAATGCTTCTCTTGAATTCCTCATTTCTGCTATTGCATTTTTAATTTCTAGGATCTCTTTTTTTTTTCTCTGATGGTGCTTTATTTTTTCAGCCTCCTATGTATATTTAAAATGTAGCATCTTCTCTTGTCTTCTGAGGAGAATTAATTAGTATATTAGGAAGTTTTCTTGGCTACCTGCTCTGTTCCATGAAGTTTTTTCCTTTTTAAAATATTTTTCCCTGTAAGTTCATTTTGATTGCCATCTTTCATAATAGAGAGTGATTCTTCAAGATAGAAGAGGTGAAAAACAGACTGGGAAGCATATATTTGCGTGGAAGAGGTTAACTGGTAAATTTTGATCTCGGAAGTTGTAGCTGGCCTGTTTGTTGGCTGACCACCAACTCTCAGCACCTTCAGATCTTTTCTCTAGGGTTGATCAGTTTTTCCAGAGTGGAATTCACCAGTCTTCTGTGGCAAAAGCCCAAGCCTGCTTGCTAGGTCCTGCCTTCTGAGTGGGGATTAAGTTTTTATTTTTTAAAGTCAAATTCTTGTTTTCATTAGGGCATCTCTCTCTCCCACCTTCATATGTGCCAAGTCCAGAATCCCTTGAGTCCAGTTTCTTAAACAGTAATTCTCAGTCTTCCTGCAAAGTGTGAGAGGGGGCTTCCCTGGCTGCAATGGATGGGAAAGCGGTTCTGAGTTCCAGTTGCCTCTTTTATACACTCTGGTTCTTTCTTCAGATCCATTGCTCTGAGGCTTTCAGAGATATCTGGTGCCTTCATCTGTGAGGTGTAATACCAGGGTTTGGCAAACTATGGTCTGCTGGTCAAATCACAATCTTCTGTATTCCAATCCTTGCTTGTTTTAATAAATAAAAAGTTTTATTATCACACAGCCATTTCCATAGTCTTGTATTGCCTATGGCTACTTTTGCACTACAAAGAAGAGTTGATTAGTCATTACAGAGATCCTATGATTGGCAAAGTTTAAAATATTTGCTATGTGGGTCTTTACAGGAAAAAAAAAAGCCAACTCCTCTACCACACAACAGTATGGACCAATCTGCTTCTGGACTTCCCCTCTTGTTGGCTTGGGTGTGAGTACTTTCTGATTTGCTATGTTGGTTATCATTTATTCATCTAATTTTTTAGGTTTCAGCAACTTATTACTATTTTATGTTTTTTTCCATTTGTCTTTGGTTTATACTGTTTACCTTAGAGATATTTTAGCAGAATTTCAGGGGGACATAGAGGTAAACTTTTCAGTTCACTTTTAGTCATGTTTAGCCAGAAGAAAAGGTGGGAATTATCAACCTCATTAGAAAAGAAAATCGAGGTTACAGGAAGCTAATTCTCAAAACTGGTATGCAAACCAAGGCCTTTTTGAGCCTGGGGTGGAATTGTGTTTTGTTGACTGCTATACCTTTAGGACTTGATTGTCATTTATAATGTACTGGACAAATATTCATTCTAGTTACTGTTGTTAAAGTCCAGTTCATAACCATTATGTTCCTCCATTGTCTCCAAGAAGTGCTGATCTTATTTGCACTTATTTCAGTCTCCAGAATGTTCATATTATGGATCTGGGTTCGTGTAGCCATAGATTTGTCACTAACTTTCATGTTGCATCAGAGCAGAGGCTATATAGCTCTTTGATTTTTTTGTGTTTCCAATTTGGTATGCTCTTACTTCTGCTCAAATTTCATTGGTCAAACTAAATCATGTGGCCAAACTGAAACTCAGTAGGGCAGAGAACATTCTTCGCCAATAGGAAAGCTACAGTGAAGGAAAGGAAGCATTGTGAACAAGTAATACTATGTACAACTTCACTCTAGTCCTAGCCTTTATTATCTCTGTCCTGAATAATGTTAATAGCTTTCCACATGGTCTCCCTGATTCTACTCATGCTCCCTATACAGCAGCCAAAGTGATTGTTTGGAAACATAAGTTAGATTCCATCAACCTTTGACTAAAAAAATCTCCAATGGCTTCTATCACACTAATAATAAAAATTAATCTCCCTTGTTAAATAGAAAAAAACAAAACCAAAGTGTAAAAACAGCACACATATCTTGTCACCTTTTGTGTAAGAAATAAGAGGAAATAAGAATTTATACATGTATATGTTTATCTGTATAAAAAGAAGCATCCAAAGTGTAAACCACAAACCAATGAGGTTGGTTACCTATGGTGGAAAGGATATGAGAAAGAGTGTCTCATATACATCTCTGAGTATACCTTTTTGTATAATTTTGAATTTTACAAACACTGTATTGCCTCAGTCTTGGGTGGCACTGTGGTTTGGGGCAAGCTAAGGGAGAGCTGCAAGCAAATCTTCAGCTCTTTATAGCCGGTTTTTCTGTTGGTGTGGGTGAAGCAAGTCTGAAACTGCTTTTGAAGTAATGAAGCAATGAAGAAATGAGTCGATATTTTGGGGAGCCAGGGTTTGCAATGCAAGAAGAGATCTAGAAAAATAAAATGGGAGAATGCAAGGAAGACGTCCATGGAGATGGATTAGAAATGTAAGTATTGGTGTAAACCCACGATTCTAAAATACTTATGTATTGGTGTATATGCATGTGTATGTGCACAAATATGTGCGTGTATGTGTGCATTATAATATATGTACACAAATCAGATCTTGGTCTCTAATATCATTCCCTTTTAAAAGGAACCAGGGCTCCTTGGAGAAGGTGCTAATTCCAGGGCTGTGGCAGAGTAGGTAAAAGACAACCCTAGAACATCTCATCTTGCTAGAATATTATGTCAACCACTAGCTTTTGGTGGCTATTTAAAATTATGTTAATTAAAAATAGCAAGTCAGTTCCCGTCATTTGCATTGGCCACATTTCAAGAGCTCAGTAGCAGCACGAGGCCAGTGGCTACAGTATTGGATAGCATAGATATGAAAAGTTCCCATCATTGCAGAAAATCCTATTGGATGGCATTATGCCAGAAAGTATAAAGGGTATTCTAAGAAATAAGGAGTTCATATTACAAGAACACATGAACTGATTGGAAGGCAAGAAGGGGAAAATTTGAGCACTGAAATGATTAAAAACATTAAAGACTTGTATACCATTGGAAAAATACAAGTCCCTGAATCTGTACTGATGGTAAATAAATAAATACATATATAAATGGAGGAGAGGGGAAGACTGTTATAATAGAATTCTAAGGACCAACTGGTAAATGTGCAAGGAATCCTGCAGTTCAAAATCACCATATTGTAATGATTACATTACAGACTGGTTCAGTTAAGGATCATTAATGGATACTAAGTTTAGAGGGAAATTTTAATGAAGGGCAGGATAGTTACAGGGTCTCTGTGATTACTTATTGATTGTAAGGAAAAAATAGTAACTACAATGGAGAAATAGATACACCCTGACTGAGCGATCTGAATTAACATTACCAGTGAGAGGCTGATGGACATTGAGTTCCTCTAGATGTGCTAACCTGGGAAGAATATATCACTCAGGTAGTGCTCCAGCTGGGATCTGTTACCTGAACCTAATCACCAAGGATCCATTAGACAAACCTCAAATGAGTAATGTTTTATTTGGAATATGACAACCAATGAAATACCTGACAGGATTCTGTACGGAGGAGGGAGGGTAGGCTGTAAAGGACATTGAATCATGAAATGGGAGATTAGACAAAAATGTAGTATTAATGTCAGATGTACTGAGGTTGATTACTATATAGTGGCTATTTAAGAAAATAATCTCCTTTTTAGGAAATAAACATTGAAGCATTTAGGGACAAAGGGCTGAGATGAATGCAACTTACTCTCAGATTCTAAAAAATTGTTCAGATACACACACATCCCCCACCCCCCCAAGAAAAAAAGCAAGAAAAAGCAAAGTTAACAGTATGCAAATCTGGAGAAAAGATATGTGAACCTTCTCTGTACTATTATTCTTTCAATCTCCAAAAGTTTGAAATTAACTCCAAATAAAAAGATTTTAAAACTTCTTAACCTTGTCCTAAGAAGGACTTTTGTCATCTGGTCCCCACTAGTTCTCTGCCCTTATATCTGATGTTCACTCTCTCCCTCTCCCTGGGACCTGGAATACACCAGAGTTGTTCTATTTAAAATTTTTTTAAAAATAATTGAATGTATTTATTTTTAATTGAAGAATAATTGCTGTACAATATTGTATTGGTTTCTGCCAAACATCCACATGAATCAGCCATAGGTATAACTATGCCCCCTCCCTCTGGAACCTTCTTCCCACCTCCCCAGACTTTTGCTAGACTTAGGGATTTTACATCTGCTTTTCCTTCTGCCTGGAATTCTTCCCCTGGATCTTTGGATGGCTGGTGTCCTCACATCACTGAGATTAAGGTCTTTGTTCAAATGCCATCTCCTCAGAGAAGTCTTCCTTGAAATGTTGTGCATTCCTTCTTTTTACACTTATTACTAATTGAAATTGTGCATATTTTCATTGCATGTTTCTTCAAGTGAATGCACATTCCATGAGGACAGGGACTTTGTTTTGTCTACTGCTAGGCCTTTGATGCCTAGGTAAATATTTGTGGCACGAATACATGAATGATAGGAGTTTTCATCATGGTCATTATGGCCTTAACTTTATCATTCACATTTCTAGCAGGTTAACACTCATTTACGACTCCTCTAGGGCTTGGCCCTCTGTCTTCTGTGCCTTGGTAGTGGCTTTGTAGAGTATGTACCCAGAGTCGTCTGTCTCAGGTCCTAGCCTACCTCTGACATTAATCTGTTCTTGCCTTTGGGCATAATTTTGACCTCTAAGACTTTTGGGTGAAGATTCAATGAGTTAATAATATTAAGTGTTTAGCACAGGGCCTAACATATCATTAAGAGTCAGCTAAAACTTGCTGCTTCAATTATTATTATATCTGCCTAACACAAAGCCTGCCAGATCATAAGTATTTAATGAATAATGAATCATATTAGTGTTCATATTACCAAATATAAGAACGCCATTCCTTCCCCCCAATCCTGGTTCCTTTTATTTTTAAATTAACTTTTTTTTTTAATTGAATGATAATTGCTTTACAGAATTTTGTTGTGTTTTGTCAAACCTCAATATGAATCAGTTATAGGTATACATATATCCCCTCCCTTTTGAGCCTCTCTCTATCTCCCTCCCCATCCCACCCTCTAGGTTGATACAGAGCCCCATATAGAAAATTCCTGTTGGCTATCTATTTTACATATGGTAATATGAGTTTCCATGTTACTCTTTCCATATATCTCACCCTCTCCTCCCCTCTTCTAATGTCCATAAGTCTATTTTCCATGTCTGTTTCTCCACTGCTGCCCTGTAAATAAATTCTTTGGCACCATTTTTCTAGATTCCATATATATGTGTTAGAATACAATATTTATCTTTCTCTTTCTGACATACTTCACCCTGTATAATAGATTCTAGGTTCATCCACCTCATCAGAACTGACTCAAATGCAGCGGAGTAATATTTGATTGTGAATGTGTACCACAATTTCTTTATCCATTCATCTGTCAATGGACATCTAGGTTGCTTCCTTGTTCTAGCTATTGTAAATAGCTCTGCAGTGAACAATGGGATACATGTGTCTTTTTCAATTTTGGTTTCCTCAGGGTATATGCCTAGAAGTGGGATTGCTGGGTCATATGGTGGTCTTATTCCTAGTTTTTTAAGGACTCTCCATACCATCTTCCATAATGGCTGTATCATTTTACCTTTCTACCAACACGGCAAGAGCATTCCCATTTTTCCACACCCTCTCCAGCATTTACTGTTTGTAAACTTTTTGGTGATGGCCATTCTGACCAGTGTGAGGTGATATCTCATTGTAGTTTTGATTTGCATTTCCCTAATAATGAGCGATATTGAGAGTCTTTTCATGTATTTGTTAGTCATCCATATGTCTTCTTTGGAGAAATGTCTGTTTAGGTCTTTTTCCCACTTTTGGATTGGGTTGTTTGTTTTTCTGGTGTTGAGTTGTATGGCTGCTTGTTTATTTTGGAAATTAATCCTTTGTCAGTTGTTCAATTTGCTATTATTTTCTCCCATACTGAGGGTTGTCTTTTCACCTTGCTTATAGTTTCCTTTGCTGTGCAAAAACTTTTTAGTTTAATCAGGTCCCACTTGTTTACTTTTGTTTTTATTTCCATTACTCTAGGAGGTGGGTCATACTCTAGTATTCTTGCTTGGAAAATCCCATGCACGGAGGAGCCTGTTAGGCTGCAATCCATGGGGTCGCTAAGAGTCGGACACGACTGAGCAACTTCACTTTCACTTTTCACTTTCATGCATTGGAGAAGGAAATGGCAACCCACTCCAGTATTCTTGCCTGGAGAATCCCAGGGACAGGGGAGCCTGGTGGGCTGCTGTCTATGGGGTCGCACAGAGTTGGACACGACTGAAGTGACTTAGCATAGGAGGTGGGTCATAGAGGATCTTGCTTTGATTTATGTCATCGAGTGTTCTGCTTATATTTTCCTCTAAGAGTTTTATAGTTTCTGGTCTTACATTTAGGTCTTTAATACATTTTGAGTTTATCTTTGTGTATGGTGTTAGGAAGTGTTCTAACTTCATTCTTTTACTTGTGGCTGTCCAGTTTTCCCAGCACCATTTATTGAAGAAGCTGTCTTTGCCCCATTGTATATTCTTGCCACCTTTGTAAAAAATAAGGTACCCATAGGTGCATGGGTTTATTTCTGGGTTTCTATCTTGTTCTATTGGTCTATATTTCTGTTTTTGTGCCAAATGCACACTGTCTTGATGACTTTGTAGTATTATCTGAAGTCAGTAAGGTTGATTTCTCTAGCTCCATTCTTCTTTCTCAAGACTGCTTTGACTATTAGGAGTCTTTCATGTTTCCATATGAATTGTGAAAATTTTTGTTTTAGTTCTGTGAAAAATGCCATCAGTAATTTGATAGGGATCACATTGAATCTGTAGATTGCATTTGGTAGTATAATCATTTTCACAATATTGATTCTTCCTACCCAGGAACATGGAATCTCTCTCCATCTGTTTATGTTATCTTTGATTTCTTTCATTAGTGTCTTATAATTTTCTGTATACAGTTCTTTTGTCTCCTTAGGTAAATTTATTCTTAGATATTTAATTCTTTCTGTTGCCATGGTGAATGTGTTGATTCCTTAATTTCTGTTTGTGATTTTTCATTGTTAGTATATAGAAATGCAAGTGATTTCTGTGTATTGATTTTGTATCCTGCAACTTTGCTAAATTCATAGCTCTAGCAATTTTCTGATACTATGTTTAGGGTTTTTTATGTACAGTATCATGTCATCTGCAAACAGTGAGAGCTTTACTTATTTTTTGATCTGGATTTCTTTTATTTCTTTTTCTTCTCTTATTGCTGTAGCTAGGTCTTCCAGAACTATGTTGAATAATAGTGGTGAAAGTGAACATCTTTGTCTTGTTCCTGATCTCAGGGGGAATGTTTTCAGTTTTCAACCATTGAGAATAATGTTGGCTGTAGGGTTATCATATGTGGCCTTTACTATGTTGAAGTAGGTTCATTCTGTGCCCACTTTTTGAAGAGTTTTAATCATAGATGGATGCCAAATTTTGTCAAAGGCTTTTTCTGCATCTGTTGAGAGTATCATATGGTTTTACTCTTTCAATTTGTTAATATGTATATCACATTGATTGATTTGCATATATTGAAGAATCCTTGCATTCCTGGAATAAACCCAACTTGATCATGGTGTATGAGCTTTTCGATGTGTTGCTGAATTCTGTTTGCTAAAATTTTGTAGAGGATTTTTGCATCTATGTTCATTAGTGATATTGGCCTATAGTTTTCTTTTTTTGGGTTGTCTTTGTCTGATTTTGGTATCAGGGTGATGGTGGCCTCGTAGGATGCATTTGGAAGTGTTCCTTCCTCTGCAATTTTTTGAAAGAGTTTTAGAAGGATAAGCATTATCTCTTTTCTAAATGCTTGATAGAATTCTCCTGTGAAGTCATCTGGTCCTGGGCTTTTGTTTTTTGGGAGTCTTTTGATCACAGCTTCAATTTCAGTGCTTGTAATTGGGTTGTTCATAATTTCTATTTCTTCCTGGTTCAGTCTTGGAAGACTGAACTTTTCTAAGAATCTGTCCATTTCTTCCAGGTTATCCATTTTATTGCCATATCGTTGTTCATAATAGTCTCTTATAATCCTTTGTATTTCTGCATTGTCTGTTGTAACCTCTCCTTTTTCAATTCTAATTTTGTTGATTTGATTCTTCTCTTTTTTTTTTCTTGATGAGTCTGGCTAAAGGTTTGTCAATTTTGTTTATCTTCTGAAAGAACAACTTATAGTTTTACTAATCTTTATTACTGTTTCTTTAATTTCCTTTTCATTTATTTCTGCTTGAATCCTTATGATTTATTTCCTTCTACTAATTTTGGTGATTTTTTGTTCTTCTTTTTCCAGTTGCTTTAGGTGTAAAGTTAGGTTGTCTATTTGATGATTTTCTTGTTTCTTGAGGTGGGATTGCATTGCTATAAACTTCCCTCTTAGGACTGCTTTTGCTGCATCCCATAGGTTTTGAGTTATCATGTTTTCATAGTCCTTTGTTTCTAGAAATTTTTTGATTTCCCTTTTGATTTCTTCAGGAACCTATGGTTATTTACAAACATGTTTAATCTCCATGTGTTTGTGTTTCTTGCAGTTTTTTTTTTAATTGTAATTGATATCTAGCTTCATAGTATTGTGGTTGGAAGATGCTTGATATGATTTCAACTTTCTTAAATTTACTGAGCTTTGATGTGGTCTATCCTGGAGAATGTTCCATGTGCACTTGAGAAGAAAGTGTATTCTTCTGCATTTGGATGGAATGTCCTGAAGATATCAATGAGATCCATTTTATCTAATGCATCATTTAAGACTTGTGTTTCCTTATTAATTTTCTATGTTGCTCATCTGTCCATTTTTGTGAGTGGGTTATTAAAGTCTGCTATTATTGTGTATCCTTTTATGTCTGTTAGTGTTTGTCTTCTATATTGAGATGCTTCTATGTTGGGTGCATAGCTATTTACGACTGTTATGTCTTCCTCTTGGATTGATCCCTTGATCATTATGTCGTGTCCTTCCTTGTCTCTTGTAATCTTCTTTATTTTAAGGACTATTTTGTCTGATATGAAGATTGCTACTCCAGTTTTCTTTTGCTTCCCATTTGTCTGAAATACATTTTTCCATTCTCTCACTTTCAGTCTATATGTGTCTTTAGGTCTGAAGTGGGTTTCTTGTAGACAGCATATGTATGGGTCTTGTTTTTGTATCCAGTTAGCCAGTCTGTGTCTTTTGTTTGGAGCATTTACTCCATTTACATTTAAAGTAATTATTGATATATATGCTCCTATTGCCATTTTCTTAATTATTTGGGGTTGATTTTATAGATCTTTTTCTTCTCTTGTATTTCTTGACTATATAAGTCCCTTTAACATTTGTTGTAAAGCTGGTTTGGTGGTACTGAATTCTCTTAACTTTTGCTTGTCTGGAAAGCTTTTTATTTCTCCATCAATTTTGAATGAGATTCTTGCCAGCTACAGCAATCTCAGTTGTATATTTTTCCCTTTCAGTACTTTAAATATATTCTGCCATTCCCTTCTGTCCTGCAGAGTTTCTACTGAAAGATCAGCTGTTAAGCATATGGAATTTCCCTTGTATGTTACTTGTTGCTTCTCCTTTGCTGCTTTTAATATTCTTTCTTTGCGTTCAGTCTTTGTTAGTTTGATTAGTATATGTCTTGGCATGTTTTTCCTTGGGTTTATCCTGTTTGGGACTCTTTATGCCTCTTGGATTTGACTGACTATTTCCTTTTCCATGTTGGGAAATTTTCAACTATAATCTCTTCAAAAATGTTCTCATACCCTTTCTTTTTCTCTTCTTCTTCTGGGATCCCTATAATTAGAATGTTGGTGTGTTTGATATTGTCCCAGAGGTCTCTGAGACTAACCTCCATTCTTTTCATTCTTTTTACTTTATTCTGCTCTTCAGAAGTTATCTCCACAATTTTATCTTGCAGCTCACTGATTTGTTCTGCTTCAGATATCCTGCTCTTGATTCTTTCTAAAGTATTTTTAATTTCAGTAATTGTGTTGTTTGTCTCTGTATGTTTATTCTTTAATTCTTTAGGTCTTTGTTAATTGATTCTTGCATTTTCTCCATTTTGTTTTCAAGGTTTTTTTTTTTTTTTAAATCATCTTTACCAATATTATTCTGAATTCTTTTTCAAGTATTTTGTTTATTTCCTCTTCATTTATTTGAACTTCTGTGTTTCTAGTTTGTTTCTTCATTTGTGTAGTATCTCTCTGCCTTTTCATTTTCTAAAAAAACTTATTGTGTTTGAGGTCTCTTTTTCCCAGGCTTGAAGGAAAGTGAATTCTTTCCTTGAAGAAGGTTGAATTATTTCTTCCTTTTGGTTTCTTCCCTCCTAAGGTTGGTCCAGAGATTTGTGTAAGCTTCATTTAGGGTAAGATTTGTGCTCAATTTTGTTTGTTTGTTTGTTTATCCTCTGATGGGCAAGGCTGAGTGAGGTGGTAAACCTATCTGCTGATGATTTGGTTTATATTTTTGTTTTGTTTGTTGTTTAGATGATGGGTCCTGCAAAGGGTGCCCTTGGTTGTTGAGTGATGCTGGGTCTTGAACTCAAGTGGTTTTGGTTGTGTGAGTTCTCACTATTTGATATTCCCTAGGGTTAGTTCTCTGGCAGTCTAGGGTCTTGGAATCAGTGCTCCTATTCCAAGGGCTCAGGGCTTGATCTCTGGTCAGGAATGAAGATTCCACAAGTTGTTTGTTATGGCATTAAGTGAGATTAAAACAAATACCCAAAAATGAGAAACCAAAGATGAACCCCAGACAAATGGCAGTTACAAAATCAGGCAAATAATAATTAAAATAATGGAATATACACATATACATATATGTCAAAAGTCAAAACAGTCCAACAAAAATAAAGTACAGTAGACTGACCTGGCAAACAAAGGAAGTCAAAAATTATATTTACCAGTTAAGAACAAAACTAACCAAAGCACAAACTGGAAACCAAAACTAAAGCAAGATGCCAAGTGGGGAAAAAAGCGATGAAAACAAAACTGACAAATATGTTGAGAGGAAAGGAAAGAAAGAAAAAAAGAAAGAAAGAATGGATATGCAAAGTTAAATAGCAGTAGATGAAGAAGATTTATATACATTAAAGATTAACTGCAAGAGGCAAAGAACAGTAGGGAAGGCAAACAAAGGAATAAATATAGGAAAAATATAGTAGGAAAAATTAAAAATTAAAATTATAAAAAGAGAATAAAAATGGAAGAAAAAGGAAAAAGGAGAGAGAGAGAGAAAAAAAGGAAAACTCCACAGAACTGCCAAAGCCCAATGTAGAGGCAGAGGTTTATAACAACAATAAAAAGTGTGACTGAATATACACATACACATATACACCAATAAGCAAAATCGGAACAGTCCAATGAAAATAAAGTACAGTAGATTTATGTGGTGAACAAAGGAAACCTAAAATTATATCTACCAGATCAAAACTAACTAAAGGACAAACTGGAAAACAAAACTAAAGCAAGGTGCCAATTGGGGAATAAATTAATGAAAATAAAAGGAATAAATATGTTGAGAGGAAAGGAGAGAAAGAAAGGAAAGAAAGAATAGATAGGCAAAGTTAAATAGAGGTAGATGAAGAAGATTTATATACATTCAGGATTAACTGCAAGGGGAAAAGAACAGGAGAAGGAAATGAAGGAATAAATGTAGAAAAAATAATAATAGGTTTAAAAAATTAAAATTAAAAAAAGAGAGAAAAAAAAAAAAAAAAGGAAAATTCCACAGAACTGCAAAAACCCAATAGAGAGGCAGAGATTTATAACAACAGTAAAAAATGTGACTGAGGGAAAAAAAAAGTTCAAAACCTTAATTAGATTTCATAGTGCCAATAAAATCAACAACTACAACAGATGGAGGGAAAGGATAAAAAAGAAAAAAAAAATCCAGAAGAATCTACAGAACAACTCAAAACATAAGAATAATAAGTGTTTTTCTTGAGTTACTGTTGTCAGAGTCTTTTCCCTTGCTGGGAGTCACAGTCCACCTCACCTCCCTAGGATTCCCTCCAACACTGTGCTGATCTCTGGACCTGCTGTGGGAGCAGCTCAGATTCTAATCTGGTCCTACTCCTGTGTGTTCTTGCCTCAATGTCCACAGCTATCAGTGAGATTTTCTAGTGTATTTTCTTTTGTGGGTCTCAATGACCTTTTATATATTCCATAGACCCAGAGTCTGCCTAGTTAATCATGTGGATTTAATTATCAGCTTGTTCAGCTGATGGGAAGGTTTTGGGTCTTCTTAGCCACATCGCCCCTGGGTTTCAATTGTGGTTTTATTTCCACCTCTAAATGTGGGTCGTCCACTGGGGTTTGCTCCTGAGGCTGCCCTGGAGGACTTGGGTTTGCCCCTGTGAGGGCCAGGTGTGGAGGTGGTGCAGCTGCTTGGGTTGCAGGGGTTCTGGCAGCACCAGGGACTCAGGGGAGTTGGTGGCTAGGGCAGCAGGAAATATAGCGCTCTAGAAGGGTACGGCAACCAGGATTGGCCGATACACTCCAGTATTCTTGCTTGGAGAACCCCACCTCCCTGACAGAGAAGCCTGGTAGGACACAGTCTACAGTGTTGCAAAGAGTCAGACACGACTGAAGCAACCCTGTGCGCATAGATGCAAGATATTTTTTTGCCTGTGGCAGCTCTGCCCCATTGAGAGTTGAGCGTGAAGGTGGCGCAACTGCTTGGTTTGTGGGGCCCCCGGTGGTGCCAAGTGTGCTGCCTGTTCAGGCACTTAGAAGGCTCTCTTGCCTGGGGCCCTTCTCTGTTGTTCAGCACGTTAGGCACATATAGGAGCCCCCCACCCCTTACCCCGCCCTGGGGTCCTACTCTGTAGATTGGTGCATCAGTCACTTAAAGGAGCACCCTGGGTGGGGCCGTACTCTGTAGTTCAGTGCATCAGGTGTTTAATGGGACAGGCTCTCTATTGTTCAGCTGCTGATGCAGGCGTGTGGGGAGAGAGAGGTTATGGTGATGCTCCACTCCCTACGCATGACTCAGCAGTATCTCCTTGCTCCCATGGCTGCCTGGCTTTCCACCACAGGCATTTCCCACCACAGTCACCTCTCTCACATCCCCTCGGTCCATCTCTCCGCAGTCAACAGCAGCCCTCACCCTGGGATTGCTCCACAATAGCTCAACTCCAGCTCCCAGCTGCTGTGCCCTCCAGGGGACCTGCCTTCCTGTCTGGGGTATGTATGGCTGTGGCAAGGACTGTCTGATTCTCATTCCATTTAGGCTGCCACAGGTCAGCTGTTTCACTCTCAGCCTTAAATGTTTCTCCTCTGACTCAGACAATTGCCCCGATGTGGGGATTGGACCCCTGTTTCAGTTCCCCCACCGGTGGAGGGCAGGTCCAATCCTACTAGCACTCCTGTTTTTCCCCCTAGTTCCTTCATCCTACTGAGTTTTGCGTTGTTCTATATATTCTTTTCCACTAGTCAGGTACTCCTGTCCACTCTCAGCTGGTGTCTGCATGCACCTCTGTGTCTGAAGGTGTAGTCATGATGTATCCGTGGAGAGAGATGTACTCCACGTCCACCTCCTCCCCCGCCATTTTGTTCCTGTCAAGAACACCATTCTTATGTTTTTTTGTTCTTTTATTTTGGAAAATACTTGCTAATTTTGAAAGTGGCATCTGGTTGCTATCTTTTGTTAGCAGAGAAACAAAAAGTCAAACATTGAAGCAGTCGATATACTTATGAGTTAAATTTTAAAAACTTTTTAAAAAGAATTTATCTTATGATATTGTTTGAAAGAATCTAAACTTCAGATTTTTGTGTCTGTATTTTTCTGATTACAATAGATTCTTTTCTACAGTGATTTAAATCATAGTTTAAACTATGCATTTAAGGATGGCATTATCCTTTGTTTTCCAGTGAATTGCAACAAATACATACATAGCTTGGTTGACTCTATCTTTAATGCTATTTTTTCCTTCACTTCTTTTGTTTAATTTGTTTCCACCAAACTCTCTATAAGAACTTCTTTTAAGGAGAAAAGAAAGTATCTTTTACTTCTGTTGATTATATTCACATTGTTTCTTTATTTATTTTCACTCTTTCATATATTCATTAATTGCAATTTAAAATTCCTCTTGGCATAGCCTTTCAATATTTTAGAGTAATTTCACTTTTTGTTCCAGAGTGCAAGTCATTTTAAATTTATTTGTGAATCTATGTTTCTCTCTGTATACTTAAGACTTTAGACTGCTATCTATATTTTATATATTATCTTGTTCATAAATGTAATGTCTTACCCTCGTCTGTACATGATCATTACTAATTCTGACTTGCAATAAATTATTAGTATATTTTTGTTATTATTTCTCTGCATTACTAACATTATTTTATCCCATTTGTTTTTTTAATTAAGTCTTTTTCTTTTTTTGATGGTTCATTTTTATTTTTATATAATGGAAGAAGTGTTAATACCCTGTTTTATTTCTTTCAGATTATGCTTCATTTGGCTTAAAATTCAGGAGGACCCGGTCCAAAGTTATTTAAAAAGAATTTATGATGAAAATCTGTACCTGTTAAATTATTCTAATACTTATTCTAAATTAAAAATCAGATTTTTTGTAATGACAAAAAATTTCATGCCCATCATCCATTTTGGAGAAAAAGAGAGTTCAATATGGCATTATGAATTAGGGTATTTTTTGACAGCCTCTCTGTCAAAGTCATAACTTGGATTTGCTCTGTGACTTCAAGGGGTACTACATGGACCATTCATGTTTGTTTGGAGGATCCAGCAGGGTAATACTGTTGGGTGGCTGAGACACTGTTTTTCTTGTATTTAAAACAAAACTCAGCTTGGTTAATAGATATTCATGCTACATGCTGGTGTGCTAAGTTGCTTCAGTTGTGCCCAACTCTTTGCGATCCCATGGACAGTAGTCCACCAGGCCCCTCTGTCCATGAGATTCTCCAGGAAAGAATACTGGAGTGGGTATCCATTCACTTCTCCAGGGGATCTTCCCAACTCAGGGATTGAACCCGTGTCTCTTATGTCTCCTGCACTGGCAGGAGTGTTCTTTACCACTACTGCCATCTGAGAACTGTTAATTAAAAAGCATCTTTTGACACGTATTATGGGCTGAAATATGTCCCTTCATGTGTTGAAGTCTGAATGTGACTTTATCTGGAGGTAAGACTTTCAAAGAGGTGGTTAAGTTAAAAGGAGGCCATTGAGGTGGGCCCTAATCCACGTCTGATATCTTCTTTAGAAGAGAAAATCTGGCCAAGCAGACATCGGGGATGTGTGCACACAGAGAAAAGGCCACGTGAAAACACAGCAAAAAGGTAGCCCTCTGGAAGCCAAGGACAGAGGCCTTAGAAGAAACCAAACCTTGAACTTGGACCTCTAGCCTCCACACTGGGAGGAAATACATTTCTGTTGTTTAAGCCACCCAGTCTGTGTTACTTCTTTATGGCAGCCCTCATAGACTATGCAGCGAGTTTCTGAATAATTCTCTTTGTTTGACAAAGAGATTTTTTTTTTTTTTTCAGTTTTAATGGTTGTTGAAAAATGTTCTCATTCCCTAAATTTGTTTATATACCTGAGAAGCAGAAGATGAAGATAGACTTTTAAAATGTTTGGGCTATTAATATTCTTTATCTTAATCTACATTCTGTCATCCCCTTAGCCAGTGTTATTACTTTATTCTCATTTAAATAAGACAAGGCTAGAAAGTACATTAAAAATTCACTATAAAATGAAGTGGGAATAGTATTTTACAAACAATGTCAAATATTTTCTGTATTGTCCCATGGAGGGCTTAAAAAAATTGAATATGGAAATGGGATTTATCCTAGTAAGACTTAATACTCCAAAATTTTTTCTCTTCAGACAATTAACGGAAGTTCTCTTTTGCCAAGTTCAATATTCAATTCACAACTCATAACATTTTTTTCCTATTCTATGATGTAAGCATTATTATCATTAAAGCATATACTCAGTTTTACCAAGTGAATTTACTTGATGGACTAAGTTTTATTTTACTTTTTTAATTAAAGTATTTAAATACTTTAAAGATTAATAAACATTGGAGTGCATTCTACTATAGGTTAGGTCATTATTGTAACCTTAATTTTGCTGTTTATTTTTATTGAAGTATAGTTGATTTACAGTATTATATTAGTTTCAGGTATACAACATAGTGGTGTGATATTTTTATATATTACACACTGTATGAAGTTACTAAAAAATATTGACTGTATTCCCAAACTTGTGGTTGCCAAGGGGGAAAGGGGAGCAAGGAGGGTGAGGTAGGTGGAGGGGATTAAGAGGTACAAACTATTAGTTATAAAATAAATCACAGGGATCCAAGTTTTAAATACATACTTTAGTATTTTTCAGACATTCAATTTTTAAATATAGTTGCTTATAATACAGTATAAAATCTGAATTTAAAAAAGTAAGAAGTAAGTCATCCCTTATCTCTGCTTTTTGGTCTCTGGTCTTTTTATTTGGTGAACTATGTTATTAATTTCTGTCAACAGCCTATGGAATTATAGAGGAAGCATGGGTCACACTGGTGGTTTAGAAGCAGATAGGAAGCCATGGTTTTTCCTGTGGTCATGTATGGATGTGAGATTTGGACTGTGAAGAAAGCTGAGTGCTGAAGAATTGATGCTTTTGAACTGTGGTGTTGGAGAAGACTCTTGAGAGTCCCTTGGACTGCAAGGAGATCCAACCAGTCCATTCTAAAGGAGATCAGTCCTGAGTGTTCTTTGGAAGGACTGATGCTGAAGCTGAAACTCCAGTACTTTGGCTACCTCATGCGAAGAGTTGACTCATTGGAAAAGACTCTGATGCTGGGAGGGATTGGGGGCAGGAGGAGAAGGGGATGACAGAGGATGAGATGGCTGGATGGCGTCACCGACTCGATGGACATGAGTTTGGGTGAACTCTGGGAGTTGGTGATGAACAGGGAGGCCTGGCGTGCTGCGATTCGCAGGGTCGCAGAGTCGGACACGACTGAGTGACTGAACTGAACTGAACTGAGAAACCTTCCTCAGCTGTCTCTTCATGAGTTCGGTTTTCCTTGTTCAGGTGTGCATGCTTTGTCCTGTCCAGAAAATAAATGTGCTGAGTCATATCTGGTACTTTCAATCAGCTCTTTGAGTTCTCATTTTAGGCAAAGAAACTAATTCTTCTGAGGCATTAACTCAATTAACAACACTTAGTCCCATGAATGAAAAGGTAGGAGGTGCCAGAATTGGGAATCTAGTATGAGGACAGGGTGCTGTGGATGTGGAGGGACAGGGCATTTGGACAAGGATGGGTGTTAGAGCGGGCTTCCTAGGTGGCACTAGAGATAAAGAATCCACCTGCCAATACAGGAGACATAAGAGACACGTATTCGATCCCTGGGTCGGGAAGATCCCTTGGAGGAGGGTATGGCAATCACTCCAGTTTTCGTGCCTAGAGAATCCCATGGACTGAGGAGCCTGGTGGGCTACAGTCCATAGGGTCGCAGAGTCAGACATGAGAAGTGTGAGAATTTTGTAGTTCATGGAAGGTCCTCCAGGTCCTCAAACCAGGAGCCTCAGAAGGTGGGTAGGAAGACACAGGCTCTGAGATTCGGGTAAAGTGCCCTGAACAAAAGGGAATGGACTACTGCTGGGCTACTGGGTCTGGGAGCCTATCGTTCAGGCTGGGCTTCAGGAAGCTTGATGAGCTTCCCAGATAGGGAAGGAGAAGGGAGACTAGTGGCAGATGCAAGGGACCCACAGGTGGAGGCTGCTCGCCATCCTTGTTCCAGGCTTTCTGCTCACTTTGGATCTACTAGTCCGGCAAGTGTATGTCAAGAGCCTGGGAGGGGTCAGCCTTGCTTGTAATAAAAGCAAAAGCCTACACCTAAAGTATTACTGGATTTGATTAATTAATTTAACATTAAATTCAAATGTTTAAAAAGTTCAGGTAATTTAGGTAATTCAGGTAAGCATTAGGTGAGTACTTTTTTTTTTTTAAAGAAAAAAATCCAATGACAGGATAATGGTCTGAAATACTTTACAATATTTCTAAAAACTGTTTTGCTTTTCAGGAGAAATTTCTTCTAAATCCAATGTCATAATTACTGTAAGCAGGGAGGTGTTTTGTGTCTGAAAATATTGCCTGACTCTGGGTTTTTCTCTTTGGGACCAACAGCATGTCAGAGGTGGGAATGCTGGGTTCAGTGTGCCCAGTGCTACCAAAACACCCATTTTTCATCCAACTCCTGCCACTTTGAAGATTTAGCGGGGGAATTACTTGGGTCATCAGCTTCCCAAGGGGACCTAATCATACTTTTGATACAACACTGGGGCGCTGCCCAGCCATATTATTTTCTCTGCAACTACATCATACACAACTTTGCTATAAGGATGTGCCTATGTGCCCATGTGACCTTGTTCCCTGGCCAAGCAGTTTGGATGGTAGTGGCCACCTGTCCCAGTGGACTTAACCTGTTGTCTGGCAAGTACCCCCAAAGGTTCTTTCTCTCAAGAACTTGAATCAAAACACTCAGCTTGTAGTGGGCGCTGAATCTTGAAGTCATGTAATGTTGGGGCTGGGTCTGTGTCTTTAAAGCCAAAACCATCTACGAGCTAAAGTTGGGGAGGCAGTTAGAGAAACTGTGAATGGTATATCTGCAGCCCAGAGAATGCAGCCGATAAAGAGAAACAGAGATGGGAACCAGTGTTAGGTGAGGGACTGTGGAGATTGACGGGGAGAGAAATTTAGATAAAGAAACAGACCAAGAGGCTGACGGTATTTGCTTTGATTTTTGATGGCCTGTTTATTTCAAGCTCCATGTCCTGTGAGGCCTCCTTTATTTGAATTAGCTTGAACTATTTATTTCTTGTTCCTAAACTAACTTTGACTACAAGAAACACAAAAAGTTAGACCAAAGAACTGCTTGTAGAAATGAGTTATGTCCAAGGGAAGGTAGTTCTGAAAGTAATCAAAGCTTCATGGAGAGAATTTGACATGAATAAAAAGCTCTAGACATATATCAAGCTATGAAGGGTCAATAAGTGTGAAACTATAAACTATACCATCCCCAGAAGCTACCTTTACTGAAATGTTTTCAGGGTCAGCTGTCAGCAATTTTGGAAACTTCTTGTTTAGTTTATCTGACTTCTGAAAACTTGGCTAATAATTTTAATGTCACCTTTTATTTGGTATTTTATATCTCCTTGCTTGGAGATGTCTGAAGGAGGAAAAATGTACTTATCATGGAAGAGTCAAGGGCTTTGAGGTCTATACATTCTCAGAGAGTATCTTGTCACATTACCAAGTTGGTGACAAGAGAAGGTGAAAGAAAAGTCATTTATTACTCTCAGCTTGCACCTAAGAGTTATGGTTATTGTTGAGTCATCTGTCTGCCCTGATCTATTTCAGTGATATTTGTAGATTATTTATTTCTCTCTGTCATTACTGGGTGCCAGAATTTGGTGAAAAGAAGTGCAACTCCAAACTTTATGGGAGGATGAGTTTTGCTATTGACTACTTGTACAATTTAAAAAAAGAGATGCATTTATATATTGAGTGGGTTGACTAACCATTTCTGTTGGAATGTAATGAAAAGAAGGAAAGAAAACAGCAGTCTCAGCATGAATGAGAATTTGGGAACATTTTCAAAACAGAAGTTCAAGGATTAAACATAGGGGACTTCCCGACTTCCCTGGTGACCCACTGGTTAAGATTTTGCCTTCCAATGCAGGGGGTGTAGGTTCTATCCTTGGTCTGGGAGCTAAGATCCTGCATGCCTCATGACCAAAAAAACCAAAACTTAAAACAGAAGCAGTATTGTAGCAAATTCAATAAAGATTTTAAATGGTCCACATAAAAAAAAAACTTTAAAAAATAAAGATTAGGGATATAGAAGGTTCTATATTGCTTTAACTACTGAGAAACTGCTCTTCCTCTAAACTAATGACTCTTGTATTGGGGGGGTGGGTGGGAAATCCTCTAGGGTTGTACTGATTATCTCAAAGGATATTTTGAAGTTTTCAGGATGTCATCGATTTTTATGATATTTAATTGAAAGTTGAAACCATGTCTTCAGGAGAATTAAAAGGGACATTATATGCAAAAATCTTCACTCAGTGTTTGCTATGTGAAAGTTGTTTGCACAAAAGCATTTTTAATTTGGGAAGAAGGATCACTAATTCAAAAGCCTGGGCATCACTGTATGATTTTAGAAGAAGATCTTTAAACCTGAATATTGAAATTAATAGGGTCTTGGTAAACAGAACTGAAGCTTTATCTGAGATTTTTGACTGTTGATCATTGCAGGCTTTAGGGTTATCTGATCGTCTAAGTGACTAAAGCTTTCATATAAGAAAGCTGTTTCTATGGCTTAAGGGATGTGAAGTCTGTTATCAATAGAACATTGTTGATTTGGTGGCAAAAATTCTCTTAAATAAACAGTGTCCTGCTGATCCATTCTCTGGTCTCTGTCCATGTTAAACTCACTCTATGTGTGGTGAGGGGGGCTCCCATCCTTGCTGATCCTTTGAAAGAGGGGGATAGTAAGAAGTCAAGCTTTAGTATAGCTCATCTTGGGTTAAAATGTAAGTTCTTTAGGGAACCTTCATGTCCTTTTGGTGGGAATGTAAACTGATTCAGCCACTATGGAGAACAATATGGAGGTGCCTTAAAAAACTAAAAATAGAACTACCATATGACCCTGCAATCCCACTCCTGGACATACACCCAGCTAAATTCATAATTCAAAGAGACACATGTACCCCAGTGTTCATAGCAACACTATTTACAATAGCCAGGACATGGAAGCATCCTAAATATCCATCAACAGATGAATGGATAAAGATGTGGTACATATATACAATGGAATACTACTCAGCCATAAAAAGGAATGAATTTGGGCCATTGGTAGAGCTGTGATTGGACCTAGAGAGTGTCATACAGTGTAAAGTAAGTCAGAAAGAGAAAACAAATACTGTATATTAATGCATATGTGTGGAATCTAGAAAAATGGTATAGATGATCTTATTTGCAAAATAGAAATAGAGACACAGTCATAGAGAACAAATATATGGATACCAAAGGGGAAAGGGGAAGAGGGTGGGAAGAATTGAGAGACCACGATTGGCATAAATGCACTGTTGATACTGTGTATAAAATAGATAGCTAATGAGAACATCCTGTATAGCGCAGGGAACTTTACTTAATGCTCTGTGGTGACCTGAATAGGAAGGAAATCCAAAAGGGGGAGGATATATGTATATGTGGGCTTCTCTTGTGGCTCAGCTGGTAAAGAATTCGCCTGTCATGTGGGAAACCTGGGTTCAATCCCTGGGTTGGGAAGATCCACTGGATAAAGGAAAGGCTACCTGCTCCAGTATTCTGGCCTGGAGAAGTCCATGGACTGTATAGTCAACGAGGTTGCAAAAAGTCTGACAAGACTGAGTAACTTTCACACCACATATGTATATGTATAGCTGAATCACTTTGCTGTACAATAGAAACTAACACAACATTGTAATTCAACTATACTCCAATAAAATTAATTTTAAAAATGTAAGTTCTCTAGCCTGGACACAGTCCTTCTTAGTCCAGCCCTTCTTCAGGCCCGTCTTCTCTAACATCTTGGCCCTTGCAAACATACTAAAGTTACCATGCATCTTTCTCTAGAAACCCGAGTGTCTCTCTCGAATCCATATTCCGTGTCCCCTGAAATGACCTCTTACCACATCTCTCCTGTCCTTTCAGAGTCAGCTCAGGTTCTCTCTGTGCAGCCCTCTTTGACTCTTTCAACTTCGGTTCCTTTTACAGCCATCATTTAATTTACTCATCACAGAAATACATGATTTAGGAAGGGCAGATATTAATCAAGAGTGTTCCCATTGGATGAACGAGACAGAGGAGATCAAGATAAGTGAGTTACCCAAGGTAGAAAATCTTACAAACAACAGGATCATGTTTGGTACCTAGATATTCCTATCCTAATTTTGTGTTTTATCCCCATTTCCCATGTTAATTTATTTTTTTTTTTAGGGTATAGTTGCTCAATTGCTTCAATATGATCCAACTCTCTGCAACCCTATGGACTATAGCCTACCAAGCTCCTCTGTTCATGGGATTTTCCCAGGCAAGAATACTGGACTGCATTGTCATGTCTTCCTCCAGGAGAGCTTCCTGACCCAGGGATCAAACTTACATCTCCTGTGTCTTTTGCATTGCAGGCAGATTCTTTACTGCTGAACCATTTTTTTTAGGGTGCAGATGTTGTTTTTCTTCTTTTTTTTTTTCCTTTAAAAGTCATTTATTTTTAATTGGAAGATAATTGCTTTACAATATATAAAGAGAGAGGCCAGAATGGAATTTTACTTCTAGTTTTGGCTGCTGCAGTTGGCAAGGCTAATAAAAATTTTGGGATGAGCATGAGGAACAATTCCCAGAGGCAAATTGTGTTTTACTTTATGAATAAATGTTTATTTGGAGTTCAATGGTCATCTCCTGGTATAACTGGGATTTTAGAATGAATATCTATTAATAGTCTTGTTGATTAGTTTCTTGGCTTAGGGAATTGCCTGTGTTAAAATCTAACCACACCTATCTAGATCAGAAGTCAGAAGAGCTTGATTCCTAGAGGCACAGATTATAACATTGCCCTCTCACCTCAGTCCTATGCAAGGGTTCTGCTTATGGAATGACAATTACTTCACTGCTATTGGTCAAAGCTTTATTGGATCATAGTCAATTTGCCACAGGTGAGCAGTGAACATGACAGCAGCTTACTTTCCTTGGAAAATTAATTCTTGATCTTCCACTCACTGTTATATTTATTTTTTAATACAATGTTTTATATGTTTTTCTTAATTTTATTTCTCTGGGTTGTTTTATTTCTCCAAGCATGTCTTCACTTCTTGGCCTGGTTTTATATTTTTTAAATGCTTATGGACTCCTTTTTCATTAAATTTTTTTCTGATATATTTAACATCTCTAGGATTTTGCCTCATCAATCAGTCTCTTCATGTTTGGGCACATTTTTGTTATCATTAACTTGCTTCACATTCTCTTTGCAAATACTTAAAAAATATCTTGGGTGTGATCTCATCAGTCAGATGTAGGCTAGAGACAGGGACATTCCTTTCCTTACTCTTAATTTAAGGCAGCTTTTATTGCTAATTTGGATTATTTATGCCAAGGGCCGTACTTTTCCCAGGAAGCTCATGATAATCTCTTTTCACGGAAAAGAAGGAAAGAGTAAGGCTTATGGACAGGTACTTTGTCTTGGGATTTAACAGAAGTTGGTTGGACTAGAACTTGAAATTATACCCGTTGTAGACTGAAACAAAATCCTGGGGAAAGAGTTGTCAACAAAGAGCTCAAGACGAAGTATTGAGGAGACTTCCCTGGGGCTCCAGTGGCTAAGATTTTATGCTCTCAATGCAGGGAGTTCCGGTTCTATCCCTGATCAGGGAACTAGATCGTGCCTGCCATACCTAAGACTAGATGCAGTCAAATAAATAAATATTAAAAAGATGAAATACCTCAATGTCCCTAGATGTGGACAGAGTGGGAATTCTGGGGCCTGTAATCTTGCAGATGAGTGGTAAAGAATCCGCCTACCCATGCAGGAGATGCAAGAGACTGGGGTTTGGTCTCTGGGTCGGGAAGGTCCCTTGGAGTAGGAAATGGCAACCTGCTCCAATATTCTTGCCTGGGAAATCCCATGGACAGGGGAGCCTTGTTGGCTACATTTCATGGTGTCACAGAGATACAACCTTGCATGCAAATGCAAATCCTGGAGATCCAGGCAGTGAGTTAGGTATGAAGATTGGGAAAGGAAGGTGACTAAAGCAAGTGCAGGCTGAACAGGACCCTGGAGCACCAGGGTCAGATGGGCACTCAGAGAGGAGAGGAGAGCAGGGCAGGCTGTGAGCACTGGTGGGGAGTGAGGGCTTAGAAGTGAGGCCAGTTATCACTCCTGGGACGTGGAGACTCATGGTTGGACTTTTTTGGAAACTTGCATTCTGTTCTAGAAATTTCCTTGCAACTGATTCTTTGCGACTGCAAGCAAAGATTAAATGGAACTCTAACCTCACTCCCTTTCTTTTCTTTTGAGAACTAAAGCACTTTTTGCCATTTTCATTCTTGGGACAGCATTTTGGCTTTTTTGATTAACCCAGAGAAGAAATTTTGTTGGTTAGAAAATATTTTAGGAGAAGAAAGTATTTCATTGGCAAGCTTGTGAACTCTATTATCATGAGGAGAACTGATTTAAAGTAAATTCTGCCTCTCTAATGGAAAACAAATGAAATGTCCCTACAGTAGTTTCTAAATTTCTGGCCATCAGCTCCCAGCTTTCTTCCCATATTTATTTAGTGATATCTCCCTGTCCCCGCTGTGGGACAAGGACACTCCAGTTTCTAAGCAGGAAGTATATTAGCAGTTGGATTGCTAATCATAAATAAAAAGTAGGGTTTTAGTTCTAACTGGGCTCATTAAAGAGTAGACACTGGGTGCCCATGATAGCAGGACTTGCCGGCACAGTGATAAACTGTAAGGTTGTCTCTCGGCAACAAATAAGAGTCTCTAAAGTCTCACCCTCCGATGAGTTCCTTGCTCCACTGGATATCTGGGTATTTTGACTGCATTGCTGAGGTCAGCTCTGGTTGTTTTCCTAATGCTGTGTAACCTGGATCTGGTAGAATATTCTTTCCCCTGGTGGTATTGCTAAAGTCAGGCATGCCTCATTTTTAGATTTTGTCATACTCATTACCACAAGAGCTGAATGTGGCTGGAACAATGACACCATGACTAGCACCCTCCCCCACCCCCCTGCCCCTCATCATCATAGCAAGATAAGAAAGTAACTGAGAAGGGTATTTGCTGACAAAGATTGGTCTAGTCAAAGCTATGGTTTTTCCAGTAGTCATGTATAGATATGAGAGTTGTATTTTATAAAGAAAGCTGAGCGCTGAAGAATTGATCCTTTTAAACTGTGGTGTTGGATAAGACTCCTGAGAGTCCCTTGGACTGCTAGGAGATCCAACCAGTCCATCCTAAAGAAAATCAGTCCTGAATATTCTTTGGAAGGACTGATTCTGAAGCTGAAACTCCAATATTTTGGCCACCTGATGCGAAGAGCTGCCTCATTGGAAAAGACCCTGATGCTGGGAAAGATTGAAAGCAGGAGGAGAAGGGGACGACAGGAGATGACATGGTTGGATGGCGTCACCGACTCGATGGATACGAGTTTGAGCAGGCTTCAAGAGTTGGTGACAGACAGGGAAACCTGGCATGCTTCAGTCCATGGGGTCCCTGAGCCGGAAACGACCGAGTGACTGAACTGAACTGAGAAGGGTTGGGTTTGTGAAGAAAATAAAAGGAAGAAAATTTCTTTCTTTGAATAGGAACTTAATTTGCTATCTGTTTCTAGAGCAGATTTATAGGCTGCCTAATCTTTCTTCCTTCCTTCCTTCTTTTCCTTCCCTTCATCTTCCTTCCTACCCTCGCCCTTCCTTTCTTTCTTCCTGGAACTAAAATATAGATCAGAGTAGCAGTCTTAATTTGGAGAGGAATGTTTGATAATGTCTTTTTCTGTGTTGTTATGAAAACAAACAAAACAAACAACAACAGCAATAGCAATAAAGACCAACATCACATAAAAAAGTAATAACACCCCAAGTACTCTATTCATGGATTCTTTTTTCATACTTTATGTGGAGAAGGGGAGATGTCTCAGAATTAGAACCCCCTCCCCCACACCTTTTGAATGATGGAGCTTTTATTAAATTTACATCTTCAATTTCAAAGAATAGTCAATAGAAAAAAAAAGATTTAAAGTTGTGGATGGTGGGTCATGGAAGGGACCTTCTATCTTGAGGAGAAAGATAATTTCATTTCCCCCCAATATGTTTCAGTACAATTTAAAATATCATGTCAACCTTATCTTCAAATTATTTTGGCTTGCAAGCAAGTATCCTTGCAACTCCAACCTTTAAGATGCTCTCAAAAATAAATAACATTAAGGTTATTCAGCAATGCAAATGAGCTTTTGACACTGGAAACAGTTTCAGCATGTTGATAAACTGCAATTTAATTAACAAACTGTGTAACTAAGTCACATTAATGAAAAATAATGCTGATATATACTTGAGTGGCTCTTGCTTATACATCTGTTAAAAATGAATGGTATTAAGTTTTCTCCTGAAGGTTCTGTAGCTATGTGAAATATATAGATGACATTCTAAGAAACCAAAATACTAAAATATTCTGAGTGGGCATTTAAAGATGTTGATTCTGAGTAGTTATGTCATCCCACTGAATTTTGAATACTTAAACTTCAGCGTCTTAGATATTCATATGGTGTATGTTATTCCTCCCACACCTGTAATTGTCTGGGTAAAATCTGTCCATCTTGGGGCTTTCTGGTGGCTTAGTGGTAAAGAACCTGCCTGCCAATGTTGGAGACATGGGTTTGATCTCTGGTCTGGGAAGATTTCACATTCCTTGGAGCAACTAGGCCCATGTGCCACAACTATTGAGCCTGTGCTGCTCTGGAGCCCGGGACTGCAACTATTGAAGCCTGAGCACCTGAAGCCCATACTCAGCAACAAGAGAAGCCATGACAGTGAGAAGCCTGTGCTCTGCAACTGGAGATAGCCCCAGATCCTGCAACTAGAAAAAAGCCCATGCAATAACAAAGACTCAGCACAACAAACAAATAAATAAAATTATTAAACAAAAATCCTGTCTATCCTTTGAACCCTAGCTCAGATGTCAGCTCTGTCAGGTAAACTTTCTTATTCTTCCCCTTTCCTTTGAATATTTAAGTCCCCTATCTTCTATCTCTCCCTCATAGCTCAGTTGGTAAAGAATCCACCTGCTATGCAGGAGACCCTGGTGTGATTCCTGGGTCAGGAAGATCCACTGGAGAAGGTATATGCTACCCACTCTAGTATTCTTGAGCTTCCCTTGTGGCTCAGCTGGTAAAGAATCCACCTGCAATGTGACAGACCTGGGTTCGATCCCTGGATTGGGAAGGTCTCCTGGAGAAGGGAAAGGCTACCCCCTCCAGTATTCTCACCTGGAGAATTCCATGGGCTAAGTAGTCCATTTTGCTTTTTTTGCTTTTTTGCTTTGCTTTTTTGCTTTTAGCAAAATGGCTGTCTGGGGAGGCCTTACAAATAGCTGTGAAAAGAAGAGAAGCAAAAAGCAAAGGAGAAAGGAAAGATATAAACATCTGAATTCAGAGTTCCAAAGAATAGCAAGAAGAGATAAGAAAGCCTTCTTCAGCGATCAATGCAAAGCAATAGAGGAAAACAACAGAATGGGAAAGACTAGGGATATCTTCAAGAAAATCAGAGATACCAAAGGAACATTTCATGCAAAGATGGGCTTGATAAAAGACAGAAATGGTATGGACCTAACAGAAGCAGAAGATATTAAGAAGAGGTGGCAAGAATACACAGAAGAACTGTACAAAAAAGATCTTCACAACCCAGATAATCACGATGGTGTGATCACTGACCTAGAACCAGACATCCTGGAATGTGAAGTCAAGTGGGCCTTAGAAAGCATCACTACGAACAAAGCTAGTGGAGGTGATGGAATTCCAGTTGAATATCAAAATGTTTTGCCAAATATCAAAATGAATCCACCACAGGTATACATGTGTTCCCCATCCTGAACCCTGAACCCCCATTTTGATATTTGGCAAAACGAATACAATTATGTAAAGTTTAAAAATAAAATAAAATTAATTAAAAATAAAATAAAATAAAAAAGGAATTCCAGTTGAGCTATTCCAAATCCTGAAAGATGATGCTGTGAAAGTGCTGCACTCAATATGCCAGCAAATTTGGAAAACTCAGCAATGGCCACAGGACTGGAAAAGGTCAGTTTTCATTCCAATCCCAAAGAAAGGCAACGTCAAAGAATGCTCAAATTACCGCACAGTTGCACTCATCTCACACGCTAGTAAAGTAACGCTCAAAATTCTCCAAGCCAGGCTTCAGCAATACGTGAACCATGAACTTCCTGATGTTCAAGCTGGTTTTAGAAAAGGAAGAGGAACGAGAGATCAAATTGCCAACATCCGCTGGATCATCGAAAAAGCAAGAGAGTTCCAGAAAAAACATTTATTTCTGCTTTATTGACTATGCCAAAGCCTTTGACTGTGTGGATCACAGTAAACTGTGGACAATTCTGAAACAGATGGGAATACCAGAGCACCTGACCTGCCTCTTGAGAAATTTGTATGCAGGTCAGGAAGCAACAGTTAGAACTGGACATGGAACAACAGACTGGTCCCAAATAGGAAAAGGAGTACATCAAGGCTGTATATTGTCACCCTGCTTATTTAACTTATATGCAGGGTACATCATGAGAAACGCTGGACTGGAAGAAACACAAGCTGGAATCAAGATTGCCGGGAGAAATATCAATAGCCTCAGATATGCAGATGACACCACCCTTATGGCAGAAAATGAAGAGGAACTCAAAAGCCTCTTGATGAAAGTGAAAGAGGAGAGTGAAAAAGTTGCCTTAAAGCTCAACATTCAGAAAACCAAGATCATGGCATCCGGTCCCATCACTTCATGGGAAATAGATGGGGAAACATTGGAAACAGTGGCAGACTTTATTTTTCTGGGCTCCAAAATTACTACAGATGGTGACTGCAGCCATGAAATTAAAAGACTCTTATTCCTTGGAAGGAAAGTTATGACCAACCTAGATAGCATATTCAAAAGCAGAGATGTTACTTTGCCAACAAAGGTTCGTCTAGTCAAGGCTATGGTTTTTCCTGTGGTTACGTATGGATGTGAGAATTGGACTGTGAAGAAGGCTGAGCACCAAAGAATTGATGCTTTTGAACTGTGGTGTTGGAGAAGACTCTTGAGAGTCCCTTGGACTGCAAGGAGATCCAACCAGTCCATTCTGAAGGAGATCAGCCCTGGGATTTCTTTGGAAGGAATGATGCTAAAGCTGAAACTCCAGTACTTTGGCCACCTCATGTGAAGAGTTGACTCATTGGAAAAGACTCTGATGCTGGGAGGGATTGGGGGCAGGAGGAGAAGGGGACGACAGAGGATGAGATGGCTGAATGGCATCACTGACTCGATGGACGTGAGTCTGAGTGAACTCTGGGAGTTGGTGAGGGACAGGGAGGCCTGGCCTGCTGCGATTCATGGGGTCACAAAGAGTCGGACACGACTGAGTGACTGATCTGATCTGATCTGATTTGAAGTAGTCCATGGGGTAGCAAAGAGTTGGACAAGACTGAGTGACTTTCACTTTCACTTATCTTCTATCTTTCTTAAAATATTTGACCCTTCCTGCCCTCCTCACATTGTAGTTTGTTTTATTCTACTAGATAAGCACCCTCAGGGTCACAGTTCATTCCCTTCACCTTTGTATCTCTTACAATGAGGATATTATAGAAATTAAAGTAACAAACAAATGCCTCCTTGTTCCATTATCCTGCTTTATTTTCCTCATGCGTATTATCATTAGCATTATGCTATAGTTGTTTCTTATTCACTTCTCATTCTCTTACTCTCGATGTAAATGAAGCCCCACAAGGAGCAGGAACCTTACCTTTTGACTTCAGTATTCCCAGCACTTAGCATAATAGCTGATGTATAGTAAGAGTTCAATAAATGTTGTTAGACGATTATGTAAATAATTCAATGCAGAGATATATAAATTATTCAGTAACACAAATAAAAATTATAGAGAAAAAGGGATGTTGGGGGCCCAGTTATCCTTACTGATTCATAGGTGAATCTCAAGCTGCAAGCCCCTTCAAGACATTCCCGTTATCATTCTAAGGTTTTTCTGTTTTACATTGTTTCATAGATTGCAAGTACCACTTCCCAGGTTAGAAATGGACCATCAGTGAGAATCAAGAACTCACTCCATAAAGTATCCATGAGAGGGGCGAGCTGAGAATTCTTAGCCTCTGAATTCTGGTCCATGAAACTTTTTTCTATCTTAATTTGTGGTAGATCTACTGTGAAGCTAAGAAACAGAAGTTTTAGGCCCCTCCCTTGCATAGGCCCCTTCCAAAGCCCTGGACCTAATTTTGTATTTTTAGTTTTAATTTTTTAAATTAAAAAATTTTTTTTCTTTTAAAGGGGATCTCCCCATCCTCAGGTGTATGAACGTCATGCTCCACAAAACCTAGATGCATCGCTTCTCTTCCTCCAGACTCTAACTTTGTCTCAGTTCTGTATAGTTACTCACTACCTTTGCATTTGAAATCTGGACTCTCTCAGTGTCTGCTTTGCTGGAGTTTTCCGACCTCCTTTTATGTGTCGCTACTCTACCAAAGCTTTTCTCCAGTCTCAAAAATTTTTAAAAATACTGTGGATTTATAATCAGTCTACAAAGCTTAAATAAGGATTGTGATTTCCTAATTTCCCCTCCCCTTTACTTATTGAAATTGTCTATGTTTCCCATGTTTTAACAAATATTCAAAGTCTGGATTTGTATAAAGTTTTATTTAGTCTGAAAGCAGGTTTTTTTCCATAACCAATTAGGTCTCCACATTTAATGAAAAGCATATCTCATCTCTAATAAATACCTGAACAGACTTGGCTCATTGTCACAAACAAATTCCATCAACTCTTAATCAAGTATCTTGGCTCTGTAGGAATTTCAGAGGCACCAGATACCCATAATGTTTTAGCTTTTATTTATTTTTATTTACTTTTTTAAATTAATTTTTATTGTAGTATAGTTGCTTTATGATGCTACTAGTTTCTGCTGTACAGAAAAGTGAATCAGCTGTATCATATCCATATATCGCCTCTGTTACGGGTTTCCTTCCTGTTTTAGCTTTTAATTCCCCTCTAGGTCTATACATTACATGTTTTAATTTTTTTTTCCAGAATTGTTTCCAAAGTGCATTGGAAGCACAAAGCTATCTTTTTCATCTTTACCACTTTCTCTAAACATCCCCCTGAATTTTAAACTTTTGTTGTTCTTTAAATGTTAAAAAATTCTGTAGGGAAAAGCACCTTTTCTTTCCCCTTACTTGTATTTTTCAGCTTCTAAAAATAAGGCACATTATAGCAGCAGCTGCTGAATAAAAACAATAATAAATGAGTTGGAGCTCAAACAAAACATTCCAGGCCAGTTCTTGCATCCCTTATGCCAGCCTTGGCAGAGGTTTTATGTTGCTAGGTCAGCTGGAGGGAAGACTCCAGGGAAATCAAAAGAGCTGGCTGTTGAGATGATAGCTTTGCTCTTCTCTACTCTTGCAGGTGTTGGGCTAGCACTGAGCATAGTAGGTGCTTAGCAATTGTTTGCTGAATTGGTTGCCAGTACAAGGGCTTCCCTGGTGGCTCAGTCTGTAAATCTGCCTGCAATGCAGGAGACTGCCTATAATGCCAGAGACCCCAATTCAACCCCTCAGTCAGAAAGATCCCCTGGAGAAGGAAATGGCAACCCACTCAGTATTCTTGCCTGGGAAATCCCCTGGACAGAGGAGCCTGGTGGACTACAGTCCATGGGGTTGCAAGAGTTGGACACAACTTAGCAACTGAACCACTGCCACCACCACCAGGAATCTATGGGCTTCCCTGGTGGCTCAGTGGTAAAGAATCTGCCTGCCAATTCAGGAGACATGGGTTTGAGCCCTGGGTTGGAAAGATCCACTGGAGAAGGAAATGGCAATCCACTCCAATATTCTTGCCTGGAGAACCTCATGGACAGAGGACCCTGGCTGAGGTCACAAAAGAGTCCGGCAGGACTTAGCACCAACAATACCATGACGACAAACAACAACGGGTAATCTAGAGTGGCAGCAGGGAAGGAAGCGATATTGATGGTCACCATTTGTTGAGCATCTATTGTATGCTTGAGCATATACTTAGTGCTATACATGCACTGTTTAGAAGGGCACTGGACATTTTGTTTGAGTTATTCTGACATAGCTGTTTTGATATAACTATTCGGATATACTAGTAAACAAATGATATTTCTAGATTTCTTTATTACCAAGTCACTGACACTCTATCTCTGAGCCACAGCCCATTACAAACTCCCAATCCCAAGGCAGGGCTCAGACAAAGGTGAGAAATAGGAATTCTCTCACCTGAAAGCATGTGGGGACTTCCTTGGTGGTCCAATGGCTAAGACTTCTCACTCCCAAAGCAGGGGGACCTGGGTTGGATCCCTGGTCAGGAAACTAGATTCCAACTGCTGCAACTAAGAGTTTTAATAAAGTAGCTAAAGATCCCACATGCTGCAGTGAAGATCCAGTGAGGCCAAATAAATAAACAAATAAATAAAAATAAATATTAAAAAAAAAAGAAAGTACATGGAAGCTGAGGTCATATGGATTATCACACTTACTAAATACAAAAAGCCTTCCCATGCCATTCAACTATCCTGAAAGGCATCATCTATTCATTCTCTGAGATTTTGCTCCTGTGTTTCTCACTATCTCAGATTTCTTTTTTGAATGTGTACTTATTATACTCTGATTTTTTAATTAACAAGCACATGTATATACTTTATAATAAAACTTTTTGATTTCCAGTTGGAAAACTAGAACAGTGAATGTCAGTGCTCCTAGAGGGGCATGTAAGAATCAAAGTCTTAAAAAGGATATTCCATTGGTAGTATACTTTCATCTCTGGAAAAGGATAAAAGCAATCATTAAAAATATCAACTATACAAAAATAATTGAAACAGAAACTGAAAGTCTACCACAGTTTGGGTGGGTATTCAGGATGGAGTGAGAGCCAGTGATAACTGTATTTATCATTCAAAAACCAAAATGACAACAGCAGCAAAACAGTGATTTCCCTACATCAAAATGGGCAGAGCAAGAAGTCTTGCTTTAGTCTCTACAGGCTGAATCTCACACACTTGTTTAGTAGAACTTGTCCAAGTTCACATGACTTGGTAAGCATCAGAGTCAAGTCTGTCTGATTCATAGTGCTTGCTCTTTTCAACTGTTTTCTGTGCAAAGCAGAAGATCTGAAATACAGTAACTAAACAATTGCAGCTGAGTCCAGACAGCCTTTGGTGCAAGGTGCTGGGTGTTGATCAACATTGGTGGATAACCTTGCTGTGCTGGTTGGGGTATGAGGTGAATTGGCACCACATTCAGGTCCTGCACACTTGAGAGAATTAATTCTTAGGTAGATTGATAAGGAATCCAGGGGCCCTGAGGAGGAATAAGGGGCCTGGGGCCCTCAAGGAAGAAGGGGTCCGGAGCCCTTGAGGAAAAGAAAGGACACAGGTTTTAATTCCTTCAACTTAATCACATAAAGTGGTCCCCCCCCCCCCCCCGCCGCCCTTTAAGCCCAGTGCTAATGATTGCACAGCAAAACAACTCATTTTGCTCAAGGGTATGTTTTTCCTTAAACTCTGTACTAGTGATTATATAGCAACAATGTGCCCTGTTTGAGGATAAGCTTCTCCTTCTTAAGAAACTCCTGACTAATTCCATTATCTTAAAATGTATATTATGGGAGTGGGTCTCTCAAGTGTGCAACCTTGACACATTGTTTTGATTTATTGTTAATAAGCAATTGAAAAAGTATGCAGCTCCCTTGCTAAGACTAGTGAGGGAGCACTCTCTGTTTCCCTTCTGACATCTATGTCAGAAGCTTTGTTTCCTTTTTCACTGTAATAAAACTTTTGCCATATGAAGTTCTGAGTGTCTGAAGCCTCAACCCTGGTCCCGAAGCTAAGTCCTCTTCTTTGGAGATCAGGAATCTGACACCGTTCACCGTAAACTATCACACTGAAGGTGTCCTCTGCCTTTGAAGGGCTGTGGGTGGCTGATCCTGTAGTTTGGGGGGGGCACTTGCTGCCTTGGCTGAGCTATAATAGCTCTGTCACCTCATGGAAGTGTCAGCTGTGTTGTATCACATTGCCATCTATGAGTAAGGATGGATGGAAAGCAGACACACTTGTCAGAGCTATTTGCAGTTTTGTGATGCTCTGGCAAAAATGGGCCCTTATTATAGATAGTCATTGTCTTAGAAGAAAAGCCACAGAAACAGCAAGTGTGAAATGATGTTGTGGTCTGTTAGTCTGTCTGCCCTAGATAGGGAAAATGATATTCATGGAACTTTCCTTTGCCTCCACCAAAAGATTACACTTCACAGGGCCCTGCTGAGCTTGTGTGCATTGTGAGATATGATGTGGGTAATTGCTCCTTTTACTTGAAGATCCCTTTTGTTAGGGTTTAATAAATAAGTAAACCTTACTAAAGGCTATGGTCAGTCGATCTGGTTATGGGGAGAATCTTTTCTCTCTCAGCTGGTGAGGCTTATGGACCTACAGCATTGTATTTTGAGATTAGAGGAGCAAATAGGTTTAGCTATTTCTATTGCCAGAGGTAGAAAATACTTGGCAGTTAAATACCATGAAATGATTGCTGAAATTCTAGGGACCAGAATTATAAGATATTAGAATTGGAAAGAGGACTGCGGAGTGATGATTTAAAAAATTTTTTTTCATTCATTAATTTAACAAAAATTTATTGATTGCCTAGTATATCCCACTCCAGTGTTCTTGACTGGAGAATCCCAGGGACAGGGGAGCCTGGTGGGCTGCCGTCTATGGGGTCACACAGAGTTGGACATGACTGAAGCGATTTAGCAGCAGCAGCAGTATATCCCAGGCATTGTACTGATATTCACTGGTATCAGTGAATAAAGCCTACAAAAGTCTCTTTCAACTTGATTTCCATTTTACAGATGAAGAAGCTGAGTTCCAGAAAGGTCACAACCTTAAAAATCACACAGGTAATTGGGAGGAGAATTGTATTTGGCCTCTAGTTCTCTTACTTCAAGCTTTGAGCTATTTCTAAGATATCACATCACCTTAGTCCTAGTGATAGACTGTTGAAGTCAGTGTCTGCATTGAATATAATGTTATGTTTGTATTTTATAGCAATTTTTGTTGTTATTGTTCATTAAAACAACAGAGCTCTGGCCTTCTCTGGTGGTGCAGTGGATAAGAAACCACCTGCCGATGGAGGGGACACAGGTTCAATCCCTGGTCCGGGAAAACTCTGCATGCCATGGAGCATTTAAGCCTGTGCACCACAACTATTGAGCCCACGCTCTAGAGCCTGCATGTCACACAAACTGAAGCCCATGCGCCTGGAGCCTGTACTCCATAACAAGAGAAGTCACCCCAGTGAGAAGCCTGAGCACTGCAACGAAGAGTAGTCCCCTCTCACCACAACTAGAGAAAGCCTGTGCAGAGCAATGAGGACCCAGTGCAGTCAAAACAAAACAAAACAACTGGCTGTTAAAAAAAAAAAAATAACAGAACTCTGACTGTGTATTTAAGGGAAGATTCCTTCCTCTCTACCAAAATTTCTTTTTTCCAAACTATTTTTACAAGTGCATACCATGTACAGAGTTCCTGGCATATAGCAAATATTCCATGAATATATTTGAATAAATGAATGAAGATACAGCAATGATCAAGAGAGGCACATTTCCTGCCCTTGTGGAGTTTACATTATAGAAGTGGTGTGAAATATTAAACATGGTTACACATTATTTGCAGCTCCTCCTATGAAGAAGTAGAATGTATTTAAAAGTCAACAAAATTTTTAGTTAAGACATAATTGACATATAACATTTGTAAAATTTAAGGTGTACGAGCTTCTTGGTTTGTTATATTTATGACTGCAATATGATTACCACTGTACTATTAGCTATCACCTCTATCATGTTACATAATTATCATGTCTTTTTTTGTGATGAGGCCAATTAAGACCTACCTTTTTTAGTAACTTTGAAGTTTGTAATACAGTATTGACTATAATCACTATGCTGTGCATTAGACCTTCAGAACTTATTTATTTACTAGTTGCAAGTTTATACCCTTAAACAACATCTTTCTTATCTCTTCATCTCACAGTCCCTGGTAACCACCATTCTATTCTGTGTTTTTATGAGTTTGGCTTTTTAAAATCCTACATATAAATGATGTCATGCAGTATTTGTCTTTCTCTGTCTGACTTAACTTACTTAGCGTAATCCCCTCAAGTTGCATCTATATTGCTGCAAATGGTCTGCCTGGTGTGTGAGGAGATGATACGTGCTTTAGAAAAAAATAAAGGAGAGAGCCTGATGGTGAATGTTGGGCCAGGGTTGCAATTCTAAATAGGCTGGCCTAGAAAGGCAAATGCAAACCACAGTAGACTATCATTTCACATTCGTCAGAATGGCTATCATCAAAAAGAACATAGATAACACTGCTGCTACTGCTGCTGCTGCTAAGTCACTTCAGTCGTGTCCGACTCTGTGCGACCCCAGAGACGGCAGCCCACCAGGCTCCCCCGTCCCTGGGATTCTCCAGGCAAGAACACTGGAGTGGGTTGCCATTTCCTTCTCCAATGCATGAAAGTGAAAAGTGAAAGTGAAATCGCTCAGTTGTGTCCAACTCTTTGCGACCCCACGGACTGCAGCCTACCAGGCTCCTCCGTCCATGGGATTTTCCAGGCAAGAGTACTGGAGTGGGGTGCCATCACCTTCTCCGACAGATAACACTACTGTATATAAAATAGGTAACTTATAAGTACCTACTGTATAGCACAGGGAACGCTACTCAATACTCTATAGTGGCCTATGTGGGAAAAGAATCTGAAGAAGGGTGGATCTATGTATATGTATAACTGATTCATCTTGTTGTACACCCAAAACTAACACAACATTATAAATCAACTATACTCCAATAAAAATTAAAAAATAAAACATTAAAAAGAAGAAAGCAAGGGAGTGGTCATGGTATCAGAAGATGCTGGGAGTTAAAAATAAGGTAGAGACTGAAAAAATGTCTGTGCCCTTTACTCATTTAGAGTTTGTGAGTGACCTTTGCAAGAGCTGCTTTGGTGAAGTGAGAGGGAGGTGCCTTAGAGCAGAACATCAAACCCACTGCCACAGACCTCATGGAGGCTGGAGTATGATCAAGTAATGAAGATGCTACCTCTTTGGATGGTTCTCTGTATATAGAGGAGCTGATTCTTGTAATATTTTTTTCTGAAATTCTTCTTTACTTTGGAAAATTCGATTTCTTTTCTTTTCTATACTCCTATTTGCCAGGTACAGTGTTGCTTACCACTTGGAACAGCACGGAACGTGGATGGGTGGGAAGTGAGGGAAGAGAAGGTGGTCATCTTTCTCCCACTGTCTCCTCCTCTTCTCTTGTAGGGCTTCTCCATCCGCTATTATCCTGTAGGAACTCTCCCCCCATGTTGCAGCCTCTTTCCCCTCACCCTGAGCTGTGCTGGTGGTGCTTTTACTCTTCCCTCAGGTACTGTGCATATTAGTTTAGCCTTCATGGCGGGAAGGCTAAAGTGCAATGTGGTAACTTGAGAACTTAAACCAGTTGTTATTTTTTGAAAATGTCCACCACCTTGATGTTTGTCAAATGTCTATTGATCACTGATTGTTTATTTATATTTATAAATGATGGACTAAGTTCATGATTATATTGGTTGTTGATGTGGGTTTTACCAAGCAATTATTTTTTGTTGAGGCAAAGAGTTGGACACTACTGAGCGACTAAGCACAACTCCAGTGAATTAAAAAGGCAAATGTATCAGCTCTAGATAAGCAGAATGTGTCAACAAAGCAAGTTTCCTTTTACGGGAAATGAGAGAAGAGTAGTTAATCACTCAGGGACTTGTCCAATTAGGGAATGAAAGAAGGAAGAAAGAAAGAAACTAAGAAGGAAGGATGAGGGGAAGAAAGGAAAGACAGGAATGAAGGGAGGAAGAAAGAAAGGCTTGACTCCATTGCTAAGTGCTTTTATACATTTCACACTTGCTTGAAGTTACCTTTTTATTTTTTGTGCTAACTATAGAGTTATTTCCAGCGAAACACCCACATTCTACCCTTTAGTCATTTTCCTTTTTTTCTGGAGTGTAGTTTTCACTGTTTCTTGTGGGGGCAAACGTCACACCCAGGCCAGTTACACAGCAGGCGCTGCTTCATATGCTGACGATTCCTGTCTCTTTCCAACTTGAGCACTGATGCCAACCTTGGTCAGAATGGCACTCATCCCTGTCTCATCTCTCTTAAGGATTTATTGTTGTTGGGGTTTTGTCTGCTCTCATTTAATCCAGTCTTAACTGCTCTCAGTATTCCATGAATTCTTTATTTTGGTTAGTTATAGCAACTTCGCCTGTTTTCCAAGACAGTTAACTTTTCTACATTTAGAGAGGATTGGTGAAGGCAGGAAGATAAATGTGGGTGTTCAGTCCACCATGTAAAACTTGCCCTTACTTCTTAATTATTTATAATAACAAAAGACAGAACTAATATAGTTTTCAGACAACCCCCCAAAACTTCTTTCAGTCAGAGTCACTAGTCCTGGATAAATAGATTGATTTAAATTTAATTTCTTCCTTCTATGTTCCCAGTATAAATGCAAAGTGAAAAACTGAAAGGATAAATTATAAGAAGGAGAAGTCTGGCCAGTTATCAACTGTCTATAGTTAATGGTCTATGACACAGACTGCTAGTTATCCAACCATATTCATTTTCTTCTTCTTTGATAATACCCACGATTTAACTGTGTGCCCATTTCCAGTTTAGTGTTTCCAGTATGGATAGATTATGGCCACTGAGATGTGAGCAGATAGCTCCTGGGTCATGTCCTCCTGGGTCATGTTCCTTTGAGAGGAACTCAGCCACACTTCACTGGACTCCTTCTCTTTTCCCAATAGTGAAAGGTGTCCTGGAGCAGCTCCCTTGACTGCAGACCTGGGAGCAGCATATTGAGGACTGAAGGTCAGCCCCCAATTTTAGGACCGCCTACTCATGAATTACAGGAGAGAAATTTCTATCTTATTTAAACTATTGCATTTTGGGGTTTCTTTGTTATAGCTGCTTAACTTGTATTATAGGGACTTCTTTGGTGGCTCACATAGTTAAAGAATCCAGCTGCCAATGCAGGAGACATGGGTTTAATCTCTGGGTCAGGAAGATCCCCTGGAGAAGGGAATGGGTAACCACTTCAGTAAGTTTGTATAATAATTAATAAATAGCTTTGAATAAATACAGGTTAATTTCACAGACCAGAGGGAAAGCAAAGGATTTGAAATTAAAGGATCTGGGTTAAAATAATGATTCTACCACTCTGTAACTATATAAACTCAGATAAATTACTTAATCTTTTGAGTCTAGTTTTTTCCTTTGGCAAAATGAATAATTCCATTATTTCTTATTTTCTTTTTTTTTTCATTATTTTTTATTTTCTACATACACTTATTACACATCAATTGTGCTACACATTGAAGATACAAAAGTAGGGCTCAAGCAAGCTTATACACTAAGAATTTATCATATCTGGCATAGACTAAGTGCTCAATAAAAGTATAGTTTCTCATAAAAGGTAACTGCTTACATATAATATGGCTTAACTTTGGTGTTTCATGATCTTGGCATCTTCTAACTCTTTACCATATATCAATGAAAAAATGATGGTAGAGAATCTATGCTATGAAAAAGAAAAATCAGGATTAATTTCTTGGACTTTGGACGTCTGTTAACTCTATTTCTTTCAAGAGAGGGCATCAGAGGGAAGACAGACTGAAACCACAATCAGAGAAACCTAGCCAATATGATCAAATGGACCACAGCCTTGTCTAACTCAGTGAAACTAAGCCATGCCATTAGGGCCACCCAAGACGGATGGGTCATGGTGGAGAGTTCTGAAAAAATGTAGTCCACTGGAGAAGGGAATGGCAAACCACATCAGTATTCTTGCCTTGAGAAACCCATGAACAGTATGAAAAGGCAAAAAGATAAGGCACTGAAAGATGAACTTCCCAAGGTTGGTAGGTGCCCAATATGCTACTGGAGATCAGTGGAGAAGTAACTCCAGAAAGAAGGGACAGAGCCAACAAAAACAACACCCAGTTGTGGATGTGACTGGTGATAGAAGCAAGGTCCAATGCTGTAAAGAGCAATATTGCATAGGAACCTGGAATGTTAGGTCCATGAATCAAGGCAAATTGGAAGTGGTCAAACAGGAGATGGCAAGAGTGAATGTTGACATTCTAGGAATCAGAGAACTAAAATGGACTGGAATGGGTGAATTTAACTCAGATGACCATTACATCTACTACTGTGGGCAGGAATCCCTTAAAGAAATGGAGTAGCCATCATAGTCAACAAAAGAGTCCAAGTACTTGGATGCAGTCTCAAAAACAACAGAACGATCTCTGTTCATTTCCAAGGCAAACCATTCAATATCATGGTAATCCAAGTCTATGCCCCGACCAGTAACACTGAAGAAGCTGAAGTTGAATGGTTCTATGAAGACCCACAAGACCTTTTAGAACTAACACCCAAAAAAGATGTGCTTTTCATTATAGGGGACTGGAATGCAAAAGTAGGAAGTCAAGAAATACCTGGAATAACAGGCCTTGGAGTACAGAATGAAGAAGGGGAAAGTTTTAATAGAGTTTTGCCAAGAGAATGCACTGGTCATAGAAAATACCCTCTTCCAACAACATAAGAGAAGACTCTATACATGGACATCACCAGATGGCCAACACCGAAATCAGACTGATTATATTCTTTGCAGCCAAAGATGGAGAAGCTCTATACAGTCAGCAAAAATAAGACTGGGAGCTGACTGTGGCTCAGATCATGAACTCCTTATTGGCAAATTCAGACTTAAATTGAAGAAAGTGGGAAAAACCACTAGACCATTCAGGTATGACCTAAAACAAATCCCTTATGGTTATACAGTGGAAGTGACAAATAGATTTAAGGGGCTAGATCTGATACAGTGCCTGATGAACTTTGGACAGAGGTCTGTGACATTGTACAGGAGACAGGGATCAAGACTATCCCCAAGAAAATGAAATGCAAAGAAGCAAAATGGCTGTCTGAGGAGGCCTTACAAATAGCTGTGAAAAGAAGAGAAGTGAAAAGCAAAGGAGAAAAAGAAAGATATACCCATTTGATTGCAGAATTCCAAAGAATAGCAAGGAGAGATAAGAAAGCCTTTCTCAGCAATCAGTGCAAAGAAACAGAGGAAAACAATTGAATGGGAAAGACTAGAGATCTCTTCAGGAAAATTAGAGATATGAAGGGAACATTTCTGGGCTCAATAAAGGACAGAAATGGTATGGACCTAACAGAAGCAGAAGATATTAAGAGGTGGTAAGAATACACAGAAGAACTGTACAAAAAAGATCTTCATGACCCAGATAATCACGATGGTGTGTTCACTCACCTAGAGCCAGACATCCTAGAATGTGAAGTCAAGTGGGCCTTAGGAAGGATCACTACGAACAAAGCTAGTGGAGGTGATGGAATCCCAGTTGGGCTGTTTCAAATCCTATGATGCTACGAAAGTGCTGCACTCAATATGCCAGCAAATTTGGAAAACTCAGCAGTGGCCACAGGACTGGAAAAGGTCAGTTTTCATTCCAATCCCAAAGAAAGGCAATGCCAAAAAATGATCAAACTACTGCACAATTGCACCCATCTCACATGCTAGCAAAGGAATGCTCAAAATTCTCCAAAGCCAAGCTTCAGCAATATGTGAACTGTGAACTTCCAGATGTTCAAGCTGGTTTTAGAAAAGGCAGAGGAACCGGAGATCAAATTGCCAACATCTGCTGGATCATGGAAAAAGCAAGAGAGTTCCAGAAAAACATCTATTTCTGCTTTCTTGACTATGCCAAAGCCTTTGACTGTGTGGATCACAATAAACTGTGGAAAATTCTGAAAGAGATGGGAATACCAGATCACCTGACCTGCTTCTTGAGAAACCTATATGCAGGTCAGGAAGCAACAGTTAGAACTGGACATGGAACAACAGACTGGTTCCAAATAGGAAAAGGAGTTCGTCAAGGCTGTATATTGTCACCCTGCTTATTAAACCTATATGCAGAGTACATCATGAGAAACACTGGGCTGGAAGAAGCACAAGCTGGAGTCAAGATTGCCGGGAGAAATATCAATAACCTCAGATATGCAGATGACACCACCCTTATGGCAGAAAGTGAAGAAGAACTGAAGAGCCTCTTGATGAAAGTGAAAGAGGAGAGTGAAAAAGTTGGCTTAAAACTCAACATTCAGAAAACGAAGATCATAGCATCTGGTCCCATCTCTTCATGGCCAATAGATGGGGAAACAGTGGGCAAAGGTGGCTGACTTTATTTTTGGGGGCTCCAAAAGCACTGCAGATGGTGACTGCAAGCCATGAAATTAAAAGATGCTTACTCCTTGGAAGGAAAGTTATGACCAAACTAGACAGTATATTAAAAAGCAGAGACATTATTTTGCCAACAAAGGTTCGTCTACTCAAGGCTATGGTTTTTCCAGCAGTCGTGTATGGGTGTAAGAGTTGGACTATAAAGAAAGCTGAGCACTGAAGAACTGATGCATTTGTATGGTGGTGTTGGAGAAGACTCTTGAGAGTCCCTTGGACTGCAAGGAGATCCAACCAGTCCATCCTAAAGACCAGTCCTGAATATTCATTGGAAGGACTGATGTTGAAGCTGAAACTCCAATGCTGTGGCCACCTGATGGGAAGAGCTGACTCATTTGAAAAGACCCTGATGCTGGGAAAGATTGAAAGCAGACGGAGAAGGGGATGACAGAGGATGAGATGATTGGATGGCATCACCAACTCAATGGACATGAGTTTGAGTAGACTATTGTAATTGGTGATGGACAGGGAGGCCTGGCATGCTGCAGTCCATGGGATCACAAAGATTTGGACATGACTGAGCGACTGAAGTGAGACTCATTTCTTATGAAAGGAAGATATTGCTATATTTTCTGGTAGCTCCTGGAAGTGCCTCCACATTGCAAACTATATAACAGTAACTGAAGTTCATAGTACACATGTCTAAGTCATCAAGAAAGGGTAAAATCAAGAACAGTATATTCTGGGCTCTCCTGGTGGTCCAGTGGTTAAGACTATGCTTCTAATGCAGGGGGCTTGGGTTTGATCCTTGGCGGTGAAACTAACACCCTATATGCTGTGTGGCATTGTCAAAGAAATAAATTTTAAAAAACTGAATTAAATTTTAAAAAGACTTACTTAAAAATAGCGGCACTTTGTGTTTAATAAGGCAGGGCACTGGTGAAGGCATTTTATAAAGGATTTCAACAAGAATGATTCCAATAACACCTTTCCTAGAGGAGTAAATCTGGCTTCCCTGGTGGCTCAGATGGTAAAGAATCTGCCTGCAATGTGGGAGACCTAAGTTTGATCCCTGGGTAGGGAAGATCCCCTGGAGAAGGAAATAGCAACCCACTCCACTATTCTTGCTGGGAAATCCTACGGACAGAAGAACCTGGCAAGCCCCAGTCCATGGGATTGCAAAGAGTTGGACACGATTGAGCGAGTATCACTAAAAGAGTAAGCTGCAGCTGACTAGACTCTCTGCTTTGATGCAGTACCATTTCCTCAGCTGTTCTGGATCCATGAGCCATTGCTATTCCATACACTGAAACAGAATCAGGTCATGGTGTTATCTTGAGAAAAATCACAACTTTCTGGCTTCTCTTTCCTCGAAAGAGCATTATGACATTTGAATTTCTATCCTTTTATGATTCAGAAATGGTAATCAGTCAGCCTTGAGAAAGTATTCAGCAGCTCATGACCCCTGAGAGGCTTTACTATATAGTTCTGAGAATGCTCTCCTAGAAATGTTTAGATTTATGAAGAAACTTTCTGACATTTGCCCTTTCAGTATGCGAATATTAAGCTCAAACTCATACTGACATTATGCCATTTCTTTTGGTTTTCTTTGGGGGCTTTCATTAATCCTTGATATCCGGGAGCCTAATAATTCCCTAAACCCTACATTTTAGATTTGGAGAAATTGGATAGCTATTTCTAGAGTTCTAGTTATTCACCTTCATAAGCAAAAACACATAACTTGAGGAAATTAGAGAAGTTGAAAATGAATAAGGATTTAAAATTTAATAATAGGTTGTAAAGATATTCAAAAGGAAACATAAGCTTCAGAGGTAGACCAACACATTTCTTCAAAAAATACACAACACTAAATCTTAGCCTCAAAACAACTGTAGAATAAAGACAATCAAATGCAAAGGATGGGTTTTTAATGTCATGCAAGTTCAGGATTCTTGTGTGAAAGAAGGAAAATGAGAAAAAAAAAGAATTTAAAACCCCCCAGTGCAATTTCTTCCTAAAAGTTCTAAGCCTTAAAAAGAAGAGAATCTGAGCCATTCTGATTTATGATTTCCTAAGTCTACATGCTGAAAGCCTTTCATTTAAAATTTAGACTGATATGACTTAATTACATAATGATATGGTAAGATTTCTTAAATTAGTTAATACAGATGTCTAATATTTCCACACATGTTCAGTTACCCATGCTTTTTTGTGGGTTGTTTATCCATAAATATTGTCACTTACCCTGCTACTTTGATTAGTTCCATGTTACTTTCACCACAGCTGTTCTACCTTCCAGTCCCCTACATGGGAATATTCTACAAGATCTGGCTCTAAATCATCTTTTCCTTCCATGTTACACAGCAAATGCCTCATTGACTGAAGCTGGCTGTGATTCTCTCTTCTATCAGACACACACCTGCACACAGAGAGACACACTCACACACACCTGACTTCCGAGTCAAGCTTCTCCTACAAATGGAAGAGTTAAGGGTTGTTAGGGGTCATCGTCTTGAACCTTCACTCCCCAAACCAAGTTCTCTAGCTTCTGCTTGAATGTTTCCAGTGACAGAGAATTTTGTGTCAAATATGTTACAGTATCATTACCTACAAATTGAGTCCCTGAGAATAAGTTACATACCTCCTACCGCCTTCATGCCGCCTCCCGGCAAATGGGTCTTCCCTGGTAGCTCAGTGGTAAAGAATCAGTCTGCAATGCAGGAGACATGAGTTCAATCCCTGGGTGGGGAATATCCCCTAGAGGAGAGAGTGGCAACCCAGTCTAGTATTCTTGCAGGGAAAATCCATGGACAGAGGAGACTAGTGGGCTAAGTCCATGAGGTCACAAAGAGTTGGACACCACTGAAGTGACTGAACATGAATACACCCCCAAAGTGGGAAAAAATTGTTGAAAAGTGGAGATATCACTCTGGGTGTAGTATTTTGGTAGCTTTCAGTTTCTTCTTACCTACTTCAGTATTTTACAGATTTTCTATGGAAAACAACTTATTTTTTATCAACATAAAAAGATATTACAACCTATCATGTTGTCATTTGCTAAGAGCTCTGGAATAATGCATTCTTGACTCCACATTAGCAGTAAGTGCATTATTAGATAATTCAAGACCAATTATTCTAAATTAACAACACTGAGGCAAATGCAAAGTTTGATTTTAATCATTTTGTTAGTATTTGAAATTTAAATAAGTGATGCAAATTCCACATTTTCAGAACCATTATCTCTTAGCAAACTTTCATTGGATGAGAAAGCAGTTTTACGCTTATTTGGGTATAAACAGAATTAACAGTGAAGCAAGAAGAGAAGAAACCAAGCAATTTCAAAATCACTCAACTGCAATTACCCAGTTTATAATTTTGAAAAATCAAGTGGGATTGGCCCTTGTTCTTTCACAAACTGTACTGAGTCTGGGAAACAAAGCACAACCTCTTCTCTAACTTTGATGTGTCATTTCTATCACTGATTTTATCACCGAGGCGAGTCTGACTCCAGCCAGGCCGTGAGCTGCCAAAGTCTCACCTCTGAGGAATGAAAGGCAACCAGAACATCTAATGATCTCTTTGATTACAGTTAATTTTGGTGGCTATTATAGTGTATTCTGGAGCCAAATTATCTTTCTGAAAATCAGTGCCAGCATAATCTTCCTGTTTCCATGTCTTGGCTATTGTAAATAGTTCTGCTATGAACATTGGAGTACATATATCTTTTCAAAGTAAACTTTTCTCTGGTTATATGCACAAAAGTAGGATTGATGGAACATATGGCAACTTTATTTTTAGCTTTTTAAGGAACCTCCATACTGTTTTCCACAGTGCCTGGACCAATTTACATTCCCACAAACAGGGCAGGAGGGTTCCCTTTTCTCTACATCTTCTAAAAACTGGATTACTTTTACCACAGTTTTTCATTCTCCTCTTTGGTTTAACATTATGCTTCAAAAATGTCTGTCTTAAGTGTTCTTCAAAATTAAGATTTTAATGACTGTATTCTATTCCATTTTATGGGGGTCCACAATTTATTTAGTTATTCTCATATTCTTGGAAATCTAGTTTATTTCCTATTTTCTACATTTATATCTTCCACATTAAAACATCTTTAGTATTTATTAAAGGTTTTAAGAAGTAGGTTATTTGGTTGAAAGAATATGAAAATTTTAAAGAGTGATCTGAGTCTAATCTATCCTTCAAAAAGTTGTACCAATTTATACTTGTATTTGAAGATTTTAACATTTCTTCTTGAATAGCACCAACATTCTACCCAGTACCATACAGTATCATGTGAAGACAAGTGGGCCTTAGGAAGCATCACTACAAACAAAGCTAGTGGAGGTGATGGAATTCCAGTTGAGCTATTTCAAATCTGAAAGATGATGTGTGAAAGTGCTGCACTCAATATGCCAGCAAATTTGGAAAACTCATCAGTCGCTACAGGACTGGAAAAGGTCAGTTTTATTTCCAATCCCAAAGAAAGGCAATGCCAAAGAATGCTCAAGCTACCACACAATTGCACTCATCTCACACTCTAGCAAAGGAATGCTCAAAATTCTCCAAGCCAGGCTTCAACACTACATGAACTGTGAACTTCCAGATGTTCAAGCTGGATTTAGAAAAGGCTGAGGACCCAGAGATCAAATTGCCAACACCTGTTGGATCACTGAAAAAGCAAGAGAGTTCCAGAAAAACATCTACTTCTACTTTATTGACTATGTCAAAGCCTTCGACTGTGTGGATCACAATAAACTCTGGAAAATCTTAAAGAGATGGGAATACCAGACTACCTGACCTGCCTCCTGAGAAATCTGTATGCAGGTCAAGAAGCAACAGTTAGAACTGGACCTGGAACAACAGACTGGTTCCAAATAGGAAAAGGAGTATGTCAAGGCTGTATATTGTCACCCTGCTTATTTAACTTCTATGCAGAGTACATCATGAGAAACGCTGGGCTGGATGAAGCCCAAGCTGGAATCAAGATTGCTGGGAGAAATATCAACAAGCTTAGATATGCAGATGACACCACCCTTATGGCAGAAAGCGAAGAAGAACTAAAAAGCCTTTTGATGAAATGAAAGAGGAGAGTGAAAAAGTTGGCTTAAAACTGAACATTTGGAAAACTAAGATCATGGCATCTGGTCCTATTACTTCATGGCAAATAAATGGGGAAACAGTGGCAGACTTTATTTTTGGGGACTCCAAAATGACTGCAGATGGTGACTGCAGCCATGAAATTAAAAGATGCTTGCTCCTTGGAAGAAAAGTTATGACCAACTTAGACAGCATATTAAAAAGCAGAAACATTACTTTCCCAACAAAGATTCATCTAGTCAAAGCTATGGTTTTTCCAGTAGTCATGTGTGGATGTGAGAGTTGTACTATAAAGAAAGCTGAGCACTGAAGAATTGATGCTTTTGTACTATGGTGTTGGAGAAGAGGTGTTGGAGAAGACTCTTGAGAGTCCCTTGGACTGCAAGGAGATCCAACTAGTCCATCCTAAAGGAGATCAGTCTTGAATATTCATTGGAAGGACTGATGCTGAAGCTGAAACTCCAATATTTTGGTCACCTGATGTGAAGGACTGACTCACTGGAAAAGACCCTGATTCTGGGAAAGATTGAAGGTGGGAGGAGAAGGGGATGACAGAGGATGAGATGGTTGGATGGCATCACTGACTCAATGGGCATGAGTTTGAGTAAGCTCCTGGAGTTGGTGATGGACAGGGAAGTCTGGCATGCTGCAGTCCATGGGGTTGCAAAGAGTTATACACGACTGAGCGACAGAACTGAACTGAACTGATGCAGAATCATAGGGCTTCCCATGTGGCTCAATGGTAAAGAATCCACCTATTAATGCAGGAGATTTCTGGTTTGATTTCTGGGTTGGGAAGATCCTCTGGTGGAGGAAATGGCAACCCACTCCAGTATTCTTGCTTGGGAAATCCCATGGACAGAGAAGACTGGTGGGCTGTGAACAGTACATGGGGTTGCAAGAGTCGGACATGACTGAGTGACAGAACACATATGCAGATAGTATATTTTTCCAATTTAATAGATGATAAGTGTCTTTCCTCTATTTTGATATCCATTCATTTGAATCTTAGGATGCATTTTTTTTTGCCATTTGTGTTTCTTTTGGGTGTGACTGGTCTGCTCATGTCCTTTGTTTATTTGTCTTAAGACTTTTATAAATGAGTTTTGAGTTCTTTATGCATTAAAGATGTCAAATCTTTTGTGTTTAATTTGTTCCTCAAATGCCACTTTACTTGTAATTCAATTTGCGATATTTTCCTTTGCTTTTATGTTGAGAAAATAATGTTCCATCTAGTCATTAATTAAATATTCAAGTATATATTACCTTCTTGTTTTAATCTAATTGATTAAATTTGTTCTTGATTTAATTTCTTTTGCATTATTTTGGAATAAAGTGAAAATGTTAAATTGATTTCTCTCACTCCCATCCAAAATTACCAATTTCCTAATACCATTTATTGATTCATCTTGTTTTCTTCACTAACTTGGGAGGCTTTACCACATGTGAAGTTTTCTTCTTTCAATAAAGAAGTGTGTTCCAGAGTTACTTACTCTGCTTCATTATCTATTGATCCTTAAATTGCCTTCAGTTCAGTTCAGTCGCTCAGTCGTGTCCGACTCTTTGTGACCCTATGAATTGCAAAACACCAGGCCTCCCTGTCCATCAACAACTCCCGGAGTTCACTCAAACTCACGTCCATTGAGTCAGTGATGCCATCCAGCCATCTCATCCTCTGTTGTCGCCTTTTCCTCCTGCCCCCAATCCCTCCCAGCATCAGGGTGTTTTCCAATGAGTCAACAATTGCCTTAACATGTTATAATGAGTTCTAGGTACACCTTAACATAAGATGAGGCAAACTGCCCCATTACTTTTACCCCCTAAGTTTTAGCTAATTTCACTTGTTTATCTTTCAGATGGACTTGAGAATTACTTTGCATGTTAGAAATGCTAATGAGATAGTGACTGAGATTGCTTTAAACTTTACAGAATATTAATTTAATAAGAATTGACATCTTACTGTCCTAGAATATAATCTATATCTTTCATAGTTCTCAACTTGCATCTCTACATATTTAAAAATGGATATTGTGAGTTAATTTTTTTCCAATACAACTTGCTGTCACACAATATGGAAAAGATTTTTTGCCTTTTTTTTCTATATTTGTTCAATTTGTAAAGATTTACTTAAACTCAATATCTTCAAAGGTTTTTCAGTCAATTCTCTCAGGTTTCCTCAGTAAATGTTAACATTGTCTTTAAACTTAGGTATAAAATGTTGTTATACTTATTTTTTTTCACTTATTTTATTGAACAGAATTCCCAGGAAAATGTTGATGAATTATGATTTTCCTGGTTTTAATGGCAATATCTGTTTTATACTACCATCAAATATAATGTCAGCATGTTGGTTTAAGATAGATTTTTTATTGCTTCAGGAAAATATTGAATTCAAGCTTTCTGAAACTTTTGATTTGATTAGTAATTAGCATTGAAAATATTATATAATGCCTTTACAGAAAAATGGAGTTGGATTACAATTAGCAAAGCCTAACATAAAATCATCTGTCAAGGGAGAAATGTTTACAGGGTCTGGATGAAGTATTATGAAGCAGAACAAAGAAGTGTGGAATTGCAGATAAGAGGCAAAAAGTTAATAGCTGGTACAATCCACCGCTTTGACTTCTTAGCACCATATACATATTTCCATGCGTATTTGAACTTCCCTTTATTATAACATGCTCTGTTTTTCCACCTTACAAGATGCAGCCATCCATCTGTAAGCGAAGATATTTTCCCTTCTCCCAAGAACAAAAAGTCACATCATCCCACCAGTTATTTTATTAATCACTGACTATATCAATTATCCCATAATTTCAATCCCAGTCTCACCAAATATTTTGTTACCGAAAGATTGAATTATAAAATTTATTTCTGGGCTTCCCTGGTGGTACAGTAGATACGAATCTACCTGCGAGTCCAGGGGACATGGGTTGGATCCCTGGTACAGTAAGATTCCACGTGCTGAGGAACAACTAAGCCCACGCACCACAACTACTGAGCCTGTGCTCAGGAGCCCACGTGCCACAACTACTGAAGTCCATGCCTCTCCCACGTGCCACAACTACTGAAGTCCATGCCTGTAGAAAGGTCACTCGCTCTGAAACAAGAGAAGCCACTGCAATGAGAAGCTGAGCACTTCAATGAAGACAGCCCATGCTCACCCCACCTAGAGAAAGGCCAGGCACAACGAAGACCAAGCACAATCAAAAATAGATAAACAAATAAAATAAATTATAAAATATTTATTTCCAGCAAACATACAAGTTTAATAAAGGGAAGAAGGAGAAAGAGGAAAGTAGTTAGTCAGTTCAGTTCAGTTCAGTCGCTCAGTCATGGCCGACTCTTTGCGACCCCATGAATCGCAGCACGCCAGGCCTCCCTGTCCATCACCAACTTCCGGAGTTCACTCAGACTCACGTCCATCAAGTGAGTGATGCCATCCAGCCATCTCATCCTCTGTCGTCCCCTTCTCCTCCTGCCCCCAATCCCTCCCAGCATCAGAGTCTTTTATTACATATAAATAAATATATGTGTAACAAGAAAATATGCAAAACTACTACATATGTTGAAGTATTTAGGAGTAAAATGAATTACTGTCATTTGTTTTTAAGTGACTCAGCCAAAACTATATATGAGAAGCAAATATGGCAAAGTATTATCAATTACAAGCTCTCGGTGTGGCTATATGAATTTTAAAGGCATTTTTTACTGCTTTTCTGTATGTTTGCAAGTTTTATCACAAACTTTAGAGTCTATATTTATAGTACAAATTAAATTTTTATTCCTAATTTACACATTTGACCTTATTTCTAATATCATGATACATACTTTCTGCTTCTTAGGGTCTCTTGTTTCTTTTTTAATGCTCTCTTTTGTATTGTATAATGTATTTTACTTATACAATACCTCAAGAGATTTACATCTAATATCAATGTCATCTTTTTAATATCAATGTACTTAGTGTAATATCATCTAATTAACAAAGTCATGATGTCCACTTAGCTGAACCTCGGCATAGAATAGACACGTGATTCTGCCAGGAAGAGGGAGATGAGGGTAAGAGACTGATTTCTCAAAGTATAAAAGTCTCAGCTTACCTTTTCTTTCATTCAATGCTCATTGTATTTAAATATATGTTAGTATAAAATACCACTGGCTAGAAATAATAATGGTATCTGAGACTCCACTTGTTTCTTTTGTGGGATTCAAGTTCCATCCTAGCTCTAAGTCCACTTCTTCCTGAGGTTCTTGGATATTTCACATCTAGTGTGATTCTAGTGAAGATTTCCTGGGGCAAAGGCCATTATTAATGCTCTCAATTGAGTCTCCTGAATTGCAAGATCAAACCAGTCAATCCTAAAAGAAATCAACCTTGAATACTCATTGTAAGGACTGATGCTGAAGCTCCAATCCTTTGGCCACCTGATGTGAAGAGCCAACTCACTGGAAAAAGACCCTGATGCTGGGAAATATTGAGGGCAAGAGGAGAAGGGGGCGACAGAGGCTGAGATGGTTGGATAGCAGCACTGACTCAATGGATATGAGTCCAAGCAAACTCTGGGAAATGGTGAAGGACAGGGAAGCCTGGCGTGCTGCAGTTCGACAAAGAGTTGGACATAACTTAGCAATTGAACAACAACAATTCATTAAAATATCAATCTATATCATGCTTATCAATGTTGCCATGTGTTTAAAGATGAGGAAGCTTTTATTTCCAAATGGAAAGTGAAAGTGTTAGTTGTTCAGTCACTCCAGATGGATGGTGAATTACTCCAGAATAAGAAGACAGCCCACAGAGAATATTCTGGCCATGTTCATTGGAGAGTTGGATAGTTAACAAAAATGCCCTCTGCATATTAATCCCAAACTTCCATTAGGGCAGGAGATTCACTCTGGTAACTCTTCTCTCCTTTTATTTTTTTTATTATTTTTTTAAATTGGAAAATATTTTATTTTATTATAACAGGGAGAAAAAATAAATAAACAATGAAAACTCGCAGATTGCGAGCCCTACAGTAACTCCCCCAGCGGAGAAGCAGCGCAGACACCTGCACACGCCATTAGCAAGCGGGGGCTGGGCAGGGAGGCGCTGCGCGGGCTGCATCGCTTAGAGTAAGGACCTGGCCTGAATACCCTGAGCGCTATCTGAGCGAAATAATTTGGGCTAGCAAACCAGACTGTGGGATATCTTCTCTCCTTTTAAAAAATCCTTTTCGAATGGTACAGATGAACCTATTTTCAGGGCAGGAATAGAGACACAGTCATAGAGAATGCACTTGTGGACACTGAGGGGGAAAGAGAGAGTGGGATGAATTAGAGAGTAGCGTAGACACTTCTGTGTACTACTCTGTGTAACATAGAAAGCTGGCAGGAAAGAGCTGTATAGCACAGGGAGCATAGCTTGGTGCTCTGTGATGACCTAGATGGCTGGGATCGGAGGGAGGCTCAAGAGGGAGGAGAAATATGTAAGCTTAGCGCTGATTCACTTTGTTGTACAGTAGAAAGCAACACAACATTGTAAAGCAATCATCCTCCAATTAAAAATAAATTAAAAAAAGCCTTCTCTGTTGATCTCTCTGCAGAGCAAAATAGTTTATATCAGAATTTCCTGGTTACTAAAGAGCTAATTATTTGTCCAATAGATATGTGAAAAAAATCCAGGCCACATTATTCCCTACTAGCTATGTATTCAAGCAATGTAAACTAAGAATAAATAAATAGCAATAGAAATTTGTTGTTTCACTGAAAATGATGTGTTCTATATTCATAAAGAAGTTATTTTTATATTACCCCAACACTATTATCCTAGTCAGTAGTCGATAACATAAAATGAACAAGAAATTTCTAAATTTCTCTTTACAAGAATTATTTTGGAGAATGAGAAAAGAGGAAAGCTTAAAGCAGTTTGTGTATGCATGTGTGCTCAGTCATGTCCAGCTCTTTACAACCCCATGTAGGATTACATGTAGGCCTACATGACTGTAGGCTGCCAGGCTCTTCTGTCCATGGAAATTTCCAGGCAAGAATATTGCAGTGAGTTGCCATTTCCTTCTTCTGGGGATCTTCCCAACCCAGGGATCAAACCCACATCTCTTGTGTCTCCTGCATTGGCAAGTGGATTCTTTACCAGCTGAGCCACAGTTTGAGTAGGGATAATTCACAGAATTATGCTTATATGATCTCACAGTCATGTCCTCTAAGGGAAGAAGTGAAGTTTATGTTTAGGTTTAAACATTGAGTATGCTACAATCACTGAAACCTGTCTGTAAGAATAAACTGATTCCTAAGTGTTATTATATTCTGAATTCCTAAATAAGATAGAGAATTTGAGTCAGTTATAATCCTCACTCCTGGACTAGTACTTAGGCAGAAATAAACCAACCAAGGATTAAACCTTTGTTTCTGATGAAACAGTCTGAATTTGGGGGGCAAGTTTTCCCTCAATGAATAGGAAGGGAGTGGAAGTGGCGTTTTCAAAGGGCAGAGTGCCAGTTGTAGGAAAGACTTGCTGGGCACTCTTGTTTTTTGATTCCTTGGGACTGACTTCTCATAGAGTAGTGAAAAAATAAGATTGTGGAGCAGTTCCCGTGTAGTCACTTCATGATATAAACAGGGTGAGTCATTAATACCACTTTGTCATCAGTTCCAATTATTCTGGCAGACAACCTCTAGAAAATGAAACTGTTATGTTTGCCATGGAACAATGGAACAAGGGGAAGGAAAATAAGGAGGAGGATGACCATTGCCATTTATTTTCTTTGATAATCCATGGCATTCAGTTCCTAGTTGAACCATGTTGAAGGGCTAGGAAAGATGAATACAGGCTATTTCCTGACTCCCCAGGTTTGGCCAGGAGCCATTCCACAAGCTGTTGTTTCCCTGGACTTTTAGGTTCAGCCTTCTGGCAAGACTGTAGAACCAGTAAGTGCAGTCAGATTGTGCTGAACTCCTCTCAGTCTTCATAGGCCATCTCTGCTATAACAAGCCTGCTGTGTTAGGTCTCTTCAGTTGTGTCTGACTCTGTGACCCCATAGACTCCCTTGTTCATGGGATTCTCCAGGCAAGAATACTGGTGTGGGTTGCCATGCCCTCCTCCAGGGGATCTTCCTGACCCAGTGACAAAACCCATGTCTCTTAGGTTTCCTGCATTGGCAGGAGGGTTCTTTACCATCAGCACCGCCTGGGAAGCCTCAAAAAGCCTATACAAGCCCAATAAATGAACAAGATTTTAGTGATCTTATTTTCAAGTTAAGTGACATTCAGGTTTGAAAAAATCTTATAAGTCTATAGAAATAAATAAAATCAACATAAGACAAGGCGGGAGGAGAAGGGGACGACAGAGGATGAGATGGTTGGATGGCATCATCGACTCAATGGACATGAGTTTGGGTAAACTCCGGGAGCTGGTGATAGACAGGGAGACTTGGCATGCTGTAGTCCATGGGGTCACAAAGAGTCAGACATGACTGAGAGAGTGAACTGAACTGAAGACAAGGCTATGTCTCATATGATCAAATGCAGTAAAAAGTGGTCAATATATAGTTTAAAGAACCAGAGCAATTGAACTAGTAACCAGTTACTGTCATTTAGCAGAATGGAGACGCAATGTTAAAGAAGTATATGAACCAAAAAACCCCAAAACAACCAAAACCCAAACACAAACCACCAAGCCACAAAACATTCACTGAGCAAACAGATATAATGTAGTTTTGAGGTTACTATTGATTTTTTCTTGTCTTTAGCAGTTGATGGTGGTGGACAGTTCTTAAAGTTCTGTTTGTTATAATGTTTCCTTAGGGTTGGGATGAAAAAAGGTAAGACAGGTTTCAGCTCATATTTGAGAATTTTCCTCTATGGATGCTTTTCCAATTGTTCAAAAGCAAAAACAAGGCAATACTAATGTTAGGAACTTAGAGTGTAAGTATGCTCAAATATCAATCTTTGCATTGTTCGATAAGACCCAAGAGAAAAATATCTTGAATTATTAAAGTTGTTTGCCTTTATAGCTGAGCAACAGTCCTTAGAACTCCCTTTTCTCTGCATTAATTTAAGAGGAGGCAAATCAATGAGAAGGACTCCTCTCTTCTCTCATCATTACTCCCCACCAATTTGTTTAGGAGCTTTTGGGTTTGAAGGAATGTGAAAACCAGCTTAGGATTCAATATAGACTGGGCTATTGCTGTGATTATTTGTATACAGCCTGATGTAACTATACTCTGAGACTCAGTCCCACCATTTACATTATCTCCAAGATGGGGAAAATGGGGAATTTTTCAGTTTATCCTTGGTCCAGAAGGAAACATTAATATCATGCCCCCAGTGGAAACATGCCCAGACCTGTCACAATCGTCTACTAAGGTGGAAGGAGTAGAATGGACCTGGGGACTATTGTCTTTTTACTTTTGGATCTGTACCTGACGAGTGTGTCTTTATTTTTCAAATGTATGGCATTAAAACATTTTTGAGCCAGTTGAATCAATTGAAAGCCTTGGGAAACTGAAATAGGCTATCAATTATTGACATTAGCCTATAGAATTCATTTTGCAAGAGTCAGTGCCCGTATGTTACTGTGTACACTCTTTGCAAGGAGATTAAGTGGTAAAATAGAAAATCTGCTAGACTTAGAGTCATGAAAAATGGATTTCTGGTTACTTACCATGGATTAGCTGTGTCTGGTGGCTCAGACGGTAAAGAATCTGCTTGCAATGCAGGGAACCCTCCTTTGATCCCTGGATTGGGAAGATCCCCTGGAAAAGGGAATAGCTACCCACTCCAGTATTCTTGCTGGGAGAACCCCATGGACAGAGCAGTTTGGCGAGCTAGAGTCCATGGGGTCGCAAAGAGTCAGACACGACTGAACAACTAACACACAGGTCACACAGTGCTCAAATCATCTGGCTCTTTCGATAATTTAACCAATAGTGAGACAGTAAAAAATAATTAGATTTCTGTATTGTTAAGCCTCTAAATTTCTTTTGGTAGGCATGGAGGCTAGTAGCCAAAAATATGCCTCCTATTCCATGTGTAATCTTGATCAACTGCCCTTAAATATTGAAGATTAAATGCATCTCAATCTCTAGGGTAAATCCAGATTTCATAGACATAACTGAGAGAAATGTGAACTGTTCCTTACTGCCACTGCACCACAAGGAGGGGACCTGTGTCATCTGGCAGGCTGGCTAACATTGCTGTGGTGATGCTGGGCTCATCCAGCTTCTTCCCAGGCAGCAGCGGATCCTCATGAGAGAGTAATGTGAGAGAGGAATCTCACCTCTAAAGACCAACTTAATTAAAGGAGCCAAACATTGAGGATCTCACCACTGGCCCATCTTAGTGCTCAGCAGTTTCACTTCAAATGCAAGTGGCCATAGGAACACTGGACAAAAGACAATTCATTTTCCACTTTAAAACCCAGTATATTAGCAAGACTGAGAACAGCAGTAGGTATTCTGCCATGAAGAAAAATATTTTCTTTATTCAGAATCTCTTCTACAAGACGTCTAAAATTTGCAATTTCTTTTTTTGTTTGTTTTTTTTTTTGCTTATTCTTATTTTTTAATTGAAGGATAATTGCTTTACAGAAGTTTGTTGTTTTCTGTCAAACCTCAAAATGAATCAGCTGTCAGTTCAGTTCAGTCACTCAGTCATGTCTGACTCTTTACAACCCCATGAACTGCAGCACGCCAGGCTTCCCTGTCCATCACCAACTCCAGGAATTTACTCAAACTCATGTCCATTGAGTCATTGATGCCATCAAACCATCTCATCATCTATTGTCCCCTTCTCCTCCCACCTTCAATCTTTCCTAGCATCAGAGTCTTTTCTAGTGAGTCAGTTCTTTGCATCAGGTGGCCAAAGTATTGGAGTTTCAGCTTCAGCATCAGTCCTTCCAATGAATATTCAGGACTGATTTCTTTTAGGATTGACTGGTTTGATCTCATGCAGTCCAAGGGACTCTCAAGAGTCTTCTCCAACACCACAGTTCAAAAGCATCAATTCTTTGGCGCTTAGCTTTCTTTATAGTCCAACTCTCATATCCATACATGACTACTGGTAAAACCATAGCTTTAACTAGATGGACCTTTGTCAGCAAAGTAATGTTTCTGCTTTTTAATATGCTGTCTAGGTTGGTCATAGCTTTTCTTCCAAGGAGCAAGTATCTTTTAATTTCATGACTGCAGTCACCATCTGCAGTGATTTTGGAGCCCCCCAAAATAGTCTCTCACTGTTTCCACTGTTTCCCCATCTATTTGCCATGAAGTGATGGGACCGGATGCCATGATCTTAGTTTTCTGAATGTTGAGTTTTAAGCCAACTTTTTCACTCTCTTCTTTCACTTTCATCAAGAGGCTCTTTAGTTCTTCTTCACTTTCTGCCATAAGGGTGGTGTCATCTGCTTATCTGAGGTAATTTATATTTCTCCCAGCAATCTTGATTCCAGCTTGTGCTGGATACATATATTCCCTCCCTCTTGAACCTACCTTTCATCTTCCTCCCCATCTCACCCCTCTAGGTTGATACAGAACCCCTGTTTGAGTTTCTTGAGATATACAGCACATTCTTATTGGCTATTTTACATAAGGTAATGTAAGTTTAACACATACAACCATAATAACAGTCTCAGATAATACATGTGAAAACATACATAAACAAATTCCTTAAAAATATAAGTTGCTAAAAGGGTCTCAAGAAGAAATAAAACATCTTCAGTTCAGTTCAGTCACTCAGTCGTGTCTGACTCTTTGCAACCCCATGAATCGCAGCACGCCAGGCCTCCCTGTCCATCACCAACTCCCAGAGTTCACTCAGACTCACGTCCATCAAGTCAGTGATACCATCCAGCCATCTCATCCTCTGTCGTCCCCTTCTCCTCCTGCCCCTAATCCCTCCCAGCATCAAAGTCTTTTCCAATGAGTCAGGTCTTTGCATGAGGTGGCCAAAGTACTGGAGTTTCAGCTTTAGCATCATTCCTTCCAAAGAAATCCCAGGGCTGATCTCCTTCAGAATCGACTGGTTGGATCTCCTTGCAGTCCAAGGGACTCTCAAGAGTCTTCTCCAGCACCACAGTTCAAAAGCATCAATTCTTCGGTGCTCAGCCTTCTTCACAGTCCAACTCTCACATCCATACATGACCACAGGAAAAACCATAGCCTTGACTAGACGGACCTTTGTTGGCAAGGTAATGTCTCTGCTTTTGAATATGCTATCTAGGTTGGACATACTGTCCTTCCAAGGAGTAAGCATCTTTTAATTTCATGGCTGCAGTCACCATCTGCAGTGACTTTGGAGCCCCAAAAAATAAAATCTAACACTGTTTCCACTGTTTCCCCATCTATTTCCCATGAAGTGATGGGACCGGATGCCACGATCTTTGTCTTCTGAATGTTGAACTTTAAGCCAACTTTTTCACTCTCCACTTTCACTTTCATCAAGAGGCTTTTTAGTTCTTCTTCACTTTCTGCCATAAGGGTGGTGTCATCTGTGTATCTGAGGTTATTGATATTTCTCCCGACAATCTTGATTCCAGCTTCTGTTTCTTCCAGTCCAGAGTTTCTGGTCTTGTAACCATTAAACTATAATCAGTACTTAAAAAATTCTTCCCCAAAGAAACCATTTGGCTTAGATTGATTGCTTTACAGACCAAACTATCAAAACTGAAGGAGCAGACAATCCTAACCGTCACAATCTCTTTCAGAGAATACTGAGAAAGAAGAACACTTTCTGTATCAGTATATAAGTTTATCTCTGTGTATAGTGAACAAAATAACACTGGCTCAAAAAATACAGAGTTTTATTTCTTTCTCACATGATCATCCTAGAGTAGGTGGTCAGGATAGGTCTGGCCGATATGCTCTTCAAGGTTATACTTGGCTAATATAATGCTTCCTGGGTCAGGACCTCAGGCTCCTTTTACCTTGCTGTGTGACCATTTTTAGAGCAGTACCTTTGAACACACAGTCCAAGAAGATTCACAACCAAATTCTCATTCGTGCTAGTCAGAGAGAAGATAGATTAAATGAGAGGACAGAGGCTCTTACCAGGACCTCCTTGGTGGTCCATTGGTTAAGAATCTGTTTGCCAGTACAGGGAATATGGGTTCCATTCCTGGTCCAGGAAGATTCCACATGTCAAGGGGCAACTAAGCTCATGTACCGTGACTACTGAATCTGTGCTACAGAGGCCACGAGGAGCACCACTGAAAACCTTGTGCCCTAGAGCCTGTGCTCTGCAGCAAGAGAAGCTGCTGCAAAGAGAATCCCACAAACCACAACAAAGAGTAGCCCCTCTGGCCGTAACTAGAGAAAGCCTACTCAAAGCAATGAAGATCCAGTGCAGCCAAAATAAATAAGTGAAAAATAAAAAGTTCACATACCAGAAATTGCCTTTTACCCCATCAATCAGAGCTTAGTCACATGGTCACACAAAGTTGCAAAGGAGGTTGGAAAATATAACCTTTATTTTGGGCATCTAGGGGTCCAGCTATGAACAGAGGTTCTATTACTACAGAAGAAGGGGAGAACAAAAACGGCTCTCTCTGTTACATGTTCCAAATCATTTTATACAGTGAAAATTACCTTGACACCAAAACCAACAGGGACACAGAGGATTAAATACATGCCAAAAATCCTTTAAAAATTTCCAAATTGAATCAAGCAATGCATATAGAAATACAGTTGTCCTTTGATATCCCCAGGGGCTTGGTTCCAGGACCCCTCTCAGATACCTGAGTCCTTAGATGCTCAAGTCCTTTTATAAAATGCTGCATCATTTGCATGCAACCTGTGCACACCCTCCTGTACACTTTAAATCATCTGTATAATACTTGCAATACCTAATGCAATACAAATGCTACACAATTAGTTGCCAATGTATGGAAAACTCAAATTTTGATTTTTGGAAGTTTCTGGAATTGTTTTTCGAGTATTTTCAACTCATGGTTGGTTGAATCCGAGGATGTGGAATCTGTGGATATGGAGGGCTGACTGTATATATTATTCATTCTGTCCAACTTCAGTTTATTCCAGGAATGCAAGGTTGATCAAATATGAGAAAATCTACTAATATAATTCATCAACTAAGCAGACTGAAAAAGAAAAATCATTTGATTATCTCAGTAGATGCAGAAACAATTTGATAAATTCAACCAAATTTATAACAATTTTTTAAAGCAAACAATAAAAGAAGGGGGAAATTCCTTAATTTAATAAAGGATATCTAAAAACAGGTACATCCCAACATCACATTCAACAGTTTAATATTAAATGTATATTTGGATATTACAATTGAAGTTTGACCAAGACACTGAAACATAGTAAATGTTGCATACTAATTTAAGGTAATGGACCAAGAAAAAGAATTTTTCAAGAAAATGGGTGAAAACCAGTTTTAGGACTGTAATCCTCCTCAGCATATATAAAAAAGGATCAGAGTGTGGGGAAGATAGAGTATTTATGAGTTAATTTTTCTTTGATAAAATTATGCTATGATTCTCCTCTCCTTGTGTCCCCTGCCCCATCCCCCAGGAGTGGGGTACGGTGGTACTCCTCATCTCAAGCTTAATGAAGTAGGCTTCCATAAGGCTACTACATACCCAGAAGGCTTGGTATGTTATCCTTGCTGCTTGGGGATGTAGTCGATTCCCAGCTGAAAGACACAGGAATCAGTCCTTCTACTCACACTGGAGGTAGATCCCAGGGATTTGTTATTGTGCTGGAGTGTGTCTACCCTTACAGGGTTTGTGAGTGCTTTCAGAGAGCTGGGTGTGAGCCACAGAGAGAGTGCTGCTGGTCTTGAGACCTTCTGACCCTGTCTAAGAGAACCACCCATATGATAGAGGGACTCTACCAGTGAGAACCTGTCAGCCTAGTGGACCGGCAGAAAACAGGGGGAAAGGGGGGCGGTGCAGGTTGGCAAGCTTGAGAAGGGGCATTGCCCACGTACCAAAAACAGTGGTGGCAGATTTCCAGGGGCTTCCATTGAGTTCGTGAAAGAAGCCACAGGATAAGGAGTCAGCTTTATATCCCTCTGAGGGATAGCCTGGAAGCCAGCATACCCAGCACTAGTCATTTGCATGAGATTATATTCTAAAGTCAATATGCAAGGCGAAATTTATGCATCAGTAATGCCTTTCATTGCCTTCTATCTTCCTGTGTCAGTTTTCTTTTTCTTGTCCTTGCTGCCCTGGAATTGCTTTTCTCCAAAAACCATTAATTCTCAATAGTTGCCTTTGTCTCTGTTTTCTAGGGAACCTGAAATAAAACAAATATCTATTTATTTTAAAGATCAAGGAGATAATGTCTGTACATGTGATCAACACTTAATAAATACTAGTTCTCTTTCCTCATTTTGCTTTCTTCTTTTACCTCTCTAACAAAAAAAAAATGCATTTTTTCTGTCTTTTGCATTATCCTCCTATTTTAGTAAACTACAGTATGATTTATACAGTGGCTATACTCTCTTAACTAAAATTTCTTTTTAAAAATAATTTTATGTATTTATTTATTTTTGGCTGTGCTGGGTCTTCATTGCTGCGTAGGCTTTTCTCTAGTTGTGATGAGCAGGGGCTACTCTCTAGTTGAGATGCACTGGCTTCTCACTGTGGTGGCTTCTCTCGTTGCAGAGCACGGGCTCTAGAGTGTGAGGGCTTCAGTAGTTGCACACATGAGCTCAGTAGTTGCAGTCCCCAGGCTCTAGAGCACAGGCTTGATAGTTGTGGCACACAGGCTTAGTTGCTCCACAGCATGTGGGATCTTCACGGACCAAGGATCAAACCCATGTCCCCTGCATTGGCAGGTGGATTCTTTATCCCTGAGCCACCAGGGAAGCCCTTAAGTAAAAAGTTTAATGTAAGAGAATAAGTATAAGCATCTTTACAAATAGATAATGCACAGAGAGTTCTGTATTTTCTTGGGATAATTATAGGACCACAGTTAAATCTCTGAAATACATCAAAGGGTTGATTTGGATTGGTAAAATGCTTTCAGAGAAGGTAATACACTTTATTTCCTCCAATTACTGTGTGCAAAAGCACTCAGTTTGGTAACACATCTGTTAGCCCAAGGCTACCTAATAGACAGTTCCCTTTATAGTAGGTTATAGCACTTTGTGCTATGCTGTGCTTAGCGGCTCAGTCGTGTCCAACTCTGCAACCCCATGGACTGTAGCCTGCCAGGCTCCTCTGTCCATGGGGATTGTACAGGCAGGAATACTGGAGTGGTTTGCATTTCCTCTTCCAGAGGATCTTCCCAACCAAGGGATCAAACCCGAGTCTCCCGCATTGCAGGCAGATTCTTTACTGTCTGAGCCACCAGAGAAACCCATAGCACTCTGCCAAGAGTCATCATTTTATGTCTTTTCTCAGGAGATTTATTTGTGCTCTTTTGTTGTCTTTTTACAATTGTATAATTACAGCCTAAAGGAAAACGCTCTTATTTTCCCCTCTCTTGAAAGACAAATTTCCAGAAATTTGGGTTTATTAGGTCTCTTATTCGATTTCCTAATAATTTGTCTTCTTTCCCCAAATTCCTGTGAGTGAAATTACTTTTAAAAAATAGCCTTGCAAACTTCCTAGAATTAGTTAATCTCATTATGAAAGATTTCAAATTAAAATTAGAAGTTCAGTTCAGTTCAGTCGCTCAGTCGTGTCCGACTCTGGGACACCATGAATCACAGCACGCCAGGCCTCCCTGTCTATCACCAACTCCCGGAGTTAAACTCATGTCCATCGAGTCAGTGAAACCATAGTCTTAATAGTTAACCTAATCCCTAAATTTAACTCCCCCAACTCCCCTCAATCTTTCTTCTCTGATTGAAGAATCATTTTTTGTTTTATGGTTAAGTTCTAGTTTTACTCTTCTGGTTATTCAGATATTATATATTTCTTAAATTTTTTTCTCTTCTTAAAACATTGTCTTTATTTTAATCAAGGTTAAACTCCTATTTTTTAAGGAATCAAGCATTACACAGCAACTTATGGCAAAGAGCAGACCTCTGAATGTTCCAACTCCCTAAGTCAAAATTCTTCTTCCAAAGACAGCTACTTTGAACACTTTTGGCTGAGTATTTTGGTACTACTCACAGCTCCAAAACTCATATTTTTACTGTTGCTTCTTGTTTTCCTTTTCAAGCTTTATTTATTGACTTTCTACCATGGAAGATGAAGATTTAGTTCTTTCCCCTGCCCTAGTTCCTCAAGGGCTTCCCAGGTGGCTAGCGGTAAAGAACCTGCTTGCCAATGCAGGAGCTGCAAGGGACATGAGTTCAATCCCTGGGTGGGAAGATCCCTTGGAGGAGGGTATGGTAACCCACTCCAGTACTCTTGCCTGGAGAATCCCATGGACAGAAGAGCCTGGTGGGCTACAGCCCGTGGGGTCACAAAGAGTTAGACACGAGTAAAGTGACTTAGCAGCAGCTGCAGTCCCCCAAACCCTCAACAGAGTTCTGTCTCTTCTCTTCCTCTATTATAATGTACACCTTTGTTTTGACTTACTCCTTTCTTCAGTAGATTTGAAGTCTATGAATGGTTAGTCTTTTGAGATCTTGCAGGTCTAAAGATGTTCTGTTCTACTCTCACACTAAGTTTACAATTTTTGTGAATATACAATTTCATGCTGAAAATAATTGCTCCTCAAAATTTCTTTTAGTCTTTTTCCCTCCTTGTTCTTAGTTTCAGTAATTTCTATTGATGTGCCTTCAAATTCATTGATGCTTTCCCCCCAGTATTCAATTTGATGTTATCCTGTATTTTTAAAATTTTAGATATTGTATTTTTAATTCTAGAAATTCAATTTGATTCTTCTTCAGATTTTCCACAACTCTCTTGAAATTATTCCCTCATTACATGCATTCTTTCCTATTAGCTTAAAAATATTTATAAAATTATTTAAAAGTCTTTGTTAATATATCATCTGGTTCATCTATTCATCTCTTTTAATTGACTATGTTACATTGTCTTTCTTGGCATGCCCGTTGACTTTGTTTTGTATATTGGATATTGTGGATGATACAAAGTAGACCCTTGATTACCTTCTTCTAAAGAGGGTTAGCTGACACTCTGATTCTATGAAGGCCTGGCTCTAAACTTTGCTGGGATAGGTTTATTTGGTTTCTTTTTCCCTTAGTCCAAACTATCAGCTCTTAGTTCTGTGATATGGTCCTTAGTCCTGAGGTGTGGCTTCTATGATATTTTAGTAACAGCTCAGGACTTCATCTTAATTGCTATGTTCATGCTATTAAGTAGCTGCTAACATCTCACTTCTTATCCTTCCAGCTTCTACTTCCCACTGATGTGGTCAGCTGAGTTCTAGGTGCCTGCTTCTACTGAAAGGTAATAACATCAAGGACTCCATGGGCCTGTTTCCAAGGACTGGTTTTTCCAAGTCCCAAAGTCTTCAGTGTCTCAGATTGTTCACAAAGTTTATCCAGACTGATGTTTCCACTTCAGTGCTTTTTGGAGCGAATGTCCCATATTAACGGTTCTTTCATCAATTGTCGTAGGTACTTGCTTCCCTCTGTATAAAGCATTTGAGATATTAGGAAGGAAAAAAGGAATGAATTAAGTGGTAGAAAAAAGTTTTAGTGCGGAAAAGATCACCCCTCTTTTATTTTATTTTTTTACCCCAGGAACAGTTCTGGAGAACAATGTAGGATAGGCAGACAGCAGCCCAATGGAACTAGGTCCCAATATTTAGAAAGACCTGTAATTTCCCAGTGGCTGGAAATATTTTAATTGGGAGACAGATTCAATGCAAGTGGGCTGCAGCACCCAGCTGTGCCTGAATGGTTTTGATAGATGCTTGTGTTGTTAGTTAATGCTCTGCTGTATGTGCAAGGAATTAGCTTTATTCATTATTTCTTTTAATGGCTAAAATTGCTGGAAATTGTTGTGTTCTACTGTTTTGTTGTTATTGTTCTTAATCATATTTTGATTTAGGTTGGTAATGAAAACCAAGGAAATGTGCTATTATGCAATTTTTGATTCAGATTTAATATGTCCATATTATTTGGCCCATTATGTTTTTGTTTGTAGACCATGGGGTAGGCTCTTCAAATGATTAACATTTCCACCAGAAATCCAAGACATTTTTCATCTGGAAAACATGCTAATGAGTGCAGGAAATAATTGGAAATATCCATCGTTGTTGTCAGAAGAGAAATAAGCAGCAATTGACGCTTTTACCATGAAGTTAATGTAGGATTAATTATACTCCCATCAGGAATACAGGTGTTTCCAAAAGCAAATGGCTTCTTTGATTCAATCTACTTTGCTGATTCTCTTAAATGGAAGCAGAAGGAGCAGTAGCTGTGTAGATAGAGCAGAGCAAGCAGAATGGTTACGTACACTCACTCCCAGGCAGACTGCCTCAGTTTTAGTCCCAGCTCTGGACTGCATAGTACACACTAACTGCAATCCTGAGAAAGCTGTTTAATCCTGCAGCTCTCAGTTTTCTTATCTGTAAAATGAGTAACGAAAGTAATACCGCATAGGTGATTAGAACACTTAGTTACATGCTGTGCTCTTAAAGGGTACCCAGCATTTTACATGCACACAGTAGCTTTCAGGCATATAACAGTAATACAAAAGTGGAATACAGGAACTAGATTCTTGTATGTACCACAAAATCAGTGTAACTCCAGGTGAATGGCTACATAAGAAAATAGAGTAATACATTTAAAATAAAAATAATAATAATAAATGATAAATTTAATAGTAAATTTAACTTCTTTTATTGTGATAACACATAATACAGGTCTTTCTAAATATTACAGTTTTTTTTCTGAATATTGAGACCTGGTTCCAGTAGGCTGCTCTCTGCCTACGCTACATTATTCTCCAGGACTCTTCCTAGAGTTTAAAAAAAAAAAAAAAAGAGGGGTTGATCTTTTCAGCGCTAAAACCTGTTAGATAGATAAACAGATAAATCTAACTGTTTATATATATAACAGATCAATGTTTAGTTAACTTTCTGTTATCTGCAAAACGTTCAGCTACCTGGATTATACTCAGCAAATGCTCAATTAGCAAGTGACTTTGAATTCCTGTTCATTCCTTCTCTAGGCCACTGCTAAAACCAATTACAAAGTGTAGTAAAAAATCTCTTTAAAAGGATCATAAATATATTGGTTCTCATTCCTGGCTATGCATTGAAGTTACTGGATAGTATTAAAAATTAGCCTCAGAGAATATGATTTAATTGGCACAGAGTGCTTGTAAATTACGTCCAGGGTTGGGAATCAGTGATACAATGCATCAGAAAGACAAATCTGTAAGTCCAGGTTATCTCCAATGTCTGCTCATAGGTGAAAACAGCTGACGGCTTTATCTCAAGGGCTCTTTTTAACCTATATTTTCGGGCATTTCTTCTTCAAGTTGGCATTGCCGCCGCCGCCGCCGCCGCCGCCGCTGCTGCTAAGTCGCTTCAGTCGTGTCCAACTCTGTGTGACCCCATAGACGGCAGCCCACCAGGCTTCCCCGTCCCTGGGATTCTCCAGGCAAGAACACTGGAGTGGGTTGCCATTTCCTTCTCCAATGCATGAAAGTGAAAAGTCAAAGTGGAGTCACTCAGTCGTGTCTGACTCTTAGCGACCCCATGGGCTGCAGCCTACCAGGCTCCTCCGTCCATGGGATTTTCCAGGCAAAAGTACTGGAGTGGGGTGCCATTGCCTTCTCCGGAAGTTGGCATAGGCATTGCTATTACTATATGGATAAAGGTTTTTAGTTTTCATATTTTGAAGGCTTTTCTTTTTTGGTGTGTATTGAAAACATACCACTAGTTTTCAGACATATGGATGGACACTATTGCTTAGAAGCTGACTTAATGAGTTGATTTAAAGAAAGTATTAAGTGATTAATGACATGGGAGGTTGTACTGTGTAGGATATTGTTTCCCTCCTCCTCCTCCTAATTGATGTCCTTTCCAGAATCTCAGAAAGTGATCTCATTTGGAAATAAGGTCTTTGCATATATAACAAGTTGGGCTTCCTCAGTGGTTCAGGGGTAAAGAATCTGCCTGCAAAGCAGGAGACACAGGAGGCATGGGTTTGATCCTTGGGTCTGGAAGTTCTCCTGGAGGAGGGCATGGCAACTGACTCTGGTATTCTTGCTTGAACAATCCCATAGACAGAGGAGTCTGGCAGGCTACAATCCATAGGGTTGCAAAGAGTCAGACATGACTTAAGTGACTGAGAATGCATTCATGCATATATAATATTAAGATGAGGTCTTACTAGAGTAGGGTGAGTCTTTAGCTCAAGAAGGGTTTAATCCAATATTTTCTTATAAGAAGAAAAGACACAGAAACAGATACGCAGAGAGAATGCCATGTAATAATGGAGGCAGAGACTGGAATGCTTTGTCTATAAGCCAAGGTTCACCAAAGATTATTAACCACCAAAACCTAAGAGGCAAGGTAGTATTCTTCCTAGAGTCTTCAGAGGGACCATCACCCTGCTGATAGCTTTCTGACTTCTAGCCTTCAGAACTATAAGAAAATAAATTTCTATTGTTTTAAGCCACCAAGTTGTGGATCTTTGTTAAGGGAACCCTAGGAACCTACTACAGGGACAGGGCAAAATAATGAATTCAGCAGGTGAGTGAATGAAATTGTGGAACTGTGCCTTAGGATGAAATTCAAAGTTTTCTGTGTGGCTTTAAAGTGTCTTTAGCATTTGCTCCTGATGTCTTTACTAGTTACCTTTCTTGCCTTTTGTAAGTTATGCTTCAACTGTATGGAGATTTTCTCAGTTTCTGAGTTTCTCTTATTTCAGGTAGATGGCAGGTAGCATACCCTCTTGCTTTTTTACTGACCAGCTCTTTTCATCTCATATCTATTTTGGTCACCACCAGTTCTTCAATAACAAATACAATATCTCATATATAGGAGATACAAATATGTCATACAAGTATTTAAAATTTCATATAAATCCTGGGAAAGAAATATTTTCCATTCCCTTCATTGTATATAATTCATCTATATGTATTTTATATACAACCAGATCTGAAATGGAAATGCTATTGCCACACTTAAAAATTAATTTGTTTTAACTGGAAGATAATTACTTTACAATATTGTGATGGTTTTTGCCATATATTGACACAAATCAGCCACATTGCCACACTTTTTACTACTTTTTATGTCTTTAGGTATCCCTCTCAGTCACGTCCAACTCTTTGTGACCTCATGGACAGCAGCCCACCAGGCTCCTTTGTCTATGGGATTCTCCAGGCAAGAATACTGGAGTGGGTTGCCAGTTCCTTCTCCAGGGGATCTTCCCAACCCAGGGACTGAACCCAGGTTTCCCACATTGCAGGCAGATTCTTTACTATCTGAGCCACCAGGGAAGCCCCAGTAGATATCCCTGGGGGAGATAAAAAGAGGACTAGACTGAAAGTCAGACAATATGATTTCTCTTCTTGGTTCTACCATTAATTAACTGTGACATCAAGCAAAATAACATCATCTCTGGTTCACAGTTAACAAAAAGAGATGGACTGGTGATTATTAAAATCCTTTCTATATCTAAGACCACATTTGAAAGTGAGACCCTAGATAGACCTTAGAATACTAATGACTGTTTCAACCAGCATAGCACCAGTGTGGATTTTGAAAACTGGCACTTAATAACCATTTCATCCTCGCTCTTGTGTGCCTCCTGACCTGCAGAGGCTGGAAAGCCAGAAGATACATTATACAGACTCCCTTGCAGCTACTGTAATGAATGTGATTTGGATTTGGCTGATTAGATGAGATTTGGACAGCAGAAGTGAGGTTGGGGCTCTACCTCTGATGCTTCTAGAGTGTTTCTACTGCCAAGCTCAGCTGTGAAGAATTTTGTTTTTCTGAGGTGGCGTCCCGTCACCAGCTGTGTGGGTGTCATAATGCAGGACATGACAGCTTTTCTGCATCCATGGATCACAGTGGGCACAGTTGATTCAGGAATAGGCAGCATTTGCAGTGTATCTTTTGATGATAATGATTTTGTGATCATCAAAGCCAGAGTGTGGTTTTGAAGCCAGAGGTTTCTTGATTACAGAAGAGGCAGCAGCTCTTTGTGGACCTGTTTTGTGGTGTGGTTTTGAGTGTGACTTTTCAATCTAAAATATGTTTCTTCAGCCTTCCCACAGATGCCACAGATGTGTAAGCAATTTAGTGCTCAATTCTGAACTCCTTCCTGCTTAAACTGTTACTTAAGTGGGTTTTGTTTTCTGCAACTGAATCTTGACTGATTTAAAGGTGGACATTTATAGAGAACTTAGTCGAGAACAAAGTAATTTCAATAAGGCTTTATAATTTAATAAGGTTATTTTCCATTTCACTCTGATTCCAGCATTAAGTTCAGGATAGAGACTTTGTCTGTAAATGGTTCATGTTAAGAGTCATTATGAATTCCAAGTATCTAGCTTCCTAAGATTGCTTTGCCTTATTACTATGGCACTGATCCTCTCAGACAAAATGGTCTCATCCTTTTTGTTCTGTTTATATTATAGCTCATTTGACAGATTCCAATATGAATAAACCAAGGTCTGTTACCTGTGCTGAGAGAAACATTGGAGAATTCTATTCTTATGCATTGTAAAGTAAGCAAAAAGTCATTTTTAATATTCTTCCTGGACTGAGGAAGTCAAGGTTATCAACCCCATTCCAAAGAATCTCAGTCAACAACACACACTGTCACTAGGTAGTTACTTGCCCGAAAACATTGAGTAGCTCAGGCGGAGGGTTTGATACACTCATAAGGGTACAAATCTTACATTTGTGTCAACCCTGGGTGATTTTTTTCAAGGTAAATAAGGCAACTGTTAAGAGGTTCAGAGGGTCAGGAGAAAAGCTCTTCAAAAATACAGAGAACAGTTTATTCTTCTCATTGACAGTGAATTTCTGGTCAGAAATTGCATTTTATGAACGCCTTCCTGACCCAGTTAATATCTCACATGGGTGTGTTTTTGTTTTTTGCTTTCTCAGGACAAGTGTCTGGCTCTAGAGGAAAAATCTCATTAAACTAAGAGTCAAGTTTTTATCTAATATGAGATCAAATCACTGGGTTTTGAAACTACTGTGTTTACCTAGCCCTGTGCATTTCCTAACAAAGATAGGGACTGGGGCTGGGGAGAAACTTTGTTTAAAATATTTGCAAATCATACATCTCATAAGGTGCTGCTGCTGTCACTTCAGTCGTGTCCGACTCTGTGCGACCCCATAGACGGCAGCCTACCAGGCTCCCCCATCCCTGGGATTCTCCAGGCAAGAACACTGGAGTGGGTTGCCATTTCTTTCTCCAGTGCATGAAAGTAAAAAGTGAAAGTAAAGTCACTCAGTCATGTCTGACTCTTAGCAACCCCACAGACTGTAGCCCACCAGGCTCCTCCATCCATGGGATTTTCCAGGCAAAGTGGGGTGCCATTGCCTTCTCTGCATAAGGTGCTAATATCTGAAATTAATAATAAAAAATGTATACAACTCAAAACAAAACAACAAAAACCAGTCTGATAAAAGAATAGTGAGATCTAAGTAGATATATGTTCCATAGAAGACATAGAGATGGCCAACAGAAACACAGAAGGATATTCTACCTTATTAATCAGCAGAGAAGTGCAAATCAAAACCACAGTGAACTATCACCTCACACATGTTACAATGGTTATTATCAAAAAGACAAGAAATAACAAGTGTTCACAAGAATGTGGAGTAAAGAGAACCTTTATGCCCTGTTGGTGGGAATGTAAATTGGTGTAGCCACCTTAGAAGATCCTTCAAAAAATGAAAAATAGAACTATCATATAATCTAGCAATTCCACTCCTAGATATTAATTGGAAGAAAAGGAAAACATATGCACCCTCATGTTATTGCAGCAGTATTTACAATAGCTGATATGGAAACAACCTAAGTATCCATTGATGGACACATCAATAGAGAAATTGTGTAATATATACAGTGGAATACTATTCAGTCATATAGAAGTAGGAAATATTGCCGTTTGCCACAGCATGTGTAGACTCAAGGGTATCATGCTAAGTGAAGTTAAGTCAGACTGAGAAAGACAAATGATGGTTCCAATATGTGGAATATAAACTAAGTTCACAGATACAGAGAACAGATTGGTGGTTGCTAGATGTGATGGTGGTGGTGTGGGTGGGAGAAATGGGTGAAATTTTTTAAAAAGTTGAAATAAGTTGAGTAAAAAGTCATTTTTATGGTGCCTAGTTGAAGAGATGGGCTTCCCTGGTGGCTCAGTGGCAAAGAATCTACCTGCTATGCAAGAGACATGGGTTCAATCCCTGGGTCAGGAAGATCCCCTGGAGAAGGAAATGGAATCCACTCCAGTATTCCTGCCTGGAGAATGCCATGGACAGAGGAACCTGGTGGGCTACAGACCATGGGGGTGGCAAGAGTTGAACATGACTTAGTGACTAAACCACCACCAGGTGAAGAGACAAACTATAATGTCTTTTTTTGTTTTGTACCGCTTGAGAAATGATTGGATTATCTAAGGTCTAGCTACCATGGTATATACGTTGATATTGCATTTTGGCCAGTGACCTGGATGGTATGATTTTCCTACTGTACTGATGAGAGAGGTGAAGTAATGAGATGCTAACAGAAGTTGCTGATGTCACATCACTGAGGAGCAGATCTTCTGACTTTGACCTAGGGCTCTTTCTGCTGCTGCCTGTGATTGTTACACTGTATTCCACAGGGATGCCTCAGGCAGTCATGAGAGGCTGTGTGTTGTATGGTGACAGGGAAAAGAAAAGGGAGTGTTTGAAGTGGGGGTTGAGAAGATGAGTTCCCCACCACTTTCAGATCAGAGCAATACTGCCTTGATTCATTTTAGGTACCAGGATTCTGCAAGGATTTCATTTGAAAAGATTTCAGATCTAAAAATGTCTGGGCTATAAATGCTTTCTCAATATTTCCTGTCTATCCTTCCTCACTATCTCTCTCCTCTTGCCTTAAATTTTCTTATTTCTTTTCTCTTTTTGGAGAGAAAGAGTGGCAAAGGAATCATGGTGGTATGTGAATGGCCCCAGGCATGTGAGTTCCATTCCATTCGGTTCAATAAACATCTTTGGATTGCATATTCCTTCAGTATTCTTCTATTCAGCAGATCTTCTTTGAGCTGGGGATACAAATGGCATGTGGTGTCTGCCATTACTAATGAATGTCTGACTGTGGAGTGGAAGTGAGGAAGAAAACTTGAGACCAAGGAAACACAGATATTTAGAAATAAGAATGTTTGCTAACCCCACAGTGATGTGTGTGTGTGCTCAGTCATGTCTGACTCTTTGTGATCTGATGGACTATAGCCAGCCAGGCTCCTCTGTCCATGGGATCTCCCAGGTGAGACTACTGGAGTGGGTTGCCATTTCCTCCTCCAAAGGATCTTCCTGACCCAGGGATTGAACTCGCATCTCCTGAATTGGCAGATAATTATTACCCACTGGACCACCAGGGACAAGAACTAGGTCAAGTCTGGCTGCTGACTCTCCAGTCCTGCGTCTGTGTCTTCACTTCTGACACAGGGGAGGCTGAAGGACATCCTCTTAGGACAGGTCTGAACAGAAAAACCAGAAAATCCAAGAGGGTTGTAGTGCCCTCCTGTTCTCACTCGAGTGTTGCCAAGAGAACGCAGTTGAAGCTACAAGTTGGTTGTAAGATTCCAATCTTATGTATTTTTAGTCACACTATACCTCTTTCACAAGCTGGATTGTATCATACATTTTTTTTTTTTTTAAGGCTAGTAAACTATCAACAACCAATCTGGATTCAATTTGATTGATAAATGGTCCATCATATTCTGATAGTCTCAGGAGATGTCACAGAACCACTGAAAAAACCCACAGAATTCATGAAACATTCATACAGTAAAATCATATACTTTCCTTTAAGATGCTATTGTCATAGCATTACAAGACAGTTTCCTGAATTTTAGAGACAACTTGACTGACAACCATTAACAAATGCGCATTTTATGTTCTAAAGTTAATTAAATTTATCCTGCAATGTCACTGTTAGAGATATTTATGCTCATTCCTCAGGATATAAGGACAGTTTTAGCTGGGCTTCTAGTGACATAGTAGAGACCTTCCTTGAAATTACTTAGACAGTTCTGCAATTACTGGTAGCAATCCTGTTAGTATGAGTAGAGAACTTTTCATTAGCATAATGGACCCTACTTACAAGTCAAGTCTTTGACTCAGGATTTGACCTGCCTATAGGGTTTAGGCTTGCTAATGGCTAAGCCATAAACCTCCAACTACTTGTTATCAGGTCTATCTTATAATGTGTTTTTTAGTTTGCCAGGGTTTACATAACAATGTACCATAGACTGGGTGACTTAAATAACAGAAGTTAATTTTCTCATAGTTCTGGAACCTGGAAGCCCAAGATCAAGACATTGGCAGGTTCATCCAGGAAATTGTTAAATGAATGCTGCTGTGTACTCTTCTTTCCTGTTTTCTGACATGTAGGTAAGTGGTCAAGGGTCTTTAGGCTGGTGTGTAGAGCCAGTCTGAGGCCTGAGGTAGAGATGAGTGGCTGGTCCTTCAAGCAGTTTCTTTTTTTTTTTTTTTCTTCCAATTTGATTTTATTTTTAAACTTTACATAATTGTATTAGTTTTGCCAAATATCAAAATGAATCCGCCACAGGTATACATGTGTTCCCCATCCCGAACCCTCCTCCCTCCTCCCTCCCCATACCATCCCTCTGGGCCGTCCCAGTGCACCAGCCCCAAGCATCCAGCATCATGCATCGAACCTGGACTGGCAACTCGTTTCCTACATGATATTTTATATGTTTCATTGCCATTCTCCCAAATCCTCCCACCCTCTCCCTCTCCCACAGAGTCCATAAGACTGTTCTATACATCAGTGTCTCTTTAGCTGTCTCGTACACCAGGTTATTGTTACCATCTTTCTAAATTCCATATATATGCGTTAGTATACTGTATTTATGTTTTTCCTTCTGGCTTACTTCACTCTGTATAATAGGCTCCAGTTTCATCCACCTCATTAGAACTGATTCAAATGTATTCTTTTTAATGGCTGAGTAATACTCCATTGTGTATATGTACCACCGCTTTCTTATCCATTCATCTGCTGATGGACATCTAGGTTGCTTCCATGTCTTGGCTATTATAAACAGTGCTGCGATGAACATTGGGGTACACGTGTCTCTTTCCCTTCTGGTTTCCTCAGTGTGTATGCCCAGCAGTGGGATTGCTGGATCATAAGGCAGTTCTATTTCCAGTTTTTAAAGGAATCTCCACACTGTTCTCCATAGTGGCTGTACTAGTTTGCATTCCCACCAACAGTGTAAGAGGGTTCCCTTTTCTCCACACCCTCTCCAGCATTTATTATTTGTAGACTTTTGGATCGCAGCCATTCTGACTGGTGTGAAATGGTACCTCATAGTGGTCTTGATTTGCATTTCTCTGATAATGAGTGATGTTGAGCATCTTTTCATGTGTTTGTTAGCCATCTGTATGTCTTTTTTGGAGAAATGTCTATTTAGTTCTTTGGCCCATTTTTTGATTGGGTCGTTTATTTTTCTGGAGTTGAGCTGTAGGAGTTGCTTGTATATTTTTGAGATTAGTTGTTTGTCGGTTGCTTCATTTGCTATTATTTTCTCCCATTCTGAAGGCTGTCTTTTCACCTTGCTAATAGTTTCCTTTGATGTGCAGAAGCTTTTAAGGTTAATTAGGTCCCATTTGTTTATTTTTGCTTTTATTTCCAATATTCTGGGAGGTGGGTCATAGAGGATCCTGCTGTGATGTATGCCGGAGAGTGTTTTGCCTATGTTCTCCTCTAGGAGTTTTATAGTTTCTGGTCTTACGTTTAGATCTTTAATCCATTTTGAGTTTATTTTTGTGTATGGTGTTAGAAAGTGGTCCAGTTTCATTCTTTTACAAGTGGTTGACCAGATTTCCCAGCACCACTTGTTAAAGAGGTTGTCTTTAATCCATTGTATATTCTTGCCTCCTTTGTTGAAGATAAGGTGTCCATATGTGCGTGGATTTATCTCTGGGCTTTCTATTTTATTCCATTGATCAATATTTCTGTCTTTGTGCCAGTACCATACTGTCTTGATAACTGTGGCTTTGTAGTAGAGCCTGAAGTCGGGTAGGTTGATTCCTCCAGTTCCATTCTTCTTTCTCAAGATCGCTTTGGCTATTCGAGGTTTTTTGTATTTCCATACAAATTGTGAAATTATTTGTTCTAGCTCTGTGAAGAATACTGTTGGTAGCTTGATAGGGATTGCGTTGAATCTATAAATTGCTTTGGGTAGTATACTCATTTTCACTATATTGATTCTTCCAATCCATGAACATGGTATATTTCTCCATCTATTAGTGTCCTCTTTGATTTCTTTCACCAGTGTTTTATAGTTTTCTATATATAGGTCTTTAGTTTCTTTAGGTAGATATATTCCTAAGTATTTTATTCTTTCCGTTGCAATGGTGAATGGAATTGTTTCCTTAATTTCTCTTTCTGTTTTCTCATTATTAGTGTATAGGAATGCAAGGGATTTCTGTGTGTTGATTTTATATCCTGCAACTTTACTGTAGTCATTGATTATTTCTAGTAATTTTCTGGTGGACTCTTTAGGGTTTTCTATGTAGAGGATCATGTCATCTGCAAATAGTGAGAGTTTTACTTCTTCTTTTCCAATTTGGATTCCTTTTATTTCTTTTTCTGCTCTGATTGCTGTGGCCAAAACTTCCAAAACTATGTTGAATAGTAATGGTGAAAGTGGGCACCCTTGTCTTGTTCCTGACTTTAGAGGAAATGCTTTCAACTTTTCACCATTGAGGATAATGTTTGCTGTGGGTTTGTCATATATAGCTTTTATTATGTTGAGGTATGTTCCTTCTATTCCTGCTTTCTGGAGAGTTTTTATCATAAATGGATGTTGAATTTTGTCAAAGGCTTTCTCTGCATCTATTGAGATAATCATATGGTTTTTATTTTTCAATTTGTTAATGTGGTGTATTACATTGATTGATTTGCGGATATTGAAGAATCCTTGCATCCCTGGGATAAAGCCCACTTGATCATGGTGTATGATCTTTTTAATGTGTTGTTGGATTCTGATTGCTAGGATTTTGTTAAGGATTTTTGCATCTATGTTCATCAGTGATATTGGCCTGTAGTTTTCTTTTTTTGTGGGATCTTTGTCAGGTTTTGGTATTAGGGTGATGGTGGCCTCATAGAATGAGTTTGGAAGTTTACCTTCCTCTGCAATTTTCTGGAAGAGTTTGAGCAGGATAGGTGTTAGCTCTTCTCTAAATTTTTGGTAGAATTCAGCTGTGAAGCCGTCTGGACCGGGGCTTTTGTTTGCTGGAAGATTTTTGATTACAGTTTCAATTTCCATGCTTGTGATGGGTCTGTTAAGATTTTCTATTTCTTCCTGGTCCAGTTTTGGAAAGTTGTACTTTTCTAAGAATTTGTCCATTTCTTCCACGTTGTCCATTTTATTGGCATATAATTGTTGATAGTAGTCTCTTATGATCCTTTGTATTTCTGTGTTGTCTGTTGTGATCTCTCCATTTTCGTTTCTAATTTTGTTGATTTGATTTTTCTCCCTCTGTTTCTTGATGAGTCTGGCTAATGGTTTGTCAATTTTATTTATCCTTTCAAAGAACCAGCTTTTGGTTTTGTTGATTTTTGCTATGGTCTCTTTTGTTTCTTTTGCATTTATTTCTGCTCTAATTTTTAAGATTTCTTTCCTTCTACTAACCCTGGGGTTCTTCATTTCTTCCTTTTCTAGTTGCTTTAGGTGTAGAGTTAGGTGATTTATTTGACTTTTTTCTTGTTTCTTGAGGTGTGCCTGTATTGCTATGAACTTTCCCCTTAGGACTGCTTTTACCGTGTCCCACAGGTTTTGGGTTGTTGTGTTTTCATTTTCATTCGTTTCTATGCAAATTTTGATTTCTTTTTTGATTTCTTCTGTGATTTGTTGGTTATTCAGCAGCGTGTTGTTCAGCCTCCATATGTTGGCATTTTTAATAGTTTTTCTCCTGTAATTGAGATCTAATCTTACTGCATTGTGGTCAGAAAAAATGCTTGGAATGATTTCTATTTTTTTGAATTTACCAAGGCTAGCTTTATGGCCCAGGATGTGATCTATCCTGGAGAAGGTTCCATGTGCGCTTGAGAAAAAGGTGAAATTCATTGTTTTGGGATGAAATGACCTATAGATATCAATTAGGTCTAACTGGTCTATTGTATCGTTTAAAGTTTGTGTTTCCTTGTTAATTTTCTGTTTAGTTGATCTATCCATAGGTGTAAGTGGGGTATTAAAGTCTCCCACTATTATTGTGTTATTGTTAATTTCTCCTTTCATACTTGTTAGCATTTGTCTTACGTACTGTGGTGCTCCGTGTTGGGTGCATATATATTTATAATTGTTATATCTTCTTCTTGGATTGATCCTTTGATCATTATGTAGTGACCTTCTTTGTCTCTTTTCACAGCCTTTGTTTTAAAGTCTATTTTATCTGATATGAGTATTGCTACTCCTGCTTTCTTTTGGTCCCTATTTGCATGGAAAATCTTTTTCCAGCCCTTCACTTTTAGTCTGTATGTGTCCCCTGTTTTGAGGTGGGTCTCTTGTAGACAACATATGTAGGGGTCTTGTTTTTGTATCCATTCAGCCAGTCTTTGTCTTTTGGTTGGGGCATTCAACCCATTTACATTTAAGGTAATTACTGATAAGTATGTTCCCGTTGCCATTTACTTTATTGTTTTGGGTTCGAGTTTATACACCGTTTTTGTGTTTCCTGTCTAGAGAATATCCTTTAGTATTTGTTGGAGAGCTGGTTTGGTGGTGCAGAATTCTCTCAGCCTTTGCTTGTCTGAAAAGCTTTTGATTTCTCCTTCATACTTGAATGAGATCCTTGCTGGGTACAATAATCTGGGCTGTAGGTTATTTTCTTTCATCATTTTAAGTATGTCTTGCCATTCCCTCCTGGCTTGAAGAGTTTCTATTGAAAGATCAGCTGTTATCCTTGTGGGAATTCCCTTGTGTGTTATTTGTTGTTTTTCCCTTGCTGCTTTTAATATTTGTTCTTTGTGTTTGATCTTTGTTAATTTGATTAATATGTGTCTTGGGGTGTTTCTCCTTGGGTTTATCCTGTTTGGTACTCTCTGAGTTTCTTGGACTTGGGTGATTATTTCCTTCCCCATTTTAGGGAAGTTTTCCACTATTATCTCCTCAAGTATTTTCTCATGGTCTTTCTTTTTGTCTTCTTCTTCTGGAACCCCTATGATTCGAATGTTGTAGCGTTTAATATTGTCCTGGAGGTCTCTGAGATTGTCCTCATTTCTTTTAATTCGTTTTTCTTTTATCCTCTCTGATTCATTTATTTCTACCATTCTATCTTCTAATTCACTAATCCTATCTTCTGCCTCTGTTATTCTACTATTTGTTGCCTCCAGAGTGTTTTTAATTTCACTTATTGCATTATTCATTATATATTGACTCTTTTTTATTTCTTCTAGGTCCTTGTTAAACCTTTCTTGCATCTTCTCAATCCTTGTCTCCAGGCTATTTATCTGTGATTCCATTTTAGTTTCAAGATTTTGGATCAATTTCACTATCATTATTCGGAATTCTTTATCAGGTAGATTCCCTATCTCTTCCTCTTTTGTTTGGTTTGGTGGGCATTTATCCTGTTCCTTTATCTGCTGAGTATTCCTCTGTCTCTTCATCTTGTTTAAATTGCTGAGTTTGGGGTGTCCTTTCTGTATTCTGGCAGTTTGTGGAGTTCTCTTTATTATGGCGTTTCCTCACTGTGTGTGGGTTTGTACAGGTGGCTTGTCAAGGTTTCCTGGTTAGGGAAGCTTGTGTCGGTGTTCTGGTGGGTGGAGCTGTATTTCTTCTCTCTGGAGTGCAATGAAATGTCCAGTAATGAGTTATGAGATGTCTATAGTTTTGGGGTGACTTTGGGCAGCCTGTATCTTGAAGCTCAGGGCTGTGTTCCTTTGTTGCTGGAGAATTTGCTTGGTATGTCTTGCCCTGGAACTTATTGGCCCTTGTGTGGTGCTTGGTTTCAGTGTCGGTATGGAGGCAATTGATGAGCTCCTGTCAATGAATGTTCCTTGGAGTCAGGAGTTCCCTGGAGTCAGGGTTTGGACTTAAGTCTCCTGCTTCCGATTATCGGTCTTATTTTTACAGTAGTTTCAAAACTTCTCCTTCTATACAGCACCACTGATAAAACATCTACATTAAAGATGATAAGTTTCTCTACAGTGAGGGTCACTCAGAGAGGTTCACAGGGTTACATGGAGAAGAGAAGAGGGAGGAGGGAGTTAGAGGTGACCCAAATGAGATGAGGTGAATCAATAGTGGAGAGAGTGGGCTAGCCAGTAGTCACTTCCTTATGTGCACTCCACAACTGGACCACTCAGAGATGTTCACGGGGTTATACAGAGAAGAGAAGAAGGAGGAAGGTAACAGAGGTGGCCAGAAGGATAAAAGGGGGGAATGAAAAGGAGGGAGACAGATCCAGCCAGTAATCAGTTCCCTAAGTGTTCTCCACCGTCTGGAACACACAGAAATTCACAGAGTTGGGTAGAGTAGAGAGGGGTTAGGGAGGAGACACAGGCGACCTGGTGGAGAAAAAGGAGGGTCCAAAGGGAGAGAGAGCAGTCAAGCCAGTAATCTCACTCCCTAGTGAAAAATGGGTCCTGAAGATTGGGTCCTTAAAGGTACAAAATTGGTAACAAATACATAAAAGCAAAAATTAAAAATCTAGAGTAGAGTTTGGAATTTCAAAAATACGATGTTAAAGAAAAGAAGAAGGAAAAGAAAGAGAGAAAGAACGAACAAACAAAAACAAACAAGGTCGTGAAAATTATAAAGAAAGTACAGGTACAAAATTGATAACTAATACCAGAAAGCGAAAATTAAAAATCTAGAGTAGAGTTTGGAATTTCAAAAATATGATGTTAAAGAAAAGAAGAAGGAAAAGAAAGAAAAAACGAACAAACAAAAACAAACAAGGTCGCGAAAATTATAAAGAAAGTACAGGTACAAAATTGATAACTAATACCAGAAAGCAAAAATTAAAAATCTAGAGTAGAGTTTGGAATTTCAAAAATACAATGTTAAAAAAAAAAAAAAAAGAAGAAGAAGAAAAATAAAGAGAGAAAACAAACAAACAAATACGAACAATGTCACAAAAATTATAAAGAAAATACAGGTACAAAATTGATATCAAATACCAAAAAGCATAAATTAAAAATCTAGAGTAAAGTTTGGAATTTCAGATATACAATGTTATATAAAAGAAGAAGAGAAAGAAACAGAGAAGAAGAAAAAAAAAAAAAAAGTCACAGAAATTATATAAAAAAAAACTATAGGTACAAAATTGATAACATATACCAAAAAGCGAAAATTAAAAATCTAGAGTAGAGTTTGGAATTTCAAAAATACAGTGTTAAAGAAAAGAAGAAAAAAACAAACAAACAAACAAAAAAAAAAACAAGGTCAAAAAATTATAAAATATATATATATGAAGTTTGCTGAAGAAGAAAAAAATAGGGTCTTTTTTTTTTTTTTTTTTGCAAAGTAATAGGTTATAAAAGTGAAAATTAAAGGAACAATAGAGGACTTAAAATTTTTTTTTTTTTTTATTAAAAAAAAAGAAAAAAGAAAGAATGATCATAAAAATAATAAAAATATATCTAGGGCTTTTTTGGGGTTTTTTTTTTTGGGTGTTGTGGGTTCAGTTCATTTTTGGCTAGTTCCTTGGTCAGATTTATATTTCTCAAGATCTATAGGCCCCTTCCTATGTAGTCCGTAGTAACCACAGGGTTTTGATCTATTGCCTGTAGCTTCCAAGGCGTTTCCCTCTGTTATATCTTCTTCTGTTTGCTAGTCTCTTCAGTATCTGGTTTCCGCCCTGACTCAAAGGGCACGGTGGAGGACACTTTTTTTTTTTTTTTTTAGGCTTACTTGTTCAGTCGCGCTGTGGGGAGGGAGGGAGGTATGCTGCAAACAAATAACACTGGCGTGGGCTCGCAGTGCCTCAGCCACCCTGGGTCTGCCCCCACTCACGGTGCGTGTAGCCTCCCTGTCCACACTGCTCGGACTCTAGGTTGTTCCGCCGGGAACAATCCGAGGCTGGCCCTGGGCTGCATGCACCTCCCAGGTCCAAGCCGCTCAGGTTCAGGCACTCGGGTAGTCCTCAGATGCGCAGACTCAGTTGGGCCTGCGTTTTGTGCTCTTCCCAGGTCCGAGCGCCAGTTTGCTCTTCCCAGGCGAGCGCCAATGCTGCGACTTATCGCCTCCCCGCCACTCGGATATCTGGATGTAAAACCGGCGCACCTTCTCAGGCAGATGTTGACCGTCCAGACCCCCAAGAAGTTTTAGTTAGCAAAGAAGCCTGCTTACAGTTTTATAGATAATGTCTCTCTGGGGCTGCAATTGCCCCCTTCCGGCTCTGGCTGCCTGTCACCGGAGGGGGAAGGTCTGCAGCCGGCTATCTCTGTTCAGTCCTTTGTTCCGTGCGCGGGCCTGGCGGTCTTAGGTTAGGGCTGGCTTTTCGCGTGGTAGGTATCCCACAGTCTGGTTTGCTAGCCCAAATTATTTCGCTCAGATAGCGCTCAGGGTATTCAGGCCAGATTCTTACTCTCAGCGATGCAGCCCGCGCCGCGCCTCCCTGCCCAGCCCCGGATTGCTAATGGCGGATGCAGGCGTCTGCGCTGCTTCTCTGCTGGGGGAGTTACCGTAGGGCTCGCAATCTGCGAGTTTTAAATTGTTTATTTATTTTTTCTCCCTGTTATATTGCCCTCTGTGCTTCCAAAGCTCGGCGCAGATTCGGCAGTGAGAAGGTTTCCTGATGTTTGGAAACTTCTCTCTTTTTAAGATTCCCTTCCCGGGACGGAACTCCGTCCCTCCCTCTTTTGTCTCTTTTTTTTTGTTTTTAATATTTTTTCCTACCTCCTTTCGAAGAGTTGGGTTGCTTTTCTGGGTGCCTGATGTCCTCTGCCGGCATTCAGAAGTTGTTTTGTGGAATTTACTCGACGTTTAAATGCTCTTTTGATGAATTTGTGGGGGAGAAAGTGTTCTCCCCGTCCTACTCCTCCGCCATCTTGGCTCCTCCTCCAAGCAGTTTCTTATAAACTTCCAAGAGGAGAGCTAGGGCAGGCAAGATTTGGAGCTCATCTGGATGGGAGGCTGCCAGGCTAGGAAGTCAGGACAAGACGTGGATCATGAAGCCAAAGGAGCATTCAGAAACCAGAGAGCAGGTTCATGTAGATTATAGTGCTTGTGAGCATAAGCTTCTGAGCAGGAATTGAATCCAGCACCACCTGGACTGTGTGAACTTGGCCAAGTCACTTAGTGTGCCTAAGGAGGCTTGGGTTTGCGTACCTGTCAAATAAGGTTAATAACAGCACCCACAAAGTCTTATTGTGAAGACTTAGGAAATGAAATCTTGCACATGGAACATACGATGAATGTTCTATTTTTTTAAAATAGAATTTTAAAGGTTACTTTCCATTGACAGTTATTATGAAATATTGGTTATTCCCCATCTTTGAGTTCATCTTATAACCAAGAGTTTGTCCTTCCCACCCCCTAACCCTTATATCACCACTCTCTCCTGCCCACTGATAACACTAGTTTGTTCTTTATATTTGTGAGTGTGCTTCTCTTTTGCACTACTCACTAGTTTGTTGTGTGTTTCAGATTCCACATATATAAGCGATAGCATACAGTATTTGTCTTTCCCTTTCTGACTAATTTCACTTAGCCTAATGCCTTCCAAGTCCCATGTTTCTGCAAACGGCAAAAACGTGAACATTCTGTAACACGGTATACAAAAATAACCTCAAAATGGATTAAAGACCTAAATGTAAAATAGGATACTATAGAACTCCTAGAGGAGTTTTAGGCAGAATGCTCTTTGACATAAATCACAGCAATTTTTTTTTTTTTTGATGATCTCCCAAAGTAAAGGTAATAAAAGCAAAAATAAACAAATGTTAGTTCTTATTCATAAGCCAGCTGTGTGTGCTCAGTCACTTCAGTCATGTCTGACTCTTTGTGATCTCATGGATGATAGCCTGCCAGGCTCCTCTGTCCATGACAAGAATTCCAGACAAGAATACTGGAGTGGGCTGCCATTTCCTCCTCCAGGGGATCTTCCTAATACGGGGATCTAACCCAAGACTCTTATGTCTACTGCCTTGGCAGGCACGTTCTTTACCACTAGCACCACCCGGGAAGCCAGTGGGTCAGAAAGGCAGGGTAGAACTAGTTGGAGAAGCAAGCCTTGTGATTTGTGCACTCACAGAATGAATCTAATGAGCAGTTAGATCTCTGCTTGTTCATAGTGGAGAACCTTCAATTTCACCCTTGATCTAGGGCTCAAACCAGAAGTGGCAGAAGCCACAGAATCTTGTAGCTGTGAGAGCTCAGGAGAAGCCAGGGAGTCCCACACAAGCAGGACAGGCTCAAAATGCTGGATAACTGACAGGTCCAGAAGCACAGAAGAAGAACTAGGAGACAGCCTTGTGCTGAGACCCCTTTAAGCAGAGGGAGGGAAAAGGAAGCCTTACATTTCTGACTCCAGGAGTGAGCCCAGCAGTCAGCATATCCCAGATCAGAAGGCTCTCCTCTCCATGACAGTCTCCTGTGCTGACCCTCCAGCTACATGCTCCTCTGGACTTGATGGATGAGGCCGGTGCTACTCTGACAAGCTCTAGGTTTGCGTATGTGGGTCTGTGACAAGCACAGCCTTTTAAGTCTGCTCTTTGACAATTTTATTTAATAGTCCATTTAAGTAAATATCAGCTTCTCTTTTTTCTATAGCCAGAGAAAACCTATCCTGTTAAATTTAATGGCAACACTTCAAATTAATGAGCCATAATTCCTCTGATGTGAACTCACTGTAATATGCCACTGGACCTTCCTAGGAGCTTGCACTCAGAATTGCAGAACCAATCTCTCCTCGCTAAAATATATGCAGGTTCTGCACTGGGGAACGAAGGCAGTGGAATGGATTAAGCGGTATCTGAAGGCTGCTGGAGATTTAGAGAGCAAACACAACACGTGTCCTGGTGTCCCTTTTCTTCAGGTAAAGTTGCAAGCTTGTCTGAAAAATTGGAATTGCTTCTGTAGGTTACATAATTAAAAGTAAGCTGGGGATAACAAAGTTTGCCTTGAAAGAGCTAGAAAAACCCATAGAATAAAAGGCTGGTAACTGATAGGAAGTATGAAATCACCCCGAGAGTCCAACTAATGAAAAGGAAAGAGGTTTTTTAGATTGGAGCCAGGTTCTAAAACTTGGATTCAAAGCCACTATTCAACTGAAATGTGGCCATCTAACTGTGGACCAACCATTTCTCCCTCCAGCGTCTTATTCTGGAAAATTGGGAAGGGCCAGGTTTGATCTTCCCTGGGTCGGGAAGATCCCCTGGAGAAGGGATGGCTATCCACTCCAGTATTCTTTCCTGGAGAACTCTGTGGACAGAGGCTACAGTCCATGGAGTTGCAAAAAGTTGGATAAGACTGAGTGAATAACATACATTTTAAGGACTAGAACAGATGATTGCCAAGATCCCCTTCAATGCCAACACTCTGGAAAATGACCTCTTTTAGTATGTGCATGAGTGTGTGTGTGTGTAAATGAGTGCACACACACATATGATACACACACACACACACCCTATAAGGAACTGGTCCTAGGCTTCTATCTTAAATGATGGACTAGATGCTGAGATGGGGAGGGCTGCCATGAGGAATATCATGCTTTTATTTATTTATACTAATTTTTATTGCAGTATAGTTGCTTTACAATGTTGTTAGTTTCTACTGTACAACAAAGTGAATCAGCCATACTTATACATATATTCCCTCTTTTTTTGGGTTTCCTTCCTATTTAGGTCATCACAGAACACTGAGTAGGGTTCTCTGACCTATACAGTTCCTCTCATTAGTTGTCTATTTTATACATAGTATCAATAGTGTATGTATGTCAATCCCAATCTCTCAATTCATTCCACCTCTCCACCTTCCCCCAACGGTGTCTATATGCGTATTTTCTATGTCTGTGTCTCTATTTCTGTTTTGCAAATAAGATCATCTATACCATTTTTCATACTGCTCATACTGTTCATGGGGTTCTCAAGGCAAGAATACTGAAGTGGTTTGCCATTCCCTTCTCCAGTGGACCACATTCTGTTAGACCTCTCCACCATGACCGTCCGTCTTGGGTGGCCCCACAAGGCAGGGTTTAGTTTCATTGAGTTAGACAAGGCAGAGGAACCAGAGACCAATTTGCCAACATCTGCTAGATCATCAAAAAAGCAAGAGAGTTCCAGAAAAAACAGCTATTTCTGCTTTATTGACTATGCCAAAGCCTTTGACTGTGTGGATCACAATAAATTGTGGAAAACTCTGAAAGACATGGGAATACCAGACCACCTGACCTGCCTCCTGAGAAATCTGTATTCAGGTCAGGAAACAACAGTTAGAACTGGACATGGAACAACAAACTGGTTCCAAATAGGAAAAGGAGTACATCAAGGCTGTATATTGTCACCCTACTTATTTAACTTACATGCAGAGTACATCATGGGAAACGCTGGGCTGGAAGAAGCACAAGTTGGAATCAAGATTGCCAGGAGAAATATCAATAACCTCAGATATGCAGATGACACAACCCATATGGCAGAAAGTGAAGAATTAAAGAGCTTCATGATGAAAGTGAAAGAGGAGAGTGAAAAAGTTGGCTTAAAGCTCAACATTCAGAAAATGAAGATCATGGCATCTGGTCCCATCAGTTCATGGCAAATAGATGGGGAAATAGTGGAAACAGTGGCTGACTTTATTTTTCTGGGCTCCAAAATCACTGCAGATGGTGATTGCATCCATGAAATTAAAAGATGCTTGCTCCTTGGAAGGAAAGTTATGACCAACCTAGATAGCATATTAAAAAAGCAGAGACATTACTTTGCCAACAAAGGTCCATCTAGTCAAGGCTATGGTTTTTCCAGTGGTCATGTATGGATGTGAGAGTTGGACTGTGAAGAAAGCTGAGTGCTGAAGAATTGATGCTTTTGAACTGTGGTGTTGGAGAAGACTTTTGAGAGTCCCTTGGACTGCAAGGAGATCCAACCAGTCCATCCTAAAGGAGATCAGTCCTGGGTGTTCATTGGAAGGAATGATGTTGAAGCTGAAACTCCAATGCTTTGGCCACCTGATGGGAAGAGACTCATTGCAAAAGACCCTGATGCTGGGAAGGATAGAGTGCAGGTGTAGAAGGGGATGACAGAGGATGAGATGTTGGGTGGCATCACCGACTCAATGGACATCAGTTTGGGTGGACTCCGGGAGTTGGTGATGGACAGGGAGGCCTGGCGTGCTGCGGTTCATGGGGTCGCAAAGAGTCAAACACAACTGAGTGACTGAACTGAACTGGTACCATTTTTCTAGGTTCCATGTATATATGTTAATATATAGTATTTGTTTTTCTCTTTCTGTGTTACTTCACCCTGCCTGACACTCTCTAGATTCATCCAAGTCTCTACAAATGACCCAGTTTCCTTCCTCTTTATGGCTGAGCAATATTCCATTGTATATATGTACTACATTGTCTTTATCCATTCATCTGTTGATGGACATTTAGGTTGTTTCTACATCCTGGTTTTTGTAAATAGTGCTGCATTGAACATAACAAACATATATACACTATTGATACTATGTATAAAGTAGATAACTGATGAGAACCTATTATATGACTCAGGGAACCCTACTCAGTGCTCTGTGGTGACCTAACTTGGAAGGGAATGAAAATGTGTCTTTGTTAGGTTTGAGATGCCTGAAAGTAGGTGCCTACCATATAGGTAAATTGAACACAAATCTAGAACTCAGAAGTGAATTTGAGATAGAAATTTTGCTAGTCAGCAGTATATCAGTTCAGTTCAGTTCAGTCGCTTAGTCTTGTCTGACTCTTTGCGTCCCCATGAATTGCAACACGCCAGGCCTCCCTGTCCATCACCATCTCCTGGAGTTCACCCAAACTCACATCCATCGAGTCGGTGATGCCATCCAGCCATCTCACCCTCTGTCGTCCCCTTCTCCTCCTGCCCCCAATCCCTCCCTGCATCAGAGTCTTTTCCAATGAGTCAACTCTTTGCATGAGGTGGCCAAAGTACTGGAGTTTCAGCTTTAGCATCAGTCCTTCCAAAGAAATCCCAGGGCTGATCTTCATGGTGGACTGGTTGGATCTCCTTGCAGTTCAAGGGACTCTCAAGAGTCTTCTCCATCACCACAGTTCAAAAGCATCAGTTCTTTGGCACTCAGCCTTCTTCACAGTCCAACTCTCACATCCATACATGACCACTGGAAAAACCATAGCCTTAACTAGACGGACCTTTGTTGGCAAAGTAATGTCTCTGCTTTTCAATATGCTATCTAGGTTGGTCATAACTTTCCTTCCAAGGAGTAAGCGTCTTTTAATTTCATGGCTGCAGTCACCATCTGCAGTGATCTTGGAGCCCCCAAAAAATAAAGTTAGCCACTGTTTCCACCGTTTCCCCATCTATTTGCCATGAACTGATGGGACTGGATGCCATGATCTTCGTTTTCTGAATGTTGAGCTTTAAGCCAACTTTTGCGCTCTCCTCTTTCACCTTCAACAAGAGGCTTTTTAGTTCCTCTTCATTTTCTGCCATAAGGGTAGTGTCATCTGCATATCTGAGGTTATTGATATTTCTCCCAGAAATCTTGATTCCAGCTTGTGTTTCTTCCAGTCCAGCATTTCTCATGATGTACTCTGCCTATAAGTTAAAGCAGAGGGACAATATACGGCCTTGATGGACTCCTTTTCCTATTTGGAACCAGTCTGTTGTTCCGTGTCCAGTTCTAACTGTTGCTTCCTGACCTGCATACAAATTTCTCAAGAGGTAGGTCAGGTGGTCTGGTATTCCCATCTCTTTCAGAATTTTCCACAGTTTATTGTGATCCACACATCAAAGGCTTTGGCATAGTCAATAAAGCAGAAGTAGGTGTTTTTCTGGAACTCTCTTGCTTTTTCGATGATCCAGCAGATGTTGGCAATTTGATCTCTGGTTCCTCTGCCTTTTCTAAAACCAGCTTGAACATCAGGAAGTTCACGGTTCATGTATTACTGAAGCCTGGCTTGGAGAATTTTAAACATTACTTTACTAGCATGTGAGATGAGTGCAATTGTGCGGTAGTTTGAGCATTCTTTGGCATTGCCTTTCTTTGAGATTGGAATGAAAACTGACCTTTTCCAGTCCTGTGGCCACTGATGAGTTTTCCAAATTTGCTGGCATATTGAGTGCAGCACTTTCACAGCATCATCTTTCAGGATTTGAAATAGCTCAACTGGAATTCCATCACCTCCACTAGCTTTGTTCGTAGTGATGCTTTCTAAGGCCCACTTGACTTCACATTCTAGGATGTCTGGGTCTAGATGAGTGATCACACCATCGTGATTATCTGGGTCATGAAGATCTTTCTTGTACAGTTCTTCTGTGTATTCTTGCCACCTCTTCTTAATATCTTCTGCTTCTGTTAGGTCCATACCATTTCTGTCCTTTATCGAGCCCATCTTTGCATGAAATGTTCCCTTGGTGTTTCTAATTTTCTTGAAGAGATCTTTAGTCTTTCCCATTCTGTTGTTTTCCTCTATTTCTTTGCATTGATCACTGAGGAAGGCTTTCTTATCTCTTCTTGCTATTCTTAGGAACTCTGCATTCAGATGCTTATATCTTTCCTTTTAAATCTCAGAGCATAGCAGGGAAAAAGAGTAGAGGTCCCTGGATAAAGCAAGCCCTGAAGCGCCCCTTGTGTCTAGACTTGAACTGGTAGCCAGTACATTTCCCTTTAGTCTAAGCAGCTTTATATTGGAATTTTGGTATTTGTGGCTGAAAGTAGCCTTTATGACACACAGTCTTGCTAAATTCTAATTTGGTTATAGGTAGAAACCTGCAAATTGCCAAATGTTTGGCTCAATATATCTTGTCTCCAGACATTTTTATTCTTATTCTTTTTTTTTTTGAATTTTAAATAAAGGTTGGAGTCACTGCAGAAGTGAAAAAAGAAAGAACCTGTCTTTTCAAGGGTCTTATATTAAAAATGTTCACTTTCGTATTTAGCTCTCACTAGCAGCCTTCTTTGATGGCTGATATTCAGGTTCCAGAATCAGGTCCTCAGTGCCCTTTGATCTTACTGTGAATGCTAACTCTGCCCTAGGATCACAAGTCCTGAGCGGAGGTGTTAGGAGTGAGAAGGTGAGAGTGAGAATGAGGAATAGGGATCAAGGGTCGACAACCTGTGAAACAAATCTTGTGAAGTTTGCTCAGGATGTCAGAAATGAGAGAGGTTAATAGTTCTAATCTTCCTTATCAATGAAAATGAAAGTGAAAGTGAAAGTGAAAATGAAGTCGCTCAGTCATGTCCGACTCTTAGCGACCCCATGGACTGCAGCCTACCAGGCTCCTCTGTCCATGGGATTTTCCAGGCAAGAGTACTGGAGTGGGGTGCCATTGCCTTCTCCCAATGAAAGTGAAGTGAAAGTGTTAGTCGCTGAGTCATGTCTGATTCTTTGTGATCTCTTGGACTGTAGTCTACCAGGCTCTTCTGTCCAAGGAATTCTCCAGGCAAGAATACTGGAGTGGGTTGCCATTCCCTTCTTCAGGGGAACTTCTTAACCCAGAGAGCAAACCTGCATTTAATCCTCCTGCATTGCAGGGGGATTCTTTAATATCTGAGCCACCAGGGAGGCCTCAATACCAGTTGCAAAAAAGAGAAAAGGAAACCAAGATGTATTAAGTAGCTACAATTTTAGTGACATTCTGCTAGGAGCTAGGATCCTTTGTGCCTGTGGAGTGGTAGAGACAGGACATAAGGTTTATGTCTTTCCTTGGTTGCGTGTTGGGAGGCATAATATTGTATTTACTTCTCAAGTTATTTGCAGTGTTATTATTGCTGTTTATAGAAAGAACAATAATAACAGAGGCACAGAGAAGCGGAGTAACTTCTGGTTTAAATTCACACAGAGAATTGAATCAAATCAGATTTCTTTCAATTCAAAGCCACTCTTTTCACTATGTTATTCACACTTCCTCCATCATTCCCATTCTCACCCTGATGGCTCTCTTGGATAGTGTCTCAAGTCAGTTTGTCTTATTTTATTATTTTATTGGCTGCACCAGGTCTTAGTTGTGGCACTTGGGATCCTAGAATTTGTTGCAGTTTATGAACCCTTAGGAACCACATGTGGGATCTAGTTCCCTGACGAGGGATCGAACCCAGGCCCACTGCAAAAAGTGCAGAGGCTTAGCCACTGGACCATCAGGGAAGTCCAAAGTCAGCTGTCTTAGAATGGGGACAAGGAGTAGTTCTGGGTGATACTTTGCCAGCCACAGTGACAGGCACCAAATCTAGAGAGAGAGTGGTTTATAAATAATCATTTCTTCTGGATTCCTTTGCCCAACTTCACCCATGGTCTTGCTGGGCAGTTCATTTCTGGGCAGAAGTTTGTAATGTTTGTTTCCTGCTAGTCCTGCTCTTAGTTTTTCTGTTTCCTAGATACAGTTTTTCAATAGACTCCTTACACCGAAACATATTTTATCAGTTCATCAGTTTAGTGAGGATAAAACGTAGGGAGGATCAAGAACAATTTTTCAAGAACAATTACTACTTGCAAAATATACTTTTAGTATGCTACATAGCTTTTCTATCTTCTTCCCACCTGTGATTTTCACACATATTGCTTCCTGAGGAGAGAATCTACTTTCTCAACCTTTTGTTTGATTTGCCTTTCCTGGCATAGTGGTCTACAGATAAGAAGTGCTTAGTAGATACTTGTTAATTTTCAGTGTGATTATAGTAGATGAGTCTCAGTGATGATGACTGAGAGGTAATGCAATTAGGGAAGAAAAACAAAGCTTTATGTTGTGGGTGCAAAAATGACAAACAAGAAATGTCACATTTCTAATTCTTAATCTCAACATCATTTTGACTCAGTCTACATCTTAGTTATTATTGTGTCTTTCTTCCATTTTGCATATTGCACAAGAATTCTTGCTCTTAGTGAACCTTAAACTTCTCTGCTACCCTTTATATATGGATGCACATGTATGTATATCTATGTGACTGTGTATATGTCAAATTACTATATGTATATCACTGTATATAAAATTAGTATGCATAATATTAGTCCACAAAAAGAATGAAGAGTTGAATTTTTCTACTTTGTAATTTTTCTAGAAAAGACTAGTTAAAGAAATTTTTGGTTGCCTTGTAAGAAGAGGAATGGTGCAAATGTTTAAAGATTATTCTAAGAGTTTTCTTGGAAAAGATGGGTTGATGAACTCTAAATGCTATGAGAACAGAGATTCTTGGCTCCTTTCAAAACCATTAATGGCATGTCCCTATATCTCCTCTGGCAATTGTTAATATATATATTTTCTTCTCCTTTGGGCCATAATAGATTAAATAAACAGTTGAAAAGCAGAGACTTGAATCAAACATTACACTGGAATGAACTATCCTCACTTGCCAAATCTTGAACTGAACCTTAACATTACTTTTGTATTCAGTCAGAAATGCTTGAGTTTTATTCCAAGGAAGTGAACTGGTTTGAACCAGAACTGAGCCTGTATATATATATTTCCCCCAAATAATTGAACTGGAAGAAAGCTGAACTGTCAGAATGTCCTCTGAACAAAATTTGAGCCAAACTCTTTCATTTGATTCAAATCTCTGATGAAAAGGGAATTGTCTCTCTATGTGTTTATTTTCATCTCTGGTTTTCCTTTATGTTTTTGGTGCAGAAAGCATGAGAATGTCTTGTTATTTTCTAGCTTTGACAACCATAATACTGAAAATGTTGTACAGAGTTCCAAGTAATATTATCAAAAAGACTCACTGTTATATGGGCACATATAGGACTGACAAGGGGACAACTGGAGGCCTCCCTGCCATCAGGGCACTAGGAAAAAGTAGTCATAATACTGATTGGCCTTTCATCATTTTTTTTTTTAAAAGAACAATCCATTCATCTTGACTTCCTGCTGGTGTTCCCATTGTATTGAGGCTCTCTACCATAGGCCTTGAAGATCATTTTGAGTTGGTGTTACTGACTTTGTCTCTGAAATTAAATAGAAAGCCTGACTTAGGAGGCACAGTTGAGAAGGTGTTTCTACAGAGTACCAGCATGACCAGAACCAGCAGTTCTGCAGAAGGCTGGGTCTTATCCAGACAGATATCAGAGTCCTGCCTGCTTCTGGGTTGGATGGGGTTTTGGACTAGAGGTAGGAATAGGGGTGCCTATCAGAGTTACCTTACTGGGTAATGATAAGGAAACTTTGTCAGTATTGGGTTTCTTCTGAATCAACTCTTCTAAGTCAGACTCTAGATGGAATCCATCTTTCTACTCTATAAATTATGCTTTGCTGTAAAATCTACAGTTGAAGGTGAAGACCTTTAAAAGCATGCATTCTGTCCTTCTGATGGTGAAGGCTAGTTGTTTATAATACTTTCTTTGGGATTTTGTACCAACCTTTGAAAATAAGAAACCCAAACTACACTTGCATATAGAACAGCCGTCCCCAGCCTTTCTGGCACCAGGGACTGATGCCTGATGTTTTCATGGAAGACAGTTTTTCCATGGCCTGGAGGCGGTGGGGGTGGTTTCGGGATGATATGATTCAAGCACATTACATTTATTGTACACTTTGTTTCTAATCTAATGCACTGTTGACCTGACAGAAGGTACCAGGCTGTGGCCTGGAGGCTGGGGGACCCCTGATGTAGAGTAGTTCTCAAGAGGGACCATTTTCTCATTGACTTCCCAATCAAACAAGCTTCTTGATTAAGTTTAAATTTCTTGATCAACTTTTCTTGATTCCATCCATTATTGTGCATTTTTGCCAGGTTATTACCACCTTCTTTGAAGTCGCTCAGTCGTCTTTGTGACCCCCATGGAGTGTAGCCTATCAGGCTCCTCAGTCCTTGGATATTTTCCAGGCAAAAGTACTGGAGTGGGTTGCCATTTCCTCCTCCAGGGAATCCTCCCGACCCAGGGATCGAACCCGGGTCTTGTGCATTGCAGGCAGACGCTTTACCATCTGAGCCACCAGGGAAACCCAACTTTTACCCATTTGTAGTCAAATATATCTTTCCTCAGTCCTGTTATTCATTTTACCAAGATTTCTTTCTTAAATATTTCTCCCGTGTCAGTTCACTGCACTTTAATTAGCTGTGATGTATTTAAAAAAAATTATGATAGCTGACTACATTTTGTATTTTGCAAATGCCTTTCTAAAAGTGTGTTTTGTATTTCTAACTCCTGATGATAGTGTTGCCCTTGTAATTGCGTAAGTAGAGAAAGCATTGGAATTGAATTTAGGAACATTTCATAGCAAACAGCAATTATGGAAACAGAGTAACAATTAATGTAGCAAATTACCTAGGTTCATGTGTGCTCTCTGAGGAGCACAGACTACAATAGATTTTAATGGAGATGTAAAGACAAAAGCAGAAGATTTATTACTGATCATTTGAAGATGATGACATTCTCTTTGTTATTGATTTTCAGCTTGCAAATCTCTTTTTTATACATAATCTCATTTTACCCTGATCAAAACCCCAGAACCAGGCCAAAAACGAACTGGTATTTGTAAACTTGCAGAGGATAGTTACTTAGTCCAAGGACAAGAGCTCAGAGTGGAAGAGTGCAACTGCTTCTTGATTCTCTCAACAATTAGCTTATCACCCCCTGCTGCTTCCTTAAGTTTTTGCAACACTTCTCTATTTCATTTTTTGCTTAGTTTTACAAAACAATAGTTTTTCTTGACTTTAATCTGGATGATCCTCTAGGTCCAAACAGTTTGAAAAATTCTGAGAAGCAATATTCAGACCAAATTTATCTTATCTTTGGAGTAAAAAAAGAAAAATCTCTTTTAGAACCTGATTCCCACTGAAATTCTCACTAAGCAACTTCATTTGTGTTCTAAGATGCTATTTAATTTCTTATGTCTACTAAGAATTACATGTAAAAGAAGTTTCAAAACTCCCGCTTTTGTTCATTAACCTACATTAAGTTTATGATATTGGAATAGTTAAGACAGGAAAGCATATTGTAGATAGCCCTGACTCGAGTGGGAGACCAGTGCCCTAGTCCAATACCTATCACTGCTTCCTTAAGCCCATCTGAGCACCATTTTATCAATACATAATGTGAGAGAGTTAGACTTACTGATCTCTGCAGTAATCACTGCTAAATCTAAGATTCCAAGGTTCCTGAATGGAAAATTGTTGCTTTCTGAATAGGCTGGATTGTCCAGCCTGTCTTCTAGCATAGTGAGATCTATACTCTTCTAATTATATGATGGGAGCAACATTAGAGTTGTTGATGACAGAGACTGCCATGTGTCTGCCAAAACCCATTTCCTCTAGCTCCTGGTACACAGTAGGTGACTAAGTTCTGATCTCTGGAATGTGAGTACTTCCAAGTCTTATTGCAAGACTCAGCCATCTTTCTCTACCTCTCACCTCTGACCAGAAGCTTGGGACTTTGCTGGTTTCAGGTGAAGGGTAGAGATACAAGATAAAGGAAACCTGAGTCCTTGAATCTCTGCAGGGAAGGATTCTGGTTCAACACATGATTAAGAATACATGTGAGTGAGAAATAAACTTCTGTGAGTACACTGAAATTTTCTTTTACAGGAGCTAGGACCAGAGTTTCATACTGACATAATACAAGCCATTAAAATATGTATCATTGGTTTGATGGTCAGGTGGTGGTATAATCACCTTGGAAGGCTGGAGAGGTCTATGGTGCTGTGGCAAAATGTTTGGTAAAAATATCACCTGTGACAATTCGGAAGGCATGGAGTTGTGCGACAACTCCTACGGGCCTAGCACCCTGTGACTCTGGCATAAATGAAAGTCATTGGCTGTCATTGACTGTTTTGAGAAAAATATTATAATAAAGAGATGCAAGATTTGGCTAGTTCTCAAGCAAAGAATTAAGTGAATGAAGAAATTCTAAATATTTAGGTGTTTACAGGTTGCAAAAGGCAACTCCTTCTGGACTTTGAATAGTAAGCTTTAAGAGGAAATGGGCTTTACTGAAAAAGATCAGTAAGACTTTTCAGTTCAACAAAATAACTCAGATCAACAGTATTATATTCCCAGTAAATTGAATTATTTCAGATAGTGTCAATGTAATCATCATCAAATTAAGAGAGAGAGACAGGCAGATAGACATGGGTTCAGGGGAAGCTAAGAAACAAGACAGTTTTGAGAATTATGAGAAAGAATTTGGGGTGTGATGTTGATACTTAAAACTGACTGGAAGCAGCTCACGGCCTACAAAATTTTTTGAGGGAATCTACTCGAACTGTAGTGTTGGAGAAAACTCTTAAGAGTCCCTTGGACTGCAAGGAGATCCAACCAGTCCATTCTGAAGGAGAACAGCCCTGGGATTTCTTTGGAAGGAATGATGCTGAGGCTGAAACTCCAGTACTTTGGCCACCTCATGTGAAGAGCTGACTCATTGGAAAAGACTCTGATGCTGGGAGGGATTGGGGGCAGGAGGAGAAGAGGACGCCAGAGGATGAGATGGCTGGATGGCATCACTGACTCAATGGACATGAGTCTGAGTGAACTCCGGGAGTTGGTGATGGACAGGGAGGCCTGGCGTGCTGTGATTCATGGTGTCGCAAACAGTCGGACACGACTGAGCGACTGAACTGAACTGAACTGCCAAAAAAGCACAAACTTGTTCTAAGTTTGGGACTGATTAGGGTTCAGTCCCTGGGTCGGGAAGATCCCCTGGAGAAGTGAATGAATACCCACTCCAGTATTCTGACCTGGAGAATTCCATGGACAGAGGAGCCTGGTGGGCTACAGTCCATGGAGTTGCAAAGAGTCGGTCATGACTGAACGACTAACAGTTTCATTTTTCAGTTCAGAGACCTTAAAACAACCTTGGGCAGAAAGAAGGCTGTGAAAGATTCAGAGCCTACAAATGTCCATTTCAGATGTGGCCTTGGAGGTTAATGAACAAAGAAAAATCTCAGAGGCTAGTGTCTGTGGCCACAGAAACTGATGGACAGAAGAGTACCTTCCAAGAGCAAAATCAGTGTGTAAATGATTTTTACACACTCCCAGAGTTGAGGGCTTTCACTATGGCAGCCCAGCAGGATTTATTCTTTTTTCATTGACCAGGAAATGCTATGTACTTTACATTCTTATCTATTTTGAATGGGACATTTTATTACAATTATCCTGTCCTCACTTGACCATTGGATGTAGGATGTTGGTGCAGGAGTGAACAGGCAACTTGGTATTTAGTTCTTAAGTCACTGTTTTCTTTTTAAAGAAAAATGCTTAACTTTATTTACAAAATATCCTAAATATTTTAAATGATAAAATATTATCAAATAGTCTAAGAAACACAAAATGTCATAAAAGAAAGTATAAGTTGAATATCAAACCAATTAAAATATGACCAGATTTTGAATAATTGATGGCATACAGATGAAGACTCTGCATACAGGAACTGAACTCTTCAAGTGGCAAAGGATTAACAATATAAAACTGTACCCCCTTTCCCAAAGGTCCAATCACAATTTATGGCTCAGAAGTCACTAATTTTTTTTAAATTTAATTTTATTTAAATTTACAATATTGTATTGGTTTTCCCATATATCAAAATGAATCTGCCACAGGTATACATGTGTTCCCCATCCTGAACCCTCCTCCCTCCTCCCTCCCCATACCATCCCTCTGGGTCGTCCCAGTGCACCAGCCCCAAGCATCCAGTATCGTGCATCGAACCTGGACTGGCGACTCGTTTCATATATGATATTATACATATTTCAATGCCACTCTCCCAAATCATCCCACCCTCTCCGTCTCCCACAGAGTCCAAAAGACTGATCTATACATCAGTGTCTCTTTTGCTGTCTCGTATACAGGGTTATTGGAGAAGGCAGTGGTACCCCACTCCAGTACTCTTGCCTGGAAGGTCCCATGGGCGGAGGAGCCTGGTGGGCTGCAGTCCATGGGGTCGCTAAGAGTTGGACGCGGCTGGGCGACTTCACTTTCACTTTTCACTTTCATGCATTGGAGAAGGAAATGGCAACCCACTCCAGTGTTCTTGCCTGGAGAATCCCAGGGACAGAGGAGCCTGGTGGGCTGCCATCTCTGGGGTCACACAGAGTCGGACATGACTGAAGCGACTTAGCAGCAGCAGCAGCAGCATACAGGGTTATTGTTAACCATCTTTCTAAATTCCATATATATGTGTTAGTATACTGTATTGGTGTTTTTCTTTCTGGCTTCACTCTGTATAATAGGCTCCAGTTTCATCCACCTCGTTAGAACTGATTCAAATGTATTCTTTTTAATGGCTGAGTAATACTCCATTGTGTATATGTACCACCGCTTTCTTATCCATTCATCTGCTGATGGACATCTAGGTTGCTTCCATGTGCTGGCTATTGTAAACAGTGCTGTGATAAACATTCGGGTACACGTGTCTTTTTCAATTCTGGTTTCCTCAGGGTGTATGCCCAGCAGTGGGATTGCTGGATCATAAGGCAGTTCTATTTCCAGTTTTTAAAGGAATCTCCACACTGTTCTCCATAGTGGCTGTACTAGTTTGCATTCCCACCAACAGTGTAAGAGGGTTCCCTTTTCTCCACACCCTCTCCAGCATTTATTGCTTGTAGACTTTTGGATCTCAGCCATTCTGACTGGCGTGAAATGATACCTCATAGTGGTTTTGATTTGCATTTCTCTGATAATGAGTGATGTTGAGCATCTTTTCATGTGTTTGTTAGCCATCTGTATGTCTTATTTGGAGAAATGTCTATTTAATTCTTTGGCCCATTTTTTGATTGGGTCATTTATTTTTCTGGAATTGAGCTATAGGAGTTGCTTGTATATTTTTGAGATTAGTTGTTTGTCTGTTGCTTCATTTGCTATTATTTTGTCCCATTCTGAAGGCTGTCTTTTCACCTTGCTTATAGTTTCCTTTGTTGTGCAGAAGATTTTAAGTTTAATTAGGTCCCATTTGTTTATTTTTGCTTTTATTTCCAATATTCTGGGAGGTGGGTCATAGAGGATCCTGCTGTGATGTATGCCGGAGAGTGTTTTGCCTATGTTCTCCTCTAGGAGTTTTATAGTTTCTGGTCTTATGTTTAGATCTTTAATCCATTTTGAGTTTATTTTTGTGTATGGTGTTAGAAAGTGCTCTAGTTTCATTCTTTTACAAGTGGTTGACCAGTTTTCCCAGCACCACTTGTTAAAGAGAGTGTCTTTAATCCATTGTATATTTTTGCCTCCTTTGTCAAAGATAAGGTGTCCATAGGTGTGTGGATTTATCTCTGGGCTTCCTATTTTGTTCCATTGATCTATATTTCTGTCTTTGTGCCAGTACCATACTGTCTTGATGACTGTGGCTTTGTAGTAGAGCCTGAAGTCAGGCAGGTTGATTCCTCCAGTTCCATTCTTCTTTCTCAAGATTGCTTTGGCTATTCGAGGTTTTTTGTATTTCCATACAAATTGTGAAATTATTTGTTCTAGCTCTGTGAAGAATACCGTTGGTAGCTTGATAGGGATTGCATTGAATCTATAAATTGCTTTGGGTAGTATACTCATTTTCACTGTATTGATTCTTCCAATGCATGAACATGGTATATTTCTCCATCTATTAGTGTCCTCTTTGATTTCTTTCACCAGTGTTTTATAGTTTTCTATATATAGGTCTTTAGTTTCTTTAGGTAGATATATTCCTAAGTATTTTATTCTTTCCTTTGCAATGGTGAATGGAATTGTTTCCTTAATTTCTCTTTCTATTTTCTCATTATTAGTGTATAGGAATGCAAGGGATTTCTGTGTGTTGGTTTTACATCCTGAAACTTTACTATATTCATTGATTAGTTCTAGAAATTTTCTGGTGGAGTCTTTAGGGTTTTCTATGTAGAGGATCATGTCATCTGTAAACAGTGAGAGTTTTACTTCTTCTTTTCCAATTTGGATTCCTTTTATTTCTTTGTCTGCTCTGATTGCTGTGGCCAAAACTTCCAAAACTATGTTGAATAGTAGTGTTGAAAGTGGGCACCCTTGTCTTGTTCCTGACTTTAGAGGAAATGCTTTCAGTTTTTCACCATTGAGGATAATGTTTGCTGTGGGTTTGTCATATATAGCTTTTATTATGTTGAGAAACTCCAGAACTTTGGCCACCTCATGCGAAGAGTTGACTTATTGGAAAAGACTCTGATGCTGGGAGGGATTGGGGGCAGGAGGAGAAGGGGACGACAGAGGATAAGATGGCTGGATGTCATCACTGACTCGATGGACGTGAGTCTCAGTGAACTCTGGGAGTTGGTGATGGACAGGGAGGCCTGGCGTTCTGTGATTCACGGGGTCGCAAAGAGTCGGACACGACTGAGCGACTGATCTGATCTGATCTGATCTGATGTTCCTTCTATTCCTGCTTTCTGGAGAGTTTTTATCATAAATGGATGTTGAATTTTGTCAAAGGCTTTCTCTGCATCTATTGAGATAACCATATGGTTTTTACTTTTGAATTTGTTAATGTGGTGTATTACATTGATTGATTTGCGGATATTGAAGAATCCTTGCATCCCTGGGATAAAGCCCACTTGGTCATGGTGTACGATCTTTTTAACGTGTTGTTGGATTCTGATTGCTAGAATTTTGTTAAGGATTTTTGCATCTATGTTCATCAGTGATTTGGGCCTGTAGTTTTCTTTTTTTGTGGCATCTTTCAGGTTTTGGTGTTAGGGTGATGGTGGCCTCATAGAATGAGTTTGGAAGTTTACCTTCCTCTGCAATTTTCTGGAAGAGTTTGAGTAGGATCGGTGTTAGCTCTTCTCTAAATTTTTGGTAGAATTCACCTGTGAAGCCGTCTGGACCTGGGCTTTTGTTTGCTGGAAGATTTCTGATTACAGTTTCAATTTCCGTGCTTGTGATGGGTCTGTTAAGATTTTCTATTTGTTCCTGGTCCAGTTTGGGAAAGTTGTACTTTTCTAAGAATTTTTCCATTTTCTTTCACGTTGTCCATTTTGTTGCCATATAATTGCTGATAGTAGTCTCTTATGATCCTTTGTATTTCTGTGTTGTCTGTTGTGATCTCTCCATTTTCATTTCTAATTTTATTGATTTGATTTTTCTCCCTTTGTTTCTTGATGAGTCTGGCTAATGGTTTGCCAATTTTATTTATCCTTTCAAGGAACCAGCTTTTGGCTTTGATGATTTTTGCTATGGTCTCTTTTGTTTCTTTTGCATTTATTTCTGCCCTAATTTTTAAGATTTCTTTCCTTCTCCTAACCCTGGCGTTCTTCATTTCTTCCTTTTCTAGTTGCTTTAGGTGTAGAGTTAGGTTATTTATTTGACTTTTTCCTTGTTTCTTGAGGTATGCCTGTATTGCTACGAACTTTCCCCTTAGGACTGCTTTTACAGTGTCCACAGGTTTTGGGTTGTTGTGTTTTCATTTTCATTCGTTTCTATGCAAATTTTGATTTCTTTTTTGATTTCTTCTGTGATTTGTTGGTTATTCAGCAGAGTGTTGTTCAGCCTCCATATGTTGGAATTTTTAATAGTTTTTCTCCTTAATTGAGATCTAATCTTACTGCATTGTGGTCAGAAAAGACACTTGGAATGATTTCAATTTTTCTGAATTTACCAAGGCTAGATTTATGGCCCAGGATGTGATCTATCCTGGAGAAGGTTCTGTGTGTGCTTGAGAAAAAGGTGAAATTCATTGTTTTGGGATGAAATGTCCTATAGATATTAATTAGGTCTAACTGGTCTATTGTATCGTTTAAAGTTTGTGTTTCCTTGTTAATTTTCTGTTTAGTTGATCTATCCATAGGTGTAAGTGGGGTATTATAGTCTCCCACTATTATTGTGTTATTGTAAATTTCTCAATTTCATACTTGTTAGTATTTGTCTTACATATTGCAGTGCTCCTATGTTGGGTGCATATATATTTATAATTGTTATATCTTCTTGGATTGATCCTTTGATCATTATGTAGTGTCCTTCTTTGTCTCTTTTCACAGCCTTTGTTTTAAAGTCTATTTTATCTGATATGAGTATTGCTACTCCTGCTTTCTTTTGGTCCCTATTTGCATGGAAAATCTTTTTCCAGCCCTTCACTTTCAGTCTGTATGTGTCCCCTGTTTTGAGGTGGGTCTCTTGTAGACAACATATGTAGGGGTCTTGTTTTTATATCCATTCAGCCAGTTTTTGTCTTTGGGTTGAGGCATTCAACCCATTTACATTTAAGGTAATTATTGATAAGTATGATCCCGTTGCCATTTACTTTATTGTTTTGGGTTTGAGTTTATACACTGTTTTTGTGTCTCCTGTCTAGAGAATATCCTTTAGTATTTGTCAGAGAGCTGGTTTGGTGGTGCTGAATTCTCTCAGCTTTTGCTTGTCTGTAAAGCTTTTGATTTCTCCTTCATATTTGAATGAGATCCTTGCTGGGTACAATAATCTGGGCTGTAGGTTATTTTCTTTCATCATTTTAAGTATGTCTTGCCATTCCCTCCTGGCTTGAAGAGTTTCTATTGAAAGATCAGCTGTTATCCTTATGGGAATTCCCTTGTGTGTTATTTGTTGTTTTTCCCTTGCTGCTTTTAATATTTGTTCTTTGTGTTTGATCTTTGTTAATTTGATTAATATGTGTTTTGGGGTGTTTCGCCTTGGGTTTATCCTGTTTGGGACTCTCTGGGTTTCTTGGACTTGGGTGATTATTTCCTTCCCCATTTTAGGGAAGTTTTCAACTATTATCTCCTCAAGTATTTTCTCATGGTCTTTCTTTTTGTCTTCTTCTTCTGGGACCCCTATGATTCGAATGCTGTAGCGTTTAATATTGTCCTGGAGGTCTCTGAGATTGTCTTCATTTCTTTTAATTCGTTTTTCTTTTTTCCTCTCTGATTCATTTATTTCTACCATTCTATCTTCTAATTCACTAATCCTATCTTCTGCCTCTGTTATTCTACTATTTGTTGCCTCCAGAGTGTTTTTGATCTCATTTATTGCATTATTCATTATATATTGACTCTTTTTTATTTCTTCTAGGTCCTTGTTAAACCTTTCTTGCACCTTCTCAATCCTTGTCTCCAGGCTATTTATCTGTGATTCCATTTTGATTTCAAGATTTTGGATCAATTTCACTATCATTATTTGGAATTCTTTATCAAGTAGATTCCCTATCTCTTCCTCTTTTTTCTTGGTTTCGTGGGCATTTATCCTGTTCCTTTACCTGCTGGGTATTCCTCTGTCTCTTCATCTTGTTTAAATTGCTGAGTTTGGGGTGTCCTTTCTGTTTTCTGGCAGTTTGTGGAGTTCTCTTTATTTTGGCATTTCCTCACTGTGTGTGGGTTTGTACAGGTGGCTTGTCAAGGTTTCTTGGTTAAGGAAGCTTGTGTCAGTGTTCTGGTGGATGGAGCTGGATTTCTTCTCTCTGGAGTGCAATGAAGTATCCAGTAATGAGTTGTGAGATGTCTATGGCTTTGGGGTGACTTTGGACAGCCTGTATATTGGAGCTCAGGGCTGTGTTCCTGTGTTGCTGGAGAATTTGCTTGGTATGTCTTGCCCTGGAACTTGTTGGTCCTTGTGTGGTGCTTGGTTTCAGTGTAGGTATGGAGGCATTTGATGAGCTCCTGTCAATTATTGTTCCCTGGAGTCAGGGTTTGGACTTAAGCCTCCTGCTTCCAATTATCTGTCTTATTTTTACAGTAGTCTCAAAACTTCTCCTTCTATACAGCACCACTGATAAAACATCACCTTTCAAAGACAATGGGCTGCTTTTCTGGGTGCCTGATATCCTCTGCCGGCATTCAGAAGTTGTTTTGTGGAATTTACTCAGCGTTTAAATGTTCTTTTGATGAATTTATAGGGGAGAAAGTGTTCTCCCTGTCCTATTCCTCTGCCATCTTAGCTCCTCCCCTAAGAAGTCACTAATTTTTATAAAATCACAACAGAAGTTACTAATTTTTATAAAATCACGATATTGTTATAGAAATAGTACCTTTGAATGCCTAACAAGCACCAATGGTGTCATAAGCATCACTTTTGTGTTGTCATTCTTTTTTTTAATGTCGTAGCTGCTAGGCTACAAGGAGTCACCAGATAGAACTGAAGGATCAAGGGGAGAGTCTGTCATTTTCTTTCTTGGAGTGTAGTTGCATTTTTTGTGCCAGTTACATATAATGAAATTTTACTCAGCCATAAAAAGAATGAAATACTGCCCTTTGCAGCAGTGTAGATGGACCTAGAGAATATTATGCTTAGTGAAATAAGTCTGACAGAGAAAGACAAGTACCATGTGATAGACGTGGAATCTGAAAAATGCCCACAAGTGAATATATATGCAAAACAGAAATAGACTCACAGACATAGAAAACAAACTTGTGTTTACCAAAGAGGGGAAGGACAGGGGGAAGGACAAATTTGGAGTGTGGAGAAGGAAACGGCAACTCACTCCAGTATTATTGCCTGGAGAATCCTATGGACAGAGGAGCCTGGCAGGCTACAGTCCATGGGGTCACAAATAGTAGGTCATGACTGAAGCGACTTAGCATTAACAGATATAAATGACTATATATAAAATAGATAAGCAACAAGGATACACTGCACAGCACAAGGAATTATACTCATTATCTTGTATATATAATGGATATAGAACTATAATAGAATGTAGTCTATAAAAAATAAAATAACCTATTGTTATTATTATGATATAATCATTATACTATTCATTTTTATTTGATAGACTTTCACTTCTATGTGTGTTTTCCAACAGTTTGATATTATATACACAGTTTTAAGCCTTGTTTTCTATATATAAAATTCATTTATAAATTCAATCTCTTCACTGAAAAAAATTAGAAAACACCTATTCCACACCTTACTTATATTAGTGATTACTACCTACATTGGGATGGTAGAATTTCATGATCATGCCCAGTATTGTATTCCTCCTTAAAACATGTAATGGGGAATTTGAAGAGTGATTTTGCTATAGAGGTCTGCTGAATGTTAGTCTGACTCAGAGTAAAGCCCTGTTCTATTCTCCTCCTGAAGCAGGAGTGGAGTTCTTGACAGCCATTTCTCATGCTTGAATGGAGAGGCAAACAGTAAGAGGTGATTATTCCTAAACACAGCAAAGAAATTTTCCATTTATTTTTCTCTCTCACAATAACCTATCTCTGACAAATCCCAGGATTCCTTTCCCTGGCCAGTGCATGACCAGGCAGGCTCTGAATTAATTACAATGGGTGTATTTTGCAGGTAGCCATGGCCAAGACTCTGGGTGACTTTTGTACCTTGATCAGCATCTTCCTTGGCAGTGTGAGTGATCAGAGGTTACTGTCAAGGATCACTGTCTCCTTCATACTCATTTGAAAAGCTTTTCATCAGCATAAGACCCCTCAAACCTTGAGCTTGACCCAAAATGAATTTTTCAGGGATTCCAATGCCAGCTTTACACTGTCCTAATGTGTATAGACGTTGGAAATATACAAAGAAGATTTGAGAGTATGCATTATCAGAAAGTGAAGTTGGCTGAACTTTGGATCAACTTTCAATGTAACTGAAGGCACAATCTTATAGTTACAGAGGCCTTGAACATTGAGGAATTGGTTAACTTCAATTCCAGAGAAGATGCTAGGAAAAACCACTCAGAGTAGATCTGCAATCATTTGGAGCAGCTGTAATTGGCGTTGCTCAGATTATGCTTAGAGAACTGTGTTCAGCTTTGATTTTAACACTCGAAAATAATGTGGAATAGGGCCAGAGAAGAAAATCCTGACATTTTCTGGCATTTTTAAGTTGTTACTTTTACTATTTTAGTTAAAATAAATTCCCCCCAAATCAACTCAGCAACAAAGAGCATGAATTTTTGGTCTGACAGATTGCAGTTTGGATATAGGCAATGTCTCTTTTAGCTGTGTGAACTTAGAAATTAAAAAAAATAATATGAATTATATTAAAATATTTATAATTAACATATATGATGGCATGAAACAGCAATAAAATGAACATTTTTAGTTCTGCTATAGGAAGGGTTGTATGCAGACAGAATATCTGTCTGCTGTCCTATTAGAAATGGAAATTGGGTCATTAAAAGCACTTCCCCAAGTCTTTTTTTTTTAATGTATAAAACAGGGATAATGATCTCTGATTTACAGAACTTCTGTAATGATGAGAAGAGTTGACTGTGTGAAAAGGAGAGCAAGGTGGTCCCACCCACTACTGTCTCTATTCCCGCAGCCCATTCACATCTCCAGTCAGCACACCCTGGCCTCTGCCTAGCTCACCTCTGAACCAAAGGTCATCAAGAGTAGCAACAGAGCTGCTTGGGCAGTCGCTGATTTCAGGGAAGTCTTTGTCTCTTTTCTCCACTCGCTCTTCATTTTTTTAAAAAATCCATTTTACTATTTATTTGGCTGCAGCAGTTCTTAGTTGTAGAATGCAGGATTGTCAACATTTGTTGTGCCATGAGAGATTGTGGCATGTGACCTCTTAGTTGTGGCATGTGGGTTCTAGTTCCCTCCTGGGATTGAACCCGGGACTTGACTTGTAATAGGGAGGTAGGAGTCTTAGCCACTGGACCACAAGGGAAGTCCCTCTACTTGCCCATCTTGAAGACTCATCCACTGTTTGTGCAATGCTACTTGCTCTCCATTTTCCTTCTACTGTTCTGATTAGTCTTGCCCTTTCTCCTTCTCAGGCTCCTCTTTTCTTGTTTATCCCTTAAATGCCAGTGTCTCCCCAGGCATCTATCCTTAGCCTCCTTTTTTCTATACATAGTCTTCTTGAGTGATTTATTGGCTCAGTTTTTAAACTACTGTGTGAGGCTGGTAATACATATCTCTATTGCCAGCCAAGTATTTCTTTCTGAGCTTCAAATGTATCAGTCAATTTCCTATTGGTCTCCTGCTCTTAGATAATCTGGCCTCCCAGGTGGAGAAGTGGTAAAGAATCTGCCTGCCAATGCAGGAGACACAAGAGATTTGAGTTGAACCCTGGATTGGGAAGATCCCCTGGAATAGGAAATAACAATCCACTCCAGTATTCTTGACTGGAGAATTTCATGGGCAGAGAAGCCTGGCAGGCTATAGTCCATGGGGTCGCAAAGAGTCGAACATGACTGAGCACTTAAATGATCCACAGCATCTCCCAAATGAAAGCTGTCATCGTGCATCTATGCTATATACATATATATATATATATATATGCTTGCTTGTTTATTTTTGTTTCATATATATTGATTGGATGCCTGAGATGTGCCAAGCCTTGTCTATTTCTTCAGCCTCATGTTCAGTCTATTCCTCAGCTGGCACCCTGCCTTATAGTCAAATAGCACTACAGAGTGCCCCAAATCCATCATGCTCCTTATGTCTCCAAGCATAGAAAGAAGGAAAGAGGCCACCTGAACTTGAACTTTATTGAATCTTTATTGCCAAATTCAGATTAAATTGAAGAAAGTGGGGAAAACCACTAGACCATTCAGGTATGACCTAAATCAAATCCCTTATGATTATACAGTGGAAGTGAGAAATAGATTTAAGGGACTAGATCTGATAGACAGAGTGCCTGATGAACTATGGACTGAAGTTCATGACATTGTACAGGAGACAGGGATCAAGACCATCCCCATGGAAAAGAAATGAAAAAAGCAAAATGGCTGTCTGAGGAGGCCTTACAAATAGCTGTGAAAAGAAGAGAAGCGAAAAGCAAAGGAGAAAAGGAAAGATATACCCATTTGAATGCAGAGTTTCAAAGAACAGCAAGGAGAGATAAGAAAGCCTTCCTCAGCAATCAATGCAAAGAAATAGAGGAAAACAACAGAATGGGAAAGACTAGAGGTCTCTTCAAGAAAATTAGAGATACCAAGGGAACATTTCATGCGAAGATGGGCTCAATAAAGGACAGAAATAGTATGGACCTAACAGAAACAGAAGATATTAAGAAGAGGTGGTAAGAATACACAGAAGAACTGTACAAAAAAGATCTTCACGACCCAGATAATCACGAAGGTGTGATCACTCACACTCACCTACAGCCAGACATCCTGGAATGTGAAGTCAAGTGGGCCTTAGGAAGCATCACTACAAACAAAGCTAGTGGAGGTGATGGAATTCCGGTTGAGCTATTTCAAATCCTGAAAGATGATGCTGTGAAAGTGTTGCACGCAATATGCCAGCAAATTTGGAAAACTCAGCAATGGCCACAGGACTGGAAAAGGTCAGTTTTCATTCCAATCCCAGAGAAAGGAAATGTCAAAGAATGCTCAAACTACCACACAATTGCACTCATCTCACATACTAGCAAAGTAATGCTCAAAATTCTCCAAGCCAGGCTTCAACAATATGTGAACCATGAACTTCCAGATATTCAAGCTGGTTTTAGAAAAGGCAGAGGAACCAGAGATCAAATTGCCAACATCTGCTGGATCATGGAAAAAGCAAGAGAGTTCCAGAAAAACACCTACTTCTGCTTTATTGACTATGCCAAAGCCTTTGACTGTGTGGATCACAACAAACTGTGGAAAATTCTGAAAGAGATGGGCATACCAGGCCTCTTGAGAAACCTGTATGCAGGTCAGGAAGCAACAGTTAGAACTGGACACGAAACAACGACCGGTTCCAAATAGGAAAAGGAGTATGTCAAGGCTGTATATTGTCACCCTGCTTATTTAACTTATATGCATAGTACATCATGAGAAATGCTGGGCTGGAAGAAGCCCAAGCTGGAATCAAGATTGCCGGGAGAAATATCAATAACCTCAGATATGCAGATGATACCACCCTTATGGCAGAAAGCTAAGAAGAACTAAAGAGCCTCTTGATGAAAGTGAGAGGAGAGTGAAAAAGTTGGCTTAAAGCTTAACATTCAGAAAACAAAGATCTTGGCATCTGGTCCCATCACTTCATGGCAAATAGATGGGGAAACAGTGGAAACAGTGTCAGACTTTTTTTTTTTTTTTGGCTCCAAAATCACTGCAGATGGTGATTGCATCCATGAAATTAAAAGATGCTTGCTCCTTGGAAGGAAAGTTATGACCAACCTAGATAGCATATTCAAAAGCAGAGACATTACTTTTCCAACAAAGGTCCATCTAGTCAAGGCTATGGTTTTTCCAGTGGTCATGTATGGATGTGAAAGTTGGACTGTGAAGAAAGCTGAGCACTGAAGAATTGATGCTTTTGAACTGTCGTGTTGGAGAAGACCCTTGAGAGTCCCTTGGACTGCAAGGAGATACAACCAGTCTATCTGAAAGGAGATCAGTCCTGGGTGTTCACTGAAACTCCAATACTTTGGCCACCTGATGAGAAGAGCTGACTCACTTGAAAAGAGACTGATTCTGGGAAAGACTGAGGGCAGGAGGATAAGGGGACGACAGAGGATGAGATGGTTGGATGGCATCACCAACTCAATGGACATGGGTTTGGGTAGACTCTGGCAGTTGGTGATGGACTGGGAGGCCTGTCATGCTGCGGTTCATGGGGTCGCAAAGAGTGGGACACGACTGAGCGACTGAACTGAACTGAACTTGAACCAACATATAAAATTTCTTGAGATCTTGATTTTCCATATTTCTGATTCCAGTCCTCATGAGACCCATCTTTGTCCTACTGATTCTTGACTTTTGTGAGATAAATCTACCTGTTATTCCTCCAATAAAATTTCCTTTCCGGTTGGGTTAATTTGAATGAACTTATTCTTTAAGATCAAGGAGACCTGAGCTAAATGATTTTTTCATGGAGGGAGCTTTGGAGGTGTTGTTTTTCCCATGAGCTAATCTGCTCCCTTAATAAATGAAACCAAGAGTTCACACAGATTGGCAAGGTTGCAGATTGCTTTCCTTCAGGGTAATTTATTTTCTAAGTATGACTTATCTCTGTTTCATTTCCCTCCTAACACCAGCCTCATGCAAAACACAGCGTTTGCACTCACCATAAAAAAAATTTAGCAATGGTGATTTCCTAGGGGATAGTAGGGGAGGTACATGGCTATATTTCAGTTGAACATCTTTATGGGATAATCTCCTCCCCCAAGTTTCTCTTTCAGGGGCCATCTTCCAAGTCTCACTTGTCTCCATATCTTTCCTTCATCTCTCACATCTCCCTGTGTGTCTTTTAACCTTCTTGTTCCTTTCTTAGGTGGAGGACTGTACTTGCTTTATCCAAAGTGTGGAAAGATGTGTTGGCACTAACCAATGAGATTTTTTTCCTGGTGATTTCTCTTCCTTATCCCCACCATTTACAGGAAGCTTGGGCTTTGGCACACTTTCCTCAGGGTAAGATTTGTGTAACGGGTGTCCAAGAAGAAAAGGAATTCAGACTTCGGAGTTTCTAAATAGACTTTTGAACAAACCAAGCCATTAAGTAGAAGGAAAATCCTTTTAAGCTGCAAAAATCAAAGTTTATGTTTTAAACAATGTATTTGGGAAGATGTATGAGGATTCCCAAGTCAGTTTCTTGCTCTAAGAGTCACAGGCTAATGAGAAGAGAGAAAGAAAGAGGATAAAGTGCCAGTGACTATCCTGTGCCCTCCCTCTCCACGTCCAACCCTGGGCAATCCAATGTGAATTTAGTGATCTGAAGCTAGTGGACCAGAGCTTGATTTCTAGTTAAAGACCTAAAAACAAACAAGGCCCAGAGACCCCTGCACAGTATCAGCAGTATGAGATGCCCCCTGGAATGTCTAGCCACAGAAGGTTGGAGGCAGCCCGCAGTCTGCCATAGCTCCCAAGTAACTGGAAAGCATCTAAGGGGACACAGAAGAGCATGAACAAGATCTGGCAGAACTAGAGGGACTTGGCAGTCCAGGTTAGAGGACCTGGATGACAAGGAATGATGACCCAGACTAAGATCATCAGTGTCGAAGGGGGGATGGTGGTTAAGAACTGCGTGCTCCTCTTGATGCCACGTGATGACACAAGGGAGGCAGGAGAAGGGAGGGGAGGAAGGGATGGGGTAGTGAGAGGCTGTACCCTGAGGGCGGCCCCTCAAGTAGCAGTTATGGGATACTTTTTTATTGTTGTTCTCATCTAAGCCAAAATCAGCACTGAGATTGTGTCGTAGGTTGCAAATGGAGAAAATGAAGACTGAGTTGTATTGGGGAGGGGAGATTAAAAAACATATATATAAGGGGCTATTTGGAGAAGGCTGAGCAGTGAGTGGAGGAGCTGGCAGAGGAGCAGGACGAGCAATCTGGAGCCAAATGCCTGACCGGGGTGAAAAGAGACTTGGGGAAAGTGCAGATGGGGGGCCCTGGGAAGACATGCACATTGTCTGAGGATTCCCAGAAGTACCTAGAGAAAGAGATTTCTTGATAAACCAGGTTTGGGAAATTAAACCTTAAGCATGGGTGATTCAAAAGTCATTAGAATTTTCCCATTAAAGGAAAGGAGACTCCCTGCTAACACTTGAAATAAAATAATAAAATTAGGTTTTCTCCAAGTCCCCTTTCCTAAAATGCTCATTTTAGTGCCTGCCCCCCATCATTTTTTGTTTCAATATGAACAATAAAGAACTGTGACCAATCGGAGTCTTATGAGGTTGTTACTTTTTATGCCACAGAAACGTGGACTCCAAGTCTGGCTACACAGCTCAAAGCTGAGGGAGCTTAAAAAAATACTGAGGCCTGGGCATAGTATTCTGCCTGAGCAGAGAGCTGATTTAGTTGGCAGGAGACGTTGTCTTCAAAAGCTCCCCAGTGGTTCTAATGTATAACCAAGGCTATGAACTACTACAGTGATGACTTTAGATTATTTATCTTGCAGTTTTTAGGAAACTATCTATGTCCCTTTAAATGGGACAGAATCTGTTGAACAAGATTCCAAAATCATCAATAATCCAAGGAAGAGAAAGGAGGGGATGTTAAAGACAACTAATGCTGGTCTTACCTGTCAGCCTGTCTAAGTCTGATCATTCAGCTCATGAATAACCCAATCGCTTTCTGTCTTGTTTGTTTTCCCCTTGGTGGTCTGCCTTCAGAATGTTTCATTTTCTTCAGTTCCTTTAGAAGATGGATAAAGAGTCTACTTTGTTGTTTGTTTGATTAAAATGTTTTGGTGAACAAAATAGAAAACTGTTAATTTAAGATTAGGGGACAGAGAATAAATTGTATAATCTATACTATAGATTTCCCTGGTGGCTCAGATGGTAAAGAATCTGCCTGCAATGCAGGAGACCTGGGTTCAATCCTTGGGTTGGGAAGATCCCCTGGAGAAGGGCATGGCAACCCACTCCAATATTCTCTCCTGGAGAATCCCATGGACAGAGGAGCCTGGCGGGCTACTGTCCATGGGGTCACAAAAAAGTCTGACTGACTAAGCACAGCACAGCATACTATGAACAAACATGAGGGATGTGAAAGGCTTTTTTATGCTTTCTTAATTTCTACATTTTTCATTTAATTTAAAATTGAAGACAAAAAGTGGCAACTCATAACCTTTTTAGAGTTAAAAAGTAACCAACAGATATTTGTGTAATATCATTACTTGTCTGTCCCAGTGCTGTGGGCTCAATGATGTGATGTGGCACAGATTTAATGAAAGGTAAATAATAAAAGAGGAACTCTCCTGGAGAGCTTACTGAACATTGTTGGCACCAGTGACTGAGATATTTGCTATTGTTCATGTCTGGCACCATCTTCCTCACTATTTGGGCAGAAAGCCTGGCTTCTGCTCTTGTACATTTCTCCTTAATGTGCAGCTTTTGTCTACCTGACTACTTTGAGTGCAAAAGGTTTTGATGTTTCTATATTCTTACCGTGGGAAGGTGTATCTAGAGTGAAAGGCATTCTATTACTCTTTCATGACAGTTAACTGCCAACTAGTGTGAGTTTTTGTTCTGGAGAAAAATGAGAGATTATCTACATTCCATTAGAAATAAAGAATAAAGTGGCAATGTTCTTTACCACTTACTTTTCAGTTGTTATTTCAGGCAGCTCATATGTTATTCTGTAAACCAGCGGAACATCTTCATGACTTTACAGATGTAACCTTGAAAACATAACCTTTGGATACAGGTAAATGTTTGTGCGTAATCTTATGAGTATCCAATTTTTCACCAGGCACCCATGCAAGAGAGTGTTAAGAGAGTATAAAGCACTAGTTTATAAGGAGGATAATGTGGTAATTTTTCTTGAACCACTTACTTTAAGTTGTAGATGTATCTTTATTAGCTTTCTACCTGGGGGAGTTAAAATTAAATTCCCACCAGTGTAATCCCATTCAGATTTACATTTTTTGAAAAATAATTTTATTTATTTATTTTTGGCTGTGCTGGATCTTCTTTGGTTTCAGTGAGCAGGCTCTCTTGCTGTAGAGCATGGGCTCCAGGACGCAGGCTAGATAGTTGTGGTACATGGGCTTAGTCGCTCTGCAGCATGTGGGATCTTCCTCAACTGGGGATCAAACCCATGTTTCCTGCATTGGCAGGCAGATTCTGTACCACTGAGCCACCAGGGAAGTTCCACATTCAGATTTACTCTTGTTTGCTTTATCTAATTTTGGCATATAAAGGTTGGTGTTATTATACATGAAAATGAAGTCTGAAGGTAGCTTGTGTTTTTTCTATTCTTTGGGTTTTACTTCTAGTCATAAGAAAATATAATATTATGGGCTCCCAAAGCAATGAGGGCAAGAAGTATTCGCAGGCATACTGGGGGTGCGCCAGTGTCAATTTACAATGTATACCTTTTAGAAAGCAATGGATATCGATATCTTTAAATTGCTTATGCTATTTGATGCAGTGATTCTACTTTTAAGGATTTATATAAAAGAAATTACCCTAAGTAATAATTGAAAAGAATGTCCCACATGCATTGTCATCATGTGCTGTGCTCAGTCCCTCAGTCCTGTTGGACCCTTTGCGACCCCAGGGACTGCAGTCTGCCTGGCTCCTCTGTCCATGGAATTCTCCAGGTAAGAATACTGAAGTGGGTTACCATGCCCTCCTCCGGGGGATCTTCCCATCCCTGGGATTGAAGCCAGTTTCCACATTGCAGGTGGGTTCTTTACTGACTGAGACTCCAGGGATGCCCAAGAATACTGGAGTGGGTAGCCTATCCCTTTTCCAGAGGATTGTCCCAACCCAGGAATTAAACCAGGGCCAGGAATCAAACTGGGCATTTTCATCATGATAAATGTAAGAAAGTTACAAGAAATCTTCTTTTCTGTTTTTTTTTTGGCTGTGCTGTGAGGCCTGTGGGATCTAAGTTTCCTAAGCAGGGATTGAACCCAGGTCACAGCAGTGAAAGCACCGAGTTCTAAACATTAGACCATCAGGGAACTCCCAGAAGCAAACTTGATGTGCATCTATATGGGAACAACTGAGTAAACCATTGGACACCCAGTGCATGAAACATTATACCGCCATTTAAAAAGGAATACAGGAACACAGAAAAATGTTTATGACATTATATGAAAACAGATCAGTAAAACAATTGTATAAGTTGTGCAAGCACAGCTTGGTTAAAAAATAAAACCAAAATCTATGCACAAATCCCTGTAAAAAACATTGTATTGTTTATGTCCAGATGATAAGATCAAGAACAACCTTAAAATGTTTTCTTTATATATATTTTTAAAATTTTCTAGGAAAAGATAGATTTAAAAGATTGAATATAAATAAATAAAGTGATAGAGTAACTGATTTATGGGCTTTGAGCTTAACAGCTGCATAGAAATTGAGGAAGGAGGGAGTCGTCCTTTCCTTGTGGGTGAAGGATTGTCAGGAGAGATCACCAGGGTGAATACACAGGTTGTTTTGCAAATAATAAAGCACCCAGATATTTCTCAGTTTTCAGTCTTTGTGTCTTTGGGTTGTTCAATTGTGATGTTAAAATTTAACTAGAGACTTTTTCTTTAGAAGAAATGTCATACAGAAGCAGAGTTGCTTTGACTGGGGAGGCGGGCATGAGGGCTGGGCTCTGTTTACCCTACATCCTTCCCAGATCTCTTGCTGACTATAGAGAGGATGCTGGGGAACGCCTAAACTACTCAGTATGTTGAAGAAACCTCAGTAAATATATTTTTTGAGTGACTTTAAAGTATAACCCCTTATATATGCGTGTTCTCTTTATTACTTGCAGAAAAACTGAGTTAGGCATTACTAGGCCCAATTTACAGATGGGAGAACTGAGCCTTATAGGAGGGAGCTGAGGTGTTAGAGGTTACACATCTTAATGCCTGGAATTTGAGCCAGTTCCAGTCTGATTCCAAAATCTATGTTTTTTGCCACTATGTCATGCTGCTTTCATGGGCTTATGGACCAACACAGGAACTATATGTTCACAATACTGTAGCCTCAGAAATTGCAGAAATCAGAAAGAAATTTGACCGCTGACTAGATGTACCTGACTTCCTTCTTTATCTCCCTACTGCAATGAAAGAAACATGAGAAAATCTAGCTGTGATGGAGACTGAGTATGTGATTGATCATCTATTGGCCTTGAGCAGTACTTCCACCACCTGAAGCAGAACTGGGGTGTTGTGGTAGAAGTCATGGAAATGGTAGGGTCTTCTTGGTATTCCTACCTCAAAGATACAGTGTCTCCATAAGCTAAAGGAAGGAAGTTACCCCTTCCTACAAATGAGTTGCTTTTTAAACTCCAGAACCATTCTGCACTGCCCCCTCCCTGCTTTCCTCTGCTTGTCCTACATTTCTTTGGAAACCTCGGCCTAATACTGCAATTTGGTCAACAGGGAAGCAGAAATCCTCGCAGTTGGGATGAAGGCCAGCACTAGGCAGAGATGAGGATTGAAACACTCTGGGGGCTCTTTGTCTTGCACTGCTTGTACAGAAGGAAATGAGAGCCGCTTCTGGAGTTCTACCAACAAGCAGGTGGTGGGCACCAAGGGCAAGCTTCCCACCTGTTGTTAGCAAACATCTGGCTCTGGGAGGTCTCTTCTTGTTTAAGGCTGAAAAAACTAGATCTCTCTCCTTTATTCCCCAGTTATCCCCAAAGAAACCCAAATGGGAGTTAAAAAGGTATCATTTATATTTTATATCACTTGAAGATGAACATAAATAAGGAAATTGTGGTTCTTATGGCAAAAGATAAAGCTAAAATATAATAAGAAAAATAAAATTAGCTCATATAATTAATATCAGATGATTAATTTTGACAATTGGTGTGAATGAATTAAAACCCCCATCAAAAATATAAAAACTCTCAGATTGGGGAAAAACACAAAATGAAGCTATACTCAATAGAAATTTGAAAAGAAATGTGACCATTATGAGTAGGGGCTGCCAAGAAGACCCTGTTTTCTGGGTTCTCGGAAGACCTCAAACATGTAGGCTAAGAAGTTGGTGACGGACAGGGAGGCCTGGCGTGCTGTGATTCATGGGGTTGCAAAGAGTCGGACACGACTGAGCGACTGAACTGAACTAAACTGAAGAAACTCCTAAATGTACTATTTCTTGCATCTCACTTCTAACCAGAAGAGTCTGCTTCATGTGAACAAAGCTCTTCAGGTTTAACCCATACCCTTTCTCCCTTCCATAGCTAACATTTACTGAGGGGTACCTGTAGCTAGGGAATTCCCAGATGGCACAGTGGTAAATAGTCTGCTTGTAATACCAGAGATGTAGGTTTGATCCCTGGGTCGAGAAGAACCTCTGGAAAAGAAAATGACAATGCACTCCAGTATTCATGCCTGGGAAATCCCTTGGACAGAGGAACTGGTGGGCATGGAGTCACAACAAGTTGTATATGACTGAGAACACACCCACAGGCACTTACAACCAGACTTATGTGTATTTACTCCATTCAATCCTCAAACCCCTCCACGAAGTAGGTTTGATGAGTGTCTCTGTTTTACAGATGGGAAGCAAAGTAACACAACCTTTTGTGTTGAGTTACCCAAAGTCACACAGTGACCAGGTAGCTGGCAGACAGCTTGGTGATAATGAAATCAGAGCAGGTGGAGTTAGTTAAATGGTTCCAATGTTTAATGGCTTCAGGGTCTCAAAGCCTTGTGTTGTCCATCAGCAAAGCAGACATCCTGTAGTTGACCTGCCTAGGCCTTGCTGTCTAGACCAAGATGGATTGGACTTTGAATACTGTCACCTTTTCCCCCAATCACTTGTGACTGACATGTTCTTAAGACAAGATAGTACCTTCAATTAGGTTTTGGACAAATCATACAGGCTTGGGTGCATGGCTTGTTTTTTAAGGTGGCTTTGCTATCCCTGCTCTGCATGTAGGTATTGATTAATGGCTTAGCTGTCAAAGAGCAATCTCATTTCTCTCATTTTAGTCTGTTAATTAACAGGCCTACGTTGACCTGGAGGGCAGTCTCTAAAAATGCCTCAGAGGGCTCTGTTCTTGACCAAATAGTAGGTGGAGTTTTTGAATGAATGACTTCAATGAGAATGTAGAGAGAATATTGATCAGATCTGTGGATGACATAATTTGGGATAAAAGATAATATCAATATATTGGCTACTAAAATTAGAATCCCCAAAAATCTTAGTAGCATGGGACAGTGGAACAGATCTATTTATTCAATCATTTGTTTTCTTTAAAAAATGTATTAGGTGTTTATTATATGCCAAGAATTAAAGGGGAATTCAGTAGTCAGTTAGGCAGACAGGGACACTAACTTTACAGATTTATGGGTATTTCAGAAAAGATGAAAGTTAATAAGAATAAACATAAAAGCTTTTATTTAGGTCTAAGAAGGAATAAGTCTTCCCAGGTGGTGCTAGTAGTAAAGAACCTGCCTGCCAATGCAGGAGACGTAAGAGACACGAGTACGATCCCTGGGTTGGGAAGATTCCCTAGCAGAGGGCATTGTAACCCACTCCAGTATTCTTGCCTGGAGAATCCCAAGGAGAGAGGAGCCTCGAGGGTGTGCTATATAGTCCATGGGGTTGCAGAGAGCTGGACATGACTGAAGCTACTTAACACGCTCACAGCAAAGAATAAAGCAGAACAAATCCATGCCTTACCTGCCTCCAATAGCACAAAAGCTTATGGTGGATATTTGACTTAAAAGCTATAAGAATAAGAATTGGCATAAGAGTTTTAGTTGAAATTAAGCTTTATATAAGTCAATAGTGGGAGATGGCAAAAAGATGCTAAAGTACTCTAATTAGAATAATAGAAATATGATGCCTCAAGCACATGAGATTTTATTGTCATTATAGCCCTCGATGACCAGATCAAGCCTGAAGCATTGCCTTAACTTCTTTTGTAACACACTTTAACACTGACACATTTAACAAGGCCCTGAAGACAGAAAAAAAAAATGGTGAAGGAAGTCTAGAGCATTCTACAAAAAGAAACTGGCAGGTTCATACAGGAGAAGAGACCTCCGCAGGCTACACAATGGTGATTTTCAAATATGTGAAAGGCTGGAGGACAAAGTAGATTTACTCTGAATGACTGTGTGGTTCTCCATGGAGAAGGAGTAGGTTATTGGGCAGCCAAGGGACAGTGTCTATTGAACAGGATAAGGACCTGTGGTGGCCAAATCCCTTCTCTTCAGGCTTGTATGGGGAGAAGAAATACAAACCACAGGAAACCATGTTTTCCTGGCATTTTTGGAGAGTATATTGAAAAGAATAGCTTGATAGTAATGTTCATCTTGTTTCCAGACTAGTAAATTGCAGACCATACAGTTTGGATTTACTGTGGAGCAGCTGGATTTCTATGTGATAAACTGCTATATAATATGCAGACTTCCATTTTGATTGGCTCACTTGAACAAGTTATATTTCCCTATGGTGTAATGACAAGTTGGGCATCTGACAGTTGCTTCCTCTTGGTATACCATAAAAATTGGGCGTTAGGATCTTTCATTTTGGCTTTCAAAAATGAGACTCACAATGAGGAGGGATGGCTTGAGAGAACATTTTGTGCTTTCAGCCTAGAATTAAATGCCAATTAGGGTGATCTCAGAAGAACTGCTGTGCTAACTGTGGAAGTAAAATGATCCTACAGAAATGGAGCAATTAATCGTTCAACATTTGGCTCTTTATGCATGACGTTATCTACCAAATAAGACTGTAATCTGGTAAAAATAAATATTATGAGTGACAGACAAAAATGTTCTCTTTTTGCTCTTTCCTTTAAAATATAAGGAGAGACTACCTCTTAGTCTTTACCAAATAAACTTGAATATATGAAAAGAGATAGTGAGTACAGGGAAGCCTGGCATGCTGCAGTCCATGGGGTTGAACGACTTAGCTATTGAACAACCATATGAAAAGAGAAATTGTGCTGTGTCCATCTCCTACAGAAATTCAGTTGTAAAAAATCTCCTACATATTAAGACTTTATAAAAACAATTTCTTTAAATGTCACACAGTTCTTCAATTGGGTAAGAATTAAGAACTTAAATTATTTAGGGTGTGTTGGTAAACATGAAACTTTTATTCACTTACTATTATTTTCATTTCTAATGTTGTTGTTCAGTTGCTAAGTTGTATCTGACACTTTGTGACCCCATGGACTGCAGCACACCAGGCTACTCGGTCCTCCACAATCAAATTCATGTCTATTGAATCAGCGATGCTATATAACGATCTCATCCTCTTCTAATAACAGATAATATTTCTAGATGATATGATTATACTTTAGAAATGTAATCTGGCCAGGAATATTCCTAAAACTGGCAATACTGAATAAATTTATTATAATACTGAATAAAATTATTATAAACTCAATTGTAACAATATCAATAATAATTATTTATGCTATTCAGGGGTAGATAATGGTGACATATTTATATGGGGTTTCTTACTTTCCAAAACTTATCTCTTCTGATCCTATAAGCGCTGCCCTTTGAGATTTGCTTTTTATTGTTATTTTCTGCACTTTACTCATGAAGAAACTGATTCAGAGAGCTTATACAATATGTTCAAATTTGACTTAGAAACTTGCACAGGTAGAATTTAATTCAGAGCTCCAAATTCTAAGTTTATTCTCTTTTGCCAGGCTGCAAGGAAACACATCTTGAATGAGGAGTTCAGATTGCTGAGGCTCCTGGTCTCACAGGGAAAAATTCCATAAAAAGGAATCAAGAACATAATGTATGTCATAGAGCATAGAACACCCTGACGATGGTGATCTGAACTGGAAGATTCTATTTTCATCACTAACTACAGAAAGGAAGGCAGCATTCTCTTGTTAATTTCATAAACTGCACTTTTAGGGAGAGTCTGAGACTGCAGATTGTGAAACTGTGAAAAACATTGGGATATTGTTAAACTCTGAATGACTGGCCCAAATAATATTAGGAGGAGGAGTGTCCATTTGATTGCCGAGTTTGGAAGGAAAAACTAGATGAATGAATCTTCTTTCTAGACTCTTCTTCTCTTCTTTTTTCCTTGGGAGCTGGCCTCCTCACAAAGCTATGTCCTGATCTGCTCCTCCAGACTGCAAGTTTTACTGATGTGGGCACCACTCGTGGAGACTTACAGATGCCTACATCATACCTGGGCTCTACAGAGGCAGGTACCATGCATGGAGTTTTATGGATGCAGGCACCATACTTAGAGACTGCTGGTGACAGGTGTGCAGTTCTGCTTAATTCCAAGTCTTGCCCTACAGGTGGAAGCCACATTCTTCAATATCACTATACCAGTAATAAAGGTAATGTCTTATCTCTCTTCACATCTGCCTTATACTTTCATTTTATATCCCAATTGGTGAAAAACTTAGGAACTGGAGCTGATATTTATTGGAAACTTTCAAATTCCTATACTTAGGTTAGATATCAAGGGGGGGAGTTCCCTGAGCTTTGCTCTCTTGTGTTTATGGTGTTCTCTACCACAGTTAGAAATTATTTTATGAAGTGCTGTATTTCAGTATTTAAGAGCATGGACTCTGGAGCCAGTTTATGTTTCCAATGATCTGGAAAAAGGGAGGGATAATAGCGCTTGTCTCAAAGGATTGGCACGTGTAACTTAATGCATGTAAAGCACTTAGACCAATACTTGGAACGTAGTAAGCACACAACAAATGTTAACAATCGTTTGAGAAATCCATATCAGTGCCAAGAGATGGACTGGGTGGAAGTAATGAGCTTGTGGTGAAGGCACTTTTAATTTTTGGAGAAACACCCCAAGGCACAACAATGTCAGAAGCTTTGGATATTAACAATGTGGTTAAGATAAATTGTGTTTCAAATCAATCATTATTCATGTTTCATGTTCTTTTTGTTGTTGTTGTTTTTTGATTCTAAACCAAGCATTTCTCTCTCTCTCTCTCTTTTTTTTTTGCCATTTCAAATGAGTTGGTTTAATTCCAGGTGGTACAGAACTCAGTCTAGAGCAAAGACTTAAGAACACACTTTGACAGGATTCTGGACTGAGTTTATGGAGATCTCATAGCTATGGTAGAGATGGCTGAAAAGAACCTAAGATGAGGCAGTATATATATATATATATATTTTTTTTTTTTTTTTTGCAAAATTTATTCTTAAATGTATAGTAGATTCCAAGACAACACTTCATTCTAGCTATAGGTACAGATGTAATAGCAAGGAATCCAGGTGTTTAAACAAGAATGGAATGAAGGATCATTTTTGCCTCAGGCACAAGGAATAGCTTACATTTTGCCAGATTTCTTAATTCCACATATGGCTAGGGGGTGTTTGCTTTTTATTTCTTGAGTTTCTTCTGCTTCTCCTTCTGTTTCTGCTTGAATGTCTTATCTTCCTTATCCATCTCCTAGTAAGCCAAGTATTTCTTATTTTCAAATACTAACTTAATACATGGTCAAATGCTTACAGCTTATCTCTCAAATACTTCTAACTACACCTTGCATGTACTAAAAGGGAAATCTGTAGGTAAAGCTTTTTGTGGAATTGCAAAGGAAAAACGACAAATTAAAGAGCTGTTCATATGCTGTTCAAGGGGACTTATGAATCTTCATTGACAGAAATTTAAGATTTTGAGAAAAAGAATGTTCATTATTATTACTCAGTTACAAAAGAATAGTGAAATGAAAAGCTACATAAATTAACAAAGTTCAGGAGACATTATTTTTCTTTATAAAACATATGACAGCTGACAGCAAAGACACAAATCCTTCCTGTCAGACATTTGAGATTATCTAAAATGAGAGAAATGAAGCAGTTAAATATGCTACTTAAGGGCACATAGGACCTCAGTGGTGGACTAAGAGAGGACAAGTTTTGACTGGAGATTGCCCTGGGCAACCTGACTCCAGAGAAAGGAAGAAATTGCATTCTTTAAGAAGTCAGGCTTCAGATTAACCACTCATTCTCCAGAGTGGTTAATGAATACAGGTGAGACAGAAATTAGAAAGTAGTTTTGGGAACTCTGAACTCTTTAACTTTTCCTGGCTCACAGAAACAAATGGAGGGATGGACTCAGGTGGCTCAGAGGTAAAGACTCTGCCTGCCAATGCAGGAGACACAGAAGATGTGAGTTCAATCCCGGGCTTGGGAAGACCTCCTGGAGGAGGAAATAGCAACCCACTCCAGTATTCTTGCCTGGAAAATTCCTGTGGATAGAGGAGCATGGAGGGCTATAGCTCATGGGGTCACAAAAGCGTTGGACCTGACTGAGCGCAAACACACACACACACACACACACACACACACACACACACACACACACACACATTTTAAAGATAAAAACAGTGAAACCAATTGTTATGCCTTACCCTTGATCTTGTCTGTTTGAAATTTATCTCTAAGAATTTTTTTTTTGATGTGAGCCATTTTTAAAGTTTTTATTGAATTTGTTACATATTGCTTCTGTTTTACATTCTGATTTTTCTGGCAACATGGCATGAGTGATCTTAGCTCCCCAACTAGGAATCCAATCTGTACCCCCTGCATTGGAAGGTGAAGTGTTAACCACTGGCTCTCCAGGGAAGTCCTGAAATTTATCTCTTCAAGAAGAAACCATCATACAGTTTAGAAAGATGTGCAGGCAGCTCATGTTACTAATTTACCCATCACTCATTCTTAATCTTGAGGTTGAAAACAGTAGCAGGACGATAGTACCTAGGAGTTTATTTCTGTTTATTTTATCTTTGCCTCTTGATCCAGTTTCTAGTTTTCTGACTGCATATTCTGTGCATCAAATCTATGAGTAGAATAAATTAAGATTATTGAAAACTCACCAAATAATTCAGCCTAATGAAGAATTAAGAAGTCTGAATAGTTTGGCATGACAGTGTGAGGAGTTGTACTGACCCATTCTCCAGTGTGAAACAGGTGAAAGTAACTTTTAAAAGCCTACTCATTTAAAGTCCTTGAAAATATCCTTAATAGCATGCAGCAAGTAAAAAAAATTATTAAAGAAAATCTGCTAGACTTGATAAGACTAGTGAAAATCTGTAGTATTTAAATCAAGACTCTCGCCCATCTCCCCTTTCTTGCTCAGGGAGACAGAAACTCCACTCCAAACTGATGCAGCTGAGAATGCAGAGCTCCTGCCTCAAAGCTCCGGCTTCTCTTTGGAAGGACAGGAGTTCAGCATTTGCCATCTTGTCCTTATCTACCTGTTTCGAATAAGTTCTGGGTGACTACAGTAAGTCCCCTACATATGAGTTCCATTCCGAGTTCAAGTTTATAAGTTCAGTTTGTTCATAAGTTCAACAAAATTAGCCTAAGCACCCAACTAACACAATCGGCTATTTAGTACTGTGCTGTAATAGGTTTATAATACTTTTCACACAAATAATACATAAAAACAAACACTAAAAATAAAGAAAACTTTTTTTTAAATTTTATTTTATTTTTAAACTTTAAAATATTGTATTAGTTTTGCCAAATATCGAAATGAATCCGCCACAGGTATACATGTGTTCCCCATCCTGAACCCTCCTCCCTCCTCCCTCCCCATACCATCCTTCTGGGTCGTCCCAGTGCACCAGCCCCAAGCATCCAGCATCGTGCGTTGAACCTGGACTGGCGACTCGTTTCATACATGATATTATACATGTTTCAATGCCATTCTCCCAAATCTTCCCACCCTCTCCCTCTCCCACAGAGTCCATAAGACTGATCTATACATCAGTGTCTCTTTTGCTGTCTCGTACACAGGGTTATTGTTACCATCTTTCTAAATTCCATATATATGCGTTAGTATACTGTATTGGTGTTTTTCTTTCTGGCTTAGTTCACTCTGTATAATAGGCTCCAGTTTTATCCACCTCATTAGAACTGATTCGAGCAACTAACACTTTCACCTTGGAAAATGCAGTAGTACAGCACAACAGCTGGCATATAGGGCACATTCGCATCTTTGAAATTTCGAAACTTGAAGATTTGTTTGACTTACTGTATTGCCAAGAGTTGCTGACTCCCTTTTTCCCACTGCACTGGTGAAATGGAGGGTCTACCTTGAGCAAGACACTGCTAAAAACGGTGGGGGTTTGACTCCATTGTCCCATATTTGACTGAACAGTCCATGGAATAATTTATGCCCCAGGGCACTGTTGAAAACAGTAGAACAACCAGCCAGCAATGACTGGAAAGAGACAAAGGGAACCCCATAAAGCCATTGTCATCCGAGGGGGACTGCGAGCATACCCAGTGCTGTACCCTGTGAAAATCAACATCAGAGTCTTCATTCTGTGAAAGGAAACGTACTTCACTTAAGTAACCCAGCCAGTCACTAAACAAGTAAATAAGAAAGTAACAACAAGTCCTGGAAGGTAGAAAAAGTACCCAGAGTTGGTACAACATATTATCTAAAATGACCAGTTTCCAATAAAAGTTATGAGACATGCAAGGAAACTGGAAATTTGACTCATACACTAGAAAAAAGCTGGCAACCAAAACTACCTGTAAGAACTACCAGATGCTGATTTAAGAAAAGACTGCAAAATAACCACTATAAGTATATGCAAAGAATGAAAGGAAACCATGATTTAAAAAGTAAAGGAAGGTATGAAGGCAATGCCACATCCAATAGAGAATATCAATGAAGAGAAATAATTACAAGAAAGAACAAAATGCAAATGCTAGAAATTCTGATTTATTCCACTCAGATTTTATCTTTGGGGTTTACAGATAGTAGGAGATCAATGTAAATGAATTTATTCACTGCTTTGCTAATGCATATGCTCTAATCACTAATACCCATATGGATGGCTTCTCTTAGACATGGTGACACTAAGTAATGTTGATGTCTTCCTAGATACAAATGTTGCAGATCCAACTGGAACAATATATTTTACCTGTGATTATGCCTCATGGTTCCAGACATTATCGACTAAACTACCCTTCTGACACATAATACGAGTTTAATCACCATTTCCTCTTTTCCTTTCTCCTTCCCTGTTAATGAAGACTAAAAAGGCACACGCTGTCTTTTTGCATAATCTTGAAAAATAGCAAGTAATATATATTTATGGTAGAAAAATAGGAAAAGAGGGCTTTCAGAATTTGATAAGTTGAGTTTCTGGCTTTCTCTTCAAAATGTGCACCAGAGAAACTAGAGGAGTGAGACAGAAGCAGAGATCCAAAGAACTAAGCAGAAAGGCAGAGAAACCCTGTGGTGGAGTAAGAGTGGGGCCAGTCTGGGGTTAAGGGCAGCTGCAATAGCAGCGGGAGCCAGGTGGGAGATAGATGACTTCATGCTTCTGCCCTGGGAGAGTTGTTATCTCCCTAGGGCCACTGCAGTCAGAATTGACAGCAGCAACACAGACTGCCCAGGGGCTACTGATGAATAATCCAAGGCATGAAAAAGTCTTGCTAATGGCAAGAGGCTGATAGAAATGGTGTGGGTGCCTGGCTATCCTTGGGCATCAGTTCTTTACCCACTCACTTCCCCTACAAATCTGCAGGGCTGGTGAGTAACAGATGAAGAAGCCTGTTTCCTCCAAGTGGGATTTCTTTCAAAGAATTAAAGTGAATTCCTGAATAGAGCAGTCTGATGGGGAGTGATGCAAATAAGAGGGTTCATTCTTTCTCTGTCTTTATACTTATTAGAAGGGACCTAAACAAACATCTCATCTTTGCCTTCCCTGTAGAATATGACCAGATAGAGGAATTGATACCTTTTAAGAACTGCAATCTTCCCAGCCCGTGTAACCAGATACCCACAGGGGTCTAAACAATGAAAACAAACCTAATATCCTCAGAGAGATATGGAGAAACATCGATAATGAGAAGCAAGATCAGGAAGAAGTCATTAAAAAGTCCCAGTAATGTTGCAGAAACCAGTACTCAAGAAACCAAGCACCACACTTGGAGATTTGGAGAACTCAGGTTTATTAAGCCAGCGGGCCCAGAGGAGTTAACACTCCAAGCTCTGAGCCCCAAACAAAGGGATTACAGGGTTTTTATAGACAGGCTGTAATGGGCAACATTAGCTGTTAACAGGCTGGTTTAAACTAAGGGGTTTTGCACGTGTGGGAACAGCAGTCAAGATGGGGAGGGGGATGCCTGGCCTGGACAGGCATGATTAAGCAGGTTTGCAGGGGCTGGGCAATTGCAAAGAGCAGGACAAGGGTGAGTGAGATAAACTCCAGTTCCTAGTATTGCAAGTCCCCACTTTCTGGGACTACGTGACCTACGTGATCTAGACTTTGCAAGAGGCAAGCTGAGTTACAGAGGCAGAAGGAGAAAGAGGTTATGTAAAATTTTAACTTTTCCTCTTCAGTAAGAGTGAAAAATGGAAGAGTTGAAGAACACAAGAGTAAGTAGCAGGATAAATACAAATAAGGAAGAAATTAGTAACCTGGAAGGTGTGGTTGAGGAATTTATTCTGAAGAGAACAGGAAAGGGTAAAGAGATAAAAAAAAATAAGTAATAATAACAAAAAACAAGAAGGAAAGAAGTAGAAATGCCAACATGTGGAACATAGTCCAAGAAGAAAAGAAAATATGGAGGAGAGGAAATATTTGAGAAAAGAATGACAATAAATTTCTCAAAAAAATTCAGATTGAATGTGCCTAATGAATAGGGAAGGGAAAAATCTACACCTTTTGACTTTAAAGTGAAATTTGATAAATCACAGATTATAGGAGAATTCTGAGTGTTTCCATGTAGAAAGTGGAGAGTAGCTATTCAAGAAAAAATAAGACTACAAGTGACTCAGGGAGAGAGAAAATAAGGCAATGAGCAGTAGAGATTCACTTACTGTATAGCAGAGACTTACACAACATTGTAAAGAAATTATATTCCAAAAAGAAAAAAATAAATAAACCATAATGGAAAAGAATATGAAAAAGAATATATATATATATATATATATATGAATAACTGAGTCACTTTTATATACAGCAGAAATCAGCACAAATTTGTAAATCAGGACTTCCTTGGTGGTGCAGTGAGTGGGACTCCATTTGCTAATGCAGGGGATAGAGGTCAATCCTTGGTCCTGGAAGATTCCGTATGCCCCAGAGCAACTAAGATTGTGTGCCACAACTACTGATTCCGTGCTCTAGAGCCTGGAAGGTGCAACTACTGAGCCTCTGTGGTGTAACTGCTGAAGCCCATGTGCCCTAGAGCCTGTGCTCCGCAACAAGAGAAGCCACCACAATGAGACGCCCACACACCACAGTGAAGAGCAGCCCCTGCTCACCGCAACTAGAGAATGCCCTCACAGAAATGAAGATCCAGTGGAACCAAAAACATAATAAAAAAATGAAGCAACATTTAAAAACTTTGTAAGTCAACTATACTTAGAAAAACTTAAAAAAGGAGGAACACGTTCTGAGCTCCAAGCAATGTGAGGCTGGGAACCCCGTGCTGAAGCTGCTGGGACTGGTCTCAGGAATATCAAGATAATTGCTGTTGGAGGGCATTTAATGTTTTATTAGGCTTGGAAAAAAGCTGAGTGCTGGAGAATTGATGCTTTTGAACTGTGGGTGTTGGAAAAGACTCTTGAGAGTTCTTTGGACTGCAAGGAGATCAAAGCAGTCAATCCTAAAGGAAATCAGCCCTGAATAGTCATTGGAAAGACTGATGCTGAAGCTGAAGCTCAAATACTTTGGCCACCTGATGTGAAGAACTGATTTCTTAGAAAAGACCCTGATGCTGGGAAAGGTTGAAGGCAAAAGGAAAAGGGGACAACAAAGATGAGATGGTTGGATGGCATCACCAACTTGATGGACATGAGTCTGAGCAAGCTTTGGGAGTGGGTGATGGACAGGGAAGCATGGTATGCTGCAGTTCATGGGGTTGCAAAGAGTCGGACATGACTGAGTAGCTGAACAACAACTGATTATCGGAGCACATAGAACAATGTTACTTTTTAAGATGACCGTTGAACATATATTCACAACTGCAGTTTTTGGCTGGCTTTGGGCATTTTATAAGCTTTAACTAAATTTCCTTAATCTCTTCTTCCTGTTTTTGAGAGACTATAGTTGTAAAACCAAAAACTCCAAATTTTAATTTCTCTCAAGAAACCTCTAAACTTTTTCAATATGATTGTACCATTCTACATTTTACTTAGTGAATTAGTCTAGGTTGTCCACAGCACAAGAATAGATAGGATATGTGTCTGCGTATGTGTGTGTGTGTGTGTGTGTATGTTTAGAGATTCATCATAAGATATTGGCTCTCATGCTTATGAAGGCTGAGAAATCCTGAGATATGCTGTGGGCAAGCTGGAGACCCAGGAGAACTGTATAAGGTTCCAGTCCAACACCGAAGGCCTGAGAACCAGGAGAATCAAATGTGTCAGTAGGAACTGACAAAACCAGGAAACTTGAAACCCCAGAAGAGCTGATGTTTCAGTTTGAGTCCAAGGGCAGGAGAAGCCCAATGTCTCAGATCAGTCAGGCAGGCCTTATTCAAGGAGGATCAGCTCTTTTTGTTCAATTCATGCCTTCAACTGATTGAATGAGGGCCACCCACATTAGGGAGGGCAATCTTACACAGTCTACCAATTCAAATGTTAACTCATCTAAAACACCTGCATCACAGACACACTCAGATTTGTTTGGACCAAATCTCTGGGCACCCTGTGGCCCAGTCACACTGACACATAAAATCAATCATCATATCTAGTATCAACAATCTACGAGAGTTCCAGCTGCTTTACTCTAACACTTGGCAATATCAGTACTTTTACTTTTAGTCATTCTGGTGGGTATGTGCTGCTATCTCCTTGGGTTTTCATTAGCACTTTTCCTGGGAACCACTGATGTTGAGCATTAGCCATTCATATACTTTCATTTGTGAAGTATCTGTTCAAGTCTTTTGTTCATTTTCATTAGGTTTCATTAAGGTGCAAGGGTTCTTTATATTTTCTGAATGTAAGACCTTTGTCAGATACGCACATTCTGAAAATTTTCTTGTCATACCTATATATGTGTCTGTGTGTATATGTTTCTTAATATTCGTGTGTATGTATATCTATGAGTGTATGCATATCTGTGTTTATATAGCTCTTTTCCTATCATTTTAGTGGCATTTTGGGAGGTGGCAGTGAATAAATGCATATGTTATTTGACATATCTTGTTCCAATCTGTAATTGATTCTTTATCTCTGCTCTTTAGTGCTTATCACACTCTATGTAGAGCATATGTCACATTACATTACTGTGATTTACGTGTTTACTGGGCTCTGGGCTCGTAAAGGGTAAGACTGGATCTTTATCTTTGTATTCCCAGTGACTAGCATAGACCTTGGCAGTTATTCTGCAACTTAGTAAATTGAAACATGGACACCCCTTATCTTGGGAGAAGATGGGATTTTGATGGTGCACTCTAGGACCCTTTTTCTTTCCCTTTGTCATTGAATTAGAATATATATTTTTTGGAAACTTTAATTGGAAATATAAAGTGTGAAAAGTCTGAGTGTATTTTGCAAAGCCTTCTCTAATTAAACAGAAATGAGCTTCCAATTACAGTAGCAGTCTGCAAACTCTCTGTAAAGGGGTGGAGGATAAATATTTTCAGCTTCTTGCTCAAGCAGTCTCTGTCACAACTCTGCGACTCTGCTGTCATAGTGTGCGGGCAGTCACAGATGATACAGAAATGAAGGAATGGGTGAGGCTGTGTTTGAATAAAACCTTATTTGTAAAACAGGCAGCATATTGAGTCTGGCCCACAGTCTGTAGTTTCAGTCAGTTCAGTTCAGCCTCTCAGTTGTGTCCTACTCATTGCGACCCCATGAACTGCAGCACGCCAGGCCTCCCTGTCCATCACCAACTCCCAGAGTCCACCCAAACCCATGTCCATTGTGTCAGTGATGCCATCCAACCAAATCATCCTCTGTCGTCCCTTCTCTTCCTGCCCTCAATCTTTCCCAGCATCAGGGTCTTTTCCAATGAGTTGGCTCTTTGCATCAGGTGGCCAAAGTATTGGAGCCTCAGCTTCAACATCAGTCCCTCCAATGAACACCCAGGACTGATCTCCTTTGGATCTCCTCGTAGTCCAAGGGACTCTCAAGAGTCTTCTCCAACACCACAGTTCAAAAGTATCAATTCTTCTGCGTTTAGCCCTCTTTATAGCCCAACTCTCACATTAATACATGACTACTGGAAAAACCATAGCCTTGACTAGACAGACCTTTGTTGGCAAAGTAATGTCTCTGCTTTTTAATTTGCTGTCTAGGTTGATCATAACTTTCCTTCCAAGGAGCAAGCATCTTTTAATTTCATGGCTGCAGTCACCATCTGCTCCACCATCTGGAGCCCCCAAAAATAAAGTCTGACACCGTTTCAACTGTTTCCCCCTCTATTTCCCATGAAGTGATGGGACTGGATGCCATGATCTTAGTTTTCTGAATGTTGAGCTTTAAGCCAACTTTTTCACCCTCCTCTTTCACTTTCATCAAGAGGCTATTTAGTTCTTCTTCACTTTCTGCCATAAGTGTGGTGTCATCTGCATATCTGAGGTTATTAATATTTCTCCCTGAAATCTTGATTCCAGCTTGTGCTTCTTCCAGCCCAGTTTCTCATGATGTACTCTGCATATAAGTTAAATAAGCAGGGTGACAATATACAGCCTTGACGTACTCCTTTTCCTACATGGAACCAGTCTGTTGTTCCATGTCCAGTTCTAACTGTTGCTTCCTGACCTGTATACAGGTTTCTCAAGAGGCAGATTAGGTTGTCTGGTATTCCCATCTCTTTCAGAATTTTCCAGTTTATTGTGATCCATATACAGTCTGTAGTTTACTGACCCCCAAACCAGAGGAACATTGGGTGAACCTTAACATTCAGGCATGAATGATCCTTGAGGTGTTCATACCTCCAATAGGTACTTAGTTTAACTACTTCTCCAATCCTTTTTCCAGTGGTAGAATATATTTTCCCTGTATATTTTGCAATTTTTGTCTGGTCATGAAAATGTGCCTCTTAGATCTCCAGAGAGTGTTATCAACCAGTGGCCCTAGATGCCACCTTCTGATATCCACTCCCATGTTGTTTGCAATGGGCTAATCCCAGACAGAGACTGAGCACAGCAGAGGTAGTGGGACAAGCTCATACCCTGGAAATACAGGACTCTATTGACTGGTGAACGAAGAACTTCTCTGACAGCCCAGCTGAACTTCCTTAACTGTCACTGCCTTGTAAGATTTTTCCAACCAAACTTCTTTCCAACCATTCCCCTTCACCTCCATTGCAGTTCAATGACTCTGCCCCCCATTTCCAGCTCTGTCTCTGTTTCATCTCACAGGTATGTTCCTGAATTTGGTTTCTTCATTTTCAAGCACCCCTGACCAAATTAAACTGTTTATTTTGTGCTTTGCAGACTCAATTATCACAGAATGGGTTGATATTTGCTACAATGTCATAAAGAGAATTTGAAAGAAAGAAAGGGTGGAGAAGGAATGTAAAAAAAATATTTAAAGATGAAAAGTGGACAGTGAGATGTCAATTGACTGGGTAGACCGGGGCATTAGGAGGGCATTTCCTCCTAAATGTCTACAGATAGGGTTCGTGAAGATAAGCAAGTTAACACTTTGCACAGACTCTGAGAAAGACTGAGACTCAGGGGTGAGTGGAAGGCAAGATTGAAGTTAAAATTCAAGGAAATAATACCCCAGAGTCTCTGGCCACAGGAACTCCCAGGCACAGTGGAGGGTGGGTGTCAAGTGATGAATTCAAGGTTGTCCAGGGAGGGTGTACACTGAGTGGTGAGACTTCCAGCCTCCTCTTTGTTTTGCTCCCAGACCACCAGCTGCCAAGCATTAACCTGCAGACTAGATAAAGCTAGAGAATTCTCTTAGTCCTGGAAGGATACTGATATTTTCAGGTTATTCAACTGAAGTCTGAGTTGGTGCCCTTCACTCCAGAGACATTCAAAAGGTCTGTCCATGCACCTAGAGTTTCTGACCCACTTTTTCATTCCTTATTTGGACATAAGACTTGACAGACAAAGACCATTCAACATTTTGGGAAAGCTTCCTACAAGAAAGGCAAAGACAAAGGCAACTAATTATATAACTAAACAGAAGACTTCATAGGAAACCAAGAAATAAGAGAGTAGAAGAGACTTTATAAAAGGGAACATATTGCTTCTGTGAAACAAGAACAAGATGATACAGGAAAAGAATAATCAGAACATAAGAGAGAGACTTTGAGATTTAATAATATGATCTTCCACCTTCAAAACAACAAATAAAAAATCAAAAAGAGGAGTGGCAGGTAATAATAAGGAAATTATCCAGAAAATAAAATGAAAAATTAAATGAAAGATGATCAGGTGTTTGAGTATCTAACTAAGTGGAATTTTGGAAAGAAAGAGCCAGTAAAACTATGGATAGAAAATTATCTAAAAAATGATATAAGACATTTCCAATAATGGAAAGCCCGAGTCTAGCATCAAGAGTAAAAAAGACACTGAGATATCTATCATGAAATTTCAGAACACCAAGGATGAAGAAAAGATCCATCAGGTGCCCCAAAGAGAGAAACTAGATCACCATCAATGGGTTGGAACTCACATGAGACTGGAATTTGCAACTGTGTTTGCTTGAAGAGAGTGGAACAATGTTCCAGGAAGGCATTTTGCCAAAATAAACCTCCAAACACTTAAAATTGATTATGAAACCCTTGCTAAAGTTTTTCAATTATTTCCCATCACAAGGGGTCAGAGTCTATGATCCTGGGAAGGGTGTATCAGATCATCTAGAATCTGAATCCAGGTGTCTTCCACATGTTTCTCATTACCTGTTAAACACAGGAAACTGAGGTTATTACAGAAGACAAGTTATTTGTCCAACATTTCCCTGAATATCTTGTTCATGTCCATATCTGTTGGTGTTGTTGTTCAGTTGCTCTGTCATGCCCAGTTCTTTGATACCCCATGGATTGTAGTACGCCAGGCTTCCCTGTCCTTCGCCATCTCCTGGAGCTTGCTCAAACTCAAGGCCTTTGAATCGGTAATGCCATCCAACATCTCGTCCTTTGTCATCCCCTTCTTTTCCTGCCTTCAATCTTTCCCAGCATCAGAGTCTTTTCTAATGAGTCAGCTCTTCACATCAAGTGGCCAAAGGATTGGAGCTTCAGCTTCAGCATCAGTCCTTCCAATCAATAGTGAAAAAAGTGAAAGTGAAAGTTGTTCAGTCATGCCCTACTCTTTGCGACCCCATGGACTATACAGCCCATGGAATTCTCCAGGCCGGAATACTGGTGTGGGTATCCTTTCCCTTCTTCAGCAGATCTTCCCAACCTAGGGATTGAACCCAGGTCTCCTACATTGCAGACAGATTCTTTACCAGCTGAGCCACAAGGGAAGCACAAGCATACTTGGGGGGTAGCCTATCCCTTTTCCAGCAGATCTTCCTGACCCAGGAATTGAACCAGGGTCTCCTGCATTGCAGGTGGATTCTTTACCAACTGAGATATCAAGGAAGCCTACCAATGAATAATACTCAGGACTTATTTCCTTTAGGATTGATTCCTTTTGATCTCCTTGCAGTCCAAGGGACTCTCAAGAGATTTCTCCAGCACCACAATTCAAAGGCATCAATTCTTTGAAGCTTAGCTTTCTTTATAGTCCAACTCTCACACCCATACACGACTGCTGGGAAAACCACAGCTTTGACTATACAAACCTTTGTCAGCAAAGCATCCATATCCATATCTTTAGGTCCATATCTTTTTTTTTTTTTTTTAAACTTTACATAATTGTATTAGTTTTGCCAAATATCGAAATGAATCCGCCACAGGTATACATGTGTTCCCCATCCTGAACCCTCCTCCCTCCCCCCTCCCCATACCATCCCTCTGGGTCGTCCCAGTGCACTAGCCCCAAGCATCCAGTATCGTGCATCGACCCTGGACTGGCAACTCCTTTCTTACATGATATTTTACATGTTTCAATGTCATTCTCCCAAATCTTCCCACCCTCTCCCTCTCCCACAGAGTCCATAAGACTGTTCTATACATCAGTGTCTCGTACACTTTTGCTGTCTCGTACACTGGGTTATTGTTACCATCTTTCTAAATTCCATATATATGTCTTAGTATACTGTATTTATGTCTTTCCTTCTGGCTTACTTCACTCTGTATAATAGGCTCCAGTTTCATCCACCTCATTAGAACTGATTCAAATGTATTCTTTTTAATGGCTGAGTAATACTCCATTGTGTATATGTACCACTGCTTTCTTATCCATTCATCTGCTGATGGGCATCTAGGTTGCTTCCATGTCCTGGCTATTATAAACAGTGCTGTGATGAACATTGGGGTACATGTGTCTCTTTCCCTTCTGGTTTCCTCACTGTGTATGCCCAGCAGTGGGATTGCTGGATCATAAGGCAGTTCTACTTCCAGTTTTTTAACTGTTCTCCATAGTGGCTGTACTAGTTTGCATTCCCACCAACAGTGTAAGAGGGTTCCCTTTTCTCCACACCCTCTCCAGCATTTATTATTTGTAGACTTTTGGATCGCAGCCATTCTGACTGGTGTGAAATGGTACCTCATAGTGGTTTTGATTTGCATTTCTCTGATAATGAGTGATGTTGAGCATCTTTTCATGTGTTTGTTAGCCATCTGTATGTCTTCTTTGGAGAAATGTCTATTTAGTTCTTTGGCGCATTTTTTGATTGGGTCGTTTATTTTTCTGGAGTGGAGCTGTAGGAGTTGCTTGTATATTTTTGAGATTAGTTGTTTGTCGGTTGCTTCATTTGCTATTATTTTCTCCCATTCTGAAGGCTGTCTTTTCACCTTGCTAATAGTTTCCTTTGATGTGCAGAAGCTTAAAATGAACTGAACCCACAACACCCACAACAAAACCAAGAAAGTCCTAGATATATTTTTATTATTTTTATGATCATTCTTCCCTTTTTTTTAATTAAAAAAAATTTTAAGTCCTCTATTGTTCCTTTAATTTTCACTTTTATAACCTATTACTTTGCCCAAAAAAAGACCCTATTTTTTTCTTCTTCAGCAAACTTCATATATATATATTTTATAATTTTTTGACCTTGTTTTTTTTTTTCTTCTTTTCTTTAACATTGTATTTTTGAAATTCCAAACTCTACTCTAGATTTTTAATTTTCGCTTTTTGGTATTGTTATCAACTTTGTACCTATAGTTTTTTTTATATAATTTCTGTGACTTTTTTTTTTTCTTCTTCTCTGTTTCTTTCTCTTCTTCTTTTATATAACATTGTATATCTGAAATTCCAAACTCTACTCTAGATTTTTAATTTATGCTTTTTGGTATTTGATATCAATTTTGTACCTGTATTTTCTTTATAATTTTTGTGACATTGTTTGTTTTTGTTTGTTTGTTTTCTCTCTTTATTTTTCTTCTTCTTTTTTTTTAACATTGTATTTTTGAAATTCCAAACTCTACTCTAGATTTTTAATTTATGCTTTTTGGTATTTGATATCAATTTTGTACCTGTATTTTCTTTATTTTTGTGACATTGTTTGTTTTTGTTTGTTTGTTTTCTCTCTTTATTTTTCTTCTTCTCCTTTTTTTTTTTAACATTGTATTTTTGAAATTCCAAACTCTACTCTAGATTTTTAATTTTTGCTTTTTGGTATTAGTTATCAATTTTGTACCTGTACTTTCTTTATAATTTTTGCGACCTTGTTTGTTTTTGTTTGTTCGTTTTTTCTCTCTTTCTTTTCCTTCTTCTTTTCTTTAACATCATATTTTTGAAATTCCAAACTCTACTCTAGATTTTTAATTTTTGCTTTTATGTATTTGTTACCAATTTTGTACCTTTAAGAACCCAATCTTCAGGACCCATTTTTCACTAGGGAGTGAGATTACTGGCTTGACTGCTCTCTCTCCCTTTGGACTCTCCTTTTTCTCCACCAGGTCGCCTGTGTCTCCTCCCTAACCCCTCTCTACTCTACCCAACTCTGTGAATTTCTGTGTGTTCCAGACGGTGGAGAACACTTAGGGAACTGATTACTGGCTGGATCTGTCTCCCTCCTTTTCATTCCCCCCTTTTATCCTTCTGGCCACCTCTGTCACCTTCCTCCTTCTTCTCTTCTCTGTATAACTCCGTGAACATCTCTCAGTGGTCCAGTTGTGGAGTGCACATAAGGAAGTGATTACTGGCTAGCCCACTCTCTCCACTATTGATTCACCTCATCTCATTTGGGTCACCTCTAACTCCCTCCTCCCTCTTCTCTTCTCCATGTAACCCTGTGAACCTCTCTGAGTGACCCTCACCATAGAGAAACTTTTCATCTTTAATGTAGATATTTTATCAATGGTGCTGTATAGAAGGAGAAGTTTTGAAACTACTGTAAAAATAGGTCCATATCTTTATCCTTTTTTTAAGCCTGAGGAAAGGCTTGGAGTGTTGTAGACCTTTTCTTGTTGTCTAATGCCCAGTTCAAATGTCACCACCTCTTTCTTGAAGCTTTCCCTTCACATTCAGTAACAGAAAAAGGGTATATGGATGAAATCAATTAGATGAAAATAGGATTAGCTTGTGGAATTTGTGCCCCTCTTCCTATCCAAATTAGGCAGAATTAATCACTCTGCCATGCTTCCATTGTGTGAAAAATCAGATCAGATCAGTCACTCAGTCGTGTCCGACTCTTTGCGACACCATGAATCGCAGCACGCCAGGCCTCCCTGTCCATCACCAACTCCCGGAGTTCACTCAGACTCACATCCAAGGAGTCAGTGATGCCATCCAGCCATCTCATCCTCTGTCGTCCCCTTCTCCTCCTGCCCCCAATCCTTCCCAGCATCAGAGTCTTTTCCAATGAGTCAACTCTTCGCATGAAGTGGCCAAAGTACTGGAGTTTCAGCTTTAGCATCATTCCTTCCAAAGAAATCCCAAGGCTGATCTCCTTCAGAATGGACTGGTTGGATCTCCTTGCAGTCCAATGGACTCTCAAGAGTCTTCTCCAACACCACAGTTCAAAAGCATCAATTCTTTGGTGCTCAGCCTTCTTCACACTCCAACTCTCACATCCATACATGACCACAGGAAAAACCATAGCCTTGACTAGACGGACCTTTGTTGGCAAAGTAATGTCTCTGCTTTTGAATATGCTATCTAGGTTGGTCATAACTTTCCTTCCAAGGAGTAAGCGTCTTTTAATTTCATGGCTGCAGTCACCATCTGTAGTTATTTTGGAGCCTGGAAAAATAAAGTCTGACACTGTTTCCACTGTTTCCCCATCTATTTCCCATGAAGTGGTGGGACCGGATGCCATGATCTTCGTTTTCTGAATGTTAAGCTTTAAGCCAACTTTTTCACTCTCCACTTTCACTTTTATCAAGAGGCTTTTGAGTTCCTCTTCACTTTCTGCCATAAGGGTGATGTCATCTGCATATCTGAGGCTATTGATATTTCTCCCGGCAATCTTGATTCCAGCTTGTGTTTCTTCCAGTCCAGCGTTTCTCATGATGTACTCTGCATATAAGTTAAATAAACAGGGTGACAATATACAGCCTTGACGTACTCCTTTTCCTATTTGGAACCAGTCTGTTGTTCCATGTCCAGTTCTAACTGTTGCTTCCTGACCTGCATATAGGTTTCTTAAGAGGCAGATCAGGTGGTCTGGTATTCCCATCCCTTGAAGAATTTTCCATAGTTTATTGTGAACCTAATGTCTAATATCATCACAGTATAGTAATTTGGAGCCTGATGGGCTGCCGTCTCTGGGTCATACAGAGTCAGACACGACTGAAGTGACTTAGCAATAGTAATTTGAATATGATTTTTATCTTCCTCACACCATTTTAAACTCCTTGAAGGCACGGTCCATGTTTAGTCAGTTTTGCATCACAATCCCTAGCTTTGTGCGTGCATGAATTGGTACTCAGTAAATATTACTTAAATTGTAATGAACTCGTAAGCATCTAAAGTGAAAAACAGAACAAAACAGCCACAGTAGGGCTTATAGGTCGTCTCTGAAATCTTTCCCAGTATGGTCACTGGTACACGGTTGCTTGGGCTTCCCAAGGGGCACAGTGGTAAAGAATCTGCCTGCCAATGAAAGAGACACAGGAGATGCAGTTTCCATTCTTGGGTGGGGAAGATTCCCTGAAGTAGGAAATGACAATCTGCTCCAGTAATTTTGCTTGGAGAATCTCATGGACAGAGGAGCCTGGTGGGCTACAGTCCATGGGGTCACAAGGAGTCGGACTCGACTGAGTGACTAAGCATGCACACAGGTAGTTGGTTGGTAGATTGATGTGGAAATTCTCTGATCCGTGAACACTACCTGTTCCTTGTGTATATGTGTTAGTCACTTGTGTCCAACTCTTTGTGACCCCAGGGTCTGTCCATGGAATTCTCTAGGCAAGAATACTGGAGAGGGTTGCCATTTCCTTCTCCAACATGTCCTTTATTTATTAACCAATGTGCTACATCAACTAACCAGGATGAGGTGAAGGGATCTACAAACCTTTCAAAAGATGTGCATGTATTCCCTTCAATACAGAGTGCTAGAGATGGATCACATTTTCCCCTTGTGCTTATCCTACCAAAAGTATTGCTGTAGGAAGGAAAATGTTCAGTATGAGAACAAGGGTATAAGCATGAGATCAGTTAAATGAAAACGTGGTCAACTTATGGAATTTTATAAATATTATGTATCTTTATAAAAACAGTATAATTTCCTCCTGCTTGGCATAGTTATAATTCAAGCATCACAGATATCAAAGAATTTACAAAACAACAGGTACATTTATTTTGGGGGCAGTTGCTCTGAAATTTCAAATGATAGGGAATGTGCCAACTTCTAACAAGAATAAACTTTGATAAAATGCAAATGAAAAATGAATTCCGTTTTCTAAATACAGATTTTTTTTTTTTTAAAACATGGGCTATTTTCTTCAACTGTTGAACAGCACCATGTTTGAGAAAAGACAGTTAATTTAAAACATAAAGGGAAAATTGATAGAATTGTTAATGGAAAATGGAAGATTATAGCTTTCAGTGACATGTTAGACAAGCGTATTTAAACAATTTCAAAGTACTTTTCCCCCCACAGGATCGCTCATGTCTCATTCCTCAGTCATCAGTATGTTTAATTCATTCCAGAGGCTTCTGATTAGTTGTTCATCTTTTTGCAGCCACGTAGCTTTATTGTGATAAGTGAAATGTATCTTTTCTAATGACATGAAAAACAGCTCTCAGTAATGCCCATATGATGATGTATATCACAGTGATTAATCTAAGCTACATTTCAGGAGATGAGAGTCTGACCGAGTAGCCAGGACACCAGGGATGAGCTTTTCAAATAGCCAAGCGTTAGTGTCTATGTCTGTATCACTTCAGTTCAGTTCAGTTGCTCAGTTGTGTCCAACTCTTTGTGATTCCATGGACTGCAGCATACCAGGCCTCCCTGTCCATCACCATCTCCTGGAACTTACTCAAACTCATATCCATTGAGTTGGTAATGCCATCCAACCACCTCATCCTCTGTTGTCCCCTTCTCTTCCTGCCTTCAATCTTTCCCAGCATCAGGGTCTTTTCACATGAGTCAGTTCTTTCAAATGAGTCAGTTCTTCACATCAGGTTGTCAAAGTATTGGAGTTTCAGCTTCAGCATCAATCCTTCCAATAACACTCAGGACTGCTTTCCTTTAGGATGGACTGGTTGGATCTCCTTGCAGTCCAAGGCACTCTCAAGAGTCTTCTCCAACACCACAGTTCAAAAGCATCAATTCTTCCGTGCTCAGCCTTCTTCACAGTCCAACTCTCACATCCATACATGACCACAGGAAAAACCATAGCCTTGACTAGACGGACTTTTGTTGGCAAAGTAATGTCTCTGCTTTTGAATATGCTGTCTAGCTTGGTCATAACTTTCCTTCCAAGGAGCAAGTGTCTTTTAATTTCAAGGCTGCAGTCACCATCTGCAGTGATTTTGGAGCCCCCCCAAAATACAGTTTGACACTGTTTCCACTATTTCACCATCTATTTGCTATGAAGTGATGGGACCAGATGCCATGATCTTAGTTTTCTGAATGTTGAGCTTTAAGCCAACCTTTTCACTCTCCTCTTTAAAGAGGCTCTTTAGTTCTTTGCTTTCTGCCATAAGGGTGGTGTCATCTGAATATCTGAGGTTATTGATATTTCTCCTGGCAATCTTGATTCCAGCTTGTGCTTCATCCAGCCCAGCGTTTCTCATGATGTACTCTAAATATAAGTTAAATAAGCAGAATGACAATATATAACCTTGATGTACTCCTTTCCCGATTTGGAATCAGTCTGTTGTTCCATGGCCAGTTCTAACTGTTGCTTCCTGACCTGCATACAGATTTCTCAGGAGGCAGGTCAGGTGGTGTGGTATGCCCATATCTTTCAGAATTTTCTACAGTTTATTGTGATCCACACAGTCAAAGGCTTTGGCATAGTCAACAAAGCAGAAATAGATATATTTCTGGAACTCTCTTGCTTTTTCAATAATTCAGCAGATGTTGGCAATTAGATCTCTGGTTCCTTTGCCTTTTCTAAATCCATCTTGAGCATCTGGAAGTTCATGGTTCACGTATTATTCAAGCCTGGCTTGGAGAATTTTGAGCATTACTTTGCTAGCGTGTGAGATGAGTGCAATTGTGCAGTAGTTTAAGCATTCTTTGGCATTGCCTTTCTTTGGGATTGGAATGAAAACTGACCTTTTCCAGTCCTGTGTGAAAACCACTGCTGAATTTTCCAAATTTGCTGGTATATTGAGTGCAGCACTTTCACAGCATCATCTTTTAGGATTTGAAATAGCCTACTGGAATTCTATCACCTCCACTAGCTTTGTTCTTAGTGATGCTTGCTATGGCCCACTTGACTTCATATTCCAGGATGTCTAGCTCTAGGTGAGTGATCACACCATCATGGTTATCTGGGTCAGGAATATCCATTTTGTATAGTTCTTCTGTGTATTCTTGCCACTTCTTCTTAATATCTTCTGCTTCTGTTAGGTCCACACCCTTTCTGTCCTTTATTGTGCCCATCTTTGCATTAAATGTTCCCTTGGTATCTCTAATTTTCTTGAAGATATCTCTGGTCTTTCCCATTCTATTGTTTTCCTCTATTTCTTTGCACCAATCACTGCAATATGTATATACTTGTGTTTTAAAGCAGGGAATATGTGCCCTATAATATATAAAACATACCTTGTTTTACACAAGTACCATGTCCCTCAAATGAGTGAAGAATTGCACCAAGTGGCTGGAGTAGACCCAGGCAAGGCATCTAAGTGGCAGGGATACTTATCAGTTAGAAATAACTTGCTGAAGGCAGTGAGAATTTCTGCTTTGAGGACCCAAGGGTTGTGCTGTGTGAGTTCTAGGGTTTTACTGGATGAGTTTGTCAGTATCATCTTTACAGGATCCTTCCTTTAGGAGGTCAACAGGTGGCTTCCAGGAGGTGGTTGACTTCCTGCACTGTACCACATGGAATTTTAGAGGAAGGTTGGATTGCCTCTGGAGAAGAAAGGTGGATCCAGGAGTGATTCCCAAAGCTGGTGGGAGTACCAAAAGCAACATCAAATCCTCTGAAATTGATCCAAATCATTGTCCCAGTCTGTCCATCTTTAGTGCTGCTGTCCTAGCCAAAAACTGTCCCTTCACATCCGAATAATCAAAAACAGCCTCTCGATCACGTTTCTATACTTCCTTTCTGGATTCCTTATGATCTTTTCTCCTCAGAGTAACCAGAGTGATAGTCTTAAAAATAAATAAAATAAATGATACTTAAAAATAGATAAAAGCACTTCCTTACTTAAAATCTCCCAGTGCCTTCCCATTTCACCAATAATGAAATCCAAATGCCTTGTGATGGCCTTCAGGACCCCAAGGATTCTGGCCTCTTGTACCTCTCAACATCATCTGTGACACTATTCTGTGACCACAGGGACTTTCCTGTGGGTCCTCCCCAGGGCTTCATGACGTGTTGTTCCCTTTGACTGGAATGTGCTTCTTGCAGGCTTGCCTTATATTCAAGTCCTTCCTCCTTCCTGTTATTTAGGGTTTAGCTCATATATCTTTCTTATTGTTGTTTATTTATTTTTGGCTGTGTTGGGTCTCTGTTGCTGCTGCATTTTTCTCTAGTTGCAGTCCACAGGCTTCTCATGGCTGTGGCTTCTCTTGTTATGCAGCACAGACTCTACGGCACTTGGGCTTCAATAGTTTCAGCTCCCAGGCTCTAGAGCACAGGCTCAATAGTTGTGGCGCATGGGTTCAGTTGCTCCTTGGCATGTGGGATCTTCCCAGATCAGGGATTGAAACTGTGTCTCCTACATTGGCAGGTAAATTCTTTACCACTGAGTCACCAGGGAAGCCCTAGCCCAGATATCTTGATCTAATCTAAATCACAACCCCACACCCCACCAACATCTCCCTCCATCACATCACCTTTCTAATTTTTTTCAAATATTTGCTATTACATTGTCTATCTATCTTAGTTGCTATTTATTTAGTTCAAGTTCAAGTGAAAGTTTCAAGTTTCAAGTGAAACTTGAACTCAAGAGTGTTTGACTTCCTGACCCCATATTTTTCCCCCTGTGTCCTGCCTCAGATTTCTGGGATAGAGAGCAGCTGAAAGGTTTTGGCAAAATGTGCAGTCTTTATCCTTTGCTAAGACTTCCTGTGTATAATTTCTATCTACTCACCTGTCATAATGAGGTGAGCAAGGGAATGAATGCCCTTCAGGAATATTCTTTTCTCTTTTCTTTACAGTCTAGGAAAGAGCTGGCTTAAGTAGTCCATGATGCATCCTTTTACAAGGACTATAATCTGACCCAACTCAATCATTAAAGCTGAGAGGATCTTCCAAATGAGAGGCTTAGCCCAGCTTTTTTGTACTGTGCTGGTGAAAGAAAATGGATAGGCTGGTTACGGGAGCTGGGAAGGAGTTTTTAAGGCTTTGCTCTTTCTAACAAAGGCTCCCTCCATCTGTCAGGTGGCCTGAACACGTTCCACTAGGAATTCCCTCGTGTCCTTGGTGCACACTGGGACCCTCCTTCTGGGGAGATAGGAAGGAGAACAGGAAAGGCACCTGTGCATATAAAAGGAGATGAGATGCAGGCGTAGACTACGAACACCAAGGGGGGAAAAGGGAGTGGGATGTGTTGGGAAATTGGAATTAATGTATATTCACTATTGATACTATGTATAAAATAGATGGGCTTCCCAGGTGGCTCGGTAGTAAAGAATCCACCTGTTTCTGTTGTAAGTTCATTGGTGTCTTACTTTAGATTCCACATATAAGTGGTATCATGTGTTATTTGTCTTTCTCTTTCTAACTTATTCCGCTTAGTATGGTCATCTAGGTCCATCCATGTTGCTGCAAAGGGCATTATTTCATTCTTTTTTTTTTTAATGGCTGAGTAACATTCCATTCCATTGTATATATGTACCACATCTTCTTCATACATTCATCTGTCAGTAGACATGTAAGTTGCTTCCCTGTCTTGGCTATTGTAAATAGTGCTGCTATGGACATTGGAGTGTATGTATGTTCTCAAACTAGATTTTTGGAATGATTTGTTATGCTGCTACAGTAGACAGTGGAAAAAGCTGTACCTGACAAGCAGTTTGATTCTGGCCAGTATCAAGATATCATATCAGCCTACCAGTAAACCATAGGCATCATTCCTCCTCAGTCAGCTGTCACAGGAAATAAGGGGACCTACATGTCATTTGAGAAAAGAATGTTATGGAAACAGAGGTAGTCACATGTGAGTCTGGGTCAACTGCTAATGCTAGTCACCTGTGCTTTCTGAGCCCACCTGGACCTGATCTCAAATATATCCTCTAAGTGAACAACACCTAGCTCAAAATTATACCTGCTCACATCTGAACCAGTGGTTCAGATGTTCAGAATCTACTGTGAAACTGTTTCGTAACAGTTCTTTGTCCCCAAGGAAATGGCATTGTTCCAGAACCTTAGAGTCTACTCAGAAACTGACCTATTACAGTTTTCCAGAGGTTCCACATAGCAGCTCCTTGTCAGCTGTGGTCACCCTCTAGGAAGCTGGAATCTGCTGGGTCACACTGTCTGAGAGTGAAGCTTGGGCCTGTTGCCAATCTCTCTTCAGCTCTGGGCACTACTTGAAACTGACAGCTTTTCAAGTCACCCATTAATGAACTGGAGAGTAATCCCAAATGAAGTATATATTGCCTCTGAAATCCAAAGAAGTGCACCAAGTTATAAGCGTCAAAATTAGTAGGAGAAGATGTAAGGTCCAACAGCTTGTTCTTTCAGTTTTGAGATGTCCTGGCTTGTCCCAGACCACTGAACTTCTCCAAACATCACCACTGTGGCACATCTTAGACATTTGGGAGGTTTACGTCTTATACTATGGAATGTATGTGTTTTGCCGGGGAATCCAAGGCACTCTCCACTTCCTGCTCCTGCTTAGGTCTGATTGGCATGATCACCCATCTATGGGTCAGTGGGACTTCCTGTGGCATGCCTAGATGACCTGAGCATCTGTAGATTTTATTACAAACAGAGCAGGAGAGGTCAACATAGCCTGTGGCAAGACAATGAATGTGTTCAAACTCCTGGTTTCAATTGACAGAGTTGGTATAATATGTTTTAGAGACATTGTCATCAACATGGCCAACATTTTAATGATGGTACTCAGTTTCAATGTTGTGAGAAATTCACACACTATGTGGAATGTCTTATTTTCTAATGAAGTCAGCTATATAAAATGTATAAGTAAATTTATTGATGAATTTTTATCTTTTATAAGTGGAATAGTCCATGGAACATACTGTTTCAAGAACTGTGCCTTGAAACATTTTCCAAAGATAAATAGTTTACATAAATACTTAAATGTTTTAAATATATTTATTTCCAAAGATAAACAGCTTTGATATAAATGTATTTTCAGGTTAAGGGAGAACAAAACCTCAGAAGATGGCTGAAACACGTGTTTATCAGATAAGAACCATATAAATTCTCCACAAAAGTAGTATAAATTCTTGCTATGGTTTTGGTATAGCTGAGAGGAAGGACACACAGGTATTTCTCCCGCCTTAAAGAAGATGAAATTGAGGCTATGATTAGCTTAGCCAGCTTAGTAAGGCAGTGACAAAATCCAGATCAGAAATGGGATCCTTATTTAATGCTCTTAATGAATGTTAAACAGAAAAACAAAATAATGCAATCTTGGTCCTAGACTTGTCATGAGGAAAATCTAAATTTGACCTTTGAGTACAGGCACCTAGACTGTTGATAATTAGATGCCTGATAGCTGACATGGGTTGACTGGCAGGTGTAACAGTCTTATATTTCTTTATTCAATTTCACCTCTAACTCCAAGAGCTTTCATTTGGAAATAGCTTGGCTGGTCAATGAGATGAGGATGGATTGGATTGCAAATCAGGCAGTACAGCCTCTGGATTTAAAAATACTGCTCTAAAGATCATCTTTGTGAGGCTTCTTTCCTGAGGCAGTGGTAGAGATTTCAATTCTAGGCAGTGCCTTGTGGAACCCACAGAGCATTTTGGGGATGAATTTGACCTTGTCCCTGGGGAAGCCATCGTCACATAGGAGGCAATCCTCTAATTCAGTCGTGGCTGCTTGCAAAGCACCGGCATCGACCGGTTAGATAGCTTGAGTGTTTGTGCTTGTGCTAAGAAGGGCTTTGCCTTAAGGTCATTGGTCTTTTTTTTTTTTTTTTAAGGGAAAGCTAGACAAAAATTGCATTATGTTTAAATACATCACTCAGTCTAGAGAAAGTAAATGACAGAAAGGAAAAAGCTTAATGACTAAGGAACTAGATCTGAATCCAGAGGCCCTTGCCTAGGCTTCAATTCATGCTCTGCCAGTTTTCGGCTGAATGACTCCGAGCTCTCTGGTTCTCTAAACTCGGTTTCCTCATCAGTAAATCAGGGATAATAACAGCATCCATCGGACAGTGCTGCTTTGGGAACCGAGCAAGATCACCCATGGAAGAGCAAAGCTGGTTACTCGACTGCTTTAAGAGCTCGGCAAGCATTTATTAGGCACAAACTGTGTTCTAAGCACGGGGTTCACAGACAGATAAATGAAAATCAGTATCTAGAAGAAAATGTGGGCAAATGAGTAGAAGGTGTGGCAATTATAGTGGGTGGTTTCTTGGGCCCCATGAAGCCTCACTGCCTCTGGAAGGATGAGCAGAGTTTCCTAGATGAAGGAGGTAGAGAAAGACATTTGGGGTGGAGAAACATTAAATGGCTCACATAATTTTTAAGGGGAATAAAACTCACCCTAAGTGTGGCTCTTCTACTTTAAAAACATTAATTTAACCAAAATCAATCAACCCACAATCTAGCTATGCTGTGTCCTGAGAATGAGGGGTGAGTGGAGAGAAAAGCTTCAGTGAGAAAAGACCTCATTCCACTAGACCAGGGTCTGGTTCAGTTCAGTTCAGTTCAGTTCAGTCACTCAGTCGTGTCCAACTCTTTGCGACCCCATGAATCGCAGCACGCCAGGCCTCCCTGTACATCAACAACTCCCGGAGTTTACTCAGACTCACGTCCAAGGAGTCAGTGATGCCATCCAGCTATCTCATCCTCTGTCGTTCCCTTCTCCTCCTGCCCCCAATCCCTCCCAGCATCAGAGTCTTTTCCAATGAGTCAACTCTTCACATGAGGTGGCCAAAGTACTGGAGTTTCAGCTTCAGCATCATTCCCTCCAAAGAAATCCCAGGGCTGATCTCCTTCAGAATGGACTGGTTGGATCTCCTTGCAGTCCAAGGAACTCTCAAGAGTCTTCCCCAGCACTACAGTTCAAAAGCATCAATTCTTTGGTGCTCAGCTTTCTTCACAGTCCAACTCTCACATCCATACATGACCACTGGAAAAACCATAGCCTTGACTAGACGAACCTTTGTTGACAAAGTAATGTCTCTGCTTTTGAATATGCTATCTAGGTTGGTCATAACTTTCCTTCTAAGGATAAAGAATCTTTTAATTTCATGGCTGCAGTCACCATCTGCAGTGATTTTGGAGCCCAGAAAAATAAAGTCTCACAGTGTTTCCACTGTTTCCCCATCTATTTCCCATGAAGTGATGGGACCAGATGCCATGATCTTCGTTTTCTGAATGTTGAGCTTTAAGCCAACTTTTTCACTCTCCACTTTCGCTTTCATCAAGAGGCTTTTTAGTTCCTCTTCACTTTCTGCCATAAGGGTGGTGTCATCTGCATATCTGGGCTTATTGATATTTCTCCCAGCAATCTTGATTCCAGCTTGTGCTTCATCCAGCCCAGTTTCTCATGATGTACTCTGCATAGAAGTTAAATAAACTAGGTGACAATATACAGCCTTGATGGACTCCTTTTCCTATTTGGAACCAGTCTGTTGTTCCGTGTCCAGTTCTAACTGTTGCTTCCTGACCTGCATATAGGTTTCTCAAGAGGCAGGTCAGGTGGTCTGGTATTGCCATCTCTTTCAGAATTTTCCACAGTTTATTGTGATCCACACAGTCAAAGGCTTTGGCATAGTCAAGAAAGCAGAAATAGATGTTTTTCTGGAACTCTCTTGCTTTTTCCATGATCCAGCAGATGTTGGCAATTTGATCTCTGGTTCCTCTGCCTTTTCTAAAACTAGCTTGAACATCAGGAAGTTCACGGTTCACATATTGCTGAAGCCTGGCTTGGAGAATTTTGAGCATTACTTTACTAGTGTGTGAGATGAGTGCAATTGTGTGGTAGTTTGAGCATTCTTTGGCATTGCCTTTCTTTGGGATTGGAATGAAAACTGACCTTTTCCAGTCCTGTGGCCACTGCTGAGTTTTCCGAATTTGCTGGCATGTTGAGTGCAGCACTTTCACAGCATCATCTTTCAGGATTTGAAAGAGCTCAACTGGAATTCCATCACCTCCACTAGCTTTGTTTGTAGTGATGCTTTCTAAGGCCCACTTGACTTCACATTCCAGGATGTCTGGCTTTAGGTCAGTGATCATCGTGATTATCTTTGTCATGAAGATCTTTTTTGTACTGTTCCGTGTATTCTTGCCACCTCTTCTTAATATCTTCTGCTTCTGTTAGGTCCATACCATTTCTGTCCTTTATCGAGCCCATTTTTCTTGAAATGTTCCCTTGGTATCTCTAATTTTCTTGAAGAGATCTCTAGTCTTTCCCATCCTGTTGTTTTCCTCTATTTCTTTGCATTGATCGCTAAGGAAGGCTTTCTTATCTTTTCTTGCTATTCTTTGGAACTCTGCATTCAGATGTTTATATCTTTCCTTTTCTCCTTTGCTTTTCGCTTCTCTTCTTTTCACAGCTATTTGTAAGGCCTCCCCAGACAGCCATTTTGCTTTTTTGCATTTCTTTTCCATGGGGATGGTCTTGATCCCTATCTCCTGTACAATGTCACGAACCTCAGTCCATAGTTCATCAGGCACTCTATCTATCAGATCTAGGCCCTTAAATATATTTCTCACTTCCACTGTATAATCATAAGGGATTTGATTTAGGTCATACCTGAATGGTCTAGTGGTTTTCCCTACTTTCTTCAATTTAATCCTGAATTTGGTAATAAGGAGTTCATGATCTGAGCCACAGTCAGCTCCCGGTCTTGTTTTTGTTGACTGTATAGAGCTTCTCCAACTTTGGCTGCAAAGAATATAATCAATCTGATTTCAGTGTTGACCATCTGGTGATGTCCATGTGTAGAGTCTTCTCTTGTGTTGTTGGAAGAGGGTATTTGCTATGACCAGTGCATTTTCTTGGCAAAAGTCTATTAGTCTTTGCCCTGCTTCATTCCATATTCCAAGGCCAAATTTGCCTGTTACTCCAGGTGTTTCTTGACTTCTTACTTTTTCATTCCAGTCCCCTATAATGAAAAGGACATCTTTTTTGGGTGTTAGTTCTAAAAGGTCTTGTAGGTCTTCATAGAACCGTTCAACTTCAGCTTCTTCAGTGTTACTGGTTGGGGCATAGACTTGGATTATTACTGTGATATTGAATGGTTTTGCTTGAAAAAGAACAGAGATCATTCTGTCATTTTTGAGATTGCATCCAAGTACTGCATTTCGGACTCTTTAGTTGACCATGATGGCTACTCCATTTCTTCTAAGGGATTCCTGAGGGGTGGTTCAACTGTCTTCATTCAGCATCCTCCCCTCTGTGGAAACTGATGTGATCTTTATAGCATCCTTTCTGCTTTCTTCTGCAAGCTTCTGCCCACCCCTCTGATGTTCTGTCCCCTTGGGTGCATCCCTGCTTCTAGTTTAGTCTCTCCCATCTCACCCCTATTCTTTCCTCTGGTCTAATCTACATCCTTCGTCATTAATGTTGGCTCATCTCTAATGACTTTAATCTCATTTTCAGCCATTTGTCAGATTTCCTTTAAGTTGTCACTTGAAATGATGCTATCTACAACTTTGATTCTGGGAAGAATTCAATAACCTAAAAAGTGTGTTTGGAAGGTAATCCTGGAAGCCCTGAGTGGAGGGAGCAAGTGCCATAGGGAAGGGAAGGAAAGGAAGCCAGGGAAGGAAGCAGACGGAGCAGTGGCCACTGGGTGACTCAGGCTTGACCCCACTAGGACCTCTGGAGACAGTGTGGAACAGGTTTCAGGGTGTTTCCTGAGGAGTGAGGAAACTTTTTGCAGGTTCTTTTTGCACCAAATCCAGCCTGGCATTGCTTGGGGCCACATACAGAGTCTTAACTCCCCAGGACCTGTGGCCACTGGAAGGAGCCCTCAGGCAGCAAAGGGCAGGTGCCATCACAAAGAAGCTATCCATGCCCAGTGCACGGAGAGGTGAGTCCTAAGGACACTGACAGCACTTGTTGCACTAAACTTTGCTCATCTGGCCTTTCTTCTTGCCTCTAATAGCTTCCCTTCCTCACACTCAACCTACTTTTGTTGCAGCCACCACATCAATCCATGTAATCACAAATGCATGTACAAATAGGAGCTGATGGTTTAATATAGTAAGTCCCCTACATATGAACAAGTTCTGTTCTGAGAGCACGTTCATAAGTCCGAAAGTTAGCCTCGGTACCCAATTAAGACAATCAGTTATATAGTACTGTACTGTAAAAGGTTTATAATGGTTTTCACACAAATGATACATTAAAAACAAATGACAAAAAATAAACATTTGTAATCTTACAGTACAGTACCTTGAGAAGTACAGGAGCACAGTATAACCGCTGGCATACAGGGGCTGACATAAGTGAATGGGCAAGAAGTTACTGACCAGAGAAGGGAGACGAGGTGGGAGATGGTAGAAGTGAAAGCTCATCAGCAATAGGAGATTGAGGGCAAGCCACAATTTCACTCAGGCTTGATGTTGATGGAAGGTGGCTTTGCCTCTTCGGAAGTTCGAAACTTCAAGGTTTGTATGTAGGGGATTTACTTTACCTGGATTTCACCTTTGCAATGTCTCATGCACCACTCCCCTTGGCTCTTCCCTTCTCGATTCAACTTCATCACCTCTTTCTGGTCCACAGCTGTAGCCTACGAATTAGTCTCCCTGCTCCTGGTCTCTCTGTCTCTGCCTCATCTGCAACATTACTGTTGCCAGAGTAATGTTCTGAATGCAGAGTTAACACTAGTATTCCTGCTGCTCCTTTAGAAAAAAAAAAATCGTCTGGAAGTATGGAATGACTGCTCAGCCTAGCATTTCAGATTCTTTAAAATATGAGCCATATTTATATTTACAGCTCTGCTTTTCTATTGGTGCCTTAAAAGTTATATGCATTCCCTACCACTCCCTGCTGCCAAATTTGCCCAGTATTTCCCCATCTGTGTGACTTTGTCCCCTTGAAATGCCTGCCCCACCTGCCACCGTCTGTTTGCTGAAATTGTAACCATTTTCATAGTTTAACCTGAAGGACAACTCCTCCATGGAGCTCTCCTGAGTTCTCCCTTCTTTGCCCCTTGTATTCAACCTGTGCCCCACGGGCCTTGCCCAATTTTGCCAGATAACTGTTGTCATTCTCTCACTGTGTTGTAAGGCCCCAGAGGAAGAGAGTAACTAAAACACAGCACTTTGCACATGGACAATATTTCTTGGAAATAATACATGTATATAAACTCTGTTGCTGGAGGGTATATTTTCAAGTGGGCTTCCCTGGGTGGCTCAGCAGTAAAGAATCCACTTGCAATGCAGGAGACATGGTTTTGATCTGAGTTGGGAAGATCCCCTGGAGGAGGGCATGGCAACCCACTCCAGTATTCTTGTCTGGAACATTCCATGGACAGAGGAGCCTGGCAGGTTACAGTCCACGCGGTTGCAAAGAGTCGGACACAACTGACGTGACTTAGCACACACATATGCATACTTAAAAGTATAGTTTCACCTTATCAATAAATTTTAAATGCACACACATGAAATATATTTTGCCCAAATATAAATGGGATTGTCTAACTTGTCTTACTTGGATGACAGACACTCACACAATGGGTGTTATTGTAAAGCACTAAGCAGGAGTCATAACATTATCAAATATGCTACAGATTCCAGGTGCTGTATCAAATGTGTCACAGACAGGATTAGCTCAGGGATAGGTAAAGGCTAATTTGCTTCTTCTGAGTATAATTGCAGGAATGAAAATACAGAACATCTGGTACATACAAACCCTTCTCCCTCACCCACAGTGATCACAACCTTTAGCTGCCAGCTGGAATCATATCCCCAAGAAAGAGCTATCTTACTTCAAGGACCTGGCCAGGGGCAGCCCTAGGAGGTGAGCTGGGTATGCCTCGGGCACCCATGCCCTTTTATGACTGCTATGTGGGCATCCTTCTCCCCCACCAGGCTTGTTTTCTGGTGTCCCATCCCACATGACTGGTCCTCATTGACTGATGCTCTGTTTCTCACCAACAACTTGACTGCCCAGGTGCTTATCACTGCAAGCTGCCTCCCTTCCCCAAGAATGGTAAATTAAGAAGGTGTTTGATATCTCTTGAGCAAAAAGAGCTACCTCCTGTCCAACATTCCTTATACGATGAGTTTCTTTCTTTCTTTCTGTGCTGGGTCTTCATTGCTTTGTGTGGGCTTCTCATCACAGTGGCTTCCTTGTTGCGGGGCACAGGTCCTAGGTCCATGGGCTCAGTAGTGGCAGCTCACAGGCTCTGGAGCACAGTCTCAATAGTTGTGACATATGGGCTCAGTTGCTCCACAGCATGTGGAATCTTCCCAGACCAGGGATCGAACCTGTGTCCCCCTGCATTGGAAGGAGGATTCTTATCCCCTGCACCACCAGCGAAGTGCCTTATATGCATTTCTTAATGTGTAGTGCACGGACCACCAACATCAAAATCACTTTATTTGGAGGAGTACTCAATAAGTATTCAGCTTCCAAGCCTCTACTACCATGACTATGAAATAAAAATCTTTGGTGGTAGAATCCTTTTTTTTTTTTTGCAGATATTTATGCACACTAAAATTAGAAAACCCTTGCTTTAAAGTGTCTTACTTTGGGAATGGGAAAAGTATATGCCTGTTTCTTTCCTGGCTGGTTGAACTCCTACATGTGACTGTGAGCAAGGTCTGTGATAAGTATATCGTCACTTTAAGAAAATCTTGCAGACATTTATAAAGGAATTTTGACCACCTACATGATTATATAGGTTCAGAATGGAAACAAAATAACTAATACTTGAAATAGTAAATATTAAATTGGAGGTATCTGGGGGAGAAGTTAAAAGGAGCAAAAAATAAAAGTAGACAGGTCAACAATAAAAAGCCTACCATTTTCTTTTTTTTTTGTTCTAATTGTTTTATTTTTTTTTAATTTAATTTTATTTTATTTTTAAACTTTATATAATTGTATTAGCTTTGCCAAATATCAAAATGAATCCGCCACAGGTATACATGTGTTCCCCATCCTGAACCCTCCTCCCTCCTCCATCCCCATACCATCCCTCTGGGTTGTCCCACTGCACTAGCCCCAGGCATCCAGTATCATGCATCGAACCTGGACTGGCATCTCGTTTCTTACATGATATTTTACATGTTTCAATGTCATTCTCCCAAATCTTCCCACCCTCTCCCTCTCCCACAGAGTCCATAAGACTGTACTATACATCAGTGTCTCTTTTGCTGTCTCGTACACCGGGTTATTGTTACCATCTTTCTAAATTCCATATATATGCGTTAGTATACTGTATTTATGTTTTTCCTTCTGGGAAGCCTACCATTTTCAATGGTCTCAGGGTATGTCCATCGACCAATCTGGGGATCCATTAATTCATAATACTGGGGGCTTCCTTGATGGATCAGTAGGAGGCATGGATTCCATCTCTGGATCTGGAAGATCCTGGAGAAGGAAATGGCAACCCACTCCAGTATTCTTGTCTAGAAAATGTCATGGACAGAAGGAGTCTGGCAGACTATAGTTTATGGGATTGCAAAAGAGTTGGACATGACTTAGCAACTAAACAACAATTCATAATATTAGCTTGAACTCACAGGCAGCCTCTTATCACCATTTGAGTTACATATGCTCTTTTATGTAAATGGCCTCGCCTTTACAAACCATAAGCTGTGTTTTTATCAGCCTTTGAAGAGACCCTTGTTAGCCACTGATGCTCAGAAGCCAGAGCTATTGTTGGCTGACAGCTCTACCGCCTTCTGCCTCCGTAAGCTTCCTTGTCCTGGCTCCCACACAGATTCTGCAGACCCTTGCAGAGCCCTTCTCATCTGATACTGCCTCTGTCCTTTGTACATGGTAGGACTGGTCACTATGATTCTTGTATTGTAGAGCCTGATTCTTGTATATTTCACCCCTTATCATAAAGCATAGTCCCTTAGAAACTGCTAGAGGTTCTAGCTTTTTGTTTTTATTGAAACTCTTCCTTTCTTCTACTATCTTTCATCCCTGTGTCTTACTAGAGGTAATCTGGGAATAAAGGCATTGCGGGATCAGGAAGGTGAGTTGGGGGAAATGATTTTGGTTTTAGAGCTTGGCTAAGGAAAATGCATCATCTGCACACCTAGCTTATGTTAGAACATGTGGTTCTAGAAAAACAACCATCAATACTTGGAGAGCATCTATATATAGTTTAGACTGGCCACAGAATATGTCATTCTTCCTGTGGGAAATACAGTCTAGGTTCTAGAGCAATGCGTCTCGGAATTTAACATGTACATATTGATTAGATGTGCGCTGTGCCAAGTCACTTCAGTCGTGTCTGACTCTTTGCAACACCATGGACTGTGGCCCACCAGGCTCTTCTGTCCATGGGATTTTCCAGGCAAGAACAATGGAGTGGGTTGCCCTGCCCTTCTCCAGAGGATCTTCCTGATCCAGGGATAAAACCCATGTCTCTCACATTGCAGGCATATTCTTTACCGTTGAGCCACCTGGGAAGATCAATTGACCAAGGGATCTTGCTAAATATAGATCTTGATTCAGTCATTCTGGAGAAGAACCCGAGATTCTGGAGTGTTAACAACCTTTCATGCTAGTAAGTGAAGTTCTAGATAAGACATATAAAAAACCTTTACAGTAATTTGGTCACCAAAATATTTTTGTGACTAGTAGTCTTTTCTTGGGCTTCCCAGGTGGCTCAGTGGTAAAGAATTTGGCTGCCAATGCAGGAGCTGCAGGAGAGGCAGATTTGATCCCTGGAGGAGGAAATGGCAACCCACTCCAGTATTCTTGCTGGGATAATCCTATGTACAGAGGAGCCTAGTGGGCTACATTGCATGGGGTTGCAAAGAATCAGACACGACTGAGTGACTGAGCATGATCTATCTGTACTTCTCAGACCACTCATTTGAAATCTGCTTTTAGCATCTTCTTAGAGAATACCCTTAAATGTTGGCCTTTTATGGGGTTCTGTTTCAGACATTTTTCCAGTCATATACACCCTAACCACCAAAGCAGAGGCTCTGTCCTCCTGACAACCTCTTGAATGTAGCATCATGCACAGGCCTCTCCCTAGATGTCCCACACAGATCCTCAAAACCAAGGCATTCAGAAGTGAACTCATGTTTCTTTCCTTCTAAAACATAAAATAATTTTTAAAAGAACCTCCAAGCTTCCTATCACCCATTGAGTCATCCTGGCCAGATGATTTCTGGAACCTCCACTCTCATATCTTGTGAGTGGCCAAGATGAATTCTATCTCCTAAATATCTCATCCACACATGTTTTCTTCTTCATCTCCACTGTCACCACCTGTGATAGCAGAAGGGTTAAAGAGTCGTTCAGTCATAGGCTGGAACTTGGTTATTCTAGAGATTCTCGAGATAATAGGAAGACAGAGGACACAGGGGAAGTTCTTTGATAAATCAGTGGCAGAATAAAAGTGAACGTTTTGGGAAATACATTGACAGTCTGGAAGAATGTGCTAAAGCAGGTAGGGTAAATGTTACTAAATAATGTTACCTGTCTGTAATGGGCCATACTCTGTTCTGGGATATTTCATGTATTTTATTCTGTTTCTTAAAGTAATCCTGGGAAAAAAGGATAATGTTCCTATTTTACAGAAAGTTTTATAGACGTTACAGCAGTAACTTCTCCCAGATCAAATGCTTAGAAAATGACCAAGCTGGGGTTTTGCTCAGTTTTCTAATTTATATCCAGAGGTCTTTCCACTAGAGAAAAGAAGGAAAACTGAGTTATGACTCTTATTAACAAGTGTATGAAATGAACTCTTTCTCCACTTTTCTAACATGTAAATTGTTTGGCTTAATTGCAGGTCATCTACTTTTCCCAGTATTTCATGGTACAAAAATAGTCATTATATCTGCTACTCAATCCATCCAGCGTATGCTAACCATCAAATGTTTGTCAAATAGATGAATGAATGAATGAATGTTCTCAATGACATAGAAGACATTCTTCCTTTGGGCACTTAACTTAGTTAAGAGGATATCTGAAGGGCTAGGAATAATCATAAAATACTGAAGAGGACATACCCCTAGGTCTGTAATATCCCTCAGGGGTTCCTCCTTGACAAGAAGGATAAAACTTACTGTGACAGAAAGCAAAGACTTTATCATTATATAAAAATACTTCTCTTCAATTTATATGTAGCAGTATGCATGCTAGTGTATAATTGCTAGTGTAATTAGTGTTTCTTGTATAGCAGGTCTAGTTGTTCAGTTGCTAAGTTGTCTCTATTCTATTTAACTCTTTGCAACCTCATGGACTGCAGCATGCCACACTTCCCTGTCCTTCACTGTCTCCTGGAATTTGCTCAAACTCATGTCCATTGGGTCGGTGATGCCATCCATACATCTCATCCTCTGTCAGTGAGCTCAGTCTTTTGGTCTCTTCTTGTCTGAGAAATGAAATGGATGAGTGAACAAGCCATTCCAATATCTGGGCTGCACCCAAGAATGTTGTGATCTCTGTTGAGAAGTAAAACCCATTGAATAGTAGTCTCCAGGCCTCCCATTTCAGAGCCCGCATATCTTTACCCAAGTGAAACTCAAGCCCCTGCTGTTATGGCTTCTGAATCCCAGTCACCAGCAGAGCAGGTTTCTATGTTTTTGGAGCTGCTTAACGGTCTCCACGTGTCTCCTCCTATTAATCCCTTCTTGCCCCTCCATTGAGTCTCCAGTAAGTCGTCCATTAGACCTCAAATAAGTCAAAAAGACCTGAGACTTTCTTTTCAGGAAGGAAGAATCAAGCACTGGATCTAACATGTTCTGAGCTGGGTTTAAACCATCTTGGTAAGCAAATTATTCAAGAAGCTTCTGAGAAGCTAGAGGTATTCTCTAGCTGAGTAACCCCTGTTTAAAATAAATACTCTTCAAAAAAACAAAACAACAACAACAAAATTATTTGTTGGAAGGATCAAATACTATACCGTTTTTTTTTTTTTTTTTTTTTTAGTGTTTTTCACTTTATGGGAGCAATGTCTTCTTTTTTTTTAAGAGCAGTGTCTTTTGTAGGATCATTTTGCTATTTCACATTGTGAACATTTATTTAGAAATGTTCTAGATAGAGCCTGCACAACCCAATGGAATTCTATGGCTCATGAGAACTTTGTTCTAATCAACATCTTTCATCAGCTTCACATAAACAGAGGAAAAAGATAATTCATCAGATTCTGACTATATGTCCACGTACAATTCATAAAGGAGCTTGGATATTGCCATGGTTCTTATGGCTCAGACTTGTCCTAAGAGTTGCACAGACTGGATGATAGACAGTTAGGCTGTATAGTCTCTAAGAGCCTTCCATCTCTGAACTTGAGCCTTTTCTGCTCTATTATGGCTTACCTTTCCATGCTCAGACACACTCATGCACAAAGCTTGAACACCAGCTTGTCTGATTGCTAAAACACTTTCAATGAAGTAAATGAGAAAAAAGGACATAAGATGCAAAGACCCAGGACTCTCAGGACACGGGATATGGAACTTTTTCATTTTTGCTGGTGTGGAAAGTTTAGAAACTGGAGGGCACTTAGTCTCTGATGAAACAGGAAGAGTAAAGGGACACCCCTGGAAAAGAAATGAGGAAAGTGGGGAGCCTCACAACTCTGAGTCCAGCTGTTTATCCTCCTTTGTGCCGAATGGGCTGTGTGGCCAGAAAGGGGCTGCTTTGGTCTCATGATTCAAGACTTCAACAGTACGTGAAACGTGAACTTCCAGATGCTCAAGCTTGTTTTAGAAAAGGCAGCGGAACCAGAGATCAAACTGCCAGCCTCCGCTGGATCATCAAAAAAGCAAGAGAGTTCCAGAAAAACATCTATTTCTGCTTTACTGACTATGCCAAAGCCTTTGACTGTGTGGATCACAACAAACTGTGGAAAATTCTGAAAGAGATGGGAATACCAGACCACCTGACCTGCCTCTTGAGAAATCTATATGCAGGTCAGGAAGCAACAGTTAGAACTGGACATGGAACAACAGACTGATTCCAAATCGGGAAAGGAGTAGGTCAAGGCTATATATTGTCACCCTGTTATTTAACTTATATGCAGAGTACATCATGAGAAACGCTGGGCTGGATGAAGCACAAGCTGGAATCAAGACTGCCGGGAGAAATATCAGTAACCTCAGATATGCAGATGACACCACCCTTATGGCAGAAAGTGAAGAGGAACTAAAGAGCCTCTTGATGAAAGTGAAAGAGGAGAGTGAAAAAGTTGACTTAAAACTCAACATTCAGAAAACTAAGATCATGGCATCTGGTCCCATCACTTCATGGAAATAGATGGGGAAACAGTGGAAACAGTATCAGACTTTATTTTTTTTTGGCTCCAAAATCACTGCAGATGGTGATTGCAGCCATGAAATTAAAAGAAGCTTATTCCTTGGAAGGAAAGTTATGACCAACCTACACAGATATTAAAAAGCAGAGACATTACTTTGTCACCAAAGGTCCATCTAGTCAAGGCTATGGTTTTTCCAGTGGTCATGTATGGATGTGAGAATTGGACTATAAAGAAAGGTGAGTGCCGAAGAATTGATGCTTTTGAACTGTGGTGTTGGACACTCTTGAGAGTCCCTTGGACTGCAAGGAGATCCAACCAGTCCATCCTAAAGGAGATTAATCCTGAGTGTTAATTGGAAAGACTGATGTTGAAGCTGAAACTCCAATACTTTGGCCACCTGATGCAAAGAACTGACCCATTGGAAAAGACCCTGATGCTGGGAAAGATTGAGGGCAGGAAAAGGGGATGACAGAGGATGAGATGGTTGGATGGCATCACTGACTCAATGGACATGAATTTGAGTATGCTCTGGGAGTTGGTGATGGACAGGGAGGCCTGGCACACTGCAGTCCATTGGGTTGCAAAGAGTTGGACACGACTGAGCGACTGAACTGGACTGAACTGCAGGATGGTCTGACTGCAATTGGACCTAAGTGAGAACCCTGACAGTCCAGTTTTGTAGGTCTTTTCTTCACTAATTGTTATTTCTGGGGTGGATTTGGAGCTTATAGCATTTCCATCAATTGAGCAATAGATCAAGCATTTATTCCTTTTTAAAATATTATTACACAACGTTTTAAGCATATGAAGTGAAGTGAAAGTTGCTCAGTTGTGTCCAATTCTTTGCTACCCCATGGAGGGTAGTCTGCCAGGCTCCTCTGTCCATGGAATTCTCTAGTCAAGTTGTCCACTACCTACTGGAGTGGATAGCCTATCCCTTCTCCAGGGGAGCTTCCCAACCTAGGGATTGAATCCAGGTTTCCCACACTGCAGGTGGATTCTTTAGCATCTGAGCTATCAGGGAAGCCATATGGCATCTATATCTATATCTATATCTATATCTTTTTTTCAGTGTTCCAGTGATTAAGAACCTGCCTGCCAGTGCAGAGGACACAATTTCAAGCCGTGGTTGGGGAAGATCCGACATGCCGTGGAGCTACTAAGCCTGTGCCACACAACTACTGAAGCCCTTGGGGCTAGAGCGCATGCTCCACAACAGGAGAAGCCACCACAGTGAGAAGCCCACGCACCGCAACTAGAGGGTGGCCTCTGCTCACCAGAGCTGGGGAAAGCCTGTGAGCAGCAATGAAGACCCAGCGGAGCTGAGATAATTAAAGAAAATGTAAAAGGTTTACAGTGAGTATTGTTATACCTATCTCCTGGATTTCACTGTTAACACATTAACTCATTAACTTATGAGAGAGTTATTCCTGGCTGCCAGAACCTGGGACCTACTGGCCAGCCAACTGTGGTGCTAGTGGTAAAGAACCTGTCTGCCAATGCAGGAGACATAAGAGATGAAAGTTCTATCCTTGGGTGCCGGGAGCCGGCATATTGCATATTGAGTGCAGCACTTTCCACAGCATCATCTTTCAGGATCTGGAATAGCTCAACTGGAATTCTATCCCTGCCGGGAGCCAGCGTGAGGAGCTCCACCCATGACAAAGGTCATGAGGAAGGAGGCTCAGCATACACAAAGGCGGGATCGAGCCTCAGGGTCCCCCTGGAAATTCTCGAGCATCTACCCCCAAAACCAGAGTCTGCCTACTTTCTGCTTTGTGCTTTCACCTACACCTCAGACTTTACGGGGGGCTGTCCCCCCACTACCTCTCTCTGAAAAAAGAGTTAGCTTACAGCTCCAGTTAATAATTCCTGGGTGTGACAGTGTTTCAACCTACAAACTCCTTTGGAAATCCTCTAGCCTGCCTGAATAGGTTTTTCCGGCCACATGTGATTGCTCAGAGCCTCCCAACTGTGAGAGGCATGAGATGTTCTAAACTGTCTAAATACAGATTCCTTTGAGCAGTTAAAAGATTGATTAGAAATTGTATTGGTGAAGGGATTTTCACTTATTGGGCCAATGTTTGCTGCTAAGTTTCCATATCCCTTACCTGCTGTGTCCCTGGCAGTGTATTGATTAATATAATTGGTGTAAGTAGTAGCTTTAATGTTTGTAACCTGGGATCCTTGAGTTAATTCTTTTTCTTGTTATAGCCCACCACACCTTTGCTCTGTAGAAATGCAACTTTATCTAATGCTTTTGGAGGGTGGCTCCTGACCAATCACCTTTAGAGAAAAATAAGTTTTCTGAAGAAAGGGTCTTAAAATGTTAACAGGCCTCCGGGCCAGAAGATGATGCAAATCACCTAAGCTTTTGCATATGATAAGTTTGCAGGAAGAAAGCCTGGCTTACTGCATGACTCTACCCCTTCCCCCGTTATCCTCTATGCATAACTTAAGGTATAAAAACTACTTTGGAAAATAAAGTGTGGGCCTTGTTCACCGAAACTTGGTCTCCCCATGTCGTTCTTTCTCTCACCTTCTTGCTGAATTATTCAGCCTCTTTTCTTCACTGAATTTTCCTACTGAGCTATCCTTATTCTATTACTCTTTATATCCTTAATTAACGTTTAATTAAGCAGTTGTTTCCTGATCCTCGCCAACGCCGTCCCCGCTTCGAATTCCCTGGATCCACCGGGGCTGGACCCCGGCGCCTGGGTAGGGAAGATCTCCTGGAGAAGGAAATGGCAACCCACTCCAGTATTCCTGCCTGGGAAATCCCATGGACAGAGGAGCCTGGCAAGGCTACAGTCCATGGGGTTGCAAAGAACTGGACCCGACTGAAGCAACTTCGCACCACACAACACCAAACCTGGGACCTACTAGCCAGCCAACTAGTTCTCTTTTTCTTTCTGCAGAGGTTTCTCTTTCTCACCACGGAACTGACAATGTATGTTACATGCAGGGAATCTGAATATAGCCAGAGTGGGAGGGAGGAGAGCTCACTGAGTCACACTAATAGAGTCCAAGCTTTAAAAAGAACATATAGAGATATTTGAATGCCCAGAAAGGAACCAGTCTGACTTTTATGAGGGCGGGAGAGCTATCTGTTTTCAACAGTGGGGGGGAGATGACATGAGAAGCAGCAAGGTTTTTTCTGAGCTTCAAAACGTGTTTTGCTTTTTCTATTAAAACCGTTTATCTTCTCAGGATAAAACCTTAATAAAAACTTATTTCCAGAGAAAAAAGTTTCCAAAATGGGTGAAAAATCTGATTCAAACTAGCCAGATATCTTAAATAAAGCACTACTGCCATTCCTTAGTGGGCTTTGTATTAGTAAGTCAATTCAGAAGTAAAAACTTCTCACTATATTGCAATCCTGTCTGTAAATCACAAGATTAGTTTGGGATAGTGATATATGTCATGTATGTATTATCATATTAACCTTGCTGTGTGTGTGTGAGTGTTCATTGCCCATTGAGACCTGCTGGTTGAGATGGCCCCCTTCTGCACACATAGCTTAGCAGAGACCAGCACAGGACCCAGTGGTTTCTTCCACAGGGTGTCCAAGTATGGCTCAGCCTGCCAGTGGTAGGAGGAGGGTGACAAAGCAATGACCACTCCCAGGATAACAAAGGGTGTTCTGAGTTTATTAATGTTTACTTGCCAGCTGAGAAAACAAGGCCTACTAAACCTTCACTGCAGCATTATTTACAATAGTCAGAAAATGGAAGCAACCTAAACGTCCATCGATAGAGGAATGGATAAAGAAGATGTAGTACATATATACAGTAGAATATTACTCAGCCATAAAAACGAACAAAATAATGCCATTTGTAGTGTTGTGGATGGACCTAGATATTGTCATACTAAGTGAAGTAAATCAGACAGAGAAAGACATATATCGTAATATTGCTTATATGTGAAGTAAAAAAAAATTGTATAAATGAACCTATTTACAAAACAGAAATAGAGTCATGGATGTAGAAAACAAACATGTGGCTACCAAGGGGGAAAAGATGGAGGGATAAATTGGGAGATTGGTATTGGTGTATACACACTACTATGTATAAAATAGATTACTAATAAGAACCTACTGTATAGCACAGGGAGCTCTATTCCATGCTTTGTAATAGCCTATTTGGGAATAGAATCTAAAAAAGAGTGGATATATGCATATGTATAATTGATTCACTTTGTTGTATAGTGGAAACTAACACAACATTGTAAATCAACTATACTCCAATATAGAGACACAGATGTATAGAACAGATGGTGGACACAGCGGGGAAGGGAAGGGTGAGATGAACTGGGAGAGTGACGTTGACATGTATATACTACCATATGTAAAATAGAAAGCTAGTGGGAAGCTGCTGCACAGCACAGGGAGCTCGGCTTGCTCTGTGATGACCTAGAAGGGCAGACTGGGAGGGTGGGAGAGAGGCTTAAGAGGGAGGGGATGTATATACATATACAGCTGATTCACTTGGTTGTACAGCAGAAACTAACACAACATTATAAAGCAATAATACTCCAATAAAAATTGTTTTAAAAAATTGAAGAACTGTACTCCAATAGAAGAAAATTTTAAAAACAACAAAAAGAATTTTCTGAGTTTTTTACTGAGAGGGAACAAACAGGACAATTTGCAAGCTAGAAAATGATCGAAAGTTTACACTTTGGACAGGGCAGAATGAGTCCTAGAGTCTGTACATGACTGATTCAATGAGGTCCATTCCAATCTGGTAAAACTCTTCACTGGGATCCAGGAAGATTCGGCATATTCAAAGGGCATTCAAAGCTCTTAATCATTTATCAGCTTAGGCCAGTGAATGGCTCAAAGTTTTTGGTTGTTTTAACAACTCTAGCTGTCGTGAAACAAAGCATTCCATTTTGTTATTGCCTGGACAAGTTCTGGGCTTCCCTGGTGGCTCAGCAGTGAAGAATCTGCCAGAAATGCAGGATTCACAGGAGATACGGGATTGATTCCTGGATCAGAAAGATCCCCTGGAGGAGGGCATGGAAACTCCAGCATTCTTGCCTGGAGAATCCCCATGGACAGAGGAGCTTGATGGACTACAGTCCAGGGGGGTCCAAAGAGTCAGACGTGACTGAGCATGCATGGGCAAGTTCTGCTTTAAGTGGAAAGTTTTTCTTTTAAAAGTGTATAACCGGTCTAATGATTCTTGATCTGACTTACCAATTTACTTTCCCCAAACTCCCTTGAATGTATCAATCCAAAAATGTTCTTTACTTTCAACACCACCTCTCCCTATCCTTCCTACTGACTGAGCACATGGCTGCAGCCAGTATCCTTGATCTTAGAAAGAACAATTAAGGCTGGAGTGGCTCTGTCTGGTCTTTGAGCCAAAACAAAGTTCACGTGTGGCTGTTTGGGATCTACACGAAGGCCTCCGCTTCTTCCTATGAGCCCACAGGCTGCCACCTGACCTGCCTCTCTTCTTTCCCGCTGCCATTACCTTATTCTATTTTCTGAATGTCTCCTCTACCCAGCCTTGCTACAAAAGTGAACTCTTTTCACTCTTCCCTGCTGTTTCTGAAATAAGCAAAGAAACCCCATTTTGACAATGAGCATTCTTACTGCTGGTCACATCAGGGAAGCCAATAGGGTTAGCTAAAATGACAAACATTGATGGTGAGGGTTTGCAATATTTACAAATTCTGAAATCGTTTCAGTATTCCTCTGAGATTTAAAGATCCTGAAAAAATAGTTTTGCCTTCTTTCCTAAGAAATCATCTCATTTCTTTTCTTATATCACATAACCATTTCTACATTTTTAATTATATTTTAAAAGCATTTAAAATTATTCATGTATATGCTCTTTCTAGAGGAATACCTTTCAGACTCTCTGCCTCAGAAATTAGCCCACTTGATCCCATTTGGTTTATCTTGGTCTATGAGAAATGCTGGGCTGGAAGAAGCACAGGCTAGAATCAAGATTGCCGGGAGAAATATCAATAACCTCAGATATGCAGATGGTACCACCCTTATGGCAGAAAGTGAAGAGAAACTAAAAAGCCTCTTGATGAAGGTGAAAGAAGAGAGTGAAAAAGTTGGCTTAAAACTCAACATTCAGAAAATGAAGATCATGGCATCCGGTCCCACCACTTCATGGGAAATAGATGGGGAAACAGTGGAAACAGTGTCAGACTTTATTTTTGGGGGCTCCAAAATCACTGCAGATGGTGATTGCAGCCATGAAATTAAAAGATGCTTACTCCTTGGAAGGAAAGTTATGACCAACCTAGATAGCATATTCAAAAGCAGAGACATTACTTTGCCAACAAAGGTCCATCTAGTCACGGCTATGGTTTTTCCAGTGGTCATGTATGGATGTGAGAGTTGGACTGTGAAGAAGGCTGAGCACCAAAGAATTGATGCTTTTGAACTGTGGTGTTAGAGAAGACTCTTGAGAGTCCCTTGGGCTGCAAGAAGATCCAACCAGTCCATTCTGAAGATCAGCCCTGGGATTTCTTTGGAAGGAATGATGCTAAAGCTGAAACTCCAGTACTTTGGCCACCTCATGCGAAGAGTTGACTCATTGGAAAAGTCTCTGATGCTGGGAGGGATTGGGGGCAGGAGGAAAAGGGGAAGACAGAGGATGAGATGGCTGGATGGCATCACTGACTCGATGGATGTGAGTCTGAGTGAACTCTGGGAGTTGGTGATGGACAGGGAGGCCTGGCGTGCTGCGATTCATGGCGTCGCAAAGAGTTGGACACGACTGAGCGACTGAACTGAACTGAAGTGACTTAGTCCTTAGACCAAAGTAGGCTTTTGCTATGACCACTTTCTTTGTGTGTATGTGTGTGTTTTCTGGTTCCCTTTCAGAATCTACTTCCCCATACCCTGTGATGACTTGGCTGTGAAAGGCTCGCCCTCATCTGACCTCCTACAGTCTTTTCTGGGGCATCAGGTCTGGGTGTCCACCTCACAGTCCGTGTTGCCTGTCCTGTCTACCTCTGTCCCTTTGTTCCTCTTTCTCTGTTTCTCTCATGAAGTGAACAGTTACCACTTTGAGTGTCAAGGTGACCTGCAATGACCAAGTATAGCTTTCTTTCTCATTCATGATAGTTTCTAGCATGTGAAGACCCTGACTCTTATCCTTGGTTTATGTTGATTCTTCTTTTGTTTTTGCTGATAGCCAGGATCCAGTTTCAAAGCTATCTTTTTTTTTTTTTTTTTTTTTTTTATCTTCTGTTTTTCCACATGTTATTCTAGTAATTTTTTGTGTGCTTCTTCTGATGTCCCTTTAATATCATTTTAGTGTCTGCTTTTATGTAAATGACTCTGCCATGTGTTCATCTACCCCTCTTTCTGTTTCTTCTTTCTTTCTCCTCTTTGAGAGCCTCCATATTCCCTATTACTCTCACCTTCCCACCCACTGCTGGGGACCCAGGAGTCTCAGGACAGAGGGATACCTGGGGTCTCTAAATGACTGCAGAGAAAAGACTTCCCCTCTTCACCCCACTGACCACCCACTGGGGACTGTAATGTGAGAAATAAACTGTTATTTTGTAAACTACTGAGTTTGTTGTTTTAGCTGTTAGACTGATTAACACAGCCTCCAGGAACTCCAGCCAGCTTCTACCTCTCCCCCTGCTTTCCAGTAAGTGCCCACTGGTGTTAGTTGCTCAGTTGTGTCTGACTCTTTGCAACCCCATGGAGTGTAGCCCACCAGGCTCCTCTGTCCATGGAATTTTCCAGGCAAGAATCCTGAAGTGGGTAGCCATTCCCTTCTCCAGGGGATCTTCCCGACCCAGGGATTGAACTTGGGTCTTCTGCATTGCAGGCAGATTCTTTACCCACTGAGTCACCAGGGAAGCCCGCTGGTGAGTCTCTAACAAATTCCTGTTTCTGCTCTGGGTGAGTGCTCTAGCTCTCAGCTTTTCTGGAGCAGAGGTGGTGGCCCACCAATCGCAGGGAGACAAGCATGTGCCAGCTCCACCACTTCCTGGCTTGGTTTCTCTGTTACCACTGCAGACTCTCCAGTTTAGTCCTGCCTCCCCAGCTTTCCATCTCCCTGGACTCATCCTTCACAGAGCCTAGCTGCCATGATAGCAGAGGAAACACTAATGCCACGACTTCTAAACAGAGAAGCAGGCACTGGTTCTTATTCTTTTATCCACACTGAGAGAAATTTTAGCTTTTCCCCAGCTCTTCACTATCAGTCCTTAACAAGTCTATTTTATTTTTTAAATACAATTTTTTATTAATTTTTGGTCACACTTTGTGGCATGTGAGATCTTCATTCCCTAACCAGGGATTGAACCCATGTCCCCTGCAATGGAAACAGGGAGTCCTAATCACTGGACTACCAGGGAAGTGCCAACAAGTCGATTCTTTGTCCTCCTTTACATCCTAATGGTTCCTTCAGCGCCATAAGTGACTTTCATGTGACAAGTACTATTCCTGATTTTCATTATCCTAGTTTGTTCTCCCAACAATCTGGACATGTCAATATATCTATCTTGATTTTATAAAGAGTTAAGTAACTTGCCTAAAGTCACACAGCCTGCAAGCGATAAAACCGAAGTTACACCCTGGAAGGAGCCAGATCTTTTGCTCCATTTTCAACACTGTATTGTTTATTGTTCATTTTACCATTTACTTTATGACATTGTACAGGAGACAAGGATCAAGACCATCCCCATGGAAAAGAAATGCAAAAAAGCAAAATGGCTGTCTGGGGAGGCCTTACAAATAGCTGTGAAAAGAAGAGAAGCGAAAAGCAAAGGAGAAAAGGAAAGATATAAGCATCTGAATGCAGAGTTCCAAAGAATAGCAAGGAGAGATAAGAAAGCCTTCTTCAGCGATCAATGCAAAGAAATAGAGGAAAACAACAGGATGGGAATGACTAGAGATCTCTTCAAGAAAATTAGAGATACCAAGGGAACATTTCATGCAAAGATGGGCTCGATAAAGGACAGAAATGGTATGGACCTAACAGAAGCAGAAGATATTAAGAAGAAGTGGCAGGAATACACAGAAGAACTGTACAAAAAAGATCTTCACAACCCAGATAATCACAATGGTATGATCACTGACCTAGAGCCAGACATCCTGGAATGTGAAGTCAAGTGGGCCTGAGAAAGCATCACTACAAACAAAGCTAGTGGAGGTGATGGAATTCCAGTGGAGCTCTTTCAAATCCTGAAAGATGATGCTGTGAAAGTGCTGCACTCAATATGCCAGCAAATTTGGAAAACTCAGCAGTGGCCACAGGACTGGAAAAGGTCAGTTTTCATTCCAATCCCAAAGAAAGGCAATGCCAAAGAATGCTCAAACTACCACACAATTGCACTCATCTCACATGCTAGTAAAGTAATGCTCAAAATTCTCCAAGCCAGGCTCCAGCAATACATGAACCATGAACTTCCAGATGTTCAAGCTGGTTTTAGAAAAGGCAGAGGAACCAGAGATCAAATTGCCAACATCTGCTGGATCATGGAAAAAGCAAGAGAGTTCCAGAAAAACATCTATTTCTGCTTTATTGACTATGCCAAAGCCTTTGACTGTGTGGATAACAATAAACTGTGGAAAATTCTGAAAGAGATGAGAATACCAGACCACCTGACCTGCCTCTTGAGAAACCTATATGCAGGTCAGGAAGCAACAGTTAGAACTGGACATGGAACAACAGACTGGTTCCAAATAGGAAAAGGAGTCCGTCAAGGCTGTATATTGTCACCCTGCTTAAATAACTTCTATGCAGAGTACATCATGAGAAACGCTGGGCTGGATGAAACACAAGCTGGAATCAAGATTTCCAGGAGAAATATCAATAACCTCAGATATGCAGATAACACCACCCTTATGGCAGAAAGTGAAGAGGAACTAAATAGCCTCTTGATGAAGGTGAAAGAGGAGAGTGAAAAAGTTGGCTTAAAGCTTAACATTCAGAAAACGAAGATCATGGCATCTTGTCCCATCACCTCATGGAAATAGATGGGAAAACGGTGGAAACAGTGTCAGACTTTATTTTTTTGGGCTCCAAAATCACTGCAGATGGTGATTGCAGCCATGAAATTAAAAGATGCTTACTCCTTGGAAGGAAAGTTATGACCAACCTAGATAGCATATTCAAAAGCAGAGACATTACTTTGCCAACAAAGGTCTGTCTAGTCAAGGCTATGGTTTTTCCAGTGGTCATGTATGGGTGTGAGAGTTGGACTGTGAAGAAAGCTGAGCACCAAAGAATTGATGCTTTTGAACTGTGGTGTTGGAGAAGACTCTTGAGAGTCCCTTGGACTGCAAGGAGATCCAACCAGTCCATTCTAAAGGAGGTCAGCCCTGGATGTTCTTTGGAAGGAATGATTCTAAAGCTGAAAGTCCAGTATTTTGGCCACCTCATGCGAAGAGTTGACTCATTGGAAAAGACTCTGATGCTGGGGGGATTGGGGGCAGGAGGAGAAGGGGACGACAGAGGATGAGATGGCTAGATGGCATCACCGACTCAATGGACGTGAGTTTGAGTGAACTCCGGGAGATGGTGATGGACAGGGAGGCCTGGTGTGCTGCGATTCATGGGGTCACAGAGTCGGACATGACTGAGAGACTGAACTGAACTGAACTGAACTCTGCTGGCATTGGAGTCTTTTTATTTGTGTAGTCTCTAACAGCCACTAGGGATAAAAAGCCTAACAGAGATGAAACAAAACAAAAAAAAAGTTTGGTATCAATAACTCTCTAAAGCTCTTAAAAAGCAATGTATAAACAGAAAAAAAAATTGGCTATATATTTAAGCTAATAGTTTTCAAAATTGAGAATGGCTTAGTTAATATATGTGTATACAACTTGTTATCATGTCCCACTTGAATTTTTTGCTGCAAGATTGGTTCTGAAAGATCTCTCTAAAGTGTAATTTTTAAGAAAAAATGATATTTTTTTTCTTAAAAATTACGTTTTATTGAATTTAGAAAGATGGTAATGATAACCATGTATGCGAGACAGCAAAAGAGACACAGATGTATAGAACAGTCTTTTGGACTCTGTGGGAGAGGGAGAGGATGGGATGATTTGGGAGAATGGAATTGAAACATGTATAATATCATATAAGAAACGAATCGCCAGTCTAGGTTTGATGCAGGATACAGGAAGCTTGGGGCTGGTGCACTGGGATGACCCAGAGGGATGGTATGGGGAGGGGGGGTGGGAGGGGGGTTCAGGATTGGGAACACGTGTACACCCATGGTTGATTCATGTTGATATATGGCAAAACCAATACAATATTGTAAAGTAATTAGCCTCTAATTAAAATAAATAAATTTAAATTAAAAAAATAAAAATAAACAGAAAAAAAAGAAAAAATGATTTTAGATTAATAAGCTGTTAGGTAGAGTTTCAGTAGGCTTTGTTTAATGGCCTGACTGAGCCAAAAAAGGGCACCATTTTATCACTTTTGGCTAGACCATAAGGTCTTCAGTTTGGGGATCAGTAGTGGCTAGAAGATGAGCATATTTCAGCAAGAAAAGCTTACTCACTGCTAGAAATAACTGAATTCATGCTCTACTTTCTTGTAGTTTATGGCTGTCAAAAACTCAAAGGCACAAATACCAATTCAGAAACAGAATCCTCTGGCATAAGTAATAATCATTCTTGTTTAGTCAACATAATCTTACATATACATGCTGTGCTGTGCTTAGTCATTCAGTTGTGTCTGACTCTTTGTGACCCATGGACTATAGCCCACAAGGCTCCTCTGTACATGGGGATTCTCCAGGCAAGAATACTGGAATGGGTTGCCATGCCCTCCTCCAGGGGATCTTCCCAACCCAGTAATTGAACCCAGTTCTCTCACACTGCAGGCAGATTTTTTACCACCTGAGCCACCTGGGAAGCCCCTATATATACAAATATATAACATATTTTTTATCCATTCATCAGTTGATGGGCATATAGGTTGTTTCCATATCTTGGCTATTGTAAACAGTGCTATGATGAAGATAATGGTACATCTATCTTTTCAAACTAGTGTTTTCATATTCTTTGGATACATACCCTGAAATGGAATAGCTAAATTATATGGTAGTTTTGTTCTAAATTTTTTGAGAAACTTACACTGTTTTCCATATCAGTTGCACCAATTTACATTCCCACCAATAGAGTATGAGAATTTCGTTTTCTCCACATTCTGTCCAACATTTTTTATTTCTGGCCTTTTTGATAATAGCCATTCTAACAATGTGAACCATTCCATCTCATTGTGGCTTTGATTTGCATTTCACCAATAATCAGTGATGCAGATCTTTTCATATGCCTATTGGGCATCCATATGTCTTCTTTTGAACTATCTCACATCATATACAAAAATCAACTCAAAATAGATTAAAGATTTCAATGCAAGACCTGAAACCACAAAGCTCCTAAAAAGAACGTTAGGCGGTGTGTTCTTTGATGTTGGCCAATATATATCATTCTGAATATGTCTCCTCAGGCAAGGGAAACAAAGCAAACAAATATGATCACGCCAAACTAAAAAGGAAATATCAGCAAAACAAAAAGACAACCTACAGAATGGGAGAAGAAATTTGTGAATTTGGTTAATATCCAAAATATATAGTAAACACATACAACTCAACAACAAAGAATCCCAAACAACCTGATTTAAAAGTTTGCACAGGGGGATTCCCAGGTGGCTCAGTGGTAAAGAATCTGCAGGTTCCATCCCTGGTCTGGGAGGATCCCACATCCACGACTACTGAGCCCACGTGCTGAAACTACTGAAACCTGTGCACTCTTGAGCCCATGCTCCACAGTAAAGAGAAGCCACCCCACTCAGAAGCCCATACACCCCAGCTAGGAGGTAGCCCCAATTGCTGCAACTAGAGAATAGCCCAAGCAGCAAAACAGGCCCAGCACAGCCAAAAATTAATAACTAAAATTATTTTTTAAAACGGCAGAGGAACTGAACAGATATTTCCCCAAACCACATTGCTGATCTTTATTACTTGTATGCCTCAGCTAAGTCTAAACAGGAATAGTTGTCATAAATCAAAGACATGAATTCCATGAGTAATTTAGCAGTAATAACTCCTATTCTTAAAGATAGGGTGATGTCTTTAATGATTAGAAACCTAGTAATGCTCATCTGCCCCTACCTTCAATCTTCCTTTCCTGGGCATCCTTATGTCAGACTGGAAATTTGTCTTAGTCTTACTAGTGACAAATGATCAGTATACACATTACAAAATACAGCTGAAGGAAAGACTGGCCTTTTGCCAGAGGATGTCAGGTAATCAATCCAACTGTTCACATGACAGTGTAGGGCTTTGATTGTGGCGCCTGATGTTTAATATCTGGGCAAAGTCTGTTTGAGGTAAGTTCAGAAGAATCCTTCAAAATTGGTATGGATTCCTGACTGAACTATCTTTCACCTCTACTTTTAGTGAAACAAAGTGCTGGGGGAAGCATATGCAGAGCTATTAGACCATCAGTTATAACTCCTGGCTAGTACTTCTTGGGGGAAGAGTCCCAGGTGGGCTTTGAACTAAGATGGCAGCCCAGACTTCACAGAAAAAAGAAACTAAATCAATTTGATGCTTTGTGAAAAGCTAGAATTCTTTGAGCAGTTTCTTTTTTAAAAATTTTATTTTTAATTGAAGGATAATTGCTTTACAATATTGTGTTGGTTTCTGCCATACATCAACATGAATCAGCCATAGGTATACATATATCCCTTCGCTCTGGAACCTCCCTCCCACCTCATTCCACCCCTCTAGATTGTCACACAGCACCGGTTTGAGCTCCCTGAGTCATACAGCAAATTTCCACTGGCTATCTATCTTACATGTGAAATGAAAGTGTGGTTGCTCAGTTGTGTCTGACTCTTTGCGACCCCACTGACTGTACTTCTGTCCATGGAATTCTCCAGGCCAGAATACTGGAGTGGGTTGCTATTCCCTTCTCCAGGGGATCTTCCTGACTCAGGGACTGATCCTGGGTCTCCCACATTACAGGCAGATTCTTTTCCATCTGAGCCACCAGGTGATCCCTATCTATTTTGCAAATGGTAGTGTATATGTTTCCATGCTCCTTTCTCTCAGTTCATCCATTCTCTCCTTCCCCTCTGTGTCCATAAGTCTGTTCTCTATGTCTGTGTTTGTTTCCACTGCTGCCCTATAAATAGGTTCATAAGTACCATCTATCTAGATTCTTTTTATATGTGTTAATATATATGATATTTGTTTTTCTGTTTCTGACTTACTTCACTCTGTATAATAGGTTCTAGGTTCATCCACCTCATTAGAACTGACTCAAATGTGTTCCTTTTTATGGCCAAGTAACATTCCATTGCATATATGTACCACAGCTTCTTTATCCATTCATCTGTTGATGGACATCTAGGTTTCTTCCATATCCTAGCTATTGTAAATAGTGCTACAGTGAACATTGGGGTACATGTGTCTTTTTCAATTATGGTTTTCTCAGGGTATATGCCCACTAGTGGGGTTGTTGGGTCATATGCGAGTTTTATTCCTAGTTTTTAAAAGAAACTCCATACTGTCCTCCATAGTGGTTATATAAATTTACATTCCCATCCCTTGAGTAGTTTCTTTATTGTCTATCTTCTCTGAATCAACTGTAAGGCATCAGCCAGTCTTGATGTTTACACATCTATTGCATAATTTTATCAGGTTGAAGAAATCTTTTACAGGGAAGCTTCCCAGCAAAGACATTTCAAATAAACCTAAATCTCCAGTGGGAAACTGTTCAGGACATCAACTTTGATACTGCACTTCAAAGTTTGAAGATAAGTATTTAGAGACGGTCGATGGACAAAGATGACATTAGTGAGGTGTAAGTGTTCTTCCAGTGGTCATGTATGGATGTGAGAGTTGGACTGTGAAGAAGGCTGAGCACCAAAGAATTGATGCTTTTGAACTGTGGTGTTGGAGAAGACTCTTGAGAGTCCCTTGGACTGCAAGGAGATCCAACCAGTCCATTCTGAAGGAGATCAGCCCTGGGATTTCTTCGGAAGGAATGATGCTAAAGTTGAAACTCCAGTACTTTGGCCACCTCATGAGAAGAGTTGACTCATTGAAAAAGACTCTGATGCTGGGAGGGATTGGGGGCAGGAGGAGAAGGGGACGACAGAGGATGAGATGGCTGGATGGCATCACTGACTGGATGGACATGAGTCTGAGTGAACTCCGGGAGTTGGTGATGGACAGGGAGGCCTGGCATGCTGCGATTCATGGGGTCGCAAAGAGTCGGACACGACTGAGCGACTGAACTGAACTGAACTGAACTGTTCTTCAGAAATGGTACTCACCTTGTAATTAGCTTGGGTACTGGCTTTCTACTGCAATGGATGGGGCAGAAAGTATTATCAATTTCTCTGTCTTTTTGTATCATTCCAATCAATGCAGAAATAATATTAATTTTCCATTAAAAACCAAATTGACATAGTTTTCCTTGACCTCATCTTTGCTGATTGATTTCCCCATTTCTCTGCTCCCTTTAATAGGTAAGTTTATCTTGTGAATCGACTGTACATACTATCTCTATATCCTCACTTGCAATTTATTTAAATTTTTTATAACTTGAAAAATTATTCATGTACATAATTTCACAATAATTTAGAGTAGAAGGACTTATACTAATAAAAAAGCATCTTTATTTTGTCTTCCCACTCCTTTCCTACCCCATTCTTTTTAACTTTCTCTAGCTTGAATTATTTTGATACTTGTATTTATATCACTACATACTGACTTCCTGGAATTATGGTTGATGATTTAATTCACTTATAACATCATCTCATCCTTCTCTTCTTCCAACATAGTTGTATTACTACATTTAATTACTTAATTACTTACTTTTGTAACTTCACATAATAAAGTACATATTATCTCTTATTCCATCAATTATAATTAATTACAGACTATGTCTTTTGACTAACTTCCTAATTAAAGGGTGTGTGGGAGATAACTGCATCTTTGCATATCTGGGTATGTCTTTACTCTTTCTTCTCATTTCCTTTTTGTCTTTATTTTCACATTCAATATATTCATAAAATTATTGGGAAATGACTTTTAGGTTGTAAATCCTGTCTCTCAGACTTTTGAAGATACTGTTCTCTTCTAGCATTAAATGTTGTGGAGGAGAAGATGCCATTTTCATTTCACAGATTGTTTTTCATTTATTTTGCTGTTTCCACATACAAAAGCAGGAGTTTGTTGTTTGTCCTTGGTGGTGGTCCCCCAAATACCATCATGTGGGAAATTCTCACAGTGGTGCTGACACCCACAAAAGCTGTTCTGATTTTCCTTTAAAATTGTGTTCAATTTTTATATAGAATATCCTTACTTTTCCCCCCATGATGGAGTAGAAATACCTGCCTTTTGGCATTTTGTGTCATAGGTGTAGAGTGATGTTGAGTGGGTTTATATGGCATTGTATATTGACTTCTAACTAATTGATTTGTTTTCCAGCCATGTTTCTTACTCAATCTCCATTGCATTTATTTTCCCCAAGTTTTGGGTTTCCTCTTTCTTTTTCTTTTTGCCTTTATAGTCACCACTTCTTCATGCTTTCATACAGATCCTCTTTCACTCTACTTTTCTTAATCCACCAAAATTTATTGATACCTCTTGTATCCTGGAGGACCCTCTCCTATTCTTTTCATTCCCTAAAGTGAATTATTATGTTCTTAAGAGTTAAAACTCAAGCACAACTAAGAAAAGTCAGTTGCTTCCTGGAAGGAAAAATCACTTGGAGTTAGTGGAAATAAGGAAATATTAATTGAAAGAAATTCTAGGGATTCCCACACCCTACCCCCCACTGGAAACCCAAATCAAAAATAGAGCAAAAAACAGGAATTTGAAGAAAAATGTACTAAATTACTGGTAACAATTTTTGTGCAAATGGGTAACTTCACATTTTCTTCTGTTCATTTTCTCAAAGTTTTACATCAGGTCATTTGGCTGCTTATCCAGCATCTAAAACAAAAACAAAACTCATTGAATCAAAGAGTTTATGGTCTTTGTAGAGTATTTGGAAGATGCATAACAGTGCCAAGTTAACAAAAATTGAGCACACATCATCCGTGTGAACATTTTGGCAAATTTTCTTCAATTTAAGTACATTTATAGGTATATCTCTATTAGCCTTTGCTCTGCTTCATTCCGTATTCCAAGGCCAAATTTGCCTGTTACTCCAGGTGTTTCTTGACTTCCTACTTTTGCATTCCAGTCCCCTATAATGAAAAGGACATCTCGTTTGGGTGTTAGTTCTAAAAGGTCTTGTAGGTCTTCATAGAACCATTCAACTTCAGCTTCTTCAGCGCTACTGGTTGGGGCATAGGCTTGGATCACCATGATACTGAATGGTTTGCCTTGGAAATGAACAGAGATCATTTTGTCGTTTTTGAGATTGCATCCAAGTACTGCATTTTGGACTCTTTTGTTGACCATGATGGCTACTCCATTTCTTCTAAGGGATTCCTGCCCACAGTAGTAGATATACTGGTCATCTGAGTTAAATTCACCCATTCTATTTCATTTTAGTTTGCTGATTCCTAGAATGTCGATGTTCACTCTTGCCATCTCCTGTTTGACCACTTCCAATTTGCCTTGATTCATGGACCTAACATTCCAGGTTCCTATGCAATATTGCTCTTTACAGCATCAAACCTTGCTTCTATCACCAGTCCCACACACAACTGGGTATTGTTTTTGCTTTGGCTCCATCCTTTCATTCTTTCTGGAGTTATTTCTCCACTGATCTGTAGCATATTGGGCACCTACTGACCTGGGGAGTTCCTCTTTCAGTATCCTATCATTTTGCCTTTTCACACTGTTCATGGGGTTCTCAAGACAAGAATACTGAAGTGGTTTGCCATTCCCTTCTCCAGTGGACCACATTCTGTCAGACCTCTCCACCATAACCCATCCGTCTTGGGTGGCCCCACACGGCATGGCTTGGTTTCACTGAGTTAGACAAGGCAGTGGTCCATGTGATCAGACTGGCTAGTATTCTGTGATTATGGTTTCAGTGTGTCTGCCCTCTGACGCTCTCTTGCAACACCTACCGTCTTACTTGGGTTTCTCTTACCTTGGACGTGGGGTATCTCTTCATGGCTGCTCCAGCAAAGAGCAGCCACTGCTCCTACCTTGGACAAGGTTGCCCCTCCTGACCTTGAACGTGGAGTAGCTCTTCTTGGCCCTCCTGCGCCCACGCAGCTACCACTCCTTGAATGTAGGGTTGCTCCTCTCGGCCGCTGCCCCTGACCTCGGACGTGGATCATCGAAAAAGCAAGTGAGTTCCAGAAAAACATCTATTTCTGCTTTATTGACTATGCCAAAGCCTTTGACTCTGGGGATCACAATAAACTATGGAAAATTATGAAAGAGATGGTAATACCAGACCACCTGACCTGCCTCCTGAGAAACCTATATGCAGGTCAGGAAGCAACAGTTAGAACTGGACATGGAACCACAGACTGGTTCCAAATCAGGAAAAGAGTACGTGAAGGCTGTATATTGTCACCCCGCTTATTTAACTTATATGTAGAGTACATCATGAGAAACGCTGGGCTGGAAGAAGTACAAACTGGAATCAAGATTGCCAGGAGAAATATCAATAACCTCAGATATGCAGATGACACCACTCTTATGGCAGAAAGGGAAGAGGAACTAAAAAACCTCTTGATGAAAGTGAAAGAGGAGAGTGAAAAAGTTGGCTTAAAGCTCAACATTCAGAAAACGAAGATCATGGCATCCGGTCCCATCACTTCATGGGAAATAGATGGAGAAACAGTGGAAACAGTGTCAGACTTTATTTTTCTGGGCTCCAAATCACTGCAGATGGTGATTGCAGCCATGAAATTAAAGGACTCTTGCTCCTTGGCAGAAAAGCTATGACCAACCTAGACAGCATACTAAAAAGAAGAAACATTACTTGGCTGACAAAAGTTTGCCTAGTCAAAGCCATGGTTTTTCCAGTAGTCATGTATGGATGTGAGAGTTGGACCATAAAGAAAGCTGCAAGTGAAAATCGCTCAGTCCTGTCTGACTCTTTGTGACCCCATGGACTGTATTTATAGTCCATGGAATTCTCCAGGCCAGAATACTGGAGAGGGTAGCCTTTCCGTTCCACAGGGGATCTTCCTAACCCAGGGATTGAACCCAGGTCTCCCAGATTGCAGGTGGATTCTTTACTAGCTGAGCCACAAGGAAGCCCAAGAAGACAGGAGTGAGAAGCCTATCCCTTCTCCAGCAGATCTTCCCCACCCAGGATTCAAACTGGGGTCTCCTGCATTGCAAGCGGATTCCTTAACCAACTGAGCTATCAGGGAAGCTGAAAGAAAGCTGAGCACCGAAAATTGATGCTTTTGAACTGCAGTGTTGGAGAAGACTCTTGAGAGTCAATTGGACTGCAAAGAGATCAAAGCAGTCAATCCTAAAGGAAATCAGTCCTGAATATTCATTGGCAGGACTGATGCTGAAGCTGAGGCTCCAATCCTTTGGCCACCTAATGTGAAGAACTGACTCATTTGAAAAGACCCTGATGCTGGGAAACATTGAAGGCAGGAGGAGAAGGGGATGACTGAGGATGAGATGATTGGATGGCATCACCGACTGTATGGACATGAATTTGAGTAAGCTCTGGGAGTTGGTGATGGACAGGGAAGCCTGGCGTGCCGCAGTCCATGGAGTCGCAAAGAGTGAGACATGACTGAGTGATTGAACTGAACTGAACTGAACCGATAGGTATGTTTCCCTGGTGGCTCAGATGGCAAAGAATCTGCCTGCAATGCAGGAGATCCAGTTTCTATCCCTGGGTCACAAAGATCCCCTGGATAAAGAATGGCAACCCACTCCAGCATTCTTCTCTGAAGAACTCCATGGACAGAGGAACCTGGCAGACTACAGTCCATGGGTCGCAAGGAGTCATACATGACTAAGCAGCTAACTCTTTCACAATGTGCTGTGCTTAGTTTCTCAGTCGTGTCTGACTCTTTGTGACTGCATGGACTGCAGCACACCACGCTTTTCTGTCCTGGGATTCTCTAGGCAAGAATACTGCAGTGGGTTGCTATGCCCTCTTGCAGGGGATCTTTCCAACCCAGAGACTGAACCCAGGTCTCCCACACTGCAGGCGGATTCTTTACCATCTGAGCCATCAGGGAAGGCCACTTTCACCATCAGTTCAGTTCAGTTCAGTCACTCAGTCTTGTCTGACTCTTTGAGACCCCATGAATCGCAGCATGCCAGGCCTCCCTGTCCATCACCAGCTCCCGGAGTTCACTCAGACTCATGTCCATCGAGTCAGTGATGCCATCCAGCCATCTCATCCTCTTTCTTCCCCTTCTCCTCCTGCCCCCAATCCCTCCCAGCATCAGAGTCTTTTCCAATGAGTCAACTCTTTGTATCAGGTGGCCAAAGTATTGGAGTTTCAGCTTCAGCCATCATAGGTATGTTTATTTTAAATTACATATTTTAATTTCATATTGCAATTTTGCCTTCTATTTTTAATTAGAATTATGTATTTAGCATTTTGACATTATTAATTAATTTTACAAGTCATAATTTTTAATAGCTGTATAATAGTCCACAATGTGGATAAATGACAATTTGTTTCACTTATTCTCTATTATTGGACATAAAGAAATGTCTAGGTTTTCTGTATCAAAATAGTGTTTCAACAAAACTAATTGCTATTTGTCTATATCTTGTTATACTAATTATGATGATTTTCAAGAACTTAATTTAGTTGGTCACAGACTGTAAACTTATATCAGACCCCTAATGTGTGTGGAAAAAATTTTCTAGTAGCACTTCACAAATTATGAGAATTTCTGACTCATCACACTCCTCCCAAGTCTAGTATGAGTTTTTAAAACATTAATCAGTTTTATAAGTGCAAAGTAATATTCCACTTTTAATGCCTTTAATATTAGAATGTCTCATAAATAATTTATAGTTGAGTATTACATTTTTATTCTTTTATTGAAGGAGCTAAGTCTCTTTTTAAAAATTGTCGTACATTTAGCATTTCTTTGTTTTCTTCTTTGTGTTTTTTTTTTTTTTTTTTTTACTTTAACTTTTGTTTTCTTTCTTGGAGATTTGAAACTTTTAAATTTATTTTTGAAAAAAAAAAATTTATTTTTGGACTTCCCTGGTGGCTCAGACAGTAAAGCATCCGCCTACAGTGCGGGAGACCTGGGTTCAATCCCTGGGTCAGAAAGATCCTCTGGAGAAGGAAATGACCTTTAACTTTATCACTAGATTACCTTGATAATGTTTTAAAAGTATATTTATTTACATCTTTAGTACTCAAAAAATGAAGGATAAACATTTGAACTCCTCTTTCTTACCTTTGTAGGATGAGGAATTTAGTGTATTTTCCTTAGCCTAATTTCTCCTTATCCTTGTCATTTTAGCTTTTGTTAATATCCTGGAGTTTTTTCCTTTAAAATGATAATTGAAAATTACTATTTTTACACTACCTATCTTCTCTTTCAGGAATCATTTCAGCATATGAATTTAATTTTTATTGTCATTGTTACAACAGGCAGTTAGATTTAACTTTATGTTTTCAGTGTTTCTTGGTGGGCTTATTATTTATTTATACTTTAGACAGAAGTATAGTTGACTTAAAATATTATAGTTTCAGGTGTATAACATAGTAACTTGATATTTTTATAAATTATACTTCATGCAAAGTTGTTTTTGAATATTGAGTATATCCTTATGCTGTATATAACATTCTTATATTCTTAACCTTCTTTGCCTAGTTTGCCTCTCCTCTTTTCCACTATTGTCTTCTAGTAACCACTAGTTTGTTTTCTGTATCTGAGTCTGTTTCTGTTTTGTTATATTCATTTGCTTTATTTTTTAGATTCTATGTATAAGTGAAAACATATATATTTGTCTTTTTCTGACTTATTTCACTATATTTAATACCCTCCACGACTAACTGTGTTAAGTAAATGGCAAAATTTCATTCTTTTTAATGGTTGAGTAATATTCCATTGTCTATGTGTATCACATCTTCTAAGATAAGATGTTCTAAGATGTGATGTGTCCTAAGTTGATGGACACTTAGGTTGTCTTGATTATTGTATATAAAGTTTCTATGAACATTGGGGTACATATATCTTTTCAAATTAATATTTTTGTTTTCCTTGGATCTATACCAGAAGTGGGACTGCTGGATAGAATGTGGAAGGCTTATTAAAAGTATAATTTCTATATTGGGTTCTTAATTTTTAATCCATACCTTAGCTGGAAAATAACTTCAAGTAATTAAAGAAAAGTCCTGTCAGTGGTTTATATTTTGTGGCTGTGCACATATGAGAAAGACTTTGCTGTCTTTATGTATATGAATAACAAATTATTTGGGATTTGTTATAAGGGCTCTTTAAAAAAGGTTTTTAAAAAAGCCTCTTTAAAAAAGCGTTTTCACCTAAAACCTCTGTTTATATTGCTTCACAGTTCTCTGACATTTAGCAGTAGAGAGAACACTCTGATGCGTTTTGTATAAAAGTTGTAGAAATTTTCCCTATATCTTTTCAATTCGATAGTATCGTTGGAGACATTTTGTGGATGTCTTCCAATATCTTGCCTGGTACTTTGATCTTGCCTGTTGTAGTGATTTATTATGTAGGTATATGTATAATTCTCATGTGCGATTTACCTTCTCTTTTATTTCTTTCTTCCTTATCATAATTTGAATACCTTTGTCTTTCCTCCTTACATTCTTGGCAAGCTTTTCAGGTCTGCCCTTCATAATCAAAGATCGTGCTTTCATCCAGTGCTAACCCTTTCTTTTTACCTTCAGTGCAGATTTTAATTCTGCTATCGCCTTTTGGCTTTCTTGCAATCTTTTCCCTCTCACAACCAGTCTTAATCTCGTGACATTTAAAAATCTCATTATTTCAATTTTTTTCTCCACAGAGGCACTTCTGCTTGTTCATTTCTCATTTCTGGTGAATACAGAGGGAACTCTTGCCCCAGTATAATTTGCAGGAGCATGTTTTTCCTGGTGGGATACCAGGAGCTTCTTCAGGTGAATTTTAGTTGCATGTTTCGAAATTACTGGTTTGAATCTTATTTTGATCACTTTGAACAAGATCATTATCACCTTTGACCCCTGTTCTGAAACAGCATTTCTCAATCTTGGTACTCTGAACGTTTGGACAGGATAATTCTTTGTGGCAGGGGCTGTCCTATGTCTTGAAAGAGATTTAGCAGTGCCCTGGGGCCCCACTCACCAGATGCCAGTATGCCAGTAGCATGTCCTGGACCACTCCCTGATGCTTCCCTCCTCCCACCCCCAGCATATCTCCAGACATTATCACATGTCCCCTTGTACCTGATGAGAACCACTGCTTTAAAGGAAATTTACAAAGTTAAACTCAGTTCTAGAAAGACAAAAGAAAGTTGTTAAGTAGGTCAGAGGTCAAAATAAGTCGAGAAGTCATGAAAAGATACACTTAAAATGACTTTAAAGCAGCACTTATATTCATAGAAACAATTTTTTGTTTTCTACAATGGCAGTAGACCATGAATGCTCAAAGTAGTGACTTGTTTTGTGAATACTGCCATTAGTCAGATAATAACATGACAGTAAATACAGCAAGAGCTATGAAGTGACAGCCACGCCACTGTTTCCATCTTCACTATGGGAATGACATGGACCCAAAACCAAATGGTCAACCTTCCAATAGATAAATCAATATTCTATCCCAGAACATCAGTTTCAAGAGTAAGATAGCACATTTTAGTGTCTCTAGATGGAGAAGGAAATGGCAACCCACTCCAGTGTTCTTGCCTGGAGAATCCCAGAGATGGGGGAGCCTGGTGGGCTGCCGTCTATGGGGTCGCACAGAGTTGGACACGACTGAAGCAACTTAGCAGCAGCAGCAGATGAGGCTCAGTAGTAAAGAATCTGCCTGCAATGCAGGAGACCTGGGTTCTATCTCTGGCATGGGATGATCCCCTGGAGTAGGAAATGGCTGCTGCTACTGCTGCTAAGTCTCTTCAATTGTATCCGACTCTGTGCAACCCCATAGACGGAAGCCCACCAGGCTCCCCCATCCCTGGGATTCTCCAGGAAAGAACACTGGAGTGGGTTGCATTTCCATGGCAACCCACTCCAATATTCTTGCTTGGGAAATCCCATGGACAGAGGATCCTGGTGGACTACACTCTATGGGGTCGCAAAGAATCAGATATGACTCAGCAACTGAACACACACACACACACACACACACACACACACACACACACACAGAGTAATGCAAAGTGATGTGAGTCATTTAATAGTCTGATACAAGTTGATATTTTTTCTAGGCAGCAGTTTTATGTCCTTGTAGCAATGTAATCTGAAGTTCATCCCATTTGAAATAGTTTTCATTGTCTGGAAAAATGTTCATTGTTTTAATTCAACCAGACATACTATATGGCACAAGTAATATGATTATATAATTTTTTTGGCAAGTATCTTATATTTTCTCCTTTTAAATTTAAAGGCAATAATCCACACCAACTTAATTATACTGTCATTTAAATGAATTTATATCTGTTTTGGAATCAGTTCAATGACTATGAGATTCATTTTGCCACTTTTTTTTTTTTACTCTTCTGCTTCAGAAGGAAAATGACTAATGTCTTCTGCTAATAGCAATTACAGGAAAATATGTAGCAACAGAACCCTTCATGAGCAACATTCAACTTTTTATGCCAGAACCTTTTTTCCTTCCAAAGTCTGTGTTGCTTGAATAGTTTAATTGTGCGTAAAATGTTGTCCAAATCTTAGATTTCAGGGAAAATAATCAAAACACTGCACACTGGCTGCTATTTTGATAAGTGCCTATGTACTCATCATCAGCCAAAATGTATCTGGGAATGCAAAGAAACCATGACTTAAAAGGCTAAAAGTGAGTTGAGAGAAAACTTTTTCCCCCATGTGAAACTGTATGTTGCATAATGTAACCTATCAACACTCTCAGAGTGAACAAAAGCCTTTGCATTTGGGGCAGGCTGTAAGATACAGGCCATGAACCTGAGGAAGAATTCTCTGGCTTCCCTCTTCCACTTCCATCCCTCAGGATGCAAAGCCAGGTAGTGCAGAATCCAGGCATCCACCATGAAGGTTCTTTTGGCCTCTGCTTTCTGCAAAGTATTCTGGGCTTTGACAAAAGGTACATTAAATAGCAGTTTTCCCCTCCCCAGTCCTCTGGGCAGGAGTTGGCCAGCAGACAAAAACTCTCCAGTGTACAGTCAATTTCTAGCCTGTATGTTCTCTTCTACCCAAGTCCTCATGGAAGAGCCCACAGCCCTCTGCATACCTGGGGAGAGGGGTAAGGAGATCTATCAACAGTGAATGCTTTAGTTTGAAAGATTAAATAAATTTAAAAAAATCAACAAACAAAAATAGAGAATGCTTCCTCCCATGTACCTTTGGCTTTTCAAAAGCTCTACAATGACCGGGTTTGCATGGTTGAAAGGCCATCTTAATTTCTTATCATTGGGAGATTCTTTTCTCAGAAGAGCTAGATTCCTATTGCAAAGACAAAGATTTTCTTCTGTCTTGGTTTCTTCAGTCGCCAAACAGAAGAATTATTCATAAGTGAAAAGTAGTCATTCATGAAACCTCGGAAGATTCCAGGAGAAGAGAACAGAAAGTGAGGTGGGAGGAGTGTCCTTTCCTTTTTCACGAAGGACTCCCACAGGTGGATAGTAAAACCAGTGACTGAAGCCTTTGACTAAACCATTACCTTTTAGGCTTTTCTGAAACTATTACAACTATGAAAACACTCTTTATTGATTTTACAGTCCTTTTAACATTTAAAAGAATCAAAGCTATACAAATACATAGTTTAAAAAGCTGATTAGTTCTATGAGGTTTATAATGAAAATCAACATTTTCTTCCCTACCATTTATCATTCCCAATTCAATAATTTTAACCATTCTTAGCTTCTTTTAAATGCTCGTCCACATTTTCAGAGACAAGATTATATTTTCTGATGTTGAAAATGGACTTGGTAGATTTTTTCCCCTTCTGTTTGGCTTGATTGCTTTTGTATATTATCCAGAAGTTGAAAAACCCATAGAAGAAGCTGATAATTTTTACTAACTAATAATTTTTACTAACACCTGGAAAAGTGCTAAACCAAAAAGTTACAGGTCAATACATTGTCACAAAGTGACCATGTAAGCAGCATCAGAAATAGAAAGTTGTATCTCAAAAACTCCCTTAATGGTCCTCTCAATTATTATCCCCATCTGCATTTTTAAGTGTAGCCATAATTTTAGTTAAAATTAATTAAGAAGTAAAGGAGTAGTTGGAAGAAAAGTTATGACCAAACTAGACAGCATATTAAAAAGCAGAGACATTACTTTGCCAACAAAGGTCTGTCTAGTCAAGGCTATGGTTTTTCCAGTGGTCACGTATGGATGTGAGAGCTGGACTATAAAGAAAGCTGAGCACTGAAGAATTGATGCTTTTGTACTGTGGTGTTGGAGAAGATTCTTGAGAGTCCCTTGGACTGCAAGACCCAACCAGTCAATCCTAAAGGAAATCAGTCCTGAATATTCATTGAAAGGCTCATAGTGAAGCTGAAACTCCAATACTCTGGCCACCTGATGCTAAGAACTGACTCATTTGAAAAGACCCTGATGCTGGGAAAGATTGAAGATGGGAGGAGGTGACAACAGAAGGTTAGAGAGTTGGATGGCAATACCAACTCTATGGACATGAGTTTGAGTAAGCTCCAGAAGTTGGTGATGGACAAGGAAGCCTGGCATGCTGAAGTCCATGGGGTTGCAAAGAGTTGGACATGACTGAATGACTGAACTGAACTGAACTGAAGAGGTACAGATTTTTATTCATGATTTTCTTGATTAAAAAATATTTTTGCTCTTTGATCAAGCATTCCAAAACACCACTGATTTACCATCTCTCTCTCTCTTTTTTTTTCACTGTATTGCATGCATGTGGGATTTTAGTTCCCCACCCAAGGATCTAACCCACATCCCCCAGCATGGGAAGGCAAAGTCTTAACCACTGGACCTCCAGGGAAGTCCCAGGAATTTTTAATATATTGTGTATATGGATATAGATATAGATATAGAGGGTGTCCATATATATTGCAAGTTTTCTTCCAGTCTATGACTGGCCTTCTAAGAAATCATACCTCTTCATAATGTTCTTGTCAAGTTTTTCAATATGGGGAGGGAGGAGGGAGGAGGGTTTGGGATGGGGAACACATGTATACCTGTGGCGGATTCATTTTGATATTTGGCAAAACTAATACAATTATGTAAAGTTTAAAAATAAAATTAAAAAAAATAATACACTCAGAAAAAAATTGAGAAATATTAGCAGTTAAAAGTTGATTTTAACTGCTATCCAACATTAGATGGAATCTGGCCTTATTAATTTTAGTTAAACTTCCCCCTTTTTCATATATTATATTTCATCCAGATGACTTATGGAGGGTCTTTTGGGATATATTATGACTATTGTTATACTTTCAACATAGATTCACTATGTGATTAATTAACCAAAAACTCTTGCCATATTTGAAGACATCTAAACCTACTAATATAAAAGGATCTGCCCTTTAGAGCCCTATGGAGATTGCACCATAAACAAAGCACTTCACATGAATGTTCAATGACAAATGATATGATAATGACATGAAAAATAATCAGTCAAGAAGGTAATGAGGTTATGAAGCAAGGGAGAAAAATTTTTGATTGGAACATGATGCCAAATCATTTTTTTAATTTATTTTTAATTGGAGGTTAATTTCTGTACTATATTGTGTTCGTTTCTGCCATATATTATGAATCATCCATAGGTATACATATGTCCTCTCCCTCTTGAACCTCTCTCCCACCTCCCACTCCATCACACCCCTCTAGGTTGTCACAGAGCACCAGGTTTGAGCTCCCACATCATATAGTAAATTCTCACTGGCTAGTACATATGATAATGTGTATGATTCAATGCTACTCTCTCAGTTCGTCCCACCTGCTCATTTTTAAGCTTGTTAGAAACATCCTTATTACAAGTCTTCTTAAACACTTCACTCTATGCACTACAGAATGGGTATCACCTCCATTCACTGAATGAACAGTACATTGAATGCAGCTTTTAAGTGGCTTGTAAAAGTGGAAACTATTACAACCATGTATTACAAAATGGATATCACTTTCATTCACTTAAAGAAATCTGTACAAAACACAGCTTGCAAATAGGTTGTTAGAAACTAATTTATTACAAGGCTGGTGAAACACTTCACTCCATGCATTATGGAAGGAGTATCACTTCCACCCACTGAAAGCGCACTGTGCTGAACGCAGCTTGCAAGTAGCTTTTCAGAAACACCTTTTAACAAGTCTCCTTAAAGCCCTGTCATTTTATTTTTTTTTTAATTTAATTTTATTTTTAAACTTTACAATATTGTATTAATTTTGCCAAATATAGAAATGAATCTGCCACAGGTATACCTGTGTCCCCTATCCTGAACCCTCTTCCCTCCTCCCTCCCCATACCCTCCCTCTGGGTCGTCCCAGTGCACCAGCCCCAAGCATCCAGTATCGTGCATCGAACCTGGACTGGCGACTCGTTTCATACATGATATTATACATGTTTCAATGCTATTCTCCCAAATCTCCCCACCCTCTCCCTCTCCCACAGAGTCCATAAGACTGATCTATACATCAGTGTCTCTTTTGCCGTCTTGTACACAGGGTTATTGTTACCATCTTTCTAAATTCCATATATATGCATTAGTATACTATATTGGTGTTTTTCTTTCTGGCTTACTTCAGTCTGTATAATAGGTTCCAGTTTCATCCACCTCATTAGAACTGATTCAAATGTATTCTTTTTAATGGCTGAATAATACTCCATTGTGTATATGTACCATAGCTTTCTTATCCATTCATCTGCTGATGGGCATCTAGGTTGCTTCCATGTCCTGGCTATTATAAACAGTGCTGCGATGAACATTGGGGTACATGTGTCTCTTTCTCTTCTGGTTTCCTCAGTGTGTATGCCCAGCAGTGGGATTGCTGGATCATAAGGCAGTTCTATTTCCAGTTTTTTAAGGCGTCTCCACATTGTTCTCCATAGTGGCTGTACTAGTTTGCATTCCCACCAACAGTGTAAGAGGGTTCCCTTTTCTCCACACCCTCTCCAGCATTTATTGCTTGTAGACTTTTGGATCGAAGCCATTCTGACTGGTGTGAAATGGTACCTCATTGTGGTTTTGATTTGCATTTCTCTGATAATGAGTGATGTTGAGCATCTTTTCATGTGTTTGTTAGCCATCTGTATGTCTTCTTTGGTGTGATTTTCAATCAGTAAAGAAGTTTTGGGCTACCTCAAAGGAACCCTCTTACACTGTTGGTTGGAATGCAAACTAGTACAGCCACTATGGAGAACAGTGTGGAGACGCCTTAAAAAACTGGAAATAAAACTGCCTTATGATCCAGCAATCCCACTGCTGGGCATACACACTGAGGAAACCAGAAGGGAAAGAGACACGTGTACCCCAATGTTCATTGCAGCACTGTTTATAATAGCCAGGACATGGAAGCAACCTAGATGCCCATCAGCAGATGAATGGATAAGAAAGCTATGGTACATATACACAATGGAGTATTACTCAGCCATTAAAATGAATACATTTGAATCAGTTCTAATGAGGTGGATGAAACTGGAGCCTATTATACAGAGTGAAGTAAGCCAGAAAGAAAACCACCAATACAGTATACTAATGCATATATATGGAATTTAGAAAGATGGTAACAATAACCCTGTGTACAAGACGGCAAAAGAGACACTGATGTATAGATCAGTCTTATGGACTCTGTGGGAGAGGGAGAGGGTGGGGAGATTCGGGAGAATGGCATTGAAACATGTATAATATCATGTATGAAACGAGTCGCCAGTCCAGGTTCGATGCACGATATTGGATGCTTGGGGTTGGTGCACTGGGATGACCCAGAGGGAGGGTATAGGGAGGGAGGAGGGAAGAGGGTTCAGGATAGGGAACACAGGTATACCTGTGGCAGATTCATCTCGATATTTGGCAAAACTAATACAATATTGTAAAGTTTAAAAATAAAATTAAATTAAAAAAAAAGAATATTATTACAAACAACAACAACAACAAAATAGTAAATAAATAAATGCCATTTAGGTTTTTTCATTTAACTTTGTAGTGTTTGTCATTAATTAGCCATATTAATTTTTTAAGGGAAAGCATATTTCAGGTAATATTAATTTGCCATTAGCTGGGTGCTTTATTTTAGGCTTCTCTTTCATTTATAATGGAAACACCAATGGGTTTGGGAATCCTTATTTTTAAAATACAAAGTAAAATCAGTAAAAAAAAAAAAAAAAGAAAATGATTGATTTCTTTCTTTGTGGAATTGTTGTGAAGAGTCGCTCCCTCTTTCCAATCAGGACAATAACTACCTTTCTTTCACACTCTCTTTTTTTGTTCTTTCTTGAAATTTGACACAACCAATTTCTCTGGGCACTCTACTGAAAGGGATTCCTTTTATTCAATTTGTCCAACATGAAACTGAGTCGAGAGCTTTCTAGGAAATGACAAAGATGTGATTCATGTTTCAAAGTTATTTTTTTCCATGTGGACACCTTAAACCAAAAAAAGGATAAAACTTTGTCAGTTGGATTAAGGTGTACTGAATTCTTCAGGCATTTGGTGGGGATTCTCAGGAAGACACTGAAAAGCCTGAGAGTTGTAAAACCAGAAAGACAATAGTGCTACATGAAGAAAGCAGGAAAGGTTATAACATCACTGACAGGGTCAAAATTCTCAGCAACTATCTCATGACCAAAGACAAACAATCTTCTTCTCTCAATATCTGCTCGTGTTTTTGTGACCCCATCTTTCTGAATGACATCATTTTCCTCCCCATCACTTGGGCAGAAAGCCCCCGATGTTTACCAAGAGCTGTAATTTCCACCTCTGAAATGTCTCTGACTTTCATCACTTCCCCTTAATTTCCATGACTACTGCTCTAGCATTTCAAGGTTGAATAACCTCATCCCTGAACTATAGCTTCTAACTTGAAATCTATCCATATTAATCACCCCCAACTAGGGTGTCTTTGGCCTCTCCTTATGCCAATACATCTTCCATGCTACCACTATATTGTATTTCTTATTGCTATTGTATTCTGCTCAAAAACTTCCAAGGTCTCACTTATTGCCAACAGAATAAAGTAAAAACTCCTTAGCAAATGGTCAAGGCCCTTTGTAAACTGACTGCAACTGAAATGTGTTCCTTTTTAATTTCAGGAACAGTCTACTTCCCTGCCCTAGACTACTGTCAATGCTTTAACTTCCCCCAACAAAGAAATTTTTTATTTCTGTAGAAATCATACACATCTCATGTTTAGCTCAAATGATACCTTCTCTATCTAACTCTTTAACTTCTCTAGTTAAACTTTGTCATTCTCTCCATGGTTCTCTCAAAGCTCTATTAGAAATGTTTCTCAGACTTTATCAAGTCTCCTAGAGGTCTTGTTAAAATGTGGATTCTGACTCAGTAGCTCTGGAATGGAGCTGAGATTCTGAATCTCTAATAACCTCCCACTGGACACCTGTGCTGCTGGACTTCGGGTCTACTTTGAGGAGCAGAGTCCCAGTATTTATCAAGAAGCAGTGTTTTGCCACTATTCTGCCTAGTATTAGAGTCTGCTGGAAACACAGCTTCCTTCTCAGAAAGAGTGCACTCCTTCAGAGCAGATTCTTGATTATACCTGTATCTTACGCATTCCTAGTCTGGTGCCCTGCTGGTAATTTTGGTGAAAGATTCAGCCAATGAAACAAAATTCCATATTAAAATCTAGATTGTGGCTTATGTCAGAATTTATTTCCCATTATCCTTGATGGCAGAGAATTTTATAATAGTTCAGAGAGCCTATGCCTTGCTGGGAAGGCACTCTTCTTCATTATCTGATTTATTACTCTGTCACTCAAAAGGATATGTGAAGGAGTTCCTTTGTTTTACAGTGCCATGGCTTGATTCCCCTGAAGAATGTCCTGTACTCGTCCGATGCCCTCTGATAATATTTCCATTCGTCTCTACATTAAATGCCCCAGGTAGCAATATCATTCGTAATTGAAGCAATCTCTGCTATTTCAGTTGTCACCACTGAACATTGTCTGGGATATCAACTTTTAGCATCCCCTTTCTACCTATCATCTTTAATGTGTTACCTCTTGTAACTAGAACTGAGCTTTTCTTGGGAAACCCACCGAGTATGCCTGGACCTACTAACCTGCTTGTAACAAATGAAATATAACAAAAGTAATGGAATGTCACTCCTGAGTACCTTAAAAAGGACTATGACTTCCATCTTGCTTTCATTCTCTCTCTTTCTTTGACTTTTCTTACTGGCACACTTTGGTGAGTAAATTGCTGTGTTGAAGAAGGCTAATTGCAAGGAACGGAGGTTGGTTCCTTGATTCATCTCTTACCAAAAGCCAGTGGAAAGCTGAGTCCTACAGTCCAACAACCCATGAGGAATTGAATCATGACAACAGCCACATGAGTGAGTTGGGAAGTAGATCTCTACCCAAGCTATGAGATGACGTCATCCCTGTTTGTCACCTTGACTAGAGTCTTGTTAGACACCTGGAGCCAGAGGACTCAGCTAAGATGCATCCTCAGAAACTGTGATGTAGTAAATGTTTGCTGTTAAGCCACTAAGGGTTTTTTATTTTTTGGCCTGTTATAAGGCCTGTGGGATTATTATCTTAGTTGCCTGACCAGGGACTGAACCTGGGCCTCTGGCAGTGGAAGTGCCAACTCCTAACCACCAGACCACCAGGGAATTCCCAAAGCCACTGAATGTTGAGATGGTTGGTTATTCAACAATAATTAGCTAATCCAGTGGGTCTCTGTCTTCATGCATTTATAATGTATCTTTTTATCAACATAATTTTCACTGTTCTTTTCACATTAATGGTCACATTTTTTACCTAGGAAGCCCTTAATAATAATAAAATAAATTTGAAAAAGCTATTAAGCTACACATGGTTAATTGAAAAGTAAAATGGATATATATAGACTAAATGTTTAGAAAAATTTCTACTTTCTAGTCTCTGTAAAGCCAAAGTTATATAAAAGAAACAAAGAGGATGGGTCATTGGTGTTTCTGATGCGTATGTGTTATGGACAAATAGGCTGATGATGTGAGAAAGGAAAGGCTGAGATGAATGATATTTTTCATAAGATACATTCATAGCAAGGCTGATATTTTAAATTGATATATGAATTACCAACTCTTGCCTCCCCACCTAAGATTGCATTTTTGTTAAATAAACTATTGCTTTTTGGAACACTATAATGACCATTCAGTAGAGCTGAGAACAAATTTTCTTGAAATTTCTATTAAAATGCAAACTATTGCTAATACAGTGAAGACTTCTGAGCAATATTATTCAACAGAAGTCCTTTCATATCAAATGTGAATCCAGTCAGAATTTGACAGCTGGCTCTGTCCTAAGGAAATCTTATTCAAGATTTATTAAATAGGAATAGAAGTTACTTTCATATTGGAACTGAATACATAGTGTGTCATGAAATGTTAATTTCCTACCATTTTTGTATTCTAGGAAAATTTAAGCAGTTGACAGAATAGCATTTAAACAAATAATCATTGTCATGCTTTAGTTCAAGAGTCTAAAAATGCTGAAATGGTATTAACATTTTGTTAGATGTGAATAAAAAGGCAATAGAGGTATCCTTAGGGTCTTTAGGTCTGCAAACTACAAAGTGACCCAGTTGTTGATAAAAACTGAAAACCAGTGTTTATAAGACTAATATCTCAGGCTCTCAGAGACCATCTTCTCAACTTGGGATATTGGGTTACATATAGAATCTCTGTGTCTCCTTTATTACTTATTTGTTGGCCACTCATGAAATTTACTGTTCAATTTGGACTTGCTTAGAAAAGCTCTTGTAAGCCTTGATTTAAGTATAGTTCTCACATCCTACTGCAATACTATGTTCCCTTTCTCTGGCTTTTATTTGATTGGAAGAAACCATTGTCAGAATCTATAAATGTGGGTCACACCCAGCACTGATGTATGCTTCTGATCATGGACTTTTTCATCTTTGACAATAGTGGCCAAGCTTTGGAATGAAAACTAGAATAAAAAGTCTGTAGAGACTAGCATAACTAAAGAGAAGAGGTATCTCATCAATCACAGGGCAAGGTCCAAGTCTTGAAAGAAATGCAGATGCTGTAATAAAATCAAAACTGATACATATGGCAAATAGATGGGGAAACGGTGGAAACGATGTCAGACTTTATTTTTTGGGGCTTCAAAATCACTGTAGATGGTGACTGCAGCCATGAAATTAAAGGCGCATACTCTTGGAAGGAAAGTTATGACCAACCTAGATAGCATATTCAAAAGCAGAGACATTACTTTGCCAACAAAGGTCTGTCTAGTCAAGGCTATGGTTTTTCCAGTGGTCATGTATGGATGTGAGAGTTGGACTGTGAAGAAGGCTGAGCGCCAAAGAATTGATGCTTTTGAACTGTGGTGTTGGAGAAGACTCTTGAGAGTCCCTTGGACTGCAAGGAGATCCAACCAGTTCATTCTGAAGGAGATCAGCCCTGGGATTTCTTTGGAAGGAATGATGCTAAAGCTGAAACTCCAGTACTTTGGCCACCTCGTGGGAGGAGTTGACTCATTGGAAAAGACTCTGATGCTGGGAGGGATTGGGGGCAGGAGGAAAAGGGGACGACAGAGGATGAGATGGCTGGATGGCATCACTGACTTGATGAACATGAGTCTGAGTGAACTCCGGAGTTGGTGATGGACAGGGAGGCCTGGCATGCTGCGATTCATGGGGTCACAAAGAGTCGGACACGACTGAGTGACTGAACTGAACTGATATATATATATATATATATATATATATATATATACACACACTATTGATACTATGTATAATGTAGATAACTAATGCAAACCAACTGTATAGCACAGGAAACTCTATTCAGTGCTCTGTGGTGACCTAAATGGGAAGGAAATACCCCAAAAGAGGGGATATATGTATACATATAGCTGATTCACTTTGTTGTACAGTAGAAACTAATACAAACATTGTAAAGGATTTATGCTGGCATGCCTGCTAAGTTGTTTCAGTCATGTCCGACTCTTTGCAACCCTATGGACTGTAGCCCACCAGGCTCCTCTGTCCATGGGATTTTCCAGGCAAGAGTACTGGAGTGGGTTGCCATGCCCTCCTCCAGGGGATCTCCTCCACCCAAGGATTGAACCTGAGTCTCCTGTGGCTCCTGCACTGTGGGCAGATTCTTTACCACTAGTGCCACCTGGGAAGCCCCAAAGCAATTATATTCCAATAGAAATTAATACAGAGAAGGCAATGACACCCCACTCCAGTACTCTTGCCTGGAAAATCCCATGGACAGAGGAGCCTGGTAGGCTGCAGTCCATGAGGTCACTAAGAATCGGACACGACTGAGCAACTTCACTTTCACTTTTCACTTTCATGCATTGGGGAAGGGAATGGCAACCCAATCCAGTGTTCTTGCCTGGAGAATCCCAGGGACAGAGGAGCCTGTTAGGAGACCGTCTATGGGGTCGCACAGAGTCGGACACGACTGAAGTAACTTAGCAGCAGCAGCAGTAGCAGCAGCAGAAATTAATATTAAAAATGTTTTTTTAAAAAAGACCCAGCCCTCCTTTCTTGCCTTTAGAAGCTTACATATTTCCTAGAACCCAATGTTTGTGTGGATAAATGATCTAAAAGCAGTCCTGGTTCCAAATTCTAATCAATCAATGCTGCATATCTTAAATATGGAATTGTTTTATATTTTGGGAGTATGGGAGTAAGTTCAGTCCAGTTCAGTTGTTCAGTAGTGTCTGACTCTTTGTGACCCCATGAACCACAGCACACCAGGCTTTCCTGTCCATGACCAACTCCCAGAGTCTACCCAAACCCATGTCTATTGAGTCGGTGATGCCATCCAACCATCTCATCCTCTGTTATCCCGTTCCTCTCCTGCCCTCAATCTTTCCCAGCATCAGGGTCTTTTCAAATGAGTCAGCTCTTTGCATCAGGTGGCCAAACTATTGGAATTTCAGCTTCAACATCAGTCCTTCCAATGAACACCCAGGACAGATCTCCTTTAGGATAGACTGGTTGGATCTCCTTGCAGTCCAAGGCACTCTCAAGAGTCTTCTCCAACACCACAGTTCAAAAGCATCAGTTCTTTGGTGCTCACCTTTCTTTATAGTCCAACTCTCACATCCATACAAGACCACTGGAAAAACCATAGCCTTGACTAGATGGACCTTTGTTGACAAAGTAATGTCTCTGCTTTTTAATATGCTGTCTAGGTTGGTCATAACTTTCCTTCCAAGGAATGGGAGTAAGAGTACATCATAATAGTAGAATGCTAAGTGTATCACTCTGTCTTTGCAACCTATTTCACAATGGTGACCTCACCATAATCCTGTGGCTAAGGTAACTCACCAACCTTATCCTCAGTCTCATAAAGGATAAAACTAGCTGCAATTATGTGAAAAAATTACAACCAACCAAGACAAGCTGATAACCAGGGCTCCTCACATTGTGCTCCAGGTTGGTTTTATAGGCTATTCTCACAATACGTGCTACTGCTTTCTACGCCTTAAAGTAGGAGCTGAGAGATGGGAGGTTTAATCCTGTAAGGAACACTTCTTGTAAGACATGACAAAAGCCACATGAACTTTAAAAATATAGGACTGCATGTCAGGTGTACTGGCCTTTCAGGGTTTTACTGCCTGTAGCCCGGGTGGTCTCAAGCTGGTCATTCATATTCCCTGAGTCTGAAACGTGGTTTGGGTAACCTTAAGCTTTCATACTGTTCACGGGGTTTTCAAGGCAAGAATACTGAAGTGGTTTGCCATTACCTTCTCCAGTGGACCACATTCTGTCAGACCTCTCCGCCATGACCCGTCCGACTTGGGTGGCCCCAACGGCATGGCTTGGTTTCATTGAGTCAGACAAGGCTGTGGTCTGTGAGATCACATTGGCTAGTTGTCTGTGATTGTGGTTTCAGTCTGTCTTCCCTCTGATGCTCTTCCTCAGTGCCTGCCATCTTACTTGGGTTTCTCTTACCTTAGAAGTGGGGTATCTCTTCTGGCTGCTCCAGCAAAGCGCAGCTGATGCTCCTTACCTTGGAAGTGGGGTAGCTCCTCTCAGGCCGTGGAAGCACAGCGGCTGCGCGGCACAGAATAATCACGATGGTGTGATCACTCACCTAGAGCCAGACATCCTGGAATGTGAAGTCAAGTGGGCCTTAGAAAGCATCACTACGAACAAAGCTAGTGGAGGTGATGGAATTCCAGTTGAGCTCTTTCAAATCCTGAAAGATGATGCTGTGAAAGTGTTGCACTCAATATGCCAGCAAATTTGGAAAACTCAGCAGTGGCCACAGGACTGGAAAAGGTCAGTTTTCATTCCAATCCTAAAGAAAGGCAATGCCAAAGAATGCTCAAACTGCCACACAATTGCACTCATCTCACACGCTAGCAAAGTAATACTCAAAATTCTCCAAGCCAGGCTTCAGCAATACGTGAACCGTGAACTCCCAGATGTTCAAGCTGGTTTTAGAAAAGGCAGAGGAACCAGAGATCAAACTGCCAACATCCACTGGATCATCAAAAAAGCAAGAGTTCCAGAAAAACATCTATTTTTGCTTTATTGACTATGCCAAAGCCTTTGACTGTGTGGATCACAATAAACTGTGGAAAATTCTGAAAGAGATGGGAATACCAGACCACCTGACCTGCCTTTTGAGAAATCTGTATGCAGGTCAGGAAGCAACAGTTAGAACTGGACATCGAACAACAGACTGGTTCCAAATAGGAAAAGGAGTATGTCAAGGCTGTATGTTGTCACCCTGTTTATTTAACTTTATTTACAGAGTACATCATGAGAAACGCTGGGCTGGAAGAAACACAAGCTGGAATCAAGATTGCCGGGAGAAATATCAATAACCTCAGATAGGCAGATGACACAACCCTTATGGCAGAAAGTGAAGAAGGACTAAGGAGCCTCTTGAAAATGAAAGAGGAGAGTAAAAAAGTTGCTTAAAACTCAACATTCAAAAAACTAAGATCATGGCCTCTAGTCCCATCACTTCATAGCAAATAGATGGGGAAACAGTGGAAACAGTGGCTGGCTTTATTTTTCTGGGTACCAAATCACTGCAGATGGTGATTGCAGCCATGAAATTATTCTTTGCCAACAAAGGTCCATCTAGTCAAGGCTATGGTTTTTCCAGTAGTCATGTATGGATGTGAGATTTGGACTATAAAGAGGGCTGAGCACCTAAGAATTGATGCTTTTGAACTGTGGTGTTGGAGAAGACTCTTGAGAGTCCCTTGGACTGCAAGGAGATCCAACCAGTCCATCCTAAAGGAGATCAGTCCTGGCTGTTCATTGGAGGGACTGATGTTGAAGCTGACACTCCAATAGTTTGGCCACCTGATGTGAAGAGCTGACTCATTTGAAAAGACCCTGATGCTGGGAAAGATTGAGGGCAGGAGGAGAAGAGGACGACAGGATGAGACAGTTGGATGGCATCACTGACTCCATGGACATGGGTTTGGGTGGACTCCGGGAGTTGGTGATAGACAGGGAGGCCTGGCATGCTGCGGTTCATGGGGTCACAAAGAGTCGGATATTACTGAGTGACTGAACTGAACTGAACCTTAAGCTTTTTTCCAGCTCTAAAGAAAACCTCTGAAGTTTTGGAAAGCTTGTCTGCATCCTAAATAGCATTAGTATTCTGGAAAGTGTGAACAAATCATAAACATTTATCTCAGGGAAGAAGAATTGATGGATTTTACTTTCTGGGAACACAGAAAAGCCTGGAGGAGACAGCACACACCTGAAATGTCAGTGGATACCTGATCACAAACTCATTAACATTAGTGCCATTCTTGTTGCTGCTGGCCTGGCAGCCTGAAGGTATCTTTCTGTGCACTAGAGAAAATGGACCAGTATAACCATGAAAGGATGCTCCACGCCAATGCTACTTTCCAAAAGAGAAAATTAATTGAACCCTTATTGAAAGCAAATTAGCCTCTGGACTTAATTACAAAATGAAAATGGTATTTACTAATTTCTGGTCACATATACACACTTGTCATTCACTTGCTCAGTCAGGTCTGACTCTTTGTGACCCCATGGACTGTAGTACACCAAGATTCCCTGCCCTTCACTGTCTCCCATAGTTGGCTCAGACTCATCTCCATTAAATCTGTGGTGCCATCCAACCATCTCATCCTTTGTCACCCCTTCTCCTCCTGCCCCCAATCTTTCCCAGCATTAGGATCTTTTTCAGTGCACACCTGAGTGAGAAAAAAAAAATCAGTAGGCATGTAGAAAGTAAGTTTTCAGGCTCTTTGGCTGTGGGAAGCTGCAGGGGAGAACAAATTAGTAACTTTTGTTTTTCAAGTTTGGGCACATACAGTGGGATAGAGAAATGCCTCAGAGGTCTTTATAATGAGGTGTGATCTCTAAGTTACCAATCATACTCCCTTTCTATCTTTCAGGGAGCATTATTCTAACTTTAGACTTCTCCCCATTTTTGAGTGAGCTCTCAGACATCAGGGCCCAATCAGGAAAACATTTAACTGGTTCCTGTGGGTGGAAGTTGGGGGAAATGTAAGGAGAAAGCACTAAATAATTAAAATGAAGATGACCATTTCTACAAGACATACCAATAAAAAGCCATAAGATGGAGGGACTGAGACAAATATTTAATCGCTAAGTTGTGTCTGATTCTTTGCAAGCCCATGAACTGTAGTCCTCCAGGCTCCTCTGTCCGTTGGATTTTCCAGGCAAGAATACTGGAATGGATGACCATTTCCTTTTCCAAGGGATCTTCACAATCCAGGGACTGAACCCACATCTCTTGCATTGCCAGATGGATTCTTTACCTCTGAGCCACCAGGGCTGAGAGAATACATTTTATGAAATTGGGACCAGTTTTGTCATCTTCTAAAATTGATGCTGCTGCTGCTGCTAAGTCGCTTCAGTCGTGTCTGACTCTGTGCAACCCCAGAGACGGCAGCCCACCAGGCTCCCTCGTCCCTGGGATTCTCCAGGCAAGAAACTGGAGTGGATTGCCATTTCCTTCTCCAATGCATGAAAGTGAAAAGTGAAAGTGAAGTCGCTCAATCATGTCCGACTCTTCTCGACCCCATGGACTGCAGCCTACTAGGCTCCTCCGTCCATGGGATTTTCCAGGCAAGAGTACTGGAGTGGGTTGCCATTGCCTTCTCCGTCTAAAATTGGTACTTTGGGGTAAAATGGTGAAACAATGAATCACATAGTCCAAAGCAAATTTCCTTCATGGTTGCTACATGACTTGTGTCCCAGGCTGGTAGGTAAGAAATTGGCAGCTTCCCTTTGCTTTGATGAGATTGGGCCAGTGTCTATGAACCAGATGAGTGTAGAGCTGTGTTGAGGGGAAGGTCATGGTGATGAGTCTGCACAAGGATTGGTTTACTTGGGTCTTTTTTTCATATGGCACCCAGAAACCTCTTATGAAGAATTCAAACTAAGGGAAGTAGAGTTGATACACACCAATCTGGTTCAAGCAAGAACACTGAAGTGGTTTGCCATTCCCTTCTCCAGTGGACCACATTCTGTAAGGCCTTTCCACCATGACCTGCATGTCTTGGATGGCCCCATGGGCATGGCTTAGTTTCATGGAGTTAGACAAGGCTGTGGTCCTAGTGTGGTTAGATTGACTAGTTTTCTGTGATTATGGTTTCAGTATGCCTGCCCTCTGATGCCCTCTTGCAACACCTACCATCTTACTTGGGTTTCTCTTACCTTGGGCATGGGGTATCTCTTCATGGCTGCTCCAGCAAAGCACAGCTGCTGCTCCTTACCTTGGATGAGGGGTATCTCCTCACCGCTGCCCCTCCTGACCTTGAACATGGAATAGCTCCTCTAGGCTCTCCTGCACCCGTGTAGCCACTGCTCCTTGGACGTGGGATTGCTCCTCCCGGCCGCCTCCCCTGGCCTCAGGCGTGGGCTAGCTCCTCCAGGCCGCCACCCCTGACCTCGGACGCAGGGTAGCTAACGACCAAGATAATCACCATGGTGTGATCACTCACCTAGAGCCAGGCATCCTAGAATGTGAAGTCACCTGGGCCTTAGAAAGCATCACTAGGGACAAAGCTAGTGGAGGTGATGGAATTCCAGTGGAGCTATTTCAAATCCTGAAAGATGATGCTGTGAAAGTGCTGCACTCAATATGCCAGCAAATTTGGAAAACTCAGCAGTGGCCACAGGACTGGAAAAGGTCAGTTTTCATTCCAATCCCAAAGAAAGGCAATGCCAAAGAATGCTCAAACTGCCACACAGTTGCACTCATCTCACACGCTAGTAAAGTAATGCTCAAAATTCTCCAAGCCAGGCTTCAGCAATACATGAACCGTGAATTTCCAGATGTTCAAGCTGGTTTTAGAAAAGGCAGAGGAACCAGAGATCAAACTGCCAACATCCACTGGATCATGGAAAAAGCAAGAGAGTTCCAGAAAAATATCTATTTCTGCTTTCTTGACTATGCCAAAGCCTTTGACTGTGTGGATCACAATAAACTGTGGAAAATTCTGAAAGAGATGGCAATACCAGACCACCTGACCTGCCTCTTGAGAAACCTATATGCAGGTCAGGAAGCAACAGTTAGAAGTGGACATGGAACAACAGACTGGTTCCAAATAGGAAAAGGAGTACGTCAAGGCTATATATTGTCACCCTGCTTATTTAATTTATATGCAGAGTACATCATGAGAAACGCTGGGCTGGAAGAAGCACAAACTGGAATCAAGACTGCCAGGAGAAATATCAGTCACCTCAGATATGCAGATGACGCCACCCTTATGGCAGAAAGTGAAGAGGAACTCAAAAGCCTCTTGATGAAAGTGAAAGTGGAGAGTGAAAAAGTTGGCTTAAAGCTCAACATTCAGAAAACTAAGATCATGGCATCTGGCCCCATCACTTCATGGGAAATAGATGGGGAAACAGTGGAAACAGTGGCTGACTTTATTTTTTTTTGGCTCCAAAATCACTGCAGATGGTGATTGCAGCCATGAAATTAAAAGACTCTTACTCTTTGGAAGAAAAGTTATGACCAACCTAGACAGCATGTTGAAAAGCAGAGACAGGAGACACAGATTCTATTCTGGATCCAGGAAGATCCCACATGCCTCAGAGCAAGTAAGCTCATGTGGCACAACTGTTAAGCCTGTGCTCTAGTTCCCGGGAGCCGCAACTACTGAGCCCTTGCGCTGCAACTAATGAAGGCTACGTACCCTAGAGAGAAGCCGCACTTCTCTCTAGTGTTCTGTTGTGCCTTTCCACAACAGGAGAAGCCACCACAACGAGAAGCCCGTGCACTACAGCTGCAGAGTCGCCCCTGCTCACTCAACTAGAGAAAAGCTCATGCAGCAATGAAGACCCAGCATAACTAAAAATAAATAAAAATATTTTTTTAAAAGATAAAAAGAGTGCAATTGAACTATATTAAGTAGACTGATATGCAAATGGGATAATAAAGAGGTAAGGGAGGATGTACAGTTGGTGCTCCTTTGTGAGCTTCGTGGATCTCTTTGGTTTCAGCCAGAGGACTTTGGGAATCTACCTGGAAGGAAGAAAATGGTAACCATGCATGGAAACCCAAAGAACCACTTCTTAATTCCAGGAAAGATACTCTCTAGGGACCCCTAGAGGAATCTGAAAGGGCTGGACTCATAGATGTGCTTTTTGGGTTATGTGTAACAAAACCAGATTTTTACCCTCAACTGCTGTGGTTATATAAGCAAGGAGCAGACAATCTTTATGCAAGTTTATGATCTATTTTCTCCATAATGCCATAATCCTGTTGCTTTTTTCAACCAGGCAATAAAATAGTTTTAATGAAACCAATAAAAAATTATTCCCCCTGCAAACATCTGGTAATCCTCAGCTCATGACCCAAGGCCCCGCAGTTCTGGGTTACTGAGTAAGGGAATTCATTCGTGTTATGTTAAATGCAAAGGGGATTCCCCAGTGTACTCTGATGGCGACAGAAGCATATTAAGAACAAATAAAAATAGCAGCATAATTAAAACATAATGTAAAAGTTAAGAAGTTCAAACCTCAGCTTGTTCTGTTGTTTATCCTGAGGTCTCATGAGGGGAGAAGTGTCAAACATTTTGCTTTTTGAAGAAATCTCATTTTAATGTTTTAAATTAAATGCAGGCTATTTTTGTGGAATTAGTAAAATTTTGAAGTAATGAGAATTATGCTACTTCAATTTGCTTCTTCCCTGAAGATTTTTAAAAAATAATCTGGCATATCCACATTACATTACTGGTGCCAGGTCATTCACCCAGTGCCAGGGTTTGGGGTAATTGAAGGGGGCACAGAGGCCCCCATGTGTATCACATGAGGTGTTTTTGCAACCTATAGAGTGTCTACCATTCTGTGGACTCTGGTCAGGACTCTGGTTCAGGATTACCATGCAAATTTCATAGGGATTTACTAGCCTCAATATTAGAAGATCTTCATTATTTGCTTTTTTGTTTCACTTACTTTTTATCATCATTGCCACACACATAACTAACAGGGCAAGAGGAGGCAATCTTGATGCTTACCTGGTTCAGGAGATTTGTCTCGTTTGGTATATCATGATATACCAGTAAGTTCAGCATTCTGCATTTCTGCCCATGTTTTTTTAAACTGAGGCATAAAACACATAGAATGAGGCAAATTGAAGTGTATGTTTAAATGAGTGTGTGTATATGCATACACTTGTGTAAACACTACAGAGATTTAGTGTAGGGCATTTCCTGATGCCCCTTGCTGGTTAATGCTATCATCCCAGAAGTAACTATTTTCTGATTTCTCTACATACAGAATATATACCTTTGTATTTAACTTTCTTCTCTCAATACCAGGTTTGTGACATTTATCCAAGTTGTTTCATTCATGAACAGTTTGATTTTTTTAAATTTTCCATGCCATATTCCACTGGGTGAATCCACCACATTCGTTTATTCTCAGTTGATAGATTGCTTCCAGTTTATGACTTTATGAAAAAACCTACTCTGAAGACTCATGTATATATCTTTTAGTGGATGGACATAAGCATTCACTTCTCTTCAGTATTTAACCAAGACTAGGATTGCTAGGGTGTAGGTAGTTATAGGTTTAGTTTACTAATTAACATTTGCAAAGTGCAACTTTTAATTGGTCTTTGTTCTCGCTAATATTTAGTATTTTCCTTAAGTTACAGGAAGCTATAAAAATTGTACAGAGGGGTTCTGCCTATCCTTTAACCAGTTTCCCTTGGTATTTACATGTTATGTAACCATAGTACAATATCACAACCAGGAGACAGATGTTAGTTTCATATAGAGACAGATATATATTTTCATATAATTTTTAAAATTTTTATTTATTTATTTGGCTGCACTGGCTCTTAGTTGCAGCACACTGATCTTTCAGTTGAGGCCTGCAAACTCTTAGCTGTAGTATGTGAGATCTAGTTCCATGACCAGGGATGGAATCTGGGCCCCCTGCACTGGGAGTGTGGAGTCTCAGCCACTGAACTACTAGGGAAGTCCCCATATCATTTTAATTACATATGTATATTTGTGTAGCCAACACCCCAGTTAAGATGCAGAACTATTCCAACACCACAAAGATCTCCCTTCTGCTATTCCTTTACAGCCACAACCAACCCTTTTCCAATTCTTGGTACCCACTAGTCTGTCATCCATTTCTATAGTTTTGTCATTTTAAGAATGTAAGATGAATGGAATCCTACAGCAGTGACTTTTTAGATTGGCCTTTATCAGTCAGGATAATGTCCTTGAGATCCATCCAATTTACTGCGTGTATCTATGGTAGTTCCTTTTTACTGTGGAATAGCATTCTGGGACAGGACATGACCTCAGGTTCTAAGGTACTAGTCTAACAGAGGAGAGAGGCTGTAGTTGCAAATGGTAAATGTAATCTGACTTGGATAATTTTCATCAAAACTCATAGAAGTCATGAAAAATAAGCAAAAGATGATGGTGATGATGGCAATGACAATCAGAAACGTTCAACTGAAAAAAAATCTGTTACAAACCCCTACTGAGTTGTTACCAATGTCCACAGCAAAACCAATACAATATTGTAAAGTTAAAAAAAAAAGTCCCTTTAACCTATGTTCTTGACATTTCCTAGAGATAAAATTAAAGAATGAGAAATGGAGAGAGATTCTAAATGTAATGTCAGATTTGAGGATGCTCTCTAGCTTACATTAGATGGCTGGCAAGGTTTATTAAGTAAAAACAATATGGCAATGACAGATTTATTTATTGGTTTGATGAAACCTATTCTGTTATAAAGATGCTTTAGATATTTTATTTACCTTTTATCAATAAGCCAATTAGGAAGATGTTATGAGTGTTGAAGCTTAAAAATGAGGAAATTGAAGCACCACAGGTTAAATAATTCACTCCAGGAACATAGTAAGTGGTGGTGGTAGATTATACTATACATGGTGTTAGCTGAGGCTATGATTATCTGGGCTTACTTACAGGTCCTCCAGTCTATGCCAGCTTTGACTAGGAGCTTTATGGGATTGTCAGTCAGGGTATCTCAATTTTCCTCCATATACTTGCTTCATGGGGCTTGAGATTCTAACAGCATGGTGCCAAAGGAAATATTTCAAGCATGAATGCGAAAGATGCAGGTATATTAAGGTTCAGCCACTGAAATTAGATAGCATTACTTCCACTGCATTTCACTGGTGATAACTGCCACAGGGCCAACCGAGATTCAAAAGAAAGGCATACTGACAGTATAGACAAAGAATTTGTGCCTGCTTTTAGTCTACTCTAAGTATTGGCTAATTCAAACAAGAAAATGATCTGAGGCAACTGTTGCTTTAATAATTCAGGACTGTTTCTTAAAATATTTTTAAAATTTTTAAATTGGAGGAGAGTTGCTTGATAATGTTGTGTTGATTTCTGCTGTACAACAATGTCCATAAGCTATAATTACTGTATTGGATCCTTGCATCTGACCTGATATTTGCTATCACTTCATTTTATCTTAGCCAACCAAGTCTGATATTTAAAAATAGAGATTTAATTATTCAGTAGAATTTCATGAATAGAATTAAGATTTCAAAATACATTATTGTCTAAGGTGCAGATGGTGACTGCAGCCATGAAATTAAAAGATGCTTACTCCTTGGAAGAAAAGTTATGACCAACCTAGATAGCATATTGAAAAGCAGAGACATTACTTTGCCAACAAAGGTTCGTCTAGTCAAGGCTATGGTTTTTCCTGTGGTCATGTTTGGATGTGAGAGTTGGACTGTGAAGAAGGCTGAGCGCCAAAGAATTGATGCTTTTGAACTGTGGTGTTGGAGAAGAGTCTTGAGAGTCCTTTGGACTTCGAGGAGATCCAACCAGTCCATTCTAAAGGAGATCAGCCCTGGGTGTTCTTTGGAAGGAATGATCCTAAAGCTGAAACTCCAGTACTTTGGCTACCTCATGCAAAGAGTTAACTCATTGGAAAAGACTCTGATGCTGGGAGGGATTGGGGGCAGGAGGAAAAGGGGATGACAGAGGATGAGATGGCTGGATGGCATCACCAACTCGATGGACGTGAATTTGAGTGACCTCCGGGTGTTGATGATGGACAGGGAGGCCTGGCGTGCTGTGATTCATGGGGTCGCAAAGAGTCGGACACGACTGAGTGACTGAACTGAACTGAACTGACCTGAAGGTGAATTTTAGAATAATCACAGCTTCACAACGGCATCAGGTATGGACTTCTCATCAGTTAATCCTCTACTCCCTAATACCCCTAAAGGGACATGGGGGTCCTTGAAGGACCTTGTGATGTTTGAAGCAGGGCTACTAAGTATTGGAACTGATTTTTGAAAAACATAGTCAGAATTTAGTCATGCAAATAGTGCTGTTCCTATGTAAATAATTTTCTTGGAACTTCAAAATTATTCTAATAATACTGCCTTATTAAAAAAGAATTTCTGAAACAATTATTCTGGAATTGATATGAGAGTCTATAACACTCACTTTGAAAATCCTTGCCTGTTATTTTTTTTCTTTTTTCCTTTTGTGTGACTAATTTTTTAAGTGCTATGAGCCAAACAGACCTGTCTGATGAATGTGATGTGGGGTCAAACTAGGACTGCTGGTTTTGATGCTAAACAAACTAATGACAAACATTAGGAATGTCATGACATTTCTAATGACAAACTAATTAGGAATGATGTTCTTGTTGCTTATAAATTGGCTTCTGATAAGCAGTTCCAAGAAAAACATCAAACATGTTTTAAGTAGTATCTCCCTATTAAATTAGTGTGCCTTTCAGGGAGTCCATTTTGAAAAAAGCAGCACACATTTGAATGTGTAAATTCTGGTATACTTATTCAAAAAAGCAGATGGGTTACTTTATCTTTATCTTATGCCTATCCCCTCCAGTATTCTTGCCTGGAGAATTCCAAGATCAGAGGAACCTCGTGGTCTACAGATCACGGGGTTGAAAAGAGTCAGACATGACTGAGCAACTAACCCTTTCACTTTCTTATATCACTTACAGTCTGATATTATGTTTTTCTCATGTATATAATATCAAATTTTATACATATATAGTGATTTTAACTTTTAAAAAACTTTAAAATCTTCACAAGGAAGTCACAAACATATTATTTCATGACTATCTTATTCAGTTTAGAAATGAGGAAATCAAGTTACAGAGTATTTAAAAGCCTTTTTTTAAAAAAGAAGTAATAGATGATAAAGGCCAGAACCATAATAAAATCAGCATTTTTTCCTTCATATTGCAGCATTAGTTCTTTTTATGACATGGTATCTGAAACAGTGGAAGAAGGCAGCTATTTCATAAAGATGTTTGGATCTTAAAGAATAAATTAAAATAAATATTTTTTAAGAGAAGCATTAAAAAAGTATTTGCAAGGTTGATCTGAACCATTAACTAATTTTTCTCATAAGAATCTCAGTTAATTCAGTAAATTATTCCATTTCCATCACCTTAGGTTCAAAGGATTTTCTCCTTGTTTCTAATTAGAGTATTCTAAACAAGATGCTTTTGTGGCCCTTTAAAGGAGGGCATTGTGTTTTTCTAAGCACTACACCCAGGGTCAATGGTACCTGCACTCTATGTCAATCTGCAAATTCGCTGCTGTTCAATTAATGACTGTGAAAAAAGAAATCCACATGCCTGACAGAATCCCCAGGAACAAATCTCTTCCTCAGGAGGAGAAATGACCTGTGAGCATGAATGGCTGGGCCACTGTGTTTTACAGTCCCCTGACCTGTCCTAAGTACTTCAGCAACTTCCCACTGACCTCTGAATGTTTATCAGCAGAGTAGAAAACACAGTTCATTGTGATAAGCCCTAGGACAGAAGATGTTCCTACAATCATGAATGAAGCTCTTGTCCAGGCATTGCCTGCAATTCTGGTTTAAATAAAGGATGAAAGCTTCTGAAGAACATTAGCCTACAAGAACTGCAACCGGGGGTCTTCCCTAGTGGTCAAGTGGTTAAGAATCTACCTGCTAATGCAGGGACACAAGGTCCATCCCTGGTCCCAGAAGATCCTACATGCTGCGGGGCAACAAACCCCTGTGCCACAGCTACTGAAGTCCATGTGCTTTAGAGTCCATGCTTGGTGACAAGAGAAGCCATTGCAATAAGAAGCCTGCACACTGCAACTAGAGAGTAACCTTCCTGATCACCGCAACTAGAGAAAGCCCATGTGCAGCAATGAAGACCCAGCACATTCAAAAAAACATATAAATAGATAACATAAACTAGAAAGATTTGCAACTGGAGAACTTCAAATCTTTTTTCTTCTCTCTTTAAGTGCATGTTCAGCTGTCTATCATCCTTATGGGTAATCCAAGACAGAGGCCTCAGAATTCTGCTAGACATTGCTCTTCCATATGGCATGACTGAATAATTTCTGTTGTCTATCCTGTCTTCCCAGATAGCAGCCTGTCTTCCTGTTCCATTCATCAAGGTTGGAGTTTCAGGTGCAGTAAAGGAGGATAAAATGAAGCAGGTGGTCTTTTTCCTCCGTGAAAGTGTTCCAAAGATGGGAAATTTGGCAAAATTGCTCTCCTTTTTCTTTTTTAAATAGAGTGAAATTCTTATGACAAATTCTGGTTTCTAGATTGTAAACAATAGGAGGAAATGTCTCAGGTTGTCTGTTGGCAGAGACATGTGCAGGTTTCTTCTATATGAAGAAAAGAGCAGACAGGTTCCAAAAAAATAGAAAAAATGGCTGTAGACTGTGCCAAACTGAGTTCCAAAATTCTGTTCCTAAGCCCCTTGAAAGGTCAGAGCTCTAAAATCTGTTGTTCAGTTAAATCAAGACTTGGAGGAGCCAGAAATTCTAATATGGAATTTGTGTAACATGTAGACCAGAGGGTATAGTCACTCCAAAAATGGAAACACATATCTACATGTGGGTATATCTAGGGCGTGTGGACAAGGATTCAGAAAGGCAGATTATCAAAATGCAACAATTTCTTCTAAGCCCTCAGTGGATCAGTTAAAGATTAGATTAGTGTGGGACTTAGGTATTATAAAAAACCAAACCACAAAATAAGTCCTATAATCCTGAAATCCAGGTGAATAAGAACTCTTTTCACATGTATGCAGGTTCTTTATCCAAACAAAATGTTGTTTTTAAGAGAAACTTTCTTTTTAAATTTAAAAAAATTGGTTTTTGTTTTTTAATTTTTACAGTGTTGTGTTGGTTCTGCCATACAGCAACACAAATTGGCCATAATTATATATACATCCCTTCCCTCTTGAGCATCCTTCCCCTTCCCCCACCCCATCCCTCTAGGTCATCACAGAGCACCAGACTGGGCTCCCTGTGGAAGGCAGACAGTGGGACAAATGGAGAAAGGATCATCAAAATATATACACTATTGGGTGTAAGATGGATAGCTGGTGAGACACGTTTCTGTTTCTTAAGAAGTATGCTGAGAACAAAGTGGATAAATATGAGAACTGAGAAACAGAAGAGTGAGGACCCAAGCTTCTATGGTTGTATTAACTTTATTTTTCAAATAAAAAAAAATTTTTTTTAAAAGGAGAGATTAAATTAGTGAGGAGTGGAACATTTACATGTATTAAGTAGGAGGAAGATAGGAGACAAGGAAAAGATAGGAAGAGGTCCTGCTCCTGTCACATACTCAGTGATAATTAGCCATTTTTCTGTACTAAGACCGCAGTCCTTTCCAAGCGGGAAACCATGGCCTCAGTAATTGCAAACATGCCTGTCACTGAAGCTGCTGATAAAAGTTCTTGGCATTCAGCAGCACAGAATTCTTTTACATTTATTTATTTATTTTTGGCTACACTGGGTCTTTGTTGCTGTGCAGGCTTTCTCTAGTTGTGGCAAATGGAGGCTACTCTTCATTGCGGTGCTTGGGCTGTTCATTGTGGTGGCTTCTCTCATCGTACAGCGCAGGCTTTAGGGTGCTTGGTCTTCAGCAGTTGCGGCTCCTGGGCCCTAAAGCACAAGCTCAGTAGCTGTGGTGCATGGGCTTAGTTGCTCCACGGCCTATGGGATCTTCCTGGATCAAGGAAGAATCTGTCTTCTGCATTGGCAGGAGGATTCTGTACCACTGAGCCACCAGGGAAGCCCCAGAGAATTCTTCTTCTTCTTTTTTTTTTTTTTTTTAGAAGAGCCAGTAATCAGGCTGGGCTAATTTTTCTAATTTATTTCTCTTGTTTCTGTTGTTGTTTAGTCCCTAAGTCATGTCTCTTTGTGACTCCATGGACTGCAGCCCGCCAGGCTCCTCTGTCCATAGAATTTCCTAAGCAGTAATATTGGAGTGGGTTGCCGTTTCCTTCCTGATGGAATCTTCTCCATCCAGGGGTTGAACCTGTGTCTCTTCCTCAGCAGGCAGATTATTTACCACTGAGCCACCCAGGAAGAAAATTTAGTTCTATTACATCATGCCTAACGAGAGAAAAAAAAGATGAGTAGGGCCATGGTATTTGTCCTTAAGGGACTCTTATGGCACCACACTTTACTTCATTTTTTAAAACTAGTTTTAAAATTTAGGTTTTTATATATGGCTCAAAAATTACAGAAACTTAGAGGAAAATACCATGAAATACTCTCTAAACACTGGGCAGTGGTGGAAGTGACGGTTGTCTTGGTCTCATTTTTTTCCTCTGCTTCATTCTTCCCTATTCTCATCCTTACTGGGGGAAGGATTTTTGGCGTAACACACTGCAGGATTTGCCTGATAACACCTCAAATGACTATGACTTGACATCTACAGACTGTGGGGCAACAAACCCTTGTTATAGGTCTGAGGTTCTCACTTCAGGCGGATACGTGGACCAGGGTATGTACGTAGGTGTGGAGAGATGCAAAGGATCCAAGAGGACAGCATGGCTTGCACAGCTGAAGCTCTGTGGTCATGTGGCCCATTGTACAACCCCGAGACTGATGGTGTGCATTTGGCTTCACTGGGGTGGTCTTCTGCACATTTCAGGCTAGATTCCGTGCCAAACTGTTCTAGTCTTATACATACATAAGCTCTGTTGTATATAGCTTTGGCCTTGAAGGGGACAAATTGAGCTTCCACAAGTCTGATTTGGTGTTCAGTCAAACCCATAGATCTTGCCTTCCAGAATTCCTTCTTTGTACTTTCAATAAATTAACCTTATGTGATTTAGCCAAGGTTCTGTGTCTGTCATCAATCTAATCCTGCTCCTGACAGTTGTCAATATGCTAATAACCTGTGCATCTGGATTTCTCTAAAATAGGCAACAAACACTAGCAAGAGAGAGGTGGCTTGTCTTGTTGGTACTCTGCTTTGAAGAATGTGGGGCTCCACATTCTTTTTCAGGAAAAAGCCAGGACTACAGTGCCCTAGCCAGGGTCATATCAGGAAATAGGTCCCCTGGACTATAAAAATGAAGAGTAATATGGAGAAGAAACTCTGAAAGGAAGCTTGAGCTGTGAAATAGCAGAGGGATAGCAAGGTCAACAGCAGAGAATTCTAGGTTTCCAGCGGAGGCTGACTCTGTGAATTGAATTCATCCTGATGGAAATGGGAAGACAATATTTTGCATCATCCAGAAACCCCTAGACTTGTTCATGTCGAACTATAGGTTACCCTTCTAGTCACTGAGCCAATGTTTTCTTCAAGATATTGGAGAAAAAATTAAATTAGAAAACATGAATCAGTTCTGTGTATTCTATCTTTTATCTCATTTAGCAATTTTACTAGAATAAACTTTTCACTTTGTTGATCCTTATTTTCTATTTCATTAATTTCTGCTCATCTAGCATGTGGTTTTCCTCTTTATATACACACTTTTAGGTGGTTGTTTCCCTTTTCACATCATGACTTGTCCAGATCTCTGGGACTCATCCAGTCCTCTGGTACAAGGCAGTACCCAGCTCTAATTTGCCACATGCTCTTCAGTATGTTAAGGTGTCCAACCCTTTTGTAGAAACACATGTTGCTGTCACTTGGAATGGTTCTCAATGAACAGATTCCACAAGGTTTTTGCTGGGATGATAGTACTGCTCAAAATACAGTATTTTTTGACAGTGCCCAAAATGTGGAGCCCAAAGACTGTCCTTCCATGATATGTTAGAATTATTTTTTTCATCAGAAGGGATATGGGGGTAGACTCTAATTAAAATAAATAAATTTAAATTAAAAAAATAAAGTGTTACCACCAGTCTGACAAGTTTGGAGGATCTCTGCAGTGAAGGCAGCGAGTATTTCTTCTGAAGCTCGTACTTGAGGTGGTTCCCAGGGTACCACCTCCTCTCTCATCAGTTCAGTTCAGTTCAGTCACTCAGTCGTGTCTGATTCTTTGCAACCCCATGAATTGCAGCACACCAGGCCTCCCTGTCCATCACCAACTCCCGGAGTTCACCCAAACTCATGTCCATCGAGTCAGTGATGCCATCCAGCCATCTCATCCTTTGTCATCCCCTTCTCCTCCTGCCCCCAATCCCTCCCAGCATCAGAGTCTTTTCCAATGAGTCAACTCTTCCCACGAGGTGGCCAAAGTACTGGAGTTTCAGCTTTAGCATCATTCCTTCCAAAGAACACCCAGGACTGATCTCCTTTATAATGGACTGGTTGGATCTCTTGCAGTCCAAGAGACTCTCAAGAGTCTTCTCCAACACCACAGTTCAAAAGCATCAATTCTTTGGTGCTCAGCTTTCTTCACAGTCCAACTCTCACATCCATACATGACCAGTGGAAAAACCATAGCCTTGACTAGACGGACCTTTGTTGGCAAAGTAATGTCTCTGCCTTTGAATATGCTGTCTAGGTTGGTCATAACTTTCCTTCCAAGGAGTAAGCGTCTTTTAATTTCAGGGCTGCAATCACCATCTGCAGTGATTTTGGAGCCCAGAAAAATAAAGTCTGACATCGTTTCCACTGTTTCCTCATCTATTTCCCATGAAGTGATGGGACGAGTTGCCATGATCTTAGTTTTCTGAATGTTGAGCTTTAATCCAACTTTTTCACTCTCCTCTTTCACTTTCATCAAGAGATTTTTTAGTTCCTCTTCATTTTCTGCCATAAGGGTGGTGTCCTCTGCATATCTAAAGTTATTGATATTTCTCCCAGCAATCTTGATTCCAGCTTGTGCTTCTTCCAGCCCAGCGTTTCTCATGATGTACTCTGCATAGAAGTTAAATAAGCAGGGTGAAAATATTTAGCCTTGACGTACTCCTTTTCCTATTTGGAACCAGTCTGTTCTTCCATGTCCACTTCTAACTGTTGCCTCCTGATCTGCATATAGGTTTCTCAAGAGGCAGGTCAGGTCTCACATATACATACATTAAAGCTGCCTCCATGAAGTGATGAGGAAATTCTTGATTATTTCCAATTTTCTCATTGTTCTTCAGGCTATTTGTATCACTTTGGTATAAAATTCTCTGTGTTACTTTTGAGAGCAAGAAAGATAAACTAGTTGTAAATCCCCAGTTTCCCAGAGAGATGGACACCAAAGTCAATTCATTTTCTGTTATTACTATGTGCAATGCACAGAGGCCATGGGGTTATGAAAGAATAAGTACATATTATAAGCATATACTATCCTTAAAAACTCTTAGTCTGATGAGAAATAGTTATGTAGATGACATTAAAAGTGTCAAAAAACATAAACAAATTGCTGGGGGGAAACCTCCATGAATTGTGTGCATGTGTGTGTGCATGTGTACACATATATGCATAACTGTACTCCTGTCCTGAGGGTAGGGCTATTGATATGACATGGCAGGGAAGGATTTAAGCTCTTCTGAAGGATGGGTATGCTTTTTAATATGTTGCTTGGTTGGTCAAAGCTTTTCTTCCAAAGAGCAAGCGTTTTTTAATTTCATGGCTGTAGTCACCATCTGCAATGATTAGGAGCCCCCCAAAACTGGAATTCCAGTTGAGCTATTTCAAATCCTAAAAGATGATGCTGTGAAAGTGCTGCACTCAATATGCCAGCAAATTTGGAAAACTCAGCAGTGGCCACAGGACTGGAAAAGGTCAGTTTTCATTCCAGTCCCGAAGAAAGGCAATGCCAAAGTTCAAGTTGGCTTTAGAAAAGGCAGAGGAATCAGAGATCAAATTGCCAACATCTGTTAGGTCATAGAAAAAGTAAGAGAGTTCCAGGAAAAAAAAAAAAACCTGACTTCTGCTTTATTGACTATGCCAAAACCTTTGACTGTGTGGATCACAATAAACTGTGGAAAATTCTGAAAGAGATGGGAATACCAGACCACCTGACCTGCTTCCTGAAAAACCTGTATGCAGGTCAAGAAGCAACAGTTAGAACTGGACATGGAACAACTGACTGGTTTCACCTAGGGAAAGGAGTATGTCAAGGTTGTATATTGTCACCCAGCTTATTTAACTTATATGCACACTATACCATGTGAAATGCTGGGCTGGATGAAGCACAAGCTGGAATCAGGATTGCCAGGAGAAATATCAATAACCTCAGATATACATATGACTCCACTCTTATGGCAGAAAGCAAAGAGCAACTAAAGGGCCTCTTGGTGAAAGTAAAAGAGGAAAATGAAAAAGCTGGCTTAAAATTCAACATTCAAAAAATTAAGATCATGGCATCCAGTCCCATCAGTTCATGGCAAATAGATGGGGAAACAATGTAAACAGTGACAGACTTTATTTTGGGGGGCTCCAAAATCACCGCAGATGGTGACTGCAGCCATGAAATTAAAAGTCGCTTGCTCCTTGGAAGGAAAGTTATGACCAACCTACACAGCATATTAAAAAACAGAGACATTACTTTGCCAACAAAGGTCCATCTAGTCAATGCTATGGTTTATCCAGTAGTCATGTATGGATGTGAGAGTTGGACTATAAAGAAAGCTGAGCACCGAAGAATCGATCCTTTTGAACTGTGGTGTTGGAGAAGACTCTTGAGAGTCCCTTGGACTTCAGGGAGATCCAACCAGTCAATCCTAAAGGAAATCCATCCTGAATGTTCATTGGAAGGACTGATGCTGAAGCTGAAACTCCAATACTTTGGCTACCTGATGTGAAGAACTGACTCATTGGAAAAGACCCTGATGCTGGAAAAGACTGAAGGCGGGAGGAGAAGGGGACAACAGAGGATAAGATGGTTGGATAGCATCGCCGACTGTATGGACATGAGTTGAGTAAATTCCAGGAGTTGTGATAGACAGGGAAGCCTGGGTGTGCTACAGTTCATGGGGTCATAAACAGTTGGACATGATTGAGTGATTGGCCTGAACTTAAGGATGGATAATATTCATCAGATGAAGCTGGAGGGATAGGGCTTTCCAGATGGAGAGTATAGGGAGCTAAAGCCAGGAATGGGAGAAAGATGGTTCTAGAAACTGTATTTTGTTTATCCTCAAGATGTTCAGGGCTTCCCTGGTGGCTCAGATGTTAAAGCATCTGCCTGCAATGTGGGAGACCTGGGTTCAATCCCTGGGTCAGGAAGAGACCCTAGAGAAAAAAATGGCAACCCCCTCCAGTATTCTTGCCTGGAAAATTCCATGGACAGAGGATTCTGGTAGGTACAGTCCATGGGGTTGTAAAGAGTTGTACACGACTGAGCAACTAACACTTTCACTTCACTTTCAGGATGTTTAACATAATAGCCTGAGTATAGACTGCAACACAGATTAAACATACTCACCAAACACACATGAGAAAGCTGAGGAAGTGGAAATCAGTTCTTCCAATGCTTATGTTACCTTCCTATTCATTTTCTAAGGAAATGATGTGTGTGTTCTGTCACTACAAAAATCTGGAGGAGGTATTAAGCCCAAATACTGTGCTCTCTGGGACCAACTGTGGTCCAGAGTAAAGGAAAAAGAGAAATGAAGTAATACTTATGGAGCAGCTTTCCATTAGATCTAGATACTTGCTGACATACTTCTGTTTAATGAGCATAATGATTTATTTTATTGGCATCAGGGCTGTGATTCAAAGATTAACTTTAAAGATTTATTTATTTTTGGCTGTACTGGGTCTTTGATGTTACATAGGAGTTCTCTCTAGTTTCAATGAGTGGGGCTTACTCTTCACTGTGGTGTTCGGGTTTCTCATTGCTGTGGCTTCTCTCCTTGTGGAACATAGACTCTAGGGTGCATGGGCTTCTGTAGTTGTGGCTCCTGGACTCTAGAGCACAAGCCCAATAGTTGTGGCTCATGAGCTTAGTCACTCCACTGAATGTGGAATCGTCCCAGACCAGGGATTAAACCCATTTCCCCTGTATTGGCAGGCACATCCTTTACCACTGAGCCACCAGGGAAACCTCCAAAATTAAATTTATGCTATGCTGGTCCCTACAAAAAATCCACCAAATAAAGATAAATAAGCTTAATTTTTTTCATTTCAGTTGAGCATTAAAGGGTCAAGTGGCTTCTCCTAGGCAAAGAGACAGGGAAAAAATGCTCAGGCCAAGGAAACTAACTGGAAGACACAATGTGACTGGAGAGGCATGATGAAGTCAGATAGCTAAGACCCTATCATTCATTCATTTATCAATTCATTCATTGCATAAGTATTTGTTGAGCTCTTACAATGTGTAAGACACATTGCCTTGTGGACTCAGGATATAAGAGGAACCAGATAAACCAGATTCCTCTACTTACACACCTTACATTGTGGGTGAGTGAGTGAATTCACTCAGTCGTGTCCGACTCTTTGCGACCCCATGGACTGTAGCCTACCAGGCTCCTCCATCCGTAGGATTTTCCAGGCAAGAATACTGGAGTGGATTGCTATGCAAGCAAATCAAAAGCGAATGAATAAGAAAGGAAAGTGTTACATAGTGGTGAAAAGTGCTGCACAGAGAACTATAAAAGACTAATCAGTAAAGCTAGATGGCTACTTTAGATTGCATTGAGTGGTTGGATGATCAAGGAAGATAATACACATAAGCTGAGACTTGAAGGCAAAATCAAAACAAAATGCCAACATAAACAACCACAAACCTCTGGCTATAAGAAAGTCAGGATAAGTAGAATTCTGGTTGCAATGTCCCTGAACTTAGACTCCTATTGATGTGCTCAAGGAACACAGAGAAGCTAGGGTGGCCAGAGCATAGTGGGAAAAGGGAGAATGATATGAACTGAGGCCAGGTGAGCAAGCAGGAGGCAGACTATTTACAACTGCAAGAGAAGTTTCTATTTTAGTCTATGGGTAATGGGAAACCACTGAAGAGACTTTAATTAGGATTGATTTCATATTACATTTTAAAAAATAAAAGAAATTTGAAACCTCTTTGTTGTGTAGAGAGTGAACCTAGAGAAGCTCAAGAATGACACGAGACCACTGGGAGATCACTGCATCATACGAGAGACAGAATTGTCTGGAAGGGATAAGGTTGCTTAAGAGCCTGTAAGAAGAGCATGGGTTCAGAACCGAATCATTCATGCCAGTGAAGACTTCTGTAAAAATGTACAAGACATGATGGTATAAAGAGTGCATGCATGCTCACTTGTGTCTGATTCTTTGTGATCCCATGGGCTGTAGCCCACCAGGCTTCTCTGTTCATGGGATTTTCCAGGCAAGAATACCACAGTGGGTTGCCATTTCCTATTCCAGGGGATCTTCCCAACCCAGGGATCAAACCCACGTCTCTTGCATCTCCTGCACTGGCAGGTGGATTCCTTACCATTGGTACCACCTGGGAAGTCTGGTATAAAGAGCCATGAGCTGCCAATCACTTGGAAGACAAGCTTTGTGCAGCAAGATGTTTCCTGCTTTCTGGCAAAGACCTTCTTTTTACTCCCCACCTTTTAAAAGACATTGATAGCCTTTGAAGTTTCTGAAAAGTGCTCATAAAATTGAAAATTTTCTTGGGTGGTATCAATGGCAAATAATGATTGAAAACTAGGCCTCCATAGACAGAGCAGAGTTTCATCTGGATCCATGTGAAGAGAAATTGTGTAACAGCCAATTTCTCCATGACATGCCACAAAATATTAGAAGAAATGTAAGCAACTATGAGATTTTTATGGACTTCATAATGTCACTTGACAGAGGCATAGCTTCAATTTTCCTCTGCTGCTCTCACAAAGCCATGGAGCATTGGAATGACTGCAAGGCACATTCAGCAAGGAAGCAAATTAATGGAAAGCTAAACCTCATTTTATTTTCTTTTTTCTGTTGAAATCTTTTATTTTAAGGTAATGTAAGCTTGATATAAATCAAGATGGCTATTATAACAACAACATACATTTTCCTTAATCACCATCAGTTAAAAGTAATGTTACACTTTAAAACCTGAAGGAGACAGGAATTGTGTTTTACTTGTGTACAGTAGGATTTGATGTCTTCTCACAAACTTTTGCAGTGAAAGAATATCTAATTCAGACTTGCATAATATTTTATGAAGACTTTTTTTTTAAGCTTCAAATAAGCTTCTAACATATTTTCAAAGTCTTTATTGAATTTGTTATAATATTGCTTCTGTTTTATGTTTTGACTTTTTGGCCACAGGGTATGTGGAATCTTAGTTCCCCAACCAGGGATGGAGCCCACATCCCTTGCATTGGAAGGTGGCGGTCCAGTAGATAAGACTCCACACAGCCAATGCAGGGGACAAAGCATTCAATCCCTGGTCAGGGAACTGAGATCCCACATGCCACATGGCATGGCCAAAAAAAAAAAAAAAGGAAAAAATAGAGATGAAAGCCCAGTATGAAGAGACAAAACAATGAACAATCTAGACTTAGAGGTAATCTATCTATTGAAATTAAATTAAAAGAAGTATGATTAATATGTTAAATGCTCCAATATGGAAAAGGTAAAAACACGGTATAGCAGGTTGGGTTTTTAACCAAGAGATGGAAAGTATAAAAAAGAGTCAAATGCTAGAAATAAAAAGAATACAGAGATGTACAATGGCTTCAGCAGGCTTATCAATAGTTTCCATACAGCTGAAACAAGAATTAGTAAATTTGAAGAAATTGCGCAAACTGAAATTCAAATACAAGTGAAATGAAAACAAGCATAGCTCGAGATATTACAGTTTTGGTTCCAGACCGCTGCAATATGATGAATATGGCAATAATGGGTGTCACAAGAATTTCCTGGTTTCTCAGTGCACCTAAGAGTTATGTTCATGCAAAAATAAACAAATGGGGTGCAATTAAACTTAAAAGTTTTTGCACAGTGAAGGAAACTATAAGGCAAGGTGAAAAGGCAGCCTTCAGAATGGGAGAAAATAATAGCAAATGAAACAACTGACAAAGAATTCATCTTCAAAATACACAAGCAGCTCATGAAGCACAATACCAGAAAAATGAAAGACCCAATCAAGAAGTGGGCCAAAGAACTGAGCAGACAGTTCTCCAGAGAAGACATATAGATGGCTAATAAACATAAATAAGATGCTCAACATTACTCATTAACACAGAAATGCAAATCAAAACCACAATGAGGTACCATCTCAAGCCAGTCAGAATGGCCACCATCAAAATGTCTATAAACAATAAATGCTGGAGAGGGTGTGGACAAAAGGGAACCCTCTTACACTGTTGGTGGGAATGCAAATTAGTACAACCACTATGGAGAACAGTGTGGAGATTCCTTAAAAAACTGGAAATAGAACTGCCATATGACCCAGCAATCCCACTGCTGGACATACACACCAAAGAAACCAGAATTGAAAAAGACACATGCACCCCAATGTTCATTGCAGCACTGTTCACAATAGCTAGGACACAGAAGTAACCTAGATGTCCATCGGCAGACAAATGGATAAAAAAGTTGTGGAAGGAATGTGAAAGGAAGTTGTGTACATATACACAATGGAATATTATTCAGCTATAAAAAAAGAACAAATTTGAGTCAGTTCTAATGAAGTGGATGAAACTGTAGCCTATTATACACAGTGAAGTAAGTCAGGAAAAGAAACACCAATACAGTATATTAATGCATATATATGGAATTTAGAAAGATGGTAATGATGACCCTATATGCAAGACAGCAAAAGAGACACAGATGTAAAGAACAGACTTTTGGACTCTGTGGGATAAGGTAAGGGTGGGATGACTTGAGAGAATAGCATTGAAACATGTATATTACCGTATGTGAAATAGATGACCAGTGCAAGTTTGATGCATGAAGCAGAGCACTCAAACCCGGAGAGATGGGATGGGGAGGGAGGCGGGAGGGGGGTTCAGGATGTGGGGAAACATGTGCACCCATGGCTGATTTATGTTGATGTATGGCAAAACCCACAATATTGTAAAGTAATTAGCCTCTAATTAAATTAAATACATTAATTTAAAAAAGAGTTATGTTTATGCTATACTGTAGTTTATGAAGTATACAATAGCATTATGTCTAAAAAGCAATGCACATACCTTAATAGAAAATACTTTATTGCTGGGTCTTCCCTGGTGATTCAGTGGTCAAGACTCTGTGCTTCTATTGCAGGCATGTGTGTGCGTGCTCAGTCACTTCAGTCATGCCTGACTCTTTGTGATTCCATGAACTATAGCCTGCCAGGCTCCTTTGTTTGTCCAAGGCATTCTCCAGGCTAGACTACTGGAGTGGGTTACCATGCTTTTCTCTAGTGGATCTCCCTGCCCCACGGATCAAACGTGCATCTCTTATGTCTCCTGCATTGGCAGGCAGGTTCTTTACCACAAGTGCCATCTGGGAAGCTCTCTACTGCAGAGGGCACTGCCAGAACAAACAAACAAAAAAAAGGTCTGGCTGAAGACTTGATAATAGCTCCTGCAAAGGCTGAGTAAGATTCCTTCACAGGGAACTATCTTTCTCTCCTTTTCTCTGGAGACCAGCCTTGTCTTTCTGTCTGAAGAAAACAGGACAGCCTCTTGAATAAACTGAAATGGTGCTGCTGAAAAAATCAATTTTCACAGATAACTGTTATTTCTTTCTAATTCACTGCTGCTTTCTTTTGGAGGCTATAAGGGGAATTTCCCCCCTTTTTTTCCAGTTCATATATTTTTTGTTGTTTTTGTATATATGTAGGTATGGAGATATAATTGACAGATAACATTTAGTTTAAGATGTACAACTGAAGGTTTGATACACTTCAGTTCAGTTCAGTTCAGTCGCTCAGTCGTGTCTAACTCTCTGTGACCCCATGAATTGCAGCATGCCAGGCCTCCCTGTCCCTCACCAACTCCTGGAGTTCACCCAGACTCACGTCCATCGAGTCAGTGATGCCATCCAGCCATCTCATCCTCTGTCGTCCCCTTCTCCTCTTGCCCCCAATCCCTCCCAGCATCAGAGACTTTTCCAATGAGTCAACTCTTTGCATGAGGTGGCCAAAGTACTGGATTGTCAGCTTTAGCATCATTCCCTCCAAAGAAATCCCAGGGCTGATCTCCTTCAGAATGGACTGGTTGGATCTCCTTGCAGTCCAAGGGACTCTCAAGAGTCTTCTCCAACACCACATCTCAAAAGCATCAATTCTTTGGCGCTCAGCCTTCTTCACAGTCCAACTCTCACATCCATATATGACCACAGGAAAAACCATAACCTTGACTAGACATACTGCAATATCATTACCACTCTAGCTTTATCTAATATCTCTATCATGTTACATAAGTATCTTTTTGTGTGTGTGTGTGTGTGTGGTGAGAACAATTAAGAACTAGTCTCCTAGCAACTATTAAGCTTACCATACAGTATGGTAAACTTATGTTTACTCCAATGCAGGCAACATAAGAAACATAGGTTCGATCCCTCAGTCTAGAAGATCCCTTGGAGGAGGAAATGGCAACCCACTCCAGTATTCTTGCCTGGAAAATTCCATAGACAGAGGAGCCTGGAGGGCTATATAGTCCATAGGGTCACGACTGAAGCGACTTAGCACACATTGTTGTTTATAATCACTGTGCTGGGCATTAGCTCTCCAGAACTTTTTTATCTATTAGTTTTAAGTCCATACCCTTAAATAACATCCCTCTAATCCCCCACCCTATAGTCCTTAGTGACCACCATTCTACTCTCTGCTTTCACAAGTTAGGCTTTTTTAGATTTCACACATAAGTGATATCATATAGTATTTGTCTTTCTCTGTCTGACCTATCTTACCTAGCACAATGCCCTCAAGGCTGATAAATGGCAAGATATCCTTCTTTTGAGTGGCTGAATAATATTCTAATGTGTGTTTGTGTAAAAATAAAAAATCTGATTCTATAAAGAAAGGCAAAGAACTAGAATATGGGGTTGACTAAAGGATATATGAATGAATCAACAACATAGAATCCAGAAAATGACCTATATGTGGTAAATCGATTTTAAGCAAAGGTAATTTGAAGGCAGTCCACAAAAGAGTACAGTTTGAAGGCACTCCACAAAAGAGTACAGTTGACCTGTGAACAACATGGTTTTGAACTGCACACGTTCACTTACCCATGGATTTTTTTCAAGAATAAATACTACAGTACTACAGAATCCATAGCTGTTTGAATCTGTGGCTGTGGAATCAAGGATATGGGGGGCAGCTGTAAAGTTACATGTGGATTTTTTACTGTGGGGTAGGGCATCCCTAACCTTGTATTTTCAAGACTCAACTGTATATCCAAACAGTTAGTGAACATATGGAAGGTGCTCATTCTTTTTAGTTATTAGGGAAATGAAAATCATGAAAAATATGTATGTGTGTAACTGAATCACTTTGCTGTACACCTGAAACTAACACAATATTGTAAATCAATTATGAAAAGTGAAAGTGCTAGTTGCTCACTCTTGTCTGACACTATGTGACCCTATGAACTGTAGCCCATCAGGCTCCTCCAGGGAGGACTGTCCATGGGACTCTCCAGGCAAGAATACTGGAGTGGGTAGTCATTCCCTTCTCCAGGGGATCTTCCCCACCCAGGATTGAACCTGGGTCTCCTTTGCTGGCAGCTTTTTTACTGTCTGAGCCAAAAAGCAATTATACTCTAAAAGACAACTAGAAACACAAAACAAAAACAAAATAAGATAGCATTACTCAGTCTTCCAAAGGGTTAGAATTAAAGAGTGAGAAAAACAATTGCCAATGATGGTGTAACTGGAACTCTACCCTGTTGGGAGAATAACCTAGTACAATAATTTTGGATAACTATTTATTTCTACTAAAACTGAATATTGGCATACCCATGACACAGCCAGTCCACTTCTGGAAATATCCCAAGAAAAATGCATGCCTCAGTACCTTAAAATACACGTTCAAGAATGTGCATAGCAATATTATTTCCCACAATGGGAAAAGCTGCAAACGGTCATTAGTAAAATGAATGAATATATTAGAATATTCACACATGAAATATTATATAGCAATGAATAAGAACAAACCACTGCTACTTATTGTGGGATGGATGAATTTCACAAAAGTAATGTTGTTGAAGCCATATTTAAAAGAATATATACTATATGACTCTATTAACATAATATTTAAAACAAGAAATCTATGATATTTGAAATCAGATAGTTGGCTACATCTGAAATAAGAGAAGAATGGCTGGTTGGCATGGGGGACAAGCAGATACTTTTGAGATACTAGTAATATTTCATTTCTTAACTTGAGTGCTTGCTGCATTTACTTTGTGAAAATACTTCAGCTTGTATGATTTTGATTTGAACACTTTTCTCCATGTCTTTCTTTAATAAGAAATTTATTAAAAAAATAAATACACATTTGGTTTTATCTCTTTTGATCTTAAAATGGAATCAGACTATACATATTTTTATAATATTTGCTTTTTCAGTTAGCATTTTTATTTTGCATTTGTATGTTATTTATTTACTTTATAGGTTGATATACACAACTATAGTTCAGAACACTATATGATCATAATTGTGTTTTAGAAAATCACTCCTGGTTTTGGATACTGAATGGATTTGAGAAGGAAAAAGCAGTGGCAGGGAGACAAGTTAGGAGCTGTCAACATTTTGGAGAAATTTGGGTGGCCAGATCAAAGGCAAAGGAAATAACCATGATAATGGGGCCTGAAATTTAAGAAATGTTCTTCTGGCATCCCCATAAGATCTGGTGACTAAACGAATATTGGCAGTAGCAGAAAGGTATAATGTAAATTCCAGGTTTCTTTTTACGAGCATAATAGGCTGGTATTCCAATTCACAGGTGTTTTCTAACCCTGGCTACACATTAGAATCACTTAAAGGGCTTTTAAAAAATGATACTGTGCTTTCCCCTTCAATGAATATCAATTAAATTGGATTATCTAAGGATGGGGACCATATTTTGGTGCCTTTTTAAACCTTGATGGTGGGGTGTCTTTTGGTGGTGCTGGGGCTCTGTATCATGGAGTTTAACAAGTTCCTGGCCAGGACTCAGAGAAGCTAAGAAGGAGCCAGCAGGGCCATGAGCCATGTGGGCACTGTGACCCAGCTGCTGCCCCACCCCCTCCAGGGGACCCTGCATTCAAGCAACACTGTGAGATGGAACACTACCTCTTGTTCTGCACCGAGCTTCCAGCTATAAAATGAAAAGATGGCTCCTGCTTCACCTCCACTTTCTACATCCTTCCTAATGCCTCTTGCAACACAGACTAATCCAGAACTATGCAAAGAAGGGAATCCTGGGAAATGTAGTTGTGTTCTAGCTATCTCAATGCAGTGCAGATATATCTGCATGTCCATTGGTTTTGTTGTTCAGTCGACTCTTTGAGACCCCATGGACTACAGGACCCCTGTCCTTCACCATCTCTTGGAGTTTGCTTAAATTCATATCCTTTGAGTCAATGATGCCATCCAACCATATCATCCTCTTCTGTCCCCTTCTCCTCCTGCCTTCAATCTTTTCCAGCATAAGGGTCTTTTCTAATGAGTCAGCTTTTTGCATCAGTGGCCACTGTATTGGAACTTCAGCATCAGTCCTTCTAATGATTATTCAGGGTTGATTTTCTTTAGGATTGACTGGTTTGATCTCCTTAGTCATGAGACATTAACAGTGGCCCTGTGAACAAGTGAAGACAAATATATATATTGTACTAAAGAGGAAGGACATCACGGCTCCAAAAAGTCATGCGACTGCCAAGATCCAGGTAATGAGAGGAGAGAGGAACTAAGGCCAAGCACACATCTCCTGATTTCTGACCCTGTCTGCCTCCAATGCTTCTGCTGCCTGTAGAGATAAGAGTCATGACAAGATTATATTGCTCCTAAGTTGTATGTATGTAGATTTGATACATGATTTTTTTCTGATCTTCCATAAATGAAATTCATGCCAAAATCATTCAGCCCTTTGCTCCAATAAGTCCAGGAGGACTAGATAATGAAGTGGTCCTCAAAGAGGAAACACAAAGCTTTGAAAGAACTGATCTAAAATTTAAAACACTTGATTTTTCTTTCCTCTATTCTCTTTTCCTCCTTTCTCAGATTTTCTTCTCTGATAATTGCAAGGAGAGGGAGACCTATTTCAGGAATAGTTTGTGTTGCCTGAGTGGACTGTTTTCTGGATTGAGTTCTGGGACTCGGTCTCCACAGCACAGACTCATTTCACTGCTGCTGGAAAACAAGGTACTATTACTTCCAAAGGTCAAAGTCTCCAACTTCTCTAGAGATTACATTGCGAGTTGAAGCTAGAAAGGAGGGGTTGAGAGTAGTGGGTGTATCTAACAAGTTAATCCTCAGTAATTGAGAGATAAAGCTGCACAGATGGTCTAATAAGAATTCATTTTCATTGTTGAAAAATGTTAACATCCAAGGCATAAATTTTTATAGCTGCAAGTGAGGCTTAATTTGATATCAGTTACTGATATTCAGTGGAAAGTTAAATAAAAATCATTTAACTTCTCTTTAGCTCTGCTTCCTTTCATATAAAACGAGACTAATTTTTTTGCCTACTACTTCCTGCAAAGATATAAACTGAAAATTAATAGTAATATTTCAGTTTGGCGGAAATGACAAGCTATGACTCTGTAAATGCAATCTTACATTTAATCTTGGCTTCCAATCAAGATTTCTGATTCTGATGAAATTTCCTCAAAGCATTGAAAATCAGCTGTAATCTCAACTCCAGCAATCTCACTTACTACAACCACTTCAAATCACTTTTTATTTCTTTTTAGCTATATAATCAATAACTCACGAAAAAAGCAGCCCATTAAATGATACTCTTTTCCAAGTTTTTTAAAATTAGCATTTTGGCTTGTCATATGTCTAATTCACCCTACAAGAACTCTGCTTTCTGGAAAATCTCTAGCACAGTGACTAAAACATAGAGTATTTTATAAATATTAGTTTTCTTTTCTCTTCATCAATCTGAAAAATATATCTGTACTTTTCTCTAGAATCTTCATTTTATCCCAGGTGAACTCATAGAGGTTTTTTGTTTTGTTTTATTTTTAGGTTGGAAGCATCATATTGTTAAAACTAAGCTTTGTCCTAATTTCATAATTGAAGAGTTATCAACATTGTTTTATTTTATTTTTATTTTGTGGATGGATTTGGGGAACTGATACACTAGTGTTCAGCAAGGGACATCAAGAAAGAGAAATACTTTATGCTCGCATATTTTGGGGTTGTATTTTCAAAGAGTTATTATGTTCTTGTATTCTAATGCTTCTGAAAATTTGATTGGAGATTTTGTTCTGCATCCAACTTTTCAGGGACAGAGTGTCCATCTTTGTTGTTCCCCTCATTCCCCTCATTTAGTAGATACACCTGGTTCTGAGTGTCAAGGGTACAGGAGTCTCATGAAAGGTAAAATGTGTTTGCATACTCCTTCTTGGTATGTGGATACAAAGCCAAAAACTTCAATAGCTACCTAAGGACTCATTTCACTGTCTAGAGAAGCAACCTAACTTTTCCACACTTTTGTTTCTGATTTGGACAAAAACATTCTTCTTAAGGAAGGGAGGAAAGGAAGCTAAGGCTTCAGGATGTATTGGGGACTTGCATCATTAAAATAGACGATCCGGGTCAGGGGTGAGAGAAAGACAAACAGGTTAATTTTTAGGCATGGGATTCTCTGGCCTGGTGAGCAGACAATTCTATCATCAGATTTTTATTTAAACAAACAACAAACACAAAACAAACAAACAAGAAACCTCTTCCTCATTTGGTAGAAATGACAGAACTAAAGAAAACCTGAAGAAGTTTCAAAGGGGTTAAGGGTGCAGTGAAACCAAGGGGGATGTGAGCAAGCAGAGAAAGGTGTATCTCCCACGTATAACTGTATTTGAGCTGGATAGTGTAATGTGGCTTTGGGAAATGCATGCTGAGGGACTATTACAAGGGAAGGACGACCATAGAGTGAAGAGCAGGGATTCACTGAGAGAAAGCAATGTCATCCTAGTTTTGGAAGAGACATTGAGCAGAGAAAGCTGACTAGGGTTGGTGAGTGTGGACCTTTTAGTTACTTGTATCTCTAGATCTTGTTTAGTCTACAGATTAACTCTCGCTTTGTAGTTGAACACTGGGTTGGGCTCCAACATGCAAAACAATGTTTGTTTTCCTCTTTCTGTCACTTAACCAGTTCTCCCTAACTTTTTTCATAAACACCATGAGGCCAGGGCTTTGTCTCTCTTGTTCTCAGTAAAATGGCTGGCAGGTAGAAGAGTGAAACCACTTATTAATATCCACTGGATAACTTCATGGTATCACAAAGCTCCCTTCCAGTTACCCACACAAAGCTAAGGAATGGTCTCTGATGTGCGTCATTGATCAACCCTTTCCCGAACATTCCTGCTTCCTATGCCCTCCCCTCCCCTGGTTTCAAATGCCTTTACTATCTCGTGCATGCTAAGTTGCTTCAGTCATGTCGGACTCTTTGGGACCCTATATACTGTGGCCTGCTAGGCTCCTCTGTCCATGGAGATTCTCCAGGTAAGAATACTGGAGTGGATTGCCATGCTCTCCTCCAGGGGATCTTCCCAACCCAGGGATGGAACCCATGTCTCTCATGTCTCTTGCACTGGCAGGTGGGTTCTTTACCACTAGCACCACCTGGGAAGATCCTTTACTACCTCACCTTTGGGCTGGGCCATCCTTAGCTTCTCAGTCATGTCTGACTCTTTGCGACCCCATGGACTGTAGCCTGTCAGGCTCCTCTGTCCGTGGGGATTCTCCAGGCAAGAATACTGGAGTAGGTTGCCATGCCCTCCTCCAGGGGATCCTCCCAAATCAGGAATCGAACCTAGGTATCTTACACTGAAAGTTAGTCACACAGTCATGTCCGACTCTTTGTGATTCTATGGACTGCACCCTGTCCTGCTCCTCTGTCCATGGAATTCTCCAGGCAAGAGTACTGGAGTGGGTTGCTGTGTCCTTCTCCAGGGGATCTTCCTGGCTGGGGATCGAACCCAGGTCTCCCACACTGCAAGCAGATTCTTTACCAGCTGAGGCACAAGGGAAACCCCTCTCACACTGAAGGCAGATTCTTTACCATCTGAGCCATTGATTATTCCTATTGTTTTTAGCTATTCCTCCTCCTTCTGATCTTTTCAAGCAAATCAATTTTTTTGTCTGTGTGTGCAAATTGATGTTTTATTGCCTTAGTAATTTTTCCTAAGCACTTTTTAAGTCATAATACTTGCCTGCACAAAGAGTGACTCCTCATCACTTATTTCTTATCATCTAAAACTGACTTAACCACTTAATTGGGCTGAATTCCCTCATTTACTGGAGGAATTAAATGAGATCATCTACAAAAACCTAACTCTGTGTTAACACCCACATAGTTCTATTTCACTTTATGATTTTTTGTTTTGTTTTGTTTTTCAGAAGGAGGAGGTTTGGGGCCCTTGAAAGTCTGGTTGACCATCTTGAGTGAGAGAGTTGGGGCACATGGTCTGATGCATTTCTCTGTGAAAAGGCCTGGGTCATTGGGGAATAAGAGAACAGATGCAGAAGCATCTGTGGTTTTGACCCAGTGGGCCCCGCTAGAAGAGCACAGGAAGCTCCCCAGGGCAGTGGTGGCCCTATGGAGGTGGCAGATGGCACTCACAGGCGTGGGTGTCAACAAGCATCTGAGGGAAACCAGCCTGCTTTAGCCTCTGGCTGAGAAAGGATACAGTTAGCCACTATTTAATTAACAAGACTCACAATTTGAGCACTGCATTATAATTTTGAATAGCTATAATTTGCCTTTTATAAACAGGGAGTAAGTAGTCTTCATTCATCCCTATAGAATTGGCTAAATAATTTTTTTTTAATTACAGAAAAGTGTATACGAGAATATGAAATAGGTAAAGTTTTCTGTGATGTATATTTGAGGTAAATTTGATACAGCCATGCTAATGCCATGCCACACAGTTTCCAGTGAAGGAAAAAGAGCACAGGGACTTCCCCGGCAGTCCAGTGTCTAATACTCCAAACTCCCAAAGCAGGGGGCCCAAGTTCAATCCCTGGTCAGGGAGCTAAGGGTCCACATGCCACAACTTAAGATCCCACATGCCACAATGAAGATAGACCATCCCACCAACTGCAACTAGAGACCATGCACAACCAAATAAACATATAAATACACCGAAGAGAGAGAGAGATAAAGAAAGAGAGAGCACAGTGGAATTTAGACTCTAAAGGACACTAAATGGTTCATCTTGAAGTATTACCCACTCAAAATGGGAGACAGAATGGCCAATCTTTCAGTCCCTATATTATAGTGGTCCTCAAAACCCCTCATTTTTGGAGGGTTTCATCTTGAGGTTCCCAAAGCTAATTTCATATGGGGAACTGGGATTCAGAAATCAAACACGCCTGGCCTCCAACCAGCAGCACTATAGTTCTGTGAATTGCTTTCCCTGGAATCATCTATATGAAGTGTCTGTCCCAGCTCGACTGAACTTCTCAATGAACCCTCTGTTTCCTTTAGCCGAAATAGCAGACTGAATATAAAGATGATTCAGCGATAGAACAATGGGATAGAGAGTCAGAAAGAAATCTCACTGACCTGGTAGGTGGCCAAACATCTACTCTACACTAGCATCATCATCTTGTGCAAGTCAATTATCCCCCATAAGTCTCAAATTCCTCACTTGTCAAATGTGGACATTAGTCCGGATAGTCACCGATCTTAAGGGTTGCATGACAATGTACAGGCAAGTTCTTTATACACTTTAGAGTAGAGACATGGCTCTGAGCAGTTAATTCCATCTTGCGTTGTTCACTGATTTCAAGTGTTTCTCCAGGGAAGAAGCCTCAGCTTCTCATTTTGTCCTCCCTGACACGTCTTTCATTCTATAGGTGCTGTGGGGCAGAGAGCAGAAATTATATAACTAAACTGTCATACACATCCAGATTGCTGCTAAAATCTAAATTTGGTGTCCTCTCATCTCTTAATTCCCCACAAAGCTTGCTGCAGTCAGTTGCCACAGCTGACAACTGAAAAGTCTTATTTTGAGAACTTTTGGCTAATTGGAAATGCTTTGAAAGTAGGACTATTGAGCTGTAGGGAGATTTAGAAAAGACAGAGATTTTTCTGATGCAGGATTTAGTTCCAGACACACAGCAGATACTCTTTTTCATTAAGAGCCTTAGATATTTTGCTTTATTTGGTCACTCGTATATAGCTGCTCAGCTTCCCCGGGCTCAGTGGTAAAGAATCCGCCTGTCAATGCAGAAGACACAAGTTTGATCCCTGGATCAGGAAGATTCCCTGGAGAAGGAAATGGCAACCCATGCCAATATTCTTACCTGGAGAATCCCATGGATAGAGGAGCCTGGCAGGCTATTGTCCCTGGGGTCTCAAGAGTCAGACATGATTGAGCAACTAAAAAACAACAAACAAAATGCAACTGCTCAGGAGACAATTCTCTTTAGAGGTAAACACAGCAGAAGGATTTAATATAATCTTCAGAAAACAGCCTTGAGACGAAACCTCAGGAGATTATGTCAGTTTTTGCCTCTTAATAATTGAGCAACATTATGATCATCCCTTGTTATCTAAGGGGTGTTGGTTTCAGGATTTCTACAGACACCAAATCCACTGATGTTGAGTCTCTCATGTAAAGTGGAGTAATACAGTTGGCCCCCCACACCCGCAGATTCAACCAAAGGCAAATGTGTTGAATCCACAGATTCAGAACTGCAGACAGGGAGGGCTAACTGTATATAATTTGTCCTGTTTGTACCCTACCTATTTTTAACCCATATAACATTTTTAAGTGTACATTACTGTTGACTATAGGTACAAGGTTGGGCAGCTGATCTCTAGAACTTATTTTTCTTGCTTAAGAAAGAAAGCTTTCTTTCTTTCCAACCGATTTTTCCATTGATTAGTAACTTCTCATTTCTCCTTTACTTCAGTTGGAATGGCAACCACCATTCCACTCTTTGATTCCATTAATTTAACTATTCTTGAAACCCCATATAAATGGGAAAAGGCAGAATTTATCCTTCTGCTTTTGGCTTATTTCACTTAAAAAAATGTCTTCCAGCTTCATCCACATTGGTACATGTTGCAGAATTTCTTCCTTTTTAAAGATGACTAATATTTCATTGTATGTATATATCACATTTTCTATATCCATTTATCCACTGATGGATATTTGGACTATTTCCATATCTTGGCTATTGTGACTAGTGCTGCAATGAGCACAAAAGTGCTATTAACTCTTCAAGATCCTGATTTCAGGTTTTTTGATAAACACGCAGAAGTGAGGTTGCTCTATTATGTGGTTGGTAGTTCTATTTTTAATGTTTTGAAGAAATTGTGTACTCCTTTTCATAGTAGCTACACCATTTTGCTTCCTCATCAACAGCTCTATAGTTGACCCTTGAACAACATGGGGGTTGGGACCCACTCTCATTGAAAATCTACCTGTAACTTTACAGTTGACCATCCTATCTGTGGTTCACATCCATGGATTTAACCAACCTCAGATCATGTACTACTGTAGTATGTATTTGCTCAGAAAAAAAATCATGTATTAGGGTATCTATGCAGTTCAAATTTCTGTTGTTCATGGATTAACTTCACCCTGTATGCTAAAGGCTATTATGTTCACCTGGTTCAAAAGTGTTTTGCCTTTGCTACCCCACGACCAAGGTCAGGGGCGGTGGCCAGGAGGAGCTACCCCACCCCCAAGGTCAGGGGCAGCAGCCAGGAGGAGCTACCCCATGTCCAAGGTAAGGAGCAGCAGCTGCACTTTGCTGGAGCAGCCGTGAAGATATACCCCATGTCCAACGTAAGAGAAACCCAAGTAAGATGGTAGGCACCGAGAGAGGGCATCAGAGGGCAGACAGAAGGAAACCACAATCACAGACAACTAGCCAATCTGATCACATGGACCACAGCCTTGCCTAACTCAATGATACTAAGCCATGCTGTGTGGGGCCACCCAAGATGGATGGGCCGTGGTGGAGAGGTCTGGCAGAATGTGGTCCACTGGAGAAGGGAATGGCAAATCACTTCAGTATTCTTGCCTTGAGAACCCCATGAACAGTATGAAAGAGCAAAAAGATAGGACACTGAAAGATGAACTCCCCAGGTCAGTAGGTGACCAATATGCTGTTGGAGATCAGTGGAGAAATAACTTCAGAAAGATTAGAGGGATGGAGCCAAATCAAAAACAACACCCAGTTGTGTATGGGACTGGTGATAGAAGCAAGGTTTGATGCTGTAAAGAGCAACAATGCATAGGAACCCGGATTGTTAGGTCCGTGAATCAACAACCTGGAAGTGGTCAAACAGGAGATGACAAGAGTGAACATCGACATTCTAGGAATCAAAAAACTAAGATGGATTGGAATGGGTGAATTTAACTCAGATGACCATTATATCTACTACTGTGGGCAAGAATCCCTTAAGAGAAATGGAGTAGCCATCATAGTCAACCAAAGAGTCTGAAATGCAGTACTTGGATGCAATCTCAAAAACGACAGAATGATCTCTGTTCGTTTCCAAGGCAAACCATTCAATATGACAGTAATCCAAGTCTGTGCCCCAATCAGTAGCACTGAAGAAACTGAAGTTGAACAGTTCTATGAAGACCTACAAGACCTTCTAGAACTATATCCAAAAAAGATGTCCTTTTCATTATAGGGGACTGGAATGCAAAAGTAGGAAGTCAAGAAACACCTGGAGTAACAGGCAAATTTGGCCTTGGAGTACGGAATGAAGCAGGGAAAAGGCTAATAGAGTTTTGCCAAGAGAACACACTGGTCATAGCAAACACCCTCTTCCAACAACACAAGATAAGACTCTAACGGGGACATCACCAGATTGTCAAAACCAAAATCAGATTCATTATATTCTTTGCAGCCAAAGATGGAGAAGCTCTATACAGTCAGCAAAAACAAAACCGGGAGCTGATGGTAGCTCAGATCATGAACTCCTTATTGCTAAATTCAGACTTAAATTGAAGAAAGCAGGGAAAACCACTAGACCATTCAGGTATGACCTAAATCAAATCCCTTATGATTATACAGTGGAAGTGAGAAATAGATTTAAGGGACTAGATCTGATACACAGAGGGCCTGATGATCTATGGACAGAGTTTTGTGACATTGTACAGGAGACAGGGATCAAGACCATCCGCATGGAAAAGAAATGCAAAAAACCAAAATGGCTGTCTGAGGAGGCCTTACAAATAGCTGTGAAAAGAAGAGAAGCAAAAAGCAAAAAAGAAAAGGAAAGATATACCCATTTGAATGCAGAGTTCCAAAGAATAGCAAGGAGAGATAAGAAAGCCTTCTTTAGTGATCAGTACAAAGAAATAGAGGAAAACAATAGAATGGGAAAGACTAGAGATCTCTTCAAGAAAATTAGAGACACCAAGGGAACATTTCATGCAAAGATGGGCTCAATAAAGGATACAAATGGTATGGACCTAACAGAAGCAGAAGATATTAAGAAGAGGTGGCAAGAATACACAGACCCAGATAATCACCATGGTGTGATCACTCCCTTGAGCCAGACATACTGGAATGTGAAGTCAAGTGGGCCTTAGCGAGCATCGCTATGAACAAAGCTACTGAAGGTGATGGAATTCCAGTTGAGGTATTTCAAATCCTAAAAGATGATGCTGTGAAAGTGCTGCACTAATATGCCAGCAAATTTGGAAAATGCAGCAGTGGCCACAGGACCGGAAAAGGTCAGTTTTCATTCCAATCCCAAAGAAAAGCAATGCCAAAGAATGCTCAAGTTCAATTCAGTTCAGTCACTCAGTCGTGTCTGACTCTTTGTGACCCCGTGAATTGCAGCACACCAGGCCTCCCTGTCCATCACCAACTCCTGGAGTTCACTCAAACTCACGTCCATCGAGTTGGTGATGCCATCCAGCCATCTCATCCTCTGTCGTCCCCTTCTCCTCCTGCCCCTCGATCCCTCCCAGCATCAGAGTTTTCCCAATGAGTCAACTCTTCCCATGAGATGGCCAGAGTACTGGAGTTTCAGCTTTCCTTCCAAAGAAATCCCAGGGCTGATCTCCTTCAGAATGGACTGGTTGGATCTCCTTGCAGTCCAAGGGACTCTCAAGAGTCTTCTCCAACACCACAGTTCAAAAGCATCAATTCTTCGGCGCTCAGCCTTCTTCACAGTCCAACTCTCACATCCATACATGACCAGTGGAAAAACCATAGCCTTGACTAGATGGACCTTTGTTGGCAAAGTAATGTCTCTGGTTTTGAATATGCTCTCTAGGTTGGTCATAACTTTCCTTCCAAGGAGTAAGCGTCTTTTAATTTCATGGCTGCAATCACCATCTGCCGAATGGCAAACCACTTCAGTATTCTTGCCTTGAAAACCTCATAACAGTATGAAAAGGCAAAATGATAGGATACTGAAAGAGGAACTCCTCAGGTCGGTAGGTGCCCAATATGCTACAGGAGATCAATGGAGAAATAACTCCAGAAAGAATGAAGGGATGGAGCCAAAGCAAAAATAATATCCAGTTGTGGATGTGACTGGTGATAAAAGCAAAATCCGATGCTGTAAAGAGCAATATTGCATAGGAATCTGGAATGTTAGTCCATGAATCAAAGCAAATTGGAAGTGGTCAAACAGGAGATGGCAAGAGTGAACATTGACATTCTAGGAATCAGCAAACTAAAATGGACTGGAATGGGTGAATTTAACTCAGATGACCATTATATCTACTACTGTGGGCAGGAATCCCTTAGAAGAAATGGAGTAGCCATCATGGTCAACAAAAGAGTCCAAAATGCAGTACTTGGATGCAATCTCAAAAACGACAAAATGACCTCTGTTCGTTTCCAAGGCAAACTATTCAATATCACAGTAATCCAAGTCTGTGCCCCAACCAGTAGCACTGAAGAAGCTGAAGTTGAACAGTTCTATGAAGACCTACAAGACCTTTTAGAACTAACACCCAAACGAGATGTCTTTTTCATTATAGGGGACTGGAATGCAAAAGTAGGAAGTCAAGAAACACCTGGAGTAACAGGCAAATTTGACCTTGGAGGACGGAATGAAGCAGGGAAAAGGCTAATAGAGTTTTGCCAAGAGAACACACTGGTCATAGCAAACACCCTCCTCCAACAACACAAGACTCTACACATGAACATCACCAGATGGTCAAAACCGAAATCAGATTGATTATATTCTTTGCAGCCAAAGATGGAGAAGCTCTATATAGTCAGCAAAAACAAAACCGGGAGCTGATGGTAGCTCAGATCATGAACTCCTTATTGCTAAATTCAGACTTAAATTGAAGAAAGCAGGGAAAACCACTAGACCATTCAGGTATGACCTAAATCAAATCCCTTATGATTATACAATGGAAGTGAGAAATAGATTTAAGGGACTAGATCTGATAGACAGAGTGCCTGATGAACTATGGACAGAGGTTCATGACATTATACAGGAGACAGGTATCAAGACCATCCCCATGGAAAAGAGTGCTCAAACTACCACACAATTGCACTAATCTCACACGCTAGTAAAGTAATGCTCAAATTCTCCAAGCCAGGCTTCAACAATACGTGAACTGTGAACTTCCAGATGTTCAAGCTGGTTTTAGAAAAGGCAGAGGAACCAGAGATCAAATTGCCAACATCCGCTGGATCATGGAAAAAGCAAGAGAGTTCCAGAAAAACATCTATTTCTGCTTTATTGACTATGCCAAAGCCTTTGACTGCGTGGATCACAATATACTGTGGAAAATTCTGAAAGAGATGGGAATACCAGGCCACCTGACCTGCCTCTTGAGAAATCTGTTTGCAGGTCAGGAAGCAACAGTTAGAATTGGGCATGGAACAATAGACTGGTTCCAAATAGGAAAAGGAGTACGTCAAGGCTGTATATTGCCACCCTACTTATTTAATTTATATGGGGAGTACATCATGAGAAACACTGGGCTGGATGAAGCAAAAGCTAGAACCAAGATTTCCAGGAGAAATATCAATAACCTCAGATATGCAGATGACACCACCCTTATGGCAGAAAGTGAAGAAGAACTAAAGAGCCTCTTGATGAAAGTGAAAGTGGAGATTGAAAAAGTTGGCTTAAAGCTCAACATTCAGAAATCTAAGATCATGGCATGCAGTCCCATCACTTCATGGGAAATAGGGAAACAGTGGAAACAGTGTCAGACTTTATTTTTGGGGCCTCCAAAATCACTGCAGATGGTGACTGCAAGCCATGAAATTAAAAGATGCTTACTCCTTGGAAGGAAAGTTATGACCAACCTAGACAGCGTATTTAAAGCAGAGACATTACTTTGCCAACAAAGTTCCGTCTAGTCAAGGCTATGGTTTTTCCAGTAGTCATGTATGGATATTAGAGTTGGACTCTAAAGAAAGCTGAGCGCTGAAGAATTGATGCTTTTGAACTGTGGTGTTGGAGAAGACTCTTGAGAGTCCCTTGGAGTTCAAGGAGATCCAACCAGTCCATCCTAAAGGAGACCAGTACTGGGTGTTCTTTGGAAGGACTGATGTTGAAGCTTAAACTCCAATAGTTTGGCCACCTGATGTGAAGAGCTGACTCATTAGAAAAGACTCTGACACTGGAAAAGATTGAGGGCAGGAAGAGAAGGGGATGACAGAGGATGAGATGGTTGGATGGCATCACTGACTCGATGGACATGGGTTTGGGTGGACTTCGGGAGTTGGTGATGGACACGGAGGCCTGGTGTTTTGAGGTTCATGAGGTCGCAAAGAGTTGGACATGACTGAGCGACTGAACTGAACTGAACTGAACTGAATCATCTTCCAAAAGGAGGTACCAGAAATTACCTCTAAATGTACTTATAACTTCATACTTATAAGCTTCTTCTTTTCCTTTTCCTGTGGTTACAGACTCAGCCAGAACCACAATTTACAAAGAAAAAAACTTCAGCAAGAATGAATTAATATGAGTCTCTGATCAAACCTGCTTAATATTAATTAAAATTGGATGGTCACATAATTTTAAAAGATGAAATTTGTTTTAGATTTTTTTGATGTAGATCATTTTAAAATTCTTTACTGAATTTGTTACAATATTGCTTCTGTTCCATGTTTTTTTTTTAAATTTTTTTGGCCATAAGGCATGTGGGATCTTAGCTCCCCAATGAGGGACTGAATCCACAGCCTCTGCATTAGAAGGTGAAGTCTTAATAACCACTAAACTGCCAGGGGAAGCCCCAAAAGACAAACTTTTTAAGAGCTTTGAGTGTAGGACACCTCATCTTACTCTTTTCTTAAACTCCGTGGTAGATGGACAATTTAAGCAGAGGGAAGAAAGACTCACAATGGTAAAACTAGCACTTAGCATTAGCAAAGTACTAGTAGTTCTCCATATATATGAACTCAACCCAGTCGTTTTGTCAACATCCTTCGAGGTAGGTACAATTATGATCCGTATTTTAAAGAAGCTGATTAGTGGAGAAGAGAAGAAGCATACAAAGTAAATTGCAAAGCTAGACTTTCTACCCAGGCCTGTCTCCATTGTTGATGCTCAGAACCACTGCTTCGTCTCCTCCACAATAGGTACGCAGATCTGCCACGAAGGCAGTTAGAGGAGCTCTCTTGCTCTCATTAACTTGGGTAACTAAGGACTTCTTTTCAGACTCAGACCCATATGACAACTGAGTCAGTCCCGAAGAGGGCAAGAAGCCCATTAGCAACGCAGCTGCAGTAGGTGAATCCAGAATTATTTTTGCTGGCACAGACCAAAAGCCCTGCAGTGAATCTTGACTGTCCCTTGCCATCAGTCACCATTTGAGCTTTTCCCAGTCTTTTCTCTCTTAGCCCCAATAGTTGGATGAGGCTTCAGCTCAATTCTCCAACCTGAATTTTATATCCCCAAGATGGACTGCTCTGAATTCCAACCAACTTCTTTGCAGCTCTGGGTTTGACCTAATTTTTGCAAGTTCTTCACAGGATGGAAGGTGAGAAAAACTAGACATCTTTCTCTCAGTGCCCTTAGCCATTGACTAGGATTTGCCGTGAATAGTTTGGAACTTTGGCACCAGTGTTTGCCTTTTATTACCCTGGCTGCTCACAATCCACCATAGCCATTTGGCCTTATTGATTGATCAGTTAACTTGCTCTGACAATGTCTAACAAATGAATGTTATTGTAGGAGGAGCTCTTGTAGCTGAGGTTAGATTTTTCAGTACACTTCCTATTGTTCATCCCCCTCCTCCTTCTTATTGCTTTTCTCACAGCATGTCTCAGGCTCTGACCTGTTTGACTTAGGATACTTCCCTTTATACAGATCCTCAGGGCAGAAGTACTGTTAGTTCTATGCAGCTACTTAAGTTCCACGACCACGGCCAGCCTGGAAGATCATGAAGTCAGTTGTTCTGGGCATCACTTGGCCTATTTTGAAAGCTTACTTTGAGTCAGGTGTGCTCACATTGCACTCTCACTCTCTCACCCTTTCCTTATCTCTTCTTTCTCATATTTAACAGCTCAGCTGCTAATAGTTGCTGAGTCATGTCTTTGCGACTCTTTTGCGACCCCATGGACTGTAGCTCGCCAAGCTCCTCTGTCCATGGGATTTCCAGGCAAGAATACTGAAGTAGATTGTCATTTTCTTCTCCAGGGGATCTTCCCAACTCAAGGATCAAACCTGCATCTTGTGGATTGCAGGCAGATTCTTTGTGTATTTTGACCACTTTCATCACCAAAGGTATTGTATTATTATTGACTGTATTCCCCACATGTACACTTCATATCCATAACTCATTTATTTTGCACCTGGAAGTTTGTACCTCTTAATCTCCCTCACCTATTTCACTCATCCCCTCACCCCCTCTCCTCCGGCAACCATTGCTTTGCTTTCTGTAGCTATGACTCTTTTCTGTTCTGTTACGTTTGTTCATTTGTTTTTTAGATTCCACATGTGAGTGAAATCATATGGTATGTTTTTAGTCTGACTTACTGAACTTAGCACGATAACCTCTAAGTCCATCCTGGCTGTTGCAAATGGCAAGATTTAATTCTTTTTTTTATGACTGAGTAAAATTCCATCATATAATATATATGTATATATATGTATGTGTGTATATATATATATATATATATATATATATATATGAAACCTATGTAAAATATGTCTCACATCTTTATCCGTTCATTTATCTGTGGAAACTTAGGTTGTTTCCATATCTTGGCCATTGTAAATAAAGCTGCAATGAACATAAGAGTGAATGTATCTTTTCAAATTGATGCTTTTGTCTTTTTCAGATAAGTACCCAGTAAAATTGCTGGAGCATATGGTAGTTCTATTTTTAATTTTTTGAGGAACCTGCATACTGTTTTCCATTGGTAGCTGCACCAATTTACATCGCCACCAACAGCACTAGAGGGTTCTATTTTCTTCACATCCTGACCGGTACTTATTATTTCTTGCCATTTCGGTGTGGTTTGTTATGCACCAAAGCTGATGGATAGATGCATGTTGTCTCATTTGATGTTCATTGTTGGGCTGCAGTGAGACAGGTTACGTGACTTGACTAAGATGCTTAACTTGTAAGTGGCAGAGCTGGGACTGGGACCTGGGCAGCTCTAGCACCTGTCTTTTCCAGTGCACCCTCTCTGCTTCTCTGTCTGCCAGAGGAGCATCTGATGAGATCGAATGGAATAGTGAAACACTGGAGAGGAAAGAGCCTTAGGGACAACTTAGTACTTCTCTCTTCCTGCACACCTGAAGCACCCGAGGCCCGGGAGTGTTTGTCTTGGTTCTCAAAGCTTGGAAGATATGTAGCAGGGATGCTGACCCCAGGCTTTCTCTTCTTTTTCTCATGCTGTCTGCTTCAGAGTTCTCTGCTCTGCCTTCAGGCCCCCCCAAATTCATTTTTTTAAGGTGAGATGGTGACAGTAAGGTGGTGTCGTGGTGGGGATAGCATTTTAGGCATGAGGAAAGCATGCCTTATGTGTTTGTGTGCTTGGTGTGGGTGGCTTCTTTTAGATTTCTGAAATTAACAAGAGGTGGTCAGCTGCTTCTTTGCCTGCCTAAAATTTGCCTTCAGTGATGGACTCCCCTTCTTAGAGAGAGCAGATGGCCTTCTAGAAACAGATACTTTCTCCCTATTGTTTTAGGCACAGGAGATGTGCCTAAAAGCCTGATGTGAAGGAACCTCTGGAAAAGAGCAGCTCTGTGCAGAAAAAGACAGATTTCTCTGATCTGTCTAGACCCTGATCTTAGACAAGTCATACACAGGGGCAGACAGAAGAACAGAACTTAATTCTACTGTGGCCTCTAAGCAAAGGGCTGCCACTGCCACATCTCTATTTCTTTCCATTCCCATAAAGCTCTTTCTTAAGGCCTATCTGTATGTATTCAGACAGCCATCCACCAACCTTTGGGGTGCAAGTGTAGCACTTCAATCTTGCCCCCACCTCACCCCAAGCCTAAACAGAGGCCTGAGAATGGAGTCAGGCCTCCCAGTGGGAGTGCCAGTACAAAGCAGTATTTTCCCTCTGTTAGTGTTGATGTCCAGCCCTTCCTTTCAGTTCTACTACTTTAGGTATGTTGTTTCTACTCTGTAAAATGTCTCTTTTTAGAGAATCTTTCCAAAGAAGATAATTAGGTAGGTAGCCATAAATAGGATGTGCAGTAATGAGAGTAGGTTGTACAATCTGGGAAAATTTTTCATGCCTGTAATGGGGAGAGGGCACTGGTAAGAATGCTGGTCTTCAGTAAAGTGAGAGGTATAATTGCATCCTTTTCCTTATCAAATTATGACCCCCTTGTTATTCCATTTCTTGACTTCGAATTCTTCCTTCTATAAAATCATATACTAACTGGAGAAATGAAACATCTTATCATTGCCATATAAAATATATAGAATAGGGAAAATGTACTTGAATCTTTATACATTTTTTTAAATTTTATTTATTTATTTTAGTATACTTGAATCTTAACGGCTTGTATTTTTTTTAGAGCATTTCTTTTGTGGTTCTTCTTTCTGAGTCTTAGGTGGCTTATTTGTGTATCAGAAGCACAGCAAGAGGGAGAAGAGGAAGGGCAATCTAAGGTCATGACCCTGAGGATTCAGGCAGCAAGATAAAAGCTCCTTTCCAGCCCCCACCAAGAGAGGAAAGCAGAAGTGATGGGAATGTCCTGACTTTAGCTCTACAGAAGCCTTTGAATCATTTGGTTGTAAGAGATGAATTCTTTCAAAAAAATTTTTAAAGAGTAATAACAAAAAAAGGCATTATACACACCTCTTAGACAAGATACCACTAATTTGGCTAAATATTAGATGAGAAGAGTTGATGGTCCCAGGGAAAATTCAAGTGCCTGCTTTCATCCAAATCTTCTCCATATGGACAATAGCTCTCATTGTCATATTAGGAAAATTGAGGAGAGAAAATAGATGTAATTTTCTATTCTTCTCACTACATTCCTCAGAGTCCATGAGTAGTTTCTGAGTTTTACTCTAGACATCAGATGAAAACTTCTAGCCCTGGCCTTCAAAACTGCACACTAGGCTTGTCTTTCTTGTTTGCTCTCATCCCCAGTATCCATCAGGAAGTCTCTTCTGCAGCACAGACTGCCTCCCTGTAGGATCCTGAGGTCAGATTTTTCAATCTCCCTGTTCATCAAGTGCAGAGCCTGGGCTGGTGCTCAACCAGCCATAGAGATTTTACCTGGGTTCCTTGCATACACTGGAGTCTCCAGATTTTTCACCTTGTCTACTCCTATCCAGGATCAGGTTAGTGTTTTGAGAAGATCATCCTGACAATGGTTTTGAGAAGGAAAGGCTGAGTAGAAGGACATGGGTGGGAAACGAGCACCAGAGATGCTTCTATACCCACTAAGAAACTAGAGGAAAGATGATTTGAGTGCCCAATTCAATGTAAAAAGTGAAGAAGGAAAAGTGATATGATTATTTGATTCTAGGCATTTTCATTTACTCTAACCACTGATTATCTAGATTTACCATTAATTGAAATATTTTATCTCCTTACTATGGTCACAATTATTTAAGAGACAAGTTATATGAAGTTACCAGAATTTCATTTATCTCACAGGTGTTGTCTTCAGATCACATTTAGCTCCTCATCTAAGGATATGGTCATACCATGAAAATGAAAATTACTTGCAGACTTTAAATATAAAATATGAGCAATTCACAAAGTTGCTATAAGAATTTTCTCCCCACAGTTTCAATGCCTTAGGTTTCTCAGAAAATTCCCAATACTTTTTTTCTAAATCATGCATCCTGTTGGTTCTGTAGAGAATGAAAAAGAGAAAGTGAGTAAGACTTACAGTATATTTTAGGGCCAGACTTGATATTTCTGACTCAAATTCCTAAAATAAACACTAAACAATTGTGTCACAAAATAATACAAACGTAAATATCTGGAAAGTATAAACTTTATAAGGAAAAAAAATTAAAATCAGTCATAATCCTATTGTTCAAGGAAACCCACTGAATTTTCTGAATTTTTTAGTCTTCAGAAAGACTAGATTGTAGCTGTATGTATCAACTACATAGATGTAACTGTATGTATCCACATTAATTAGGACCATAGTGTATATTCTAATTTATATTCTTTTCTCATTTAACACTATATCTTGAGCATTTTCCATTGATATTAGAATTTTTACAAAAGCAGAATTCAGTGAATATATGACATTTCAACTTGTAGAGGTGTCATAGTTTAACAGTTTTTGCTACTGATAATGTTGTGGCAGAGACTGGTTAGATGGAAGGTCATTGAGAGAATGTGACCTCCAGTTGACCTCAGAGCTGGACTCTGACAATGGAAGGCTCCTCACTCCCTCCCCTGTCCTTGGGATGTGTGCTCTGTTCAATATTCCCATAGTTGAGAGCTGTTTCCAAGAATGCAGCCTTGAATGAGCAAAGTTTTGTTGAAACCATCTGGATGGTATACATGACTGAGCCTGGTTAACTTTAACTACATAAACTTTGAGGTTTTGTAGGTAAGTGCAGAGGTCCACTCATCCTTTGGCCACCCAAGATGAGCCTCCTAAGTTTCCTTACCACCTGCCCATCTGGAATGGTTTGTCCCTTTCTTTGGTCTCTTCTTTCCTCTGTGCATGGGGATGGGGCAGTTTCAGATGTTTTTTCCAGGAAATTCTCAAGGTTTCAAACCAACAACATCAACCCCATTTCCTCCTTCAAGGAACACAGGAAGATTATACTGTCCAGCCTCTCTTGCAGCTAGGTTGGGGCCATATAACTGGCTTCTGGCCGGGAATTTGAATCAGAAATATCAAGTCTGACCCTAAAATATAGTTTAAGTTTTCCTTACTTTCTCTCTTTCATTCTCTACAGAACCAAAAGGACTCGTGGCAGATGTAAAGGAAGGCACATTTTAGAGTTGTCACTCGAAGGAATAGTCATGCAAGAAAGTACCTCAGCCTTCATCAAACTCTGGTATAAGTGAGAAAGAAATGTTATCATGTCAAGTATCTGGGAATTAAAGCATTTTTTCCCCCCAGCAGCTACCGTTATTTATATTGAGTTTTTCTGATTTTATTCAATTTATGAATATACCAAAATGTCTATCTTTATACACATACAATTTGTCCTCTTAGGACAGATTTCTTAAGATCAATCTGGGTGGGATTTTTGGCTTCCATTGAGGATGTAGAAAGCTAGAAAGGCAACATCCCTATTCCAGCAATAAAAAACCTGGATAATCTACAAAATAATAATTTTTCTTAACACCATCCTAGAGGTGAATTCACCTAAAATATAGGGAAAATTTTAGAATCTAAAATTTAAGGGAAATTAAGGCAAGGCAGTCACCTCCACAGAGAAACAGAACATAAGCAGTGTCCTACCTATCAAGGCAGCAAAAGGAAGATGGGGCTTCCATAAAAGGATGGGTAAAGATGCCTTCAGCTAAGATTTGTATCAGGTTACTAAAGGAAGAGAGTGGGCTGGGATGAGCATATAGATCTCCTGGGAGTCACAGACAGAATGGGTGTTTTGCAACCTCTTCTTGGATATTGTCAGATACTCAGAGAAAGAATGGGGTATATGGCAGCTGGAGAAAGGCTCTTTTGGAGATGTTGGCCTAAGAATGAGGTTGGCTACCCTTGGAAGGAAAAGCATGACATCCCACTTGTTCCCATCTTCCTGTGGGAAGCATAAACATTTCAATTAGTCAATCAGCAGTCACTGTATAGGCCAGGACTGTATAGGGCCACCTCCAAAGACACCCATGTCTTATTCCCTGGAATCTGTGAATTTGTTGCCTTTCATAGCAAAAAGGACTTTACAGATATGATTAAGTTAAGGTTCTTAAGATGGGAAGATTGTTTTGAGTCATCAGGGGCCTAAAGTATAGAGAAGCAAGACTGTCAAATTTAGAAAGGCGTATGTAATGACAGAAACAGAGATTGGAATGATTTGCTTTGGTGAAAGCAGAGGGCCATGAACCAAGGGGTGCAAGTGGCCTCTGAAGCTAGAAAAGACAAGGAGACAGAACTTCCCTGAAGCTTTCAAAAGGAACACAGGATAGGTGACACTTTAGCCTTCTAAGGCTCATTTTGGATTTCTGACCCCCAGAAGTGTAAGATAATAAATTTGTGCTGTTTTAAACCCCTCAGTCTGTGGCAGCTTGTTCCAATAGAAATAGGAAACCTAGATATCCAACCATGTCCCAGTGGCCACCCAACCTTTACAAGGGAAAGCTGAAAGACATAGCTTTTAATGGGCACTCTGGCATCTTGTCTTAGTCCACTCAGGCTGCTGTAACAACATGCCACAGATTGGTGGCTTATAAACAACAGATATGTATTTCTCATGATTCTGGAGGCAGGAAGTCCAAGGCAAGAGTGTCAGCATATTCAAGTTCTGGCAAAGGCTCTTTTCTATGTTGCAAACTGCTGACCTCTTGATGTATCCTTACACAGTGGAGGAAGGGGTATGGGATCCTTCTGGCACCTCTTTTATAAGGGCACTACTCTCATTCATGAAGGCTCTGCACTCATGACCTAATCACCTCCCAGAGGCTCTACCTCCTAATACTATCACTTTACAGGGTTAGAACTTCAGCATATTAATATGGAGAGACAAAAGCTTACATACCATACCACACCTCCAATAAAATTAGAGTTCTATTAAAGCCAGAATTGTTAGTTTAAAATGAGCAATCTCTTCCACAACAGATTTGTTTTAGTTCTTCACTATCCCAATTACTTTTTTAAAGATTTTATGTATTTGTTGTTTTGATGGATGGTGTGTGGGGTCTTATTTCCCCCACCAGGGATGAAACCCATCCCCCCCTGCATTTGAAGCAGAGAGTCAACCACTACACCAGGAGGGAAGTTCCATTATCCTAATTATTACAGCTGTTGTGAGGTGTTTTAATATCTAGTGGGTCTATTCTCTTTCACTTTTTTCTTTTTTTGAATTTCTTGAATATTCCTGCTTGTTTATTTTGCCATGTGTACTTTACAGTCAATTTGTCTAATGAAAAATATCCTGTTGGTATTATGTTAATTTATAGATTAACTTTTAGAGAATATTGACATCTTTATGAGGCTGAATTCTTCTGCCTAACTGCATGGTATAGGTCTCCATTTGTGCTAGCCCAGTAAGACTCCTTTGGTACTTCTGACGTCTGGAACTGTAAGCTTTGCTTCTTTCTCTATGTAGATTTTAACTTCTTGCTTGAAAAAGGTTAATTCTATTTGTTGTAGGGCATACAAGAGTGATTTTTCAAATGCTGAAGTAAAAAACATGTGACAGTAGTATTACATTGAATTCCTTCTCTCAGGAGGTCATTTGTATAGAAGTATCACTGGATATAAAATCACAAACAGCTTTGTTCACTGCTCACTATTTGAAGATACGCTATAGCTCCTTGTAGACAATAACTGCTGAAAGTTGTTCATAGTCAATGATTATATTGTCAAATATGTGAAATGTTTCTTGACATGTAAATTACTGCATATGAAAACTTTATTAGAACTGAGGTTCAAACAGCCCCATCAAATTCTGAAGAGTGAGATCAGAGCAAACTGAAAGGAGGAAAAATGCTGATGTGTGAAACAGACAACTCACCATGCCAGGCTAGGAATGCAAAGGGAGAGCTATGAATGTGTCCAGACCTCACTGACCCTTGATATCGATCATCCAAAATACCTTTCAAATTCTTATGCTACTAGACTAAAATACCAGTATATTAGCATGACTCCAATTCTTTAGTAGTATCTAGTACTAGCTGAGAAATTCTGTATAAGTAAAGAAGAGTTACTTCCTAGCCATCATATATAATCAACCATAAACTGGCTTAAGTAAAACAGTCAGAAGTTGTATTCATTTATCCTGTCTCACCTGAATCTGTAAAAAAAAAAATCTAAAATGTTGATTAGGGCTTTTAAAAAAGATTTTGTGTGTGTGTGCGAACCATTTTCAAAATCTTTATTGAATTTGTTAACAATATTGTTTCTGTTCTATGTTTTGTTTTTTTGGCCATGAGATACATGGGATCTTAGCTCCCCAACCAAGGATCGATCATGTACCCCCTGAATTGGAAGGTAAAGTCTTAACCACTAGACTGCCAGGGAGGTCCCTCAATTAGGACTGTTAAGCAAGGGTTTTACCTCTTTGGGTGCTCAGCTATTTCTTGAGGGGATTAGCTGTATAGAATTTCAAGGCATCACTCAGATGTAAACATAAACAACAAATGGAATAGGGAGATCCTTTACATGATTCACAGCTGGGAGGAGAATGTCCTGTAAATTGAATGTTTTAATTAGCTTCAACAAATGGGAGAGACAAACTGGAATAGAACCAAGGGGAGATGCTTAGATTAACCTGCCAGCTCTAGTTGTTTGCATCAAAACAGCTACACTGCCATGACAATTTTTCCAGTTGAATTCAAAGAAGAAGTAGAACATGCACAAAATAGGAAAATACAGATTGAAAAAGTAAGAGTGTTAATCTGTATTAATATTCAGGTAAACCAAATTTTATAACTTCATGAAGGGATGTAAGCATTAAGGGAAAGAGGTGCCTGGCTTATAGCCACTGTTCATCTCAGACTTGACTGCCTGCCGTTACTTAGAAGCAGGCACTGGGCTAAAAAAAGACCCAGAATATTACAGACCCAACTTTGGAAGGTATGTTAAATGTCCTCTGGAGTGATCCGTCTCCTTTCCTGTGTTGATTCCTTTCTGTAGAAGCCTCACAAAGTCCTCACTAAATCAGCTTGTACACTGCCTTCCAAAGCAGTCTACTCAATCCTTGGGGAGCTCTGGCTGTTATATTCTCCTGTATGTTGATCCAAAAGCTGCATAGTTTTAGTTTCTACCCATTGCTTTTAGTTCTGTTCCTTGAGGAACAAAATTAATCTTGGAACTGTACAACAGTTTTTCAGCTCTCGAAAACTGGCTATCATCTCCACAACGTACTGTCTTTAGCTGACTAACTAGCTCTTAATTTTTTAACTGCTCTGAACAGGACAAGAGGTCAAATTTCCTCATCATCCTTGTCTCTTTTTTACAAGCTTGTGTTTCTCTTTGTCATCGTAGACAATGCTGAACAGAGCATACTTCTTTTGTTTTAAATCTTTGCTGTCAAAGTGTGTTCTTCCAACTCACAGGAACTTCTTAAAAGTGAAAACTCCACAGACCCACCTCAAACTCCTGAATCAGAGTTTGGATTTTGTTAAGATCCCCGGTGACTCATATGAACTTTAAAATTTGAAAAACACTGTTCTAGATAAGTGGTTCTCAAACTTGACACCACATTGGAATACAGGTCCTTGAGTCCATTCTGAGCGATGACTGAAAAAATGTTTTTTCCCAAAAGCAACAATACTACCTATTTTTCTATACAAATGTTGAAATGTAGGGGCAGTTGAAGGGCAGAGAGCAAAATAAGCATGTCATGAGTCAAGAGTACTAACAAACCCAACAAAAGAAAAGTCCGTTTCCATGTGCTGTGTGGTGGTGCTATCCAGTCTTGGTTCTACTATTTGAAATATGACATAATACTCATCGGAAATTATAGTGGCTTTACTTCCTATTGATACAAGAATCTGGATAACAAAACATAAAAAAAACAATAAATTTAGAAATCACAATCTCTAGGATGTCAAATTTTATAGCTTATGAGGGCCTGCCATTTAATGTTAAAACAGTAATTTTGTATTTACTTGATTATACCACATGGTGGCTCAGACAGTAAAGAATCTGCCTGCAATGTGGGAGAGCTGGATTCAATCCCTGGTTCAGGAAGATCCCCTGGAGATGGGATTGGCAACCCACTCCAGTATTCTTGCCTGGAGAATCCCATGGATAGCGGAACCTGGCAGGCTACCGTCCAAGGGGTCACAAAGAGTTGAACGTGACTGAGCAATTGATATATATGATGAATGGAGACTCACATGCCAATAATGCTAATGTCTTGTCCACTACATGGCAGCCTGAAGGCATACTCAGGTCCTTTCGTGTTGTATATTTTGGAGTCAGTGTTTTATAAATCATTCATCTATCATTTTAAAGGCAACAGTAAAGTAAACTCACTTTCATCAAGAGAAAATTTAAGCTTTTTGTGCCGTGACTAAAGAAGTTAGATTAAAATCTACTAACTCAGTGGTCCCCAAACTCTGGTATCTAATGCCTGATAATCTGAGGTGGAGCTGATGTAATAATAATAGAAATAAAGTGCACAATGAATTTGATGTGTTTGAACCATCCCAAAACTATCCCCTCTCCCTGACCTGTCAAAAAATTGTCGTCCACAAAACTGATCACTGGTGCTCAAAAGGTTTGGGACCGTAAATCATTGGGAATAGAAACAGTATTCAATACAAAGTAGAAACAAGAAAGAGTTTAGAAAGATTCTCTTGAGAACAAAGAGAAGAGAGTCAGAGAGGAAAGGGTTTAATCTCACAGGTCTGCTGTGAGAATATCCATTTTATCTACGTAGAATGAATAAGTTGACTTATTTTATTGCATCCCACAAGGCAAATTCTCTCAGCTTCATTATAAAAAACAATAAACAAAATGGATGCAATATTTTTTGCACATCAGCATGTAAAAGCTTTGCATTGTGTTGTAGGAAAAAAAAAAATACATGTAGACCACGTGTCATGTTCCGTTCAATGTTTCTGGCTGTCTACACTTGTCGAGTGCTTCTCACTTCTTACACAGAAACTGCCACAGCACATGGTAAAAAATGCACCAAACTATCACAATTATGCATAAAAATATTCCCTAAGAATACAAAATACTAGGGACTGACCCCAAAATACTCCCTAGTATACAAGTTCTAGGGACCATATTTTTTTTCTGAAATCTCATTTTTTCCTGTGAAGTGGCAGAATAGAATTGTGGTAATTTTAATCTCTAACAGAAGGATCTTTAAGGAGAAGGCTGAAAAGTTGAATGGGCTTCCTGGGTCTCTCAGTGGTAAACAGTTCACCTGCAATGCAGGAAACGGTTTCAATGCCTGGGTTGGGAAGATTCCCCTGGAGAAGAAAGTGAAAATCCACTCCAGTATTCTTGCCTGGGAAATCCCATGGACAGAGGAGCCTGGAGGGTTACAGTCCAAGAAGTTGCAAAAGAGTTGGACATGATTTAGCAACTAAACAACAACAAAAGGTTGGACACTCTTTCTGGGCATCTGGATAAAACAGCAGTTGAGATGAGAACTATAAGTTAGAGGACAGGCTCAGCAAAACAGCATTTCAATGCCTTCCATCTGCCTTCTCTTCTCTTCATTGCATTCCTCAGCCATGCACTCAGTCTGTTGTTTCTTTCCTCCTTATTCTTGCATCAGTTCCAAAAATAACTGCTGAACACTTACTGCATGCCCAGCAATGTGCTGACTTCTAAGGATACAGCAGAAAGCAAGACAAAAGATCTACTTTTGTGAAGCTTAGTATTAAGCAGAGAAGACATGCTGTTAACTAACCAAATTACAATAAAGTGTTTAACTGTGTTTACCCCATCTCATTGTCATTTACCTCCAATGTCTGCATCTTTTCCCCTCTGTCTGGGCATATGGAAACTAGGGGCAATCAGGGAGACCAGAAACAGAGGAGGTGACTTTGCCCCTATATTCTCTGAATCTTGTAGTTTTGGGGACAGAGTACTCACTTTTCAACTTAATGTTAAATATTTATTTTCTATTTCCAAACTGGAGTTACATTTCACATCATAGTATTATCTTACAAATATAACAGTGTGTAGCACTTTATTATTTTTAAAAAAATATTTATTATTTGGCTGTGCTGGGTCTTAATTTTGGCACTCAGGATATTCAGTTGTGGCATATGGAACCTAGTTCCCTGGCCAGAGTTGGTCGAACCCAGACCCCCTGCATTGGAAGCACAGAGTCTCAGCCACTGGACCACCAGGAAAGTCCCTGTGCAGCACTTTAGAGTTTGAAAGTCCTTTCACAGTCATTACTACCTTAGACTCAAAACAAGACTGTGAGATGAATGATCCACTTTATGGAGGAGAAAACCAAGGCTCCTGGAGGCTAAGCTACTTGGCTCATTAGCAGCAGAGCCTAAACTTGAGCTTTTTTGCATGATTTAATTGGTTACAGGCTCATACTAGATTTAAACCTGTCTTTGCCTCAGTGATGCTTCATGGACTATCTACTGTGCTAGAAGAATGTTAAAAACATAGTTTGTGTTACTTCAGTGAGTGATTACAGACAGTGATTAGATTTTACGTTAGCTGTTTGCAGGAATTACACTGCAGGTGGCAGTGTGATATTCAGACCCAGGGATGCATTTGCCAAGCGGTTTCCTAGGAGCTGCCTGTTTTGTTTGTTTGTTTTACCATTTATTTATTTTTTAATTTCTTTGGCTGTGTTGAGTCTTCCTTTTTGTGTGGACTTTTCTCTTGTTGAGGTGAGGGGAGGCCGCTATCTAGTTGCAGTGCACGAGCTTCTCATTGTCATGGCCTCTCTTATTGCAGAGCATAAGCTCTAGAGCTCACAGGCTTCAGTAGTTGTGGCTCCCAAGCTCTAGAGCACAGGCTCAGCAGTTGTGGCACATGAGTTTAGCTGCTCCGAGGCATCGGGGTCCTCCCGGACCAGGGACCAAACATGTTGTCTCATGCACTGGCAGGCAGATTCTTCACCACTGAGCCACCAGGGAGGTCCACGGCCTATTTTTGGTTCCCTTGCCAACACTAGTTGTGGCTGGAGCTCTGCAAGTGGAGACAGGACAAGAGACTATTAGGAGACTGCTGGAGCAGGAACCCTGACATATCTGCATAGGTCAGAGTTCTATGAGTAAAGTGGGTTAAATTTGGGAAGACAGTACAAGAAGATGTCAAGAATCTCAGAGCTGGTTACAATGAGAGTTAAGCAGCAGGATGATGAACACCAACAGGTTAGGCCTCAGGCTGGCTTCACGGGCCTGTGACCTGTGCAGGGTTTAATGTTCTGTTGTTGCCATCTTGAAATTCTTAATAAGTATGTTTTTGTATATTTAGTACAATGGGGCAATGACAATGAACAGAAAGAAGGAAATCTGTGAAATATGCATGTGGTCGATCATTTCCCTCCTCACTTACACATAGCACTCACCATGCTCTGTGAGCATGCGATAAGTGGGCAAAGGGTGTCTGTGAAAACAGGTGTCCATTATCACAGGGTGATCCATGAGCACAGGGATGTCCATGAACATTCTAAACATCTGTCCAGAAATAAGGATTTCTATCACATTCTTTCCCACTGTTGTACCTCCCTGCATTAGCTGACCTCTTAAACGGAAATGATGACATAGAAGAAAAGGGAAAGATGGAGCAACTCAGAGTTTCTGATGATTTCAGTCCTTCTTTTCTCATCAGCAAGTCAAAAAAAGAGTTAGGTGGTATATGCGTATATTAATAAGTAAAATAAAGCCAGGTGGTTCTGTGACATTTTTCTCCACTCTTCTGGTTAGAACAACATGCATATGCTTGTTTCAGTTCTGATATACAAATTGTGTAATTTTGGTGATTCTGTATATGAGTTAAGTGCTCTTGTATTTTCATTTAAAACTGGCATTTTACAATATCAAAATGAATGGGAAAATTCAGGTTATACATTCAAATTTAAAAATTTTTGTTTGTAATAACATTAAATATTGGTTTAAAAAATTCTATGATGAGTGAAGAGAGAAGCCACAGAGGAAAGAAGAGGAAAGAAAAAGTTTATATCCAAGCACATTTAAGGCATGTTTTCTTTTGCTTTGGGAACAGAGTTCCTGCATTTTCATTCTGCACTGGACCCTACAAATGATGTGGCCCGGTCTCCTCCTCCCAGGTAGGGTAAAGAAACCTTCAGCACCCTGGAAGGCCTGAAAAGATCAGTAAGAGCTTGAAACTTGGTGACTTTTAGGAATTTGGGTCAGACAAACTAGAGGATGTTGACCAAAGGAGCCCCAGACAGGTATATCTAGAGTCTGGGGGATAGTCAAGGTCACCTGGAAATAGACCCTAACTAGCAACAGAAGAGTGTGGTCCCTGGTGAGGCTTACTAATCATTTTCTGGCCTTGGGTGGCTTCTGTGAGCACCCTGGAGAGAATGGGCCCTGGAAGAGGAATAGCAGATGCCAGCAGCAACAAGAACCAGGTGGCTATGAGGTGCCAGTGTCTAAGTCAAGGTGTTTCTCATATCCTGTCAATGCCTCCTACCTTTATTGCTGCATTGGAGCTCCAAATGCTTGAGCTCAGTCATATCGAGTTCTGTGAGTTTTCAAGTTGCCTAGGGAAACTACTCTTGTTGCATCAGATGTCTAAGCAATAGACATCATGAACACTTTGACTCTGTGGACCCCAGGATACACAGATGCAGTGAGACAGGAAAGCAAAGATGTCACTGGAGGACTGGATCTGAGCCCCATGTGGGCAACAGGTGGCAAGCATGAACACTAAAAACATCTAAATCTCACAGTTTTCTCTGCTCTAATCAGACAAATAGGGAAAAACTCATAGGCTTTCCTAGACAGAAAGCTCCCTACTTCCCACCTTCAGCTTCTAACTTGGAGCCTGGCCCCATAGCACACCTTCCCTCCTTCCTTCCTGCTGTCACATCACCAACAGGGAGGGGATGAGTGTTCATGCAAAACCAACCATGATGGCAAATGGTCCTTAACATCCTTTGACTCTTATTAAGCTTTGCCAATAAGGCTAACTGCCTACAGTAATAAATACATGCCATATAAGGATTTTCACCAAATATAAATAAGAACTCAAAAAGTCTCAGCACTTCTCCCCACCCTTATTTGTACCCACACATTGGCTACTGCTTCTGAAAGATATAAAGATTCTATGTAAACCTTGTGAGTAGCCAAGGCGATAGTGTGCTAAACAGGAAATACACACATTTAGTATCAGAACTTGCCAGTAGGGCACTGGCAAAAGTTATTTTATATCAGTGAGCCTCCTCTGTTAACTGATTAAAGAAGTTCTTTTCCTCTGTAGACAGTGTGGGTAATGGCTTTGTTCATGGTGGTGTCTGTGCAAGTGTTAGTTATCTTTAAGACAGTCAGTACTTCAATTTCTGTTGAATTGTTGAATCCTCAAGGAAATCTGGTGAAGTCCCCTGAGTAGTTAGTCTGATTATCCTAACCTCTGCTTGGCATTGGATGTTCCAAAGGGGAAAAAAAATGACCAAGGAGAAAGGATAAGGGCCAATGGCTGTAATATCCTGGCTAGTTCTCAAAGCAAATTTGACATACTTAAGATGGATAAAGGCAAGATTGATTAAGAGGTCTGTTGGGACATATTGTTCAGTCTCTAAGTTGTGTCTGACTCTTTGTGATCCCATGAACTGTAGCATGCCAGCCTTCCCTGTCCTTCACTATCTTCTGGAGTCTGCTCAAACTCATGTCCATTGAGTCAGTGATGCCATCCAATCATCTCATTCTCTGTTGCCCCCTTCTCCTTATGCCCTTGATCTTTCCCAGTATCAGGGTCTTTTCCAATGACTCAGCTCTTCACATCTGGTGGCTAAAGGATTGGAGATTCAGCTTCAGCATCAGTCCTTCTAATGAATATTCGGGGTTGATTTCCTTTAGGATTGACTGGTTTGATCTCCTTGCTATCAAAGGAAATCTCCAGAGTCTTCTCTAGAGCCACAATTCAAAAGTATCAGTTCTTTGATGCTCAGCCTTCTTTCTAGTCCAACCCTCACATCCATATGTGACTACTGGAAAAACCATAGCTTTGACTATCCAGAACTTTGTTGGCAAAGTGATGTCTCTACTTTTTAATATGCTGTTTAGGTTTGTCATAGCTTTTCTTCCAAGTGTTGAGACATGGCCAACTGCAAAAGAGAAATATTAAAGATAACTTTACAGTTCCAAGAACTCTCTTCACCTTATATAGTTCACATGTGTTCATTTAGAATTGGAAATACTTTTAAAATCAGTTTGTTTTCATTTTGTAAGTGGCACAAAATTCTATTAAATTTCATAGCAAAATATTTGACAAACTAATTGTTTGAAAGAGGTAGCAATAATTAATGTTTGTAACATGTCTTAATCTTTACAAAGTACTTCTTTAATCATGATGCATTTGCTCCTTACAGAAACCTTTTGAGAGTAGTAACTATTGTTTACTTGTTTTATAGGTAACAATACTGGACTTAGTATCTTTTCAGGAAAAACTAGAAATTAGTTGGACTCCAACTTGAATCTAGGCCCACTGACTCCAACATCCATAACGTTTATCAAAATGTATAACTGATAGTCAGATACTCTGATTAGAGACGGAATTAGCCCAGCACTTGGGAAATGTGGATTCTGGTTCCAACTCTGTCATCATCTGGAGTCACCTCAGTCCTTCCCTTTCACCGGGTCTGTTTCTTCATCAGCAAAATGAAGAAGCTCTGTGGAGCATCTCTAAGTTGTCTCCCATTCCTTTATCCCTCGACTGATATGAAGAAAAGAATTGCAATGGAATCATATTGAACAGAAATTACTCCAAGGCTATCTATTTTAGAAAATATGTTTTCTCTTTGGCTTACGGGAGGAGGGCAAGTACGAACAGCCAAGCAAGTAATAGAACTAATCCAGGCGAGTTTTCTCACCCAGCATAACTCCCACAAGAAAATAAATTCCACCTGGCACCGTGCAGACCCCACCCCCAACCCCGCCCCCGCCCGCAGGAATTCAGGATGGATCGCAGAGGAAGCCAGAGCGCCTGGCACACTCTGCTGTCTTTGAGCCTGAAGATAGGAGGAGGCTCCATCAGGAGGGTGGGAGTTGGTCCCCAACAGATAAATGAGGGTTTCAGAGGCGCTGAACCTGCTCCACAGGCATCGTGCCTTTCCCAGAGGAACTCATACTCGTTAGTCATAAATAAGTCCTGTGAAATGCCTCCCACGTCCCATGTGAATATTTCAAACATCATGCTTAGCCAAGAAAAAAAAAAAAAAAAAAGAACAAAAACAAAAGAGAGATTTACCTTTTAAGCTTTAATATTTGTTTGTTTATTTATTACCAGATTTAATGTCCTGAAAAAAAAATTTTGGTATGACATCTTTAAAATTGTTCCTCTCTGACATTTCCCTGTGAGGCACAAATATTCAGGCAAAGACTGGGGCTTTGGGGGTCCCGTCTAATTTTTATACTCCTTCTTATTCTAGCTACTGGAGGTCTTCCCATTCTGGAGACCAGGCAAAGTGCTATGAGAGAAATCTGTGGTGGGGAAGCAGGTTTCCCTAGAGTCAGGTGTCAGGCACTGGTCCTACACTTTAGTGGGAAGATGAATAAGATACAGTTTAACTAGTGGTTACCAGTGGGGAGAGAGTGGGGGATGGGCAAAACAGGGGAAGGGGATTAAGAGATACAACTACTAGGTATAAAATGGATAAGATACTGTGATGCAATGCACAGCACAGGGAATATAGCGAATATTTTATAATATCTTTAAATGGAGTATAGTCTAAAAATATCAAGTCACTGTGTTATATGTCTGAAACTAAAGTAACATTGTAGATCAATTCTATTTCAATTTAAAAAAGACACAGCTTAACTCTGGGAACCCTCAGTTTTAGTGAGAGAGACAGTCAGGTCAGGTAGAGGAATCGAAGGAAACATTTGTGAGATGTGAGCTTGGAGAACAGAGTTTGGCTTAGGCATACAGGGGAGGACCAAAGGCTATCTGAGAGCAGAAGAGAATTCAGAAACACCTCAGAGAGCAGATGACATTAGAACTGGGTTTTAAGGGAGGTGTTTCACAAGAGAAGGAGTAGGGGAGGAGAAAAATCTTCGTGAGAGAAATTAAGGTGTGTGCAAGGCAGGGAGGTGAGAGAACGGGGTCTCTTCTGGAAGCCTGACCCTCCTTTGTATGACAGGCACCTAGGACTTGTACGTGGAAGTGGGGCAGTATCAGCTTGGAAGTTGGAGCATCAGCCAGAAGGTGAGGGGGACTTGTTAGCTTTTTTTTTTCTCAAGGCAATATGAACTTGGTTTTTGGATTATCATTCTGGCAGAAATAGAAAGGATGGATTAGAGGGAGAAGAGGCTAGAGGAATTTCTTATTATTATTATTTTAAATTTTTGGCTGCATCCTGTATCATGTGGGACCTTAGTTCTCTGACCAGGGATCGAACTCTCATCCCCTGCATTGGAAGGCAGAATCTTAACCACTGGACCTCCAGAGAAGTTCCCAGGCTAGAGAAACTTAAACCAGCCATATAGAGGCAAGAGAGGGGAGACGTGAGAGAGATAGAGGAGGATAAATTGGTAGGACTTGATGGGGTCACAAAGAGTCGGACATGACTGAGCCATTTCACCATCTGTAACTATTTTCTGGAGAAGGAAATGTCAACCCACTCCAGTACTCTCGCCTGAAAAATCCCATGGACGGAGGAGCTTGGTAGTCTACAGTCCATGGGGTCACAAAGAGTTGGACACGGCTGAGCCACTTCACTGTCTGTCTGTCTGTCTGATGGCCCGCTACACAGACCCAGTAAGCAACACAGTCATGGGGCTAGGGAATGCCACTTAATCATGATAGGAGATGAGCATTGCCTGCCCTTGATGGATGGGCTAACAAACACTAACTGAGCTATTTGTTGGTATTATGGTTGGGGTGAGGGATGAGCCAGAAAGTGGATACAGTAGTGGTAAAGCTTCTTCCCTCTCTATAAGATCTTGTCCTCTGCTTCACTGTTCAAGGAATGGTCTGAGGTCCATGGACCAGCAGCATCGGCATCACCTGGCACCTTGTGCAGCATCCTGAGCCCCCCAGGTTTACTAAATCAGATTCTGCTTTCTAATAAGGTCCCCAAGTCAGTTATATGCAGTCAGTTATACTAAAGTTTGAGAAGCACTGGCCAAGGGTAACTCTGAACTTTTTCCGTTGGCAGGAGGATTGTAGAGGGAGTAACCACAGAGAAACAGCATAAAGCATAAAACAAAAGTGCCAAAGATTCAAATTGTTAATCACAAAATTGTGGAGTCAGACATTGATGTTTCTTTGTCCTGAAGTTTATACCTAATGGTAACTATGCCTAACTATGATCTTGACTCTCTGATCTTTCTTCCACTTCATATTTCTACTGCTATTCTTTAGATATTTGATTTTGATTCTGCGTGCATGCACAGTTGTTTCTGACTCTTTGCAACCCCATGGACTGTAGCCCACACCAAGCTCCTCTCTCCCTGGAATTTTCCAGGCAAGAATACTGGAGTGGGCTGCCATCTCCTACTCCCGAGAATCTTCCTGACTCAGAGATCAAACCCTCATCTTTTGCATCTCCTGCATTTGATGGTGGATTCTTTACCACTGTACCACCTGGGATAATCTTTTATTTATCTGTGACACTTAAAGATACTTAAAAGGTTGTAAAATGAGTAAAGCTATTTTGAGAACAATTAAGACAACAAAATAAACAAAAATTAACAAATCTGTTTACATATCTCTGGCATCTTTAGCAACTCATTATTCCTGAGTTATAAGGAGATGTTGAGTATGATTTAATAAAGGCTAAGCTAATATTCTCCAACTTCTAGATCAGAGAAGAGACTCAGAAAATCAGGGTCACTTGGAACCAGGGCTCTGTTGGGAGCCAGGCAGCTTCAGGCAAGGAGCAAGAGTCTAAGTCATTGTGACATCTCCATTAAGCCTCAGGAACTGTTCATTGCTCCAGACAGGAGCTTTGATTGTTGTGGCTCTTGCCTTTTCAGCCTCTCATTCATTCAGTTAGGATGGATTTACTGGCATGAAAATTTGATATGGATCTAGAACTCTATGAACAAATAATAATAACATTTGATGGAGGTCATAAAGATGACTCAGTCCCATAAAAGAAAAGGGCTCTGCAAAACACCAAAGGCACACCAAGATAAAAAAGCAGAATATGCTACCTTTTCACAAGCTTAAAATGGCATTCACCACTAGAAACAGGCTTAATCTAAGCTTTGATGTGTGCCATCAAACGCAAGATTTCCAAAGTCTGATGATGTATTAGTTGCACAAAGAGTATGAGAGCAGGTAGACCACATTCATTTGCCTGGACTGGAATGACTATGTGTTGGAGCAGAGAAGTGACAGAAGAATGCGTGAACTTCAGAAGCACTTACAGTGATGAAGTCTAGACAAATCACAGATGACTTTAGTGGCAATGTGAAATTGCTTTTCAAGTACATAATAAATGATGGGATATTCTCTTCTGAACTACTCTTGTTTCTATGAACCACAACTGTGAAGAGAATGTGTTTCTTAGGAATTGAACAAAGCCTTTGAAACAGTCCACAGCTACTCTGAAGGAATGGCTAGTTTCCATTATGGAAGTCACTTTGGGGTGGTATTTAATGGCACTGTCCTGAGGGAGGGGCACTTTGCACTTAGGCACTTCACTCAGTTTTCTCATCTATAAGATGTGATGCATCCTAAAGCAGACTGACTGAATGGATCCATCAGACCAGCAAGTGGTTATTTCTTCAGTTCCTGGGTATACAGTAAGTAATGATGCTCCTAGTTTCTCTCCTTAAAGTGTGGAGTTTAGGATACTGTGGTAGTGAGAGTGGAATGAAAGTCCCCTCTCACCACCCTCCTGTACCAAAATTACAAAGACGTGGGAGGAATGTGGAGGGGTGGTGAATGCCATCACATTTTCATTTTACCCACCTGGTTGACCTGTGCAGAAGATGTAGGATTAACAATGAATTATTCCAATTGTAATTAACTGGTGGCTTGAATTATAGTTGCTGCTCTAGATATGATATCTTCTCCAATATAAATGAACAAATTCTTTGATGCCTGTTTTGTAGCTCCATATCTGACCACCTCCAAACTCCTATTGAACCTAATAGCACATTTCAGAGAAAGGATCTAACTTTAAGGCCAAAGAGAAAGGCTGAATGTTACAGACTCCAAGTAGGAGGGATCTAATTCCTCATGGTGAAAACTTTGACCAATGGGGGATATTTGACAGGAGAGACTTCAAGAAGACTTCAAGAAGAATTTCCCATGTCTTCTAAGAAACACACCTATAGAGTAAGGGTGCAAAATCTCCATGAGAATTCAAGGGTATATGTTATCTGTTTCCTTTAGGAAAGGAAGGCTGTAACTGGAGGATAGACTTCCAGATGAGACCTTAAATGTATTTAATCCATATTGCAGCTACTCTAAGAGATCTGAAGGGGCTGGAGATTAGCTGGGTGTCAAGAGAAGACTCTATACATGGACATCACCAGATGGTCAACACCAAAATCAGATTGATTATATTCTTTGCAGCCAAAGATGGAGAAGCTCTATATAGTCAGCAAAAACAAGACCAGGAGCTGACTGTGGCTCAGACCATGAACTCCTTATTGCCAAATTCAGACTTAAATTGAAGAAAGTAGGGAAAACCACTAGACCATTCAGGTATGACCTAAATCAAATCCCTTATGATTATACAGTAGAAGTGAGAAATAGATTTAAGAGCCTAGATCTGATAGAGTGCCTGATGAACTATGGACTGAGATTTGTGACATTGTACAGGAGACAGGGATCAAGACCATTCCCATAGAAAAGAAATGGAAAAAAGCAAAAAGGCTGTCTGGGGAGGGCTTACAAATAGCTGTGAAAAGAAGAGAAGCGAAAAGCAAAGGAGAAAAGGAAACATATAAACATCGGAATGCAGAATTCCAAAGAATAGCAAGAAGAGATAAGAAAACCTTCCTCAGCGATCAATGCAAAGAAATAGAGGAAAACAACAGAATGGGAAAGACTAGAGATCTCTTCAAGAAAATCAGAGATATCAAAGGAACATTTCATGCAAAGATGAGCTTGATAAAGGACAGAAATGGTATGGACCTAACAGAAGCAGAAGATATTAAGAAGAGATGGCAAGAATACACAGAAGAACTGTACAAAAAAGATCTTCACGACCAAGATAATCACGATGGTGTGATCACTCACCTAGAGCCAGACATCCTGGAATATGAAGTCAAGTGGGCCTTAGAAAGCATCAGAACGAACAAAGCTAGTGGAGGTGATGGCATTCCAGTTGAGCTATTCCAAATCCTGAAAGGTGATGCTGTGAAAGTGCTGCACTCAATATGCCAGCAAATTTGGAAAACTCAGTAGTGGCCACAGGACTAGAAAAGGTCAGTTTTCATTCCAATCCCAAAGAAAGGCAATGCCCAAGAATGCTCAAACTACCGCACAATTGCACTCATCTCACACACTAGTAAAGTAATGCTCAAAATTCTCCAAGCCAGGCTTCAGCAATACAAGAACCATGAACTTCCTGATGTTCAAGCTGGTTTTAGAAAAGGCAGAGGAACCAAAGATCAAATTGCCAACATCCACTGGATCATAGAAAAAGCAAAAGAGTTCCAGAAAAACATCTATTTCTGTTTTATTGACTATGCCAAAGCCTTTGACTGCATGGATCACAATAAACTGTGGAAAATTCTGAAAGAGATGGGAATACCAGACCACCTGATCTGCCTCTTGAGAAATTTGTATGCAGGTCAGGAAGCAACAGTTAGAACTGGACACGGAACAACAGACTGGTTCCAAATAGGAAAAGGAGTTCGTCAAGGCTGTATATTGTCACCCTGTTTATTTAACTTCTATGCAGAGTACATCATGAGAAACGCTGGGCTGGAAGAAACACAAACTTGAATCAAGATTGCCGGGAGAAATATCAATAACCCCAGATATGCAGATGACACCACCCTTATGGCAGAAAGTGAAGAGGAACTCAAAAACCTCTTGATGAAAGTGAAAGTGGAGAGTGAAGAAGTTGGCTTAAAGCTCTACGTTCAGAAAACTAAGATCATGGCATCCGGTCCCATCACATCATGGGAAATAGATGGGGAAACCGTGGAAACAGTGTCAAACTTTATTTTGGGGGGCTCCAAAATCACTGCTGATGGTGACTGCAGCCATGAAATTAAAAGACGCTTACTCCTTGGAAGGAAAGTTATGACCAACCTAGATAGCATATTCAAAAGCAGAGACATTACTTTGCCAACAAAGGTTCATCTAGTCAAGGCTATGGTTTTTCCAGTGGTCATGTATGGATGTGAGAGTTGGACTGTGAAGAAGGCTGAGCGCTGAAGAATTGATGCTTTTGAACTGTGGTGTTGGAGAAGACTCTTGAGAGTCCCTTGGACTGCAAGGAGATCCAACCAGTCCATTCTGAAGGAGATCAGCCCTGGGATTTCTTTGGAAGGAATGATGCTAAAGCTGAAACTCCAGTACTTTGGCCACCTCATGCGAAGAGTTGACTCATTGGAAAAGACTCTGATGCTGGGAGGGATTGGGGGCAGAGGCAGAAGGGGACGACAGAGGATGAGATGGCTGGATGGCATCACTGACTCGATGGACTTGAGTCTCAGTGAACTCTGGGAGTTGGTGATGGACAGGGAGGCCTGGTGTGCTGCGATTCATGGGGTTGCAAAGAGTCGGACACAACATGAGCGACTGATCTGATCTGATCTGATCTGAAGCCTGAGGTCCCTAGGAAGACCCTAGAGCCCCTGGGCTATATGTTCTCTTCCAGGCCTGGCAGCCAAAGCTGGGAGCACTGGGAGTGGGAGGAGGTGGAAAGGATGCTCAGGCTGGTGGTAGAAGAGGGTGTGGATTGGGAGATGGACAGAGAAGCATCTGTCACTCCCTGTGAAAGCTCACTGGGCAGAAGAGAATCCTCAGTGGTCAGTTTATTGCTAGTGAAGACCCAGTAAAACAGATGCTTGATTTGCCCTCAAACAGAAAGGAGGATGGGAAGGAGGTATCTCAAAGTAAGGAAAGCAGTGAAGTGGTGGGTTTTTTCTTTTCTTCTCTTTTTTTCTTTGTTTCATAATATACTTGTCTCAATTTGACATTATTTTTAAACAGACCACGTCTGTGCTGGGAAAGGAGAGTGTCTGATAGGTAAATTTGGACCATGAAATGAGTAGAAAGGAAGGTCATTTTCATTCACCTCAAATTTTTAAGTTCTTAGTTTTGTTTTTATTTGAAAAGTCGTGATACTTTTCCTGGAGCGACTTATTACCTGAAGAAAAAGACATGATGCAGGACACTTGGAATTTGGAAGGTAGAATATTGAATACATAAATGCAAGCTGAGAAAGTACATGCCTACATATATATGCATGTGTGCTCAGTCACTAAGTCATGCCCAGCTCTTTGTGACCTTGTGGACTGTAGTCTACCAGGCTCATCTTTCCATGGGATTTCCCAGACAAGAATACTGGAGTTGGTTGCCATTTCCTCCTCCAGGGGTTCTTCCCTACCCAGGGATTAAACGTGCATCTCCTGGATTGGCAGGCAAGTTCTTTACCACTGAGCCACCTGGGAATTTTATATATATATATATATATATATATATATATATATATATATATATAACTTTAGGTAAGTATCAAAAAGAATGCTTTGGTTTTCTTTCTTTACCTTTCATAGTGCATTCTTATTAGGTTTTTCTGTAAGATTAAATAACAAGGGAATGGGCAAGGTAAACACAGGGCTTGAAAATTACTTTTTGTTGGAAAAAATTACAATGACTTAACCCTAACCTTCACTTGAACCAAGGCAGCATGCAGCCACAGAACTTAACATCACAGACTGTATCCTGTGGCCCCTGATGTTCGTAACAGCCATTTCTTATGGCCAACACATATTTAAACTTCTCAGAGCTTTTTAATTACAAAGATGTTTCTATTTTATCTAGCAAGACAGCCTCCACTTGAGAAAATATGATGCCCAGATAAGAAGTATTTCTTCTTTCCCTTTATTGTTCTGATAAATACTCCAGAAGAGTATCTCAAAAATCAGTGGCAGCTGCCTGTCAAGAAGACATTCTGTCAAATTAGACAATTTAATGATTTTGCAGTGTGACTTGAAATTCCTATTTTTAATAGAATTGTCACAAAGGTTCATCACCAACTACAGACAGGTATGTGATTTAGCTGTGAGTCACCAAAGTTAGCACCAGCTAGAGAATTTATCTGAGTTACCAGACTTAGTAAGAAGAGAGAGACACTTGTGGTTTTGATAGAATGCCCATGTGGGTTCTGTTTATACAGAACTAGAGTGACTTTGTTGAAACTCTGTTGTTTCTATTGGTGTTTTACATATATCTTAGCTTTGCTAGAATCTCTTAAGGCTATCAATTCATGTTCTTTTGCCAAGAATCAATATCAAGCAATGTTTTGTAGTTCTCAGGAGATTTGATAACCTATAAAAGCCTTTCTATGAAGAAGTGTCCTTAGAATAACAAGCTTGTTTAAATCTTTGGCAGTAATTTTCCATCATACACTCTCTCATAAATGCAGACTCCTGTCCATTCTCATTTATTTCCTCATTGACTTATTAGTGTAATTTTCAAGTTCAATATGATAAAAATTATCTTTAAATTCTTATGTTTATCATTATGATAATCATTAAATTCACATTATTTCAAATGTCATAAATAATTCATAACAGTGGAAATAATCATTTAATGCTATTCAGTTTCACAGCATCTCAAATTTCACATGGTTTTGCTACTGTTAAATCACACTTAAGCACCACTTTTATATTGTTATGGTAATATGACATCAACCTGCATTTACTTTTATGTCATAAAGCTCTCATAACTAAAATATGGCAACTGAAACTGACTTCTCCCTGGATTCATGGTTCCTAGGAAAGTCAAAATCTTATATGAAACCAACTCTCTGCTTCCTCTGTTCCTAGGAGAAAAACACTTAGGTAGTTCAGGTTGGGTCTTATCTGTCAATTCATTATCACAGTTGGAGCAGTACTTATTACCCATGTTTAGTTTCCATGAAGACAGGTATTTCCCTTAACCTCTGTAACTCTGCCCTACCCAAGGCAAGTGACTGGAGTTTTCTGATTTGAAAGTTTGGAGATAAAATCTGAGATCCCTGCTCAGTCCTTTCCCTTCCTTACTGCCGTGCATGCAGCTGCAGAAAACACCCCTTCTGGTCTGCTCCTCCAAGCTGTCTACATTTCAGGGCCAGGCTCAACCCTGGTGAGGAGATGGGGAACACAGGTGAACTTTCCCTGAGCCCAACATCTGGTACATGGGCTGATGATCTTGAGAAATCAACCAGGAGTAGAATTTTAGTAGAAAAGTAACACTCACAGACCCTGAGACATTGAAATGGGTCAGGCCATATTTTTGTTGTGTTGACTTTGGCATCTGCAGGTATCTCTATTGTGTGATGCTGTTAGTTTTTACTATGGTAGAGGTGAGCATTAGTGAGACTGGCTTTTAACTTGCATAGCCAGAACAAGCTAGTTTGGGTTTTAAAGTATGAGCTAGGTCTCATTGGCTTGATAGTGTATGAAGGCTGGGATGGGATTAGATCTTTCAGGTGCTGGTTAAACAAAAAACGTTTGCTGCATCAATAATATTTTTCAGCCAGGTTGATAGGCAGGAGCTTTAGCTTTCATGGGATCTGAGTTCTGCACACTTTACAGAGCACTTGTGGGGCTTAAGATTTCAGTTTTTCCTGCGAGGTCTAAAATCAGCTTAAATTCAATTTTGTACTGTAGCCCAAGAGAAGACAAAGGAGACTATAGACTAAGTTTGGGTTAAGTGGCTTATTCATAACCTTGGGTTTTTCTCTACTGTGTTATTTCAAATTGACTCTGGATTTCTTAATGACAGGATCTCTATCCTTAGCTTTGGTTTTTAGAGACCCATGCTGTATAAGTCCATCCATAGAACTGTGGTAGATTTTATTAATAAAATAATAAAAAGGGGTTGGAAGGTCTTATTATAATAAAAATATGCCATATTTTAAAGGGATATAAATAAATTAATAAAGTTACCATGGACCCAAAAGTTAGAAAGATAACAAAAAGGTCGTTACAAGGTATTCTCTGTTTCCAAAGGTCAGATTTGCTTCTTGACTAAGAAGGAGCTGAAGAGATCCGAAAATCATACCTCAAATAGAAAAAGACCCATTTAGTCCTACTAAAGGGCTTCCCTGGTGGATCAGCAGTAAAGACTCTGCCTGCAATGCAGGTGCCCCAGGAGACCTGGGTTTGATCCCTGAGTTGGGAAGATCCCCTGGAGGAGGGCATGGCAACTCACCTCAGTATTCTTGTCTGGAGAATCCTATGGACAGAGGAACCTGGTGAGCTACACTCCATGGGGTCACAAAGAGTCAGACATGACTGAGACGACTTAGCATGCATGCAATACAACAAAAGTAATGGAAGAAATAGAATTAAATAAAAAAAATTGAAACCTGTTGAACAAGAAGAGAAAGAAAGAACTTTAAGTGGCAGCTGTGAAGGGAAAGATGAGACTTTGACAACTGGAAGGTCAGACCTGATGTGTGTTAAGGAGAATGGGATGTACCCAGGTCTAATGACTCTTAAAGGAACTGTTTGTAAAAGAGGACTTGTTTTTCATGGTAACTAGATCAGAAAAGCTAACACAGACCCCAAACAATTTAACAGAGGAAGAGGAGAAACATTGTAAGCACAGACTAGAATGGTTGTCTGAGGGAGCCAGTCCCCAGGATATCCTGAGGAAGACTTCTTAAAGGTTCACTTGTATAGTCTATACCCTGACCAGTTGGGGAACCACTTGCTGACTGTCTGGGCAAGTCTTCCAAGGTTGCATATTATCTTAATCCCAAATCCAGGCCACTCACTATCCTATAAAGAGGAGAGGATAAAATGTGGGTATATAAAACTCTTCTAACAGAGTCTCCTAATTTTCTAGGAATCACTAAGGAGATTTCTCAAGAGGATCTCCAAGATGACAAAAATTAAGTTCCCAATGTGATTGTTTGACATCTGTAGAACATAGTGGGTGTAAGCAGGAGAAATATTGATACAATTTATTTGACTACCTGATGAGCATTTTGTTGTTTTAAAATCCTTTGACACACATCATCTCCTTCGAGTCTCACTGTGCCCCGTGATAGAGGGCGGTATACTTCAGGAATCATTAGCAATGGGACTGCAGCTCAGCCGGTGGGTACTTGCTAAAAGACATTCACATATTGCTGAAGCCTGGTTTGGAGAATTTTGAGCATTACTTTACTAGCATGTGAGATGAGTGCAATTGTGTGGTAATTTGAGCATTCTTTGGCATTGCCTTTCTTTGGGATTGGAATGAAAACTGACCATTTCCAGTCCTGTGGCCACTGCTGAGTTTTCCAAATTTGCTGGCATATTGAGTGCAGCACTTTCACAGCATCATCTTTCAGGATTTGAAATAGCTCCACTGGAATTCCATTACCTCCACTAGCTTTGTTCATAGTGATGCTTTCTAAGGCCCACTTGACTTCACATTCCAGGATGTCTGGCTCTAGGTGAGTGATCACACCATCATGATTATCTTGGTCATGAAGATCGTTTTTGTACAGTTCTTCTGTGTATTCTTGCCACCTCCTCTTAATATCTTCTGCTTCTGTTAGGTCCATACCATTTCTGTCCTTTATTGAGCCCATCTTTGCATGAAATGTTCCCTTGGAATCTCTAATTTTCTTGAAGAGATCTCTGGTCTTTCCCATTCTGTTGTTTTCCTCTATTTCTTTGCATTTATTGCTGGGGAAGGCTTTCTTATCTCTCCTTGCTATTCTTTGGAACTCTGCATTCAGATGCTTATGTCTTTCCTTTTCTCCTTTGCTTTTTGCTTCTCTTCTTTTCACAGCTATTTGTAAGGTCGCCTCAGACAGCCATTTTGCTTTTTTGCATTTCTTTTCCATGGGGATGGTCTTGATCCCTGTCTCCTGTACAATGTCACAAACCTCTGTCCATAGTTCATCAGGCACTCTGTCTATCAGATCTAGTCCCTTAAATCTATTTCTCACTTCCACTGTATAATCATAAAGGATTTGATTTAGGTCATACCTGAATGGTCTAGTGGTTTTCCCTACTTTCTTCAATTTAAGTCTGAATTTGGCAATAAGGAGTTCATGATCTGAGCCACAGTCAGCTCCCAGTCTTGTTTTTGCTGACTATATAGAGCTTCTCCATCTTTGGCTGCAAATAATATAATCAAACTGATTTTGGTGTTGACCATCTGGTGATGTCCATGTGTAGAGTCTTCTCTTCTGTTGTTGGAATAGGATGTTTGCTATGACCAGTGCATTCTCTTGGCAAAATTCTATTAGCCTTTGCCCTGCTTCATTCCGTATTCCAAGGCCAAATTTTCCTGTTACTCCAGGTGTTTCTTGACTTCCTACTTTTGAATTCTAGTCCCCTCTAATGAAAAGGACATCTTTTGGGGTGTTAGTTCTAAAAGGTCTTGTAGGTCTTCATAGCAGAGAAGGCAATGGCACCCCCCTCCAGTACTCTTGCCTGGAAAATCCCATGGACGGGACGAAGGAAACTATTAGCAAGGTGAAAAGACAGCCTTCAGAATGGGAGAAAATAATAGCAAATGAAGCAACCGACAAACAACTAATCTCAAAAATATACAAGCAACTCCTACAGCTCAACTCCAGAAAAATAAACGACCCAATCAAAAAATGGGCCAAAGAACTAAATAGACATTTCTCCAAAGAAGACATACAGATGGCTAACAAACACATGAAAAGATGCTCAACATCACTCATTATCAGAGAAATGCAAATCAAAACCACTATGAGGTACCATTTCACACCAGTCAGAATGGCTGCGATCCAAAAGTCTACAAATAATAAATGCTGGAGAGGGTGTGGAGAAAAGGGAACCCTCTTACACTGTTGGGAATGCAAACTAGTACAGCCACTATGGAGAACAGTATGGAGATTCCTTAAAAAACTGGAAATAGAACTGCCTTATGATCCAGCAACCCCACTGCTGGGCATACACACTGAGGAAACCAGAAGGGAAAGAGACACGTGTACCCCAGTGTTCATCGCAGCACTGTTTATAATAGCCAAGACATGGAAGCAACCTAGATGTCCATCAGCAGATGAATGGATGAGAAAGCAGTGGTACATATACACAATGGAGTATTACTCAGCCATTAAAAAGAATGCATTTGAATCAGTTCTAATGAGGTGGATGAAACTGGAGCCTATTATACAGAGTGAAGTAAGCCAGAAGGAACAACATAAATACAGTATACTAACGCATATATATGGTATTTAGAAAGATGGTAACAATAACCCGGTGTACGAGACAGCAAAAGAGACACTGATGTATAGAACAGTCTTATGGACTCTGTGGGAGAGGGAGAGGGTGGGAAGATTTGGGAGAATGGCAATGAAACATGTAAAATATCATGTAGGAAACGAGTTGCCAGTCCAGGTTCGATGCACGATGCTGGATGCTTGGGGCTGGTGCACTGGGACGGCCCAGAGGGATGGTATGGGGAGGGAGGAGGGAGGAGGGTTCGGGATGGGGAACACATGTATACCTGTGGCGGATTCATTTTGATATTTGGCAAAAAAAAAAAAAAAGAAAAGAAAAGAAAATCCCATGGACGGAGGAGCCTGGTAGGCTGCAGTCCATGGGGTCGGGAAGAGTTGGACACGACTGAGTGACTTCACTTTCACTTTTCACTTTCATGCATTGGAGAAGGAAATGGCAACCCACTCCAGTGTTCTTGCCTGGAGAATCCCAGGGAAAGGGGAGCCTGGCAGGTTGCTGTCTATAGATTTGCACAGAGTCGGACACGACTGAAGCGACTTAGCAGCAGCAGCAGGTCTTCATAGAACCATTCTCTTCAGCTTCTTCAGCGTTACTGGTCAGGGCATAGGCTTGGATCACCGTGATATTGAATGGTTTGCCTTGGAAATGAACAGAGATCATTCTTTCATTTTGAGATTGCATCCAAGTACTGCATTTTGGACTCTTTTGTTGACTATGATGGCTACTCCATTTCTTCTAAGGGATTCCTGCCCACAGTAGTAGATATAATGGTCATCTGAGTTAAATTCAGCCATTCCAGTCCATTTTAGTTTGCTGACTCCTAGAATGTCGATGTTCACTCTTGTTATCTCCTGTTTGACCACTTCCAGTTTGCCTTGATCCATGTAAAGAGCAATATTGCTCTTTACAGCATCAGACCTTGCTTCTATCACCAGTCACATCCACAACTGGGCATTGTTTTTGCTTTGGCTCCATCCCTTCATTCTTTCTGGAGTTATTTCTCCACTGATCTCCAGGAGCATATTGGGCACCTACCTACCTGGGGAGTACCTCTTTCAGTATTCTATCATTTTGCCTTTTCATACTGTTCTTCCAGATGAACTTCCAGATGTTCAAGCTTGTTTTAGAAAAGGCAGAGGAACCAGAGATCAAATTGCCAACATCTGCTGGATCATGGAAAAAGCAAGAGAGTTCCAGAAAAACATCTGTTTCTGCTTTACTGACTATGCCAAAGCCTTTGACTATGTGGATCACAATAAACTGTGGAAAATTCTGAAAGAGATGGGAATACCAGACCACCTGACCTGCTTATTGAGAAACCTGTATGCAGGTCAGAAAGCAACAGTTCAAACTTGACATGGAACAACAGACTGGTTCCAAATAGGAAAAAGAGTACATCAAGGCTATATATTGTCACCCTGCTTATTTAACTTATATGCAGAGTACATCATGGAAACACTGGGCTGGAAGAAGCACAAGCTGGAATCATGATTGCTGGGGAAATATCAATAACCTCAGATATGCAGATGACACCACCCTTATAGCAGAAAGTGAAGAGGAACTCAAAAGCCTCTTGATGAAAGTGAAAGTGGAGAGTGAAAAAGTTGGCTTAAAGCTCAACATTCAGAAAACGAAGATCATGGCATCCGGTCCCACCACTTCATGGGAAATAGACAGAGAAACAGCGGAAATAGTGTCAGACTTTATTTTGGGGGGCTCCAAAATCACTGCTGATGGTGACTGCAGCCATGAAATTAAAAGACGCTTACTCCTTGGAAAGAAAGTTATGACCAACCTAGATAGCATATTAAAAAGCAGAGATACTACTTTGCCAACAAAGGTCCCTCTAGTCAAGGCTATGGTTTTTCCAGTGGTCATGTATGGATGTGAGGAAGCTGAGCACCAAAGAGTTAATGCTTTTGAACTGTGGTGTTGGAGAAGACTCTTGAGAGTCCCTTGGACAGCAAGGAGTTCCAACGAGTCCATTCTAAAGGAGATCAGTCCTGGGTGTTCCTTGGAAGGAAAGATGCTGAGGCTGAAACTCTAAAACTTTGCCCACCTCATGCAAAGAGTTGACTCATTGGAAAATGAGTCTGATGCTGGGAGGGATTGGGGGCAGGAGGAGAAGGGGGTCACAGAGGATGAGATAGCTGGATGGCATCACCGACTCTATGGACATGAGTTTGAGTGAACTTCAGGAGTTGGTGATGGACAGGGAGGCCTGGCCTGCTGCAATTCATGGATTCGCAAAGAGTTCGACATGACTGAGTGACTGAACTGAACTGAAAGGACATTCAACTAGTGATTGAGTCATAATCCAGATCGCTGAGTTGTGCCATCTACTCCATTCTCCTGAACCACACTGTTCTTCCCACCCCTAACAGGGGTTGCTCAGCCTGAAGAATGAGCAACAGTGATAAAGGGTCTGGGTAGTCTCAGAAGATATAATTATCTGGAAAACTAATATTGTGAATTGCCGGATTCTTTTTAAAGTTAATTAATTTTTGGCCGTTCGTCATTGCTCTGCATGTGCTTTCTCTGGTTGAGCGAGCACGGGTGACTCTCTAGTTCCTATTTGCTGGCTCCTCATTGTGGTGGCTTTTCTTGTGGAGCATGGGCTCTAGTTGTGCGGGCTTCAGTAGTTGTGGCCCCTGTCTTAATTGCCCGGCAGCATGTGGTATCTTCATTCTCCAGCCAGGGATCAAGCCCATGCCCCCTGCTTTGGGAGCATAGAGTTTTGTTTTTGGCTTTTTTTCTTAATTTATTTTTAATGGAAGGGTAATTGCTATACAATATTGTGTTGAGTTCTGCCATGCATCAATATGAATCAACTGTAGATATACATATGTCCCCTCCCTCTTGAGCCTCCCTCCCACCTCCCACTCCATCTCACCCCTCTAGGTTGTCACAGAGCCCCTGTTTGAGTTCCCTGAGTCATACAGCAAATTCCCCCCGGCTGTCTATTTTACATATGGTAGTGTATATGTTCCCAAGCTTCTCTCTCCATTCATCCCACTCTCTCCTCCCCTCCTCCCCTCATGTCCGTAAATCTGATCTCTATGTCAGTGTCTCCATTGGGGAGCACAGAGTTTTAACCACTGGACCACCAGGGAAGTCCCTGAGTGGGATTATACTGTGAAATAGGGCAGGTAATCAAATCAATGCCAAATCTGATAGTTTGGCCTTTTAAGAAATTTTTGAAGAGTGACTCCATTTGGTTTGAAGGAAAAGCTGTCTTTTAAAGTGAAGGTTTTAAACATATTTGAGCAGATTCAGAAAATTTTTTGCACATAAGGGAAAACACCCCTCCTCCAGTCAGTCTGCACAGTTATTATTATGAATAATTTATATTTCTCTCGGGGATTTTGCTATTTATTGCTCTTAATTATTTGCTTTTCAATTGCCACTATAGGTTCCCTGGGGAAATCCTTGAGAGAAGGAAGTTGTCAAGCTGGGGAAAGCATCAGCCTAATGACTCACCAGTACTGAAGCTGTTGGTCTGCGGGTGACAGCAATTACCATTCATTAGCTCAGCATAACTGGTGGAGCAAAGTTCTTCTAAATGGGCACTTGACATGTGTATTAACTTAATCTTTTCCAAAGAAAAACTTCTTTGGGGGAGGATAGATGAAAATGGAAATGAAACGTTGGAAAGAGAGTTTCCAGCTGTTCATTTTTGTTCTTTCTGCTAAATCAAATATTCTATTAAATAGTCTTAGGACAATGTGAGCACTGAAAAGAAAAAGTTTGGGATCCAGACATCAGGGTTCTGTTATAGGGGTGTCATTAACCCACTGGGATTTTTGTGCCTTGGGTTTTTCATTTGCAAAATAGTGTGGGAAATGGTAATGGGGAATTATTAGACCAAATAAAAGAAGCCTTAGTTCAATATAGGGAGCTGGAACTGCTCAAAAGACAGGCTAACTACAGAAAAAGAAATACCCTGAAGCAGTTTACTCAGGCAACCTAGGTTAAATCCATAATCTCTTTACTTACTCTTTAGCATCCAGGAAAAACTGGTCAGAATTAAAGTTTGCTAGGTCCATGTGTGTGTGTGTGTGTTCAGTCACTGAGTCATGTCTGATCTTTGCAACCCCATGAACTCCACCCACCAGGCTCCTCTGTCCATGGAGTTCTCCAGGCAAAAATACTGGAGTGGGTTGCCATTCCTTCTCCTGGGTATCTTCCCAGATCAGGGATGGAACCTGTTTCTCCTGCATTGGCAGGCAGATTCTTTACCACTGAGACACTAGGGAAGCCCTCTCTAGGTCCATAGGAACTAAGAATAGTGAGCTTCTCAGTATTATTCTATTGAATACTCATAAATCACTGTTCCAAAGAACAGGAAGAGTCAAGCTAATGGTTTTTAAAAGGGGACATGATTTGGATACAAAGCCAGCAACATGCTTCTCTGCACAAATCCAGTATAAGGATACCTGCAAGTGGATCTGGTATGCTGCTGTTGCTGCTGCTGTTGCGTCGCTTCAGTCCTGTCCGACTCTGTGTGACCCCAAAGACAGCAGCCCACAAGGCTCCCCCGTTCCTGAGATTCTCCAGGCAAGAACACTGGAGTGGGTTGCCATTTCCTTCTCCAAAGCAGGAAAGTGAAAAGTGAAAGTGAAATCGCTCAGTCGTGTCCAACTCTTTGAGACCCCATGGACTGCAGCCCACCAGGCTCCTCCGCCTTTGGGATTTTCCAGGCAAGAGTACTGGAGTGGGGTGCCATTGCCTTCTCCGGTATCTGATATACCCATCCCTTAAAATAAACAGAATTAGCTAATATGCTAACAGGTTGCTTTATAAGAAGCACAACATAATACTATGGCTGGGAAAGGGGTAGGAAAAAGAGCTAATCATTTAAAATGTGAATAATACAGTTTTAATATAATAAGAGTTGGCAATAATACATGATGTTTTTGGCCTTGGTCTATTGTGGAGGTGAATCTCCATCTGGGGAATTTTTACTGTCATTGTTGGCAGATAAAATCATTTAAAGATGGAGAAGAGGAAGGGTTAGTACTCAACCTTTCCCCAACTCCCTCCTGCATTGCCCTATTACTACTTTTTGCTTGGAGTACTTGAAAATGAACTAGTCTTGCTGCCTTCAGTTTCATTTCTCTGAACCTGTTTTTGTTTGTAGCCTGGGAAAACTTGCTAATGCTCACATCTGATCATATCACTGTACTTTGTAGACCATGGCAAAGGCTCCCTTGAACAAAAGATGAGATTTGAGTAGGTCAGCATAGTTAAAAGATTCTGCATACACTGGGCCTCTCTCCCTTGCAGCCTCCCACGGTTGTGCTTGTCACTCCTGTCAAACCAAACCTCCCCACCCCAGGACCACACACATTCCTACTCATGAAATACCTGCTTCCTTCTTCAGCCCATCTGTACCTTAAATTCTGAGCATCCTACAATCCCCCTAAACAACACATCCTCTGGGGAACCTTCCCTGGCAACCAAGATTAGGACAGGTTCTCCTAGGGCCTTTCACATCCTGGTGTCCCTTCTATTACCATGTTTATTGTACTGTCTCTGAGTTTCACAAAGTGTGTATAGAGGGGTCCTCGGATGCTTCAACAAATTCACAGGGTATTTTAAAATTTTGAAATTTAGACCCAATGAGCCATAAGACAACACATGGACCATTGTCTTAAGTTACTTGAATCTAGCTACTTCAGAAATCAAACTCTTAGGTATTTCTTTTAACCAAGGAGCACATTAAAATGTTAATTAGACATAAAAGGCAAAGGTTGGCAACTTTGCCCTATTGCAATTGCCTCTTCTTGTCTGGGTGTCTCAGTAGGACATTTTTGTTATAAAACTCTTGGGGAATCCGTGGAAAGTTTTTGTTCCATCTTCTAGAAAAAAATTGCATATGCTTCTGCATCTGAGAGATTCATGGGCCTTTGCAGCCCATTGGTGAACCCCCTATAGAAATAAAATCTAGTACAGGGTTTTATATAGGCTGAGTTGAATGAATGAATGAGAGGCTTAACCTGTCTGGTTTCACAGATGCAGAATAGTCAAAGGAAATTAGAACACTGGAAATAGGCCTTAAGAGGAGAGAAATTTCTCCATTGTTTGCCAGAAGAAGAAAGTGGAGATTTTTCAGTTTGGGGATCTGAGAGTCTAATTAATAACCCCTCTTTTGGATTTTGAATCAACTGATAGCAGACACAAGGGGCTGAATAGAACCAACATGCCAATTCTATTAATGCTGTGGATGGATAGACAAGAAACTGAAATTGGACTCTAACTGAGGAGGGGGCTCTGGTTATAGTATGGGAAATGGGAGGGATTTTTTGATCCATAAGACAAGAAGCACCAGATGGATCATAAGACATGAAGTTACATGTGTGAAATGATGGCTGATGCGAGCCTGCCCAGAGGAGAAATGCCAACCCATCGGTGTCACTTCTTACCAGTTTTCCTAGGTGGATCTGTCACAACATGGACAGGAAATAGCACACCAGGTACACTCCCAGTACTTCCTCAAGAGAATCCGAGTGCTAGAAGCTCCTACTTTTAGGATCTAGGCAGCATCTCAGGGAAGGGAAGAGGATTATCCTTATGGACTTACCTATTTTTATTGTCATAATTTTTGTCATTTGTCATTTGTTTTCTGGTCTGCTGATAGACATGTGATCCAAAATCTCATTCAAAAGATCCCAGGGCATCCTTAGGATGTCCACACATAGTCAGAGAGAAAATTAATACACCTGCAGAAAAGGTTCAAACAAGCCTCATATTATTTTTTTTAATTTATTTATTTTAATTGGAGGCTAATTAATTTAATTGGAGGCTTTACAATATTGTATTGGTTCTGCCATACTACAACATGAGTCTGCCATGAGTGTACACGTGTTCCCCATCCTGAACCCCCCTCCCACCTCCTTCCCCATACAATCCCTCTGGGTCATCCAAGTGCACCAGACCCGAGCATCCTGTATCATGCATCAAACCTGGACTGGTGATTCGTTTCACATATGATAATATACATGTTTCAATGCCATTCTCCCGAATCATCCCACCCTCGCCCTCTCCCACAGAGTGTAAAAGACTGTTCTATACATCTATGTCTCTTTTGCTTTCTCCAATATAGTGTTATCATTACCATCTTTCTAAATTCCATATATATGCGTTAGTATACTGTATTGGTGTTTTTCTTTCTGGCTTACTTCACTCTATATAATAGGCTCCAGTTTCATCCACCTCATTAGAAGTGATCCAAATGTATTCTTTTTAATGGCTGAGTAATACTCCATTGTGTATATGTACCACCGCTTTCTTATCCATTCGTCTGCTGATGGACATCTAGGTTGCTTCCATGTCCTGGCTATTGTAAACATTGCTGTGATGAACATTGGGGTACAGGTGTCTCTTTTCATTCTAGTTTCCTCAGTGTGTATGCCCAGCAGTGGGATTGCTGGGTCATATGGCAGTTCTATTTCCAGTTTTGTAAGGAATCTTAAAAACTGTTCTCCATAGTGGCTGTACTAGTTTGTATTCCCACCAACAGTGTAAGAGGGTTCCCTCTTCTCCACATCCTCTCCAGCACTTATTGCTTGTAGACTTTTGGATCACAGCCATTCTGACTGGCGTGAAATGGTATCTCATTGTGGTTTTGATTTGCATTTCTCTGATAATGAGTGATGTTGAGCATCTTTTCGTGTGTTTGTTAGCCATCTGTATGTCTTCTTTGAAAAAATGTATGTTTAGTTCTTTGGCCCATTTTTTGATTGGGTCATTTATTTTTCTGGAATTGAGCTGCAAAAGTTGCTTGTATATTTCTGAGATTAATTGTCAGTTGCTTCATTTGCTATTATTTTCTCCCATTCTGAAGTCTATCTTTTCACCTTGCTTAGAATTTCCTTTGTTGTGCAGAAGCTTTTGATTTTAATTAGGTCCCATTTGTTTATTTTTGCTTTTATTTCCAATATTCTGGAAGGTGGGTCATAGAGGATCCTGCTGTGATTTATGTCGAAGAGTGTTTTGCCTATGTTCTCCTCTAGGAGTTTTATAGTTTCTGGTCTTACATTTAGATCTTTAATCCATTTTGTGTTTATTTTGGTGTATGGTGTTAGAAAGTGTTTTAGTTTCATTCTTTTACAAGTGGTTGACCAGTTTTCCCAGCACCACTTGTTAAATAGATTGTCTTTTCTCCATTGTATATTCTTTCCTCCTTTGTCAAAGACAAGGTGTCCATAGGTGCATAGATTTATCTCTGGGCTTTCTATTTTGTTCCATTGATCTATATTTATGTCTTTGTGTCAGGACCATGCTGTCTTGATGACTGTGGCTTTGTAGTAGAGGTTGAAGTCAGGCAGGTTGATTCCTCCAGTTCCATTCTTCTTTCTCAAGATTGCTTTGGCTATTCGAGGCTTTTTGTATTTCCATACAAATTGTGAAATTATTTGTTCTAGCTCTGTGAAAAATACCATTGGTAGCTTGATAGGGATTGTATTGTATCTATAGATTTCTTTGGGTAGTATACTGATTTTCACTATATTGATTCTTCTGATCCATGAACATGGTATGTTTCTCCATCTATTAGTGTCCTCTTTGATTTCTTTAATCAGTGTTTTATAGTTTTCTATATATAGGTCTTTAGTTTCTTTAGGTAGATACATTCCTAAGTATTTTATTCTTTTCGTTGCAATGGTGAATGGAATTGTTTCCTTAATTTCTCTTTCTATTTTCTCACTATTAGTGTATAGGAATGCAAGGGATTTCTGTGTGTTGATTTTATATCCTGCAACTTTACTATGTTCATTGATTAGCTCTAGTAATTTTCTGGTAAAGTCTTTAGGGCTTTCTATGTAGAGGATCATGTCATCTGCAAACAGTGAGAGTTTTACTTCTTCTTTTCCAATTTGGATTCCATTTATTTCTTTTTCTGCTCTGATTGCTGTGGCCAAAATTCCAAAACTATGTTGAATAGTAGTGGTGAGAGTGGGCACCCTTGTCTTGTTCCTGACTTTAGGGGAAATGCTTTCAATTTTTCACCGTTGAGGATAATGTTTGCTGTGGGTTTGTCATATATAGCTTTTATTATGTTGAGGTATGTTCCTTCTATTCCTGCTTTCTGGTGGGTTTTTATCATAAATGGATGTTGAATTTTGTCAAAGGCTTTCTCTGCATCTATTGAGATAATCATATGGCTTTTATTTTTCAATTTGTTAATGTGGTGTATTACATTGATTGATTTGCGGATATTGAAGAATCCTTGCATCCCTGGAATAAAGCCCACTTGGTCATGATGTATGATCTTTTTAATGTGTTATTGGATTCTGACTGCTAGAATTTTGTTAAGGATTTTTGCATCTATGTTCATCAGTGATATTGGCCTGTAGTTTTCTTTTTTTGTGGGATCTTTGTCAGGTTTTGGTACTAGGGTGATGGTCGCCTCATAGAATGAGTTTGGAAGTTTACCTTCCTCTGCAATTTTCTGGAAGAGTTTGAGCAGGATCGGTGTTAGCTCTTCTCTAAATTTTTGGTAGAATTCAGCTGTGAAGCCATCTGGACCTGGGCTTTTGTTTGCTGGAAGATTTCTGACTACAGTTTCAATTTCTGTGCTTGTGATGGGTCTGTTAAGATTTTCTATTAAGCCTCATATTCTTAGAGGTTTGTTCTTTCTCCTCTCTCTCTTGTTATATACATATATATGTGTATATACATATGTACGTATGTATGTATATACATATGCACATATGTATGTACATATGTATATATACATGTATACATATGTGTGTATACACATGCACACACATATGTACGATATATGTACACACACATACGTGTATATATGTGTATATATGTGTGCTTACTCTCTCATATGTATATATATGTATATACACATGTATATTTTATATATGTATACATATATGTATATACATATGTATATGTATATATGTACACACATATATACATATATATACACACATATATACTTATGTGTGTATATATATGTATATACATATATATATGCTTAGTCTCTCATATGTATATATATATATGTATACATATATGTATGCCAAGTCGCTTCAGTCGTGTCCGACTCTGTGATACCCCATGGACTGCAGCCTACCAGGCTTCTCCGTCCATGGGATTCTCCAGGCAAGAACACTGGAGTGGGTTGCCATTTTTTCCTCCAACATATATGTATATATACATGTATATACATGTGTGTATATATGTATAGACATATGTATATACATATATACATATGTGTGTATATATATGTATAGACATATGTGTATACATATATATATATATGCTTAGTCTCTCTTTGTTTGCTCTGTAAATATCTCCATTTATATTAATTATGAGCTACACTGTTCATTGCAGCCAGTTACCTATTCCATTTGGCACAAGATTACCAGATCCCCTCACCCAGCACTGGGGTTGTCCCTCTGGTCCTTGCAGCACCTTGCCTTTACTTGGTGACAGAATTATCCTTTTCAGTTACAAATGTTGTTTATGACATTGCTGTCAGAGTACCACATCTTGTTGTTTCATGTGCTAGATTTATTTATTAATTTATTTTTACCAGTGAAAGTATTTCATTTGTCATTGCAATTGCTTTTATCTTTTTTTAACTTCTTGAAAGGATGATGACTTCTATTTAAATTATTAGAAATATTCATCATCTGGAGTGAGTTATCATTTTTCAAGCCAAATCCTTCCCCTGACAATTTATTATAGAATGTTGTGAATCCCAAGGATGAGCTTTCTTTCTCTGCATGGGGAAAAAAAGAGGTATAGAAAAGATTTCTAAAATACATCTGAAGTATCACTGTCAAAGATTTCTAGAAAAGACATCTAAAGTGGCAATTTCAAAATTATGGGTGAACAGGGGGAGAACACCATTCCTGAGAGGCCATTGGGTGGGTAGTTAATTCCTACCCAGCTGATCTCAGTTCACTGATTTGATTGTTTAATGCAAAACTTGGGAGAGAAGAGGAGGTTACAGGAGGTTAAAATGTTTCATAGAAAATTTTCTGTGTTGTATTTGAAGGCAGGGCTTCCCATTGGTATATAAACAGCATGCTACTTCCTTACCTAGCAGTTACACTTCTCCTATTTGGTTATCAAAAGATAACCAAAGAAGTAACTATTTGGTTTACTTCTACTATTTGGTTATCAAAAGAAAACCAGTAGGTATGAAATAATCTGGCCTTTTGGAATTATAAATATATAAACTGGGGAAGAATGACTGAATTGAGGATCAGTAGAAACGCCTGAACCCACTCCATGTGTTTGACACAATGTCCTGGATGATGTGGCATCAGAAAGAGAAGATGATTCTTTGTTCACTTGGTCAGCTGGAATCAAGGTAAAAGTTACAGAGCTGAAAAGTACAGACCATTCTTGGAAGCAATGAATGTTAGAGGACCGTAGGGGTTGGATGTGTCAACTCAAATGTCTACAGGATCTAGGCAGGGATTGTAAATAAATGAGACAGGCAAGCACATGGGTAAGCATCAAAAGTCAACAGGAAAAGTAGAGGCCATCAGAAAGCTCATGTGAAGAGATAGTTGCTTCTTACTCTACATTGTTGTCATGTGAGGTTATGTGCCCAGCAGTGCAAGATATTGTAAGACTTTTAAAAATTTACTTTTTTGGCTGCCCTGGAGTAGGAAATGGCAACCCACTCCAGAATTCTTGCCTGGAAAATCCCAAGGACAGAGGAACCTGGTAGGCTACAGCCCATGGGGTCACAAAGAGTCAGACATGACTAAGTGAGTGAGCATGCAGGAACACAGGTCTTACCTGCAGCACATGGAATCTTCAATCTTTGATGTGGCATGCCAGATCTTTAGTTGTGGCGTGTGAGATCTAGTCCCCTAATCGGGGTGAAACCCAATCCCCCTGCACTGGGAGTGTGGTAGCTTAGCCACTAGACCACCAGGGAAGTCTCAGGATATAGCAAGATTTTAAAGAAGTTAGTTAAAAATTATTTTATTATCACTTGAAAAAAATTAAAGATTTTGTGTGAAATCTCTCCATTTCTAAATGCTGTCAACTAATTTAAATTTTGAAAACGTTGTGTAGTTCAGAGGACACATTTCTATCACTTGAATTTAGCTCACAGGCCACTCTGCATACCTCTGCTATCTGATGAGAAGCCAAGGAAGTTTTTTTGAGCAAAGGGAATGGAATTTATTCTTTTTTCCATCCATTTAACATCTATCTGTCAAATGTCTGCTCTGTGACATATGTCTCATAGCCCTGTGACATGGTACCAGCCTTCATGAAAATTACATTCTACATTCTGGTAGTGGAGGCAGATGATGAAATAGGAAAAAGAGATTGTGTGACACACCATTCCAACAGTGAAAAAAATGTGATGGAAAAAAGTAATCAGGCTAAAGGGGACAGAGGAGGGTAGAGGGTGCCATTTTAAATGTCATTGGTAGAGGTCTCTGTGAGTAGGGTCTGTTGGAACTGAGACCCACACACAGTAAGGGGGCACATTGTGTAGTGTCAGGGTGGAGTGGGAGAGGAGGAGCCCCAAGTTTGCAAAGGCCTTGAGGCACACATGTAATTTGATGTGTTGTATCTGGAGGAAGGAGGCCAGAAGAGCCGAAGCAAAACAAGCAAGGGAAGTTTCAATAGGCTAGTCCGTGTCTGAGAAATGCCAAGATGTCCTATTATATGGGGTTGGGCAGGGCTGCTTTTAAAAGCTGCTCATTCTTCAGTGTCCATTTCAAAGAAGGATGAACAATAGGGAAATAACAGGAAACAATATTGATAATTGTTGGAGCTAAGTCACCAATGGATGGATTCCCAGGGGATTTACTGTATCTTCTACTTTTGCATAAGTTCAGTAGTTTTTTGAAACAAAATTTTAAGAAGTTCCAGTCCAGGTTTTGTATTTCCCCTTCTCGTTGTTTCTCTGAACTTTCTAAATACCTTATTTTTAAAATAACTCAGTCAAAAAGCACCTGGGTTTTGTAATTTATCCATCATCACAAGTGTGGTTTTTTTTTTTTTTCCCTCAATTATTTATAAGTGCCTGAAAGTCTGGTGACCCAGTGATAAAGAATTTACCTGCCAAATGCAGGAGACTCGGGTTTGATCTCTGATCAGGAAGATCCCCTAGAGAATAAAATGGCAACTCACTGCAGTATTCTTGCCTGGGAAATCTCATGAACAGAAGAGCCTGGTGGGCCACAGCCCATGGGTGCCTACTAAGTTGTTTCAGTCATATCTGAGTCTTTTTGATCCTATGGATCGAAACTGCCAGGCTCCTCTGTCCATGGGATTCTCCAGGCAAGAATGTAGAGTCGATTGCCATGCACTCCTTCAGGGGATCTTCCCAACCCAGGGATTGAATCCATGTCTCTTATGTCTCCTGCACTGGCAAGTGGGTTCTTTACCACAAGCACCACCTGGGAAGCCCTGGGCTTTCAGTAAACATTCTCCTAATGACAAAACTGCTTAGTCACAACCCTCTTTCTTGAGATATGGATTGTCTTCTGACTTTATGATCATTGCTAATTCCTTGTTTCCTTGATAACAGTTGCTGTACTTTTGGTTTTTGGTCTATGGGGTCGCAATGAGTCAGATCTGACTTAGTGACTAAATAGCAACAGCAACACCTAAAACTCAGGACAATGATTCGCATTTCTTCTTTAAATTTTTTACTTTTAAAATTATTTTATTTTTAATTAAAAATTTTTAATTGGAGGATAATTACTTTGCAATGTTGTGTTAGTTTTTGCTTTTTAACAAAGTGAATCAGCTGTATGTATAAATGTAACTCCTCTTTTTTGGATTTCCTTCCCATTTAGGTCACCACAGAGCACTGAGTAGAGTTCCCTGAGCTATACAGTATGTTCTCACTAGTTATCTATTTTATCAGTTGTTGTTTAGTCTCTAAGTCGTGTCCAACTCTTTTTGTGACTCCATGGACTTTAGCCCACTAGGCTCCTCTGTCCATGGGATTTTCCAAGTGAGAATACTGTAGTGGGTTGCTATTTCCTTTTACAGGTGATCTTCCCAACCCAGGGATTGAACCCAAGTCTTCTGCATTGGCAAGCAGTTTCTAACCTCTATGCCACCAGGGAGTGTCAAGGAATGTTTAACAGGAGGATTCTTGTGTGCTGTTTTCTGTCTCTCAAAAATTCTCTATTCCTTATCAATTCCTTATAACAGGAATGAGTGGAGTGGCATGCTGCTCCCAGGACTGAGGTCATGGGGGGATGAGACACATGCATGGATTTCCTTCAGTAAACATTCTCCTTATGACAAAACTGCTTAGTCACAACCCTCTTTCTTGAGATATGGATTGTCTTCTGACCTTATGACCATTGCTAATTCCTTGTTTCCTTGATAACAGTTGCTGTACTTTTGGTTTTCTGATCTTTATCATTGTCGAAAGAAATTCCTTGTATAACAGCCTATGTATACTCACAGAAAGATTAAAGCACCCTTGTTCCACCAGAGACTTGGGTCCCTGTGTCTTTCTCTCTCTCTCTCTTTCCCTGCTCTGGCTAATTCTCTGGAGTGTGGAAACCCGCCAAGTTCATGTACCTGCCTGGGCTTTCAAGACCTCCTCGAGAGGATGCCCTGTGCCTTCGTGAGCGGCGCAAGCCCTGTTCTAGGGTTTTATTGGTTGTCTGTGTAAACCAGGGAATACTAGCTTCTTTCTCTCTTTCACTTTCTTAGCATCTACTCTGGACCACCAGGTTCTGGTCCATTAAAGGACCAAAACAAGGGAGGCCCCATCCCCTGGGAAAAAAGAAAAACAAATATTATATATTAAAGTATATATGTGGAATCTAGAAAAATGGTAAAGATGAACCTATTTGCAAAACACAAATAGAGACACAAACGTAGACAACAAACATATGGATACCAAAAGGGAGAAAGGGGATTGAGGTGAACTGGGAGGTTGGGATTGATAGTGTTATGTCAGTGACAAATTGGTACTTGCCAAGGGCATTTGCCATCTGCCTCTGCGGGGATTGAATCATGTACTGCTGCAGCTGTTGACGATCAACACACCCCAAGGGAGTTCAGAATGGACACTATAAATGAGGCTGTCTGTGCTTCAGGAAACTGGCAGAACAGGTCTTTAGATAGTAGATATTTTTAGGAACTGATTTCATGAGCGCTATCCTTGCATCTCCTCATACCTGGAAAAGCACTAAATCGCTTCATGGTGCCATCAGCATCTCTGTGACTAGCAGAAAGCCTTTTGTAAGATAAGTAAATGCTTGATTACAGGAACTCCCCCTTCACCAAAATCACATATATTGACCTCCCCACTGCCTTTTTGGAGTGGTTTCTCAGAGCTATCTGAGGTGTCGTCTCTTGGGCTGCAGGCCTCATTTTGCCCCCAATACAACTTTACTCACAACTTTCACACTGTCCATCTTTTTTAAGTAAACAGTTACATAGTAGTGTATATATGTCAATTCCAATCCCAACTCATCTCAACCCCTTTCCCTGCCTTGGTATCCATGTTTGTTGTCTGTTTGTGTCTCTATTTCAGTTTTGCAAATAGGTTAATCTCTACCATTTTTTAGATTTCACATATATGTGTTAATATATGATATTTGCTTTTCTCTTTCTTTTAAAAAAATTCACCAGCTTAATCTTTTTTTTTGGCCGGGGCGGGGGATGGGGCGGGGGGTAGGCGCCACATTGTGCAGCATGCAGGATCTAGTTCCCTGATGAGGAATTGAACCTGTGTGCTCTGCATTAGGAGCATGGAGTCTTAACCACTGGCCCACCTCTGTTTTTCTCATTATGACTTCCTTCATCATTTCTTTTCAGTCTTAGTGTTTAGCAAACTACTAGGCACACAGAATTTGTTCATTAATATTAACTGATGGATGGATTAAACAAATATTTGAGTGTCTGGTTTGTGCCTAAATGTGTGATAGGTAAGGGTGGGGGAAGGGATGCTAAGACATGGTTCTTGTTCTCTACAACCTTCCAGTATTCTGGAAGATACTGATGTTATAAGGAAGAATGTTGAGAGTTTATTACAGTGAATGAAATAAGTTAAAGGCGGACTGTAAAAGTCAGATATATAGATAAAAGTTTCATTATTTCACATAAATCTGCTCTGTTTATACTCCCAGGCTTTACTTGTTGGATCCTAGGTAAAAGCAAAATGAAACAAATGCAAAAATAAAAACTTATTCTGATGTGGTAATCTTAATTTGATGTGATAAACTTTTAATAGTTCATTTGCACTGCTCTTAATCTTTAAGAGAAAAAAAAAACCCACTAGTGTTTTGGAGATTTTGTTTTTCATTTTTTTCTCTCCACTGTCAAAGCAAAAATTGCACTGGACACAAGTAAACAGGCAAGGAAGACTTAACTTAAAGCTATTGCAATAGAGGAGAGAGATCAGAGCTCAGTTCGAACTCATTTCTGCTGAAACAAAGAGTAGGAGGATTTTTAAGCACCTGGTGGGTGGGGGGGGTGTGTGTGGCAGAGAACACAGGACATCTGTGTTAGAGAATTTGGTTTTACCTAAAAGAAATGCAAACTTTTTCATGTGTCTTTGTGAGAGGAGGTAGTTTATGAGTTGGAGCAAAGTGCCTGCTGCATTTAGGCTCACAAAAACTTGGAGACAGGGGTGCTATCTCCCTTGAGGTTTACATTGCAAAGAGATGCCTCCAAATCCTTGAGAAAGACATTTCTGGGTTGTAATATTGGGAAGAAACTTTAAAAAAATATATGCATATATCTCAAAGAGGCAGAGAAATAATTTACAATGATAAGTTTTCTACAGTAAATGCTATGAGAGAAGGGCGTCAAGGCTAGAGCTGAGAAGAAGCTGATGTGAAGTTTAGTCATGCTGAGTGCCATCTTGGTCTTCACCTTCTTCTCTCCAATGTGGCATCTGGGGATGTGGGAAGGGGTATGCCTTGCACAATCTCCTGGTGACTGCCAAAATGTGGTCCTCATATATTTTGATTTCTCTGTTTCCATGGTGATGTTCCTTGTCTGCCTGGCTGCTGCTCATCCTGGTAACCCCTATGGCTGAGCATGCAACTTGTATGATATTGCCCAGTTTTTCTCTTGGCTTGGTAAGTTAAGAGTCTAAAGCAGTGGCTCTCAATCATGCCTGATCTCTCACTTGCCAGTAGGGAGGCTAAAGATTAATAGGCATGGATAGCGTGTGAGATAAAGTCTTCTATGAGTCCAAACATGACTAGCACAAAATTCTTTTCTTTCAGGATCTTCCCTGGTGGCTCAGACAGTAAAGAATCGGCCTGCAAGACAGGAGATCCAGATTTAATCCCTCAGTTGGGAAGATCCCCTGGAGAAGGGAATGGCAACCCACTCCAATATTGTTGCCAAGAGAATTCCATGGACAGAGGAGTTTGGAGGGTGATAATCCATGGGGTCGCAAAGAGTTGGACATGACTGAGTGACTTTCACTTTCATGCAACATACTGTTACTGAAAAGTAGGGGATCCAGTTTCTTGCTGCTCAAAAGCCATATGTCTGAAGGCTGACTACCCGCCAACCTTAGAGCTTTTATACAAGGTAAGGGGAGACATGCAGAAACAACACAGTCATCTCTGACAGTCATCTTCAAATTGGTTTCTTTGAGGCTAATTCTTGGAATTGTGGCAGCTTATGCTGTGGGTACAGTCTGGTCACCATTTAGTTAACTTCTTTCACCTGGTGTTTTGGTATCTGTAAAACAGCTCACAGGATATGGCTCAGAATACTTTCTATAGTCCTTGAGAAGGGACTAAAGGTCCTTGACTATGCTTAATGACTATATTATTATTATTTGATTTCCTTTGGTTATTTCCCTTTGTTTCTGCATGTTCTCATTTCTCTGATTAAACTTATTCTTTTACTAAAGTTTTCTACAGACAAAAGCAGGCAGAAGACATGAGGGCAGCAAGGACCCTAGGGTCCTGCTCTGTTCAATACTACCCCCGCCACCTCCCTTGGTGGAAATTTGAAAAGGCTGAATGGAACATACATGACTGACTCTACCTCTACCACTTCTATTTCCCCTTTTATGTCTCTCTTCTTCTACAGGCTGTCTGGACCAGGCTTCTCTTTTTCTTTCCTTATTGATGTCTTCATCTTTCCATAGAACAGGAAGCCTCAACGTCCTTGGAAAAAAACAACACAATTATCTCAAGGTTTAGTTCTTAATAAGCTAAAGGAATTTGGAAAGCCTTCTCTCTTTATTTTTTTAATTTAAATTTATTTATTTTAATTGGAGGTTAATTACTTTACAATATTGTATTGGTTTTGCCATATATCAACATAAATCCATCACAGGTATACACGTGCTCCCCATCCTGAATCCCCCTCCCACCTCCCTCCCTGTACCATCCCTCTGGGTCATCCCAGTGCACCAGCCCCAAGCATCCTGTATCCTGCATTGAACTTGGACTGGGGATTCGTTTCTTATATGATATTATACATATTTCAATGCCATTCTCCCAAATCATCCCACCTTCACCCTCTCCCACAGAGTCCAAAAGACTGTTCTATACATCTGTGTCTCTTTTGCTATCTCGCATACAGGGTTATCATTACCATCTTTCTAAATTCCACATATATGCGTTAGTATACTGTATTGGTGTTTTTCTTTCTGGCTTACTTCACTCTGTATAATAGGCTCCAGTTTTATCCACTTCATTAGAACTGATTCAAATGCATTCTTTTTAATGGCTGAGTAATACTCCATTGTATATATGTACCACAGCTTTCTTATCCATTCATCTGCTGATGGACATCTAGGTTGCTTCCATGTCCTGGCTATTATAAACAGCACTGCAATGAACATTGGTGTACACGTGTCTCTTTCAATTCTAGTTTCCTCAGTGTGTATGCCCAGCAGTGGGATTTCTGGGTCATAAGGCAGTTCTATTTCCAGTTTTTAAAGGAATCTCCATACTGTTCTCCATAGTGGCTGTACTAGTTTGCATTCCCACCAACAGTGTAAGAGGGTTCCCTTTTCTCCACACCCTCTCCAGCATTTATGGCTTGTAGACTTGGATCACAGCCATTGTGACTGACATGAAATGGTACCTCATTGTGGTTTTGATTTGCATTTCTCTGATAATGAGTGATGTTGAGCATCTTTTCATGTGTTTGTTAGCCATCTGTATGTCTTCTTTGGAGAAATGTATGTTTAGTTCTTTGGCCCATTTTTTGATTGGGTCATTTATTTTTCTGGAATTGAGCTGCAGGAGTTGCTTGTATATTTTTGAGATTAATTGTCAGTTGCTTCATTTGCTATTATTTTCTGCCATTCTGAAGGCTGTCTTTTCACCTTGCTTAGAATTTCCTTTGTTGTGCAGAAGCTTTTGATTTTAATTAGGTCCTATTTGTTTATTTTTGCTTTTATTTCCAATATTCTGGAAGGTGGATCATAGAGGATCCTGCTGTGATGTATGTCAGAGAGTGTTTTGCCTATGTTCTCCTCTAGGAGTTTTATAGTTTCTGGTCTTACGTTTATATCTTTAATCCATTTTGTGTTTATTTTTGTGTATGGTGTTAGAAAGTGTTCTAGTTTCATTCTTTTACAAGTGGTTGACCAGTTTTCCCAGCACCACTTGTTAAAGAGATTGTCTTTAATCTATTGTATATCCTTGCCTACTTTGTCAAAGATAAGGTGTCCACAGGTGCGTGGATTTATCTCTGGGCTTTCTATTTTGTTCCATTGATCTATATTTCTGTCTTTGTGCCAGTGCCATACTGTCTTGATGACTGTGGCTTTGTAGTAGAGGTTGAAGTCAGGCAGGTTGATTCCTCCAGTTCCATTCTTCTTTCTCAAGATTGCTTTGGCTATTCGAGGCTTTTTGTATTTCCATACAAATTGTGAAATTATTTGTTCTAGCTCTGTGAAAAATACCATTGGTAGCTTGATAGGGATTGCATTGTATCTATAGATTTCTTTGGGTAGTATACTGATTTTCACTATATTGATTCTTCTGATCCATGAACATGGTATATTTCTCCATCTATTAGTGTCCTCTATAATTTCTTTAATCAGTGTTTTATAGTTTTCTATATATAGGTCTTTAGTTTCTTTAGGTAGATATATTCCTAAGTATTTTATTCTTTTCATTGCAATGGTGAATGGAAGTGTTTCCTTAATTTCTCTTTCTATTTTCTCACTATTAGTGTATAGGAATGCAAGGGATTTCTGTGTGTTGATTTTATATCCTGCAACTTTACTATGTTCATTGATTAGCTCTAGTAATTTTCTGGTGGAGTCTTTAGGGTTTTCTATGTAGAGGATCATGTCATCTGCAAACAGTGAGAGTTTTACTTCTTCGTTTCCAATTTGGATTCCTTTTATTTCTTTTTCTGCTCTGATTGCTGTGGCCAAAACTTCCAAAACTATGTTGAAAGCAGTGGTAAGAGTGGGCACCCTTGTCTTGTTCCTGACTTTAGGGAAAATGCTTTCAATTTTTCACCATTGAGGATAATGTTTGCTGTGGGTTTGTCATATATAGCTTTTATTATGTTGAGGTATGTTCCTTCCAGAAAGAAATAATTTGCTTTCTGGAGGGTTTTTATCATAAATGGATGTTGAATTTTGTCAAAGGCTTTCTCTGCATCTATTGAGATAATCATATGGCTTTTATTTTTCAATTTGTTAATGTGGTGTATTACATTGATTGATTTGTGGATATTGAAGAATCCTTGCATCCCTGGGATAAAGCCCATTTGGTCATGGTGTATGATCTTTTTAATGTGTTGTTGGATTCTGATTGCTAGAATTTTGTTATGGATTTTTGCATCTATGTTCATCAATGATATTGGCCTGTAGTTTTCTTTTTATGTGGCATCTTTGTCAGGTTTTGGTATTAGGGTGATGATGGCCTCTTTGAATGACTTCAGAAGTTTACCTTCCTCTGCAATTTTCTGGAAGAGTTTGAGTAGGATAGGTGTTAGCTCTTCTCTAAATTTTTGGTAGAATTCAGCTGTGAAGCCGTCTGGACCTGGGCTTTTGTTTGCTGGAAGATTTCTGATTATAGTTTCAATTTCCTTGCTTGTGATGGGCCTGTTAAGATTTTCTATTTCTTCCTGATCCAGTTTTGGAAAGTTGTACTTTTCTAAAAATTTGTCCATTTCTTCCACGTTGTCCATTTTATTGGCATATAATTGCTGATAGTAGTCTCTTATGATCCTTTATATTTCTGTGTTGTCTGTTGTGATCTTTCATTTTCATTTCTAATTTTATTGATTTGATTTTTCTCCCTTTGTTTCTTGATGAGTCTGGCTAATGGTTTGTCAATTTTATTTATCCTTTCAAAGAACCACCTTTTGGCTTTATTGATTTTTGCTATGGTCTCTTTTGTTTCTTTTGCATTTATTTCTGCTCTAATTTTTAAGATTTCTTTCCTTCTACTAACCCTGGGGTTCTTCATTTCTTCTTTTTTTTAGTTGCTTTAGGTGTAGAGTTAGGTTATTTATTTGACTTTTTTCTTGTTTCTTCAGGTATGCCTGTGTTGCTATGAACTTTCCCCTGAGCACTGCTTTTACAGTGTCCCACATGTTTTGGGTTGTTGTGTTTTCATTTTCATTCATTTCTATTCGTATTTTGAATTCTTTTTTGATTTCTTCTGTGATTTGTTAGTTATTCAGCAGCATGTTGTTCAGCCTCCATATGTTGGAATTTTTAATAGTTTTTCTCCTTTAATTGAAAATCTAATCTTACTGCATTGTGGTCAGAAAAGATGCTTGGAATGGTTTCAATTTTTTTGAATTTACCAAGGCTAGATTTATGGCCTAGGATGTGATCTATCCTGGAGAAGGTTCTGTGTGTGCTTGAGAAAAAGGTGAAATTCATTGTTTTGGGATGAAATGTCCTATAGATATCAGTTAGGTCTAACTGGTCTATTGTATCATTTAAAGTTTGTGTTTCCTTGTTAATTTTATGTTTAGTTGATCTATCCATAGGTGTGAGTAGGGTATTAAAGTCTCCCACTATTATTGTGTTATTGTTAATTTCCCCTTTCATACTTGTTAGCATTTGTCTTACATATTGCGGTGCTCCTATGTTGGGTGCATATATATTTATAATTGTTATATCTTCTTGGATTGATCCTTTGATCATTATGTAGTGTCCTTCTTTGTCTTTTTTCACAGCCTTTGTTTTAAAGTCTATTTTATCTGATATGAGTATTGCTACTCCTGCTTTCTTTTGGTCTCCATTTGGGTGGAATATCTTTTTCCAGCCCTTCACTCTCAGTCTGTATGTGTCCCCTGTTTTGAGGTGGATCTCTTGTAAACAACATATATAGGGGTCTTGTTTTTGTATCCATTCAGCCAGTCTTTGTTTTTTGGTTGGGGCATTCAACCCATTTACGTTTAAGGTAATTATTGATAAGTATGATCCCATTGCCATTTATTTATTGTTTTGGGTTCGAGTTTATACACCATTTTTGTGTCTCCTGTCTAGAGAATATCCTTTAGCATTTGTTGGAGAGCTGGTTTGGTGGTGCTGAATTCTCTGAGGTTTTGCCTGTCTGTGAAGGTTTTGATTTCTCCTTCATATTTGAATGAGATGCTTGCTGGGTACAGTAATCTGGGCTATGGGTTATTTTCTTTCATCACTTTAAGTATGTCTTGCCATTCCCTCCTGGCTTGGAGAGTTTCTATTGAAAGATCAGCTGTTATCCTTATGGGAATCCCCTTGTATGTTATTTGTTGTTTTTCCCTTGCTGCTTTTAATATTTGTTCTTTGTGTTTGATCTTTGTTAATTTGATTAATATGTGTCTTGGGGTGTTTCACCTTGGATTTATCCTTTTTGGGGCTCTTTGGGTTTCTTGGACTTGGGTGATTATTTCCTTCCCCATTTTAGTGAAGTTTTCAACGATTATCTCCTCAAGTATTTTCTCATGGTCTTTCTTTTTGTCTTCTTCTTCTGGGACTCCTATGATTCGGATGTTGGGGCATTTAACACTGTCCTGGAGGTCTCTGAGGTTGTCCTCATTTCTTTTAATTCATTTTTCTTTTTCCCTCTCTGATTCATTTATTTCTACTATTCTATCTTCTACTTCACTAATCCTATCTTCTGCCTCTGTTATTCTACTATTTGATGCCTCCAGAGTTTTTTTGATCTCATTTATTGTATTATTCATTATATATTGACTCTTTTTTATTTCTTCTAGGTCCTTGTTAAACCTTTCTTGCATCTTCTCAATCCTTGTCTCCAGGCTATTTATCTGTGATTCCATTTTGATTTCAAGATTTTGAATCACTTTCACTATCATTATTTGGAATTCTTTATCAGGTAGATTCCCTATCTCTTCCTCTTTTGTTTGGTTTGGTGGACATTTATCCTGTTCCTTTACCTGCTGGGTATTCCTCTGTCTCTTCATCTTGTTTATATTGCTGTTTGGGGTGGCCTCTGTATTCTGGCAGTTTGTAGAGTTCTCTTTATTGTGGAGTTTCCTCGCTGTGGGTGGGGTTGTGCAGGTGGCTTGTCAAGGTTTCCTGGTTAGGGAAGCTTGTGTCATTGTTCTGGTGGGTGGAGCTGGATTTCTTCTCTCTGGAGTGCAATGAAGTGTCCAGTAATGAGTTATGAGATGTCAATGGTTTTAGAGTAACTTTGGGCAGCCTGTATATTGGAGCTCAGGGCTGTGTTCCTGTGTTGCTGGAGAATTTGTGTAGTATGTCTTGCTCTGGAACTTGTTGGCCCTTGGATGGTGCTTGGTTTCAGTGTAGGTATGGAGGCGTTTGATGAGCTCCTGTCAATTAATGTTCCCTGGAGTCAGGAGTTCTCTGGTGTTCTCAGGGTTTGGACTTAAGCCTCCTGCTTCTGGTTTTCAGTCTAATTTTTACAGTAGTCTCAAGACTTCTTCTATACAGCACCGTTGATAAAACATCTCCTTTCAAAGACAATGGGCTACTTTTCTGGGTGCCTGATGTCCTCTGCCAGCATTCAGAAGTTGTTTTGTGGAATTTACTCAGTGTTTAAGTGCTCTTTTGATGAATTTGTGGGGGAGAAAGTGGTCTCCCCATCCTATTCCTCCGCCATCTTAGTGAAAATTAATTTTCTTAAAACTAAGTTGGACTACAATAGCTCAGAAACTCCCAGTCTGAATGGTATGCCTCTTTCAACTGACATTGTTTGGTAATATTTTGAGGCTTCCAGACACTGCACACACACTCAGTCATTAAGTTGTGTCCAACACTTTTGGGACCTCATGGATTGCAGCCTGCCAGGTTCTTCTGTCCATGGGACTTTCCAGGCAAGAATATTGGAGGGGCTTCCACTTTCTCCTTCAAGGGGTCTTCCCTAACCCAGGGATCAAACCCACATCTCCTACATTCCCTGCATTGGCAGCAGGTTCTTTATCGCTGAGCCACCTGGGAAGTTTGGAGCCTAAAATTGCCTCTCTACAGAATAAGATTTTAAGATGACCTGAGGCAAACACCTCAGGTCTCCCTGTCCATCGCCAACTCCTGGAGTTTACTCAAACTCCTGTCCATTGAGTCAGTGATGCCATTCAATCATCTCATCCTCTGTCATCCCCTTCTCCCACCTTCAATCTTTCCCAGCATCAGGGTCTTTTCAAATGAGTCAGTTCTTCGCATCAGGTGGCCAAAGTACTGGAGTTTCAGCTTCAGCATCAGTCCTGAATATTCATTCCTTTAGGATGGACTGGTTGGATCTCCTCACAGTCCAAGGGACTCTCAAGCATCTTCTCCAAAACCACAGTTCAAAAGCATCAATTCTTCGGTGCTCAGCTTTCTTTATAGTCCAACTCTCACATCCATACATGACTACTGGAAAAACCATAGCTTTGACTAGACAGATGTTTGTTGGTAAAGTAATGTCTCTGCTTTGTAATATGCTGTCTAAGTTGGTCATAACTTATCTTCCAAGGAGCAATCATCTTTTAACTTAATGGCTGCAGTCACCATCTTCAGTGATTTTGGAGCCCCCAAAATAAAGTCTGTCACTTTTTCTATTGCTTCACCATCTATTTGCCACGAAGTGATGGGACCAGATGCCATTATCTTAGTTTTCTGAATGTTGAGTTTTAAGCCAACTTTTTCATTTTCCTCTTTCACTTTCACCAAGAGGCTCTTTAGTTCTTCTTCACCTTCTGCCATAAGGGTGGCATAATCTGCATATCTGAGGTTATTGGTATTTTTCCCAGCAATCTTGATTCCAGCTTGTGCTTCATCCAGGCCAGCGTTTCTCATGATGTACTCTGCATAGAAGTTAAATAAGCAGGGTGACAGCCTTGACATACTCCTTTCCCAATTTGGAATCAGTCTGTTGCTCTATGCCCAGTTCTAACTGTTGCTGACCTGCATTCAGATTTCTCAGGAGGCAGGTGAGGATGTCTGGTGTGCCCATCTCTTGAAGAATTTTCCACAGTTTATTGTGATCCACACAGTCAAAAGCTTTGGCATAGTCAATGAAGCAGACATAGATGTTTGTTTGGAACTGTCTTGCTTTTTCAATGATCCAGTAGATGTTGGCAATTTGATCTCTGGTTCCTCTGCCTTTTCTAAAGCCAGCTTGAACATCTGGAAATTTCCTGTTCATGTACTATTGAAGCCTGGCTTGGAGAATTTTGACCTTTACTTTGCTAGTGTGTGAGATGAGTGCAATTGTGCAGTAGTTTTAGCATTCTTTGGCATTGCCTTTCTTTGGGATTGGAATGAAAACTGACCTTTTCTAGTCCTGTGGCCACTGCTGAGTTTTCCAAATTTGGGGACATATTGAGTGCAGAACTTTCACAGCATCATCTTTTAGGATTTGAACAAACAATTAAAGAATGATAAAGGGCTCCTGAAACCTCAGCTCTTCTTCTTTGGCTTTGTCTCAGTCTCCACCTCCAGTGGTGTCTTCTTCCCCCTTTCCTTCTTTGCTGCCTACACCTCCCCTAAATTCTCAGTCTCCTCCCCCCTCAACATATGAGTTGTCTCACCAAACTTTCCTTTTTCTCTAAAACTCCCCCCTGTTCTTTCTTCCTCTGAGTTTGTTAGAACTGGCCCCTGTAAAATTAAGCCCCTGAGGATCCAGAGGATAAATTCTTAAACTCTTATATTCCCTGGACTAAAGATGAACTTTGAGACATAGTCAGAGATGTTCCTAAAGTAATTGAAGATCTTCACAGATCTGCTGATGAATTTAATATAGTCGTTCAAACTTATCAACCTGTTCTCTCTGACTTACATCAGCTGGTTCATATGCTTGTCAGCGAAGGCCAGGCTCAGCATTGCATAAAAACTACTAATTGGGAGAACACTGTGTGGTCTCTAGAATTATAACTGGGAGACCAGTCCACAAACTTATAATCTGATCAGACTTGTGCAATTGCTAGATGACTTCACTAAGCAATTCCTAGGGCTTTTCCAAAGTTTGCTGATTGAAACAAAATTCATGCTTGCACACAAAAATCCAACAAAGCTGTTCATGACTATTACAATCCACTTCAGGTTGTTTCTAAAGAAAATTCTGGTCTTCCTTCAGATGTTGATTCCACCCCAGTAGCTTTTAATTCTACGTTTACTAAAGGCTGGAGCTGGAATATTTCCCTTCAACCAAAAAGGACAAGGATGGAATGAGAAACTATGTCCACTCCAGATTTAGTTAATCTGGCAAACCAGCTCTCTCAAACTCTAGAGGAAATGTCACCTCAAAGCCAGGCAGTCAAAATTCTTAATCTTCAACTCCAGCAAATGAAGGCTTCAACAGGAAACCCAAATCCTTTCCATTTCTGTTATTACTGCAAAGTCAGGATAAAGAGATTGTTATGCGTTTAAGCACTTCAAGTGCCTTTAGTTCTCTAGCCAGCTTTTCCAATGTCCTCCCAATTCTCAATGACAGAATTTCAAGGAACTATGAGGGTTCTTCCCAATCCTCACTCTTAAACAGCTTGGAGAGATATTTCTCCATATGTGAATGAATCTCTTCCAGTCCTAATTGACACTGGAGCCACACCCTTGGTGCACAACCTCAGTACTGTTAAGCAACCTCTGCCTCAGAGCACTAAAACAGTTCAAATAGTGGGGATCTCTAAGGAACCTTAAGAGGTTTCCGGCTCTGAATCTAATTCCTTTTGTTTAGGCAGTTTAAGAGATTCACACCCTTTTCTCCTTAGTTCCTCCCTCTATCCATTTATTAGGCTCAGATTTCTTAAGGAAGTATCATGCCAGAATTTTTTTCTCCCAAAAGGGGAAAATAATTCTAGAACTTGACAGTAATCATCAAAGAAGCTGACCAGGTGGATTAAATGACCCTTTGATAGCATTCATTTGTTCTGTTTCTGGTGGTACTAGAGCTGATTCTGGAAACACTGATTATTTGCCCCATACTGAATTAGCTATCACTTTCCTTATGGGCAAAATTTCCAGCTGATGTTCGCAAAATTCACAGCAAAGCGCCCATCAAGATTCAAATAGATACTTCCAAACCTCTTCTCAGAATCAATTAATACACTTCAAAGGAGCCTTCGAAGGCATAAAGCCTGCAATATAAGATTACAAGGCCATATTACAAGGCCATATTACAGGCCTTGGACATGCCTCTGTATCATTCTCATTTCACCAGTGAGAAAAACTAAGGTCTTTGTCCAGGACCTCCAAGTGATCAACAATATCCTGTTGTTCCTAACACTCATCTATAACTAACATTCATTCCTTCTGGGAATAAATTCTTTACTGCAAATGATTTATGCATTTCATTCCTTAGTATTCCAGTTGATGAAGCTACCCTATGCCTTTCTGCCTTCACTTGGAAAGGAAAAAACAATTCACCTGGATAATAATGTCTCAAGGTTTTACTGAGACTCCTTATTTCCTCACAAATCCTGAGGCTGGTCTGCATGATACATTTCCTAGAGGTACTACTTTGTGGTAATATGTGAATGATTTGCTCTTCTTCTCAAACCTCCTCATGGGAAGACAGCATTCAATTGCTAACACTTTCAGCTTTAAAGGGACTTAAGATTGCCAATGGAAACTTGCAGCTTACCCAAACCTAGGTTCAATATTTAGGGTTACAGTTAGGTCCAGGTAGATTTCACGGTATCCTAAGTTTCCCAAAATCTAAAACTAAGTGCCAACTATGAAGTTTTCTCATGCTAGTTGGTTATTACTGAAACTGCATTCCATATTTCTCTCTTGTGGGTAAATCTTTGATATGTTTTACTCAATAATAACAACTCCAATCCATTTTTATGGGAAGAACTGGATGACATAGTCTTCCAAGCCTTAAAGGAAAGTTTGATGAACCTACCTGAACTTGGGCAATGCAAATCAGATCCCCCTTTTACATATGAAAATAAAAGGAATGCCCTTGGCCCATTCACTCAAAACATGGCAATTACCATTGACTCATAGGGTATTATAGATAGCAACTGGACTCTGTGGCATGGAAATACCGCCTTTGTCTTAGAAACATTATGGCCACTGCCTTTTTGGCTAAGGCCTCTGAAAAAATGGCTCTGGGATCCCCTGAAACCATTTTTGTACCTCATACAGTAGAAGTCCTCCTGAATGCTTGTCACACTCAACATTTCTCAGTCATCGGCCTTAACTCCTTTGAAGGCCTTTTGTTAACTTCTCCTCACATAACTCTTGTTTTGTAACAGCCTTAATCCTGCTACTCTTCTCCCCTCCATTACTGACAAAGTCCCTCATGACTGTTTAACAGTGATGGATCACCTTCTGACTCCTCATGATAATCTGCAGGAAATTCCTTTGGGCAACATTGACTTCTAATGGTTTACTGATGGTTCTTATTTAAAAGGCGACAATGGCAAATACATGCTGGGAAAACTACTGCAACTCCTTTTGATGTTGTTCAGGCAGCATCTTTACTTGTGGCTACTTTAGCCCAATAAGCTAAGTTACACACTTTAAAAATAAACTTTTACTTTAATCAAGGACAAAACTGCTCATTTTTGGCACTTTTAACACTGATAGTGTATATGCTTTCAGAGTAGCTAACGATTTTCAAATGTCATGGAAGCAACATGGCTTCCTTACTTCCAGTCGAAATAAAATTTTAAATGGCCTCTATGTTCAGGAATTATTGGTGCAATACTTGTACCTACTGCTTTAGCTGTTCTTGATATTCCAGGGCATTCTAAACTTGACTCTCTGAAACCAAGGGAAATCACCTTGCTAACATTTCTGCAAGAAATGCTCTCTTAAAGGAACTAGCAGCAGCCAAATCTCTGTCATAGTCTAAAAGAGTCTTTCTCTAAGTGATAAATTGAAAAACTGGCTACAGAAGTCTAACAGTTGGTGTCAGAAAAGGAAAAACAAGACTGGAAATTCAACAGTTGTTGGTTTAATAAAAAAGTACTCTCTCTACCTAAGATCATGGCATCTGGTCCCATCACTTCATGGGAAATAGATGGGAAAACAGTGGAAACAGTGTCAGACTTTATTTTGGGGGGCTCAAAAATCACTGCAGATGGTGACTGCAGCCATGAAATTAAAAGACGCTTACTCCTTGGAAGGAAAGTTATGACCAACCTAGATAGCATATTCAAAAGCAGAGACATTACTTTACCAACAAAGATCCGTCTAGTCAAGGCTATGGTTTTTCCAGTGGTCTTGTATGGATGTGAGAGTTGGACTGTGAAGAAAGCTGAGCACTGAAGAATTGATGCTTTTGAACTGTGGTGTTGGAGAAGACTCTTGAGAGTCCCTTGGATGGCAAGGAGATCCAACCAGTCCATTGTGAAGATCAGCTCTGGGATTTCTTTGGAAGGAATGATGCTAACGCTGAAACTCCAGTACTTTGGCCACCTCATGTGAAGAGTTGACTCACTGAAAAAATCTCTGATGCTGGGAGGGGTTGGGGGCAGGAGGAAAAGGGGATGACAGAGGATGAGATGGATGGATGGCATCACCAACTCAGTGGACGTGAGTTTGAGTGAACTCTGGGAGTTGGTGATGGACAGGGAGGCCTGGTGAGCTGCAATTCATGGGGTCACAAAGAGTCAGACAAGACTGAGCGACTGAACTGAACTGAACTGAACTTTCTCTACTTTGTCATGCAGAGATTTGCACAAGGCTCATCACAGTTTCAGACCCCAAATTGTAATCCTCAGCTGATCCTAAATAAACCCATTTTCACTGGAGAGATAACTAACAGTCTATTAATTTTAGATCAACATAAGAGATAAGCAAGTTTAAGTACAGGCTGCATAAGGAAGGAAAGCCTAGAGACAGATCAAATTTTCAAGTGAATAGGTCAGATTTAAAATCTGAAAATACTACTTAGTAAAGTGGAGGAGTGGGAGACTCTCCCCAGGAGAATTTAAAAATTTGGAATTTGAGCAGTTCCAGATGGCATAAGTTTTCAGATACATCTCTCAGCTAGAGAATGAATTTTAATTTTCATTCTGAAGAACCCATGTATTCCTCATGATAATATGTAATGAAACTGTGTAACCAAGACCAGCATCATCTTCAAGCAAAGGAAATTCTAAGTTTGGAATTAAGTGGCTTAAAGTTTCAAAAAAGCTGCCATCAGTTGTAAGTTCCTTCTTCTGCTTCCTTTCCCACATTATCCCCTACCCACACCCATTCTAAATTAGCTCTTGCTGTAGGTTATCAGGGCTTCCCTGATGGCTCAGTGGATAAAGAATCCACCTGCAATGCAGGAGACACAGCAGGCGTGGGTTCAATCCCTGGGTCAAGAAGATCCTATGGAGGAGGAAATGGCAACCCAATCCAGTATTCTTGCTTGGAAAATCCCACGGACAGAGGAGCTTGATTGCCTACAATCCAAAGTGCTGCAAAGAGTTGGACATGACGGAGCAATTAAGTACATAGGTTATCCAGGTATATGTAAAACCTCACTGTCTATATAGGAAACTATTTCAGAAACTTGTTTTTGAGGGACTATGAAAATGTTTATGCATCACTGTGTTGACATTTTGTGATAGAGCATGATGAGAAATCTCAGGATGCAAATTTCCTCAAATAGCTTACAGTCACCATGTATCTCCATATACAGAGCTTTCGAGGTCCTCCATCTGCACAAACAGCCCACGATTCAGTTATTCACACCACACTTCTCTCTGAGATGCCTTTTAATGTACAGGGATCAATTAAAAGTGAACCAGTACTTTTATTTAAATGTCATCTCATAAAGGCAGGCCACACAGACAACCTTTTCCTGGAGTGATTCTATTCTAATGTACTCCTCACAGATGGCAAAGCCTTCTCTTCATTCCAGTCTCTTGACCAAGTCTGCTCACATTGATTCCCCTAAAAATTATTTATTGCCAACTAAGAAAAAAAATGCAGAAAAAATTTAGAAGTAAAACACTTTGGAATATACACTCAAAAGTCAACTTGTATACTAATTAAATAATTTTCTATAAAGAAAAAAAAAAAGAAACAAAAAAAAAAGTCAACTTGTTTCTTTCCCTTGACTGTCTTCTTTTCAAGATTTTCTCTCTTGGTCTTTGAATTTCATGACTAGTGGTCTGCAGTGGGACTCATCAAGATAGGGACATATACACATGCTGTGAGGCAAATATGAAGACTGAAGGGGGGAAGGGGAATTTTCTAGAAAGTCTAGCCTTTATTCTCATTTTTTTTTTCTCATGGGTTTTCAAAACATAACTGGCCCTGAAAACTAATTTGTTTCATGCTATTTTGTATTTTTAGACCAAGAAGGGTGAAGGAGAATGAAGCAAAATAACAAAGGCAACAATCATGAAAATTAATATCTTCAACACGCTGCTTACCCTTATTCTCCTTTTGAAAACATCCGCCTACAGTGCTTCTTTTCACTCATTATGGGCTTGTCTGATCAATGTTTTGCATGTCATACAGACAACTTGATTATCTGAAAACTCACAAATTATTATTTCTTATTTTTACAAATGTCGTCATAATGTAGGAAAGAGGTAGAATCTTTCAGTTGTGAAAGCTCAAGGAAAGCTTTCAGATTTTCCTCCTTACCTCCCCCAGTCTCAGCACCTCCTCCCTCTCTCCCTTCCTTCTGTGATTCGAAATAAGAAAACTGTGGCATTAGCTTGAATTGGCTTTAAATGCTTGCTCTCCAAGACACAAGCTATTTAGTCTTGAGTAAATTAGTTAATTTTTAACGTACCTCAGTTTTCATATCTGGAAAGTGAATAGGATATTGCTTTCCTTGGATGACTTTTACGAGATTTGGAGATATTTGTGAAATACATGACTTAATGCACATAGTAGGTTTTTAGTAAGTAGTAGCTACCATCATAATTTCTTCAACAATTATTTCTTACCAACCATGTGTAAGAAACCATACTGAGGTACTTATCATTGTGTTTTGACAAAGGTATTAAGGTGCTATTCTAACACAAAGTCTGATTGCTTGACTATAAATAGAGACTTTATCATAGGCAAGCAAAGTCAAGGCAAAAAGCTGTTTATGACTGATTTAATTTCCTGATGTGATGAAAGACAGGTCTATTCAAGTACTGTTGACATATAATCAGTGTTCATTGTTGTACACTGGAGGGGTTTGGCCTCAGATGTCGACAATTTAATCCTGTGACAGACCACATACCCTCTCAGCTGTCATAATGACAGGTCATTTCATTTAGAGAACAGACAATGGCGGACATAATGAATATCTATATATGTATTTATTTATTTTGGTTATAGGAAAGACAGATTTTATATTTGTGTATAGTTGATTAACAATATTGTATTAATTTCAAGTGTACAGAAAGTGATTCGGTTATACATACATATGTATCCATTCTTTTTCAAATTCTTTTCCCATTTAGGTTGTTACATAATACTGAGCAGAGTTCCCTGCACTTTATAGTGGGTCCTTGTTGGTCATCTATTTTAAATATAGTAGTGTGTACATGTCTATCCCAAACATCTTAACTCTCCCTCCCCTCTACCCTTCCCCTCTAGTAACCATAAGTGCATTCTCTAAGTCTGTGAGTTTGTTTCTGTTTTGTAAATAAGTTCATTTGTATAATTTTTTAAGAAAAGATTTTGCATATAAATGATATCATACAATATTTATCTTTCTCTGACTTACTTCACTCAGGGATAATCTCTAGGTCCATCCATGTTGATGCAAATGGAATTATTTCATTCTTATTTTTTCATTTTAAACTTTTTATTTTGTACTGTAGTACAGTTGATTAACTATGTTGTGATAGTTTCAGGTGGACAGCAAAGAGACTCAGCCATACATATACATGTATCCATTCTCCCTGTATATGTATTTATTTAATATGCAAATATGCAAAGCCTTTGGTACAATTCCTAGGGAGATGAAAGATATGGAAAACTTTCTTATCAAAACACTCAAAACTCTTCATAGCTTATATTGGATATATTTTCTTTTTAGTAATGAAGCAAAATTCTCCCATTATTGAGCCATTCTTTTTATATCAATTCTATAAAATTGCATGTAACTTTATATCTTAAAAGATACAGTTTTGTAAATATTTAATATTCTGCTCATTTGATTTTGAATTGTAAATGTCAAGTATTCTGTTTGGGGGGATTTTATGTTTTATTATACTTTGTTAAAAAGGAAATATTGTACATTTCTAGAATGTCTATATGAGTAAATTTAATGCACTGAAAATAAATTTTTTTTAAAAGCTGTGCAAAAAATTTAGTGGGATTGAGTTTAAAACATAAAGACCCAACAGAATGCCTTCCTTATCCTTCTTTCCATAGTTACTTCTCACCATCCCAGTCTTTCCTTCTTGTGTCCCAGAGGTAAGTTTTAAGATTTCAAAACCACTTACTTTCTTTGGAACAATGGAGCTTGTTGATTTTGCAGTTATCAGGCAAACAACTGATCACCATTCTTTTAATGGGTTAAACAAATTGTGTATCACTTTTTCTGGCATAGACTATTTCAAGGGATAAGGGATGTGTTGTAATGTGTAAGGGTTCTGGAGTTAGGCTTGTTTATTATCGTTTACTTGCTCAGTTGTATTTGACTCTTTGTGACTCCATGGAACTGTAGCCTGCCAGGCTCCTCTGTCCATGGGATTTCCCAAGAAAGAAAATTGAAGTGGGTTGCCATTTCCTTTTCTCTAGGGGATCTTCCCTACTCTGGGATCAGATCCACGTCTCCTATACAGGAGGTGGATTCTTTACCATTGAGCCACCTGGGAAACCTGCTGCCATTCAAGTTCCAGCTGTGATATTTCCTGATTCTGTGTGCTTGTACAAATTATTTAATCTCACTGAACCTTGAGTCCTTGTCAGTAAAATAGGGTTTATTGAGAGGATCAAACAAAATCATGATCTATTATACTTAATGCATGCCTGCATATAGAAGACACTTAAAAAATTGGGGGTAGAGTTTTCCATTGGCATCTGTGATGGATTGGTTCCAGGACTCCTCTCAGATATAAAAATTCATATATCCTCAAGTCCCTTATATAAAATGGCATTATATTTGCATATAGGGCTTCCCAAGTGACAGAGTGGTAAAGAGCTTGCCTACTAATGAAAGAGATGCAGAGATGCAGTTTCAATCCCAGGGTCAGGAAAATTCCCTGGAGTAGGAAATGGCAACCTGCTCCAGTATTCTTGCCTGGAAAATTCCATGGACACAGGAGCCTGATGGGCTACAACAGTCCATAGGGTCACAAAGAGTCCAACGCGACTGAGTGACTGAGCACACATGCATATTTGCATATAGCCTGTGCACATCCTCTCCTATCTTTTAAATCCTCTCTCATAACACTCAATGCATTGTAAATGCTATGTAAATAGTTGCCAATCCCCAACAAATTCAAGTTGTTTTTGGAACTTTTTCCAAATATTTTTGTTCTGTGGTTGGTTGAATCCATATATGCAGAACACCATATATGGAGAGCTGATTCTATTATTATAAGGATTACATAGCATTTTAATCCAAATTATTACTAGGTTCTTTGCACTAAGCCTGCCAATATGTGAAATTTTTATTGGCTGTTCATATGCTGTGTTGATTTAGAGGGTTGTTTTATTTAAGACAAGTTTACAAAGGTACAGATTTCAGGACTGGACTTCTATTGGGCTTAAAATATTCTCTCTATATACTTTCTTATCCTCCTATTCTTATGAAGACTCATCTTTGGATAAGGAAGCCAACAAACAATGAGCATGTTTTTTTCCAGACAGATTTTATAAAATAAGATTATGTGGAAGGCCAAAGCTTTTACTTTCTGACAAATTTTGTAGGAAAAAGCCAAACAAGAATCTCTGGATCTCTGCTTCTTGATTTTCAGTAGACTAAGCAAACTGTGCTGGTCTAGCTATCTGCTCCCATGATAGAAGGTTAATTGAAAGGCACACTGTTTGTGCTCTCATGTCTACATAGGTGCTAAACACAAACATTGATTTATACTCTGAAACTCGGGTCATTTGAGAATAAAATCATCTCCACTGTTAAGTGCATGTCTTTGTTCTTTTGGTTCAGATGCTTATATTGTGTTTGAAAATAAAATTGTAATTCCTACTCTGACATTCCCCTATGTAATGCCTCAGTTGGTGGCAGTTTGGAATACATTCTGGGTCCATCTCTGCTGTGAGATGGTTCACGTCTCCCATGAACTGTTGGAGGACTATGGAGATGCGGCCAGGCCAACTGTCATTTCCCCTGGAGGAATGAATGGGGTGGAGGTGGGCAGTATGGGAGCGAGCCCTGTTTCCAAGGCCCCTACCTGCCTTGCTGCCTTGTCTTCTCTGGCAGTTCACCCTGGAGCCTCTCATGCACTTATTCCCTTGCTTTCTATTTCTTTCTCTTCCTGTCTTTCTCTGTCTCTCCTCTCTTCTCTCTCTCTTCCTTTCTTTGCCTGTGCCATCGCCTGTACTATTTGGTCTCTTTTATTTCTATGGCACTCATTTCCATGGAATCTAAGTATTCAAACAAACACATTAGATTAAATATAGACTTGTGTAGGAAGAGAAGGAATGTGTCTTGCCTGCTGCCTGCCCTCTGGCATGATTCACGCTGGATGAAGTGAAGGGCGGGAGGAAGATGCTCATACCCGTGAGCACTGCAGAGGGCATTGGAGGAAAATGAGTAGTCAGCCTGAGCTTCTGATGCCAAAGTCTTGCTTTTCTGACAATTTTTATCTTTCTCTACTTCATCTTTATCCTGCCCCTCCAAGAGGGAGTTTAGTAAGTTGTGCTGAGTCAGGGAGATCCCTGTGTCCTTGGTTTCCAAAGCCAAAGCTAGGTAGTATTAGTATTTTAATGTGAATTATTTCAAAGCTGAATGATGTGAAGTATTTGTCCTAGAATGCTAAATTGGATAATGCTGCTTGATCCTTCCAAATTTTAATTTTTTTCCAGCCAAAAAAGCATATAAGATATTGATAAAACTTATGAAATTGGCTTGTGTAGAGACACTAAAGAAAACTGTTTTAGGCACTTTGGCACTACATAGCAATATTAAAAACACAGCCATGCAAGGGTTTTCTGAGTATTAATGGTCCGCAGATATGAATAACCCAGGCCTAATAAACAAAACCAACATGTACCTCTTGAAATAAGTGTGAAGAATGAAAATGTCATTCTTTGTATTGTTACTGTGCTTATAAGTGTATTTTGAAGCACAAGTATAGTTACTGTGCTTAAATTATTAATGCCTTTTTTGAAAGTTCCAAAATTAACTAAAAGTTATTCATATATTCATTTATTGTACAGAAATATACTCAATCCCTAATTTATGTCAGGTATTCCTGTTAGATGTTGGGGATACAGTCTTGGTAAGATACCTAGGGTCCTTGCCCTCATTGAATCTCCAGTAATTGAAAAGTATGATAAAGAAGGGACATATATCCAGTTCATTCAACAAACATTTGTTGGACAGTTACTGTCCTAGATTCTGTTCTAGGTTTGGAGGATCCTGTGGTGGAACAAGACAGGCAACATGCCTGCACTCAAGGACTTTATATTCCAGTGAAAAATTTAGTGTACTTTAGGATATTGTGGGGAATGAAGGAAAGCTTTCTAGAAGAACTGGTTTCCCAACTGAGACCTGAAAAGTGAGAAGTTAAATAGAAAATATTGTGGGCAGAAGTAACAATATATGCTTAGACCTAAGGATGATAGTAAACAAGGAAAATCCAAAAAAGATGAAAGGAGCTCAATATGGCCACTATACCACATTTGAAGAATGTCTAGAGATGAGCTGGAGAGGTGGGTCATGTTAGGTCTCAAAGTATCATGCCAGTCATATAAGTACTTTGGACTTTATTCTAAGGTAAAGAGCAGACATCAAGATGTATTGAAAAAGAGGGGAGAAATAATTAGATCTGTATTTAGAAAAGTGAATCTGGCCACAGTGTGGAGAATAAATGACAGATCAAGATGGGATGTGTGGAGATAAGTTAAGAGATTGTTTCAGTTGTCAAGTTAGTGAACATGGTGATCAGGAAAAGCGAAATGACAGTGATGATGGTGAGAGCAAATCTAGACACAGCTTCAGTAGGGCACAGTGATCAATTAGATGTAAGTGATAAAGAAAAAGGAGGCGATGATGACGACCACCGGGTATCTAGCTAAGAAAATATCATCAAACACAAAAGAACAGTAGGCTTCAGGTGGGAGATAATGAATTCTATTCAGTTTTGAACAGATTGGTAGCCTGCGTGTTGCCTCTCAGTGGAGACACCCAAGCAGTTAGATGTGTGAATTGAAAGCTCAGGAGAAAAGTCTGAGCTGCAAATATGTGTATTTGAATCATCACCATAAACATGACAATTGAAGTCATGGGAGTAGAAGGACTGGCCCAGGAAGAATATGAGGAAACCCTAACTCTGAAGAAATAGGGTTGTAACAGTTAATATTCAAGTGATAAAGAGAAAGAAAAGACTGAAAGGAGACTGGGAAAGAAATGATCAGGGAAGCAAGACAAAAACCATGAGCAGATGGTAACATAGAAACTCATGGCAGCAGGCGATACATTTCAAGGAGGCATGCTCTCCAGTGTCCACACAGCTGCCTCAAAATCAAATAAGAGTAAAGGAGAATAGTCACCACGTGGATGGACTTAGAGTGTACTATGCCTAGTGAAGGGCTTCCCAGGTGGTGCAGTGGTAAAGAGTCCACCTGCAATGCAGGAGACCCAGGTTCAATCCCTAGGTCGGAAAGATCCCTGGAGAAGGAAATGGCAACACACTCCAATATTCTTGCCTGAAAAATTCCATGGACAGTGGTGCCTGGCAGGCTATAGTCTATCGGGTCACAAAGAGTTGGACATGACTGAGTGATTGAGCACAGCACACACAGAAATGCCTAGTGAAATAAGTCAGAGAAATACTATATGATATCACTTATATGTGAAATCTAAAATATAAAATGAGAATATAACAAAACAGAAACAAACATGAATACAGAGACCAAACTAGTGGTTACCAGTGGGGAAAGGGAAGAGGGAGGGGAAATACAGGGCTAGAAGATTAAGAGGTACAAAGTACTATGTGTAAAATAGATAAGCAGCAAAGATATACAGTACAGCACAGGGAGATAGAGCCATCATTTGGTAATAACTTTAATAGGCTACATTCTATAAAAACATGGAATCACTGTTAAACACCAGCAACTAATATAATATTGTAAATCAACCATCCCTCAATTAAAAAAAGAAAGTTAGAAAGATACAAGGAGAATATAAGCCATTTTGTAGTGAGTAGTAACAAATAGAAAAGAGAATGTGGAGACAGCAAGGGTGCTTGCAAGACATTTGATTACAATTGAGAGCGATGACTAGGGAAGTTGATGGAGGGATGGAGAGAAAATTTCCTTTTAAATGGGCACTCAGATCAGATCAGATCAGTTGCTCAGTTGTGTCCAACTCTTTGTGACCCCATGAATCACAGCACACCAGGCCTCCCTATCCATCACCAACTCCCGGAGTTCACTCAGACTCACGTCCATCGAGTCAGTGATGCCATCCAGCCATCTCATCCTCTGTCGTCCCCTTCTCCTCTTGCCCCCAATCCCTCCCAGCATCAGGGTCTTTTCCAATGAGTCAACTCTTCGCATGAGGTGGCCAAAGTACTGGAGTTTCAGCTTTAGCAACATTCCTTCTAAAGAAATCCCAGGGCTGATCTCCTTCAGAATGGACTGGTTGGATCTCCTTGCAGAGCCTGTTTAATTGTAATGGAAAAGAGCCAGTGGAGAGCAAGAGATTAAAGAGAAGATGGGGCACTTAAAAAATCTGAGTCCTTGAGAGAGGGGGAGATAAAATTCAAGGAACAGCAGAAGATTCGTACGAGATAGGAGAAGATATTCATTTTCTTCATTTTCTGCTCTTTGAGAGGGAAGGAAGAAGGAGTGAATATGGATGCAGGTCCATTTGCAAGAGCCGAGGGAGGTACCACCTGATGGATTCTATTTTTCCTGAGAATGAGAAGACACCTTTTGTCATAAGCAAGGACAAGGTGGCAGGATTGGAATTCTGAAATGTGAAGAAGCTCTGAAAACATCCCTACAGTGAAAGGACGCTAGATTGATTAGTGAGAGGTGGAGGGTTTACACGCAGCATCCAAGGCTCTGGTCAAGCAGGAGCTTGTGATTTTCAAGTGAAGCCCATCTGGAAGGCTGTGTGAAGTCAGACAACAGCTGGAATGGGAGCGGAAAAGCTGGATAGTTAGGGAGTTACGAAATAAGAGCATTGAGGGACTTTACTAATTGCCTTGCTAAATTCCATCTCTTTCTTTGCTCAATTTGGCTGATGCTATTTAATAGTTGTAGTTAATGTTGCTGTTCAGTTGCTATTCAGTAGCTATATGTCTGACTATTTTGCAGCCACATGGACTGTAGTCTGCCAGGCTCCTCTGTCCATGGGATTTCCCAGGCAAGCAGACTGGAGTGGGTTGCCATTTTCTTCTCCAGGGGATATTCCTAACCCAGAGACTGAACCTGTATCTCCTGCATTACTGGTGTATTCTTTACAGTTGAGCCTCCAAGGAAGTTTATGATTAATGAATCTTCTATAATTATAAATGAAACTTTTCTTACATTTTCATAAAATGTTCAGAGAAAAGTAAATGTCAGGATGAGAAAACTGAGTGTAGTGATTTTGAACTCAAGTTCTGAGCCTGGATTATTGGGTTAAAATCCTATCTCATCTACTTATGTGTTGTGGGACTTTGAGTGCATGGCTGCTAAGTCTCCTTGTGTGTGCTAAGTCTCTTCAGTCATATCCGACTCTTCAAAACCCCTTGGTCCTCTGTCCATGGGATTTCCAGGGCAAGAATACTGGAGTCAGTTGCCATTTCCTTTTCCAGGGGATCTTCCCAACCCAGGGATGGAACCCAAATCTCTCATGTCTCCTGCATTTGCAGTCAGGTTCTTTACCACTAATGCTATCTAAGTCATCTTATCTTTCTGAGCCTGTTTTCTCACTTAGAAAAATTGGGATAGAAAAGTGTCTACTAAAAACACAGTTAAGTGAGTCTATATCCCTAAAATATTTAAAATAGTTTCTGATACATTTATAGGAAGTACCAATAAACGTTAGTGTTGGGCTGCACCCCACAGTCCTGCAATCCTTGCAGTTGCTCAGCCATGAGACCAAAAAAAGAATCTGGAGTCAGTGACAGAGACATCAGTGATTGACTGGTCAGGGAATCTTACATGTCAGAGGCAAAGGTCCTAGAGCGACACCCCACCACTTGCGGCTGATGACTGATGGCAGGCAGCACACAGCAGCAATCCAGCAATCTTTGCTACCCAGGGGAGGTAAAGGCTACCAGTTATAGAGGAATGACTCGAGAAGGGCTCCTTGGCTGTTAGAGGCGCTGCTGGAGTGCGTCCTCCCACAGTTCCTTGGGTTAGCAGCCATCATGAGGGCCATTATTTCCTGTTGATGACAGAACAGAGTGGACCCTTTCTGGTCTATGGGCTAGAATCATTGTTAACTGGGGATCCTCTTGATCACACGGGTAGTGACTGATTAAACTTTCAGTTTAGGAAGTGGAGGCAATTGTGTGTATAAGATGAGGAGAGGCAGGACCAGGTGGGGGCAGGGGATGTGCAGAGAGTAGCTGTCTTATGGGGCCTGAACATACAGTTAGCTTTTATCATCATTACTATTATCATTAGGGCTCACATCATTCTAGGTCCAAAAGGGTCTTGGAGGCAATTTTGTCTAATTAGCTCATTTTACGGAAAAGGAACCTGAAGGCCACTGAGAAATGCTGCCATTCCCAAGTTAGACAGTAGACCTAGGTCTGGATGCAGGTCTCTAGGGTCTTAGTCATGCTTTAGCTCTTCTGTGTCATGATATTTAGATTTTGTCTACTTGCAAGGTCTTCCCGGGTGGCTCAGTGGCAAGTAAAGAATCTGCCTGACTATGCAGGAGACACAGGTTTGATTTTTGGGTCAGAAAGATCCCCTGGAGAAGGAAATCGCAATCTACTCCTGTCTTCTTGCTTGGAGAATCCCATGGAGAGAGGAGCCTGGCTGGCTAGAGCCCATGGGGTCGAAAAGAGTCAGACATGATGGAAGCAACTGAGCATGCACAGGAGGAGCTAGCTCTACCCCTTAGATGGGGAGAGGGGACATCGAGCAGAGAGCTCCTCCACAAGCCTATCACATGCCTCTGCAATAGCATGAAGCCATTCTACACGAGACACAGTGCAAGTAGCTCTGGAGGCCTAGGCAAGGTCACCGGATTTCCTCTTCATGGGCTTTGTGCCGCTGCTTGTGATAACAAAGAAAATTGCACTTCCACAGGCTCCAGTGTATTTTCTGTTGTTCTATGACAAACAGGCATCTGTGGCCCCCATCCAATTTATTGTCCTGTTCAGTGGAAGAAAGGACATAATGGGAGTCATGGATGGTGTTTTAAAGCCAGGGCTCTGTGAGCAGCAACACTTTTCAGCCTTTGATTGTTTACAGTCTTCCAGCCAAAACTAGATATACATGGATCTATCCTGCTCTGAGTAACAAAGTGCATGCTAAGAAAAACTGGCAACCACTTTCTCAGTTTCTGTGCCTCAAAGATGGTATACACAGATATTTTTCTGACTGATGGCCTCTGGGTCTCTGTTGTGACTGAATACCCAGGCTATCCAAGCTGGGATGTGTGTCACTTCAAACACTTGTCTAAGTTGATTATTGAAGAACTTAAACTGAAGCCTTGGAATCATACAGGGTGAATCATGCTGATGAGATTTCCAAACCAATTTTGGGTTCAGGTGGCTCCATCTTGTTCAAATCCCTGTGTGCTCCCAATCAGAATCTTGATTTGTGGTTTCTCAGCTGTGCCACCAGCCTTCCTACACAATGGTCAGGACTTTGTTTTGCTTTTTGTGGTTGTTGCCATTTTTTCCCTTCTAACTGAGATTAGAAACCAAGGTTATGAGAATTATTTGTAATTGCTACATTTGCCATCTTGCTCTGGGCTTCCCAGATAGTTCAGAGGGTAAAGAATCTGCTTGCTAATGCAGGTGACACAGGAGACACGGGTTTGATCCCTGAGTGGGGAAGATCCCCTGGAGAAGGAAGTGCAACCCACTCCAGTATTCATGTCTGGAGAATTCCGTGGATAGAGGAGTGTGGTGGGCTACAGTTCATGGGGTCTTAAAGAGTCAGATGTGGCTGAGTATGCCATTGTGCTCTGCAGCTAAGTCTAGAGAAGTAGTTGTTAACCTTTACCATGCATCAGAATTACCAGGTAAGCTTTTACAAAATGAAGATCTTTGGGTGTTAATTTTCAAGGCAAGGTTGAGAACCACTGCTCTAGATCTGTGCTTCTAAAACTTTAATATGCTCATGAATTTCATTACTACCCAACTAGCAATTCCTATTTCTCAAAATGTGCTCCTCAGACAAGCACCACTGATAATGCTAAGAGCTTGTTAGACATGCGCACTCAGACCCCAGACTAGACCTACTGACCCAGAATCTGTACTTGAACAGGGTCCCTGATTTCTTGTGTACTTTAAAGTTTGAGAGGGACTGCTCTAAAGAGTTTTATTTCCTTCTGAAAACCATAATTTTGGTTTGCTATCACCAAGTAGATGCTCTGCCTGAGTTATGACATGGAGATTCCAACAACTAGGTTTCCCTAAGTCAAAGGTCATCGAAAAATTTTCCATGACACTATTAACATATGATATGAATTTTCCAAAAAGTAAGGTAAAACTGTGTAAGTAGAATGATTCCAGGTATTCAAAATGCAAGTAAAAATAAAAGAAATACATATTATTCTCTCTGAATTGTAAAAATGTGATTGATTTTTATTCATTTTTATATTGCCTTCTAATGTATAGTTTTTCTATGATACACACATATGATACTATAATCAGAAAAATATTTTTTAATCAAAGGAAAAAGTCTTCTTTAAAATGTCTAGCTTTCTCATTATCTTTTACCCTTCTTGGTCACTATAGGACAAATTTTTATTTCAATGTTGAGTAAGGGCTGTTACTTCAACTTGTTTATTCTCAAGAATTTTGTAGCATTAGACAAATAACCTGATTTAGATCCTATAGTGATGAACTTCTCGTCAATCTTTAAAAAAAGAATCAAGAAATAAAACCAAACTCACTCTTAGAGTGTAGGGAGAGGTGATCTGTGGAGGCTGCATAAGTAATAAAAAATAAGTATTGCCAGATTAACACTATTTCCTTTTACAGATAAGTCAGTAAAATGGTAAATAAAGAGGATCTTTAAATCATCCTCCCAAAACGTTGCATGGTATTTTCATTAAAATATTAAAAATATTGAGGACTGTAGGCTGGATGATATTATAGTTAGTAGAGATCAGTCAGGATTCCAGTAGGAATGGAACACTCAAATAGGTTAATTGAAGGACATTTAATAAAGGGATTATTTGCAAAGATCAGGCATGTTTTAGGAAAACCAACGTGAGATGGTATACTATCTAAGGGCTGGTAACAGTATCTAGGTGTTAGCAACAGCAGAGAATTGTTACCACCCAGAGCCTGGGCTTCCCTGGTGACTCAGGTGGTAACGAATCTGCCTGCAGTGCAGGAACCCTGGGTTCAGCCCCTGGATTGGGGAGATCACCTGGGAGAGGAATGGCAACCCACCCAGTGTTCTTGGACAGAGGAGCCTGCAGGCTACCGTCCACAGCGTCTCAAAGAGCTGGACGCGACCGAGCAACTAACACTTAAATAAGAGCCTGAAGGGGCAAGGGGATGGAGAGGTTCCAGAAGGCAGAGAGCTCCTGTATGCAGTGCTTAATAGAGAAACAGAGCCACACTATAGGACCTGACAATGGATTAAGTGCCTTCCCCTCACTCGTCCCCTCTTAACATCAGTTGCTGCCACTTATTGACCAAAACATGGCAAATAGATGGTAAAACAATGCAAACAGTGACAGACTTTATTTTGGGGGGCTCCAAAATCACTGCAGATGATGACCGTAGCCGTGAAATTAAAAGACGCTTGCTTCTTGGAAGAAAAGCTATGACCAACCTAGACAGCATATTAAAAAGCAGAGACATTACTTCACCAACAAAGGTCTGTCTAGTAAAGGCTATGGTTTTTCCCATAGTCACGTATGGATGTGAGAGTTGGACTATAAAGAAAGCTGAGCACCAAAGAATTGATGCTTTTGAACTGTGGTGTTAGAGAAGGCTCTTTCTTGAGAGTCCCTTGGACTGCAAGCAGATCCAACCTGTCAATCCTAAAGGAAATCAGTCTTGAATATTCCTTGGAAGGACTGATGCTGAAGCTGAAACTCCAATACTTTGGCCACCTGATGCAAAGAACCAACTCATTTGAAAAGACCCTGATGCTGGGGAAGATTGAAGGTGGGAGGAGAAGGGGATGAGAGAGGATGAGATGGTTGGATGGCATCACCGACGTGATAGACATGAGTTTGGGTAGGCTCCGGGAGTTGGTGATGGACAGGAGTTGGGGATGGACAGGGAAGCCTGGTGTGCTGCAGTCCTTGGGGTTGCAAAGAGTCAGACACGACTGAGAGACTGAACTGAACTGAACCCAAAGGTCAGAGGCCAGGGAATCAATCCATCCATACAAGTCAGCCTCTCAGAGGACAGGGCAAGGTGGTAAGTAGACCCATAAGTGCATATGGGAAATATCAGTAATGATATAAGTAATGACTTAATAAGTCTAAGTAAATATCAGGAATAAGTCTAATGGGATGAAGGCTAAAAGAGAATGAGAAATAACTGGTTAATGGCTTAGAAATCCCTTCGTGGCTTTGCTCTACTCAACATTTCATCGGTGATTTGGATGAAGATAGAGGAGGGCACATGGAATGAATCTGAAGCTTTCACAAAACTGGGGAATAGACGACACATAAGATGATAAACCCAGTATTCAAAAGAATGTGGTTCTGTTTCTAACATTAAACATGTCTTTAATAGATATAACTAAAAGGCTAACATTTGAGTTAAAAATGCCAACTGTTTCTATAATTGTAGGAGAGATAATATTATTTATCAATAAGGGTTTTTTTTTGTTTGTTTGTTTTGGTTATTTGAGAAAATCCTGTAAATAATCAGTTATGTGAAAAGACTGCCCCTCCCACTAATATGACTTTGGTGTGAATTAGAATCAAAGACTCCAGAACAAAAGTGGGGTATGATCTCACTTTCTTCTGTGCTGAACAGACAGTAGTGATAACATGAAGTGTGTGCAGGGGATTTAGGGCCAGGATGGTAAGTATTTAACCATTCTCATGGAGAATGAGACTCCATTCAAGAAAGAAGGTGGAGGAAAAAATCATGGAGATTATTTCTAATTGTCTGAAGGACTCTCCTGTGAAGGAAGGAGATGGTTTTCTTCCAGCTCTGGGAGCAGAGGGTTGTAGGCGCAGGGAGCAGCAATTAGATGCCTAAGTGTGAACAGGTAAATGATCTACACCCCTGAAAATCTACTATATCTACTTTAAAAAAAATTGAAGTATAGTTGATTCATAATGTCACATTAGTTTCAGATGCACAGCACAGTGATTCAGTATATATATATACTATATATATATATATATATCGGAGAAGGCAATGGCAGCCCACTCCAGTACTCTTGCCTGGAAAATCCCATGGATGGAGGAGTCTGGTAGGCTGCAGTCCACAGGATCACAAAGAGTTGGACACGACTGAGCGACTTCACTTTCACTTTATATTCTTTTCCCTTACACGTTATTACAAAGTATTGAATATAGTTCCCTGTGCTATACGGTACAGAGAAGGCAATGGCACCCCACTCCAGTACTCTTGCCTGGCAAATCCCATGGATGGAGGAGCCTGGTAGGCTGCAGTCCATGGGGTCGCTAGGAGTCGGACATGACTGAGCAACTTCACTTTCACTTTCACTTTCACTTTCATGCATTGGAAAAGGAAATGGCAACCCACTCCAGTATTCTTGCCTGGAGAATCCCAGGGACGGGGGAGCCTGGTGGGCTGCCATCTCTGGGGTCGCACAGAGTCAGACACGACTGAAGCAACTTAGCAGCAGCAGCAGCAGCAGCTATACGGTAGGTCCTTTCTGGTTATCTATTTTACATATAGTAGTGTGTATGTTAATACCATCCTCCTAATTTATCCCTCCTCCACCCATCCCCTTTGGTAACTCTCCTACACTGTTGATAGGAGTGTAAATTGGGGCAGCCTCTATGAAGAACAGTATGTAGGCTCCTTAAAATCTAAAAATAGTTACCATATGATCCTGCAATCCAATTCCTGGGCATGTATCTAGAGACAACTATTATTCAAAAAGATGCATGCACCCCAATGTTAATTGCAGCACTATCCACAATAACCAAGACATGAAAACAGGATAAGCATCTATCGACAGATGAATGGATAAAGGAGATGTGATGAATATATACAATGGAATATTACTCAGCCATAAAGAGGAACAAAATAATGCCAGTTGCAGCAATATGGATAGACCTAGAGACTGTAAACTTATCCTATCCAAGCAAAGGCCAAATATCCACTTACAAGATATATTGCTAAGGAGCTTGGTTGCAGAGAACTGTGTTCTATGAAGGCTTGGAGGTGAGAACCCCCCGCCCACACACACCTGAATCCTAGGGTCATCGTGGCCCCCTGCTAGTCTTATCTTCTTCTCAATCTAAATGACCAGTGCACGTTCGATGCATGAAGCAGGGCACTCAAAGCGGATGCTCTGGGACAACCCAGAGGGATAGAGAGGGGAGGGAGGTGGGAGTGGGTCTCAGGATTGGGTAGATACACGTATACTTGTGGCCGATTCATGCTGATATATGGCAAAAGTCATCACAATGTTATAATTATCCTCCAATTAAAATAAATAAACAAATAAAGAAAAAAACTCTGCATGTTGTTAGTTTATACACCTTCTCTTTTCCAGAGCCAAGTAGAAATAGAAACTAAAGTTATGGAGGTTTTAGGTCTTTGATATGATAGATCTATTGTTCCCAATTTCCATCAACAGCCTAAGTCTTCTCATTAAACCTCAAGAACTGCAACAGCTTTTCCAACCTGAGCAATTCCCTTTTTTTAGGGGAGTGGCAGGGCTTGTGGCTTACAGGGTCTTAGTTCCCTGACCAGAGACTGAACCCAGGCCTGCAGCAGTGAAAACATGGAGTCCTAACCAGTGGACTGCTAGGGAATTCCCACATCAGTTAAAGAAAAAAACCAATTCTCATACCAGTAATAGTTAAAAACAAATTTTAAGTTAGGCCTTCATTTAGTTCCTTATTTACTTTTTCTGTTTGTAAAAATCTGGATAAACTAAAAAGTTCTAAAAAAAAAAAAATGAAAGCAAAAATCTCTGGAAATCCTACCACCCAGAAATAATCATGATCCATGTTTCAGTGAACATTCTTCCAGACCTCTCTTTGTGAGTGCCACCATATGGCTTTCTGGATTCATAGAAAGATGATTTTACATTGATAGGTTTATATTATACATGCCGTTAGGCCATCTGCTCTTTATTTACAACATCATGTTGTTGAAATATTTCCATGTTAGTGAATGCTTTTTAATGCTTCATATGGATATGAATATAACCTTTAAATAGAAAATAGTAAAAAATTGTAAGATGCATGCACTGGTTCTTTTAAAAATAGACTACTGAGACAATATGGTGTCCCAACTGATACAGTCTCAGCTCTCTTCCCAGATGATAGCAGTCCTCACGATGATGTAGTGAGGATACATGTGATGCTGGGGAAAGGTGAAACTGTGGGGCTTTGGTTAAAATTAATTATCTAACTATTAATTTCAGAATGGAATAAAAAGTATTTATTGACTCATTGCTGTGTTAGGATGCGAGATTTAGTGTTTTTCCCTTCTTTTCTATCTCTGTTACACTTATTCAGTAGATTTCATTAGATTTATATTAGTTTTAACATACTTATTTTTTAGTGTCTATCAGATTATATTGTCTGCCACTCTTTTTTTTTTTTCTTTTTGATTTTTTATTTTGTATCAGAGTTTAGTGGATTAACAATGTTGTGATAGTTTCAGGTGGACAGCAAAGACCCTCAGCCATGCAAATACATGTATCCATTCTCCCCAAACTCCCCTCCCATCCAGGCTGCCGCATAACATTGAGCAGAGTTCCCTGTACTATACAGTAGGTAGGTCCTTGTTGGTTATCCATTTTAAATAGAGCAGTGTGGGCAAGTCCATCCAAAACTTCCAAACTGTCCTTTCCCCCAATCCTCCCCCACCCCCACCCACCCTGCAATCATTCTAGAAGCCTCTAAGCTCTCTACGTTCTTCTCTAAGTCTGTGAGTCTGTTTCTGTTTTGTAAATAAGTTCATTTGCATCATTTCCTTTTAAATTCCACATATAAGGGATGTTATATGATATTTCTCCTTCTCTCTTGGACTTATTTCACCATCTCTTCGTCCATGCATGCTGCTGCAACATGCAAAATGGTCTGTCTATTTTGAAGATCAAAATGTCCTGTATCTTTCTGTCTAAAAACTCTTGATCACATTGAATTTTTTCCTCCTCTGCTTTGTTGTTTCATATCATGAGCACATCCTCAATGGGACTTTATCTACAGAAACCCTGTGCCCCGTGAGCCAGAGATGCATCCTTCCAGGTAGTTTTGCATTTGATAATGCTAAATGTCTCACTGACTTTTAGGGTAATTTGTATTTGAGGGGCTTTTACACCATGTAGTTCATGCATGTGAAGTTGAGTCAGACTCTGCAGCCTGGGGACTGTAGCCTGCCAGGCTCCTCTGTCCATGGGATTCTAAGGACAAGAACATTGAAGTGGGTTGTGATGCCATTCTTCAGGGAATCTCCCAAGCCAGGGATTCAACCTGAGTCTCTTATATCGCGTGTATTAGCAGGCGGGTTCTTTACCACTAGTGCCACCTGGGAGGCCCTTTACACCATGTAGGTAGTTTAAACTTGAGCCATACCTTATATAAGTGCAAGCAGGCAGGTGCTATTTCTTCCATTCTACCCAGAACCCTAGCTAGGATGCAGACCCTTTTGTCATCTCTTCATGCTGGTGAACAGAATTTTCTTTATTTCCTCTTTTGCTGAGGCTTTGACTAAGAGGGTCTCGGAGGGACAGCTATCACCATACTCAGTGGTAAAATACGGAAACCTTCCTTTGAGACTGACAACAAGACAAAAATGTTCCCTGTTACCACTTCTATTCAAACTTGTACTGGGCTTCCCGGGTGGCACTAGTGGTAAAACCCATCTGCCAATGCAGAAGACATGAGATAAGGGTTTGAGCCCTGGGTTGGGAAGATCCCACAGAGAAGGGCATAGCAACACATTTCAGTATTCTTGCCTGGAGAATCCCATGGACAGGGGAATCTGGCAGGCTACACAGTCCATAGGGTCATAGAATTGGACCTAAAGCGACTGCATAGGCGGGCAGAACACTTCTATTAAGTCAGGAGAAAAGATGGATAGTGCTGGAGCAATTAGAAACATGGGGAAAAAACAGAACCTTTGACTCACATCAAACCATACACAAAAGTTAATCTGAAGTTGGTCATAGAACTTTAAACTTCTTATTGGAAGATAAAAAGTAATCAAGCTCTAGAATAAGATAAGAAACCATTTTTATGACCTTTAGGTCAGTCATGATTCTTACAGAAGACCCTAGAAGTATTAATCACAAAAGCAAAAAGCAAAATAACAAATTACTGGATTTACTCAAATTAAGACCTGTTTTAATTGAAGACCACCTGTCTGACCTCAGATAAATTACTGAATATGTGAACAGGAAATCCATAGACCAGAAGTTGTTTATAATACAAAGGTCTTATATACAGAATACCCGAACAGCTTTTCACAACTAATAAAAAAAAGGTAAATCACCAAGAAAACTTCACAAAGGATACAGACAATAAGCACCTGAAACAGCTCAGAATAATTGTCATCAAACAAATGCAAGTTAAAACCACAATGAGATATCATCTCACACTCCTTGAGAGAGCTACATGTTTTAAAATTTGACGATATCTTGGTGGCTCAGAGGGTAAAGCCTCTGCCTGCAACACAGGAGACCTCGGTTCAATCCCTGGGTCGGAAAGATCCCCCTGGAGAAGGAAATGGCAACCCGACTCCAGTATTCTTGCCTGGAGAATCCCATGGACGGAGGAGCCTCGTAGGCTACAGTCCACAGGATCGCAAAGAGTCAGACACGACTGAGCGACTTCACTTTCACTTTCAGTGTTGGTGAGGATGTGCAGCAACTGGAACTCTCCTACTGCTGGTGAACTGGTTCAGTCACTTTGGAAAACAATTCGGCAGCATCCTAAATTGGGATCCCCCACCAAAGTCTGGCACCCCACTCCAGTTCTGTTGCCCGGAAAATCCCATGGATGGAGGAGCCTGGTAGGCTGCAGTCCATGGGGTCGCTCAGAGTCGGACACGACTGAGCGACTTCACTTTCACTTTCCACTTTCATGCATTGGAGAAGGAAATGGCAACCCACTCCAGTGTTCTTGCCTGGAGAATCCCATAGACGGAGAAGCCTGGTAGGCTGCAGTCGATGGGGTCGCACAGAGTCAGACACGACTGAAGCGACTTAGTAGTGGTAGTAGTAGTAGTAGTAATGAAATTAAATGTAATACACACTTTGTGTGTTCAGACGCTCAGTCGTGTGACTCTTTGTAACCTCATGGACTGTACCCCACCAGGCTCCTCTGTCCACGGGATTCTCCAGGCAAGAATACTGGAGTGGGTTGCCATTTCCTCCTCCAAGGGATCTTCCTGACCCGGGGATTGAGCCCGCATTTCCTGTTTCTCCTGCATTGCAAGCAGATTCTTAATAAATTCACTCTTAGGTAACAACCAGCTGTATGGCTTTAGACATGTCTCTTTTTGACTTAAGATTTCAATTCCTTCTGTAAATGCTTTTTTAGACCAGATGACTTTTGAAATCTCTTCCATTTCTATGATTTTACCTCAGTGTATATTATTCATTGGATTATGTTATATATTACACATATATATTTCATTACATTGTATGGTATTATATATATGAGTATCCATTTGATTTCCATTGAAGTAATAAGCATATCATAGGCCAAAATTAAGCAATGAAACTTAGGGTTTAATTAAGTGTTTTTACTTGCCCTTACTCTTATTATGTATATAGAAATGGTTGAGAGAGAAAAACCTGCAAAAGCTCAAAATGGCCTGGACTCTATTAGGAAAAAAAAAATTATTGTAGGGAAATTATTAAGGCAGTATCAGAAAGTATAACTTCTTTTTCTGTATCCATACAAAATTTAAGTTACTGTCATATGTAGCAGGATGCAGATACTTTCTCAGTTCATAAACTTGGTGGAAATTATACCTGGTATCTACATCTTTTCTGTTTCTAAAGAATTAAAATTGCACTATATTTTAATGGATATTTTCATCTTTTCAACTAGGCATAAAATTTAATGAGTATATTATTATCTCATTTGGCAGTTAATTAGAACTTTTCAGAAAGCAAAGGCAACAGTTGAGAGATAAAAGTCAGGTGATTCTCATCTTTGATTTTCCAAGCACCTAAAAAGTTTTGGTGTTTCATTTCTTTCATTTAAAAACATTCCTAGGGAAAGAATAACATTAGTTTAGAATATTTATAGGTTTTGTTTGTCCCTGTATCTATCATAGATCTTCTGCTTCTAGTTTAAAAGTCATGGTGATGGGAACTCCCACCTTCACAATGGGAACAAGTTATATTAACTATATGTGCTTAGTCACTCAGTCATGTCCAATTCTTTGCAATCCCATGGACTGTAGCCCGCCAGGCTCCTCTGTCCATGAGGATTCTCCAGGCAAGAATACTGGAGTGAGTTGCCATGCCCTCCTCCAGGGGATCTTCCCAATCCAAGAATCAAAGCCAGGTCTCCTCCATTGTGGATGGATTCTTTACCATCTTAGCCACCAGAGAAGCCCATTAGCTATCCAACTGTCATTAAAAAAGAAAATCTTTGGTGATCTAAGGAATTGAAGAAACCAAAATGAACTTAAAATTCTAGTAAGTGATGAACTCTTCCTGGGGGAGAAGAGATCTTCTCTAACATTGCAGCAGTAGGACCTGAAGGAGAAACTAGCAAATTTTTAGAAGAGAAACAAAATTTTAACAAACTTAATTCTGTATGTGGGTTGGAGTGATGAATTAGAAGCTGTAGGCACCAAGCAGCCTTCCTCCACCTATCATAGACCTTCACCAAGTATGCCAAATAACTAAGGTTGGAATCAAAACGGAAGAGATAACAACCAGCTATAAGAGGCTTTTATTTGTGCAAGGCAGCAGCTACTGAAGGGTGGGGCAGGTCAGGGGTGTGGAGAGGAATCCCTCAGAGTCTCTCGGGTGTCCTGTTGGTCTGAATCCCATTGTAGGCCCTAGCGGTTACTCAAAGGATCAGAAGAGGCATCTCTCACTAACATAAGAAAAGATAATGGTAGTATCTTTATCACTGTACCATGCTTGATCTCTCAAGGTTGTAGCTCTTTGTTTTACAACCATATCTCAGCCATAGCTATAGGAATGTGTGCTCTGTGCTAGGAAGCCTATGCTCATAGGCTGTAATAGGGATCCTAATGCATTTCCTGGGTACTCTAAAAGAATCTAAAGAAAAAAGTTGACGTATGTATATGTGTAACAGATTCACTTTACTGTAACCTGAAACTAACACAACATTGTAAGTCAACTATACTCCAAAAAAATTTTTTTTAAAGTTTCTGAACACTCCAGATTTAAAACCATATAATCTCGAACACTCCTTTAGGAGAACTTCATTACATGTGGGCTGTTATTATGGCAGCTGAGCTAGCAAGACAGAGTCTGAAGGAGCAACTTGCCATCTATGCTATGCTAAGTCACTTCAGACATGTCCGACTCTGTGTGACCCCAGAGATGGCAGCCCACCAGGCTCCCCCGTCCCTGAGATTCTCCAGGCAAGAACACTGGAGTGGGTTGCCATTTCCTTCTCCAATGCATGCAAGTGAAAACTGTAAGTGAAGTCGCTCAGTCGTGTCCGACTCTTAGCGACCCCATGGACTGCAGCCTACCAGGCTCCTCCGCCCATGGGATTTTCCAGGCAAGAGTACTGGAGTGGGATGCCATTGATTGATCTTGGGTAAGGAGTAGCTAAAGAAAAGAAAAACATCTATAAATCTGCCTGTCATGAAGATAGTTTGCTAAAAAAAAAAGCATAGGAGGAGACTTTATGTTCATTTCATTCTTTAACAGAGAAAATTCAAAATGCTGTTTTAAATTAATATTCTTCATGTGAACTTGCTAAGAATTAGATCAAAGTATATAGTTTGCTTCCTGAATGGCTTTGGTAATATGTAACTGAACAGATGGACTTCCTCTCAGTGATGCTGGTGAGGCTCTTGGGCCATAGTATGTACTGAATGGTTGACCATGGACCACCATCTGCCAGGTGAAGAAACACAGACCACTGAGGCACTTAATGAAGGCAAAGGGGATACAGAAAGGTTAGCAGAAGATGATAGTTGAGAATACTAGCTATGACCACATGACCAGTTATAGAAACAGGGACTGTAATTGTCATGAGAATTTCTTCCTTATTTTGTTATGAATATATTTGTGAACATCTGTACATATATTAAGTCAATAGCCTTGTTTTCTTTCCTCTCTTATTTCCTTATTATGTAACATAAGATGTATTGACTTTACATCAGTATTTAAATATTAATTTTATATCATAGTGTTAATATTTAAGTTATAAGTTATCAGGAGAAGGGTAAATATCATGTAATGATATTGCCTTTTTTACTGGATAAAGGATAATGCACTTTTAAAGATATATATTTATTTATTTGGCTGCATCACATCTTAGTTGCACGCAAGATCTTTTGTTGCAGCACACAGACTTAGCTGCCTGCAGCATGTGGAATCCTAGCCTTGGACCAGGGCTTGACCAGGAAACCAATGCAGGGCTTCCTCTGCATTGGAAGGTGGGCTCCCAACCACTGAACCACCACAGAAGTCCAGGATAATGCACTTTCGGTTGGACACAGGAGAGTCGTATCATGTGAGATAGAATTATAACTGTGTGTATGTTCTCAGTCGTTCAGTGGTGTCTGACTCTTTGTGACTCCTGTAGCCCATCAGACTCCTCTGTCCATGAAATTTTCCAGGCAAGAATACTGCAGTGGGTTGCCATTTCCTACTCCAGGGGATCTTCCTGACCCAGGGATCAAACCTGCATCCCTTGTATCTCCTGCATTGGCAGGCAGATTCTTCACCACTGTGCCACCTGGAAGAATTATGACTTTATTAGGAAATCAAGGAACTGTGTATGGGCATCAACTTGACAAAGGGTCGACTTTTGATCGCCTATTTTATGTGACAACTTGACTGGTTTACAGGATGCCCTGATAGCTAGGGAAATCATTTCTGGCTTTATCTGTGAGGGCAACTTCAAAACAGACTAGGGTTTGAATCAGTAGACTAAGTGAAGAAGATTGCCTTCATTAATGTGGATGGGCATCAACCAATCCATTGAGGGCTGGAACAGAACAAAAAGGTGGAAGAAAGGTGAATTTGCTCTCTGCTTGAGATGAGATACCCATTTTCTCCTGAGCTTAGATATCAGTGCTCTTCATTCTTAAATTTTTGGACTTGGACTTGGACTTAAAATCTGGTCCCTATCAGACCAGTAATCCATCAAATTCAAGGGTCTACAGGTACTAGGACAAAACCTGCCTACTTGGGGAGACTTGCCCTGGTGATGAAACTCGGTGTTCGATACTGCTGCCAACTGTCTTGACTGTCTTTTCATTTATTCAGGATCTACCTGATGTCTGTTATGTGCTGGACATTTCTCTAGGATAGGCATTCATCAGTGAAAAGGTCTAGGGGGCCCTTGACCTCATGGAGACTATATCCTAGCTTGAGAGAGAAATATAGCAAACAAATCAACAAATAAATAATATATAAGATGGTGATACATGCTGCAGAGAAAAATAGGACAGAGGGGATTGAGAGGTACTGAAGGAAGATTTAAAGAACTTAAAGAAAAAGACTAACACTACAGAAATAAAGAAATAAGCCAATAGAAATACAGGAGTAAGTTATAAACATGCATTTCACAGAAAGGGAAAGCTGAGTGCCTAATAAACATACAAAACTTATCACTAGTCATCAGGAAAAGAAAAATTAGAACAATGAGACATCATTTCCTAAAGTTTCATTGGCTCAAATTATAGTCTGAAAATAACCATTTTTGGCAAGGCTGTACAGTAACAGACATTCTCACCCACTTTTGATAAGCAGTGTAAAAATTGGCTCAGTCTCTTCAGAAAACAGCTGGTATATTTGATGGAAATTGAATAGATGTATACCAAACAAATCCACTCCCAGTACCAATTTCTGTATCAGTTGGATAAGCTAGATGATGCTTCAAGTGACAGACCCAAGGAGGCTTAGTACATGGCTCATGATATATGGTCATTGTGGATTGACAGGAAACCAGACTCTGTGTCATTTCGACCCATTCTCAGGATTCATGCTGATGGAGAAGCTGCTATGTGGGACCCTTCCAGCACTACACAATAGTAAAGAGAACATTGGCTATATTGCTTCTCAAAGCTTCAGCTCAGAAATGTCATGCATCATTTTAGTTCACATCTCATTAGTCCAACGTGGCCATGCCTAAATTAAGTGGGCAGTGAAGTGTAATCCTGACATGAGCCTTAATAGGAAACAGCCTCGGAATAGATGTGACTAGTCTTAATGATGCATATGGCTCATGAAACTCTTGGCAGATGCATGGCGGGAGCCACATACAAGAATTTAAAGCAGCACTCTTTATAAAGCATGAAGCATCCATTAGCAGTAAAATGGATAAACAAATTGTATCATATTCACAAATGAAGTACTAAACAGCAATGAACAAAATGAACTACTGCTACATACGTTATTATGGTTAAATCTCAAAAATGTTGAGTGAAAAGGAAAGGCATAGAAACATACTGTGTGATTCATTTGTACAAAGTGCAAAATCAGAAAAAATAAACAACATATTGTGTTGGGATACGTACATATGTGGTAAAACTATTGGAAAAGCAAGAGAATGAGTAGTTAGAAACATGGGATTTTGTTTACTACTGGGCAAGCAAACCTTGGTAGAGGAAGGGGGACCTCAGAGAGGAGCACACACACACAGGGCTTCATAGATACTAGTTACAGGACTTCCCTGGTGGTCCAGTGGTTGAGAATCCACCTGCAATGCAGGGGCAAGGGTTTGATCCCAGGTCTGAAAAGATTCCACAGGCCTCAGGGAAACTAAGTCTGTGTGCCACAACTACTGAGCCTGCGCTCTGGAGCCCATGAGCCACAACAAGAGAAGCCACTGCAATGAAAAGCCCACACCACAGCTGGAGAGTAGCCGCCTGCTCAAGGTAACTAGAGAGAGCCTGCACGCAGCAACCAAGACCAGTGCAGCCAATAATGAATAAATAAATAAAATAGATATACTGGTTAGATTCTCAGAGAAGGCAATGGCACCCCACTCCAGTACTCTTGCCTGGAAAATCCCATGGATGGAGGAGCCTGGTGGGCTGCAGTCAATGGGGTCAAGAAGAGTTGGACACGATTGCGCGACTTCACTTTCACTTTTCACTTTCATGCATTGGAGAAGGAAATGGTAACCCACTCCAGTGTTCTTGCCTGGAGAATCCCAGGGACGGGGGAGCCTGGTGGGCTGCCGTCTATGGGGTCGCACAGAGTCGGACACGACTGAAGCGACTTAGCAGCAGCAGCAGCAGCAGTTAGATTCTACTTTAGTTAGCTGGTGGTATATAAATTTTATTTTACTTTTATTCTTAAAAAATATACATATATATCAATCTTCTCGGGTTACTCTAACAAAATTGCCATAGACTGGGTGGATTAAACAATAGAAATTTATTGCTCACAGTTGTGGGGGTTGGAGGCTGAGAGGAGGGTGCCAGCCAATTTAGTTTCTCCTCAGAACCGTCTTCCCGGTTTGAATATAGTTGTCTATTGTTATTCCCTCATATGGCAGAGAGAAAGATCATCTCTTTCATGTTTCTCCTTACAAAGGCACTAATTCCTTCATGAAGACTTCATCCTCGTGATCTAATTATATTCTAGAGGCTCCACCTCCAAATCAACTGTATATATCTTGCTGTATGATATATCACAATAAAAGAAAGGTCTTTTTTAAAGCTTTCTTTTAAAAAATGTTTATTTACTTGTCTGCACCAGGTCTTAGTTGTGGCATCAGGATCTTAGTTCTCTGACTAATGAATTGAACCAGGCTCCCTGCACCAAGTGTGCAGATTCTCAACAACTGGACCACCCGGGTGACCCCAAGAAAGGTCTTTTAAGTGATCTTTACTGAATAAGTAACTTGATTGTCTGCCTTTAAGGGAAGCCTCTTGGATTCTCACTCAGCTAAGCTCACATACCCAATGGCAATACCAGGCAATGGATCACTAAATGGTGACCATGAGAGAAGAGGGATTGGGTGCTACTGTGAAGACAGCTTATATTACTGGACGGCCCATGTCCACAGAGAAGAAGATTTCAAGATCCTGGAAAGACTTTTCTCTGACCTATATTGTGGTTCATTGTGGCTTAATGGATATTCCATATTAGAAAGTGTCTGAGAAGGTAACTTGGAGGACATTTGACATCTGCCCTCAGATGTAGGTGATGAGAAAGAGAGGGCTTCCCACATGGCACACAGCATGCTCCCCCACCTCCCAGCTGTTGGTGAACCATTCCACATAATTAGCAGAGATGAAAAAGACAGCAAAGCAGAGCACGAGCTGTGCAGATATCAGAACTCGACAGTGTCTCAGTGGGTCTTTGAAGAGCTGGAACATGAAGGGTTTTGCCAAAAACATGCCCTCTTAGTGCATCTTTGGCTGATGTCACCCAACATCCTGAGGGACCTGAGCCAATGTAAGACGTGTCTTGGTTAACATGAAAAAATCAGTGTGGTCCAACAGAAAGTAGAATTTGTTAAAAGACAAACAAACAAGGAATGGCTGAGTCTCTGTTCTCTGTTCTACTGAGAAGAATGTAGAATTATACATGTTTTGTCATTTCAGACACACAGAGCTGAGGGCAAATATGTAACCCTCACTGATTGTGCAGTCTGCAGAGGCAGATGGAGCTGGGCATTATGATAATTATCTGGGTAATCTATTGAGTAAGAAAACATCTTCAAAAAGTCAATATCCTCTAGAAATGTCATCTCTTTATATTTCATCTTGGTAATCACATAAATTGTAAGGCGGTGGAGCCTAATGAAAAATAGACTTTAAAGTTCCAAGCCTGACACCTACTAGCTGGTGATACTGCCCCAGGATGCTTTCAATTGCAAAAGAATGTAAAACAATAATAAGAGTGACTTAAACCATTGCATCTCAAACGTTAGTGTGTGTACGACTCACCTGCAAACTTGTTAAGATGCAGGTTCTGACTCAGTAGGTCTAGTGGGAGGTGCCCAAGATTCTGTATTCCTGACAAGATCCCAGATGAAGCTGTCCCAGGGGATACTGATGCTGCTGGTACCCAGACTGATGTAGGAGACTGATGGGCCTCAGCTTAGATATTTGCCACTGGCCTCCTATATTTCCTGTGACATGAAGAAGTGGGCTTCAGGCTGGATACTTACAACAGTTAGCATTTTTTGAGACAAGAGATAGATGGGCTCCAATTAAGGCATTTACAATCAGCCTCCTGTTTGCCCTCTGAAATGGAAGTAACAACAGAAACAGGGTAAATAGTCAGTGTTTGTCTCTTGTAAACACCTTAAGGTAATAGTCGTGGCAAGGACAAAGAGAGGTAAAACCTTGTTGGAGTAAAGGATGAAGGGATCTCTGCTCCCCCCTCTTTTGGGAAAGAGAGGCTACAAATGCACAGAAAGGCTCCTTGCAGGTCAAAGGCCAGGCCAAAATGAGTATTGCTTCCAGAAGCCTTCACTTCGAAATCCATCTTGACTGAGGGGTACAAGCGCACCCAAGGGAGGGTTCCACGGTAGGTCAGGTGAAGAAAAAGAAACCAGATAATTGGCCTGGAGGAAGACAAAGACACAGAAGAATTGACCTCTATAAATGACGTTACCGCCTCTTTACAGCGCCCTCCTCACTAGGGGTGACACTCACACTCTTTCAGGGGTATGCATCTCTGCCTTGTTTCTATCTCAACGAAACACCATTTCTCGTGTGCTGTCCCACTTGTTGAGTTATGCCTCTAATAATAAACTTTGTACTGAAATTTAGAGTATTTGCCTCCACAATAAATTCATTTTTCACTGGGGGCAAAGATCCAGAGAAAAATAGCTTCTAGCCTCTAACCCTTGCTGGTCTGGTGGCCAGGATTTCTGGTTATCATCCAGGCTACCCAGGTTCAAATCCTGGACAGAGAATTAAGATCTCACTTCACACCACTGCTCCCTGCTGCCTTGAAAAAACAAGGGCTGAAATATTAATTATATTTATTAAATCCATAGCAAGAAGTACAGAGACAGGCAGTTCCTGGTTTCTGTAATTCAATAGCTCTAAGATGTCACAAGACTCAAGTTCTTCTCATATTTTTGCTTTGCCATTCTTAGCATGGCAGAGACAACTTTTAAAAATATATGTTTATTTATGTTATTTATTTGACCAAGCTGGGTCTTCATTGCGGCATGAGGATTTTTTTTTTTTTTTTTAGTTGCCACATGTGGGATCTAATTTCCTGATCAGTAATGGAATCTGGTCTCCCTGCATTGGCTGTGTGGAGTCTCAGCCACTGGACTACCAGGGAATTCCTGTAGAGACAACTGTTGACTACAAAACCTCTTTGGTAATTTCTGTACCAACATCTCAAACTTCAGTTTCCTGAGGCAGTTTCTCCTTGGTCTTCAGCCAACTTCCCTTCCTATCCTACAAGCCAGAACTACATCATCAGAACTTTCAGCATCATATTAATGGCAAGAGGAATGGAGTTACCTCTTGTTCAGTTCAGTTCAGTTCAGTCACTCAGTCGTGTCCGGCTCTTTGTGACTCCATGAATCACAGCACACCAGGCCTCCCTGTCCATCACCAACTCCTGGAGTTCACTCAAACTCACATCCATCAAGTCGGTGTTGCCATCCAGTCATCTCATCCTCTGTTGTCCCCTTCTCCTCCTGATCCCAATCCCTCCCAGCATCAGGGTCTTTTCCAATGAGTCAACACTTCACATGAGGTGGCCAAAGTATTGGAGTTTCAGCCTCAGCATCAGTCCTTCCAATGAACACCCAGAACTGATCTCCTTTAGGATGGACTGGTTGGGACTCTCAAGAATCTTCTCCAATGCCACAGTTCAAAAGCATCAATTCTTCAGCACTCAAGCTTTCTTCACAGTCCAACTCTCACATCCACACATGACCACTGGAAAAACCATAACCTTGACTAGATGGACCTTTTTTGGCAAAGTAATGTCTCTGCTTTTTAATATGCTCTCTAGATTTGTCATAACTTTCCTTCCAAGGAGTAAGCATCTTTTAATTTCATGGCTGCAATCACCATCTACAGTGATTTTGGAGCCCAAAAGAGTTGGGCTAATCAATAGAGTCCCCACTTTTTGCTGTCATCCTGGGAGACAAGTGGTGGCACTCAGATCCTTGAACAAAATCTGTTACCAAATAAGAAGGGAGAGGACTAGCTGTTGGGTGGATAACCTCTGTCTTCTGCAGGCCTTTACCAAGTTGTGTTAGCAGGTGACACAGCTGACTGAGACAGAACCCAAACCTCACAGGATGTATTTATTGCTAAGCCCAGGAACTTTCATTTTTTAATTGGGAGGAGTTTGGGGTTGGCCTGGGCAGCTGGGAGAAGAAAATCGAACAAAGGTACAGGAGATAAAATGATACCTGATCCATCTGAACATTTGCAGTGGCTGGAGGCCTTATGGAGTAGGAGCTGAGCAGAGACTGAGGTGCCTGAACAACAGATGCTTATGATCCTAGGGCCTAGGTGACCAAATGCTCCCCAGAGTTGAAGAAGAGGTAATTTTCCTTAACATTGCATGGCTTCTGGCATTCTGGACTCAGTAGCTTTGGGAGCTTCTGAAAACAATGGATTTGGCCTGGCCATTGGCCTTCCTGTTATGGTAAAAGCAGCAGTGTTACCTCAGTGGGCAGAAGCAGTTCCCAAATGCCTGGAGGAAATTGATAGTAAGTGTACATCAGAGCCCAAGGAAAAGAACCATGAGGATACTTCACAAAAGACTCTTTGGTTATAGGCACCTGTCAGATCTTGCTAAATATCCCTGCAAAGAACTGAGCAACACTCTGGGAGAAAATTTTTAATAGACAAGCTGGTAGAGGATTCTGCTATAATAATCCAAATATAAAAAGGAAGTGTGACCTATTTTTGGTCACAGGCTGATAGGCACCAAATGTAACACATCATAAAACAGATATTCAATAAACTGTAGTAATAATAATACTTAACATTATCAAGCCCTTACTAGGGGGTCAGAAGTTTTCCAATAATTTCACATATATTAATTCATTTAATTCTCTTCTCTCTCAGTCCAGTGAGGTAAGTATTATTACTAGCTCTAGTCTCAATTATGGGAAAGGTTTATTCACTTGTTTAAGATCACACAATGAGGAAAGGTTGAGTTAGGATTTCAACTCGTGCTGTCTCAGACCACAGGTCCTGAAATAGCTAATATTTATCTCCATCCTACTGTGTCAGGAACTGTACATATTTTATCTCATTTAATCATTCCAATGACCTTACTCCTATCCCTTTTTGCAAATGAAAAAGCTAAAGCATAGAAATTTCCAAGTAGTGAAGCCAGTATTCATATCCAAGCTGTCTAACTCAGCCACTATGTTCTATCTCTTCCTTATTATAGTAGTTGCTGGCATTTATATTATTCCCAGTATTATTATTATTATATATATATTTTTTACCAAGTTTGACTTTCCCCAGCCAAGAACCAAAGAATAATAGCCTCTCTAAAGCTACTATAAAAGAAATGCTTCTATTCACAGATTTTGTTTAGGTTAACTAAAATAAAAGCTTCCAATGTGCCCGAGGCATCATCATTTCAATACCTGGGGTGAATGGGAATTAACCATCCAAAGGAAGTCCATACCAGGTATATGCAAAACCTGGTAAAATGCTGAGATCTGGGCCTTCAACCTTTCCTCACACCTCCTGAATCTAATCTCTCCTTATCCCTCCAGTGGGGGTTAGCAGAAGTACTGTTTCTATCGTATCACTACCTTCATTTCCAGCCTTTGCTTCTTGTTCTAACACTAGGACTCCTAAAGCTTTTATTTTCTGTTACAGGCCCATTTTTGCTTTCTCTTACTTCAAAGATCATTCACTCATTCAACAATTCATTCAACAAAAATGAACTGAATGCCTGTCATGTGGCAGAGATTCTTCTAAACAATGGTTACACAAGACAGGACAAGAAAGGCCCCTTCCCTCATCAGGCTTACATTCTGGTTAACATTTAGCCAATTAATAAATCATGTAAATAGGGATAGTGATAAATGTTATGGATAAAACTAAGCAGAGGAAGAGACAAAGGAGTGACTGGCTCTGTTAGATAAGGAATCCATTGATGAGGAAATCATATTTGAGCAAAGAACCAAATGAGGAGATGCCCTTTGTGTAGAAACTCACCCAGTTATCCTCACCCAGCAGTCCATTGTCTCACCAGGCTGCTCAGTTTATGGACTACTTGAGTGATCCCCAAACAGACAAAAATGTCAGAATTAGATGAATATCATCTCAAAAGTGTGTGGATTGTTCATCTGTTCTTGACCATTGGGACAATAATCTGAAATTATTGAGCAGTTATTGGGTTGGCCAGAAAGTTCATTTGGGTTTTCCATAAGATGGTACAGAAAAACCAAAACGAACTCTTTGGCCAATTTAGTACATATTTTTAAAATTGAACAAATGAATAATATTGGCATCTTCCCCTAAGCATATGGCAGATCTGATCAGCAGCAACAAAACTGGCTTACCTTAGGGAGGAACACCTCCCACAACACACAGCATCACAAGTTCAATCACTGTATACTAGGCATGGGATATTAACAAAGACACATCAAAGGGAAAATATTGGCTTTGGGGTTTTGTTAAAATCCTGCCTTAGCCCTCCTTTGCTGTGTTGGCTAATAGATGTTGCAAAATTCTACTTTCTATCTGAGTCCTCTCTGTTGTCACCTTTCATGCTTTTATTCCCAGAATACTACTGCCCACTTTAAAGCCTTTTTCCCCCTTTCTTTTTTTTTTTTTTTTTCTCACAGGCAGAACTGTTGCTGATTTTATTTCTCTTTAAACCAGACTAAGCACATCCTTCAGCTCTTCTCTTTCAACAGCCATGTATCAGAAAGAAGTTTATAGCATACAACCTGCCACCTGCTACTCAGCGCATGTTCCAGGTACCTTTCTTTTTAGTTCTGGAAATAAGGATGGCTCCTCACAAAGATTATTTCTGGTGACTTAGGTATAAAGATGCAAACTAAAGTCTGAGGCGCACGCTTAAGGAATTTCCTCTTCAGATGTCCTTTGATACAAAAGGGTAAGAATTAAGAATCAGTAGTGACTCCCGGTTATTCAGACTACCTTAATCACAGAGACCTTGAAGGGTGCAGAATATGTCAAAAACAAAATCAGCCATTTTGGTCAAGGTTTTTTTGTTTTTTTTTTTTGAGCTAAAGGCACTTGAAAAATGACAGGTTCAAGAAGGGCACTTTGACTTTCTCTTTTCTTCCTAAAAGCAGGAGATGAAACTCCCCTGTGAAGCTGCCTTCCTAATACCTTGGAAAAGACCCTGATGCTAGGAAGGATTGAAGGCAGAAGGAGAAGGGGGCAACAGAAGAAGAGATGGTTGGATGGCATCATTGACTCAATGGACATGAATTTGAGCAAACTCTGGAGGATAGTGAATGACACGAAAGCCTGGCATGCTGCAGTCCATGGGGTCACAAAATGTTGGACACAACTGAGTGACTGAACAAAAACAAAGAAATACTGATCAAAAAATGTCAGAAAGATTCATTTTGGACATCTGAGTTTGTACTGTATGGGAGGTTATTCTTCCCTAGGTGTGTTTAGGTACAAAAGGCAAAAAGAATTGGAAAGCCTTTAGAAATCCAATCCAGGATTAGAAAGGCAATCCAGGCTAATTTAATGATCAAAGCCTGTGTAAGCCCATAATATACACTTAAAAACACTGGTGACATTGAGTATGTGTTGGCTCATGGCCTAATACTTCCATAGGTACTACTGAGAAATTCTCATAAAAGGAGACAAGCACAAAGATTTTCATTACGTCATTGCTATGGTAGCAAGGACTGAAGGCAACTTAAGTATCCATCAGTAGGGAAATGTGCTAAAAATTCAAGTGAGTATACAATGCAATGTTATCCTTGAATAAGTAATGAAAGTAACATTAAATGAAAAAAGAATTAGAATGTATATATACAACACCACTTACATTAAAAATTTAAAGCACATATCTGTGGCAGCCATGGAGGTGTCACTGGGGTCTCTGTTCAAGAAAGAACCACCATTCAGTTGCTAAGAGTGCAGTTAGCAGACAGTATCCAAGTATTAGAGCTGGATACCCCTCAGATTTCAAACTCAGAGTATATTCTTCTAGGGGAGCCCCTAGTCAAAGTCTGAGTATGATAGGAAGATCTGGGACCTGGCCATTTCTGCCCATTGTGGGGCTCCACTTACAAATGAGAACTGCTCGCTCAGAACTTCCCATTAGGGTTGGCTGAGTTGTTCATCACTATTTGAGGCCCTCTCTTCCCTCATCCTGCTGCCTTCTTTTCTTCCATTGGTGTCAGTGGTGGGAAAAGACTCCATGTATGTGTGACTCAGATGGTAAAGTATCTGTCTGCATTGCAGGAGACCCCAGTTCAATCCCTGGGTTGGGAAGATCCCCTGGAGAAGGGAATGGCCACCCACTCCAGTATTTTTGCCTAGAGACTCCGTAGACAGAGGAACCATGGGATCACAAAGCATCAGACATGACTGAGTGACTAACACTTTCACTTTTGTATTATAATATATGATAGAGTTTATGAAAAGCCACAAGAGAAAGAATCACAGTGTAAGTTTCTGGAATAAAGCTATGGCATCTGAAGCCATATAAAGTTATAAACCTTTTGAAAAATAGCTCTTCACATACTACTAAACCCTGATAAAGATGGAACACTTAACTATGGGACATCAAGTGACTGTAAACCCAGAATTGCACATCAAGAGCTGGGTTCTACTGAAGCCACTATAGCCAGATGGGTCCAGGAGAATATATTGTGAAATGGAAAGACATATCTAGAATCCAGCCCAAGTGGAGCTAGACAATATGAGTAACTACATGAGCAGTAGCCCATAAATTTGTACCCATCATGGTTGTATCAGCTCCCTACCACAGTTCAGACATATGGCTATATGGGGAAGATCCTCCCATATAGCCAGTTAGAGAAACAGGAGAAGTCTCAAATTTGGTTTATGGTTGCATAGGCTTCCTGTGTGGCTGCAAACCAAAAATGGAAAAGAAAGTGCATCACATGCATATTAAAGGGTATCCTTAAAATATGGTGGTGAAAACCTTATAAACTAGTAAGTTTTAGACGATGCTCAGCTCATCCATCCACTTTGGGCACAAAGAAGTGGCCCAAGGTGAGAATATATATGGGTAAATGGGCAAGGGTTAATGGCTTGGCTGGCTGGTTAGGAGTCTTGACGTGTAAAGACTGGAAGATCAGAGATGTGGAGGTCTGGGGTAGACTTATGGCTGGTCTAGGTAGAGGTTTCTAGAGTGGATGGACATATGAAAACAGATATAGTAGGTGAAAATCTTTGTATCATGTACAAACACACACTAGAGATCATTCACCTTGGAAGAGGCACTAAACAACCAAGGAGAGAAAATGACTTATTCCTTTAAATATTTATCTTAAAATTCTTACATCTAAAGTGTGTGAAGTTGTAGCCTTGGTTGCATTATTTTGTGTTTCTTTGATTATTAATGAGATTAAGTCTATTTTCAATGTTTATTGGGCATTTTTGTATACTATTCTGTGAAATGTGTCATATTATCCTTTGACCATTTTAATTGTGGGTCAAAATTTAAATAAACTTTTTATAGAGGGAAATTTGACTTTGAATTCTTTCTTATATCCTAAAATAACAGTTACATTTATAGAAATTTATTTCAAGAAACTAAATTATTAAACCTCATGTCAAGAATCTTCATCATAGCATGGGTTATAATTACAGAGAAAAAAAGTACATAAATGTCCACGATATTGGTTAATTAATTTATGATAATTATTCACAAATTTATAATTAGTTTATTATATATAGCTATGCATCATATAGTAAGGTACCATGATGGGAGATAACAGTCATAATATATAGATATATGATTAAAAATAAAATGTATATGATTTGCTCTTTGTAAAAGTAAATCATGAATGTGTATATATACATGCATTTTCAAAAGCATGGAAGAAAATTAAAAACCATGTGATAATGGCTATTCATAAAGTCAAATTATAGATGACTTTTCATTTCCTATCTATTGATCAATATCTTTTAAAAATTTATATTAAGAAAATACAAATTAAGTAAATTTGTAAAAAGACAAAATAGTAAAAGTCATGTTAAACTATTGATCAAGCTGAACCTTTTGTTAACCAAACAAAATCTGGCTATTTTAATTTTCCTTCTTAGTGTAATAATCTAAGGCCTTTGTATTGCAATTTGCATTGAAATTTTGCCTAAAGTTCATTGGCATCATGATGCTATAATCTACAAACATGGTAATCTAACAATTAGTAGAAATTATATACTTCAAAAAAATGAATGGTGCTAAGTTCTCTTGCAGCTGCTTCAATTATATCCTAGGAGAAATAAACAACAGTGAGCTTAACCCTTTCTGAGATGCTTTTGAAAACATATCATTGTTGATTATGAATGTTACAAATTGGTCCAGGTAGTTGTGAAAACAACTCACATTTTTTTGTTGATAACAATTTCCTCAAGATCTTATTCCTCCTGGAGAATCCTTAAATATGTTTTGAAATGGACTAATTTATAAGCATGCTTTGCAAAGGGGGAATTTTCCATTGTTATGAAGAGAAAGTGTTAGTTGCTCAGTCATGTCTGACTCTTTGAGACCCCCTGAACTGTACCCTGTCAGGCTCCGCTGTCCATGGAATTCTCCAGGCAACAATACTGGAGTAGGTTGCCATTCCCTTCTCCAGGGGATCTTCCCGACCCAAGGATTGAACCCAGGTCTCCTGCATGGCAGGCAGATTCTTTATCATCTGAGCCACCCGGGAAGGATTCATTGGTATGCTCTCCTTAAAATCTTTTATCATGACTGAGATATAGCTGGCTACTTAGTTCAGGATGAATGAATGTCACCAATAGATTTAATTTGTTAACAGAAAAAAAACTCACAACTTTTCATTAAGTAATGTATGACTCTTTATTCAGAAAACAGATAATTCTGTTTCTTTCCTACGTGTTGCTTCCCCTCAGGGAAAGTCTTACAAAAACTGTAGTTAACTCTATCTAAAGATGCAGTGAATTGTTCCATGAATGCATATCAGAGAGTTATTTATTGTTCTTTGGAGACATAAATTAAATTCTGAGTTAATACATGTAAATCAGCTAAAAACAATTTCTGGTCCACGGTGTGTGTTCAAAATAAAGAATATGTCGGTTTCTTTTACAGAGGAGTGGCACTAGTGATGAAGAACACTTCCACCAATACAGGAAATGTAAGACATGCAGCTTCCATCCCTGGGTCAGGAAGATCCCCTAGAAAAAGAAATGGCAGCCCACTCCAGTGTTCTTGCTGAGAAAATTCCATGGACAGAGGAGCCTGGAGGGCTACAGTCCATGTTGTTGCAAAGAGTTGGACATGACTGAACACCTGAGCACATGGCCATGGGAAAAGAAGAGATGATTTGGCCTGAGACTGAGAGTCTTTTTTGTTATCTGAACCACAGTCACAAATTTAAGTTTCTAAACATTGAAAGTACAGACACAAGCTATATTCTTTTTTATGTATTATTTGGCAAGTGCCTCATATTCATCTTTTCGAATTTCCTCTCTAACTTTGAAACAGAAGTTTGGCAGCCTCTGGCTATGTATTGGGTTGGCCAAAAACTTCTTTTGGGTTTTCCCATAACATCTTATGAAAAAACCCAAAGAAACTTTTTGACCAACCCAATATGTGGCAGAAGGAGAGTCATTTAGAAAGGATGGTCTTGGTCCTAGTGTGTGTTTGAGACACATTCACCAGCGTTTTATATTTTGGGGGATGGATCAGATGCCAGAACCTCACATAATTCTGTCCAGGCCTTCTTTTTCCTTATTAAAGACATGTATGTGTCATATATTTATCATATATTCAGTATTGGGAATTCGTGCCTGCCTGATTGGGAGTTAGAAGGACAATGGTTCCTAGGGGGAAAAAAAAGCTAAAATCCCTGGTGCTGAGGTCTTCAGATACCTAATTATCAGAGTGTGGGAACTCTCAGATGCCTCTAGAGGTACAGACAGATGAAGCCTGGGGACTTTAACACAGCTTCTTCTAGAAAACATTGGAAGGGGGAAGGCAAGAACATTTTCTAAAGCACATGCCTTCGTCTTCCAAATGGAGAAGGAAGTACCACATGTCCCTGTAATCAGCTCGAACCAGAGGAGAGCCGGGTCCAGCTTTTTCTTTTGGAATTCATGCCACTCACAGATTAATAGGATTTGGGAAATGTGGGAAGAAGCTAAATGATTCCAGTGGTCCTGCCTGTTTCCCACTTTGGTACATGGGAAACTCAGTAGGGGCTGTAGTCTCCATTCTGAGCTCCAGTTTTGTCCCCTCACCTGGATGAGAGAGGGTCACTGAAATTGTCCCCCAGAGAGTCGGTCCTCGAGGAGTGAAGGTATAGTGCACCTCTACTCAGGATCTCAGACCTAAAAGTCTTCAGATATCTTGCTTCTTCTGGCTGCAAGTTTTGCTTCCTTTTCTCTCCAGCTTTCATGAAATGATCAAGGGAGAATATTTAAGTGACTCCTTAGAGAGGCAATAGCATCTGTTCTCACTTATTAATTCATACTTTTTATCCTGTTGTTGTTTAGTTGCTCAGTCATGTCCAACTCTTTGTGATCCCCTGGGCTGTAGCCTGCCAGGCTCCTCTGTCCATGGGATTTCCCAGGCAAGAATACTGGAGTGGATTGCCATTTCCTTCTGTTATAAAGTCAGAGGCTCACTGCTCACTGGTGCACAGGTGTGAATTGGCACACATCTCCAGTTCCTGCCCTCTAACTCAGATGACTTGAGTCCCTGAATCCTAAATGGCTGCTATCTCCACCTTTTGACCTGGCCATTCCTGCAGTGTCTCTGAGGCATATTCCAACCATTAGTCACTCCCTTTTATCCCATTCTCAGCAGAATATCCTAAAGCATGTTTCCACTTTTGAGGAAAAAGAGGTCAGGTAGTTGATTGCCGTGCCTGAGCATTGTCAGTTCTAGAGCATCAGTAGCCACCAGGATCAAGTACCCCAGCAGAGAAAAGATACACAATTGTCCTGGTCCCCACATCCATGGCTAACTCTCTGTCCCCATGCAGAAAGGACTTCAAATTCATAAGCAGTTCAGAGTCTACTAAATTTTTTATTAAAATGGAAATTCCTAGATAATAACTTGGCAAGGACTTTTGGGGGTAGACTTTCTCAATTTAATGTCAAAGAACTTCTTGAAATCTTGCATTTGTCTCAAATTATATTCCAATTTTGCATGTAATTTTACCTCTAATTTGGGTCTTGGTGGGAATAGTACACTCAAGAATCATTGCTGCTTCCACTTTATCCCTTTTATATGAAAGCTTAGCATTTGACACTACTGGTGAAAAAACATATTGACATATTTAGAGCAATGATTTTTATGTCAATTATAGGTACAGTCCCACCTTAGTTTCAAAACTGAGAATGACAGCCCCCTTGACAATCATTGCCCATTCCCTGCATGGTCCTGAATTTAAAGAGATACAGTCCAAAGAAAACTCTTCACTTTCACAACTCACTCAAACTTTCAAAAGTTACACAGACATTCTTGTTAAAATCCTCTTATTAAAATCCTTATTTAAAAAATATATAAATTCTTATTAAAATGATCTGCTATTCTCTGGTACCCTGAAACTCCCAAGAAACTCAATTTCTTACCCAAGAGTCCTCTCTCTCATCCACATGTGTCTTTTCAGCATCTTGTCAATTTACATGTCATTCTGTGTCATACCATCCCCTCAAATGCCCCCCTCCCACCCATTACATTTCCTCCTCCCTGTGCAGCATCCTGGGATATTTTTTCCTACTGGGTCTGTTGCTTTTCTCACTTGACTCTGCATCTTCTAGTTTTGTCTTTTTATTGTCAGAGAGCTGGGAAGATTGGCAAGTTGCAAATCCTGATTGTTCGTCATTTATATTCCACCATGCACATATTATCTCTAAACTTTACAACACCTTCAGCATTCCTTTTGTCCTCCTTTCTCAGGTCATAGACTGGTTCAGAGGAACAACACGATGTAGCTTGCATTCAAGTCCATATCTGTCTGGATCACATTGCCTCCCAAACAGCAAGACAGTGGTGCTGCTAAAGGGGCACCATATCCTAGATTACATTGTCATTCTGTCAAAAATCTTATCTCTTGCACAACACAAATAGAAAAATCCCAAATCATACTCACAGTTTTATCCATAAATAACAAATGTTTGAACCTGCTAATCACGCAACTGTTTGATTAACTGAAAAGAGAGAATAGATTTTCTTCAAAAATTTTTGTTGGTGAGAAACAGTAAGAGAAACAGAGCAAGAAAGACTCAGGTTTCTGGCCCCTCCCAGGTTCAGCCTCTAGAGGATTTTTCACTCTGAGAAATGCTCACGCACCCTTTGAAAAACACCACATCATTCCATTGTCTATCCTTAGCACACCTACTATCTGGCATACAGTAGATATCCAGTTTTTTTGAAGAAAATGGGTGTTCGACTTTTCTTCAATACCATAATTTCAATATCATAGTTGCTGACTTATGATTGTTTTAATTTTTTCTAAGACTAGTCTGATTCATTTTTGTGTCTAATTTCACTGCAAAACCCAGGGCTTTCATTTTCTTGATTTTGGTGTTCCACCAATACTACATTCATTCATTGTGATTCAAGTTTTCAGTTCAATCACAGAAAACATGAAAAGAGAAAGAGAGAATTTCCTCAAGAATGAGTAGGAGAAATACTAAAGAAGATGTGAAAGTTTATATGTTTGAGAATGTGGAATTTCTCAAGAATTGAGAAACTGGGTCAATCCAGCATAAATAGAATCAATCTGAGCAGAAAGAAAAGTGTTGTTGAAGCAAAGAATTTTGTGGACAGACACCCACCCTTCCTACCCCAGGAGTGCTGTTGATGGAGCAACTTGGTTACTTCATAGAGTGGTTAGTGATAGGTGAATGGCCCAGTGGTAAGGTAGGAAAGAGGTGATATGTATAATATTTACATTGAATTAGAAATCTAGTCCAGAGCATTAACTGTGACACCATCACCCCAGCAAGCCTGCCATCCTAGGCTTGGACCCTGTAAAGAGCAGAGAGTCATAACCTTCAGAGAATGCCCACTCTATTGTCAAATGATTCTGTCAATAAAGCTTTCTTTACCCTGAACTAACGTCTTTCTTCCCATATATTTCCACCCATTTATTTTAGGTCTACTTAGAGCCATGTGGATAATACCCACTTCTTGTATACGGTCACTTAACGCCTCTTTGTAGAGAAATATATTATCTCAAGCACAAGTTGGTTATTGTTCATTTATGAACCATCTCTATTCAACTAATAAATATGTTGTTCTCAGTGCTACAGCAAGTTTAACTGAAACTATTAAAATAATGATACAATAGCAGTGATTACAACATTGGAATGGTTTCTAAAAGTTTAAGCTGCATTTCAGGGTGACAGAATTGTGTGGTAAAAGACAGGTTATGTTCCCCAAATCATTCTGGTAAAATAACTGTATCATAGTGTACTAATACTATTTTCAAAATGTTTGAATGTGATATGTTTTCTCATTTTTAATGGTTTTTAATAGTCTATTTTTAGGATTAAGGTGACCCATTCAAGGATTGGGTTAAGGATTAATATGACCCATTCAAACCTCCTTTGTCAACTAGGTGTGATCTTATTCAAATATGAAAACAGAACACTTTTCTAAAATTATGTTGCCACTGTTGTTTTGAATTACCCCAGCAAGAAATATGATAGCAATGAAAGCCAGCTTCTATTGATAGTTTTAGTGACATCTTTGCAGATTACCTAGTAATTTTGTTTTATTGCTAAAAAGGAAATAATTGAATTTAATTTTCATTTTTAAATTGTGAAATATATCACTCATTGAGAATAGTGATATTGTGATGCTTTTTATGTCTCAACTTGGCTAGGATGAGTTACAGTCCCAAGAACTCTATTTCTAGTCTCTTCCCAGTTAGGGTAGTTTATTGTGACATTCTCCCAGGACAGGTGGACAGCAGAATGGAGGCAATGACCATTCTGTGGGATACACACTCCTCTGGGATACGCACTCCTCCTCTCTATTATTCAATCAAACACTAATTGAGGCTTGGCTGTGAAAAGATTCTGTACACAAAAATCAGTCAGCTTTAAGTTAATCAACAGAAAGGATATCCTCCTTGGGACTGATCTAATCAGTTGGAATTCATCTGGAGCAAGTGTCCTCAGCTCAGGCACACAGGAAGTCTTGGAGGGGAAAGCAGGAACTTCAATAACATATATCAAGGCAAGCCAAGAAGAGGGTCCAGGCTCCCTATGCATTCTATTCTCAGGTTTAAAAGCTGGTAGAATTGAAGCTAATAGGAATCTTGAGAATGACAGCCTTTCACGTGTATGTCTCTTGAATCATATTACTCTGATCTGTTCTAATTCACATCAGGTCCTCAGCTGTCATCGTAAATCCCATGTCTTTCCCTTTTTTGTTTTAAAGTCTGGTGTAGGTATGGCATATGTTCTAGTAACTTCTTGAGAAAAGGTGTATTGGGATAACTCCTTTTAGATTTTGAATGTGTGAAAAAAATTTTTATCCTATTACTTGGTTGATAATTTGGTGAGAGATAGAATTTTAGCTTGGAAATAAGTTTTGTTTAGAATTCTTAAGGCAATGTTTAATTTCTTTCTTCAAGAGTTGCTGTTATGAAATACAAATTCATCTGACACTTGGTTACTTGTATGTGATTGTTTTAATTTTTTTTTGATCTCGTACAACTTTTTTTGGTCTCCGTGTTCTGAATGTTCACAACAATATTTGTGTCTTTTTATCCATTATAATGGATACCAGTTAAGCCTTTTTAATATGGAGATCCTACCCTAAAATTTCAGGACATTTTCTTGAATTCTTTTATTCAATTTACTCAACTCCATGTTTTTTCTAATATCTCTCTTTTGTATTCATTATTTAGGTGGTGGACCTTCTGATCTTGTCCTCCAAGTTTTTTCATTGTTCCCTTTTTGCATCTTTTCACTTTTTTAACTTTGGGGAAGATGTTAACACCTTTATCTTCTGTCCCAGGAGTAATTCCCTCAGACAGTAGAAAAGAGAATTTCAAGAAGAACATGTCCAGTTAAAACTATCTCATTGTCATGGCCAATAATCTGGCTACACAGTCAGCAAAATGAGATTGGAAAATTGGTTTATGAAGATTTGGTAGATGACAGTAGATGGACTTTACAAAATTGGCCCCAGGGCAGAAGTATGTTGTGCCTCATGTGCATCCTGAAAGCTAAAATCTTCCACTGTGGAGATAATCACCCCAACAGAGTTGTTCAACCTGTTTCCTCAGTGTTGTTGTTGTTATTGTTTTAATGGGCTTGTGATCTAATTGGCCAAGATAGCAAGAATTATGCTATCAATGGAGTCAGCAATAATTGCATGTAGAGTCTTGACTGCCCCAATTGTTGAGAAGTGGTTGAATTCAGAAAAAGTGAAAGTTGCTCAGTTGTGTCCAGTACTGCGATTCCATGGACTGTAGCCTGCCAGGCTCCTCTGTCCACGGAATTTCCCAGGCAAGAATACTGGAGTGGTAGCCATTTCCTTCTCCAGGGGATTTTCCCAACCCAGGGATCGAACCCAGGTCTCCTGCATAGCAGGCGAATTCTTTACCATCCGAACCACCAGGGAAGCCCTGAATTTAGAACCAGGATGGAGGAACCTGGTAGGCTGTAGTCCATGGAGTCACTAAGAGTCGGACACGACTGAGTGACTTCCCTTTCACTTTTCACTTTCATGCAGGAGGAAATGGCAACCCACTCCAGTGTTCTTGGCTGGAGAATCCCAGGGACGGGGGAACCTGGTGGGCTTCCGTCTATGGAGTAGCACAGAATCCGACACGACTGAAGCGACTTAGCAGCAGCAGCAGAACATGGAAGCAACCTAGATGTCCGTCGACAGATAAATGGCTAAAGAAGTTGTACATATACACCATGGAATATTACTCAGCCATAAAAAGGAACTCAATTGAGTCAGTTCTGATGAAGTGGATGAACAGAGAGCCTATTACGCAAAGTGAAATGAGTCAGAACAAGAAAGATAAATATTGTATTCTAGGACAACAGAGGACGAGATGGCTGGATGGCATCACCGACTTGATGAACATGAGTTTGAGTGAACTCTGGGAGTTGGTGATGGACAGGGAGGCCTGGCGTGCTGCAATTCATGGGGTCACAAAGAGTCGGACACGACTGAGCGACTGAACTGAACTGAACTGAATGCATATATACGGAATCTAGAAAAATAGTACTGAAGAATTTATTTACAGGGCAGCAGTGGAAAAACAGACATAGAGAATAGGCTTATGGACATGAGGAGAGGGGAGGAGAGGGTGAGATGTATGGAAAGAGTAACATAGAAACTTGTATTACTGTATGTAATATAGATAGCCAACAGGAATTTGCTGTGTGGCTCAGAAAACTCAAACAGGGGCTCTTTATCAATCTAGATGGGTGGGATGGGGAAGGAGATGGGAGGGAGGTTCAAAAGGGAGGGGATATATGTATACCTATGGTTGATTCATGTTGAGCTTTCATAGAAAACAACAAAATTCTGTAAAGCAATTATCTTTCAATTAATAAATAAATTTTTAAAAAGAAAATAGAGCTTATAGGATCTGCTAATTTATCAGATGTGAGGTGAGAAAGAGGGAATTGTCAAGGGTAACTTCAAGGGCTTTGCCCAAGCCAAACAGGAATAGCATTTACTTCAGGAAAAATCTGGAGTGAGCTCATGTTCTAATTTGGACAGTCAGATAATTCCTCCTAGGATTCGCAATCTGAAGCAAGTGACACAGAGAGGAAGAGAACGTCATGTTTATCACAATGGCAGTGACAGAGCCAAGCCAGACTGCTGCTACCCATGCTGTCCTTTCTAATACTAAATCCCTGGGGTTCCCCTGATCTGGCCACTCTCCATGCCTGGTTTTCCAGCTTCTTATTCATCTTGTCAGCCCATGGTAGTCTCCGCTTTGTAATGATGTCCATCTATGTAGGTTTAGTTGCAGTCACAGCCTGACTGATGGGTGAGCACGCTGTGAGACATTAGTTTACAGTCACCTGATGGGCCCAGGACAATTGCTATCCTGCTGCCATAGCAACCCAACTAACTGAAGCTAGTCGGGGTCTCTGTAACATGTAGTGTGACATGTATGTTTAACTTAAAATATGTTGTTTTATGGTCATACTGCACATTCTACTAATCCCTACCTGTCAGATCTCCCATCCTTACCAGGTCTCCCTGGGAACCACATTTACTGTAAGCAATGATCTTGACAGCACTTTTAAATTTGATCCAGTAATGAGTTTTATAGAAGCTGTTGGGTTTTTAGCTTTGTTTGTTTTAAATAATGACTCTCAGTATAAACAGATAGCTTTACACCACATTGCAATTTAGCAAAAATATTCTTGGTATGTGTGGGAGAAATAATCAATTTTTTCCCTTCAGTCTAAGTTTTTCCTTTTCATATCTTGTTTTATTATATATTCCTTTTAAAACCACCTCAATTTGTGTGTATGTGTGGAATTAGACACATGCTTGTGAGTGCTTGGAAGAAAAGTTATGACCAACCTAAATGGCATATTGAAAAGCAGAGACATTACTTTACCAACAAAGGTCCGTCTAGTCAAAGCTATGGTTTTTCCTGTGGTCATCTATGAATGTGAGAGTTGGACTGTGAAGAAAGCTGAGCTCAGAAGAATTGATGCTTTTGAACTGTGGTGTTGGAGAAGACTCTTGAGAGTCCCTTGGACTGCAAGGAGATCCAAACCAGTCCATTCTGAAGGAGATCAGCCCTGGGATTTCTTTGGAAGGAATGATGCTAAATCTGAAACTCCAGTACTTTGGCCACCTCATGTGAAGAGTTGACTCATTGTAAAAGACTCTGATGCTGGGAGGGATTGGGGGCAGGAGGAGAAGGGGACGACAGAGGATGAGACGGCTGGATGGCATCACCGACTCGATGGATGTTTGAGTGAACTCCGGGAGTTGGTGATGGACAGGGAGGCCTGGAGTGCGGCGATTCATGGGGTCTCAAAGAGTCGGACACAACTGAGCGACTGAGCTGAACTGAACTGTGAGTGCTAAGTAACTTTAGTAGTGTCCGACTCTTTGCAACCATATGGACCATAGACCACCAGGCTCCTCTGTCCACTGGATTCACCAGGCAAGAATACTGGAGTGGGTTGCCATGCCCTTCTCCAGAGGGTCTTCCTGACTCAGGGATTGAACCCATGTCTCCTGTGTCTCTTGCATTAGTAGGCAGGTTCTTTAACACTAGCACCACCTGGGAAGCCAGGTGATTAATATGATTAATATGGGTATTAATTATTCAATCTTTGTGGAAGATTATAATTAAGCTACATAAATATATGTAAGTCTTTCTCTTACAGCTATTCCATAGGTCATATCAAGCATAACAACCCTCATTGCTGGAAAGTTATTTCTGATATATAATTTAAGATAAACTTGCTTTAACTTACCATACTTCTCACTTGATTTACCATTAGTAGAAGTGTTGAACAATTGATCATCTTTCTTCTTGTCAAGCTTTATGCAACTAACAGCTTTTCATTTTATGGGTTTTTCACTTCATTAAGTTACTTTGTAATAAGTAGGATGTTCTGGGGCATCCTATTTACCCATGAGTCAGTACCTATCCAAGTGTTATTATCAGAGATAAACCAATTGCTAAATGAGTAACAGTCTGTTTTCTCAGGTAAACAAACACATTTGCATATTCTGAAAATGCCTCATTTTACCAAAAGGAATTATTATTCCCAGTTTGGACAATACTCTGTTTATAGTTGCAAACAACACTCCCACAGTGTCATTTTGCCTTGAAAATTTATGCTTTTCTTCAATGTCAAGGACACAGGTCAAAATTGGGTGGGGCTGGGACTAGGGAGATTGCACAGGGCATGACTCACAGGTATCAAAGTTTAGGGAAACTAAAATAACAAAATGCCAGCAATACTTTAGAGTAGAAGTGTTGGAGTAATTAAGGAAGAATCTTTAAGAACCAACAAAGACCCAAAATTATTCTTCATGGCACACCAATATCACACATGCTTTTAAGAACCTGATCCAACATGATGCCATAGGGAGGGAAGCAGAAGGAAAGGGCAAGAAAGAGGACTGTACATAGGATAATATTTGCAGACACCAATACAAGTCTCTCCTGGGAAAAGGGGAAGAGCATTTTCTGCAGGACCAGTGGCTGCTTCATGGAGGGCTCCGGGTGAGACTCAAATTGTTAAGGGAACCAGTGACTGAAACCACTCCCCCTGGTCAGGCACTGTAGTAACTACATGTAAGAATTATCTTACAACCAGAGGTCCTAGGAAGGAAGGTGGAACTAACAAACTACCGCCAACCAGAATAATCCAGGAAAGGTCAAAAGCAGAGAAGAGACTCTAGTCCAAATGTCTGTCCAATCTCCCAGAATCCTTCTCACTTGAATCCATCTTGGCTGACTGATAAGCCACCAGGAAGGACTCTGAGTCAGAATGATTGGCCAGAGACAATTTGGAAACTAACCCAACTACCATAAAACCCAAGACTTTCAGCCACATGACAGAACTGTCCTCCCGGGTCCCCTTACCTTGCTTCTCTCTCCTCCCAGGCACTTCTTCCCAATAAAGTCTTTGTCAGCCTGTGTGTCTCTTCAGACAATTCAATTCAGAGGATTAAACAAGAGCCCACTCTCAGGTCCTGGAAGGGGTCCCCTTCCCGCAATAAAATCATTCCAAAATCTCCATGCTAAGCTCAGCCCCAATCACCTACCAAATTTAATTTAAAAGCATGTATTTTCAGTCCTGCGAGGAATCACAAATATTTGTTAATGGAGTAAACTGACTGCAATGCAATAGTAGGACCCATTAACAGGATGATTTGGAGAGAAATCTTTGAGAAGGCAAGTCATGGTTATTCCTGAAGTCAGTCCACTGTTTTAGCTGTGACTGATGTAACCAATCCGCATTTGAGTTGTCAGGCATCCAAATTCACCCACTACCAGTGATTTTCTCTTGCTGCTTAATCATCAGGATTCCTGAAGTCATTTATTTCCCTGGCAGCTTCAGGACTTTGGGGAAAGGGAGAATAACTACAGGACAATCATCTTTTTTATTTGCATATTCTAGATATTCTGTCTTTATAAAATAAAAACAATACAGCAAACAGTGCTTTTCTTACCAGTGCATCAACAGTCATTCTTGACACAATCCTCACTCTTTCACGGATAACGAATGCCGAAAATGGACCACTGAAAGTGAATGAGCTTGAAAAGTCACCTGTTTCAAACTGGCTTGAATTTTTTCCAAAGAACACTTGAAAAACAAATGTGCCTATAATAATAGCTTAGGACGTTGTCTTCCAAATAACCAGGTGCTTGCTCAGGCTTCAGAAGAACCCCCAGGACACCATGGTGGCTGCTAGGATTATGTTGGTCTTTCCATCCCCACAATTTCACTTCTTTTGTTTCCTCACCTAAGATACCCTGTCTTTTCTCTTCTCCTTATTTATTTCTTGCCAGACTTCAAGGCCCAAATTCCCACTCACTTCCTGAAATCTCACTTATTTTAGGTGTTATTAAAATTTTACACCCGTAAGTTCCCTTACCATATTACTACAAGATGACCAATGTTTAATCAGTTGAAAAAAAAATTGTTTTCTGTTAAGTTCCAGGCAATGGCACCCTACTCCAGTACTCTTGCCTGGAAAACCCTATGGACAGAGAAGCCTAGTAGGCTGCAGTCCATGGGGTCACTAAGAGTTGGACATGACTGAGCGACTTCACTTTCACTTTTCACTTTCATGGAGAAGGAAATGGCGACCCATTCCAGTGTTCTTGCCTGGAGAATCCCAGGGACAGGGGAGCCTGGTGGGCTGCTGTCTATAGGGTCGCACAGAGTTGGACATGACTGAAGTGACTTAGCAGCAGCAGCCAGGCATTATGGACCAGGAAAATTGAGATTTTAAGAAAGAAAATATGATTATTCTGCTTAGGAGCTGACTGTTGACCCAGACATATATATTTTATCCTCCTATCTAAATCTCAATCTCTTTTCTATAATCATTTATTTACTTATGGATTTCTGGGTATTCCTTGCTGCATGGGGTCTTTCTCTAGTTGCGGTGATCAGGGGCTATTCTTCATTGTAGTTCCTAGGCTTCTCACTGCCGTGGCTTCTCTAGTTGCTCTAGGTGCATGGAGTTTGGTGGTTTCAGCACACGGGCTCAGTAGTTGTGGTGATGGGCTCAGTTGCTCCATGACATGTGGGATCTTCCTAGACCAGGAATCGAATCAATGTCCCCTTCATTGGCAGGCAGAGTCTTTACCTCTAGCCACCAGGGAAGCCCCAAAGGAAAAATACTTTACCATAAAATCTATTCAAAATTATCTGACATCGTTCTAATAGTTTCTAGCCATCAGAAGTTATATTTTTCATGTTACTCTCAATGCATTGCTCTGCTCTTTTCACCTCTGGCACATCATTTAACAACTTTTTATTTTACTTACAATAAAGCAGAGTGGTAAAAGATATAGAATCCAGGGCCAGACTGCCTGTATTCAAATTCTAGACTCTTACACCTGTGATCTTGAACTTAGTTTCCTCATCTGCAAAATGAGTATACATATGGGCTTCCCTTGTAGCTCAGTTGGTAAAGAATCTGCATGCAATGCAGGAGACCTGGGTTCGATTCCTGGGTAGGGAAGATTCCCTGGAGAAGAAAATGGCAACCCCCCCAGTATTCTTGCCTGGAGAATCCCATGGGCAGAGGAGCCTGGCAGACTACAGTCCATGGAGTTGCTAGAGATGGACATGACTTAGTGACTAAGCCACCACCACCACCATACATACATATATATATATATATATATATATATGTAACATATATATATATATATGTAACATATATATATATATATGTAATATATATATATATATATGTAACTTAGCAGGTTTTTGTAAAAATTAAATGAACTGATGCATATGAAACATTTAGAAAACTACCTATCATGTAGTATATGCCTTTTAATATTTGTTCATGATTATTATCATTATTCATGGCACCATCAAGAAGTAGGTGTTGCTATTCCACTTCTAAGATGGAGCACTTTCAGCAAAAACATGATATTTGTTGTATTCTGAATTACAGTGGAAATAATTTCTAAAGGCAGAATGTGAATGCCTTGCATTCGCTGGCTTTAGTATAAGCTCGGAGCTATTCTATCATCTTCCATTGAACACTCTGCTTTCAGGTTCAGTCCAGGGCATTATTCTAGTGTTATGAGGCTGCATGAAAAATATGAGTGGATATGGTCTCTTTTCTCAAGTAGTTGACTCTCTGAGTTGTGCCCAATGGTGTCGCACTATCTTGTCCTCCAATCATGCTACTGTAATAGATGTTGGTGGAATATTCCTTAACAACAATCTAAGGTACCTGCTAAATTCTGCTGTACTTGAACTTGCCCAGAACCCTAACAATATATGAGAAATTGGGGTTGTTGGTAGAGGTGGTGTATCAGAATAACGTATCAGTCAGGATTCTTAGCTGCAGATGATAGAATCCACTTTAGCTACTTTAAACAGGAAAGAATTTATTAACTCTTTATAGATGGAGGTAGTTTAAAGAATTTCCTTCAGGGTCAGGAAACTGATTTCATAGCTACAAAACCAGGGGAAAAAATATCTAAAAGAAATGCCCAATCATGACAGAATTGCTCTGGTATAAATCTCTTTGCTATCATCTCACACAGCTCAGCATCTATGACAGAGTTTGGGCACTGAAACCATCACTGTTGTTGCCTCCAAGGACCGTATTCCTTTGCTAGTATGCAGGCAAGAAGACCCACTAGCCGTGTGTATCACACTTCCTCATGAATTGGCAACTTTCTGCTTCTAAGTCTTGCAGAGCTGTATGTGATCAGGAAAATCAAAGCCATGCCAGAAATCCTTTTTCCTCTTCATTCTCTTTTTCTCCTTCTTCTTCCTCTCCTCCTCCTGTTCCTTCTCTTCTCCCTCCTCCTTCTCTATACAATTTAGGAGACAAGCAGAAAGGGGGTTAAAGTACATGTTGAAAGAAACAATACACTGTATACACCACTATTCTCATCTTTGGTTCCTCAACACTCTTCTTCCCAAAGTTGAGCTTCTAAACAATGAAATAGCAATGACAGTGTGTTCTCTCTTATATAACGCAACTATTTTTCTTACAAATAAAAATGCTTTCATTCTTTCCCCAAAAGAGGAGATCCAAATCTTGTTGGATGATATTCAATACTCCTATACACTGGTTGGAATTCTTTCTTGATTCCTGTAGTCAATTTAGTTCAGTTGCTCAGTTGTGTCCAACTCTTTGTGACCCCATGGACTGTAGCACACCAGGCTTCCCTGTCCATCAACAACTCCTGGAGCTTGCTCAAACTCATGTCCATAGAGTCGGTGATGCCATCTAAACATCTCATCTTCTTTTATCCCCTTCTCCTCCTGCTTTCAATCTTTTCCAGCATCAGGGTCTTTTCCAATGACTCAGTTCTTCACATCAGGTGGCCAAAGTATTGGAGCTTCAGCATCAGTCCTGAATATTCATCATTTCCTTTAGAATCTACTGGTTTGATCTCCTTGCAGTCCAAGGGACTCTCAAGAGTCTTCTCCAACACTTTTGAACTCTGGTTCAAAAGCATCAGTCCTTCAGCACTCAGCTTTCTTTATGGTCCAACTCTCACATCCATACATGACTACTGGAAAAACCATAGCTTTGATTCGATGGATCTTTGTTGGCAAAGTAATGTCTCTGCTTTTTAATATGCTCTCTAGGTTGGTCATAGCTTTTCTTCCAAGGAGCAAGCATCTTTTAATTTCATGGCTGCAGTCACCATCTGCAGTGATTTTGGAGCCCAGGAAAACAAAGTCTGTCACTGTTTTTCCATTTTTTCCCCATCTATTTGCCATCAAGTGATGGGACTAGATGCCATGATCTTTGTTTTTTGAATGTTGAGTTTTAAGCCAGGTTTTTTTTTTTTTTTTTAACTCTCCTCTTTCACTTTCATCAAGAGGCTATTTAGTTCCTCTTCACTTTCTGCCATAATGATGGTATCATCTGCATATCTGAGGTTACTGGTATTTCTCCTGGCAGTCTCGATTCCAGCTTATGCTTCATCCAGCCCAGCGTTTCTCATGATGTATTCTGCATATAAGTTAAACAAGCAGAGTGACAGTATACAGCCTTGACATACTCCTTTCCCAATCTGGAACCAGTCCTTTGTTCCATGTCCAGTTCTAACCATTGCTTCTTGACCTGCATACTGATTTCTGTAACTTATGGACTAAATAATAAAATTAATTACCTTTTCCAATGGAAGGGGAAAGGAATAGAAAAAACAGAAAGTGATAAGTAAATATATGAGTAATAAAGTAAGAAAGTAAATTGCTGGGAGCCAGCACGGGAGTTCCCACCCATGACAAAGGTCATGCTAAGAGGCCTGATATGCAAAGGCAAGTCAGGGCTCAAGGGGCCCCCCTGGACCTGCCCGAGCATCTACCCCAAAACCAAAATTTGTCTGTTTTACTATTTCATGGCTTTCACCAACTTTTCTGACATTAATGGGGGGCTATCCCTGACCACTTTTCTCTGTAAGAAAATCAACTTAAAACTCTAGTTAATAAGTCTCCTGGGCATAATAGGAATGTTTCAATTCAAACCCCTCTGATGACTTTCTAGCTTGCCTGACAGGTTTGTTCAGACTCTTGCAGCTACGCATGTGATTGTTCACAGCCTCCCAACCACGAGAGGCACAGGAAGCTTAAGATATTCTAATAATGCAGAGCTTCTCAGAGAGTTAAAATTGTTAGAATAGAACTAGTAGAGGATTTCTTTGTTGAGCTAATGCTTGCTGCCAAGTTTCCATATCCCTTACCTACTGTGTCCCTGGGAGTGTATTGATTAATATAGTTGGTGTACAGAAATGTAAGTAGTAGCTTTAATGTTCGTAACCTTGGACCCTTGAGTTAATTCTTTTCTTGTTATAGCCCACCACACTTTTGCCCTATAGGAATGCAACTTTATCTAATGCTTTCAGAGGGTGGCGCCTGACTTTAGAATAATCACCTTTAGAGAAAAATAAGTTTTCTGAAGAAAGGGTCATAAAATGTTAACAGGCCTCCTGGCCAGAAGATGATGTAAAGCACCTAAAAGCTTTTGCATATGATAAGTTTGCAGAAAGAAAGCCTGGCTTCAATAAGGATCAAGGACTGCTGACCTTGCATGACTCTACCCCCAACCCCCATTATCCTCTATGCACAACTTAAGGTATAAAAACTACTTTGGAAAATAAAGTGTGGGCCTTGCTCATCAGACTTGGCCTCCTCATGTTGTTCTTTCTCTTTCCTTTTCCTTTTCAGGCTGATCCCCTGGAGTGCAGGGGCCCTCTGCATTCACTTTCCTGCCTGGGCTTCTAAGACCCACTCGAGAAGGTACCTAAGGTGGGGCACCTTCCATGATTCAAGAGGGTGCCTGCGGCCTACGTGAATAGAGCAAGTCCCGTGCTGGGGCTTTATTGGCTTTCTGTGTAAACCAAGGAATATTAGCCTCTTTTCTCTCCTCTGTTTTCTTAACTGCAAAATTCTTTCCTTATCTCTTTCTCTATTTCTCAGTTGCCGGCACCGTCCTCCCAAGGGATCCCTGGATCCAACGGGGGCTGGACCCCGGTAGTAAATGTGATTGGCCACTATAGCCCTCTTTTCTTCAGTTGGTCATGGTGGTCTACATGGCCTCCAGAACCTTTCTCATACTCCATTTCACATTCTTTTAGTGCTTACGGTGGCTCGGAGGGTAAAGCCTCTGCCTGCAATGTGGGAGACCCAGGTTCAATCCCTGGGCAGGGAAGATCCCCTGGAGAAGGAAATGGCAACCCACTCCGGTACTCTTGCCTGGAAAATCCTATAGATTGAGAAGCCTGGTAGGCTATAGTCCATGGGGTCGCAAAGAGTTGGACATGACTGAGCGACTTCACTTTCACTTTTGCTCTTTTGTTGCATGAGTCCATGTTACGATTCTCCTCTTAGGGCTTTTTAGAGCAATGAAACCTGGCCTAGGCATCTGTTTCACTCTGGGGCCTTACAACACAATATCATACACTGGGCAGCTTATTAACATTTACTTACATTTCTGGAGGCTGGGAAGTACGTCATAGTACTTGAAATTTTGGTGTCTGCTGAGAGTTGGCTTCCAGGTTCATAGATGGCCTTTTTTTTTTTTACTGTAACTAAAAATGGAGCAGGCCCCTATGGTCCACCTACCCTTCCCACCCCCCACCACGTCCTCTGCCTGTTTATTTATTTATTTATTTATTGTCTATAGAAAAACTTTAGCTAAAGAGTAAGTTTACTCAGAGAAGTGAAAAAAAATGCAGAAGCAAAGGAAAGCAGTCCAACAGGACAAAATATTACAGTTTAGTCATTAAACAAAGTCAAGGACCTTCTGTTCCTCCTCAAGGGCTGTGGACAACATTCTGAGCCATATCCTGTGAGCTGTCTTATAGATACTGAAAACCCCAGCAGGTGGAAAAGTTAACCACATGATGACCAGGCTGAACCCATGGCACAAGCTGCCACAATTCTGAGAACTAGCCTCAAAGATGGGAACAAACTGACCATGGAACTGAAGACTAACTGTACTGAAAACAATCAAGATGACGCTGATAAGATCACTGCATGATCAATTTCAAGATGACTGTCAGAGCTGACTGGGTTATTGCTGCATGGATCCCCTCTCCTCCTATAAAACCTCTTGCCCACTGATATTCAGTGAAGGAAAGTCAGCCTTTGGATAGGAGTCCACCCCTCCCACTGCCCCTACCCCATTGCTGGTGTCCGAAATAAAACAAATTTTTCTTTCCACCAACCTTGCCCCTTTATTGGCTTTAGAGCAGCAAACAGCAGGACCCCAGTTTCAATAACACAACCTCATGTAGCAGAAGGAATGTGAGATCTCTATGAGGACTTTAAAATTTTTATTTATTTATAAGTTCGCATCATTTATTTTAAAGCAATTTTAAAATTGAAGTATAATTGCTATATAATATTATATAAGTTGCAAGTGTACCATATAGTGATTCACAATTTTTAAAGGTTATCTCCATTTATCATTGTTACAAAATATTGGCTATATCCCCCATATAGCACAATGTATCCTTGCAGCTTATTTTATACCTAATAGTTTTACCTCCTATCCCTTACTTCTCTTCCCTCTCCCATCTTCCCTCTCCCCACTGGTAACCACTAGTTTGTTCTCTTTATCTGTGAGTCTGCTTATGTTTTGTCATATTCACTAGTTTTTCTGGTGTTTTAGATTCCCCATATAAGTGATATCATGCAGTATTTGTCTCTCTCTGTCTGACTTATTTCTATTAGCATAACATGGGACCTCTTTTATAAGGGCACTAATTCCATTCATGGGGGCTCTACTCTCATTATCTAATCACCTCCCAAAGGTCTCACCTCCTAAGTCCATGATCTTTGGGTTTGGATTTCAACATATGAATTTCTGAGGGGATATAAATATTTAATCCATAGTACTAGCATAATTTTAAAATTGTGTCTAGACCTTGTAATATTCTGGCTCTACTTATATAATCAGAACCCAGCTGGTCCCATTTCCAACAACGGATGCAAGTGTAATTCAGAAGGAAGATACAGCTTCTCTTGTCAACAAATGATAGAGGATCCCTGCACAGATAAGTTAGTAACAAAAATTTATCCATTAAGATAATTACACAGCTTAGTTTCCAGATCAATGAACTGTTCTCTCTGCATATAAAGATAAATTAAACCACACATTAATTATTTTTAAAAGTTAATGATAGGAAGAATGTAAGCATAATTTAGATTTGTATAGTACAGCAATAGTAGGCTTCACAAGTTATCATGATGAAATATGTAGCAATCTTGTCCATGTAAGTATTTCTTGAATGTCATTGGCAAGAATATGAGCCTTCACCCTTTAATCTAGAAACAAAGCAAACCAAAACAATTGCCCAATGGCCAAAGGTTGTTATTCAGGTTTAAAACCTTAAGTAGGAGCTGAGTCAAGTTTAGGTTATCAGGCTGAAGTCATGTTTGTGGTGTGGAGGCAGAAAAGTAGAATTGGGGCACCAGCTCCTAAAGGAGGGAAGATTACCAGCATAGTGAAGACTTCAAGGCAAAAGGACTCCTTGACCTGTTCATGGTTCAGTACTTCCTTGTCCCTCAGCCTGAGAAGGCTCTCAAATTAACCCAGCTTTTCCAGCAAGTTTGCAAAATGTTGATGCAGAAGATGATGTGTAAGGAGACCTAATAAAACTGCAAAGGAAATAGTCTTATAGTTGAAACCTTTTTTAAAAAAATTAAAAATAATTATTTGTCTGGGTGGCACGTGGGATCTTAATTACTCAACCAGGGATCAAACCTGCAACCCTTTCACTGGAAGTGCAGAGTCTTAACTACTCGACTTCCAGGGAAGTAACCTATCTCCTTTTAAAGAACATTTGATAGAAGACATCAACATCCCTGACAAGGGCTCCCCTTCTTTGTGCTTGAACCATCCCAGTGATAACAGGTCTATCATTTTCCAGGGCAGCTGATTGTATGGTATGGAAAACTCTGCCTGCTAGATCATCTTCTCTGGTTACCAAGAGGTAAACTGTGCCTTCCCTTGGTTCTTCCTATTGGTCCTAAGACTCAAGATCAGATGGCCAAGGTGATACTCTTCCTCTCCACGGTAGCTCTTCAAAATCTGTAGTTCCCACACCCCTCTTCTTTAGACTTTTCTTCTCCCAGATTACAATGTCTCCTGTCTCTTCAATGGTTTCTCATATGGCAAGGCTTCAAGTTGTGGCAAGGTAATATATTTGAAATAGTCACCACTTTTTTCCTTATAATAATTTATCAATGACTGGAAGGACTTGTTTTCAATAGCAGAAGGAAAGGCCATCCTAGCAGTTGAGAAAAAGGATGGTGACCCATCTGTTGGGCTCTCACAAGTGTTCCTTTCTGGAAAACACAGTCTGCACATGAGGACTCCTCCCCACAAGGGCACTCTGACGGGGTAAGCTGAGGATAGAAGGCTTTGTGCATTCCCAGAACATTAAAAGGAGAAGGAAATGGCAGCCCACTCCAGTATTCTTGCATGGAGAATCCCGGGGACAGAGGAGCGTGGTGGGCTGCTGTCCATGGGGTTGCACAGAGTCGGACATGACTGAAGCAACTTAGCATGCATGCATGCATTGGAGAGGGAAATGGCAGCCCACTCCAGTATTCTTGTCTGGAGAATCCCAGGAACAGAGGAGCCTGGTGGGCTGCCATCTATGGGGTCGCACAGTGTTGGACACAACTGAATCGACTTAGTAGCAGCAGCAACAGCAGCAGGACATTGAAAAGAAGTGTTCTCCATACACTGTAAAATATGAGGTTGATCATGAAGGGTTTTCTGTCATGCCAAGGAATTAGGACTTTATTTTGAGGGCATTTAGAAAGGCATGGAAAGGTATTTTGTTGAGAAGTGATATGATCAGGGCTGAGTTCCTGGGAAGGCTTGACTGGCAAGGTTAGGGTCAAAGACTGGTGTCCCGGTGCAGGTGAGAGATGAATATGGCCTGGACCAAGGCTGCAGGAGTGAGCATGGAAGGGGAGAATGGGTTCTAGAGGTGTTCTGGGTGGGGAAGCAGTGGGACATGGGAGTTGGTTAGAATTTGGGAGGGTGAAGGAAAAACTAATGACAGAAGCTGACCAGGGTCCTGGCATTTCTATGGCCCTGCAGATATCTGAAAGTTCAGTGTGCCTCCTTCCAGAGAGACAGACTCTGCATTATCTGAGCAGACACAGCCTGAGAAAAATAACCTATGAGTCTGCAAAATACATAGCTTTAAAAAGGCAGCTTTAACTTTCTACAAAATGTGTATAAATAGTGGTCATTCTCTGTAACTTTTTAAAAAACTTTTTGTTTTGTATTGGAGTATAGCTGATTAACAATGTTGTGATACTTTCAGGTGGACAACAAAGGGACTCAGCCATATGTATATTAATATATGCATTCATTCCTCCCCACCCACCTCTCCCATCCAGGCTGCCATGTAACATTGAGCAGAGTTCCCTGTGCTACACAGTAGGTCCTTGTTGGTTACCTATTTAAAATATGGCAGTGTGTACTTGTTGATCCCAAATGAATGAACTTACTTGCAAAGCAGAAAGAGACTCACAGACTTAGAGAACAAATTTACGGTTGCCAGCGGGGTAGAGAGGGGCGGGGAGGGATGGGGGGAAGACATAGTTAGGGAGTTTGGGGGAGACATGTACTCTCTGTAACTTTTAATAGTAGGCTTCCCTAGTGGATTAGATGGTAAAGCATCTGTCTGCAATGCAGGAGACCCAGGTTCCATCCCTGGGTTGGGAAGATCCCCTGGAGAAGGGAATGGCAGCCCACTCCAGTATTCTTGCCTGGAAAATCCCATGGACCACGGAGCCTGGTAGGTTACCGTCCATGGGGTCGCAAAGAGTCGGACATGACTGACTTTTAATAGTAGGTTCCAAAAAAAAGAACTTTAAATTTAATAGAATTTTAAAATATGGGGGGGGGGGGAGGAAGTGTTCTCACAAGAAAGATAGGCAGACTCTGAACACAGATGATGTTCCCCAGGCTGAGACACATCATTTGTGCTCAGGATTCACCTGTCTTTCTCAAGAAACAAGAAGTAGTGAACACACAGCGAGGAAGTAATGAGCACACAGAAGTAGAGGTGACCTGTAAAGAAAAGTTCTAGAATGCTCTTGACAGGAACCAAAAAAACCAGTTTTGTTTTGTTTTTTGACAGTCTCCCTAAGCTAATACCCAGTTAAAAAGAAAATTATGAAATTTATTCACAAGACTTTTTTTTTCTTTTATGAATATCTTCCTGTTTTCTAACACTTCTTCTAGTGGAGTTCCCAGGAGACAGGGCAATGCCACAGTTGAGGTCTGCCGGAGCAGACTGGCACACAACATCACTGCTTTCATTGCAGTATTTTAGAAAAAGGGTTTATTAGCAAATGGAGACCAAAATTAATCACATGGGTTGTTGTTGCTAAGTTGTGTCTGACCCTTTGCAACCCTGTGGACTGTAGCCTGCCAAGTTCTTCTGACCATGGGATTTCCCAGGCAAGAATACTGGAGTGGGTTGCCATTTCCTTTTCCAGGGGATCTTCCTGACATAGGGATCAAAACTACGTCTGCAGTGTCTTCTGCATTGGTAGGCAGATTCTTTTATCACTGAGCCACCAGGGAAGCCCAGTCACACAGGTATATAATATTAAAACATAATTAGAAAAAGACTCAAGGGGCAAAATTGTCCCCTTCCCCATATCTGACATTATTTCCTCAAAGCAGAGATGCATTGCTGATAGTCTAGTCATTTCCTTATTTCTTCTGTTTTCTAAACCACAATTAATTGGAATATCAATAATATTTTAAGATCAATTATACTTTTATGAATAAGAATATAATTCTGAGAGATGAATAAAATACATTTCCCTATCTGGTTTATAAAATATGAGTAATTTAGGTTTCTGTAATAGGGTGTGGAGGAGATTAATTGAGGCTTTTCTGGAATAACAAGAAATAGACCTCAGAACAAGGTAAACAACTCTTCATATCCATTTCCTTATAGGCTTCCATGACCATCAGCAATGGACTGAACTGGATGGAGGGCTTGTGAAATTTTTATGAAAGCTTATCTCACCAAGCAGAGCTCTGTCTAGAAAAAATGTCTGACTTTCCCAATAATGCAGTATTCAGGTATTAATAGAAATTGAAATTACTGAAGATCCTTGATGCTTATAATCAAATTATTTTTGTAGTTTCTTACATATATATATGGTTATATATATGTATATCTACATGTCTTTTCATTTCTATATACTTACTTATATAAATATACATTTAATTTATTAATGGGTTCTAGAAGCCATGGCTTTAGGGAGATGGGCTCTGGCACTGGTAACACTGTGGCAGTTGCCTCTAAAATGATCTCTGGACTTCCCTCATGGTCCAGTGGCTAAGACTCCAGGCTCCCAGTGTGGGAGGCCCGGGTTTGACCCCTGATCAGGGAACCAGATCTCACATGCCACATCAAAAGATTCTACACGCCACAACTAAGACCCAGTGCAGCCAAAATAAATAAATAAATAGTAAAATGATCCCTCAAGATCTGTTCCTTCTGGCATTTGTGACCTCATAACAGGTCACAGGTCACCTCTCTTTGTGCACGGACTGGACAGAGTGATTTTCTTCTAACCAATAGATTATGATAAAAGTGATGATATGTCATTTCTGAGATTGGATTATATATATAAAAATAATCTCTTTGACATCTGTGTTGCTCATCCTCTTTCACTATTCTTTGTTGTTATTGCTAAGTTGTGCCCGACACATTTGCAACCCCTTGGACTGTAACTCTCCAGGTTCCTTTGTCCATGGAATTTTCCAGGCAAGAATACTGGAGTGAGTTACCATTTCCCTCTTCAGAGGATCTTCCCAGACCAGGGATTGAACCCATGTCTCTTGCATTGACAGGTGGATTCTTTACCACTGGGCCAAGTTGGTTCTATTCTTACTCTTTTTCAAAACCTTTGTTCTGAGGATTATCAGCTGTTCAGTTCTGAGTAGCACTATAGAAAGATTCATGCAACAAGGAACTGGTGTCTCTAGTCAATAGGGAGCCAGGACTAAGGTTCACAGTCCCAGAGCATCCAAGGAAATGAATTTTTCCAAGGATCACACAAGCAAGCTGGGCAAGGGGTCCTCTGCCAGTTTTTCTTTGAGCTGATTTTTGTCTTGGCTCACATCTTGATTGCAGCCTTGTGAGAGACCCTGAGTCAAGAACTTGGAAAGCTGCTCCAAGCATCCTGAGCCACACTGTGAAATAATAAGTGTTTGATGGTAATAACTGTGAGCAAAGTTTTGGAGTAGTTTGTTATGTATTGATAATTAGTACAAGTAGATAGTATATTCTTATTAGCAAAGACTAATTTTTTAGCTTTTTTGTGGGCCACTTCATATAGTAACTCATGTTAATCTTACAGTCATCTAAAATTACCAAGCTTTTTAATTCCAGTCTCCTCCACTTCAAAACGTGTGAGAGATCTATGTAGTAGAGGCACCTGGATCCAGCTTGCCCAGACTCAGATCTCACCATCTCACTCACTAGCTGTCTATCTTTGTATGTGTGTGCTCAGTCATGTCCGACTCTTTGTGACCCCATGGACTGTAGCCTGCCAGCTCCTCTGTTCATGGAATTTTCCAGGCAAGAATACTGGAGCAGGTTGCCATTTTCTACTCCAGGGAATCTTCCCTACCCAGGGACTGAACCGACGTCTCTTGCATCTCCTGCATTGGCTGGTGGATTCTTTACCACTAGCGCCACCTGGGAAACGCTTGAAAAGTTATTTAACCTCTCTGGGCTTTATGATCAGTATCTGTAAGATTGGAACAGTAATACCCACAGACTTCCTATCCCAACACACATGCACACACACACACACACACACAGAAATTCTTTGATTTTCCCACTTCACAAGCACAAGACAAAGCAAATGATGTGGGAAAGACCAGGAAGAGCTGTTTAATGTAATTTTTTTGCTGTTTGGATAAACTGCAAATTATTGACCTTTCTTGAAATGTTGTGAATAAATCCCTGGGAGATTTAACACTGCTGACTTAAATGTATGGGGGAAATATTCTTTGACAATCATGATTTAAAGTGTCAGAAGACTACAATAATTAAAAATTACTGTAATATTATATATTTTTCTAGATCACATAAGTAAAAGCCAATTAGGATAATTTTCAAAGATTTTGTCTTCAGGTTCCTTTAGTATTTTATTCCCATTTTTCCCTCAATAATGACACCACAACCATGTACAATATACCTGTTTTATATTACTTTCTCCAGTGTTCTATGCATTCTAGAAGGGCAGGGAGATTTCTTTTTTATGATTTGCAATTCCAGCAGCCAATACAAAGTTTGGAATCTAGTAAGAAGGGTTTGGAGAATTTGTTGAATGAAGAAATGAATGGATGCAACATCAATCATAAATACGGAAAGCTTTGAAATAATTCCTTGTATATTGATTTAGATAAACATTGCTGTGACTTGTAGTTGAAATTAATAAAGATATAAATCAGTAATAGGATTAACCACCCAAGAGGTATTTATCTCTTAACTGTTGAAAGAACATCCCTATCCTTGTGTTTTGTAGTTTTATCTCTGTCCAAGACAGAATAAAAATCTGTGACACACACACACACACACACACACCTCAAAACACCACACCACACTGCACATTTATGAGTGCTAAGCAAGCCTGCTTGGATTAATGCTTCAGTGAGGCTATCATCTTCAAAAAAGAAAGGTGTTCACAAATTTAAGTATTAAAGAAATAAAATAAGAGTTTGTTCACCCAAATGAATGTCCATCTGAAATGTGAGCAGGAGCTGTTTTCACATGGAGGAGGCTTCCTGGGCCCTTGACTAATGACGTCCCTTTCTTTCCTCCCAGCCTCTCTTACAACCCCTCCCCAACACCTACATTTCTTGGAAAGAAGTGTGAGGGACCAGCATTGCAGGGGTATGGCATCTACCCCTCTCAGTCAATAATCCTCCTAAGGAAGAGCATATGCTCTCACTTAACAAACACTGGATATTTAAAACCACCACCAAGTTTTAAAAGCTAGGACTTCCCTGGTGGTCCAGTGGCTAAGACTTTGTGGGCCCAATGCAGGGGGCCTGGGTTCAATACCTGGTCAGAAAACTAGATCCCACATGCCTCATCTAAAATCTTGCATGCTGCAACTAAGACCCCACACAGTCAAATAAATAATAATTTTTTAAAAAGTTAGAGTCATCTTTATTTTGTCAGATTTTTTCATATAATCCATCCCAGTATGGGCTTCCCTGGTGGCTCAGATGGTAAAGAATCTGCCTGCAATACAGGAGACCTGGGTTTGATCCCTGGGTTGGGAAGATCACCTAGAGGAGGGCATGGCAACTCACTCCAGTATTCTTGCCTGGAGAATCCCCATAAACAGAGGAGCCCAGTGGGCTAGAGTCCACAGAGTCATAAAGAGTTGGACATGACTGAGCGATTAAGCACAGCACAGCACACCCCAGTATGCTTGCTCCCTTTCTCTCTCTGTCTCTCTCTATCTCTCTCTCACACACTTTTTAAACATAATTTTGTTTGAAATCTACAACCCAGAAATACTCAAAGACCCTGCCTGGTAAACCAGAGTATGTGACAGTATTACCCAGCAGGCCTGTGAGAAAAAGAAAGCTGGGCCACCAACATCCTCTCCAGCACTGCCTCACCCTGGAGGAATTAATATGCCTAACTTGATTAACACTGCATGTGACATGACTGTCCCTTGAAAAGCAGACATTCTCCAAGTCACTACATGATGGTACATTTCTGTGATCAGTTTGAGAAATTTCAGAACCAGGGACTCTGGTAATACAAGATAGTCTAATCAAATTAAGGTAAATGAACACATCATGATTACATATTAAATTTAATCAAGGGCACAGGACAGCATGGGTGACATATATTTAAATAAGAAGTGGCTATCTCTGATTGACATATATACACTACCATGTATAAAATAGATAGCTAATGGGAAGGTGCTGTATAGCACAGGGAGCTCAGCTTGGTGCTCTGCGATGACCTAGAAGGGTATGATGGGGGAAGGTTGGAGAGAGGCTTTAGAGGGAAGAAATGTATGTATACTTATAGCTGATTCACACTGTAGTACAGCAGAAACCAGCAGTGTAAAGCAATTATCCTCCAATTAAAAAAAATTTTTAAAAGAAGTGGTTATCTCTGTATTTATATAAGCCAACCATTCCTGGGTTCCCAAACAGGATGGTTATATGTCTTTATAATATAAAGAAGGGTAGACAGCCTCAAGAAAGATGTGGGTGAAAAGGCATTGCATAAGGGAGGAATAAGTAGGGAGAGAAGTAAAAGAGATCAGATGGGGAGGAGAGACAGGGATGATTGCAGCACTATTTACAACAGTTGGAACATGGAAGTAAACTAAATGTCTATCAACAAATGAATGGGTAAAGATGTGGTACATATATACGATGGAATATTACTCAGCCATAAAAAGGAATGAAATTGGGTCATTTGTAGAGACGTGGATGGACCAAGAGCTGAAATGCAGGGTGAAGTAAGTCAGAAAGAGAAAGATAAATGTCATATATTAATGCATACATGTGGAATCTGAAAAATGGCACAGACAAATCAAAATGCAGGAATAGAGCTGCAGACATAGAGAATGGATATTGGACATGGGAGGGAAGGGGGGCGGTGGGATGAACTGGGAGATTACAACTGAGATATATACACTACCGTGTGTAAAATAGACAGCTAGTGGGAAGCTGCTGTATAGCACAGGGAGCTCAGCTCGGTGCTCTGTGATGACCTAGAGGGGTAGGATGGCAGAGTGGGAAGGAAGGCCAAGAGGGAGGGGATATGTGTATACAAATAGCTGATTCACTTCATTGCACAGCAGAAACTAACACAGCATTGTAAAGCAATTATACCCCAATTTAAAAAAAGCAAAAAAGAGAAAGAAAAAGGAGAAAATAACAGGGAAGAATGGAAAGACTGGTTTCTTTTCAACAGTTGCAAATAGCCTATAAACACAGTTGCACGTTGGTCTTTACAATACCTTCGTTGAACAGGAATTTGTGTTTATCTTATTGATTCAAGAAACATTTATTTAAAAGTCTATTCTGTGTTAGGCCTTGTTCTAGGTTCTGGAAATAAAACAGTGGAAAACAGAGATGTAACCTCTTCTACTATATAACACACTTTAGTACAGAGAGACAACAGCAATAAAGATTTAAAAAATTAAGTAAATAAGACAGATTTCAGAGATAAATCTTACAGCTTATATTAATTTCCTGTTGTAGTTATGCTCACACTCCAATGCTCAGTCGTGTCCAACCCTTTGTGACCCTTTGGACAGTAGCGCATGAGGCTCCTCTGTCCCTGGGATTTTTCAGGCAAGAATAGGAGTGGGTTGCTATTCTCTTTTCCAGGGGATCTTCCCAACCCAGAGATTGAACCCTCATTTCCTATGCTTCCTGCATTGCAGGTGGATTCTTTACCACTGAACCATCAGGGAAGCCTGCCATAGTTATAAATTATCACAAATTTAGTAGTTTAGAACAACACAAATTTATTCTCTTACATTTGTGATGTTCAGAATTTTTAATGGGTGAGCAGGGCTGTGCTCCTTCTGAAGACGCTAGGAGAAAATCCATTTCCTTGCCCTTTCCAGCTTCTTAAGGCCCCTGCATTCTTTAGTTCACGGCCCTGCTGAATTCTGTCATCACATGTCCATCTCTGACTCTGCACCTCCTGCTTTCCCCTTAGAGGACCTCTTGAATCCAGCCACTGGATAGTCCAGGAGTTTATTTTAAAATTCTTAATTTAATCATCTCTACCAAGTCTCTTTTTCCACGTAAGGTAACAGATGCAATAAGTCCCCCACATATGAACCTTCAAGACATTCCTTCAGCTCTACCATCTCCCACCTCCTCTCCCTCCTCCCGTCAGTAACTCATCTTGCCTGTTCACTCTATACCAGCCCTGTATGTGGGCAGTTGTACTGTACTTCTGTACTTCTCAAAAAGTGAAGTATTGTACTGTAAGATTAAAAGTGTTTCTTAACTCTTGTTTGTTTTTTATGTATTATTTGGATGAAAGGTGTTATAAACCTATGCCAGTGCAGTACTACATAGCCAACTGTGTTAGTCGGGTAACTAGGATCTACCTGTGTTGGACTTAAGTCTAACTTTCTTGGACTTAAATTGCACTCCTGAACTGGAATGGAACTCGCTTGTATATAGGGGACTTACTGTACTAGAAATTAGGACGTGGACACCTTTCAGTAGTCATTATTCGGATTACCACAGAGCCTTAAGTTAATTGTTCGACTTCCTGCATCTGGTCTAGACCTTCAGTCTTCATCCAAACTTGCTGATTTTTCTACTTTACCATGGCTGAATCCCCTCACTGTCTGTTCAGCTTCAACCTACTGAAGACATAGAGTCCATTTTGATGTCCTTTGCTTTTTCTTACTTGTGTAGCTACCCTCCTTCACTCAAGGAGTGTTCTGAATCTGGTGAGAACAAACCTAACTTATTTGAAGATGCCAGTGACTGACAACCGCTCAGTATGTCACTCCATTCAACAAATATTTACTGAGTGCTACTTATGTGCTAGATGCAGAACCAGAGTGAAAAGCAAAACAGCTGTTACTCTTGCCTTGTTGGAAATTTTATTTTAGTCTCAAGGGAGAGATAGCTATTAACATAGATAATTATGCATTCCAGTAAGTGTTAACAAAGAAATGAAAAGGATTTGATGACATTATAATTAGGGGAGTTAATTAGACAAGGAGGTCAAGGACAGATTTTCTCTGGAGGGAACACTGATGCACAGACCGAAGGATGAGCAGGGAGCCATCAATGGGAAGGGAGTGAGAGTGGAGAAAGGCATGTGTGGGTGGGGGTGCTTTCACAGGTAGGGCAAGCTCAAAGGCCCTGAGATAAGAAAGAGTTTGATACCTTGGAAACATATTTAAAAATCTGAAGAATAATGTATTCGGGGAGGGGCATCTACGATGAGAATCAATTTAATATGTAGGGAGAGTACAGGTCATGCAGGCCACAGACCATGGGCAAGACTTCGGGTTTTATTTTAAAGTGCATTGGAAACTTACTGAAGGATTTTAAGGTGAAAGGAGAGTGATTTAATTGTATTTATGCTTTTGAAAGATGATTTTGGAATTCCCTGGTGGTCTAATAGTTAGGACTCTGCGCTTTCACTGCCAAGGGCTGGTGTTTGATCCTGGTCAGGGAACTAAGATCCCACAAGCTGCATGGCACATCCAGTAGATAAACAAAAGGTAACTTTGGCTGCTGTGAGAACAGCTTGGGAAAAGAGCCAAGATGGAAGTTGAGAGGCTAATGAAACAGCTGCTGTCATGGAGACAGAGATGGGGGCTCGAACCAGAGCTGGGCTGGAGAGGAGGTGAGAAGTGAGGAGACATGAGGTACATTTTGGAGGATGAGACATGGGGATTGAAGGTCCGTAGGTATCATCTTTGACTCCGAGGTTGCAAGCTTGAGAATCTGGATAGATGGTCGGACTGTTTAGAGCCATGCAAAGACTAGAAGAGAAATGACATTAAGACAGGAAGTCAATGAATTCCTTGTTAGAGGCCTTGAGTTTGAGAGAAATTTCAAGAGAAGATGTCAGGTAGGCAGCTGGATAAACGAGTCTGGAGGTCAGAGGAGAGGCCTGAGGTGGACATAAATTTAGAATATGTCACCATAGAGACAGTATTTAAAACTATAGGAACTGATGAGATCAGCTGAGAGGGAATGTGGGAACAGAAAAGGAAATTCTTATGAAATTGGATCAAAGTCAGAGATACAAAGGAAAATCAGAGAAGTGTAGTGTCAGCAAAAGCAAGAGGAGAGTGTTTGGAGAAGAGCAAGTGGTAACAGAGTTTGCCACAGTGACCATTGTTTTTAGAAAAAAAAAACCTAAGTATAAATTTATTTTATAATATATATAACATATAATTATATATAATATTACGCATAATATTATTGTTGTTGTTCAGTCATTAAGTCACGTCCGACTTTTTGCAACTCCATGGACTGCAGCACTCCAGGCTTCCCTGTCCTTCACTATCTCCCAGAGTTGGTTCAAACTCAAACTCGTTGAGTCAGTGATGCCATCCAACCATCTCATTCTCTGTCATCCCCTTCTCCTCCTGCCTTCAATATTTCCCAGCATTAGTGTCTTTTCCAATGAGTTGGCTCTTTGCATCAGATCAGATCAGATCGGTCGCTCAGTCGTGTCCAACTCTTTGTGACCCCATGAATCACAGCACGCCAGGCCTACCTGTCCATCACCAACTCCCGGAGTTCACTCAGACTCACGTCCATCAAGTCAGTGGCGCCATCCAGCCATCTCATCCTCGGTCATCCCCTTCTCCTCTTGCCCCCAATCCCTCCCAGCATCAGAGTCTTCTCCAATGAGTCAACTCTTTGCATGAGGTGGCCAAAGTACTGGAGTTTCAGCTTTAGCATCATTCCTTCCAAAGAAATCCCAGGGCTGATCTCCTTCAGAATGGACTGGTTGGATCTCCTTGCAGTCCAAGGGACTCTCAAGAGTCTTCTCCAACACCACAGTTCAAAAGCATCAATTCTTCAGTGCTCAGCCTTCTTCACAGTCCAACTCTCACATCCATACAGATATTATATATCATTATGATATATAACTATTAAATATAATATATGTGCTTTGCTGTGCTTAGTTGCTCAGTCATGTCCAACTCTTTGCAACCCCATGGACTGTAGCCCACCAGGCTCTTCTGTCCATGGGGATTTTCCAGGCAAGAATATTGGAGTGGGTTACCATGCCCTCTTCCAGGGTATCTTCCCAACCAGTGATCAAACCCAGGTTTCCCGCATTGCAGGTGGATTCTTTACCATCTGCCATCAGATGGTATATATAAAACATGGTTATATATAACATATAGTCCATAACTTATAGAGCTACTAAAGCAGAGCAGTTTCAAACTACACACCAGACAAGTGCAAGCACACATTACATGTTAAGAAGAGATACTTTTCTCCATTTGTTTCTGAAAAAGCCAAAAGCCCCTGACTGCTGAAAACTGGTCTGACTCTCACTTCGGCCATGCTGTTCTCCTATTGGACAAAAACTCACAGAACATCAGACCAGGTCACTCTGACAGGATGATAAATGAATCAAAACAAAAACACCGTGCAACCCACAAAATATCCAACATCCCTAGTTCTCAGCTAAAACAAGTGATGGCTACTTCTTTACCAACCACAGTTGTATCCCCATTTTAAACCCCTGCCCCATAGATCAGATTTGTTCAGACACTTTGTCATAGACTTGCCCTTGTTTTCTAACAGGACTCCATCCAGAGTGAGACCCTGTTTCCTTACATCCTCCCCTAAATTACCCAACCAAAGCCCAAATCCTATAATGTGTGTGTATGTGTGTTTAGTGGCATCCAACTCTTTGTGACCCCATTGACTGTAGCTCACCACGTTCTTCTGTCCATGGGATTTTTCAGGCAAAAATACTGGAATGGGTTGCCGTTTTCCTCTCCAGGGGATCTTTCCAACCCGGGAGTCAAATCTACATCTCTTTCATCTCCTCCATTGGCAGGCATATTCTTTACCACTGAGCCACCTGAGAATCCCAAAATCCTATAATAGCTTCTTTCTAACATGCCCTCCCTGAAGGGCCTCACAGCTCCCCATGATTGGGCATTCTCCTTCAGTGCAAAAGGCCTGCAGAGCCTTTGGTTGAAGGGCATTAACATTTCCTAGTCCCTTAAAAAAATTGGCAATCCATAATTGGCAAACACATAACTCAGTTAATAAAAATACAAAACCAGTTAATCAGAACTACTTGAGCCCTCTGATTCTGAGTTTAAAAAAGTCAAACTTGATGATATTTTTAAGACATATGGGTGCATAGCTTTGTGATCCCCACCATGATGAAAAAAGAAGAACAAGAGGCAGAATCTCTTCTCAAAGGAGTTCACAAACTGGAGGTGAAAGCAGCTATGACACAAAGAAGGGGGTGGTGGGTATTTGGTGAGGTGAAGGAGGGGGCTGGTGGGCAGATGGAGACGTGGATATTGTGGGCTGAGTCAAAAAGTGAGAACAATGGCATCATGGTTTGTGAGAGATGTTTCTAAACTGTTTCAAGGACAGAGAAATAGCCTTAGCTATAAAACAGAACCAACCTATTTCTCAGAGGAAGTATGTTGCATTGAAAAATGCCTAGCCTCTGCCTACCACACAGAAGATACTTGATATAAAATATTTCTATCATTAATTGCTATTTTTATAAAAGTGATTATTGCATTCTGAAATAGTGAAATGAAATGAAAAAAAAAAAAAAGAAAACCCCATAGTTCATCATCTTTCTATCATTAATAGCTATGTTTTATAAAACTGAGTATTGCATTCTCATGAAATGAAAAATTAAAAAAAAATGAAAACCCCATAGTTCATCATCTGAACAGGCCACCTCAGTATCTAGAGCAATGCTTAGCACTGACTAAACACATAACAAGCTCTGGCTCCTATCATGGTTCTGCCACTACCTTGCTGTGTTCTTTTGGGACAGTTGTCAAACCTCTTGAAAATACTGGTATCTTAACTGTCAAATAAGATAGTTAGATTAAATTATTCCTTAATATCCTTCCAACTACATTTTCTTTGTCTTCCCTTGGCCCTTGGTAGTTTGCCTTTCCCTAAACTTGTTATTCTTCAGAGTGTATGATAGACCACATATGTGTCTCTGTATTTTTCTTTTGGTTTCTATTTCTCTGTAGCCAACATATGTATCACGGCTTAGTAACTTCACAGAATAAGTGATACAATATACATGGGAAGTTAACTACCTTGATGTCTTCATGTGTGAATGGTAGAAAACACAGTTTAGGACATATATTTCATTGGCATTGTGCAAAAGGGTCTTGTGTGCTTAAATATCACCTACACTAAAATAGAAGTATTTTATGCTTATTTTCTAGAGTCTTCATTGATATAAGACACTAGACAATATTTTTTCTATTCCCCTTAGATATCATTTTCATAGTTTTATTGGTCTTCTACAAAGGGCTTATCTTCTCCTAATAAAGGTCCATATAGGCTTATCTTCTCTAACAAAGGTCCGTCTAGTCAAAACTATGGTTTTTCCAGTAGTCATGTATGGATGTGAGAGTTGGACCATAAAGAAAACTGGGCACCAAAGAATTTATGCTTTTGAACTGTGGTTTTGGAGAAGACTCTTGACAGTCCCTTGGACTGCAAGGAGATCAAACCAGTAGATCCTAAAGGAAATCAGTCCTGAATATTCATTGGAAAGACTGATGCTGAAGCTGAAGCTCCAATATTTTGACCACCTTACGTGAAGAACTGACTGATTGGAAAAAACCCTGATGCTTAGAAAGATTGAAGGCAGGAAGAGAAGGGGACGACAGAGGATGAGATGGTTGGATGGTATCACCGACTCGATGTACATGAATTTGAGCGAGCTCTGGAAATTAGTGATGGACAGGGAAGCCTGGCATGCTGCAGTCCATGGGGTCTCAAAGAGTCAGACATGACAGAGCAACTGAACTGATGGATCAGTCTTCTAAGTAGACTATCTACATCAGTGGTCCCCAACATTTTTGGCACCAAAGAATGATTTTGTGAAAGACAGTTTTTCCACAGGTGGGGTGGGGAGATGGTTTTGGGGTGATTCAAGTTCACTGCATTCATTGTGAACTTTATTTCTATTTTATTACATCAGCTCCATCTCATATCATCAGGTATTAGATCCTGGAGACTGGAGACCCTTAATCTATATAGAGTCTACATTTCTACATAGCATTGAGACTCTAGCGGGTTCTAGGATAACAGGAAAAAGTCAGTACTCTTTCCTCCATTTTATAGATATACTATAACAAATGGCCAGAAACTGTGTATGAAACCAACTGAATGCTTCCTGAAGACTCAGAGAAATGATTATTTTATATCAAGTGACTTATGAACCCTCAATTCACAAGGTACATTGCAGAAGCTCTATAATTATTTTTAAGTTTTCAGCAATTTTCTGTTAGACTTATCAGGAAGCACTATGAGTTGGGAGTGAGACAGATAAAGAACAAATGAAAAATACCTGTCTTAGACCTAGGTCACCATCAAGCTGGAGTAGAAAATGGCAACCCACTCTGGTATTCTTGCCTGGAGAATCCCATGGACAGAGAAGCCTGGCGGGCTACAGTCCATAGGGTTGCAAAGAGTCAGATAGGACTTAAGTGGCTTAGCATGCATGCACACACCGTCAAGACCCATTTCAGCACTGCAGGGAAGCCCTGTAGTGTTGATGGACTGGTCCTGCATTCTCCCTGGTATATATAACTCTCCCCATTGTCACCTTTGATCTTTATTACCTAAATCGTACTGTTCTTTAGAACCTTTCTGATCCTTACAGATGTTTTTCCCTGTGTGATCTTCCATACCCTCTATTGCCTTTACATTTTGAAACTTATTTTCTTTCCACTTGTCTCATTAACTAGCTAGCATTTATTGAATACTACATGTAAAAGTATACTGTTATGATTTTAATTCTTTGGATTTCCACAGTCTCCCAAGGAAATAGGAAATGTTGCTAATACATTTTGTATATAAAAAGATCTGATAATAGAGTGGTTGGGACTCTAATCTAGCACAGTGCTAGAGTCTGGTGTTGAAATCTCTGTTTTTAACAACAATGCCATCCTGTTTCTTGAAGAATTATCTTCTAAAAATATTCATTTCTACTTGCCACTTTAGCTTTGCAAGTCAAGCTATATAGCAAATAAGCCGATGCTACACTGGAGGCATAGTGTCTGAAATTCTGGTGAGTGGCCACAGGTGAAGGATGCTGTCACAGGTTATGATGCTGTCAGTCATTTTCAACTACAGAAAACATTCCCAGGAGGTATCATTTGACTCTCAGACACTGAGTCAGTTGTCTTATTTTTTCTCAATAAAGACAGAATTATCTGTTAAGAGGTAACTTCCCCCCCACACACATATAACTAATGATTTTATTCTGTTGTGGATGTCCTGCTTCTTCACATTGTGATCTTTTTTAAATTGAAGCATGCCTGCATGCATGCTCAGTCATGTCCAACTCATTGCAATCCCAAGGACTGTAGCCCGCCAGGCTCCTCCACCCGTGGAATTTTCTAGGCAAGAATACTGAAGTGGGTTGCTATTTCCTATTCCAGGGGATCTTCCAAACCCAGGGATCAGGCCTGTGTCTCTTGCATCTCCTGCATTGGCAGGCGGATTCTTTACCACTGGCACCACCTGGGAAGTCCATAGCTGACTTACAATATTGTATTAGTTTCAGTTCAGTTCAGTCGCTCCGTCATGTCTGACTCTTAACAAAACTATAGATTGCAGCATGCCAGGCTTCCCTGTCCATCACCAATTTCCAGAGCTTGCTTAAACTCACGTCCTTCAAGTCAGTGATGTCATCCAACCGTCTCATCCTCTGTCATCCCCTTCCCCTCCTGCCCTCAATCTTTCCCAGCATCAGGGTCTTTTCCAATAAGTCAGTTCTTCACAATAGTTGGCCAAAGTATTGGAGTTTCAGCTTCAGCATTAGTCCTTCCAATGAATATTCAGGACTGATTTCCTTTAGGATCTACTGGTTTGATCTCCTTGCAGTCCAAGGGACTCTCAAGAGTCTTCTCCAAAACCACAGTTCAAAAGCATCAATTCTTCAGCACTCAGCTCACACATCCATACATGACTACTGGAAAACCATAGGTTTGACTAGATGACTAGATTGGTAAAGTAATGTCTCTATTTTTTAATATGCTGTCTAGGTTGGTCATAGCTTTTCTTCCAAGGAGCAAGCGTCTTTTACTTTCATGGCTGCAGTCACCATCTGCAGTGATTTTGGAACCCAGTTTCCACTGTTTCCCCATCTATTTGCCATGAAGTGAAGGGACCAAATGCCATGATCTTAGTTTCTGAATGTTGAGTTTCAAGCTAACTTTTTCACTCTCCTCTTTCACTTTCATCAAGAGGTTCTTTAGTTCTTCACTTTCTGCCATAAGGGTGGTGTCATCTGCATATGTGAGGCTGTTGAGATTTCTCCCAGGATTCTTGCTGCCAGTTTATGCTTCATCCAGCCCAGCATTTTGCATGATGCATTCTGCATATAAGTTATATAAGCAGGGTGACTATATACAGCCTTGATGCGCTCCTTTCCCTATTTGGAATCAGTCTGCTGTTCCATGTCTGGCTCGGACTATTGCTTCTTAACCTGCATACAGATTTCTCAGGAGGCAGGTAAGGTGGTCTGGTATTCTCAACTTTTTAAGAATTTTCTACAGTTTGTTGTGATCCATCAAAGGCTTTGGTGCAGTCAATAAAGTAGAAGTAGATGTTTTTCTGGAACTCTCTGCTTTTTTGATGATCCAGTGGAGGTTGGCAGTTTGATCTCTGGTTCCTCTGCCTTTTCTAAATCTAGCTTAAACATCTGGGAGTTCTCAGTTCACATACTGTTGAAGCCTGGCTTGGAGAATTTTGAGCATTACTTTGTTAGCATGTGAGATAAGTGCAATTGTGTGGTAGTTTGAATATTCTTTGGCATTGCCTTTCTTTGGGATTGGAATGAAAACTGATCCTTTCTAGCCCTGTGGCCATGGTTGAGTTTTCCAAATTTGCTGGCATATTGAGTGCAGCACTTTCACAGCATCAGCTTTTAGAATTTGTTTTTTTTTTTAATTTATTTATTTTAATTAGAGGCTAATTATGTTACAATATTGTATTGGTTTTGCCATACATCAGCATGAATCCGCCACGGGTGTAGGATTTGAAATAGCTCAACTGGAATTCCATCACCTTACTAGCTTTGTTCACAGTGAGGCTTCCTAAGGCCCACTTGACTTCACATTCCAGGATTTCTGGCTCCAGGTGAGTGACCACACCATTGTGGTTATCTTGGGTCATGAAGATCTTTTTTGTACAGTTCTTCTGAGTATTCTTGCCACCTCTTCTTAATACCTTCTGCTTCTGTTAGGCCCATACCATTTCTGTCCTTCATTGTGCCCATCTTTGCATGAAATGTTCCCTTGGTATCTCTAATTTTCTTGAAGAGATCTCTAGTCTTTCTTTCCCATCCTGTTGTTTTCCTCTATTTCTTTGCATTGATCGCTGAGGAAGGCTTTCTTATCTCTCTATACTATTCTTTGGAACTCTGCACTCAAATGGGTATATCTTTCCTTTTCTCCTTTGCCTTTAGCTTCTCTTCTTTTCTCAGCTATTTGTAAGGCCTCCTCAGACAACCATTTTGCCTTTTTGCATTTCTTTTTCATAGAGATGGTCTTGATCACTGCCTCCTGTACAATGTCTCAAACCTCCATCCATGATTCTTCAGGCACTCTCTCTCTCAGATCTGATCCCTGGAATCTATTTGTCACTTCCACTGGATAATCATAAGGGATTTGATTTAAGTCATACCTGAATGGTCTAGTCATTTTCCTTACTTTCTTCAATTTAAGTCTGAATTTTGCAACAAAGAGTTCATGATATGAGCCACAGTTAGCACCCAGTCTTGTTTTTGCTGACTGTATAGAGCTTCTCCATCTTTGGCTGCAAAGAATAAAACCAATCTGATTTTGGTGTTGACCATCTGGTGATGTCCCAGTGTATAGTCTTTCCTTGTATTGTTGGAAGAGGGTGTTTGTTGCGACCAGTGCATTTCCTTGGCAAAGCTCTCTTAGCTTTTGTCCTGCTTCATTTTGTAGTCCAAGGCCAAATTTGCCTGTTACTCCAGGTATCTCTTGACTTCCTACTTATGCATTCCAGTCCCCTATAATAAAAAGGACATCTTTTTTGGGTGTTAGGTCTAGAAGGTCTTGTAAGTCTTCAAAGAACCGCTCAACTTCAGCTTCTTCAGTATTACTGTTCAGGGCATAGACTTGGAGATTGAAGACGTGGAGATTCAATCTCATTACTGTGAGATTGAATGATTTTCCTTGGAAACTAACAGAGATCATTCTATCGTTTTTCAGATTGCACCCAAGTACTGCATTTCAGACTCTTTTTTTGACTATGATGGCAACTCCATTTCTTCTATGGGATTCTTGCCCACAGTAGTAGATATAATGGTCATCTGAGTTAAATTCACCCATTCCAGCCTATTTTGTTCACGGATTCCTAAAATGTCAATGTTTACTCTTGGCATCTCCTGTTTGACCACTTCCAATTTGCCTTGATTTGTGGAGCTAACATTCCAGGTTTGTATGCAATATTGTTCTTTACTGCATCAGACTTTACTTCCATCACCAGTCACATCCACAAGTGGGTGTTGTTTTCACTTTGGGTCCATCTCTTCATTCTTTCTGGAGTTATTTCTCCACTGATCTCCAGTAGTATATTGGGCACCTATCAACCTGGGGAGTTCATCTTTCAGTGTCATATCTTTTTGACTTTTCATATGGTCCATGGGATTCTCAAGGCAAGAATACTGAAGTGGTTTGCCATTCCCTTCTCCAGTGGACTATGCTTTGTCAGAACTCTCCACCATGACCCATCCGTCTTTGGTGGCCCTACAAAGCATGGCTTATAGTTTCATTGAGTTAGACAAGGCTGTGGTTCATGTGATAAGTTTGATTAGGTTTCTGTGATTGTGGTATTCATTCTGTCTGCCCTCTGATGGAGAGGGATAAGAGGTTTATGGAAGCTTCCTGATGGGATAGACTGACTGTGGGGGTGGGGGGGGGGGGTACTGGGTCTTGTTCTGATGGGTGGGTACATGCTCAGTAAATCTTTAATTCAATTTTCCGTTGATGGTTTCAAGTGTACAATATTTGTGATTTGATGTTTTTATAGTTTATATTTCATATAATGTTGTTATAAAATATAAGCTACATTTCTTGTGCTTACATTACATCTTTTTAACTCATTTATTTTATACACAGTTAACATCATACTCAATGGTGAAAAGGTGAAAGCTTCTCCTCTAAGATCAGGAATGAGATAAGAATGTCCACTCTTAACACTTTTATTTAATATTGTATTGAAAATACTAATGACTGCAATCAGATAAGAAAAAGAAATAAAAGATTTGGAAGGGAAGGAGTAAAACGGTTACTTTTTTTTCAATGACATGATAATATATGTATAAAACCCTAAAGACTCCACCAAAAAAAAAAAAACAATCATTAGAACTAACAACTGAACTCAGTAAAAATGCAGGATACAAGATTAATATACAGAAATCTGTTGTTTTTCTACACACTAATAATGAAAGAGAAATCAAGAATGATCCCATTCACAATCACATCAAAAAGAATAAAATACCTAGGAACAACTTTAACTAAGGAGATGAAAGATTTGTACTCTTAAAACTCCAAGGCTTTGATGAAGAAAATTTAAGATGATGCAAATAAATGGGAAGATATCCCACATTCATGACCGGAAAAATTAATACTGTTAAAATGTCCATGGCTACCCAAAGCAATCTAGATTCAAGGCAATCCCTATCAAAATACTAATGACATTTTCACAGAACTAAAACAAATAATCCTAAAATTTATATGGAACCACAAAGGCCCCCAAATCAAAGCAATCTTGAAAAAAAAAGAACAAATCTGGAGGTATAATCCTCCCAGACTCCAGACTATACTACAAAGTTACAGTAATCAAAATCGTATGACAGAAAAACAGATACACAGGTCAATGGAATAGAATAAACAGCCTAGAAATAAACACATTCACATATGGTCAATTAGTCTACAACAAAGGGGGCAAGAATATACAATGGAGAAAAGGAAATCTCTTCAATAAGAGGTAATATTATTGACCAAAATAGCTATTAGTTATATCTTTATCACAAATTTAAAGAAGAACTAAGTTCATTGGTATGTTATCAGCACCTAGTATAGTGCCTGATATGCAGTAAGCACTGAATAAATATCTGTTAAATAAATGCCAAGAATAGAGCATATTTTAAAGAAATGCAACTTTTCAGGCATTGTTTATATACTTTTTTCATTAGACTCCAACATTATCAATCATTGATTTTCTAAATCCATTTACTCTTTTCAAATTAAAACAAAACTTACCATTTTCATCTTGAAATTTGCCAATCCACAGCTCCCAACTGGTTACTTGCTTCTCACTCATCCTGGCATTTTGGAAAATTTGGTTACAAAATGATGTTAAAGAATATGTCTTTTTTCCTGACTGAGGTAAGTATTTTTATCTTCTTAATATGAGGTATTTCTAGATGAGAGCTTTCTCCTCTCACTTGTACTTCTAAATTTATTTTTCAAAAAAGCAAAACCTCTTTTAATCTTTCATGCAGTTGACTTTATCAACCACCTCCATGGATGATAGGAAGGTTTTGTAAAATACAATCCCAGATGCTATGAAAGTGAAAGTAAAGTTGCTCAGTCGTGTCTGACTCTTTGCGACCCCATGGACTGTATGTAGCCCACCAGGCTCCTCCGTCCATGGGATTCTCCAGGCAAGAATACTGGAGTGGGTTGCCATTTCCTTCTCCAGGGGATCTTCCCGACCCAGGGATCGAACCCAGGTATCCCGCATTGCGGGCAGACGCTTTAACCTCTGAGCCACCAGGTAAGCATCCCTGGTGTGATGCTTAAAGTTTATTTACTAGACCCAATAACTTAGGAAAGGATTAATACTGGCTTTTTTCCCACACTGAGATACATTCAATCAAAAGATAACATTTAAAAATATAATTATTTGATTATTTTCACACTTTCATGTAGTTATCATGAGAAAATCCATTTTTCTTTTGCTTTTTGTTTCCCCCATAATCTTTCACACAGATTTACTGCATAGCACAAAACTAGTACTTACAATTAACTGAAAATTTTTATTTTAATAGATTTAACACTAAGAGATAGATTTTTCTGTCTTGTATTTTTGACAAATAGTGGTATATGTTAGCTTATATTAATAGTTCAAAATCAAGTTAAATGAAAAACTAAGTTTTTTACAACTTTTATGAACAACTGAAGTGTTTTTAATATTCTTTTGTGTTCCTGAATGCATTGAAAAACATATGCAGGTAATGAATTGAGTTTTCCCTTTTCCACAGTCAAAAGATGGATTAACAATTTCATTTTTATATGCTTTCTTCTATTTTCATAAGCTAGCTTTTAATCATAGAAGTATTCCATGGGCACAGCAACAAATTTAAAACAATAGAGAAGATGTAAAATATAAAGTCTAAGACTCTTAATATTTTCCTGTGGCAGCCCCTCTACTCTACCTCCCCAGAGGGAAACTTTGTTAACCTCTCCCTCTGACTTGATTCTTCTTATTGCTGTCATACTTCTATTTCTAGATTATAAACCTTAGCCATTGTCTACTGGTCATCTGCAAAGAACCTGAAAGAAGTTATCACATTAATTTTCCTCTCACCTCTTTTTCTCAGTCAACTTCCCAAATATTTTTAGTTATACCTTTATTTTTATACTTGTAGGCTTTATAACAATCTACCAACCTGTATCTATATCTATCAAATCTATCGATCTATCTCATCCTCTGCAGCCCTCTTCTGCAGAGGATGAAATGGTTAGACAGCATCACTGACTCAATGGACATGAATTTGAGCAAACTATATGAGGTAGTGGAGAACAGAGAAGCCTGGAGTGCTGCACTCTATAGGGTTGCAAAGAGCTGGGCACAACTTAGCAACTGAACAACAATAAATCTATCTATCATCTATCTTTCAATCTATCTCTATATTCTCTTAAATAAATATATCTTCTATGTTTTCCCTGAAGGATGATTTTAAAAGTGAAACTCCAAATATCATGTACAATATAAACATGTAAACATTATTCGCTGTAGAATCAAATATTAATGCAGAAGCCACAAATGATAATTCCATATCAATAAAACTTTGCCATTCATAGGAGAAGTTTCCAAAAATCAAGGCCTAGTGAATCTTCTTTAAATGTATTGCCATCTTTCTTCTTGATTCTGAGTGACAGTAGTTATCAATATTTTGTATGTCCCACACTACCCTCATTCTGAAAAGCTTGCTTTGCTTGAGTATACTATTTTCTTGACAAATTAATGTTTAAAGTATAGGCTGTATGCACAGTAGATTTTCTCAGTCCTGAAAATGTGTCTGAATATGTGTTTGAAAATAAATTGTGGTATAAAATTTTTGATTCAAAATCTTTTACTGTATGAATTTTGAAAATGTTGCTCCATTTTCTTTAGCATCCATTGTTAGTAATGAGAAATCACAAATCAATCTGGCTCCATTCTCTTGTGGGTAATTTGTTTTCTTCTTCTCTGCTTTTATGATTTTTCTCTTTATCCTTGTGGTTATGAATTTTCAATAGGGTATATCTACAAAGGAATGTTTTCTAGTGCTGTTTGGCACTTGGTAGACCGAAGACTGAAAACAGAGACATTTCCTTTTTTTATCTCTTTGATTATATTCTCCTACCTGTTGTCACACGGAAACCCTTCTTCTAAGATGTTATGTTCTGGGTTGTGGGAAATTTTCTCTGCTCTATCATCCATATTGCTCCATCACAAGAAGTCAGATGTATACATTTAATAATTTATTAAATACAAAGTTTATTTCTTAATTCAAAAATTTTACACATTTTTCCAATTTTTTTCTTTATTGCTTCTTTTTAAAAAGCAGTGTGTTTTTATATGCATGCAGACTCCTGAATTTTGCAGAGAATAGACTTCTTAAGAAGTTAACTTCTGGTATCTGAATTATCCTTGTTTTCTCCAAGGCCAATTATTCTGTTTGTTTACTTTGGTGTTCCTTTTTCATGCTATAGATTTCCTTTGAACATCTGGAGACCCTAAGTGATTAAATCATGTTAGATAAAGGCATTTGTTGCTAGTATGAATGACTAGAAAGGGTTTTCTCAGAGATTGACAAATCCATTTTCTTACTGAATTCTTCCTTTGATTAGGTATGTTTTGTCCTTACTCAGTTGTGGATTTTTCCAAAGTTTCACTTTCCCTCCAAACTGCCCCATAAAAATAGTTTTAATAAATCTAATAAACAAATTTTGTTGGAAATATTTCCAACAAATATTTTATGAACTAATATTTGAACACTGGAAGGCAAATTAAAAACAATAAATATTTTCCCAGTGAAAAAACATTCACACATCTTACCTCTTGTTCTAGTTCCAGAAACTGTGAAGGTGAACCTACTGGGGGCTGGCTTGAGGAGAAGAGGGAATCTTGTTCCAGAAGGAACTTTACGAGGAATCATAAGAATTTCTAAACATGGGAAAGGAGGAAATAAATCACTGGTTGAAAAAAAAATTAAAAATACAACCAACAAATACAATTTAAAATTTTCATGAGAATTCACACCATTCATCCTCTAATAAGCTATATTTGACTTCTCTAGGTTTAGATTTCAGTGATACCTTCCAAAGTGAAGACATATTTTCTATACAAACCAAAATACAAATAAAAAATAACTCCCTGAGTGACAATGTGATCAGTGCTGTTTATTAGGGTCTTAATAACTTCCTTAATTAAGTCAATACACTAGAAATTTCCTGTATCTTATCTCCCTCTACAGGAAGGAATATTCCCTCTTTTAAAGCTTCTGCTCCTGCAGCAAGTCCAATAATTAACTTTATGTACTATTTCTACATTGAGAAAATGAACTAACCTTAGTCTTGTGTTGAAGGACCCAGTCTCCCTCACAGATTTGCATTTGTGTGTGTGTGATACTTTATTTTCTAGTCTAGTCAAGGCTATGGTTTTTCCTGTGGTCATGTATGGATGTGAGAGTTGGACTGTGAAGAAGGCTGAGCGCTGAAGAATTGATGCTTTTAAACTGTGGTGTTGGAGAAGACTCTTCAGAGTCCCTTGGACTGCAAGGAGATCCAACCAGTCCATTCTGAAGGAGATCAGCCCTGGAATTTCTTTGGAAGGAACGGTGCTAAAGCTGAATCTCCAGTACTTTGGCCACCTCATGCGAAGAGTTGACTCATGGAAAAGACTCTGATGCTGGGAGGGATTGGGGGCAGGAGGAGAAGGGGACGACAGAGGATGAGATGGCTGGATGGCATCACTGACTGGATGGACATGAGTCTGAGTGAACTCCGGGAGTTGGTGATGGACAGGGAGGCCTGGAGTGCTACGATTCATGGCGTCGAAAAGAGTCGGACACGACTGAGCGACTGAACTGAATTGAACTGAACTGATACTTTATTTTCTTACAAAAATATTAAAAACAGAAAATCCCAAAAGGCACAGCTTCAGTAAAACTGTGAAACCATGTAAACAACAACATAGATGTGAAAGCTAGGCTTGGAAATAAAGGAGAGGTTTGGGAGGAGGAAGTGAGAATTGCACAGAAGAAGGCACCAACCAAGGGAAGCTTCTACAGTTGATCACATGCAGTAAGGCACCAGTTACTTCCCAGCACTGGTGAAAGATCTTTGCACAAAACAATAACAGCCAGTAAAGGAGAAAGGAACTGCTCATGCCCTGTCCATAGAGAGCATCACCATAAGCTCAGCCGTGTGTGAGCATGTGCACATACACACACGTGTGTGCACATGCAGAACACATGTAGAGAAGATGCTCTCTGTCTAGAGATTCTAATACAGTTTTATTGAAATTCCATCCCAACAGTTCAGAGGTCTCCCCTTCCTCTGAGAATCCTCAAGGAAATTGGCAGAGAAAAGCCCATTAGTGGGGCCTCAGCCAATGACCAGGAAGGGTCAAGTAAGCCAGGCTTCCAATGAACCAGACTGTAAGTCAGAATGGACCCCAAATCCTACTGACTTAGGAATCACACTTATCCAAGGAACACACTTGCAGATGAGAGAAATCTACAGTTAGCAATGATTCTTTAATCTTTCCCCCAAATTACCAATGAAAGAAATGTAGAAAGTCTTATATGAAGAGTTGTTAAAGTGGAAGGGATGGATTAATGTGAGCTAACAAAACCTCCCTCCTTTTCCTCAATGTTTAGGCCCTGTATACTGGAGTTTCAGAGTTAAGCTTTCAAATCCAAAGAGAAGAAAAGAACATTAATACAAAGCCCAACTCAGAGAGTCCCACTGTTTGGGTTGCTTTAACACCTTCAGATAACTAAGGAATCATTTGTTGATGGCTTTCAACCTCAGAAACTTAAGCTGGTAAATCCTCTTCTTCATTCTGTCTTTTTTGACTGTACCACCATTTTCATGATCATCATATAAAAATAACAACAACAAAACAACTTTCATTTATAAAGGTCAAATACTTGTTAAGAGCTGTGCTAGGTTTGCAAACTTTACCTCATTTAATCTTTATTAACAACCCCATGAAAAGCATCATGTCTACTTTTTCAGCAGCTTTTTAATTTTTTTGGCTGTGCTGGACTCAAAAGTGGAAACATTACTTTGCCAACAAAGGTCCATCTAGTCAAGGCTATGGTTTTACCAGTAGTCATGTATGGATGTACGAGTTGGACCATGAAGAAAGCTGAGCTCTGAAGAATTGACGCTTTTGAACTGTGGTGTTGGAGAAGACTCTTGAGAGTCCCTTGGACTGCAAGAAGATCCAACCAGTCCATCCTAAAGGAAATCAGTCCTGAATTTTCATTGGGTGGACTGATGCTGAAGCTGAAGCTCCAATCCTTTGGCCACCTGAAGTGAAGAACTGACTCATTGTAAAAGACTCTGATGCTGGGAGGGATTGGGGGCAGGAGGAGAAGGGGACGACAGAGGATGAGATGGCTGGATGGCATCACTGACTCAATGGACATGAGTTTGAGTGAACTCTGGGAGTTTGTGATGGACAGGGAGGCCTAGCGTGCTGCAATTCATGGGGTCACAAAGAGTCGGACACGACTGAGCGACTGAACTGAACTGAACACCTTCAGATTACTAAGGAATCATTTTGATGGCTTTCAACTTCAGAAACTTAAGCTGGTAAATCCTCTTCTTCATTCTGTCTTTTTTGACTGTATCACCATTTTCATGATCATCATATAAAAATAATAACAACAAAACAACTTTCATTTATAAAGGTCAAATAATTGTTAAGAACTGTGCTAGGTTTGCAAACTTTACCTCATTTAATCTTTATTAACAATCCCATGAAAAGCATCATGTCTACTTTTTCAGCAGCTTTTTAATTTTTTTGGCTGTGCTGGATCTTCATTGCTGTGGGCAAGCTTTCTCTAATTGCGGCAAGCAGGGGCTACTCTCTAGATGTGGTGCATGGGCTGCTCATCACAATGGCTTCTCTTGTTGTGGAGCACAATCTCTAGGGCACGTGGGCTCAATAGTTGTAGCTCAGGGGCTTAGTAGCCCTGCAGCACGTGGAATCTTCCTGGATCAGAGGTCGAATCTGTGTCCCCTGAATTGGCAGGTGGATCCTTAACCATTGGACCACCAAGGAAGTCCCATTGTGTCTACTTTTGAAAGGAAGTCACTGAAGGTAGGGGAGATTAAACAACTTGTCCAAGCTCACCAGCTAGTACATGGCACAGCCAGGATTTGGGTCTCCTGATTCTATGAGAGGTGCATGCATACCTCTCATCCTTTCATAATTGAGCCCCACTAAGAAAGGTCATTTATTCAAATATGCTCTAGCTTCAGAATTTTAGAGCTTGCGAAGAGCTTAGAGATAGCATTAAGCTCTTTATTTTATAGATGAGGAAATGGGAGCCCAGCAAGGTGAACAAGATGGCAGCAATAGTCATGCACAGCTCAGGGCTCCTGACTCCTGGAATGGCATCTTTTCCAAAATACCATCTTGCTAATGAGAACACACTTAATTACATGAGATGACCCTATATAAGTCTATTAAGAGCTTTTAAGAGTTAGGGAAAAAAAACTTTTATGTTTGGATATGCTCAGTTCTCAATATGGAAAAGTGAGTGTTTTTCCTTTCACTCAGAACAGAAAATTTTGAATACTTTGACTAGAATTAATCAACGCCTGGCAAGATTCCAAATTCAATTATTTTCATGTACTAAATATAGTTCAATTTAAAATTCTGTGAGTCAGTCCAATGAGCAGTTTCTATCCAGATTGTTCTGGTGCTTCTATTTGTTGCTTGCTTCAGTAATCACCTTACTTCATCTCCCTGAAAGTGGTAACTGAAGTGGCTCCCTTGAGATTCTTCACCTTCTCAGGAAGATGAATTCAAAAACAATCCTGGAAACCCAGATCAATCAACATTTTCATCACGATTTCCTTCAGGTGTTTTTCTTATTTTTATTTCAACACATTTAAAATGTATTCAGTGTCTCTCTTTCCCAAAGTGCTCATGGGTTCTGATGTGGCAATCAGAAACTTCTTAGAAAGGCTGTTCATGGCCCAACACTCTTGAAGATCTACACTTCAAAGAGTTCATAAAGAGGATGTGTTCACTCAGATTTCATCCTCTGATTTGATTATTATATGCATTATTATATTGTCATCTATCTTTGGGACAAAGTTATTAGAAAAAACAAACCTCTCCTCTTGACTTGTTTTCTCTAAAGTAACTTTGTGTTCTATGGCTTTTTTAAAAAATGAGAAATTGAAAGGAAGGGATGAGAGTGAAGTTGTATTATATGAAGGAACAGGAAGAGGGAGATGAAGTCAAACAGGTAGGTGGGTCTGGACAGAGGCACTCGGTGGCCACCAGACTGAGACCTTGATGTGAGGAACTATGGGGAATCATTGAAGCTGTATGGGCAGGGAGGCAATGTACATCTAGAAGTAAATGGGATAAGGTGGAGACATGACTGGAGAGGAAAAGTCAAGAGGCACAGAGGTGGCTACTCTGACAGCCCAGTTCTTATGGTGAACACTGGTTTAAAAAAAAAAAAAAAAGCAGCAGCAGCATCTCAGTAATAGTTAAGTGTGCAAAGATGATAAGGCAAAGGATAAATGCATTATAAAGACAACATTTTTTAAAAAAACATATTTACTTTTTGGCTGTGTCAGGTCTTAGTTGGGATCTTCCAGTTGGGGAACTGGGGTCTAGTTCCCTAATCAGAGATCAAACCCAGGCCCCCTGCATGGGGAGTGTGAAATCTTAGTGACTGGACCACCAGGAAAGTCATAAGATGCAGCATTTAACAGAGGCAATAGGCATCTCTAGCACTAAATCAGAAGGTTCAGTTCAGTTCAGTTCAGTTGCTCAGTCGTGTCCGACTCTTTGTGACCCCATGAATCACAGCACGCCAGGCCTCCCTGTCCATCACCAACTCTCAGAGTTCACCCTGACTCACGTCCATCGAGTCAGTGATGCCATCCAGCCATCTGATCCTCTGTCGTCCCCTTCTCCTCCTGCCCCCAGTCCCTCCTAGCATCAGAGTCTTTTCCAATGAGTCAACTCTTCACATGAGGTGGCCAAAGTACTGGAGATTCAGATTTAGCATCATTCCTTCCAAAGAAATCCCAGGGCTGATCTCAACTTATATGCAGAGTACATCATGAGAAACGCTGGACTGGAAGAAACACAAGCTGGAATCAAGGTTGCCGGGAGAAATATCAATAACCTCGGATATGCAGATGACACCACCCTTATGGCAGAAAGTGAAGAGGAACTCAAAAGCCTCTTGATGAAAGTGAAAGTGGAGAGTGAAAAAGTTGGCTTAAAGCTCAACATTCAGAAAACGAAGATCATGGCATCCGGTCCCACCACTTCATGGGAAATAGATGGGGAAACAGTGGAAACAGTGTCAGACTTTATTTTTCTGGGCTCCAAAATCTACAGATGGTGACTGCAGCCATGAAATTAAAAGACGCTTACTCCTTGGAAGGAAAGTTATGACCAACCTAGATAGCATATTCAAAAGCAGAGGCATTACTTTGCCAACAAAGGTCCATCTAGTCAAGGCTATGGTTTTTCCTGTGGTCATGTATGGATGTGAGAGTTGGACTGTGACAAAGGCTGAGTGTCGAAGAATTGATGCTTTTGAACTGTGGTGTTGGAGAAGACTCTTGAGAGTCCCTTGGACTGCAAGGAGATCCAACCAGTCCATTCTGAAGGAGATCAGCCCTGGGATTTCTCTGGAAGGAATGATGCTAAAGCTGAATCTCCAGTACTTTGGCCACCTCATGCGAAGAGTTGACTTATTGGAAAAGATTCTGATGCTGGGAGGGATTGGGGGCAGGAGGAGAAGGGGACGGCAGAGGATGAGATGGCTGGATGGCATCACTGACTCAATGGACGTGAGTCTGGGTGAACTCCGGGAGTTGGTGACGGACAGGAAGGCCTGGAGTGCTGCAATTCATGGGGTCGCAAAGAGTCGGACACGACTGAGTGACTGAGCTCTCTCTGATCTCCTTCAGGATGGACTGGTTGGATCTCCTTGCAGTCCAAGGGACTCTCAAGAGTCTTCTCCAACACCACAGTTCAAAAGCATTAATTCTTCGGTGCTCAGCCTTCTTCACAGTGATTTTGGAGCCCCCCAAAATAAAGTCTGACACTGTTTCTACTGTTTCCCCATCTATTTCCCATGAAGTGATGGGACTGGATGCCATGATCTTCGTTTTCTGAATGTTGAGCTTTAAGCCAACTTTTTCACTCTCCACTTTCACTTTCATCAAGAGGCTTTTGAGTTCCTCTTCACTTTCTGCCATAAGGGTGGTGTCATCTGCATATCTGAGGTTATTGATATTTCTCCCGGCAATCTTGATTCCAGCTTGTGCTTCTTCCCGTTCAGCATCTCTCATGATGTACTCTGCATATAAGTTAAATAAGCAGGGTGACAATATACAGCCTTGACGTACTCCTTTTCCTATTTGGAACCAGTCTGTTGTTCCATGTCCAGTTCTAACAGTTGCTTCCTGACCTGCATACAGATTTCTCAGGAGGCAGGTCAGGTGGTCTGGTATTCCCATCTCTTTCAGAATTTTCCACAGTTTATTGTGATCCACACAGTTAAAGGCTTTGGCATAGTCAATAAAGCATAAATAGATGTTTGTTTGGAACTCTCTTGCTGTTTCCATGATCCTTCAATTTAAGTCTGAATTTGGTAATAAGGAGTTCAAAATCAGAAGATGCAGAATAATAAATATGTGCTGTGTGTCTAAGGTGGGACTGTGATTCATACCTATGTGTCTTTGAGAATTGCAGCCCTACTTTTATACAGACAAATGGAGGTGGGGAAGCACATAACTAGAATTTTCTACAATTACTATTTAGAAACAGAAACTTAGCAGTAACAGTTGGCCCCTTATTCTATTTTTGTACATGGGTCAGTATTTTAAGTTCATCAGTTTAATAGAGCGAAGGACAAGATTGAATCTTGTTCACAGGGACCACAGGAGGGTTCCACAATCTTGACTATATGTAGCATATTTGATGCACATGCTTGTTTGTGTTTTCTCCCCACCCAGAGTGTCTGGGATCTTTGAAGGCAGAGCTGGAGACCTGCATTTGCTTTGTATCCTCAACAGGGCTGGAGGCACAATACAGGTTTAATACATGCTTCTTTAAAGGGGAAAATGAACCACACAAACAAAAAAGAAGGCAACAGCTAAAAAGACAATCTGACATTTAAAGCATAAGTATTCATTGGAAGGACAAATGCTAAAGCTGAAGCTCAAATACTTTGGCAAATTGATGCCAAGAGCCTGATGCTGGGAAAGATTGAAGGCAAGAGGAGAAGGAAGCGGCAGAAGACGAGATGGTTGGATGGTGTCACTGACTCCATGGACATGGGTTTAAGCAAACTCTTGGACATAGTGGAGGACAGAGGAGCCCGGTGTGCTACAGTCCATGGGGTTGCAAACAGTCAGACACAGCTTAGTGACTGAACAACATTTGAGAAATAAAGAAAGGGTCTTTCTTACTCTCTCCTTGCCAGAAAATGTCCCCAGACTCTCACTTACATACAATAATTTTCCAGAGGTAAGACACTTAATGGATTGGACCTATGAGAAAACTGTAAATTCCCTGCTCCACTTTCCAACAGAGGAGTAGAAAGGGGAAGGGGAGAGAATCTGAAAAAGAGTATAAAAGAGTATACTTATTTTTCTTCTTTTCGTGGTACCCAAGTTGATGGAGGCAGAGAGAAGCAGACAGTGCCAGCCTCATTGAAGATGCACAGTTGGTTCTCCCCAGTTCTCAGAAACATTTTATGCAAGTATAGAAACACTATGATCCAGATGCTTGTAGACAGAATCATCACACATATCTGGAGCTTTTCCAATATCATGTAATTTGTTATTCCCAGATATGCCCACATAGCAACTGTCTGTTTTCCAAATCATGTTGTTGTCAATAAGTGATTCCTCATATAGATTTACAGAAGCATTTCTAAAAGTGACTGATGTTTTTGAATTATTATTCATTTCAGAAATATTCATAGAGTGCCTACTTTCTGCCTAGTACTGTGCCAGTTGTTGAGAAACAAAAAAAAAATTTTAAGACTGAGTCCTTACCTACAAGTAATTTCCAGTTGAGTAAGGGAGACAGATCCACATCAGAATAACTATTCCATAATGTAGCAAGCATTTGTGATAATCACAAGCATAATCAGGAGCAAAGCCTAATGTGATCTGGGTGGCACAGGGAAGAGAGGAGTCCAGGCAAGATTGCTAAAGCCCTTGATCCCTGAACAGCTCTTTAAAATAGATTTTTTAAGGCCTTTTTTTTTTAATTAAAAGAAAAAATGAAAGGAAAGGATGACAGTGGTATTGTATCATTAAAGAAATGATCATAAACAAAGAATAGCATAGGACAACAAAAAGCATAGCATGACTTATGTACCAAAGTACAAATATTTCAGGGTTCCTGTGACAATAATTATTGGGCAGGGAACAGGAGGAGGAGGAGGACAGAGAGTCAAGTCAAGCCACACACACAAGATTCCATGAACCATGTAGGACTTTTTCCCATTAGGAGTAGACAATGAAGTAGTCAATGAAATAGTAGTAGTCAATGAAGACTTTCAAACAGGTTAATAATATGATCCAATTTGTTGGGGGTTGTAATGCTTTTTTATTGTGGTAAAAGTCACATAACATAAAACATACTGTCCTAACCATATTTAACTGTACATTTCAGTGGCACTAAGTACATTCACATTGCTGTACAACTCTCACCATCATCTATCTCCCAAATTTTTCACCTTCCTAAACTGAGACGCTGTCCCCATGAAACACCAGCTTCCTATTCCCCTTCCCCACCCCAGCCCCTGGCACTTACCAATTGTACTTTCTAACTCTATGAATTTGACTACTCTACACACCTCATATAAGTGGAATCAAACAGTGTTTGTCTGCACCTAATGTATAGTGGGAATGCACTTTTAAGGTTTATTTATGCCCTACAAACCAATTTGTTTTAAAATAAGCCCCTCCAGAGATTATCAGCATGTGGAAAGTTTGAAGGGGACATGAATGGAGGCAGTGAGATTCGCCTCTACGTAGTGGTTGAGGTTACACATGGTGTGGGTGATGAGCAAAGGGACAGACAAGAGAGACTGGAGGAAAGTTTAAGAGAAAGTGATGGAAACTAGATGTTAATCTGCAACTAAGGTAGGAGGGAAAAGTCAAGACTTCAAGGTGGATGCTAAAATCAAGGTTACCAGAGTAGAGGATAGGAGTGGGATTGAGCTGTTGAGTTGAATGCTTGACACGTGTGTATGGTACCTCTGGAACATCTCAGTGGAAGTATAGAGCACACAGTGGTACATGGATATGAAGTTTGAGATAAATTCTAGACTAAAGGGCTGTAACGGGGAGGCAGTTAGCCACTTGTGCTTGTGACCCACTGAAAATATCCTGCTTGCAAGTGCTGTCCAAACTTACTCTCCTTTGTTGAAAAATGACATATGATTGGTTCACATTGACATGGATACTTAGCTCTTTCAGAGTTTGTGAGACTGTGACACTTTCAAAGAACATAAATCTTTTCTTTTTAATTTTTGACCATACCCTGTGCCTTGTGGGATCTTAGTTTCACAACCAGGGATCAAACCCACATCCCCTGCATTGGAAGTACAGAGTCTTAACCACTGGACCACCAGAGAAGTCCCAGAACATAAATTCTAAAAGAAATACCTATTCATTTAAAAATAATAATAACTTTCTCAAGTATTCTTGAGAAGAAGAGAGTCTAAATATGTAATTACCATGGAACTACCTCTGTTTCTCTAAAACTCAACATCAAGTGTAGCTAATAATGCCTTGACTGACTCCTTAGCTGGACACAGACAGAATCAAGTTGAATAATATGTTTCAAATGATCTCAAATAGTAAAAAATACATTTGCTGTTGATACACTTAAAAAATACCAAAAGTTTCATATTTTTACTTAGGCATCTAGCTACTTATAAATCCTTAATTTTTTTCAGAGACAACATGAGAATATTTTATGAAAGAAAATGAAACTAGAAAAAGAAAGAAATCTGCAACAGATTTATTTTCATATATACAGAGGCCTGCGCTTCATTAAGCAGTGAACGTGTCCTCGGGGAATCTCCATTAAGTCATTGGTGACACTGGCTCTGCAAGTTGTAATAGAGTTTGGTTTCTATAACATCAGAGCACTGAACCAATTCAATTTTAAGGCGAAATGCTAGGAGCTAAGAGGATTTGAAGGATAGGAAAAAGCATAATTAGATAAGCTGCCTGACTTAAATATGAACAGTCATTAGCCGAGAATATGAGGTGTGCAAACCTAGAAAAAAACACCCTTTGTCATTGGGAATGGGACAGCATTGTTGTCCCATGTTAAAGCCTTATGGAATAAAGGCAAATCCTTTGGTTCTTCTCAATCTCATCATGCACATCGTCACCCAACTTGCCACTCTACAAAATGACCTCACTATTACAGTTTTCCTCAGAGTCTATAGTTTTTTTTACTCATTTCATTTTTGCACTTGTTTTATATACCCAGTCCCTAGTGCTCCTTCTACATTTTTCTGCATCTGTGTCTTGTTAGTGTCCCTTTTAAGCTGCCCTTGGAATATTTCACAGTGTCCTACAGAAGGCTCTCTCTTTGTGGAGCAAGGATGGGAGAGACAGGATTTTATGGTCAAATAAAAATGTGAAATACTTGATTCTGCATTTTCCTCTTGGAGATTCAAAATGTACATTAGCATACTAAAGGCTCTGCAAAAAAAGAAAAACTGCTCAGCCTTTTAAATCGAACATTAAACTTGTTTGATCACAGACCCTTTCTCCTGGAACAGCTATTAACAGCCTCAGAAACCAGTGCTCCAGAGAATCTACTATGGGAAACAGCCCCAGAGGGTGGGTGGAGGAGGGCCTCCCATCACACGTTTATAAATAGGAGCTGGATAAATGTTTTAATACAGTTCTATCTGCTCTACTGTTTGTATCCAGAGAACAGAGGAATGATACGAAACCTGAGTGGCAACCCTGAATGTGTAGCATTGAGCATATTTCATATTCCACTTCTCTTTTCCTCTTCATGGGTAAGACAGGGTAATGTTGAGATGACAATGAGTTACTCCATAGTCAAGTACTCTGGGAAATAACAGATGTCATTTATTAAGTGCTTGCTGTGTGCCAGTATTATGCTAAACCTTTAACACATTGCTTTTTAAATTCTCAGAATGATACAGGTTTATGAATTTGAGGACTGAGGCTTAGAGAAAGAAGAAACAAACCTAAAATCAACCAACTAAAAAATACACCAGGAATATAAAACCAATCTCTTGGCCTCTAGAACACAAGCTCTTAGCCACTGATACCCATGCTTAGTGGCTTAAGGAAGAGGATACATAATTATTTAGATATTCTATATATTGGCTTAAAGCTCAACATTCAGAAAACTAAGATCATGGCATCTGGTCCCATCACTTCATGGCAAATAGATGGGGAAACAGTGGAAACAGTGGCTGACTTTATTTTTCTGGGCTTCAAAATCACTGCAGATGGTGATTGCAGCCAAGAAATTAAAAGACACTTACTCCTTGGAAGGAAAGTTATGACCAACCTAGACAGCATATTCAAAAGCAGAGACATTACTTTGCTAACAAAGGTCTGTCTAGTCAAGGCTATGGTTTTTCCAGTGGTCATGTATGGATGTGACAGTCGGACTATAAAGAAAGCTGAGTGCCTAAGAATTGATGCTTTTGAACTGTGGTGTTGGAGAAGACTCTTGAGAGTCCCTTGGACTGCAAAGAGATCCAACCAGTCCATCCTAAAGAAGATCATTCCTGGGTGTTCATTGGAAGGACTGATGTTGAAGCTGTAACTCCAATACTTTGGCCACCTGATGCAAAGAGCTGACTCATTGGAAAAGACCCTGATGCTGGGAGAGATTGAGGGCAGGAGGAGAAGGGGACGACAGAGGATGAGATGGCTAGATGGCATCACCAATTCGATGGACATGGGTTTGGGTGGACTCCAGTAGTTGGTGATGGACAGGGAGTCCTGGCATGCCGCAGTTCACGGGGTCGCAAAGAGTCAGACATGACTGAGCGACTGAACTGAACTGAACTATATATTGGATTGGTAAAAATTTCATTCAGGTTTTTCAAGAAGATGTTATGAAAATCTTGAACAAACTTTCTGGCTAACCCAATATTTCAGTTTGAAATCCTTCCATGAAATAACTTACCCAAAAAAGCTGTTATGAATCACTAAGGGAGAGAAGAGTGAGGTTTTATCTGCCCATCTTGACAGTGTCTACTTTCCATTCTCAGGAGAGACCAATGCCAAGGGAGAGAAAAGCAGGGTGGGCGTGGTAGAATTTGCCATGGCAATGATGCTATAGGCCCCAAGCACCACCATATTCCCAACATGAAATTAACAACTTGTCAATATTGATGCTGAAATTTGTGACAAAAGCACATTGTTCAAGGAGGCCCAATAAAACACTTTCATTTCAAAGCTCAAAGTATCTTTTATTATCCCATAATTACTGGCTTACAAGGACCATAAAAAAATTATTCAGTCCCTCTCATCTCTCCTTGCCAGATCAAATCTATAGTGATAATGGTGGGCCAAGTTGGGATATATTCTAGCAGTAAGAGTGGAACTAGAAAGGATGAAAGGGTGGTGTTTTGTTTTGTTTTAATCCATCAAATAAAATTTATTGAATGCCTGCTCTTCTAGGCCTTACAGATAGTTCAGGAAAAGAATTAAGTGCTAGAGTTTATATTTCTTGGCTTATTGGATTATTGTTTTTAACAATAAGATTGTTGCATCTAATTAGATTCCAATTGATTGTCATGTGACTTGACATATACTCTACTTGACTTTTTGACTTTGTGCTTGGTTACATGACATGCTTCAGCTAATGGAATTTGAGCAGATGTGACTGTCACATCTGAGCAGAATTTTAAAATGAGATTTCCTGCTTTGGCTCTGCTTCCTTTCATATTCCTGCCCTTCACCATAAGGACATTTTATCCTAGAGAAAATATGTTTTTTCAACTCAAGTCCTGAAGTGGAAGCCAGCCTAGCCAAGCCTGGGTGTGCTCAGGAGAATGAAGAAATGCTGTAGCCCACCGACAGCCATCATGTGACATAAGCAAAGATGAATATTTGCTGTTGTAGGCCACTGGAGTGCTGAGGCCATTTGTTGCTGCAGCAAAAGCTGCCTGATACACATACTATTTTGGGGATACAACAATATGTACATATGTAATATGTCAGATGGCAAAAGTTCTATACAAAAAGCTTTAGCAGAGTAAAGTTAAAAGAATAGATTTGGAAGTGGAGCTTGTTATGTTATTAAGGTAGTAAGTGAAGGCTCTACCAGAGTTGCAATTGATCAGAATCTGGAAAGAAGGGGAGCCGAGAAACATGTAGGTGATTGTAAGAAAAACACTCTGGGCAGAGGGAACATCACAAGTAAAAGCTCTTTTGTGGATGAGGAAGATAGAGGATGAGCATACCTTAAATAATTTTCAGATTTCAATAGGCTTTCCAATTGTGGATTATTTATAATGTCTGTAGATGTGAAGTGGAAGCTGGAAGACACTATAGGATGGTAGGATTTTATTTCTTGGAAAATCTTGGTGGTCCTCGTCTCATAGCTTCATTTTGTAAACAAAGAAATTGCAACTCTAGGAAGTAAAGATACTTGCTTCAAGTCACACAAGCAGGCAGATTTTGGATTAGAACCCATGTTTCCCGACTTTTAAATTCAAAAGCATGTGTGGATACAGGCTGGCAACTGATCTGTGAAGAGACAGAACAGTGAGAGGCTGGGAGGTGGCAAGTGATGCTGAATTGGCTGAATTATCTGAATTAACTAACACAAAACTTGAATTCCCCAAGGCAAAGCTATGTTGGACACCACCCAGCTGTCACCACTGACCCAATCACGGTTATTTTTAAGGTAATGGGCTTTTTTAATTTCTAAAAATTTTTCTTGGAGTGTATTTGCTTTTCAATGTGTTAGTTCTGCTGTACAGCAAAGTGAATCAGCAATACATACATATACCCCCTCATTTTTGGATTTTCCTTCATTTTATATTGTTGAACAATCCCCAAATATTTGGTTAGCTAGATCCCTACCTCTGCCATCAAAATATATTTCTGGAGAATCAATATATAAATTTAAATCATAAACAAAACTAGAAAAAAACATTGTTGATTCTAAAAATAATCTTGCCATAAGAAAGTCTTTAAAAATATGATATAAAACCCTGAATCATAAAAGAAGCATTGAGAGAGTCAATGATATACAAATGTTATATGTGCATATCAAAAGAAATTATAGTAAAGGCAGTCAAAATAAAATATAGGGAAAAACATTTGCAACTCAGCTGATGAAAAAAAAGAGGTATTTTGTTTAACATAAAAGAAACTTGAAACATGTAAAATATCATGTATGAAACGAGTTGCCAGTCCAGGTTCGATGCATTATGCTGGATGCTTGGGGCTAGTGCACTGGGACGACCCAGAGGGATGGTATGGGGAGGGAGGAGGGTTCAGGATGGGGAACACATGTATGTCTGTGGCGGATTCATTTTGATATTTGGCAAAACTAATACAATTGTGTAAAGTTTAAAAATAAAATAAATTAAAAAAAAAAAAGTTCGAATAGGTCCAAAAAAAAAAAAAATTAAAGTTAAGAAACAGCTCAGTAATAATAGGAGCAAGGGACATGAATAGCCAATTCTATTATTCTAGACTATTTAAAAAAACAAAGAATATGCTTAAAAGCAGATGAAAAAATGTTCATCCTCTCATAATCAAACAAAAAGAATATTAGAACATATAGATATGTTTTTTAATATCTCAATGGTGAAACTTAAAAGCCTTAAGAGTCATTGTTGGGACCAATCAGGCCGACAGACACCTTCACACAAAGTTGGTGGGAGAAGCAAGTAGCAGAATCAATTTGTAGAAATCCTTGGCAAGACCCATAAAAATGTAAAAGACATATTCTTGTGGCCCAGCAATGCCATACATAAGAATATGAATTTGAATATTCATTCTTTCAGTAAATTTTTAGTAAGCATTTTCTATGTACAATGTTCTATACTAGGCGCTTGCATGCTAGGTCGCTGCAGTCCTGTCCGACTCTGTGTGGCCTGTGAACTGTAGCCCGCCAGGCTCTTCTGCCATGTGATTCTCCACGCAAGAATACTGGAGAGGGTTACCTTTTCCAGGGGATCTTCCTAACCCAGGGATCGAACCCATGTCTCTTAAGTCTCCTGCTTTGGCAGGCTCGTTCTTTACCTCTAAGGCCACCTGGGAAGTGACTGGGAGCTTAGGACCAGTGATAAACAAGAAAGTGTGATGAGATCTGTCAGAGGATGAGGGTTTATCATGCAAGGAAACTGTTGGGACTTTGTACTAATGTAATAGGGCTTTCCTGGCGGCTTGGCAGTAAAGAATCCACCTGCAGTGCAGGAGACCCGGTTGGATCCCTGAATTGGAAAGATCCCCTGGAGAAGGAAATGGCAACCCACTCCAGTATTCTTGCCTTGGAAATCCCATAAACAAAGGAGCCTGGCAGGCTACGGTCCATGGGGTTGCGAAGAGCCAGATACAACTTAGTGACTAAATCACCATTATACTAATGTAATAGGAGTTAGGAAACCTAACTTTAGTTCTGGTTTTGTGGTCAAAGTTATGTTATCATATTGTACCTTAGTTTTTCTTTCAGTGAAAATAAAAGGATTTGAGTAGATTATAGCTTGGGTCCTATTTACTTACCTCTTGAATGTTTATGACTTAAAAGTACCCTCTGAGGTTTAAAGGAGCACCCATCTTTAGCAAATAAGAGAGTGGGTGTCCTGGTCTTTCTGCAATCCTAGACTTGTCAGAATCATGGGACATCACTGCTTCACCATGGAGTGCTTTCTGAATGATCTTTTTAAGAGCAGAAATTCTATTTGATGGTAAATGACTTAAAACATTATTTATAGTAAAACAATGTATTATGACCACAGCACAAAAATGACACTTACTTTTCAAATAACACAATATACAACACACATTTTCTATTTGCTCTTAACGTCTGTTTCACTCACCTTAGTCATTGTCATAATTGTGTCAGGACTCAGTGATGAGGATTATTCCAGTGGAAACCTCTCCAAAGTGTTGTTCTAATCCTGTTGCTAGCTACTGGTCACAGAATTATATGTTTCCTTTCTGAAGCTTCATTTTTAAAGTTTGATTCTGCTTAATTTTGCCCCTGAATTTTAGTTTCTTGAGAAAAGATTTCTAGCATCTGTTCACAGTGTAACCTTTATTCCAAACTGTTCTCATCCATGGAACAAAGTACATCTTGTCATTTAGCCAGCAGATGGTCACAGCGTTTAGGAAGCAACCTTTTTCCACATCAGCTTGCTTCTCTCATCATCACGGTCCTGACATTCTCCTTATCAGGCGAAGATCCCAGAGTTCAGACCCTTCGTAACAGGACAGGAGTCCTCAAAGTCCACAGAGGTTCCTTACAAGTTGTTTTGTTGTTGTTGTTGTTGTTCACATCTATTTCATTTTTCATCTCTCTTTTTTTCATACAAATCATCCTTTTTGTTCAGTAGGTTGCATCCCCAGTGATTAGATTTCTTGCTCCATTAATTATGATTCATAAACCTTCCCTGTCTATTAAGATCATTTCCTTTGACACTCAAACTTCCTTTGTGTTCCAGTAGGAAACTAGTCAAGAAAACATTAGACTGTTATGCAGATTTACTATTACCTTTGAGATTTTAAAGGATGTGCTCAAAATACAGGGTATTACTGTCATCAATTGAAAAGAGTATTTTAAGCCTAGAGAAATTAATTTTTTAATAATGAATTTGTTGGTTGTTACTGTGCCACCCTTTGTAAATATCCACAGTTGTGTTTTATTCATCATGAAAATGATTTTGGGAACACGTGTACACCCGTGGCAGATTCATGTTGATGTATGGCAAAACCAATACAATATTGTAAAGTAATTAGCCTCTAGTTAAAATAAATAAATTTAAATTAAAAAAAATAAAATTATTTTGGTGATATAAGAAATGTTTGGCTGGCCAAATGCATAGGTGACTAGAATGATTTCTACCATTTCTTAATAAGAACATTCTACCCACTCATAAATCAATTTCTTATTTTAACAAAATGAAAACTAAATTCCAGTTTTAATTTTTTTAAATTCCCCTACATATTATTTTCTGATAAAAAAAAATCACACATCTTTTCTTCATCTTAGAAATAAAGCTATCAACACTGAATCAAATTCATCAACATTTTAAAACATTTCATTGTTTCTGTCAAACTTATCATTTGGAAGAATCATAAATAAAGAAAAATAAAAGTTCATTCTTTTCCAACTTACTGTGCACTCTCTTTTATCATCCTGTGTTATATTCTGGCATAACTGAACAATTCTCCTTTAAAATAAAATTATATTCTTTTTTTTTTCTTGGTACCAGTTAAGTATAGGTCTGTAAATAAGGCAACTTGGTTTGTATCGATTTTGGAATTCCATAAATGAAGCTATATATTCTCTTATTTCTGGCTCCTTCTTTTCTTTGGCCGTACTCCGTGATATGTAAGACCTTAGTTCCCTGACAAAGAATGAACCTGTGCCGCCTGCATTGGAAATTCAGAATCTTAACCACTGGAATGCCAGAGAAGTCCCTCTGGTTCCTTTCACGAACATTTGTTTCTGTAAGGTTCATGTATGTTGCACATTACTGAAATTGATTCATTTCCATTATATTCATTGTGTGACTATACCAAAATTTCATCTATTCTGCTGTTGATGACATTTAGGCTGTTTTTAGATTTTGGCATTTAGGATCAATGCTGCTATACATATTCTTGAATAATATATCCTAGTGCATATACAGCAGAGTTTCTCCAGGTTATACACATAGAAGTAGAATTGCTGGGCCATGAGTATGTGCATCTTCCACTTTACTAGGTTAGGCTAAATTGTTTTGCTAAATGTTTATACCATGTTAACTCTTGCCAGTAGTGTATTACAGTTCCCATTGCTCCACACTCTCAACACTTAATATTATCAGACTTTAATTTGAATTTTAAGATACAGCAGCACTGCTATAACCACTATGATAACCTCAGCCCTGAGGCAGCAAGGCTCTGTGATGCTTACCTCTAAGATCACCCTTTGCCCTCACTAGAAAACTCAGTCTCCCTTCTCTCATCCCTGTCTCCTCAGCAAGCTTGATCCCTATCTCCTGCCACCCTGGGCCACCCTCTGTCCTGACCCTCACTCTTTCTCTTCCCCCTTTTCTTTCTTCTCTCTGCCTCAACTATTGTTCCTAGAAGTTTCTCTTCCACTGAACCATCTTTTTCAATTAGCTTATTTGCCTGACTTCATCTCATTTCAGCAGCTACTATTTATTGTACTAATTATAGGCTTTACTTAATTTTAAGAGGCTGGTAAGTAGAGCCCTTTCATGTCCCCCAGAGTGTCTGTAGATTAGAGACACCAATCATGATGGTATTGCTCATGTTCACTACCCTTGTAGGGGAGTAGCCTCTGCCCACAACTCCTTAGACTATTGTGGGATTTGAATTATGTGACTCATATGATTCCTTCTCCGGTCACAGCCCATTTAACGAACTGTGGTAGTTGACCTAAGGTCAGTCAGTCCATGAATAGTGGTTCATGACCTGGCTCTGTAAGGAAAGATGAACCAGGACAATTTGATTCTTTCTCTTTGGAATTTCAGTAGGAAAAAATGAGTTGAAAATGGGGATTTTATCAGCAGAAACAGGATATGAAAGTTATAGAGTTTATAAAAGCCATGGTGGTTCATTTGCAAAGCAGAGAGATAGGGAAGCAGAAATAATAAATAAGCAGATATTATACAAAAGAAAGAAGAGGGTAAAAGTGATTGGTAGCAGGCAATTAAGAAGTAGACACAAACTATAGAGCCCATGTATAGGAACACATGACCTAGGCCTGTGTTCCCAGGACCCCTTGGACCTGGTTCCTGTTCCTATGAGGCTGGGCTGTGATTATATGCCTGGATGACTATGAAGAATCTCTCTTGACTTTGGCCCCATCTGCAGCCCTCTGTTAAACCTTTTCATTACTTAAGGTAAGTTGAGAAAATTCCCTCTGTGTGCTACAAGCAAAAAGCTGATTGAGAAAAATTCTAGTTGTGTTCTTGTGTGGGACTCTTAACTGATGGTTCCCCTAAGCAGGCCCTTGACCTTCAATGGGGGCTGACCTGCCAGTGCCCCTGTGCATGACCCCTCTGCTCTTATTACTCACATTTGTCTCCCAGCACAGAAGGTTGTCATGCACAGTTTGTTAAGGGGGCCACCGGCTGTTAGGCTTTTACATTTTAATCCATAATTTTTATCAAGAGAAACTATTTTTACTGAAAACACTACCAGGAAGGATGTAGCACTGCGTGTTCCCAAATGGGAGTATTTGTGTCTTCACACCTCTCGATGAAGGGCATCCTTGAAGCCAAAGGATAAAAATACAACAGCAAAGATAAGACATGGTAAAAATAAACACTTACAACATGTGATCCTGAGGGGGTAACAAGGATGGCTGCTTTTAAATTAATATGCACCAGACTCGGAATAATGGTTTTAGATGTAAAACTCCAGCTTCTCCTTGGTTTTAATCCAAAATAAGCATTCTCTAGATTAGTTTACTAGGACTTTTTCCAAATGTCTCCATTCTATAACTATGCCTTCTCACTGTTACAGATGAATTAGCCACTGAACTTTAATAATTCTATGGGAAGAGATCTTTAGAAAGAGATTTGATCAGCCAACAAGACAGAATTATACAAGCACAGAAGTTGTTCCATACTTGAGAAGGGATCAAGAGTTCAGCAAATGAGCAAGACTTCCCTGGCAGTCCAGTGGTTAAGACTCTGAGCTTCCACTACAGGGTCATGGGTTCAGGGAACTAAGATCCAACATTCCATCCAAGGACCCCCCCTCTCCCCCCCAACCCAAAAAAAAAAAAACAACCAACTCTTAAGAGTTCAGCAAATGAGGAAACAGGGTCATTGAGTTAAAGTGACTTACCTGGGATCACATAGCTCTAAAGAAGTCAGGACCAAAACATATATATTGTTCCTCTTTTTTCCAGGGCTTGGGCCATTTATTTATAAAATTTCCCAAAAACAAATTAATAAGCTTCTGCCAAATCTTTAACTGTCCTGTCAGTTTGAATAGCAGTGTAGAGAGTCATTATGAAGTATTATCTCAACATCACGGTCCTCCAGTCATTGACAATAGCTATGACTCTGCATGATATGGAAGGCAAGTAGCTGATGTAAAAACAGGGCAAACGCAGATCTAGGGAGGCATTCAGATAAGGCAGAGAGGCATGAATGGGAGAAAAAAAGCCACCAGGGAAGAGGAAGAGTGGCACACATACGATTCAGCCTACTTACCAGTTTTTCTTAGGCCTTCTGTGGGCTAAACTCGAGTCAGTCTAATTTTCACTATATGTTGACAGAAAAAAAATAGATGAAGTAATTATAGAGGCACATGATTTTTTAAGATGTGGATGATGAAATTAAGAAAACCAAAATAAAATCCAAGTTTTGTGTTTCAGGAGCTATACAGGGAAATGAGAAAACATTCTTAATATAGAAGATCAAGAAAAGAATAAAGGAAAATAATGTATAATCATTGGAAGGAGGAGGGTTTTTTCTTAATGCTTTAGAAAAACTTTTCATCTTATTTTGAAAAACAGAAATTAGGGCAAGTTGGGAAGATGAACAGGAAGCTTCCTTGCATAAGAAAGGAAAAATTCAGATTTCACATAGATACCCAAAGCAATCTTTTCAAAATGCAAATCTGATAATGTCTCTATTCTCCCCTACTGTTGTTAAAGACCAAAACCTATATACAAGTACAAGGCTTTGCCTCACATGGTCCCTATGTACCTCTCTAGCCTCCTATTCATATCCACCAATTTCCTTCCTTTATCAGTATTTGCCTCCAAGCCATGCTAATCATTTTGGCCCTTCCTCAATGCATCAAGAACCACATCCCTTCTCACCCCAGGGCCTTTGTATATGCTCTTTCCTCTCCCTTAATACTCCTCCCTTCACCTGAACTCTCACCCTCACCTATCAGCTCTCACTCATGCTTCATATCTCAGCCAACACATTAGTTTGTCAGGAAAGACTGCTCCTTTGCTGTACAGAAGCTTTTTGTTTTGATATTGTTGAACATGTTTACTTTTTTTCATTTACTGCCTTTGTTTTGATGACAAATCCAAAATATTCCCAAGATCAATGTCAAGGAGGTTATTCTCTGTGTTTTCTTCTAGGATTTTTACAGTTTCCTTCAAAAGAAATGAATGCTAATGGAGAGGTCACAATTAAAAATTTTTTTATGATGAACTCAGTTGGTAAAGAATCTGCCTGCAAGTAGGATACCTGGGTTCGATCCCTGGGTCAGGAAGATCTCCTGGAGAAAGAAATGACAACCCCCTCCAGTATTCTTGCTTGGAAAATCCCATGGACAGAGGACCTTGGAGGGCTATAGTCCATGGGGTCGCAAAAAGTCGGACACAACTGAGCATGCACGCATGCATTTTGAATTACCCATTCAGTTCAGTTCAGTTGCTCAGTCATGTCTAACTCTTTGCGACCCCATGAATTGCAGCACGCCAGGCCTCCCTGTCTATCACCAACTCCCGGAGTTCACCCAAACTCATGTCCATCAAGTCGATGATGCCATCCAGCTATCTCATCCTCTGTCGTCCCCTTCTCCTCCTGCCCCCAATCCCTCCCAGCATCAAAGTCTTTTCCAATGAGTCAACTCTTCCCATGAGGTGGCCAAAGTACTGGAGTTTCAGCTTCAGCATCAGTCCTTCCATAGAACACCCAGGACTGATCTCCTTTAGAATGGATTGGTTGGATCTCTTTGCAGTTCAGTTCAGTTCAGTCACTCAGTCGTGTCCGACTCTCTGCGACCCCATGATTGCAACAGGCCAGGCCTCCCTGTCCATCACCAACTCCTGGAGTTCACTTAAACTAACGTCCATCGAGTCGGTGATGCCATCCAGCCATCTTATTCCCTGTCGTTCCCTTCTCCTCCTGCCCTCAATCCCTCCCAGCATCCGATTCTTTTCCAATGAGTCAGCTCTTCATGAGGTGGCCAAAGTACTGGAGTTTCAGCTTTAGCATCAGTCCTTCCAAAAAACACGCAGGACTGATCTCCTTTAGAATGGACTGGTTGGATCTCCTTGCAGTCAAAGGGACTCTCAAAAGTCTTCTCCAACACCACAGTTCAAAAGCATCAATTCTTCGGTGCTCAGCTTTCTTCATAGTCCAACTCTCACATCCATACATGACTACTGGAAAAATCATAGCCTTGACTAGATGGACCTTTGTTGGCAAAGTAATGTCTCTGCTTTTCAATATGCTATCTAGGTTGGTCATAACTTTCCTTCCAAGGAGTAAGCGTCTTTTAATTTCATGGCTGCAATCACAATGTGCAGTGATTTTGGAGCCCCAAAAAATAAAGTCTGACACTGTTTCCACTGTTGCCCCATCTATTTGCCATGAAGCGATGGGACCGGATGCCATGATCTTCGTTTTCTGAATGTTGAGCTTTAAGCCCACTTTTTCACTCTCCACTTTCATTTTCATCAAGAGGCTTTTGAGTTCCTCTTCACTTTCTGCCATAAGGGTGGTATCATCTGCATATCTGAGGTTACTGATATTTCTCCTGGCAATCTTGATTTCAGCTTGTGATTCTTCCAGCTCAGCATTTCTCATGATGTACTCTGCATAGAAGTTAAATAAGCAGGGTGACAATATGCAGCCTTGACGTACTCCTTTTCCTATTTGGAACCAGTCTGTTGTTCCATGTCCAGTTCTAACTGTTGCTTCCTGACCTGCATATAGGTTGCTCAAGAGGCAGATCTGGTGGTCTGGTATTCCCATCTCTTTCAGAATTTTCCACAGTTTATTGTGATCCACACAGTCAAAGGCTTTGGCATAGTCAATAAAGCAGAAATAGATGTTTTTCTGGAACTCTCTTGCTTTTTCCATGATCCAGTGGATGTTGGCAATTTGATCTCTGGTTCCTCTGCCTTTTCTAAAACCAGCTTGAACATCAGGGAGTTCATGGTTCACATATTGCTGAAGCCTGGCTTGGAGAATTTTGAGCATTACTTTACTAGTGTGTGAGATCAGTGCAACTGTGTGGTAGTTTGAGCATTCTTTGGCATTGCCTTTCTTTGGGATTGGAATGAAAACTGACCTTTTCTAGTCCTGTGGCCACTGCTGAGTTTTCCAAATTTGCTGGCATATTGAGTGTAGCACTTTCACAGCATCATCTTTCAGGATTTGAAATAACTTAACTGGAGTGCCATCACCTCCACTAGCTTTGTTCATAGTGATGCTTTCTAAGGCCCACTTGACTTCACATTTCAGGATGTCTGGCTCTAGGTCAGTGATCACACCATCGTGATTATCTGGGTTGTGAAGATCTTTTTTGTACAGTTCTTCTGTGTATTCTTGCCACCTCTTCGTAATATCTTCTGCTTCTGTTAGGTCCATACCATTTCTGTCCTTTATCGAGCCCATCTTTGCATGAAATGTTCCCTTGGTATCTCTAATTTTCTTGAAGAGATCTCTAGTCTTTCTCATTCTGTTGTTTTCCTCTATTTCTTTGCATTGATCGCTGAGGAAGGCTTTCTTATCTCTCCTTGCTATTCTTTGGAACTCTGCATTCAGATGCCTATATCTTTCCTTTTCTCCTTTGTTTTTTGCTTCTCTTCTCTTCACAGCTATTTGTAAGGCCTCCTCAGACAGCCATTTTGTTTTTTTGCATTTCTTTTCCATGGGGATGGTCTTGATCCCTGTCTCCTGTACAACTAACTCCTTTGCAGTTAGTGTCTTTTAAATAATAAAAATCTGATTGCAAATTTCATGAAAGGGAATTAAGTATTTTTAAGATTTAGTGGATAGCAGTATTTGTATAGATCTGCCTCTTATGTTGCAGAACATAATGTAACAGACAATTTGGTTGTTATTTAAAAATATGTAATGTATATTTAACTAAATGAGAAGTGTGTGTTTTTTTTTAATTGAATTACTTCTTTTAAAACTCACTCTACAATACATCTTTGGCCTCTAGTTGATCTGACAAAGCCTCAGACTACAGCTTTCACTTAATCTTGACAGAGGAGGAAACATAAGAGCCTGGTGTGGGTCAAGGCATAAAGTCTGAGCAAAGATGGTGTTACTTCTGTGAATGCCTGCTCATCACTGTGCTTGTAAGTGAGAATTAAGATAACAGGGGAAATGGTCTCAGGTCAGTCCTACATTTAAAAGTTCTATTAAGACACTATTAAAAAGGAAAGAAGTTTGTTTTTAACATTTAACTTGTCTGATTGTGTAGTTCTTTGATTGAAGGCTTTAGCATTTCATAATAAGTATATTTTTCAATGACTTGTAACACCCAAAATGTAACAATTTCCCCTTGAAGAAGTGAATTTAAACTTCATTTTGGGCATTTTCTGCATCCAGGTATCTAGGATACTGGAATTGATTTTTTTTAAATAATTAACTCTAGCTCTTATTATGATACCCCAAACTCTTATGTCTGAATCCTAGGTAATGGCAAGTCAACTCTTTTCAAACTATAAATTGAAACGTCTCCTCTCAGCTCCCCCTTAACTTAGTAAAAAACAATGTCAAGGTGTTAATTTCCTTGGATATTGTTATGAAGAAACATTATGATAAAAGAAACTTAAAGTAAAATAATCTCTTTTTCTAGGTGGATAGCTTTTTTCCCTGAGATAGAAGTAAAGACAATGGGGCAATAAAATATTTCTCTAAAAATACTCTACACAAATCATCAACTTTGCGAGGTAAAAGAAACTTAGATATTGTCTAGTGCAAACTTCTGATTTTCATGTAATAAAAGTTCAGAAGTCTAGACCACTAGCCCCTTCCCTGGGCTTCTAAGCAAGTGGTTTTTGCATTATATTTGCATTGTACAATTCTTCCCATAAAATTATTCATCAGTTGTAGCCTGAATTATTACTTTTCGAGTTGGGGCACTTTTGTGACAGGGTGACCAAGTAGATCATGAGATGAGTTCCTTCCTACTAGATTCACTTATGTAAAAGTGCTGATTGAAGCTCAAAAAACAAAAGCAATTATTAAAAGATACAAAGTAGCTCTAGAAGGGAAAGCCTTGGATAGATCCTAGGAGGTCCTATGTTAAAGGATAGAAAAGGAAAAAGCCAGGGTCTTTAGAGCTGAGTAAGAGAACCAATGACAATGTGAGGGTTGGAAGTCATCCAGCTTCCATGGTGGGGGTGGTCAAGGAAGAGAAGTGAGGAAAACAAGTATAAAACAAGTCTGTACAGAAAGGGAGGAAAAAGAAGGGAAGAAGACAGGAAAGACTCAAGAATAGCTAAACCATGGGTGCCAAGAAAACAACAGAAAGTACAAAGGACTTGATTGTTTTATCCATGTATGAAAAACAGACTGCTAATGTAAAGTTCAGGAGAAGGCAATGGCACCCCACTCCAGTACTCTTGCCTGGAAAATCCCATGGACAGAGGAGCCTGGTAGGCTGCAGTCCATGGGGTCGCACAGAGTCGGACACGACTGAAACGACTTAGAAGCAGCAATGTAAAGTTATAAGTCAGAAAAGAGATTAATGACTGATGAAATGAGGTCCTAGAGGGAAAAGGAAGAAATCCCACCCTGGAGGAGGGATCATGGCTTCTCTGGGGCAGGAAGGAAAGACAGGGAGGAGATGGCTCACCAAAGAACCTGGGTCTCAGGAAATAAACTAGTGGATGAGGGCATCTGCCTAGAGGGAGCAGGGGGTCCAAGGGGTGGCAAACGGGTACAATCACCACTAGAGTTTGCTTGTTTTTTATAGAGAAGATTCATGTATTAGCAGAAGCTGGACTACATAATGACAATAGATTACATTTGCAAATCATTTTTACATACATTGTTTCCTCTGGAGTAGAGTTGCTTTACAATGTTGTTAGTTTCTACTATACACTGCTGCTGCTAAGTCACTTCAGTCGTGTCCGACTCTGTGTGACCCCATAGACGGCAGCCACCAGGCTCCTCCATCCCTGGGATTCTCCAGGCAAGAACAATGGAGTGGGTTGCCATTTCCTTCTCCAATGCAGGAAAGTGAAAAGTGAAAGTGAAGTCGCTCAGTCGTGTCCGACTCTTCACGACTCCATGGACTGCAGCCTACCAGGCTCCTCCGTCCATGGGATTTTCCAGGCAAGAGTACTGGAGTGGGGTGCCATTGCCTTCTCTGCTACTATACACTACCCCCAGGGTTTTCAGAGCAGCTGCTCCTGCTTGAACCATATAGTCTGGAGGTGAGATTCCTACAGATTTGATAGTCAGCTTGACAGAGGGGGAGGAGAGAACTAAGATTGATGTATACACAGATGAAGCCAAGAACATGAGAAGTAGCTTGTGTTCCAGCATTTCATACACTGACTTATTGGAATCAGGGTATCAAGAATTGGGCTTTGACAAAATTTGATGGTCTCGGGACCCCTAAGAAAACCCCAGCTCTTTTGTTACTTGTGTGCACATCCAAGGTAGTGTAGTGGAGGAGGGAGGAGGAGAAAGGTGAAGGAAAAGCTCCATTCAGATCCCACCCCACTGCCCCCAACACTTTGGTGCTTTCATGTCCACATGGTACGGAGTTGCCTGCTCAGAACATATCTAGGAAGGTGGATGGATGGCTTTTAAAGACCAGAGTGGATGCAAATTAGCAACCGCTAAACCAATAAACATCTTTTGGATTTACATTTTTTTGTAAAATGAAGGTCCTTCAGAGAGCCAACCAGTTGGTCCTCTGCAAATGTAGACCAGTGTGGTCAAAAGTTAATTAAATCTTCAGAGCATTGTCTGGAAGGAAAAAGAGCATGAGCTGCTTTTCAAAAATCCTAAACAAGTGGGGAGCTTGTGCCAAGATGGTGCTTGATGATTTTTCTAAAACTTGAATTTAAAATGTAGTCTTTCACAAACTGTGAAATCCTGGGGCAGTACCAGTCTCCAGTAGTTCTAATTCTTTATGGAACACAGACTCACTGCTGTTGAACATTTTATTTATGTCAACTAAAATGTTTTAGCCCATATAATTTTCACCAACTGCAAAAAAGTATAGCTGAGGGGTTTTAACTGGCAGTCTTGGTAACAGTACATGTACATTCTGACTTTCTGCTATACAAAAAGGGAAAATTTTAGACCAAAACAAAGGAGATTTCAACTAGGTCAGATTGCTGCTAAAGCAAAAGAGGACACTGTTTCCATCTGAGAGACCGCCCTGAGGTTCTCATCATTTAAAGAGGTTTAAATCATGCAGTGTGATGACAGAAACATGAATTCAGAGCTTTGGCGCACTGGGTCTTACTCTTAATTTCTTCTCCACACCATAAGCTTCCTACAGCTAAAGTTGTTTCTTTCCAGGAAAAGTATTTCACATCGCCTCTGGGCTTTCTCTTGCCTGTAAGCTCCTACAAACGAACCCAATGTGGCCCCAGGGTTCTTATATTCCCACTCTTACCTCCTACCTTTTTGCCTCATGAACTTATTATTCCTGTGGCAGAGAGAGCTAACTCTACAACAATTTATCCACTGCATCCATGTTATAGGGGTTTTCCTGGTGGCTCAGATGGTAAAGAATCTGTCTGCAACACAGGAAACCCAAGTTGGATTCCTGGGTCAGAAAGATCCCCTGGAGAACGGAATGGCTACCGACTCCAGTATTATTGGTTGGAGAATTCCATGGACAGAGGAGCCTGGCAGGCTACAGTCCATGGGTTCGCAAAGAGTTGGACTGAGCAACTGACACACTTCCAAGTTATAGGGTGCTTTCTGGGAGGTGGCTGCCTAACCAAGGATTGCATTTCCAGGCTGCCCTCATTTCTAGGTGGGAAAACATGAATAGTTCTCACCTCTTGGGTATGAGAGCTAGTGCTATGCATTATTTATGCTCAAGGAAGTACAGTGGTCACGGAGATAAGGAAGTGTGCCTCCGCCATCTTGTTTTTCCCATCTTTCATCTGGATGCAGAACATTCCAAGGTCCTCGGTGATACTACAGCCCCAAGATGTAAGAAGCCTGGGTCCTTGAATTACCATGTGGAAGAAAACCACCAGCTAACCAGGGCCATCCACACCGGGCTTATTTACATGTAAGAAATAAGCTTATTGTGTGTGACATCACTAAACTCTTCGGGGTTCATTGGTTCTAACAGCTAGAGTGACCTTAACTAAATATATGTTAATCACTCTCATTTCTCTTTTCTCTGTTAATGTGTTTCTTCTGCTTGGAAGGCTATTTCCCTTTTCTCTTTGTGCCAGATACTGTTTGAGTCATAAAGGTGAGCAAAATAGCCAGTTTTTATGGAGCATGAGTATAACAGACTACAACATATCCTTCAAGGAAAAATTTAATGTCCCTTGCCCCTGACTTTCCCTGATCGTCCCCTCTTTCTTCACCCCTTAAGCAAAATTAATTGTCCACATATTTGTGTTCTAGTAGAAATCAAGATTGATTACAAATTGTACAGTTTAGTGATTTATAATGTATTTGCAAAGGAAACCATTACCACTATCTAATTCCAGAACATTTTCACCACCCCCAGAAGAAACCTGTACTGATCCCATTCTAAGCCTAGTGCCTGGCAACCACTGATCTACTTTATGTCTCTATGATTTGCCTATTCTGAGAAACAAAAGATTTGTATTGATAAATCCTTCCTACATCTTCACAATTGTTCAAATCCATCACTCAATGATCCTCTACTGTATTTTTTACTCCTTCCACTTTGTGCTACTCCCTTTCTGTCCTTATTGCAGCTACACTACCATTGCCATTTGGTGTGATATTTTTCCTCCCTATCACTATAATCTAGCAAAAAGGGGAAAAAAGAAGAAAAACAAAAAAAGAAAATAGAACATCCACATAGAGCCAATCCTCATCATTCCTTCCTTCTCATAAAGGAAAATACTGATTTTGGAACCATCTTCTCTTTAATATGAAAGATTCTTAGTGGAGGAAAAAGTGACTAAAATTGCCCAGAGAGCTTGCATTATGGAAGAGGGTAGAGGGGAAGGGGAGGAGCAGGAAAAGGCAATCATGAGGCTCCCATCCCCTTCATGCAGTGCAACATGCCAGCACTCTGTAATACAATTTCATTTATTCATTCACTCACTCACTCCTTCAACCTACAAACCTTGTCTAAGTCCTAATTGAGTGCCAGGCATGGCGATCCCCCATCCTGATCCATTAGCCGTTTTCTCACAATCCACTCTTTTGCCAAATTAGCAGTTCTGTGAAGTCTTTAGAAAAGTTAAGCCCATTTGTCTGGAAAGAAAAAATAAATAAATAAAGGAAATTGGGTTATAAAAGATCTTCAATAGGACAGTCCCCCAACTAACCCCCTGGAACGCAGCCTCTGAGCACTAGGGAACCATGGGGGGAGGGCGCCCGACTCACAGGAGGCGTGATGTGTTTACACTCATAGGATCGGAGAGCCCGTGAATGCCCTCTTCATAAATCCACTTTCATCACCTCTCTGGCCTCACCGCCTCTGCGGATTTTAGGGAAAGGCTGGATGTGCACAAAACCAGTGGTTTTCATCCCTATTGGGAGCAACAGTCGGTGTGACCTAAAGGAATCAACAGAACTGAAGATTTAAAACACCCTCACCACTCTCTCCTGCCCTGAAATCGGGAGTCTGCATGTGAAGGACGTGCCATAACCATCAATCACACGCAACTTCTCCAACATGTGACCTGACTCTTAACTTTACCTTTGGGCGTCTTTTGACCTTCCTGGCCCTGCCCAGCACCACTGAGACTCATAGCCCCCTTCCTCTTTCAGAATCCTTTCTGCTTGGCTTCCCACCTTCTCCAGTGTTTCCTCCCAAGCTCTCCTGGAGGCCACACGTCTGTCCTTTCCTCAAATCTCGCTGCTCTCAATTTCTGTCCCTGCCTCTCCATCACTCTGGTGACTTCCTTTAATCCCCCAATTTGAGCCTTGTTCTTTATGCTGATGGTACTAAAGCCCTAATTCCACACCAGATTTGTCTCCTGAGTTCTAGACCCATTGATCCAATTTCCCACTTGGTCATCTCCACAGCCATTCATCTCAATAGATGTAAAACTGAGGGCATTATCTTTCCATTCTTATCCCCAGACCTGCTCCTCCTGAAGTGTTTAATTCAATAAATAGCACTGCAGCCATGCAGGTGTCCAAAAAGAAACCACCTATCTTCAAGTCTTCCTTGCCCCCTACTGTGGCACCCAATCAAGTTAGTCTTCCCTTGGTCCTGTCTCCTTTCAAAGAATCTGTCCTCCAGTGCTTGCCCCCACCTGTACCACTACTGCCTCCGCTCAAGCATCACCAGCTGTCATCCACGTTCCTACAGCAGCCTCCTAGCTGCTCTTCCTATCTCCTTTCACTCCACTGTAATCTGTTTTGCACAATGATGCCAGACCAGTCACCCCATAGTATACATCTGACTATGGCAGTCCTCTTCCATACCCCAACAAATGGTATAAAAATGTACCCAGGATTTGTTTTAGTGAGGTATTGTGAGGTCAATGGATAAGGAGGCAAACCTTGCAGGGTCACACAGGAAGCACCAGTGTTGGCAGGAGACAAAGTAGGTAAACAGGCCAGAAACATTATGGGGGGCTTAGTGGGAAGAAACAGGCACAGCAGGGAAAGTACACTAAGTTAGCTTATGATGGGCCCACTTGGATTAATGTTGGTGAGCTCTGGGCTATAGAGGTGGTTCCTTGTTGTCTGGTACTTGAACCTGGAGTGATACAGGGCAGGGAGAATGTTGGCTCAGTGTTTGAGTGCTTGATAAAGGGGATGTTTGGGGTATAGGCTCTGGGTTGGTTGGTTTAATAACAAAGGAGTGCTTTTTGTTTGCCCTCGCTATGAGTTAACTCCTAGAGGGGCAATCCCTTCTGGGGCTCACAAGACTCCCAAAATATCATAGTATCACACAGTACAGGAAAAAAAAAAAAAATGATTAACACACAAAGACAGACAGATACACAGGCACACATATATTCCCAAATACTTCAGCTGGGGAATAGGCAACAGGAAGCAATGAAAGGATTTTAAGCAAGAGAATGGCATGATCAGATTTGCTACTTTGGGCCTTTGGAATAAAGCCAGGCTAGTATTTCCAATCTTATCCATTTATTGTGTTCTCTTTCCGGTATGTAATTTGTACATCCAATCTGCTCTGCTTTCCTTTGCCTATGGGGTTTTGCATATAACGTTGTTCCTTTGTCTGAAATGCCACTTTCACCCCTCTTTGCCTAATGCTGGAGCTTCCTTCCAGACTAAGCTCAGATGTCATCTCTCCCTAAAAAGTCTCCGCTCCCCATAGGGATGCACTGGTTACCCTCTAGGTCCTCCCACATCACCCAGCACATCCTGAACTGCAGTGACCTGGTGTTGTCCTTTGCTGAACTTGACTACAACTTCCTTGCAGGCATAGAATGTGCCTTAATCATCTCTAAGTCACTAGAGCCTGGCCCAGATTATAGCAAGCACCCTATAAATATTTATGTAATTTGTAAGTAAACAGATGATTGATTAGGGAAATGTTCTTTAAAAAAATTTTTTTTTTATATTTCTGTATTTGGCTGCACCAGGTCTTAGGTGAGCATATAGGATCTTTAATGGCTTGTGAACTCTTAGCTGCAGTATGCAAGATCTTAGTTCCTTAACAAGGGATTGAACCTGGAACCCCCTGAATTGGGGGTGCAGAGTCTTAGCCACTGGACCAGGAAGTCCTGGGGAAATGGTCTTATAATTAGAGCTAATGACATCACAGCAGAGAGCCACCTTCTCTATGAAGACTTTTACTTGATCCCCAGTAAGGGGTGGGCTTCCTAACTCAGAGGTCTTGCTCCACTGGAGCAAGAACCACAACCACATCACACATCACATGGTCTCTACCATATATTCTCAGATGGTAGGAGTCTTGCTTTGTTTTTAAATTTCTAAAGAGTTCTGGGCACATAGTAAAAATTCAATAAATAATCTCTTTAAAACTGAAAATTAAAATAAGCTGTGGAAACAATGCCAAGATTATCTTACACTATTCCAAAGTAAAATAGTGTTTTAATCAAGCCATCCTTATAGACATAATTCTGCTTTCCTAATTCAAATCCATCACTCCACTTTCTGTTACTAAGATGATATATATCCCATAGGAAACAACCAAACACATTAACAGTAGAGGCACAGACAGCACCATTTATGCTTGTTGTTTGCAGAGTCTTATCTTCTTCTTTCATATGCCAATTAATTAAGACTATAAAACAAGTAAGGTCTTCAAGTGTTCAAATGTCCCGACATGCCACCATAATTTAATCCCCATGTACTTTCTCAATTTTCAACATCCATACTTCAAAAATTTTAAATTACAAAGATATTCTAAACCAATGAAGGAGTTTAGTTTCTATTAGGAAAGCTATAAATATAGCTTTATTGTTGATAAAAAAAAAAAACAGGATGCATACAAACCATGATTTAGACACCAAACTTCTGAGAATTCTTTTGGAAAAGAATATCTGAATTCCAGTTAGAACAAGAGAAAGAAGAAAGCAAACAGATTCTATTGGATTGGCCAAAAAGTTCGTTCATCCACTCAGTGACTATATTGTTCAACAAAGTTCTTGGTGAAAATGAAAAATGTGTCTTTTATTTGTACTTAAAACCAAATGAACTTTTTGGACAACCAGTAAAATTTACCTCAATTCTACCTGACTGTCAAGTCTCTGTATGGTTAGGATAGAGTTTCCATAATACAAATATATTAAACATATTTTGCTTATGACAGCTATGACAGGTATAAATAAGAATTATACCTTAATTAAAAAATAAAGACAAAATAATTTAAAAACGGTGACAGTATACGTCCAAACTGAGATTGACTGTAAATGAATGACTCACGTTCCAGAATTTAATGCTTCCTTAGTTACGTAAAACATAGGCAAGACCTTGGCGATTTACCCAACCCAAGGGCTAGGTGACAATGAGATATATATGGCTTATAAATTGGCCATTACTTCTTGGCTGACCTTCCATCCTGGTAAAAGATGCGATTTCCCTACAGTGGCCAGCACTAAATCTGATTGACTGACCATCCCCAACAGCCTGGAGTTTCTCTCTCACAGGGTTTGTTTGACTTTTCTCTGTTTCCAGTGTATCATCCTTGCTGTAACTAGCTCTCTTAAATGCTTTCAGCCCCAACCTCTTCTTACTGAATGATTGGCTGTTTTCTATCTAGTCAATTACACTGAAAGTCCATGAGGCGAGACCACTCTTCATGCTTTGGAACACCCTCCCCTTCAGTTTGACATTTATATACAAATAACAAAATAGATCTTAAATATGGGTCCAGCTGGGGGAACTGGTACGAGGCAAGAATCTCCTTTGAAATTAGGATTTTAGTGGTTGTTTGTGACAATACCCATTCATTGTGTGCCTTTTATGGTCTAAGAGATGGGAATACCAGACCACCTGACCTGCCTCCTGAGAAATCTATATGCAGGTCAAGAAGCAACAGTTAGAACTGGGCATGGAACAACAGACTGGTTCCAAATTGGGAAAGGAGTACGTCAAGGTTGTATATTGTCACCTTACTTATTTAACTTATATGCAGAGTTCATCATGCGAAATGCCGGGCTGGATGAAGCATAAGCTGAAATCAAGATTGCTGGGAGAAATCTCAATAACCTCATATAAGCAGATGACACCACTCTTACGGCAGAAAGCGAAGAAGAACTAAAGAGCCTCTTGATGAAAGTGAGAGGAGAGTGAAAAAGTTGGCTTGAAGCTCAACATTCAGAAAACTAAGATCATGGCATCTGGTCCCATCACTTCATGGCAAATAGATGGGGAAACAGTGGAAAGTGAGAGACTTTATTTGGGGGTCTCCAAAATCACTGCAGATGGTGACTGCAGCCATGAAATTAAAAGATGTTTACTCCTTGGAAGAAAAGTTATGACCAACCTAGACAGCATATTAAAAATCAGAGACATTACTTTACCAAAGATCTATCTAGTCAAAGCTATGGTTTTTCCCATAGTCACGTATGGATGTGAGAGTTGGACTATAAAGAAAGCTGAGTGCCGAAGAATTGATGTTTTTGAACTGTGGTGTTGGAGAAGACTCTTGAGAGTCCCAAGGAGATCCAACCAGTCAATCTTAAAGGAGATCAGTCCTGAATATTCTTTGGAAGGACTGATGCTGAAACTGAAGCTCCAGTAATTTGACCACCTGATGCGAAGAACTGACTCATTGGAAAAGACCCCAATGCTGGGAAAGATTGAAGGAAGGAGGAGAAGGGGCTGACAGAGGATGAGATGGTTAGATGGCATCACCAACTCGATGGACATGAGTTTGAGTAGGCTCTGGGAGTTGGCCATGGACAGGGAAGCCTGGTGTGCTGCAGTCCACGGGGTCTCAAAGAGTCGGACATGACTGAGTGACTGAACTGACTGACTATGGCCTATTACCTGCATGTTGGAAAAACAGTGCAATGAAATATGATGGGCAGATAATAAGTTTATCTTTCTAAGGAGATAGAGGGGCCAGTGGATGAGGAAACACACAGGAAGCCTATGTAGATCTCTTCAGAGGCAAGGGATCTGGGAAGGTTTCCTGGCAGAGAGTATGACTCACTGGGGTATTATAAAGGGGTTTGGAATTAGCCAGGGTGGGATAGAAGCAGATTGATTCCAAGCAATAAGAACAGTGTGGGCAGCAGAATGTGAAAAAGTAGGGAAGCCTGAAATTGTATCCTAGCCTAGGTAGATGACAACCTGCTCTCCTACTCATATTTCCAGCCCTGAAAAAAAGGAAAAGAAAACCATATTGGCTATCATATCTTTGCTTACCAACTTTTTAAAAAGATGAGACAATTAACATTAATTTAGAATCTTTATTTCTGCCAGTTATTGAACTCAATATATACATTATACACATTTTATTTAATTGGCAAAACAAACATTAAGAAATGTATAGGACTTCCCTGGTGGTACAGTGGATAAGAGTCTGCCTGCCAATGCAGGGGACTTAGGTTTGACCCCTGGTCTGGGAAGATTTCACATGCCTCCGAGCAACTGAGCCCATGTGCCACAACTAGTGAGCCCAAGTGCTACAACTATAGAAGCCCCAGTGCCTAGAGCCTGTGCTCTGCAACTAGAGAAGCCACTGCAATGAGAAGTTGGTGCACTGTGACTAGAGAAAGCCTGTGAACAACAACAAAGACCAGTGCAGTCAAAATAATATAGATAAAATAACATATATATTGTTTAAAGTTTGGAAAAAAATGAATCAGCTTCTTTAAAAAAAGAAAGAAAGGCATGATAATATGCATGCTCCAAAAGAGTAAGCAGGCTTCCCAGGTGGCTCTAGTGGTAAAGAGCCCGCCTGCCAATGCAGGAGACACAGAAGACACGGGTACGATCCCTGGGTCAGGAAGAGCCGCTAGAGGAGGAAATGGCAACCTGATTTAGTATTCTTGCCAGGAAAATTCCATGGACAGAGGAACCTGGCGGGCTACATTCCATGAGGTTGAAAAGAGTCGGACAAGACTGAACAACTGAGCAGCAGGCAGGCAGGCCAAAAGAGTAAATGAAGGTTTGCTAATATGCTAAGTCACTTCAGTTGTGTCCGACTCTGTGCGACCCCATAGACGGCAGCACACCAGGCTCTCCTGTCCCTGGGATTCTCCAGGCAAGAACACTGGAGTGGGTTGCCATTTCCTTCTCCAATGCAGGAAAGTGAAAAGTGAAAGTGAAGTCGCTCAGTCGTGTCCAACTCTGTGCGACCCCATGGACTGCAGCCTACCAGGCTCCTCCGTCCATGGGATTTTCCAGGCAAGAGTACTGGAGTAGGGTGCCATTGCCTTCTCTGAAATGAAGGTTTAGGGAGATTAAATGGACTATCTAGAGCTATGCAGCCTGTGGGTGACAGCCTGGATTCAAGCTGAGTCTGAGACATCAGAATGTAGAGCCTGTGTTTGTTTTTCAGGACCAGAGGACTGGCACATGACACATGGGAGCAGCTTAGAGGAGGCAGGGCTCTTTCAGGGAGCAGAGACCAAAATAAGATTCTTGAACGCTTTGCAGAAATTCATGTAACTCTGTGTGACTGTACATAACTCTTTCCTAGTATTCCGTCCACAGCACATGGTACTGAAATGTGGCATGTTTGGCTTTCAAAGGACTGGATTTGGGGTCGTCATCCTCAGTTTGCTGTGACCTAGAGGTGGCTCGATTCTAAATTCTAGACCAATGTTATATAATAGTTCACATCTGCCTTCAGCTTACACACATGTGATCTGGTATGATTTTCACTGCCAAAAGGTTGACAAGGTGAGTATTCATTATTGTGACCAGCTTACAAACAGACAATATGGAGCCCAAGGAAAGTAGATACTTTCCTCAAGTCACATAGTACAATGTGAAGACATGGCAATGGCAGGAATGGAACCCAGGTCAGACCACCTCTGATCAGAAAACAGGGTGAATTGATTACTGAGATGTCAGGATTTAAACTTCCACGGTGCTGGCAGGGCAGAGCAATTGAGGACAAGAGAAGAAAGCACAGCAGTTGCTCTCAACAAATCTTGAACACCCAGGGTTGAAAAGAACCTGAGGCCTCGTCAAGCACCACAGTTCTTGGTGACAGCCAGACAGCTGTGGATGTAGAGACCAGCATGAGAAGCAAGCCTGTATCAGGTCTGCAGACAGCCAGGAGTCAACAGGAGTATTGGGGACATTGATGAGGTGGGATTCATAGTGTGTTTAAGACACTCCTCCCACTCCCACAGGGCTGGAGAATTGCCCCCAGATGCAAATCAGAGCTCTAGATTAGAGGCTGAGATGGGCCAGGAGTGTGAAGTGAAGCACAGCTCTCATGCTCCGCCTCCCGAAGTGCAAACAGTTCAGATATGCCTCTAAAGATAAATACTCCTTTCCTCAATTTTCAGGTGCCTTTACCTACAGGGGTGGCATGGAGGTAGGGATGGGAGGGAGATTCAAGAGGGAAGTGATATATGTATAGACATAGCTGATTCACTTCGTTGTACAGCAGAAACTAACACAACATTATAAAGCAACTATACTCCAATTAAAAAAAAAAAAGATAGTGGGAATTATTATTCTTACCCAGGAAAGATGACATGTTGGATCTAAGGACCAATAACAAGTTTGCTTTTATTTTGACCGTATCAACGAATATAGAAAATCAAATGGAAGTTTGTCAGCAATCCATGGCAAAACTCAAGAAAGAAAATCCTCTCCCAGGGAATTAGTACCACTTTTGTGGGTGTGGGTGTGTGTTCATTTGAAAGTTTGTAAAACACAGTCTCCTGCCAGAATAAGCACTTAGTGCACATTGTCCATTATTGCATTTCTTGGTCTAATGATGCATCAGCTCGTTTTTTTTTAATTAAACTTTTTATCTGAGATAATTGTAGATTCATATGTAGTTGTACAAAATTGTACAGAGAAGTCCCTTTATCCAGTTATCCTTCATGAAAACCTATAGTGCACAGGGAATTGTATTCAATATCTTGTAAGAACTTACAATGGAAAAGAATCTGAAAATAATATATATTTAAAATACATAACTGAATCACTTTGCCGTACACCTGCAACTAACACAACATTGCAAATCCATCATACGTCACAAACCACAACCAGGACATTGACATTACAACAGTCAAGATACGGAATGTTTCCCTCACCACAGGGATCCTCAGGCTGCCCTTCTGTGGCTACATCTGCTTCCTTCATTTCCTCCTCAACTGCTAACATCCACTCATGTGTTCTCTGTTTCTGTAATTTTTGTCATTTCAAGAATGCCATATGGAGAATTCTCTGGCAGTCCAGTGGTTAGGACTCAATGCTTTCACTGCTGGGGGCCTGGGTTTAAACCCTGGTCAGGGAACTAAGACTCTACAAGTCACATGGTGCAGCCAAAAAAGTAAATAAAAATAAAGAAAGAATGCTATATAAATGGAATGACACAGCATGTAACTATTTGTCTTCTTCCACTCAGCCTACTCCTCTGGAGATTTGTCCAGGTTATTGCATGAATCAACAGTGATATTGAGTGACATTCCACAGGATGAATGTACCAAAGTTGATTTCACTTTTTACTGCTAGAGGAGAACTGCAGACTCCCTGCAGGAACTCAGGCCTTCCCATGTTTTTAGTATCAAGGGAGATATATTTCTGATGGAACAGCTTCAGAAAAATCTTCCTGAGCAAAATGTAGCAGTAACAACAAAAGCAGATTTTCTGGGACTTAGGGAACCTCTGCCAGACCTGGAGAAAATATGGTATAAGCTCATCAGTGGGACTTAAGCAGGAGGATCATCTTGAGGATGGGAAATAAAAATGTCGAAGCATCTTTAGTCACCTGAAATAGTGTTTCCATGCAGGTATTATCTCCTGCCTTCCATGAAAAAAAAATTTAGCCCAACAGCAAGTCAAGTTAAGCATTTTCCTCTGAAGGGTGCAATGTGTAAAGAGCTGTGATGTGTCAAATAAAGGAGAGTGGGTTTGCATAAACCAGTGGGGATGCTTACAGGGCCCTATGGTCCCTGCTGTGACAGCCACATCCTCAAAAAGGCTTCAAGACCAATTAATAAGCTAGAACCAAATAGGGAGGTTGAGGTGAAGGCAAAGACTTAGAAAATCATCTAGAGAAAATGGGCAGTTCAAAGAGAAGGAGTAAGAAATAATTGGAATTGTTTTCTGAGATCTGCAAAAATTGAAAGCTAGAAAGAAGAAAGGATTTGTTCTTTGAAGGAGATAGTCTTTATTCTTACGATGAATAAATAATTTCTGTCAGAATCAAACCTACAACTTAGTCTTTAAGATAAAGTGAAAACTTGTTAGAATAAAACTGGTACAGTTTCCTTCACTTTTCATTGTATGTACAGACCTCTAAATTCTTTGTTGAAAGCAAATACACCAAAAGATAGAGAATTGAAAGTGCGTGTGTGTGTGTGTGTGTGTGTGTGTGTGTGTGTGCCACACACTCATTTGTGTTAGACTCTTTGCACCCTGTGGCCCACCAGGCACCTCTGCCCAAACCCATGTCCATTGAGTCGGTGATGCCATCCAGCCATCTCATCCTCTGTCGTCCCCTTCTCCTCCTGCCCTCAATCTTTCCCAGAATCAGGGTCTTTTCCAGTGAGTCAGTTCTTTGCATCAGGTGGCCAAAGTATTGGAGTTTCAGCTTCAGCATCAGTTCTTCCAATGAACACCCAGGACTGATCTCCTTTAGGATGGACTGGGTGGATCTCCTTGCAGTCCAAGTGACTCTCAAGAGTCTTCTCCAACACCACAGTTTAAAAGCATCAATTCTTCAGCGCTCAGCTTTCTTTATAGTCCAACTCTCACATCCGTACATGACCACTGGAAAAACCATAGCCTTGACTGGACAGACAACATTACTTTGTTGGTAAAGTGATGTCTCTGCTTTTTAATATGCTGTCTAGTTTGGTCATAACTTTCCTTCCAAGGAGCAAGCGTCTTTTAATTTCATGGCTGCACTCACCATCTGCAGTGATTTTGGAGCCCAGAAAAATAAAGTCAACCACTGTTTCCACTGTTTCCCCATCTATTTGCCATGAAGCGATGGGACAGGATGCCATGATCTTAGTTTTCTGAATGTTGAGCTCTAAGCCAACTTTTTCACTCTCCACTTTCACTTTCATCAAGAGGCTCTTTAGTTCTTCTTCACTTTCTGCCATAAGGGTGGTGTCATCTGCATATCTGAGGTTATTGATATTTCTCCCGGCAATCTTGATTCCAGCTTGTGCTTCCTCCAGCCCAGCGTTTCTCATGGTGTACTCTGCATATACGTTAAATAAGTAGGGTGACAATATGCAGTCTTGACGTATTCCTTTTCCTATTTGGAACCAGTCTATTGTTCCATGTCCAGTTCTAACTGTTGCTTCCTGACCTGCATACAGATTTCTCAGGAGGCAAGTCAGGTGGTCTGGTATTCCCATAAAGGAATGAAGGAGTCAAAATCTTTATGGAAAACACCAAGCAAATCAATTATGCCTGATGTGCCCCAAGGCTTCTCTGGCGGCTCAGTGGTAAAGAATCTGCCTGTAATGCAGGAGATGGGGGTTCCATCAATGAGTCAGGAAGATCCCCTGGAGAAGGAAATGAGAATCCACTCCAGTATTCTTGCCTGGGCAATGCCAGGGACAGAGGAGCCTGGTGGGTTACAGTCCATGGGGTCCCAAAAGAGTCAGACATGAGTTAGCGACTAAACAACATGCCCTGAGGCTGGTTAACAGGGGACTGTGTGGCTTTTAGCACCACTCACAGTCCTAATCTTGCTACTCTGGAGAAAGCCAGCCCTGGACACAGTCTGACTTTGCTCATAACTCTGAAATGACCATGCCTAGACAGGCAGGCAAGAAATCATGGCCAGAGTCCATTTTAGCTAGACTCCTGTACCAAGATGTTTAGCTTCAGCAGGGTACAGCACTAATTGCCCTGCATCGAATCTGACTAAAGCTTCCAATCTTTTTTATAAAAGTCTTTATTTATTTTTTTACAATATAGTTTCTGTTTTATGCTTTGGTGTTTTGGCTGCAAGGCTTGTGGGATCTCAGCTCTCTGACCAGGGTATGAACTGGCACACCCTGCACTAGAAGATGAAGCCTTAGCCACGGGACCACCAAGGAAGCCCCTAAGGCTTCCAGTTTTCTGCTTTCATCTCCCCATCTTCTGTCTGAATGTCTTAAAACTCTTTGCTCCAGTAGGTACTTATGAAATGGTTGACAATTATAATTGATCAATAAAATCCAGAACCATTTCATCAGTTTTGTCTTTGAGACAAGATGGTAAACAAGACCAGGTAAAATCTTCATTTCTCCAAAAGGATCTTTGAAAGTAAGGGAAATAGTTGGATGTCTGGTCCTTAAGGAAGCTCGTGTAGTAGAAATAAATGTGTGATAGAAAAAGAGATCCAAAGGACTCAGATTATCAGTAACTCAACTCCAGTGAGAGCAATGAGAGAAAACTGATGACAGCTACCACTTCAGCTGTCACACTGGGCCAGCTTTCTTCTCATCCATCACCAAGTTGATCCCCTGCTCCCAAATAACAGAGCAATCACATCTACTGAGTTCTGTAATGCTTAGACTCAAGACAGTGCATTTGTTTTCAAAGGAAGATAAGAACCTAAGGCAGTCTCCACATGGTAGAACCTGTATAAATGATGAAGTGCATGGTTTCTTCAGCTTTGGACATTCTGATTAAACTCTCATCCTTCAGAAAGAAATAAGCACTATTAAACTCAATATGTTAGAAGTTGAAATTTAGTACAACTAAATTGAACTAAGTTCATCAAGTGATACTGATAAAAGTCCTTAATGGACCAGAGCCAGGTATTTTCTCCTCCAGGAAGACAGTGATTGGTACTTCAGCCAGGGTGCTTATGATCTAGGATCAAGTTGCCTCTTCCTCTGTAATATTATCAAATAGAGAGTTTTCCCCCTGTATCTATTTGAGTTTAAATAGGTAAAGCTGTCTAAAAAGGACAGGGGTGTTTCAACTGGACGTATATTATAGTAATAAGACTGTAAGAGATAGAATTAAAGGCTCATGAACAAAAAGTGTCACTCATCACCCAGTTATGTAAGGGTTAAGTTATATAAAGGTTAAATCAGCTGCTCACTGATTGTCCACCCTGAGGGGAATTCAAGATGGAAAAAACAAGAGGAGGCACTCTGTGCTTTGGCTAAAGGGGCCCTTAGATAGTTAAATTTGTTTCTCAGGAAGAATTTCTATGACTCTAGATTCTTGTATCTTCACACACATAGAAAACCACTAAAATCATTAATTTCAGACATTTGTTTTTTGTGATTGGCAATAATCTTTAACAAATGTATGCTTGACTGCATTTATTCCTTAGCTAAAAATTATATATAAACTGGCTTCTTTCCTACCTCATCAGAGTAGTTTCTTAGAAATACTAAGAGGCTGTCTCCCAGGCTATAGTCTTCAGTAAGACCATGAATTAAATTCACAATTTTCATGTTGTGCATTTTCTTGACATCAACAGACTGAATCTATGATGAAAATAAATCTACCTTATATTTTGTCAGTTTTATGTACTACATTCTATGTTAAGTTCCTTACACACCTCAGCTAATTGAATTCTCACAGTGAACTTCTGACTGTTACCTTATGTGCATTTACAGACGAAGCTATCCAAACTTAAAGAATTCAGTTAACTTGCTCAAGGAATCATAAGAAATCAGGATTGGAATCTCTGACTTTAAAGCACAGGTTCTCTCTGACTTTAAACCACGTATTTTAAATTACCTAGCCTAGTAATTATTACTGTTCTTGTACAGTCATTACCAGTAGGACAAAAAATGTTTCTTTCATTAACAGACTGTGATTTTCTATAAGTTAGGAGGGTTTTGTTTATTTTGATTCATCTACAAAATAAAATGCCCAGAGGTGCCATCCTACAAAATTATGTTTGTATTTCAAATATTTATTGTAAATTATGACAATCATTGAAGAACAAATAAAGAAATGGGAGGAAAGAAATATAAAATTACCATCTCAATATCCTAGTCTCATTGTAAAACAAATTAATGACCTGTCTAAAGTAATCATGATGACATTACATAAACAGGTTAAATTTGTGTGCCCAGAATACAAATATTTCATCTCTGAAGTTAATCACTTCCTTTGCTTAAAAAATTCTCCAAAGGACATTGGTGACCTATCTTTAGGAAAGAATATCCCCATTATTTTGCATAATGGCCCATGAATTTGGCTATAAAAAAGACAATCACTCTGGTTACATATTTATTAACAATAGGAAGTAGATTCAAGCAGTTCAGGTGTATCAGTCAGTAAGCAGCACATAATGCTTAATAACAAAAACTTAAAAGCATAAAATTTTAGTGATTTAAACCAACAAAGATTTATTGCTTTCTTTCAGCTCAGTAAGAAATCTCTGCTCATTCTAGCCGTTCAGAATCTCATGCTGATGGACCAGCTACCATCTCAAGCATTGCTTGTCCCCATGCCAGATGGAAAGAGAGAATACTGTAGGGTCTCTCATCTGAATTAAATGTTCTAGCCCAGAAGTGATATGTATCACTTCCACTTACAATTAATTGGTCACAAGGGGACCAGAGCAAGTGATATTATCATGTGCCCATGCCAGGGTGGTTTGAAGAAATATTGTCAAACTGACAGTATGGTTCTTTTTTGCATTTGCCCTTTCTCCTGCCTCATTCTAGGATTGCCCAGGGGAAAAAAAGTACAATTTTTTTCTGTGCTTTATGTCAAGAAGAGTCTTAAGTTTGTTTTATTGCAATACCATTTTTCTACATCTCCACAGTGATTATTAGTACCTATTTAGAACTACCTAGTTGTCTTCTGAAGACTTCCTATAATTATTGTAGTGAAACAAACTCTAAAATAGTATTGTTCTCTTTGTAACAAAAGGCTCATACTTTCTATCTATGTACTCATCTGTGAAAAAGAAAACAATCATATTAGGGATTGAAAACTGTTACTTGAAGATTTTGTACCCAGTAGGATGGTCTCCCCTGGTAGCTCAGCCGGTAAAGAATCCACCTGCAATGCAGGAGACCCCGGTTCAATTCCTGGATTGGGAAGATCTCCTGTAGAAGGGATAGGCTACCCACTCCAGTATTCTTGGGCTTTTCCTCATGGCTCAGATGGTAAAGAATCTGCCAGCAATGTGGGAGACCTGGATTTGATCCCTTGGTTGGGAAGATTCCCTGGAGGAGGGCATAGCAACCCACTCTAGTATTCTTGCCTGGAAAATCCCCATGGACAGAGGAGCCTAGTGAGCTATAGTCCATGGGGTTCTGAAAAGTTGGATACAACTGAGCAACTAACCATAGGATGGTCCTATATTCCAAGCTAAAAAGATACACCATAAAAGGGATATAACCTAAGTTGGCAGAGGAATGAATAAAAGAGCTATATTATTGCCTTGTATCATGTATTATGGTGACTATTAGCTGTGTTAGGGTTCAAAATTTGACTTTTGTGCCTAACACCTCTTTCCTGACTTTGGCAGAATCTATGGCCCCTCATGGAGAAGGAAATGGCAACCCACTCCAGTGTTCTTGCCTGGAGAATCCCAGGGACGGGGGAGCCTGGTGGGCTGCTGTCTATGGGGTCGCACAGAGTCAGACACGACTGAAGCGACTTAGCAGCAGCAGCAGCAGTGGCTCCTTGGTGGAGAAGGCAATGGCACCCCACTCCAGTACTCTTGCCTGGAAAGTCCCATGAATGAAGGAGCCTGGAAGGCTGCAGTCCATGGGGTCGCTGAGGGTTAGACATGACTGAGCGGCTTCACTTTCACTTTTCACTTTCATGCATTGGAGAAGGAAATGGCAACCCACTCCAGTGTTCTTGCCTGGAGAATCCCAGGGACGGGGGAGCCTGGTGGGCTGCCATCTATGGGGTCACACAGAGTCGGACCTGACTGAAGTGACTTAGCAGCAGCAGCCGCAGCGTGGGTCCTCCTCCTCTATCCCCTCAAATCCCCTTTCTGTTGCAGTGCATGTCAGTTTGACTTCCACAAACCAAATCTTGTATTTTTGTTGCAGGGTTGCCCTCAGGTTGTCAGAACCATTTTGCCTGCAGGCATGAAGGGCCAGAAGTGGTTCCAATTGAACAAATTATCATCACTCCCAGGGCCTTAACCAAAAGTGTTAGTGTGAGAATATAAATACTTCAGCAACCTTGTCCTTCAGCTGGGATAATTCTGAGGCGTGTGTAAATTGCCAGAACCTCCCAGAGAGGATCAAGCTTTAGTTGTCCACTGTGGGAACTGGCTTAATTGCGTGTTCCTTACTGGTTGTCTGTACTTCTCGAAATCACCACCCCTCCTTTCCACTCCCCTGAGGGTTCCTGCATTTTTCCAAACAAACTGCATCCACTCCTGCCTCGCCTCAGAGTATATGCTTCTATGGGGAACACAGCAATAAACAAGTGCCAATTTAGAAGAAATACATATTTTAATGAATACACTTTGGGAAATAAGACAAAGGAAGAAGAAATAACCCCAACATGAGTTCAAAGGAATCCTGTGGGGTAAAGGTGGTGAGGCCCTAGGAAAGGCACAGCGTTTCTGAAACATTCACCACGTGAAAGGCTTGCAGCAAACACATTACAAAATGCTTCATAACATAACCCTCTTTCAGAGGTTTGAAATGCATTAATTCAATATCAAAGGTTTTGTGAAGTCCTGAAAACTTGTTTAATATCCTTTAGTTGAGAATTTCACAAACATGTTTCACCATAGAACACTTTTTTCCAGAGGGCCCTGTAAATCACACTTTTTAAAATGCTTATTTTTTGAGGGGGGTTCAGGATTGGGAACATGTGTACACCCGTGGCAGATTCATGTTGATGTATGGAAAAACCAATATAATATTGTAAAGTAATTAGCCTCTAGTTAAAATAAATAAATTAAAAAAAAAAATAAATGAATAAACTGTGTTGTGTGTGTGTGTGTGTGTGTCTGTGCGTGTGTGTGTGTTGCTCAGTTGCTCAGTCATGTAGGACTTTTCACAACACCCTGGACTATAGCCTACCAGGCTGTTCTGTCCATGGGATTTTCCAAGCAAGAACACTGGAGAGGGTAGCCATTGCCTTCTCCAAGGGATCTTCCTGACCCAGGGATCTAACCTGAGTCTCCTGCATTGACAGGCAGATTCTTACCACCTCACCACCTGGGAAGCCCAAACTGCATTATAAGGGAGAATAAAATATACTTATTTTAAAAAATTAAAACTCCACCAACTTAGAATTTGATAATATTCAATACAGACCAGGCTAAAAGATTCATACCTTTTCAATGAAGAATAAATCTTCTAAGCCTTAAACAGAATTCACAAGGTTATTCTTAACTTAGCTAAGAAAATAGCTTTTCAAAAAATGTTAGTGGAAATCCATTGTTATCTAAATGGAGAATGCCAACTTCAAGGGAATCTTGTCTTCCTATTAAAAGAGACTGTTTACACAGGAATCCTGGAGATAATCATTATTATCTACTTTTAAATCTTACTTTAAAAATTAAAAAAAAAAACAATGGCAAACAATTATTTATCAAATGCCTATATGTATTGGACACAAAATATTTTCATAAATACATTATATTGCAGATGAATTTTTTTCCAGAGTTGCTTTCTTTTGGAAAGGAAGAGGAAAAAATAACACTGAACTTAAGTCTGAGACACTTCAGTTATTACTGGTTTTGTTTTTTTATTTTTAGCATTCAACTAATGAGCTCTGTCTGTCAGATGCTGAATCTAGAAGGTTGCACAAGGTTGCTTTAAGAAAGGTGTTTTTAACTAACATAAACATCACTTTTTAACAAGCTAAAAATGATTAATTTTTATTTTATCAAAACTTTTCAATATGATTAGCAAGAATGTGTTGAGGATAATTTTCAAGTTCAATTAGAAGAGACCACAAGGAAGCCAGTTTTGAGCATGCAAACATTCAGATGAGAAGACAGAATATAATGGAAATTCCAGCTATATGAGAATGGGATTTTTTGTATTATGGATATTTTGAAAAGTAATTTGAATGAGAATTTTTTAGGCATTACTTTACTAGCATGTGAGATGAGTGCAATTGTGCTGTAGTTTGAGCATTCTTTGGCATTGAAGCAACACTTAGAACTGGACATGGAACAATAGACTGGTTCCAAATATGAAAAGGAGTACGTCAAGGCTGTATATTGTCACCTTGCTTATTTAACTTATATGGAGAGTACACCATGAGAAATGCTGGGCTGGAAGAAGCACAAGCTGGAATCAAGATTGCCAGGAGAAATATCAATAACCTCAGATATGCAGATGACACCACCCTTGTGGCAGAAAATGAAAAAGAACTAAAAAACCTCTCGATGAAAGTGAAAGTGGAGAGTGAAAAAGTTGGCTTAAAGCTCAACATTCAGAAAACTAAGATCATGGCATCCGGTCCCATCACTTCATGGGAAACAGATGGGTAAACAGTGGAAACAGTGATAGACTTTATTTTCCTGTGCTCCAAAATCACTGCAGATGGTGAGTGCAGCCATGAAATTAAAAGACGCTTGCTCCTTGGAAGGAAAGTTATGACCAAACTAGACAGCATATTAAAAAGCAGAGACATTACTTTGCCAACAAGGTCTGTCTAGTCAAGGCTATGGTTTTTCCAGTAGTCATGTGTGGATGTGAGAGTTGGACTATAAAGAAAGCTGAGTGCTGAAGAATTGATGCTTTTGAACTGTGGTGTTGGAGAAGACTCTTGAGAGTCACTTGGACTGCAAGGAGATCCACCCAGTCCATTCTACAGGAGATCAGTCCTGGGTGTTCATTGGAAGGACTGATGTTGAAGCTGAAACTCCAATACTTTGGCCACCTAATGCAAGGAGCTGACTCACTGAAAAAGACCCTGATGCTGGGAAAGATTGAGGGCAGGAGGAGAAGGGGATGACAGAGGATGAGATGATTGGATGGCATCACCGACTCAATGGACATGGGTTTGAGTGGACTCCGGGAGTTGGTGATGGACAGGGAGGCCTGGCGTGCTGTGGTTCATGGGGTCACAAAGAGTCAGACACAACTGAGCGACTGAAATGAACTGAACTGAACTGAAGTTGCATGAATTATGAGATGAGTTACCAAAAGTGAAGTAATTTCAAATGTATCTAAGCAACAAAATTAAATAGTAATTGAATAAAATATTTCAAAGGATGCTCATAGCCACTAAAGCACTCAGTGGAACCTTCTGGGATTTTTTTCCCCACAACTATTAAAAATCCAGATTATATGATTTAAGATAGCTTCAATATGGCCTAGCTTATTTGATTTAAAGAGCTAAATACTACCCTGGAAGTGTCTTAATGCATATAATGGTTCTGCTGTGGTTAAATAGAAAAATTACTGGCCTTACAATCAGGAGAACTTAGCTTATCAAACTCTGTAGACTGATAATCTTGGGAGCTGAATGATTTAATTTCTTTATATCTCAATTTCCACATCTTTAAAATTACATATTCATATATTTGTAATATGTAAATTATATATATACATATCACATATATATCTATTTATACATATACACGTACATACATGCATATAAATTTGTATGTGTGCATGCTAAGTTGCTTCAGTTGTGTCTGACTCTGCAAACCTGTGGGCTGTAGCCCACAAAGCTTCTCTGTTCATGGGATTCTCCAGACAAAAATATTGGAGTGGGTTGCCTTGCCCTCCTCCAGGGGATCTTCCTGACCCAGGGATTGAACCCGCATCTCTCATGTCTCCTGCATTGGTAGGTGGGCTGTTTACCACTAGTGCCACCTGGGAAGCCCCCACATGTATGCATAAATGCATAAATATATGTCCACACATATTTACATGTCCACATATTTACATATATGTCCACACATCTATGGGCTTCTCTGGTGGTAAAGAATCTGCCTGCCAATGCAGGAGACATGGGTTCAGTCTCTGGGTCGGGAGGATCCCTTGGAGAAGGAAATGGCAACCCACTCCAGTATTATAGCCTGGGAAATTCCATGAACAGAGGAGCCTGGTGGGCTACAGTTCCATGGGGTCACAACAGAGTCAGACCCAACTAAGTGCCTAAGTAAACAAAAAGGGCTCAAGTACTATTGTGTTTTTTTTCTCTTCCTTCCTCCAGAAAGACCTTGCTTATTTTCTGAATTCTCTGGATCCAGTATTATTTCTGATTTACAGGTAATATTCAATACTGATGACTGAATGACCACCCAATCTAGGTACTCAGCACAGCAGCTGTCCTTCCAGGTCAAACCTAGGCTATTGGGTTTGATTCTCCATGTGCACAGAATCAAGGGTGACTTGTCTCCCCAGGTCTGCTCCTCTAACATGGTAGCTCTTGAATCAGAAGTCCCCCATGCCTTCACAGTCTCCTCTGAAAGCCTCCTCTCCTCTCACACTTTAAAAATCTTTGATTCACCTTGCTGAGCCCTCACTAATGTTTCTCCTTTTCCTTGTTGAAATCTCAATATTTGCTTTAAAATACTTCAATATAGAGACAATGCTCTCTCTCTCTTTATCTTTGTATGTGTGTGTATATGAGAGAGAGAGAAATTGGTTCTAATCTACACTCCAGAGTTGGTTATTGTCCTAAATGGGAAAACACTCCAGGGAGCATTATGTAGAATTTAATCACAAGCCTCCAGGGCTCAGTTCTCTTGATTTCTGACCAGCAGCAGAGTTGTGTTTTTTGTTTTTTGTTTTTTTTAACTTAATATATGTTGCCCAAGTAAAATTATGAATTAGTAAAATTTATGAATTGGCTAGAATTATTTTAGTGACATTGCCCATTTTTTCATAAGCAGATGTAAAAATCTAATAAGCCCAGAAGCTTTTTGCTCTCCTGAATGGCAGCTGAAACTTGATTCCAATGAATTCCAGTGTATCCATCCCCAATATAGCTAGAGTGAGCCGAATCCAAGACTTGAGTCATCCTTTCACAAAGTGTGATTGGATCACCTCAGTGGAGAGACTGTGCTCACAGTAGTTTGCATGACTGGCTTTACATCCTGATGATAAGAAATGCTTGCAGATGTGGCAAAGTTCATTTGAGTTCTGAATTCATTGTCACCTAGGAAAGTTGTGAAGAGAACTCTATAATCCTCACCTATTTCTGAGATGCTTCCCCCAAACCCAAATAATTGTAAACAACCAAATTCACAGATCAGTTGTGCAATCTGGCTCAGATAGCAATGTACAGGGTTACTTTACATGAATTTTAAAGTAAAAGCAGGTAACAAACTCTTTTCTAAGAGGCAAAATCTAAAGATGAGAAAACAGTCTGGACTTGTTCCCCTTGTTCTTCTAAGTGCATGTGTTGTATTACAGTTTCAGAAGGAAATCTGGGGGCTATTTCAAAACAAATCATGGTGCTCCACAGGTGAAAATACAGAACATCAAGGGCAGCAAGATGGACTGAATTGAGAGGGGGTTGGTATTATCTCTCCTACTTAATCTTTGACTCCACATACATATTTAGGAAGTAAAATATAGAAAAATGTTGCCATGGCTGATGATGGAATACTTACCAATATTTGGGGGGGAAAATTGTAAGAGGTTAAATTAGTCTAAGTGATACAGATGAAGGGTATCTGTCTCCTTTAACCCCCAACCAAGGGACCTATTTCCGGGTAGACTGAGACAAGTGAGAGCAGATCACTGACAATTCAAAAACTAGTAGTCATGGGGATTTATTTGACAGAGAAGTGAAGCTATTAAGTGAAGAAGTTAGAACTTAGATGTGGTTTACACACAAGTTAAAATTAATCAAGACCTGTCCAGAGAAGGGAGAGGGGTATTTGGCTTGGTTAAATGTCCTCATTAAGGAGGAGGAATCTCTCAGATTTGATGTGTTGCAAATTAGTTCAGCCCCTGATATAACTCTGTCAGAAACAAAAAAAAAAGAGGAGAGGAATGTCAATTTATCACAGAGATATAGGCCAGAAGACAATTCCTGGCTTCATTAAGTAATGACTGTGGTACTGAAGTAAAGTTGATGACTGTGATTTATATTCAGGGAGGCTGTGTTTACAGTTGGAAAATTAAAGGACTTAAGAATGAAATCAAATATGTTTTAAATTTCTAAACGTGGTAAGATTTGTTTGTACCTGTTAGATCGAACACATTTGTAAAAAGAAGCAATTTTTTTTTAAATGCTAGACTTATAAAAATATCTGTAAGCTGAATTTAAACTGTAATAACAAAATAGGGATTCAATTCATAAATCACTAAATTAAAATAAGCAAACCTAAAAGTAAAGATGATCTTCTATGTAGGCTTTGCAGAAGTAGCATTTAGTTTTTCTACTACAGAGAGTGCATTTGAGTAGCTAAAAATTAATTAGAATAAATAACTCTTTGGTTTAAATGCAGAGGATTGCCAGTCTATAGGACAGAAATGGGGAACTTCATTTAAACTAAAGGATCCTAATCTAGAAAAAGGCATCAAACAGAAAATGAAAAATATACCTAGCTGTCAAAAAATTCTTATTCTGAGACAATTTTTGTTTTACAAAGACCTTTGATTATCTATCAGATCAGATCAGATCAGTCGCTCAGTCGTGTCCGACTCTTTGTGATCCCATGAATCGCAGCACACCAGGCCTCCCTGTCCATCACCAACTCCCGGAGTTCACTCAGACTCAGTCCATCGAGTCAGTGATGCCATCCAGCCATCTCATCCTCTGGCGTCCCCTTCACCTCCTGCCCCCAATCCCTCCCAGCATCAGAGTCTTTTCCAATGAGTCAACTCTTCGCATGAGGTGGCCAAAGTACTGGAGTTTCAGCTTTAGCATCATTCCTTCCAAAGAAATCCCAGGGCTGATCTCCTTCAGAATGGACTGGTTGGATCTCCTTGCAGCCCAAGGGACTCTCAAGAGTCTTCTCCAACACCACACTTCAAAAGCATCAATTCTTCGGCGCTCAGCCTTCTTCACAGTCCAACTCTCACATCCATACATGACCACAGGAAAAACCACAGCCTTGACTAGACAAAACTTTGTTGGCAAAGTAATGTCTCTGCTTTTGAATATGTTATCTAGGTTGGTCATAACTTTCCTTCCAACGAGTAAGCGTCTTTTAATTTCATGGCTGCACTCACCATCTGTAGTGATTTTGGAGCCCAGAAAAATAAAGTCTGACACTGTTTCCACTGTTCCCCATCTATTTCCCATGAAGTGATGGGACCGGATGCCATGATCTTTGTTTTCTGAATGTTGAGCTTTAAGCCAACTTTTTCACTCTCCACTTTCACTTTCATCAAGAGGCTTTTGAGTTCCACTTCACTTTCTGCCATAAGGGTGGTGTCATCTGCATATCTGAGGTTATTGAGATTTCTCCTGGCAATCTTGATTCCAGCTTGTGTTTCTTCCAGTCCAGCGTTTCTCATGATGTACTCTGCATAGAAGTTAAATAAGCAGGGTGACAATATACAGCCTTGAAGTACTCCTTTTCCTATTTGGAACCAGTCTGTTGTTCCATGTCCAGTTCTAACTGTTGCTTTCTGACCTGCATACAAATTTCTCAAGAGGCAGATCAGGTGGTCTGGTATTCCCATCTCTTTCAGAATTTTCCACAGTTTATTGTGATCCACACAGTCAAAGGCTTTGGCATAGTCAATAAAGCAGAAATAGATGCTTTTCTGGAACTCTCTTGCTTTTTCCATGATCCAGCAGATGTTGGCAATTTGATCTCTGGTTCCTCTGCCTTTTCTAAAACCAGCTTGAACATCAGGAAGTTCATGGTTCACATATTGCTGAAGCCTGGCTTGGAGAATTTTGAGCATTTCTTTACTAGCATGTGAGATGAGTGCAATTGTGCGGTAGTATGAGCATTCTTTGGCATTGCCTTTCTTTGGGATTGGAATGAAAACTGACCTTTTCCAGTCCTGTGGCCACTGCTGAGTTTTCCAAATTTGCTGGCATATTGAGTGCAGCACTTTCACAGCATCATCTGTAAGGATTTGGAATAGCTCAACTGCAATTCCATCACCTCCACTAGCTTTGTTCATAGTGATGCTTTCTAAGGCCCACTTGACTTCACATTCCAGGATGTCTGGCTCTAGATGAGTGATCACACCATCGTGATTATCTGGGTCATGAAGATCTTTTTTGTACAGTTCTTCTGTGTATTCTTTCCATCTCTTCTTAATATCTTCTGCTTCTATTAGGTCCATACCATTTCTGTCCTTTATTGAGCTCATCTTTGCATGAAATGTTCCTTTGGTATCTGATTTTCTTAAAGAGATCTCTAGTCTTTCCCATTCTGTTGTTTTCCTCTATTTCTTTGCATTGATTGCTGAAGAAGTCTTCTTATCTCTTCTTGCTATTCTTTGGAACTCTGCATTCAGATGTTTATATTTTTCCTTTTCTCCTTTGCTTTTTGCTTCTCTTCTTTTCACAGCTATTTGTAAGGCCTCCTCAGACAGCCATTTTGCTTTTTTGCATTTCTTTTCCATGGGGATGGTCTTGATCCCTGTCTCCTGTACAATGTCACGAACCTCATTCCATAGTTCATCAGGCACTCTGTCTATCAGATCTAGGCCCTTAAATCTATTTCGCACTTCCACTGTATAATCATAAGGGATTTGATTTAGGTCATACCTGAATGGTCTAGTGGTTTTCCCTACTTTCTTCAATTTAAGTCTGAATTTGGCAATAAGAAGTTCATGGTCTGAGCCACAGGCAGCTTCTGGTCTTTTTTTTTTTTTTTTTTTTTTTTTGCTGACTGTATAGAGCTTCTCCATCTTTGGCTGCAAAGAATATAATCAATCTGATTTCAGTGTTGACCATCTGGTGATGTCCATGTATAGAGTCTTCTCTTGTGTTGTTGGAAGAGGGTGTTTGTTATGACCAGTGCATTTTCTTGGCAAAACTCTATTAGTCTTTGCCCTGCTTCATTCCGTATTCCAAGGCCAAATTTGCCTGTTACTCCAGGTGTTTCTTGACTTCCTACTTTTGCATTCCAGTCCCCTATAATGAAAAGGACATCTTTTTTGGGTGTTAGTTCTAAAAGATCTTGTAGGTCTTCATAGAAAAGTGCAATGAATCATATATATTTGTAGATTTTAAATGATGTTCAATGTTTTGGGGTTTCAAAATACACCTCATTTTGAAAGATAGCAAACCAATTGATTGACATAATGAAGTTTTAACTTATTAAGAAGGTAAAATATGAAAAACAACAAATTTTGATTAAAAAGTTAAAGCTTTTATTGGTAATAAGATAATGGACAGTTGTTTTACTCTTTGTCAAAGTGCTTTCACACTTGGTCAAAAAGCAGTTGGGCATATTAGTGTAGGTCTATTTCCAAGTTATCTATTCTGTTCCATTATCTGTCTTCTGGAATACTGGAATCACTTTTAAGATTCTATTTTGTGCTTGACATAGTGGTTTGTAGTAGCTTTTTACATATGTGCTATAGTTTTTATTTCACATGTATATAATTTTTCACAATCTGTGTCATCATTTTAACTAGCTAAATGTAGACATCTTATTACCATTTATGTCGCTTTATCCTCCCATATATGTAACATAATTGTTAAAATATTTTCTCCATATACATTTAGAATCACATTTAGTAGGTTATAATTTTAGTTTTAGTCATTAAGTATAATTTAGCAATTTCAGACAGAGAAGGCAATGGCACCCCACTCCAGTACTCTTTCCTGGAAAATCCCATGGGCAGAGGAGCCTGGTAGGCTGCAGTCCATGGGGTCGCGAAGAGTCGGACAGGACTGAGCGATTTCACTTTCACTTTTCACTTTCATGCATTGGAGAAGGAAATGGCAACCCACTGCAGTGTTCTTGCCTGGAGAATCCCAAGGACGGGGGAGCCTGATTGGCTGCTGTCTATGGGGTCACACAGAGTCGGACATGACTGAAGCAACTTAGCAGCAGCAGCAGCAGCAGCAGCAATCTCAAAAGCAATCACTCTTATTTATGTATTATTTTTATTTATCATGTTTGTTCTTCCTGATGTTTCAAGTTTCTTTCTTTTAGTAATAAACACATGAACATCCGAAGAATCATGCTGAGTGAAAATGTCATTCCCAAAAGATTACATGATGTGTGATTCCATTCATACAATACCCATGAAATGACAAAATTGCTGAAATGGAAAACAGATTAGTAGTTGCCATGGGTTAAGAGGGTGATAAGATGGGGGAAGTAGATGTGACTATAAAATAGCATCCTGAATGATCCTTGTATTGATAGAAATCTCAACTATTTTAATGTTAATATCCTGCCTGTGATGAATTGCACTATAGCTGTGCAAGATATACCCATGGGGGAAAGTGAGTAAAAGATACATGAGATCCCTCTCTGTTGTTTACATGTTTTTGTGTTATTATTCACAATTGCTTGTGAATCTATAGTAGCCTCCAAAGGTTAATTTAAAAATGAATGAATGATGCTTAAAAAAATGAAACTCCAGTACTTTGGCCACTTCATGCTAAGAGTTGACTCATTGGAAAAGACTCTGATGCTGGGAGGGATTGGGGGCAGGAGGAGAAGGGGACGCCAGAGGATGAGATGGCTGGATGGCATCACTGACTCGATGGACGTGAGTCTGAGTGAACTCCGGGAGTTGGTGATGGACAGGGAGGCCTGGTGTGCTGCAATTCATGGGGTCACAAAGAGTCGGACATGACTGAGCGACTGAACTGAACTGAACTGAATGAAAATATACAATATCTGATATGACTGATGTGCTTGGTTGCTAAGTTGTATCCGATTCTTTTGCGATTCCATGGACCGTGGCTCACCAGGCTCCTCTGTCCATGGATTTTCCAGGCAAGAATACTGGAGTGGGTTGTTATTTCCTCCTTTAGGGGATCTTCCCCACCCAGGGATCTAATTCACATCTCCTACATTTGTAGGTGGATTCTTAACCACTGAGCCACCAGGGAAACTCCAATATGACTGATAGGAAGTGGGTCATACTCATAGTAAAAGGCAGGATCAGTTTTCTTGGCAAAACTTGTATTTATGAAATCTTCCTTGTCCTTGTGAAGTCCCTCAGTTGTATCTGACTCTCTGAGACCCAATGGACTATAACGTATCAGGCTCCTCCATTCATGGGATTGTCCAGGCAAGAGTACTGGAGTGGGTTACCATTTCCTTCTACAAGGGATTTTCCTGACCCAGGGATCAAACCTGGGTCTCCCGCATCGCAGGCAGACGCTTTACCATCTGAGCCACCAGAGAAGCCCCATGAAATCTTCACTGACAACTAAACATTTATTAATTTTTGGTGAGCTGGATTATGCTGAAACAAAACTCATATTAAAAGCTTTAGATAGTACATTTAGCTTTCTCAAAATGGAATAGAAAACCTGACTCCAAACCAATATATTTCTAATTAAATATTTTTACTGAAGAAAGGCCCATGGCGGGAAAATCTATTCTCTTCTATGTACTTAGAAGTGTCATACTACTCCTTAAATTTAAAACATTGTATAAATACTTACACCACTTCACTTAGTAACCAATTATTTCAAGTAACTCAAGAATGTAATATTTTGCTCAATCCTAGTAGAATAATACATTCTGATAATAAGAATAAATGTTTGAAGTGCACTGAATATTCAAGTGTTACTAGAAATATTGATACTGTTATTCTAAAACTTTTATTTTTGAATACAGTAATTATATTAGCAACTAATCATTATAGAGCACTATAGAGCATATAGTACAGAACTAAGCAGCTTGGTTGGCTTCCCAGGTGGCACAGTGGCAAAAAACAGGCCTGCCCATGCAGGAGATGCAAGTTCAATCCCTGAGCCAGGAGAATCCCTTGGAGGATGAAATGGCAACCCACTCCCATATCCTTGCCTGGAAAATTTCACAAACAGAGGAATCTGATGGACTACAGTCCATAGGGTCATGATGAGTCGGACACAACTGAGCCCATACACAATCCTTATTTGTATAATATAATGGTGGCACTAATAGTAAAGAATCCACCTGCCAATGCAGGAGATGCAAAACATGCAAGTTCAATCCCTGGGTCAGGAAGATCCCTGGTGTATGAAATGGCAACCCACTCCAGTATTCTTTCCTGGAAAATTCCATGAACAGAGGAGCCCAATGGGCTACAGTCCATGAGACCACAGAGAGTCAGACATGACTGGGCACACAAAGAAAGAAATATATAATATAGTGAGTAATTATGTTATTGTTATCAGATGCAAACTTTTGGCATAAAAGTAGACATAATTACAGATACCAAGAAGTTAAGTTGAAATGCTAAAATACTAGTACTTAATTAAATATATCTATATAAACTAAGCTTTTTGGAAAATACTATATGTCGTATTAGTTGTGTTATGGACTGAATAACTGCATCCTCCCCAAATTCATATTTTGAAGCCTAAGTCTCCAGTGTGATGGTATTTGGAAGTTGGGCCTTTGGGAGGCAGCTAGGCCTTGAGGGTGAAGCCCTCATTAATAGGATTAGTGCCCTTATAAGAATGGACAAGGAAAGATGCTCTCTTTCAAACATGTAAGGACACAGAAAGACAAAAGCTGTCTACAGACCAGGAAGTTGACTCACGAGATATCATATCTTCTGAGACCTTGATCTTGGATTTTCCAACCTCTAGAACTGTGAAAAATAAACATTTCCTATTTACAACACCAAATCTATGTATTTTTAATCACAGCTTGAACTAAGATAAGTAGTAACCACTGAAACAGTCTAGAAGCAGTGCTATCCCGTGGAACTCAAACACGCTTTGCATCCACAGAACTTTCATTTTGGTCTTTAATGCTACTTTCTATTGGGCTTCCCAGGTGGTTTGGTGGTAAAGAATCCACCTGCAATACAGGAGACGTGGGTGTGATCCCTGGGTAGGGAAGAACTCCTGGAGAAGGAAATGGCAACTCACTCCAGTATTCTTGCCTGGAGAATCCAATGGACAGAGAGGCTGGTGGGCTATAGTCCATGGGGTCACAAAAGAGTCCCATATGACGTGGCAAATAAACAATAACTGCTGCTGCTGCTGCTAAGTCGCTTCAGTCGTGTCCGACTCTGTGTGACCCCATAGACGGCAGCCCACCAGGCTCCCCCGTCTACTACTTTCTATTAAAAGGAATGCTGGCTTCCTGGGAAAATGACTGATATCCTGTCTGAAGGAAAGGCAGTACAAGATGAATCTGGAATACCATTTTGTTCTAAAAAGCAAAGAACTTTTCAAAAATTAATGGCAAACAGTTATGGCAAAAGGACTTAGAAATAAGCTCCCATTGGCCAAAGTGGTAATATTTGGGCATTGTACTGGAAAGAATAAAATAATAGCAATCTATCTTAAAATGCATTGTGTCCTTATGATTTTTGTCAGTGGAAAAATAGTACAAATTACCTAAAATGTATTTTTTTAATGTTTAACTTATACATAAACAAGTCTTTTGATTCATCTTCCAACAGTGGAAATATAAATAAGCTAAAGGACGTTACAAATAAATCAATTACACAAATCCAAAGGTGAAGACATTCCAAGAGATAAAAGGCATGAATCTGTAATAGCCAGAGTGGCAGCATAAAAAATACTATTAAACATGGAAAGACACTAACTTCACATAAAAACCAGCTTGTAAAGTGTGATCCTGGATTTAAATTAATACTGACAAACAAGCTTCAAAGGAATTTTGGAAGAACAACTAGAAAAATGTGAATATTGAATGAGTATCAGATGTTATTAAGAATATATTATTCATTTTATTAAAGACAGTGCTATTATTTTGGCCATGTAACCTAAAAATCGTTTTTAGAGGAGCACACAGAAATATTTAGGAGTAGTTTATACTGTTTAAAATTTGCCTTAAAAAGTCTTCAGTTAAGTAAGTATGATTTATATGTTTATCAGCTGCATAATAACAGTACTCAGTTACCCTAATTGGGACTGTGCTCTCTGGGGATGATCAGCTAACACTTCATGAAAGGTCACACACCAAAGATAGCTACTGCGAATACCTAATCAATTTTTCAAATCTTCACTCAGCCATATAAGGTTTTGTCAATTAGTATCATAGATGTTCAAAAGGAAATTTAGTGTTAGGAATATGCTGGCTTGGCTAAAATTATTGTACAGTAACTCTGCTTTTACATGAAAATGATATGATAGCAAGATCAATAACATGAACCCTTAGTGGGGTGCTTTCTGCTTGCCCTCAAAATGATACTGGACTAGAAACAAGGTAATTGTTCTACTTTTAATGTTCCACTAATTCATTCTTGAAGGACCATGCTTCTCTGAAATTTATAGATTTGACAAATTGTGATCTTAAATTGATACAGAATTACCTTTAGAATCAATCTTCACTTTTTAACTGTAGATATAGTTCATCATGGGCTTCCCTGGTGGCTCAGATGATAAAGAATCTGCCTGCAATGCACAGGACCTGGGTTTGATCCTGGATTGGGAAGATTCCCTGGAGAAGGGAATGCCAATGCACTCCAGTCTTCTTCCCTGGAGAATTCCATGGACAGAGGAGCCTGGCGGGCTACAGTCCATGGGATTGTAAAGATATGGACACACTGAGCAACTAACACATTCACTTTTTCTTCACAGCCCATCATGTCTCTTAAAATGAAGTTTGATGCTTTAAAATCTGTTTGTTCTCAGTTATGTTGAAGTTTGATTCAAACAGTAAAGATTTTCCTCATATGAGGTATGATATCTTATGGGTGATAAACAACAAGTTCAGTTCAGTTCAGTTCAGTCACTCAGTCGTGTCTGACTCTTTGTGACCCCATGGACTGCAGCAAGCACGCCAGGCCTCCTTGTCCATCACCAGCTCCTGGAGTCCACTCAAACTCATGTCCATTGAGTCAGTGATGCCATCCAGCCATCTCATCCTCTGTCATCCTCTTCTCCTCCTGCCCTCAATCTTTCCCAGCATCAGGGTCTTTTCAAATGAGTCAGTTCTTAGTATCAGGTGGCCAAAGTATTGGAGTTTCAGCTTCAGCATCAGTCCTTCCAATGAATATTCAGACTGATTTCCTTTAGGATGGACTGGTTGTATCTCCTTGCAGTCCAAGGGACTCTCAAGAGTCTTCTTCAGCACCACAGTTCAAAAAGCATCAATTCTTCCATGCTCAGCTTTTTTTATAGTCCAACTCTCATATGCATACATGACTACTGGAAAAACCATAGCTTTGACTAGACGGACCTTTGTTGGCAAAGTAATGTCTCTGCTTTTTAATATGCTGTCTAGGTTGGTCATAACTTTTCTTCCAAGGAGCAAGCATCTCTTAATTTCATGGCTGCAGTCACCATCTGCAGTGATTTTGGAGCCTCTCAGAATAAAGTCTGTCACTGTTTCCCCATCTATTTGCCATGAAGTGATGGGATTGGATGCCATGATCTTAGTTTTCTGAATGTTGAACTTTAAGCCAACTTTTTCACTCTCTTTCATTTTCATCAAGAGGTTCTTTAGTTCTTCACTTTCTGCCATAAGGGTGGTGTCATCTGCATATTTGAGGTTACTGATATTTCTCCCAGAAATCTTGATTCTAGCTTGTGCTTCATCCAGTCCAGAGTTTCTCATGATGTACTTTGCATATCTGTTAAATAGTCAGGGTGACAATATACAGCTTTGATGTACTCCTTTCCCAATTTAGAATCAGTCCATTGTTCCATGTCCAGTTCTAACTGTTGCTTCCTGGCCTGCATACAGATTTCTCAAGAGGCAGGTCAGGTCGTCTTGTATTCCCATCTCTTTCAGAATTTTCCAGAGTTTGTTGTGGTCCACACAGTCAAAGGCTTTGGCATAGTCAATAAAGCAGAAGTAGATATTTTTCTGGAATTCTCTTGCTTTTTCAATGATCCAGCTGGTGCTGGCAATTTGATCTCTTGTTCCTCTACCTTTTCTAAAACCAGTTTGAATAGCTGGAAGTTCATGATTCATGTACTGTTGAAGCCTGGCTTGGAGAATTTTGAGCATTACTTTACTAGCATGTGAGATGAGTGCAATTGTGCAGTAGTTTGAGCATTCTTTGGCATTGCCTTTCTTTGGGATTGGAATGAAAACTGATCTTTTCCAATCCTATGGCCACTGCTGAGTAGTTCATTAATGATTTTGTAATCACTTCTTTTCTTTAGATTTATATTCCTTTGTTCTTTAAATCCCAGCTGATTTCTATTCATATACCTAGAAATAACTCTGTGAAATCTCTTTTCAAAAACAAAAGAACAAACAAAAAACTCTTTCATTCAGTTCTTTTCTCTTCTCACTATTCAAAAACAAATATAAACTTACATAAAATGACTGTTCCTACTTGACTTCTTTCTTTATATAGGCTTTTTATGAAATACAAAATTAGCTTGATAGTAGCTTAATGGTTATTAATAATAATACAACAAAGTTATCATGACAATTGTTTTCTTCCATGCCTACATGGGGAGATGATTCATTAGGCATATAATTACTCCCTCCTAATTGGAATCAAACCAGTCAATCCTAAAGAAAGTCAATTCTGAATATTTGCTGGAAGGACAGATGCTGAAGTTGAAACTCCAATACTTCGGCCACCTTACGTGAAGAATCAATTCACTGGAAAAGACCCTGATGTTGGGAAAGACTGAATGCAGGAAGAGAAGGGGATGACAGAGGATGAGATGGCTGGATGGCATTACTGACTCGATGGACATGAGTTTGAGTGGACTCCAGAAGTTGGTGAAGGACAGGGAAGCCTGGCAGGCTGCAGTCCATGGGGTCGCAAAGAGTCAGGGTCGCAAAGAGTCATACTCAACTGAGCAACTAAACTGAACTGAACAAATATAAAGACTCCTACCTCTTTATATCATAAGTGAGGGAAAACAAGACTTATGCATTAAATAATTTCTTCAAGATGGTACCATGAGTTCATGGCAGAACTGGATCTCAGGAGTCACAGACCATAGTTCATAGGCAAAGCTTTCTCCTCAGAAAAAAAAAAAAACCAGGTTCTCAGCACCTTGAATCCTGCGATGTCTCCTCTACAATATAGGTGCTGATGGGCCTGAAGTCACAAAGTTGTAAGGCTTAGAGGTGACCCTAGTGGTAAAGAACCCACCTGCTAATGCAGGAGACATAAAAGGCATGGGTTTGGTCCCTGGGTTGGGAAGATCCCCTGGAAGAGGGCATGTAAACCCACTCTCGTATTCTTGCCTGGAGAATCCCATGGACAGAGGAGCCTGGCAGGTTACAGTCCATAGGGTCACAGGTCGCAGAGTCAAACACGACTGAGTGACTTATGATTTATGCACAGAGACATTTGAGGTATATATCTACTATTTCACATAATTCTTAGAAATATGCTACTGGAAGGTTGCATCTTGGGGGGCTAAATTTAGTAGCATCAAAATCTAGCTGGCCAGTGTAGAAATGGGAATCAAAATGAAGTGGCTGGACCCTCTTGCAATGCAGAGAGAATGTCTGCTTGCTGGACTTTGTCGCAGGCTGGTTGTAAGAGGCTGCACCATCGGCATTCATCAGTTCAGTTCAGTTTCTCAGTTGTGTCCGACTTTGCAATCCCATGGACAGCAGCACGTCAGACTTCCCTGTAAATCACCAACCCCTGGAGCTTACTCAAACTCATGTCCATAGAGTCAGTGATGCCATCCAACCATCTCATCCTCTGTCATCCCCTTCTCTCCCGCCTTCAATCTTTCCCAGCATCAGGGTCTTTTCCAATGAGTCTGTTCTTCACATCACGTGGCCAAAGTATTGGAGTTTCAGCCTCAGCATCAGTCCTTCCAATGAATATTCAGGACTGATTTCCTTTAGGATTGACTGGTTGGATCTCCTTGCAGTCCAAGGAACTCTTAAGAGTCTTGGCATTCATAACATTGATGAATTTACTATGCCTCAGGTATGGAGCTTCCCACTTTCAGGCTTATAAACTGAATCTGTCATCATTACTAGGATAATACTGTCTCTCAGGGACTGTCACACGTTAACCAAGTTCTTTGAAACTGAAGCATAGAATCAGAAAGTCAATTTGTAAGTTACAATGAGAAATAGACTGTCACAGGATCTGCCCTGAAGGCAACTCTAAAAAGGAAGTAAAATCCTAATCAGATAGTTGTTTCTGAATGTGGAGTTCAAATAAGGAAAGTTAGATGAACTAAGGCAGTCCAAATTTTCCATCTCACAGTGAGGATGGTGTTGCCTATAGAAACAAGAACACTTGAATTTTACCCTCTTTCTAGGGGCTTTGTAATTTTAGCCGTAGGGATTTATTATCTAGCTTAGGAAAATTCCAAGTAAGTTGGGAGGTCCTTCTTTTGACCCTGTTCTGAAAATGCAGCATAAAGGTAGATGCATAATCTGCCAGCAGCAAGTTCTGCCTGTGTATAACTTCATCTGTGGAGGAATGGATTTTTTTTTTTTTTTTTTTAAGGAAAAGAATCTCTCAGACTAGACTTCTGAAGTGTTCGTTCCATAACCTTGTCTTCACCTCCACTCAGCCCAGGGGTGAGAAACAGAGAATCCGAATTAACTAACTGAAAGCAAGACTCAACTGATTACTAAGTGCTAACAAGATGGTGACTTTTAAAGTTAATTAACAATTTTTCTTTCTCAAACATGTCTTCATGCCTAGACTTTTACCTAGACTTTATTATATCTACTTTTCTATAAACTTACAGGGTTGCAGTCTTTAGACTACATGACTGATTGTTGAGTCAATCACTTCATCTTATAGATGATGGGACAGAAGTCAAACAATATTCAGTGACTTGTCCAAAGACACACAGTCAGTCAGGAATGAATCAGAACTGAAACCTGGGATCAGTTTTGCCCTCAGACACAGGTAAAGAATCTCAGCAGATCGTACTCTTTAGTGACCTCAAGTGCCTGGAACTGATCAATAATGCTGCCTGGCAAAGGTGTCCTGATCCTGAACTGGGAACCACATGGATCCCATCACCTGGTCTCATTTCCAAGACTCTGTCTGTCCCTCTCCCCTATACAGAGGGCCAAGCAGATATTCTGAGGAGCTCTGGAACTTAAGCCTGGGGTGTGTTTGTCCCAGACCCACATGGCTGGGCACCAGTTCCAGGAGGAAATCTGATAAGAAATTGCTCTTATTGTCCAGCATAGGTCCCCCTTTGCAGGATCAGGGAAGACTAGGCACCAGAATGGTCCTGGCACAAGGATGTGGCTAACTCTCACTTACATCAGAACAGGATGAGTTCAGGTTCTGGAGCTGACCCTCTGGATTGAACTCACTGGACTGAGCCATGCATGTGGACCCATGTTTTTCCTACCGTGTATTCACATCCCAAACATGCTGCTTCCTCCTGTCTATGGTACCTGGAGTGCCAGGGGTAGCAGCAGGCATTTTTTATACTTTGTACCTCTTGCCACTGGCACCCAAGGTAGTCACCCCATCCCCTACACAGGCTCCTAGCCATGGGTCAGTGAGTCCTTGAGATAAATTCTCCAATCTTCTTGGAGGACTTTGTTTTTTTTTAATATTTTTTTTATTTACTTATTTGACAGTGCCAGATCTTGGTTGAGGCATGCAGGATCTTCACTGAGGCATGTGAACTCTTAGTTGCGACATGTGGGATCTAGTTCCCTGACCAGGGATTGAACTCAGACCCCCTGCACTGGGAATGTATAGTCTTAGACACTGGACCACCAAGGAAGTCCTCCTTTGACAACTTTAAAAACCATTGCTCTGAAAAGCCTGTAGACCTTCCCAATCAATGTACTTTTTGCCACCAATCAATATGGTGATGGCAGCTGAGACCAACATTCCTTGTGCAAATGAGATTGCTCTTCTCACTCTGCCTATAGGGTCTTCAGCTATGCTCCTCACGGGCAGTGAGTGGAAAGCAACAGCAATGTGATCAACACTGAAAAGTGCAGTAAAAGGGTTCAACAGCAGATGGGCTCTGAAGACAATGGAGGAAAGAATCAATGAACTGGAATTGGTGGCAGAGAACTTTGCTCAGTATTCTGTAATAACCTAAATGGGAAAAGAATTTGAAAAAGAATAGATACATTACTTGTATAATTGAAGCACTTTGATGTACACCTGAAACTAACACAACATTTTAAATTAATTATATTCTAATATAAAATAAAAATTAAAACAAGAATTTGTAATAGACATAATTTTGTCATGTAGAATTACAGGATCTACTTAATCCATTATTATTGAACATTTAGATTATTTGCAGTCTTTTGCCATTATAAATAATGACATGATTATCATCTTTGTGCATAAAACTCCACTTGTATTTCAAAATTATGTCCTGAGGATAAATTCCCTCAAATTAGAATTACTAAGTCAAAGAACATGAGTACTTTTATAACAGTGTTGATGCTGCTGCTGCTGCTGCTGCTAAGTCGCTTCAGTAGTGTCCGACTCTGTGCGACCCCATGGATGGCAGCCCACCAGGCTCCTCTGTCCCTGGGATTCTCCAGGCAAGAGTACTGGAGTGGGTTGCCATTGCCTTCTCCAATGCATGCATGCATGCTAAGGCGCTTAGTCATGTCTGACTCTGTGTGACCCCATGGACAGCAGCCCATCAGGCTCCTCTGTCCATGGGATTCTCCAGGCAAAAACACTGAAGTGGGTTGCCATTTCCTTCTCCAACAGTGTTGATATGTGTTGCTAAATTATTTTACAGAGAGATTGTACCTATTCACATTCTCACCAGTGGTGTATTAGGGTATTATGTTGTTTCAACAGTTTGCTAATTTTATTGTCTAATAATGAAAACTTCCTTTGATTCGCATTTTTTGATTACTGATGAGATGGAACATTAAAAAATATGTTCATTAGCCATTGTCTTTCCTTTGTGAATTTTTCTATTCTCATGTCCTTTGCTTATTTTCCTATCATATTTCCTTGGGGATGTCTGGTTTTTCTTTTACTCATAAAAAACATTTACCTATTAAAGATATTAAGCTTTTATGATAAAAAAAAGAGAGAGAGAAAGAGAGAACAGAGGAAAGAATCAATGAACTGGATAGAAATTGCTCAATCAGAACAACAGGAAAAAATTGATAAAAAATTTAATAGAACCACAGGCACTTATGGGATTATAATACATGATCTAATATTTGTGTCACTGGAGACCTGGAAGAAGAAAAGAAAGAGATGGGACTGAAAAAGCACTTGGAGAGATAATTTCTGAAAAAAACTTTTAGAAAATTAGGAATGAGAGGAATGGAATCCTTTCACTTGATAAAGAGCATCCACAAAACCCTGAAGTCATCCTACTTAATGGTGAGAAACTGAACTCTTTCTCCTTGAGACATTAACAAGACAAGGATGGCCCCTCTCACCACCCCTATCTTATGTCATATTGAAAGTCCTCAGTTTAGTTCAGTCGCTTAATTGTATCCAACTCTGTGACCACATAGACTGCAGCACTGCCAGGCCTCCCTGTCCATCACCAACTCTCAGAGTCCACTCATGTCCATTGAGTCGGTGATGCCATCCAACTATCTCATCCTCTGCCATCCCCTTCTCCTCCAGCCTTCAGTCTTTCCTAGTATCAGGATCTTTTCAAATGAGTCAGTTCTTGGCATCGGGTGGCCAAAGTATTGGAGTTTCAGCTTCAACATCAGTCCTTCCAATGAATATTCAGGACTGATTTCCTTTAGGATGGGCTGGTTGGATCTCCTGAAAGTCCTAGCTTAGTATAATAACACAAGAATAAAGAAAACTTTGAGACAGAAGAAATAAAACTGTCCTTGTTTACAGATTACATGTTTATCTATATAGAAAATCATATAGACCCTCCCCCTACAATAAAACAAAACTCCTGGATCTAATAATTATTGCAAGGTCATAAGATATATGGTAAATACACAAAAATCAATTCGTGTCCAATATACTATCAAAAAATTGGAATTTGAAATTAATAAGCTTGCAAAACTCAAAAATAAGAAAAACAAGTAAAGAATCTAATTAGACAGGTAAAAGATATGAAGGTACATTCACAAAGAAGATACAAAGATAACAAACATGAAAATATGTTCTCAGTTAGGAACTGTAAATCAAAACCACAATGAGATACTACCACACACCTGTTGGAATGGCTAAAATAAAAATTAGTGACTTTAGTGCTAGTTAAGATGGAGAGAAATTGGACCATTCATATTTCTGGTGAAAATGTAAAATGGTACAGGTACTCTGGGAAATGATTTGGCAGTTTCTTTAAAAACTAAATATGCAATGAACAAAGGACTCAGCAATTGTACTTCTGGGCATTTATCCCAGAGAAATGAAGAATTGTATTAAGGCAAAAACATGTATACAAGTGTTTATAGCACTTTTATTTATAATAGCTAAAAACTAAAACAATCTAGATATTCTTCAATGGGTGAATGTTTAAACAAACTGCTGTGGAGTTTGAACCATAGTTTGTACCATAGAATTCTTTTTTTTTTTTTTTTAAACTTTACATAATTGTATTAGTTTTGCCAAACATCAAAATGAATCCACCACAGGTATACATGTGTTCCCCATCCTGAACCCTCCTCCCTCCTCCCTCCCCATACCATCCCTCTGGGTCGTCCCAGTGCACTAGCCCCAAGCATCCAGTATCGTGCATCGAACCTGGACTGGCAACTCGTTTCTTACATGATATTTTACATGTTACAATGTCATTCTCCCAAATCTTCCCACCCTCTCCCTCTCCCACAGAGTCCATAAGACTGTTCTATACATCAGTGTCTCTTTTGCTGTCTCGTACACAGGGTTATTGTTACCATCTTTCTAAATTCCATATATATGTGTTAGAATACTGTATTTATGTTTTTCCTTCTGGCTTACTTCACTCTGTATAATAGGCTCCAGTTTCATCCACCTCATTAGAACTGATTCAAATGTATTCTTTTTAATGGCTGAGTAATACTCCATTGTGTATATGTACCACAGCTTTCTTATCCATTCATCTGCTGATGGGCATCTAGGTTGCTTCCATGTCTTGGCTATTATAAACAGTGCTGCGATGAACATTGGGGTACACGTGTCTCTTTCCCTTCTGGTTTCCTCAGTGTGTATGCCCAGCAGTGGGGTTGCTGGATCATAAGGCAGTTCTATTTCCAGTTTTTTAAGGAATCTCCACACTGTTCTCCATAGTGGCTGTACTAGTTTGCATTCCCACCAACAGTGTAAGAGGGTTCCCTTTTCTCCACACCCTCTCCAGCATTTATTATTTGTAGACTTTTGGATCGCAGCCATTCTGACTGGTGTGAAATGGTACCTCATAGTGGTTTTGATTTGCATTTCTCTGATAATGAGTGATGTTGAGCATCTTTTCATGTGTTTGTTAGCCATCTGTATGTCTTTTTTGGAGAAATGTCTATTTAGTTCTTTGGCCCATTTTTTGATTGGGTCGTTTATTTTTCTGGAGTTGAGCTGTAGGAGTTGCTTGTATATTTTTGAGATTAGTTGTTTGTCGGTTGCTTCATTTGCTATTATTTTCTCCCATTCTGAAGGCTGTCTTTTCACCTTGCTAATAGTTTCCTTTGATGTGCAGAAGCTTTTAAGGTTAATTAGGTCCCATTTGTTTATTTTTGCTTTTATTTCCAATATTCTGGGAGGTGGGTCATAGAGGATCCTGCTGTGATGTATGTCGGAGAGTGTTTTGCCTATGTTCTCCTCTAGGAGTTTTATAGTTTCTGGTCTTATGTTTAGATCTTTAATCCATTTTGAGTTTATTTTTGTGTATGGTGTTAGAAAGTGGTCCAGTTTCATTCTTTTACAAGTGGTTGACCAGATTTCCCAGCACCACTTGTTAAAGAGATTGTCTTTAATCCATTGTATATTCTTGCCTCCTTTGTCGAAGATAAGGTGTCCATATGTGCGTGGATTTATCTCTGGGCTTTCTATTTTATTCCATTGATCAATATTTCTGTCTTTGTGCCAGTACCATACTGTCTTGATAACTGTGGCTTTGTAGTAGAGCCTGAAGTCAGGTAGGTTGATTCCTCCAGTTCCATTCTTCTTTCTCAAGATCGCTTTGGCTATTCGAGGTTTTTTGTATTTCCATACAAATTGTGAAATTATTTGTTCTAGCTCTGTGAAGAATACTGTTGGTAGCTTGATAGGGATTGCGTTGAATCTACAAATTGCTTTGGGTAGTATACTCATTTTCACTATATTGATTCTTCCAATCCATGAACATGGTATATTTCTCCATCTATTAGTGTCCTCTTTGATTTCTTTCACCAGTGTTTTATAGTTTTCTATATATAGGTCTTTAGTTTCTTTAGGTAGATATATTCCTAAGTATTTTATTCTTTCTGTTGCAATGGTGAATGGAATTGTTTCCTTAATTTCTCTTTCTGTTTTCTCATTATTAGTGTATAGGAATGCAAGGGATTTCTGTGTGTTGATTTTATATCCTGCAACTTTACTGTAGTCATTGATTATTTCTAGTAATTTTCTGGTGGACTCTTTAGGGTTTTCTATGTAGAGGATCATGTCATCTGCAAATAGTGAGAGTTTTACTTCTTCTTTTCCAATTTGGATTCCTTTTATTTCTTTTTCTGCTCTGATTGCTGTGGCCAAAACTTCCAAAACTATGTTGAATAGTAATGGTGAAAGTGGGCACCCTTGTCTTGTTCCTGACTTTAGAGGAAATGCTTTCAATTTTTCACCATTGAGGATAATGTTTGCAGTGGGTTTGTCATATATAGCTTTTATTATGTTGAGGTATGTTCCTTCTATTCCTGCTTTCTGGAGAGTTTTTATCATAAATGGATGTTGAATTTTGTCAAAGGCTTTCTCTGCATCTATTGAGATAATCATATGGTTTTTATTTTTCAATTTGTTAATGTGGTGTATTACATTGATTGATTTGCGGATATTGAAGAATCCTTGCATCCCTGGGATAAAGCCCACTTGATCATGGTGTATGATCTTTTTAATGTGTTGTTGGATTCTGATTGCTAGAATTTTGTTAAGGATTTTTGCATCTATGTTCATCAGTGATATTGGCCTGTAGTTTTCTTTTTTTGTGGGATCTTTGTCAGGTTTTGGTATTAGGGTGATGGTGGCCTCATAGAATGAGTTTGGAAGTTTACCTTCCTCTGCAATTTTCTGGAAGAGTTTGAGCAGGATAGGTGTTAGCTCTTCTCTAAATTTTTGGTAGAATTCAGCTGTGAAGCCGTCTGGACCGGGGCTTTTGTTTGCTGGAAGATTTTTGATTACAGTTTCAATTTCCATGCTTGTGATGGGTCTGTTAAGATTTTCTATTTCTTCCTGGTCCAGTTTTGGAAAGTTGTACTTTTCTAAGAATTTGTCCATTTCTTCCACGTTGTCCATTTTATTGGCATATAATTGTTGATAGTAGTCTCTTATGATCCTTTGTATTTCTGTGTTGTCTGTTGTGATCTCTCCATTTTCGTTTCTAATTTTGTTGATTTGATTTTTCTCCCTTTGTTTCTTGATGAGTCTGGCTAATGGTTTGTCAATTTTATTTATCCTTTCAAAGAACCAGCTTTTGGTTTTGTTGATTTTTGCTATGGTCTCTTTTGTTTCTTTTGCATTTATTTCTGCTCTAATTTTTAAGATTTCTTTCCTTCTACTAACCCTGGGGTTCTTCATTTCTTCCTTTTCTAGTTGCTTTAGGTGTAGAGTTAGGTTATTTATTTGACTTTTTTCTTGTTTCTTGAGGTGTGCCTGTATTGCTATGAACTTTCCCCTTAGGACTGCTTTTACCGTGTCCCACAGGTTTTGGGTTGTTGTATTTTCATTTTCATTCGTTTCTATGCAAATTTTGATTTCTTTTTTGATTTCTTCTGTGATTTGTTGGTTATTCAGCAGCGTGTTGTTCAGCCTCCATATGTTGGAATTTTTAATAGTTTTTCTCCTGTAATTGAGATCTAATCTTACTGCATTGTGGTCAGAAAAAATGCTTGGAATGATTTCTATCTTTTTGAATTTACCAAGGCTAGCTTTATGGCCCAGGATGTGATCTATCCTGGAGAAGGTTCCATGTGCGCTTGAGAAAAAGGTGAAATTCATTGTTTTGGGATGAAATGACCTATAGATATCAATTAGGTCTAACTGGTCTATTGTATCGTTTAAAGTTTGTGTTTCCTTGTTAATTTTCTGTTTAGTTGATCTATCCATAGGTGTAAGTGGGGTATTAAAGTCTCCCACTATTATTGTGTTATTGTTAATTTCTCCTTTCATACTTGTTAGCATTTGTCTTACGTACTGTGGTGCTCCCGTGTTGGGTGCATATATATTTATAATTGTTATATCTTCTTCTTGGATTGATCCTTTGATCATTATGTAGTGACCTTCTTTGTCTCTTTTCACAGCCTTTGTTTTAAAGTCTATTTTATCTGATATGAGTATTGCTACTCCTGCTTTCTTTTGGTCCCTATTTGCATGGAAAATCTTTTTCCAGCCCTTCACTTTCAGTCTGTATGTGTCCCCTGTTTTGAGGTGGGTCTCTTGTAGACAACATATGTAGGGGTCTTGTTTTTGTATCCATTCAGCCAGTCTTTGTCTTTTGGTTGGGGCATTCAACCCATTTACGTTTAAGGTAATTACTGATAAGTATGTTCCCGTTGCCATTTACTTTATTGTTTTGGGTTCGAGTTTATACACCGTTTTTGTGTTTCCTGTCTAGAGAATATCCTTTAGTATTTGTTGGAGAGCTGGTTTGGTGGTGCAGAATTCTCTCAGCTTTTGCTTGTCTGAAAAGCTTTTGATTTCTCCTTCATACTTGAATGAGATCCTTGCTGGGTACAATAATCTGGGCTGTAGGTTATTTTCTTTCATCATTTTAAGTATGTCTTGCCATTCCCTCCTGGCTTGAAGAGTTTCTATTGAAAGATCAGCTGTTATCCTTATGGGAATTCCCTTGTGTGTTATTTGTTGTTTTTCCCTTGCTGCTTTTAATATTTGTTCTTTGTGTTTGATCTTTGTTAATTTGATTAATATGTGTCTTGGGGTGTTTCTCCTTGGGTTTATCCTGTTTGGTACTCTCTGGGTTTCTTGGACTTGGGTGATTATTTCCTTCCCCAATTTAGGGAAGTTTTCCACTATTATCTCCTCAAGTATTTTCTCATGGTCTTTCTTTTTGTCTTCTTCTTCTGGAACCCCTATGATTCGAATGTTGTAGCGTTTAATATTGTCCTGGAGGTCTCTGAGGTTGTCCTCATTTCTTTTAATTCGTTTTTCTTTTATCCTCTCTGATTCATTTATTTCTACCATTCTATCTTCTAATTCACTAATCCTGTCTTCTGCCTCTGTTATTCTACTATTTGTTGCCTCCAGAGTGTTTTTAATTTCACTTATTGCATTATTCATTATATATTGACTCTTTTTTATTTCTTCTAGGTCCTTGTTAAACCTTTCTTGCATCTTCTCAATCCTTGTCTCCAGGCTATTTATCTGTGATTCCATTTTAGTTTCAAGATTTTGGATCAATTTCACTATCATTATTCGGAATTCTTTATCAGGTAGATTCCCTATCTCTTCCTCTTTTGTTTGGTTTGGTGGGCATTTATCCTGTTCCTTTATCTGCTGAGTATTCTTCTGTCTCTTCATCTTGTTTAAATTGCTGAGTTTGGGGTGTCCTTTCTGTATTCTGGCAGTTTGTGGAGTTCTCTTTATTGTGGTGTTTCCTCGCTGTGTGTGGGTTTGTACAGGTGGCTTGTCAAGGTTTCCTGGTTAGGGAAGCTTGTGTCGGTGTTCTGGTGGGTGGAGCTGTATTTCTTCTCTCTGGAGTGCAATGAAATGTCCAGTAATGAGTTATGAGATGTCTATAGTTTTGGGGTGACTTTGGGCAGCGTGTATCTTGAAGCTCAGGGCTGTGTTCCTTTGTTGCTGGAGAATTTGCTTGGTATGTCTTGCCCTGGAACTTATTGGCCCTTGTGTGGTGCTTGGTTTCAGTGTCGGTATGGAGGCATTTGATGAGCTCCTGTGAATGAATGTTCCTTGGAGTCAGGAGTTCCCTGGAGTCAGGGTTTGGACTTAAGTCTCCTGCTTCCGATTATCGGTCTTATTTTTACAGTACTTTCAAAACTTCTCCTTCTATACAGCACCATTGATAAAACATCTACATTAAAGATGATAAGTTTCTCTACAGTGAGGGTCACTCAGAGAGGTTCACAGGGTTACATGGAGAAGAGAAGAGGGAGGAGGGAGTTAGAGGTGACCCAAATGAGATGAGGTGAATCAATAGTGGAGAGAGTGGGCTAGCCAGTAGTCACTTCCTTATGTGCACTCCACAACTGGACCACTCAGAGATGTTCACGGGGTTATACAGAGAAGAGAAGAAGGAGGAAGGTAACAGAGGTGGCCAGAAGGATAAAAGGGGGGAATGAAAAGGAGGGAGACAGATCCAGCCAGTAATCAGTTCCCTAAGTGTTCTCCACCGTCTGGAACACACAGAAATTCACAGAGTTGGGTAGAGTAGAGAGGGGTTAGGGAGGAGACACAGGCGACCTGGTGGGGAAAAAGGAGGGTCCAAAGGGAGAGAGAGCAGTCAAGCCAGTAATCTCACTCCCTAGTGAAAAATGGGTCCTGAAGATTGGATCCTTAAAGTGTATCATAGAATTCTGAATGAATTGTATAGCAAAGAGAACTCTACTCAATACTCTGTAATGGCCTGTATGGGAAAATAATCTTAAAAAAGAGTGGATATGTGTATATGTGTAACTGATTCGCTTTGCTGTACACCTGAAACTAACACAACACTGTAAATTATATGCCAATAAAAATTTTTTTAAAGAATTCTGCCTGGCAATAAAAAGCAATGAACTATTGCTACATGCAACAATTATTTGAATCTCTAGAGAATTCTGCTTACTGGAAAAAGCCAATCACAAAGGTCATATACTTTATAATTTCCTTCATATAATCTTCTTGAAATGACAAAACTATAGGAATGGAGAACAGATTAGTGCTTGCTAGGGTTAAGAACGTGGTGGGAATAAGAGGGGAGTAGATGTGAGTGGCATGAAGGATCTTGGTGTTGATGTGTCAGTATCCTGGCTGAAACACTGGACCATGGTTTTTCAAGATGTTACTATTGGGGTAACTTGGGAAGGGCACATAGGATCTCTTGTTTCTTATAACTGCATATGAATCTACAATTATCCCAAAATTAAAAGTTTAATTTAAAAAGTCCAGAGAAGTTTATAATTTATTCACTCAATTGAATCAAATCTAAAGAAATAAATCCCATTTAGCCATTATTCCCAAAGATACACATACACATGATGAAATAAAAATGTCATACTGCACTTGCAATCAGTTTATACCACCTGAGGAAAATCCTTATGCCACATATGAATATATCTGTTTAAAATTCTAACTTGGTACACCCAAAGCCTAAGAGGTATGAAGAAATCAGAAATGGCTTAAGGGTAAATTGACTAGATTCTATCTCATCTCTCTAATCCTTTTCCTGACTTTTATTATTATATCTTTAGAACTTTGAGTATGTTTACTATAAGCTGAGACTTTGATATTTTCCCAGCTTAACAATATGCATAATAGTTTTTTGAAAGATTAAATACATGCGGACTTTAAAAATACATGTGATCCCACTATTGGGCATATACCCTGAGAAAACCATAATTCAAAAAGATACATGTATCCCAGGGTTCATTGCAGCACTATTTATAGTAGCCAGGATATGAATGCAACCTAGATATCCATCAGCAGATGAACGGATAAAGAAGTGGTAGTACACATATACAATGAAGGCTTCCTTGGCGGCTCAGTTGGTAAAGAATCCACCTGCAATGCAGGAGACTGCCTGTGATGCAGGAGACAAAGATTCAATCACTGGATTGGGAAAATCCCATGGAAAAGCAAATGGCAACCCAGTTCAGTATTCTTACCTGGAGAATTCAATGGACAGAGGAGCCTGATGGGCTATAGTCCATGGGGTCACAAAGAGGCAGATACAACTTACCAAGTAAACCACTGCCTTATACAAAAAAATGTTAATCGGCCATAAAAAGGAATATATGTGAATCAGTTGAACTGAGCTGGATGAACCTAGAGCCTGTTATACGAAATAAAGTTAGAAAGAGAAAAACAAATATTGTATATTAATGCATATATGTGGAATCTAGGAAAACGGTACTAATGAAACTATTTGCAGAGCAGGAATAGAGACGTGGAGAACAGATCTGTGGACACGGGGGTGGGGGGCAGGGAAGGAAAGAGTAGGTTGAATTGAGAAAGCAGCATTGACATATGTACACTATCACATGTAAAATGGATAACTGGTGGGAAGCCGGCTGTGTAGCTCAGGGAGCCCAGCCCAGTGCTCTGTGCCAGCCTGGAGGGGTGGGATGGCAGGGTAGGGGGAAGCTCAGAAGGGAGGGTACATATGTACAGTTGTGGCTGATTCACGATGTTGTATGGCAGAAGCCAGCACAGCATTGTGGAACAGTTATCCTCCAATTAAAAAAACCAAAACAACAACCAGAGAAAACTGTCCACTAATAGTGGGGGGGCAGAGGTCTGAACAAACTAAGGAATGATGCTATTTAATAAAATATAATACAACCATGAAAAGAAATACATGGACTCCAGCCTAGAGAGACTGCACTGGCAATATAAATGAAATAAAATAGAAATCAATAAATCAATGATATTCCAAAAATCATCAGCTATGAAGAAATTTAACCAAAGAACATTGAAGTTAAAACTCTCATCCCTGACTGCCAGGAGCCAGCGTGAGGAACTCCGCCCATGGCAAAGGTCATGAGGAAGGAGGCTCGACATACACAAAGGCGGGATTGAGCCTCAGGAGTCCCCCTGGATATTCTCGAGCATCTACCTCCAAAAACCAGAGTCTGCCTACTTTACTGCTTTGTGCTCTCACCTCTGACTTTATGGGGGGCTGTCCCCCACCATCATCTCGCTCTCTCTAAAAGGAGTTAACTTACAGCTCCAGTTAATAAAGTTCCTGGGCATTAGGAGTGTTTAAATTCAAACCCCTCAGATGGCTCTCTAACTGGCCTGACAAGTTTACCCAGACTCCTACAGCTATGCATATGATTGTTTACAGTCTCCCAGCCTCAAGACGCAGGGGAAGCTTAAGATATTCAAATAGCTTAGAGCCTCTCAGAGAGTTAGAAACTGTCAGAATAAAACTAGTAAAAGATTTCATTGATGAGCCAATGCTTGCTGCCAAGTTTCCACATCCCCTGTTTTGTATCCTTGAATGTGTATTAATTAATATACTTGGTATGTAGAAAAAATAAGTAGTGGCCTTGGTGTTAGCAACTTTAGACCCTTAAGGTAATAAATTCTTTCCTTTGTTGTAAACCCACTGCACCTCTGCCCTATAGGAATGCAACTTTATCTAACACCTTCGGAGGATGGCGCCAAACCTTAAAATAATTACTCTTAGAGAAAATAAGTCTTACAGTTGACAAACCTTTGTCAAGAGTCATAAAATGTTAATAGGCCTTCTGGCCAGAAGATGATGTAAATCACCTAAACCATTTGTATACGATAAGTTTGCAGGAAAGAAACCCTGGTTTCGATAAGGATCAAAGACCGCTGACTTTGCATGATTTCACATCCCCTATTATCCTCTATGTGCAACTTAGGGTATAAAAGCCCCTGTTGAAAATAAAGCTACGGGCCTTGCTCACCGAAGCTTGGTCTCTCCATGTCATTCTTTCTTTCACATTCTGGCTGAGTCTCCATCTGGAGCGTGGAGGTCCTCTGCAACCATTAATTACCTGGGCTTCTAAGACCCACTCGAGAAGGTGCCTAAGGTGGGGCACCTTCCGCTATTCGAGAGGGCGCCTGCGGCCTCCGTCGTCAGAGCTAACCTGACGTCACAGGTTATATTGATTTTCCGCGTAAACCAAGCTACTCAGCCTCTTTTCTCCGCTGAATTTTCCTACTGAGCTATCCTCATTCTATTACTCTTTATATCTCTAATTAATATTTAAATAAATCCAGTGAACTTGCCGAAATTGTCTCCCCTTCGAATTCCCTGGATCAGCCGGGGCTGGACCTCAGCACCTGACCCTCCCATAAAAGAATAAAATAAGTTTAAGACTGAGTTGCTAGTTCTCATTATATGTTCAATTCTAAACATTTGTTTTTATATTTTCTCTTTTAAAACTATAAGACAAAATACACGAACTTTGAGATAGAACATAAATTTGATACAGGAAAAAAATTCAAAATTCTTTGAAGTAATCTGATTAATTCACTCAACAATTAATGTGCCCCAATTATGTGCACATTAGGAAGCCCTAGGGTTTTCTCCATGGCTCAGTGGCTAAAGAATCCACCTGCAATGCAGGAGACACAGTATTGCCAAAATCTTGACTCCTGTGCACCGATACCAAATAGAAATATGGAGATAGAATTTGGAGGAAATAGAAAACAGTAGCTTTATTATTTTTGCCACGCATAAGGGAAATACAGCAGGCTAGTGCCTCAAGAAATGTGCCACCCTTTCTCAGCAAATAGGGAGAGGTTTTATATCTCTTGAAGGTCTTGAATTTTTTTTTCTCTTACAAAGTTTCAAAATGGCCACAGCTGGCATCAGACAACTCAGCAACTGGGTCTTGTGTCCCTGAAGTTATCAGCCCATGACCTTCTTTCTGAAATGCACAATGCTACAAGAGAGTATAGGGGGAAAAGAAGGCCAGGTGAACAGTATAATCTATATGAAGTCAAAGAAAACTAGTTTTGTGAAGGACAAGTCCAGCTACAAGTGTTTCCTCTTAGTAAAAGCTTCAAAGTTATGACCAACCTAGATAGCATATTAAAAAGTAGAGACATCACTTTGCCAACAAATGTCCATCTAGTCAAGGCTATGGTTTTTCCAGTGGTCATGTATGGATGTGAGAGTTGGACTGTGAAGAAAGCTGAGCACTAAAGAATTGATGCTTTTGAACTGTGATGTTGGAGAAGACTCTTGAAAGTCCCTTGGACTGCAAGGAGATCCAACCACTCCATCCTAAAGGAGACCAGTCCTAGGTGTTCATTGGAAAGACTGAGGCTGAGGCTGAAACTCCAGTAGTTTGGCCACCTCATGCAAAGAGTTGACTCACTGGAAAAGACCCTGATGCTGGGAAGATTGGGGGCAGGAAGAGAAGGAGACAACAGAGGATGAGATGGCTGGTTGGCATCACCAACTCGATGCACATGAGTTTGGGTGAACTCCGGGAGTTGGTGATGGACAGGGATGCCTGGCGTGCTGAGATTCATTGGGGTCGCAAAGAGTCGGACATGACTGAGAGACTGAACTGAACTGAACTTAAAGAATAACCAAGATTGTTTTACTCTTGTAGGCCTGTTTGGCTGGTACATGCCAAAGGCTGTTCACTCATTTCTGTTTTAGCTACAACAACAGGAGATGTGGGTTAGATCCCTGGGTTGGGAAGATCTCCTGGAGAAGCAAATAACAACCCATTCCAGTATCCTTCCCTGAAAAATCCCATGGACAGAGGAGGCAGGCCAGCTACAGTCCAAAGGGATGCAAAGAGTCAGACACAACTGAGCAACTAAGCACAAATTATGTTAGACTCTTAAGACACATCAGTGAAAAGAACAGACTGCATTCTCTTCCCCAGTGGAGCTTAAATTCTCTAGTAATTATTTGAGACTAATCATCCCTTTGAAGCTGGCTTTAGAAAAGGCAAAGGAACCAGAGATCAAATTGCCAACATCCGCTGGATCATGGAAAAAGCAAGAGACTTCCAGAAAAACATCTATTTCTGCTTTATTGACTATGCCAAAGCCTTTGACTGTGTGGATCACAATAAACTGTGGAAAATTCTGGAAGAGATGGGAATACCAGGCCACCTGACCTGCCTCTTGAGAAACCTATATGCAGGTCAGGAAGCAACAGTTAGAACTGGACATGGAACAACAGACTAGTTCCAAATAGGAAAAGGAGTACGTCAAGGCTGTATATTGTCACCCTGCTTATTTAACTTACATGCAGAGCACATCATGAGAAACGCTGGGCTGGAAGAAGCACAAGCTGGAATCAAGATTGCTGGGAGAAATATCAATAACCTCACATACGCAGATGACACCACCCTTATGGCAGAAAGTGAAGAGGAACTCAAACGCCTCTTAATGAAAGTGAAACAGGGGAGTGAAAAGTCGGCTTAAAGCTCAACATTCAGAAAACTAAGATCGTGGCATCTGGTCCCATCACTTCGTGGCAAATAGATGGGGCAACAGTGGAAACAGTGTCAGACTTTATTTTTGGGGGCTCCAAAATCACTGCAGATGATTATTGCAGCCATGAAATTAGAAGATGCTTACTCCTTGGACGGAAAGTTATGACCAACCTAGATAGCGTATTAAAAAGCAGAGACATTACTTTGCCAACAAAGGTCCATCTAGTCAAGGCTATGGTTTTTCCAGTGGCCATGTATGGATGTGAGAGTTGGACTATGAAGAAAGCTGAGCACCGGAGAATTGATGCTTTTGAACTGTGGTGTTGGAGAAGACTCCTGACAGTCCCTTGGACTGTAAGGAGATCCAACCCGTCCATCCTAAAGGAGATCAGTCCTGGGTGTTCATTGGAAGCACTGATGTTGAAGCTGAAACTCCAATACTTTGGCCACTTGATGCAAAGAGCTGACTCATTTGAAAAGATCCTGATGCTGGGAAAGATTGAGGGCAGGAGGAGAAGGGGACGACAGAGGATGAGATGGTTGGATGGCATCACCGACTCAATGGACATGGGTTTGGGTGGACTCCGGGAGTTGGTGATGGACAGGGAGGCCTGGCGTTCTGTGGTTCATGAGGTCGCAAAGAGTCAGTCATGACTGAGCAACTGAACTGAACTGAACTGAATCCCTTTAAAGAAATATATATTAAGAACTGTTTTAGTATATTGACAGTTCTGTAAGCATAGGGAGGTTTATATCACTGTTTCTTTAGAAACCATAATTCCTCTAAATCCTTGCTATTTTTGTTCGTGATAGCCCAAAACTGCAAATGTTCATCAACAGGTGAATGAGTAAACAAATTGCTGTACTTACACAAGGGACTATTCTCCAGGAACAAGAAGAGAATTAACTGATGATACAAGAAATAAAAGAAATAAATCGCCAGTCCCGGTTCAATGCAGGATACAGGAAGCTTGGGGCTGGTGCACTGGGATGACCCAGAGGGATGATATGGGGAGGGAGGTGGGAGGGGGGTTCAGGATGGGGAACATGTGTACACCCATGGCGGATGCATGTTGATGTATGGCAAAACCAATACAATATTGTAAAGTAAAAAAAATTAAATAAATAAATAATAAAAAAAAAGAAAAGATTAATCTCAAAAACATTATACCAGGCCAGAAGATGCCAGACACAAAAGATATTATTACATGTCATATAATTCCATCATATGAAACTCTACAAAAGATACATCTATAATGACATAAAGCATTATCTGTGTGTGGGGATCCACTTGGGGAAAACTGACAGGAAAAAGGAATGAAAGAAATATTTATACCTTGATTATCATGTTGGTTACACATGTAATAAATTTGTCAGAACTTATGAAAATTTATACTTAAAATGAATTCATTTTATAATATGTAAATTGTTCCTCAATAAAGTTGATATAAAAATCAATGTAATTCACAATACAGAATAAAAGAGAGATTAACAGACTATTATTAGAATAAATGAAAAAATCTATAATCATAAAACTAGATGTAGAAAAAGTATTTGACAAAATCAAAACCCATTCATGATTTAAAGAAAAAACAATAAAACTACTTAGCAAATAGAAATAGAAGCCTATGAGTAAACAAGCAAATCAAAAACAACAGCAAAGTCTCCTTGAATAAATGTTGAAAATTTCCCTCTTGAGACTGAGTATGAAGTAACATCTCTTATCATCACTTCTTCTCAATATTGTACTGGAAATTCTAGCCAGTACAATATGGTTAAAATGTGAGTCTGAAATTATTTCAAAATAAACTGTTTACTTAAAAATCAATAAAAGCACTATATAAGAATTCATTGGGTATATGACATTTACATTTAAAATGTATTTGTAAATTGTGTGCTACATATTCTATGTATCAGGTAAATCTATTATAAATTTACATAAGCATACATGCACATCAGGGCCTAAAGTATGTGCAAAATTTAAAGTAGGTATAGAAATACTTACTCTCAGGGTCATAAAGTATCTCACACCAGTCCGTGCACTGATATGCTTGCAGCTCTCCCACTCCACCTACCCCACCGGAGGACCAGTGGTTAAATATTTATCAACACACCACTACCATCAAATAAGTATGCAGTTTCATTTGTTATCTGAACTAAGACTATATCATGAAAGTGTCCTTAAAAAGTTTCCTGGCTTGTAATTGTCTCAGCTTCTCCCCTCCCCATCTTTTTTTCATTTTCACCAAGAACTCCACTGAACAATGTAATCACCATTTTGTTCCACTGCTTTCTGCCATTGTTCAGGCAACTTCATAATTCCATCTTCCCAAACTTTTTATCTTCTTGAGCAAAGAACTGTTCTAGGTACTCTTTACAGTCTTCCAGGGAATATAAACTTTTTCCAGTAGGATAATTTTGTAAATTTTGAAATAAATTGGACATCCAAAGGTGCAATTCGTGTCTGATGAATATGACAGATGAATCAGAACTTTCCAGCCATCAGCTTGACCTTTTTTTATTCAGTTCTAGTTACAAGAATTTTTTTGAGGGCTGAAATATGGGATGCTTGATCACCGTGAACTTGAGACTGTGAACTTGAGATATTATCTAAGTGGAAGGGTGCAGTATGTCGATACAACTTATCTGTACTCAGTCACTCAGTACTGTTTGACTCTGCAACCCTGTGAATTGTAACCCAACAGGCTCCTCTGCCATGGGATTTTCCAGGCAAGATACTAGAGAGGGTAGCCACTCCCTTTTCCAGGGGAGCTTCTGAACTCAGGGATCAAACCCAAGTCTCTTTGAGTCTCCAGCATTGGCAGGAGGATTCTTTACCACTGCACTGCCTGGGAAGCCCATGTCAACACAAACGGAGAGAAAAAAAACAACTTTGAAAGAAATGAGGGATATGAGAAAGTCCAGCAGGTTCTGAAACAAAGTCCCCACAGTGGAGAAAGATCAGAAACTGGAAAGACTGAATCAGGCTGGAAAAAAGATAGGTGATATATCATAGGAGGATAAGACAAGATTATGGAGCCAGTTCAAAAGGAAAAAAATAAAGGGCTTTAAGAAGAATAGCAGAAATGTAACCCTTGGTTACTGACAGAACAAAATAAAGGCACATTTCCTGAACTCTTAATAACTGAAAAGAAAAACTCACTAGGAATAATGATCTTTCTCATTGAAGGAAGGCAAAATGCAGTTTCCTATTCTTTATTTGTGACTAAGAAACTTGCCTAGGTTTTACATTCCTACAATCATTATTTATGTTATGGTTGATCACTGTCCTTAATCAAAATCCTCTTCTATATAAATATTTACTTGCAATTTGCTTCTTGGTACTTTTTATCTTATGATAAGTAAAAAATAGTTTTGGGGCTCAGTAATTGTGAATATAATTGATTTTATTTCTCACCTGCATTTGTCTCCTCTCTTGCAATTAACATCTTGCAGCCTTGACACTCCTCCAGACACCAGCCAAGAGAAAAACCTCCTGGATTAAATGAGCCTTCATGGCTGCTCTTTTGATCATAAAAACCGAAGTTTAAAGGGTAGGTCATTAATTGAATCTCTTTTCTTTTCAGTTACAAAGTAATGACAAATGCATAGTTATGAAAATCATGTCTAGTACTTTTTCTACTTTATACCAAGAAAGAAGATCAGTGCTTCAGCAACTGGCATAAGTGATTTCCAACATTTCCTCCACTCTTTGCACTGTCAGTGGGATTGGGTGTCTAAAAGGTGCTTTACAACAAATGAGATGTTGGCTGTTCAGTTACGTTTCACTTTTCCCTGTGGCTACTTGGCATCTGGTGGGCCCTCCCCATGGTAAGGCTCACTCTTCTCAGTGACTGGAAATGTACAGCTTGTTATTCAGTAACTGCCAGCAAATAAAGAACTCCTCTTGCTTCCCATTCTGCTTCCATTGCCAAATGAATATGCTGCTCTAATATCTAATAGCCTTTACCAGCTGCTGGGTTCTGTTCTCTCCAGCTATGATTACTTGGACTTTCCAGGTTCCATATTGTCCTGCCATTTTCATAGCAGGGGCTCCAGAGACATTACAAAAGAATCTCAAAACTCTGAAACCTCATTAAACCAAAGCAGTTGTATCTTCCATAGCTCCCCAACTGCAATATCTTGGCAAAAACAAACAAAAAAACAGTGTTCCCCGCCCCCCAGTAAATTTTGGATCATTCTCTAAGGCCTTTTTTTTTTTTTTTTTTTTTACTTTACTTCCCAATTCAGATCTTTTAGACAACAGCATACTTCACTTTATACAAATGATTACTTCCTTAATAGTAGGGTGGGAATCAGGTTGTTAAAATTAAAATATGTTAAACCTACTAGGAATAATTATTGCATAAGAGAACTCCACTAGAATTATTTGATATATCAGCTCTTTGCTTCTCAAGTGACCATTCTTAACACATGAGTGTGAAAACAAAATGTTTACATGTCACTTAACCTTAGCTATACAGTGCTCTTGTAGGATGTGTTTCCATTACTATCTTCCATTTCAGGGCATTGATTTGAAAGCTGACCAATCAGAGTCACTAGTGAGTCTTATTATTTGAAAATCCGTTCTCTGTTTTCCTTTTTGCTTATTTTTGAAGTGAAAGATCAATAAACCTCAGCCCTGGGCTGTTTTTCCCAGAGATACCAGGGGTGAGCAGCAGGGTTGATGGCAATGGAACACACTAGAAGACCAGTGTCCATTCTGATTGCCTAGTGCCTTTCTTTATTGGTCACTAAAGTTTTTTCTATCACCCCTTTTCACAGCAATTCTTTTATTTCCTTTCAATAAGAATATAAGGCATTAGTACCTTCGATCAATTATCTAACAAATTGTTTTCCAAATTGTAGTCCAAAATAAGATATTTCAAATCTTCCTTCAAAATGTATGTGTTGAAATTCACCACTTGAAATTTGCCTTCAGTACATAGGTGTTTCTAACTAACAGTTTACCCAGACATTTGGGGCATACTATTTCTTTTTACTAACCACCACATACATAGCTCAATTATTATCTATAATAATCTTGAGATCACTGAGTCTCATTTAAAATATAGATTTCCCAAGTATTAAAAACACTCTTTAAATACAGATGGTATGAGATAAAATACATGTAAATTCTAAACATCCTAAGATCATACAATTACATGTTTTTTTTCTAGCTAAATAGATCTAACTTAATTCCTTTATATTAATATAGCTACAATCTTTTGTGTACTAGCCTCTGAAAAGATGGAAAACACTAACATTTTATATTCTGTATTTTTTCTAAGACAATGCTCTCAATTCTTCCAACAAACATTTGCTGTGCACCCACTATATGTCTCACACATACTCTAGGAACTTTGGGTATACCTGTTAATTAAACCAAGATTCCTGATCTGTGGTTCTTATATTCTAGTAGGGAAAGTTAGACAGTAAATAATCAACTTAAATGAAGGATAAGGAAAAAAGAAAGAGTAGAGTAGGACAAGGTGGGGTGGGGGTGTAGGGATGTCACCTAAAACAAGTAAAGAAATTAGCCAAGCAGATTCTGGGGAAAGAAGTGTTTGAGCAGAAGAAATGACTGCAGCATAGGCCCAAGGTAGGGCCTACCTGGCAGGTTGGAGGAAAGCAAAGGCCAGTCTGGGGCCAAGAGAGACTGCTGCTGCTGCTGCTGCTGCTGCTGTCATTTCAGTCATGTCCAACTCTGTGCGACCCCAAGGACAGCAGCCCATCAAGCTCCACTGTTCCTGGGATTCTCCAAGCAAGACTACTGGAGTGGGTTGCCATTTCCTTCTCCAGTGCATACATGCATGCTAAATCGCTTCAGTCCAGGATGAACAATAGGAGAGGAGGTCAGAGGAGATGCTGGGGCAAGTGAGACCATGGACTTACTCTGAGTCAGATGGGGCACCACCACTGACTTTGAGCACAGGAATGCTCTGGTATAATGTACATTTTTAAAAATATTTATTTGTCTCTGCCAGGTCTTGGTTGTAAGATGTGGGATCTTCAATCTTCACTGCAGCATGTGGCATCTTTAGTTGCAGCATGTGGAATCTAGATCCCTGACCAAGGATCAAACCTGGGTCCCCTGCAATGGGGGCTCAGAGTTTTAGCCACTGGACCACTAGGGAAGTCTCTGATATGATATACATTTTTAAAAGATCATATTGTCTGCAGTAAAGAGAGTAGACTATCGGGGACTAAGGGGAACAAGTAGAAAGACCCATTAGAAGTAAGTGCCATAATCCAGGCAAGATATATGAGACTTGGGGTGGATAGTAACATGGAGGGGCTGAAATGGGTGTGTGGGTGAGATAAAATGAGCACTTAAAGCTTACTCCAAGGTTAGTGCCTGAGAAACCGGAATAATGAAACTGTCATCAATTGAGATCAAAACATAGTGAATGCAACTGATTTGAGGGATAAAGATTAGGAATTCAGTTTAGAACACATAGAGTCTGAGATGTCTTTGAGACCTCCAAGTGGATATGTAAGGAGGAAGTTGGATATATACGTCCAGAGTTTGGGAGAAAGGAGGCAGAATATTTCTTGTCATTTCTAATTCTCCATTCAAAATTAATAAAACATTCATCCAGGATATTAGCACATTTCCAATGTGGAGTTTGTGCAGCAGATAAATTTTGCTGGAAGCCTTGAAAACAGATTCTCTGATCCTTGATCTTAACTAAAAACATCCTGAAACATAATTTGACTCGATTTTGATTTGATTCTCTTACCTTGACATTCTGGGTAGTGAATGATGGTAGTGACTTTCTGTTCATAAAAACCATTCATTCATTCATAAACATTTATGCAACTTCTACAACATATGAGGCTCCTATTCTTTCCCAGAGTCCATTATCTTGTTTGAACAGCAAAACTAGCCTAAGGTCTGCAGGGAAATGAATTTGAAATACTTTGTAGAATAAAAATTGGAAAGACAGGCTGGAAAACCCCTGAAGAGCTGATCTGAAGGCAATCCAAAGTGAGGGCAACAGTTCAGAGACTATAAGAGCAGCAAACAAAACCACTATCTGGAGCTATGACAGTTTTTGGTGCCCAGAAAGGATTGCTAAAGAAATATTTCACACAAAATACATGTGTTTTATGTCTTAGAGTTCCTTAAAAACTAAAAATTGCCCTCATATATTCAGAATTTTTAAAAAATGAAGAAAGCGTAGGTGAAATCAAGAAACTGACCTAAAAAAATTATGTTCCAGCATTTTAAATTTTGCTTTTTTGCTTTAAATTTCATGAGACATCAATATTTTAAGGGAGAAGAACCCTTGTGAGTAGAGAATGCCGCAGAGAAAAACCATAAAAAGTCCACTAAAAGACTTTCAATTCAACCAATGTATGTTGAGTGTCCTCCATGTGCACGAGTGGTTGGAAATATTAAGAGCAATGAGAAAAAGTCCTTCTCTCCAGGATTCATAACGTAATAGGATAGAGAACTTTACATAAACACATAAATGATGCTAATATGAGGCACTGTTCTACATAAGGAAAGGAGAAATTAAATTATGAGGGTGACATAATTATGATTCTTAGAAGAGTAAGTCCTTCTGTTAGATTTTTAATAAAATATTAATAATAAGACCCAGAAACCAGGATGGAGAGGATTTTTACTCAGAGAGAACATGAGCATAAATCTGGATGCAGGAATGAAAGGCATGTACAGAACAGTTAATGGTCCAGTGAGTGTGATAATGATCAAGAGTTTGATGAAAATGGTTCAACAAAAGTGAATATTCATATTGGATGGATAGACATGTAGATTTTTCAGGCTGAATGCAATTAGAGATAGCTTTATAGCTTTGAAATTATTTTTGATAGTTTTGTTGATATATAATTGATACACATAAATTGGACATATTTAAACTGCACAATTATTATATGTGTATTAATATACACCCATGAAATCAATTCTACAATCAAGACAATGAACATATCTATCATTCCCCCAAATTTTCTCATGTCCCTTTCTAATCTCCCTCTCCTACTTTTCCACCTACTAATCCCCAGGGCAACCAATGATTTGCTTTCTGTCAACTATAGATCTGTTTGCATTTCCTAGGATTCTATATCAACAGAATCTTCAAATATGTTCTCTTTTTTGCCTATATCCTTTCACCCAACATTAATACGTTGAGAGTCAACCATGTTGTAGGGTGTATCAGTAGTTCGTTTCTTTTTACTGCTGAATACTATTTCTTGATGTGCATATATCACAGCTTATTTTCACTCACCTGTTGATAGACATCTGAGCTGTTTCCACTTGGCTGCTATTACAAATAAAACTGCTATGAACATTCATGAATAAGTCTTTGAATGAATGTGTGTGTGCCTGCATGCTAAGTCACTTCAGTCATGTCCCATTCTCTGCGACCCTATGGACCATAGCCTGCCAGGCTTCTCTGTCCATGGGATTCTCCAGCCAAGAATACTGGATATATACCCTCCTCCAGGGGATCTTCCAAACCCAGGGATTGAACCTGTGTCTCTTACTTCTGCATTGCAGGCTGGTTCTTTACCATTAGTGCCACTTGGGAAGCCCCTTTGAATGAAGTGAAAGTCACTAAGTCATGTCCAACTCTTTGTGACCCCATGGACTGTAGCCTACCAGGCTCCTCTATCCATGGGATTTTCCAGGCAAGAATACTAGAGTGGGTTGCCGTTTACTCCTCCAGGGGATCTTCCCAACTTAGGGATTGAACTCAACTCTCCTGCCTTGCAGGCTGATTCTTTACCATCTGAGCCATCAGGGAAGCCCCTTTGAATGAATAAATGATTTCTTTCTATTGCATAAAATATCTAGGCATGGAATGGCTGGATCATGTGGTAGGCACACATTTAACTTTTTGAGATATTGTCAAATTCTTTTCCAAAACAGTTGTACCATTTTACATTACCACCAGTAGTGCATGGGAGTTTCTATTCCTCCAATCCTTGCCAACATTTGGCATGATCTGGTTTTTTTAAAATTTATTGTCTTACACCAAACAACACAGCCCTTCTCCCCTGGTGGGATAAGTTCAATAGCTAATATTTTCAATAAATTTTAAAAATAGCCAAATATCTATAAATCCAGGAAAAAAATAGGTAAATGCCAGGGAATACTGCTAAAACGGTTAAGAGGATTGACTTCTAGAATGTAGGCTGAGAGGTAGGAAGAAAAGGGAGAGAAAACTATTGGTATTTATTACATTTTAAAGACTATTAATTTTTGGAACATACCATGTATTATTTTAGGAGATAATACAAATATTTTTAAATGAGTAAACCAAAGAGTCCTCACCCAGAGTTTTTATCACAAGAGTGCAAAGAACCCCATTACCTGTGTTTAATTAAAATTGACTATAACATGAAATTCTTATTAGTTACTTTGTATTATAAATATGCTGTAGACTAATCATCATAACTAATGTATTTTGTAGCCCTTAAATCAAAGCAACATTGTTACAGATAACCTGGAGATGACAGAGAATTCAAAAATTCCTGTTTATCTTGAGGACAGTTCATATAGAAATAAGGTATAAACATTATGAAAGATAGGTACTCTTTATAGTCATTAGCCACACCTTATTAAACGTTTAACTTCTGGAAGATATTGGCATAAATTAAATTTAAATAACTAACAAAGCTTAGAATTATTTATAATTAAAGACTCACTTTTAATTCATGTATCTTAATGCTTATAGGATCTCATTATTGTAGAATCTCATATACTGTGACTGCTCTGATTACAAAATGGATAAGACCTGAGGAAGCAACATAATATAAAAGTTAAGCACCTGATCTTTGGCTTCAAAATGAGTTTAAATTCTGGCATCGTCATTTACTATGTGACAACATATGTCAGGTGGCATTTCAAAGTCTCCGTTTCTTCCTTTCTAAAAATAGCATTAATTTATCAATTTATGATACCTACTTCTTAAAACTGTTTTGAGGAGTACATGATGTAAACTCCAAGCATACATTCCTGGCACATAAGTGTTCCATAAAGTTCAGCTATTATCACCCAAGATTCATTACTGTAAAATGCCCCAAGAGCTGAAAGTTTAAAATGATAGAGATTTTAATTGGAAAAAGCTTGGATTTTATGAACATTCATGCCAATTAAAGCAGTTAATTATCAAAATCCTAGAAGGACTTGAAAGATTTTACAATGAGGAGAACTAGATATCAATCTCTTTTTTTTCAAGTCGCTCAGTCATGTCCGACTTTTTGTGATCCCATGGACTATACCGTCCATGACATTCTCCAGGCCAGATTACTGGAGTGGATAGCCTTTCCCTTCTCTAGGGGATCTTCCCAACCAAGGGATGGAACCCAGGTCTCCTGCATTACAGGTGGATTCTTTACCAACTGAGCTATCAGGAATGATTAATTAACTGGCTATATTGACAGCATTAGGCTTCTTTTGAATCTTTGTTGTTCTCTTTCCAAATAAATGGTAGGGAATATTCTCTAGTTAAGATGATGGAGCTCATATTAGTTCTGTAGAGATTTTTAAGTTATGGTTTAGAGATGAAGATATAAGATTATAATAAATTCTGTAAGCAATTAAATGGTACTGATATTCATTTTCTTTTGATTTCTCTTCAAATTCACCAACTCTTTTTTCTGTCATCACCATTGTGTTATAAAGTCCATCCAATGATTTTTTAATTCAGATATTTCCTATTTCAACTTTGTAATTTCCATTTGGTTCTTTGTAATTTTTTAAAATTTTTCTACTGAGAATAACTATCTCTTCACTCATTTCAAGCATATTTTTAATTATGTCATTGAGCATAGTTATAAAAATGACTTGTTTGCTTGTTTGCTATTTTCAACATCAGAGTCAGTGTCCATTGACCAGTTTTTCTTTTGAGAATGGTACAAGAACTTTTGAATCATAGCCTGACATTGGGAATGTTAAGTTATGGAGGCTGAGTTCTGCTATAGCCCTCTGATGAGTGTTGAAAGTTTTGGTCTAGAAGTCAACTAACTTGATTGGACTAAAACTGTAAATTCATTGTCTTAGGAAGTGGCTCAAATCTTACAGAGTTTTTAATCCTTAAGTGGGTTGCCTGTAGTTTACCATGCATGTGTGTAATTCCGAATCAGTCAGAGGCTTGGGCAAAGCGAATACACAGAATTAGTGTTTCCTCTCTCTCTGATTCTCTCCTTTCTGCAGGTCCACCTTCACTTTCCAATGGCTTTTGGTTGCCCTGAAATCTGTCTTCTAGGCAACAGGACTGCAAATTTTCTGTAAAAAAATTAGTCAGCCTATAAGGCAGTGACTAGAGTCTGTCCTCAATTTACAATCCATAAAATTCAGGAACCTCTCTTTGTATCATTCCTTTTCCTCAAATGCTAACTTTCCTCCTACTTTTTCTCCAGTGCCTTCATGTGGTTGACCTCTGTATTTTTCCCAGAGTTTATAGTTGTTGGTGGGAGGGTCAGTCTCACAGAAGCTTACTCAGCCATACCAGAAGCATATTGACAGCTGATTATACTTAAGTTCTACTCTCTGCTGGATTTGGGCAGGATTAGTGGCACCCCACTCCAGTACTCTTGCCTGGAAAATCCCATGGATGGAGGAGCCTAGTGGGCTGTGGTCCATGGGGTCGCTAGGAGTCGGACATGACTGAGCGACTTCACTTTCACTTTTCACTTTCATGCATTGGAGAAGGCAGCAGGGACGGGGGAGCCTGTTGGGCTGCCGTCTATGGGGTCGCACAGAGTCGGACACGACTGAAGTGACTTAGCAGCAGCAGCAGCGGTAAACCCTGTAAAGATATCTGGACCACTCCCCCTTTTCTGAGAGAAAGGACTCTCCACTCAGATTTCAGAACACTGATCCAGTTGTATCTCCTCATGGGCAGGGTTGCTATTTGTTCAAGAGCCATCCTGACCCTTTAAACCAAGTTGATGCTTAATTCTTCCACGAGTATAAAAACCAAATTATTGTGCTTTTTTTCTCTTCTCATTTTTTCAGAATACTTGAACACTTTTTGTTGTTTCTTCTTCAGGCACTTAAATGCAGCTAGACTGAGAGTCTGGTTTAAGTGGACAAAAAGACCTCAGACAGATTTAAGCCATGTTCAGGACATCTAAGAGAACTATGTTAGAGTTTGGGAGATGCGTATTTTTATTTTTTTTTAAGTATTCAGTTTCCTTTTATAATTTTCCATTAAGAATAGTGACAGAGGGACTTCCATGGTAGTCCAGTGGCTAAGACTTCATCTTCCAATGAAGTGGGTGAAGGTTTGATTCTTGGTTGGGGAGCTAAGATACCACATGCCTTTTGGCCAGAAAACCAGAACAAAAACAACAGAAGCAATATTGTAACAAATCCAATAAAGACTTTAAAACTGGTCCACATTAAAAAAAAAAAAACCGCCTAAAAGAAGGATAATAGTGACAGTGGTAGAGACAGTCAGAGGGCATGACAAAAAGTAGGACAGTGGAGGGGAAGCAAAGAAGTATCTAGTAGAGAAAATTCTGTCAGGGATGCTCAAAATTTCTTAGAAGCTACAAAGAACTTTTAATTTCTTTACATTTAAAATAACCAAATCACATCCAAGGCCCCAAAATAAGCTGCAGAGCAGGGGCTAGAGCCCAGATGTGTTCATTCCAGCCCAGTAAGTTTCCATCCACACCATACGCCAACAAGCAGTCAATAAATCTAGACTCCCCAAATCAAAGAACATTGTTTGATGGAAGGATTATGAGCCTCATCATTAAACTTCAAGCCCTACTGGAAAATCTCTGATTTTTTGTTCAGTTAAAACATTTCCTACTATAGTGCTGAGAAATTTCTTGTTCTAATAAAGTTCTTTGTGTAGTTTGGTAGCTTGAGAATCATTAAGAAACACTTTCCCTGTGTACGAGACAGCAAAAGAGACACTGAAGTATAGATCAGTCTTATGGACTCTGTTGGAGAGGGAGAGGGTGGGAAGATTTGGGATAATGGCATTGAAACATGTATAATATCATGTATGAAACAAGTTGCCAGTCCAGGTTCGATGCACGATACTGGATGCTTGGGGCTTGTGCACTGGGATGACCCAGAGGAATGGTATGGGGAGGGAGAAGGGAGGAGGGTTCAGGATGGGGAACACATGTATGTCTGTGGCGGATTCATTTTGATATTTGGCAAAACTAATACAATATTGTAAAGTTTAAAAATAAAATAAAATTTTTAAAAAAAGCAAAAAAAAAAAAAAAAAAAGAAACACTTTCCCCTTATGCTTTAAATTTTTTACAGTTTAAAAAGATCCTTACCTAATTATGTAAATAATATTTATAAGCCGTAACAAAGTATGTTTTCTGTGCCAACTATGAGGACTTAATAAAATGAATATCCCTCTGGTTACAGGAAAATAGGTCTGCTTTTACGTCAATTTATAATACTATAAATAAACCCTTATTAAAGATATTAAAACTTGGCTGATTGGTAAAGAATAATAAGACATTCTTGACTAAGCCTGAAAGTGCTGAAAAGCTATTCAATAACCTGACCTTATTTAAGAGCAAATCAGTTTTATAAATGCTTTGCAAGTTACTATACAGTCATAAGATTTCCCCTCTTTAAAAATGCTAAGGAGAGCAGACCAAATACAGATAAGAACCAATTGCTCCTAGATCTGTTCATAAAAAGCACCTCTCTAGAGGTGACTACATGATCTCTGACCTTGACTTAATGGCTATTCTCTGACTCCATCAGACCCACATCTAGAACAAGCTGTGTAGGGAAGCAAGACCGTAGTTTTATGGCCAGTTGAACAATTATAGCATCACACTATTCAACCCACAACTGAGTTGAACATACAGAGTATGTTCTTGCCCAGAACCTCCCAGGACTTCTCCGATCCTCTAAATTCTCTATTTCTCATATAAATTCTCTCAGTTTTTCCCACTGAAATGATACATCTTACATTCACTTCCATAAATAATCCATCTATATAAAACTACAATGATTTTTTTAAGGTTTCTTAGTCTCTCTGTCTGCATCTAATTCTTCCAAGGAGTCTCTTCCCATCTTCTTTTCTGTTACTTAACAAAACAAGCCACTAAGTTATAGTTCTTGGGATGTGAACCTGTGTCTGATATATCATTTGTAACTAATAGAACTGTTTATAAGGAAGGCCAATGTGTCATAATGAGTGAACAAACTTTTTCTTTTTCAGTTGACTTTTCATTCAGTTGTGCTCCCTTTGTTTTGTCAGAGTATAAGCATTGCTATTCACACAGAAATGCAAAGTCCTGTTGAGTGCAAAGTGTAGATGTCTTAAGTGGGTTCTAAGAATATCAAAGGTGGTGACTCTTGAAGCTGGGTGATGAGTTCATGGCAGCTCATTATCATGCTCTAATTGTATGCTTGTAAATTTCCAAATTAAAAATTAAATTTAAAAAAAATAGAAGTTTCCTCGGTATAGCAAGCCACTCAGGACTCTAACTTTTCAAGGGACATATGAACAGATAATCCTTTAAAGTGTATGTATTTAGAATTGCTATTCAAAAGCAGAGACATTACTTTGTCAACAAAGGTTCATCTAGTCAAGGCTATGGTTTTCCCTGTGGTCATGTATGGATGTGAGAGTTGGACTGTGAAGAAGGCTGAGCACCGAAGAATTGATGCTTTTGAACTGTGGTGTTGGAGAAGACTCTTGAGAGTCCCTTGGACTGCAAGGAGATCCAACCAGTCCATTCTGAAGGAGATCAGCCCTGGGATTTCTTTGGAAGGATTGATGCTAAGGCTGAAACTCCAGTACTTTGGCCACTTCATGCGAAGAGTTGACTCATTGGAAAAGACTCTGATGCTGGGAGGGATTGGGGCAAGAGGAGAAGGGGACGACAGAGAATGAGATGGCTGGATGGCATCACTGACTCGATGGATGTGAGTCTCAGTGAACTCCGGGAGTTGGTGATGGACAGGGAGGCCTGGCATGCTGAGATTCATGGGGTCGCAAAGAGTCAGACATGACTGAGCGACTGATCTGATCTGATCTGAGACTGTATTCAGATGAACTTCCTACTTCCAGATATTTGTGATCTGGAGCTCTGTGAAATCTGTGGGAAATTAGCAGAACCAACCTCCCTTTCCAACTTTACTAACTGGTGAGAACAGAGCCTTCATTATCCTATGTCCATGTTACTTGCCCTTCATTGGACATTAAGCTGCTGCAGAGGTGACCATGCACACCACTCCCTCCAATACTGACTGTTTTGTCATCAACCTTGATCCTCCCAGGTTCATTATAAAAAATGTAACTGCTACTTTTTTTAAACATCAAACCTTCCTCAGCGATCAATGCAAAGAAATAGAGGAAAACAACAGAATGGGAAAAACTAGAGATCTCTTGAATAAAATTAGAGATACCAAGGGGACATTTTATGCAAAGATGGGCTCGATAAAGGACAAAAATTTTATGGACCTAACAGAAACAGAAGATATTACGAAGACGTGGCAAGAATACACAGAAGAACTGTACAAAAAAGATCTTCACGACCCAGATAATCACAATGGTGTGATCACTGACCTAGAGCCAGACATCCTAGAATGTGAAGTCAAGTGGGCCTTAGAAAGCATCACTACAAACAAAGCTAGTGGAGGTGATGGAATTCCAGTTGAGCTCTTTCAAATCCTGAAATATAATGCTGTGAAAGTGCTGCACTCAATATGCCAGCAAATTTGGAAAACTCAGCAGTGGCCACAGGACTAGAAAAGGTCAGTTTTCATTCCAATCCCAAAGAAAGGCAATGCCAAAGAATGCTCAAACTACTGCACAGTTGCACTCATCTCACATGCTAGTAAAGTAATGCTCAAAATTCTCCAAGCCAGGCTTCAGCAACATGTGAACCGTGAACTTCCTGATGTTCAAGATGGTTTTAGAAAAGGCAGAGGAACCAGAGATCAAATTGCCAACATCCGCTGGATCATGGAAAAAGAAAGAGACTTCCAGAAAAACATCTATTTCTGCTTTATTGACTATGCCAAAGCCTTTGACTGTGTGGATCACAATAAACTGTGGAAAATTCTTAAAGAGATGGGAATACCAGACCACCTGATCTGCCTCTTGAGAAATCTGTATGCAGGTCAGGAAGCAACAGTTAGAACTGGACATGGAACAAAAGACTGGTTCCAAATAGGAAAAGGAGTACGTCAAGGCTGTATATTATCACCCTGCTTATTTAACTTCTATGCAGAGTACATCATGAGAAACGCTGGGCTGGAAGAAACACAAGCTGGAATCAAGATTGCTGGGAGAAATCTCAATAACCTCAGATATGCAGATGACACCATCCTTATGGCAGAAAGTGAAGAGGAACTCAAAAGCCTCTTGATGAAAGTGAAAGTGGAGAGTGAAAAAGTTGGCTTAAAGTTCAACATTCAGAAAATGAGGATCATGGCATCTGGTCCCATCACTTCATGGGAAATAGATGGGGAAACAGTGGAAACAGTGGCAGACTTTATTTTTGGGGGCTCCAAAATCACTGAAGATGGTGACTGCAGCCATGAAATTAAAAGACGCTTACTCCTTGGAAGGAAAGTTATGACCAACCTAGATAGCATATTCAAAAGCAGAGACATTACTTTGCCAACAAAGGTCCGTCTAGTCAAGGCTATAGTTTTTCCAGTGGTCATGTATGGTTGTGAGAGTTGGACTGTGAAGAAGGCTGAGCACCAAAGAATTGATGCTTTTGAACTGTGGTGTTGGAGGAGACTCTTGAGAGTCCCTTGGACTGCAAGGAGATCCAACCAGTCCATTCTGAAGGAGATCAGCCCTGGGATTTCCTTGGAGGGAATGAGGCAGAAGCTGAAACTCCAGTATTTTGGCCACCTCATGCGAAGAGTTGACTCATTGGAAAAGACTCTGATGCTGGGAGGGATTGGGCAGAAGAGGAGAAGAGGACGACAGAGGATGAGATGGCTGGATGGCATCACTGACTCGATGGATGTGAGTTTGAGTGAACTCCGGGAGTTGGTGATGGACAGGGAGGCCTGGCGTGCTGCGATTCACGGGGTCATGAAGAGTCGGACATGACTGAGCGACTGAACTGAACTGAACTGAACTGAATTTCTATTTTAAGCTCACAGTGCAGCAGGCATATGGGATCTTAGTTCCCTGTCCAGGGATTGAACTTGCAATCCCTGCATTAGAAGGGTGGAGAGTTAACCACTGGACCACCAGGGAAGTCTCCAAAGTAATACTTCTTAAGAAGACTTTAATGTCACCCTATTTAATGATCCTTATCTGGACTCATCATCACCTAAGAATTCTAGATTTAAGAATTCTAGAATTCTTCCTGCTAAAATTTCTAGAATTAAACTTTTGTGTTAGGGTCCTTTCTGCATAGTAAATCATAAAACTGTAAAGACAATCATTCATCCTTTTAAAGGCTTATAGAGGTTTGTTGATATTTCTTAGGATGCTTCTACTTATTAATTACATTTCATTAATAGAAAATGGCCTCCTTTATTCCTTATGTAAATTTCTCATGCCAGAATTTAGTTTTTTAGGTCTCTAACTCAATCACTTCCATGGGGAATTAGTCATTCCTTTATCTGAGTCCTGAAAACATGCCAGGCATTCTAAAGTGGTGAGGATATAATAATAAACAAAACAAATAAGTAGTTCTAAAGGAGCTTATATTTAACAGGGAAACAGACAATAAAAAATAAATAAGCACTATGCTATATGCTGATAAGTGTTCTGAAAATAAACATAGCAGCAAAAGAGGGAGAGGAATGCTGGGAGAGTTAATGCTTTATAAAGACTTGCCAAGAAATACTTCATTGGTAAGTTGATATTTGAATCCATAGGGCTCTGACATGCAAAGTAAGCAAAACAATTTCTGAAGAAAGTATGTTAGAGACAAAAGAAAAAGTAAAGGCTTCACAGCATCAACATACTCAGTGAGTTCAAGGAACAGCAGGGAAGCAAATAAGTCTGGGTAATAGGGTGGGGCCAGATCATAGAGGAACTTGTAGGTCTCCTTGTAGAAAAAATCATTTTTTATACTGAACCAAACAGAAGTCACTGAAGGGCCTAAAACAGAGGAGTGATGGGATATGATTTATCTTTTTTACATGGATCCCTCTGGTCTGAAGGTTAAGACTGTAAAGAGGCAAGGTTACAATAAGGAGACCAATAAGGAGGCAAAATCATCATCCAGGCAACAGATCAAGGCTGCCTGGCTCTGGATATTAGGGATGAAATTGGTGAGTGGTGCTTGAACTCCAGACATAATTTTTGATATTCAAGAAGTAGATTTATTAATATAGAATGCTTGTGAGAGATGCAAGTGATCAGGCAAGGGAGCTCTACCCAGACATATTTTTAAGACAGAGGACATAGGAGTTGCTGATAGATTGTGAGAAATGTCAAGAATGTCTCAGGTTTTTGGTCTGAGAATCTGGTAGAAAATCATTCCATTTGCTGAGAAAGGAGGGCCCATAAGAGGGTAAAACAAAGTAGCACATAGACCACTTTCTGACCCTGAGTTTGATGCTCCTTTTTTCCCAAATGGCAATCAGTTCAGTTCAGCTCGGTTCAGTTGCTCAGTCGTGTCTGACTCTTTGCGACCCCGTGAACCGCAGCACGCCAGGCCTCCCTGTCCATCACCAACTCTCAGAGTCTACCCAAACCCATGTCCATAAAGTCAGTGATGCCATCCAGCCATCTCATCCTCTGGCCCTTCTCCTCCTGCCCCCCAATCCCTCCCAGCATCAGAGTCTTTTCCAATGAGTCAACTCTTCGCATGAGGTGGCCAAAGTATTGGAGTTTCAGCTTCAACATCGGTCCTTTCAATGAACACCCAGGACTGATCTCCTTTAGGATGGACTGGTTGGATCTCCTTGCAGTCCAAGGGACTCTCAGGAGTCTTCTCCAACACCACAGTTCAAAAGCATCAATTCTTCGGCGCTCAGCTTTCTTCACCATCCAACTCTCACATCCATACATGACCACTGGAAAAACCATAGCCTTGACTAGAGAGACCTTTGTTGGCAAAGTAATGTCTCTGCTTTTAAATATACTATCTAGGTTGGTCATAACTTCCCTTCCAAGAAGTAAGCATCTTTTAATTTCATGGCTGCAATCACCATCTGCAGTGATTTTGGAGCCCCAAAAAATAAAGTCTGCCACTGTTTCCACTGTTTCCCCATCTATTTCCCATGAAGTGATGGGACCAGATGCCAGGATCTTTGTTTTCTATTTGTTGAGCTTTAAGCCAACTTTTTAACTCTCCTCCTTCACTTTCATCAAGAGGCTTTTTAGTTCCTCTTCACTTTCTGCCATAAGGGTGGTGTCATTTGCATATCTGAGGTCATTGATATTTCTCCTGGCAATCTTGACTGATTCCAATCAAGATTGGAATCTGGATTCCAGCTTGTGCTTCCTCCAGCCCAGTGTTTCTCATGATGTACTCTGCATAGAAGTTAAATAAACAGGGTGACAATATACAGCCTTGACGTACTCCTTTTCCTATTTGGAACCAGTCTGTTGTTCCATGTCCAGTTCTAACTGTTGCTTACTGACCTGCATACAGGTTTCTCAAGAGACAAGTCAGATGGTATAGTTGAGTAAAATTCACAAGTGCAATACCAGGACCAGGAGATGGTGTAACCAGGGTGACCACCACACCTTTAACAAACACAAGAATGAGCCTCCAAGAGCACTTTCTTTCCACCCTTTACCATCCCATCTTTCTCTCCCAGAACACAGGAATAGAGAATACAAGTTAAAGAATTTGGCATATCTCTTCTATAAAGTTGTGGACATAAAATTCTCATCTGAGTAAAAAAATATTCACGGGGTCTTTCTTTCATGTCAGGTAAATACAAACCCTTTCTTCTGCCTCTCCCCTTTTTTGTTTGCTAGTATTATTGCTCTTTCAGAACTCTATGTGTGTCCTTTTGGGAAAGAAAGATTCTAGGTAAGAAGTGTCGTGTTCAGGGTACAGCTTTGTTCCACATGGCTATGTATGCTCCAGCACATTTTTGAGTTTGCACTGCTGTTATATTGTAAGCAGAGATTCTTAAAGAAGTTACCCATAACCTAAATATCAGAAATTCAGAATTTCAAACCCTAGCATCATTAAATTGACTCCCACCCCTAAACTGAAAGCCAGGGAAGTAAATTCTTTTCAGACAGATATTATAAACCATCTCATCTATGGTTTATAATGTCTCATCTCATCTATCGGTCATCACAACATTGTTTTTTTTTTTAGAAACAAAACCCAGCAATTTTGTTTCTAAGGTAATGTTTTTCAGTCTTTATTCCCAGTATGTGTTTATCTTACCTGTTATCCTCTATCCTTCTTGATAGGCTCTGCTTCATTCTGGCTGCGTCTCTGAGAGAGTTGCCCCCCGCCAGGATGCAGAGCAGTCAGCTCATTTGATCATGCACTTTGATCCTCCAGCAAAAAATTGTTTTTTAAGTCAGTACAAAACAGTTTTCAAAGGGTTACTGTGTGCAATGCATCATGCTAGATACTGTATAGGATAAAATATATGAAAAGACTTACTCTCTTGAAGACATGATAAACCTCACAATCTTTTCTGAAGATATGCTGAAAATATTTCAGTTCAGTTCAGTTCAGTTGCTCAGTCATGTCTGACTCTTTGCAACCCCATGAACTGCAGCACGCCAAGCCTCCCTGTCCATCACCAACTCCTGGAGTTCACCCAAACTCATGTGCATTGAGTCAGTGATGCCATCCAGCCATCTCATCCTCTGTAGGTCTTCTGAAAATATTTAGTGTTTCTAGAAGATAGAAAGTAAGATCTATAGGAACTAAGAGGCTATAAATTGCCAGCAGCTACTTCTGCAAGCAATGAGACTTCCTCACAGTAAAGTCTCTTCTGAAGTCCAGAGGAGTCTAGTAAGGTACCACCTGAGTTCGGGACAGAAACAGGAACCTGCCAAACAGAAAGGAAGGGAAGGACCACTGAGGCAGGTCAGCAGTAATGAGGGTCTCAAGGAGACAGATGCATGGAGAACATAGAGGAAAGCATGCATCAAATCCCCAACATGGTTCTAGGAGAGAAAGCAGGATGGGGCTACAGGGTAAGGGTGGTCAAGGTCACAAGATGGGCTGAACCTATAGAGAGTAAGTACAGCAGGAAGGCAGGAAACATGCTTGACAGTAAAATGAGACCCCGCCCCTCCACCCCCGGATTTCTTCCAATTTCCTCCCCCAAAGCTTCTCAGCCCCCAAGCAGAATTGATGTCCCCTTGGTACAATTGGGCTTCGCTGGTGGCTCAGAAGGTAAAGAATTTGCCTGCAGTGCAGGAGACCTGGGTTCAATCCCTGGGTCAAGAAGATCCCCTCGAGAAGGGAATGGCTACCCACTCCGGTATTCTTGCCTGGAGAATTCCATGGACAGAGGAGCCTGGTGGGTTACAGCCCACAAGGTCACAAAGAGTCAGACATGACTGAGCAACTAACACTTTGACTTTGGTGCAATATCATACTCCATACATTTAGTGGAAATACCCACGCTGTACATGTGTTTCTGTGCCTAACATCTCACACACACAGCGAAAATTCAATCAACACTTGTGGAAATGAGCTGAAGGGTGAGTCCAGGAAGGACCTTAGGACAGTACTTAGAGCCTCCTCTCAATGCAGAGAAGCCAGAAGACAATCATACTGGTTTCCTATGACTACCATAACAAATTACACAAACTTGGTAGCTTAATGTAGTATACATTTATTCTCTTGGAGGTCTCAAGTCCAGAAATCCAAAATCATGTTTGCTGACGCAAAAAAAATAAAAAGGTTCCATGGGACTACCTTGGTGGTCCAGTGGCTAAGACTCTATCTTCCCAATGCAGGGGGACTAGGTTCGATCCCTGGTCAGGGAACTAGATCCCATATGCCACAGTGGAAAGTTCATATGGAAGATCCCACGTGCCACAACTAAGACCTGGCACAGTAAAATAAATGGAAAAAAAAATATATATATATATAAAATCAAGGTTCCAGGAGGAGCAGATTCTTGGGGGAATCTCTTCCTTGCCCCTTTTAGCTTCTAGGGGCTGCATCACTCCAATTGCTGCATTTGTGGTCACATTGCCTTCTCCCATTCTGTGCAGGTGAGAAATCTCCTCCTGCTTGTCTTATAAAAATATTCGTGATTGAATGTCGGGACTACACAGACAATGCAGAATAAATTCCCCATCTACAGATCCTTCATTTAATTATGTTAGAGAAGTTTTTTTTGTTTGTTTTTTGTTTTTTGCCAGAAAAGGGAATATTCACAGTTTCCAAGGATGAGGACAAGGATGTCTTTGGGAAGGCCATTATTCAATCTACTACAAAATGAACGTGGCTACATAGAGGGATAGAAAGAAGGAAGGGGAAGGAATAAAAGTGGGAGACAGAATATCTTGTATAGTTCTGACTTTGAGGAACATGTGAATGCTCTTTATATTTAAAAATCAAATTAGACAACAGAAATGAGAAAGGGCAAAAAACCCTTAAGCTGAAAGCAAACTGAATGAAATTACCAATATTTCAGATAAATGACATAATGACATATAAGGGAGTGGGAGAGAAAATGCTAACCCAAGTAACATACAAGCGATCACAGTACTTGAACACTCCATCCTAAGAGGGATGGGGTGTCAAAAGGGCACCCAAGGACAAATAACCAAAAACAAGTCTTGAACTATTTTTGTAGGTTTGTCTTTTGTAATGGTTTGGACATAGCAATTCTGAAACCATTTTAGATGCATTATCTGTTCAGTTCAGTTGCTCACTCGTGTCTGACTCTTTGTGACCCCATGTCCTGAAGCCCTCCAGGACTCCCTGTCCATCACCAGCTCCTGGAGTTTGCTCAGACTCATGTCCATCTAGTCTATGATACATCCAGCCATCTCATCCTCTGTTGTCCCCTTCTCCTTTATAAGAATAAATAAATGAGTAAATATATTGATGCTTTTGAGAACTCGAGTTCTCACTGTGTGAGAAGGAGTATGCAAATATGGAATGGGCAAAAGAAAAAAACAACAACCTTGTGTGGAGAAATCAGAATTGGTAGTACTGATGTGATTTACAGCTTTTAAAATATACATGAGTATATGTATATATGTATATTTATGTATGTGTATTTAACTATGTGTGTTTAATATGTGTATACAGAAACATAGTTTCCTAGATCTGCCCACTAGGGACTAGAAGCAGACTCCCCAGTAGCAATGAGCACATCTAGTGCCCAGGCATCGGTCTTTAATACCATTTCTCACTCAAAAGCACCAGGACTCTTCAGAGAAATGGCTGAGTCAAGAACGTGGGAATTACAGCTAGAAACTAAAAATGTGCAATACATGAAGAAACGATAAAATCTTATGGCAAAAAGTAAGGAAGTACTGAACAAGTGACAGAGGCATCTCAAGGCACATGAAGCAAACCCTGTGGCTCACCCTCTGGTCATATTTGTCGTAATTTGGGCACTAAAATCATTAAATGCAATAATGAGTTACAAAGCTTTGAGAAAATTGGAATCCATAACTCATTTATCTAATAACTCAATCAAGAGTAAATCAATAAATGAGAGAGAATGGCAGAATCACGCTTCCAGTAAAATGCTAAGTGCAGACAGAAAATGTAGCAGAGCTGGAGCTGACAAATAATCACTTTGCAGTCATCATATTAAAGGTTGGTTCAGATGAGCACCATCAATAGTGCCAAATCTAGTGGGAAATTTTTATTAAATTTGAGTTGTCTCCCCTGGATTGCTTATTAATTACAAGGAAAAAGATAGCAATTATACAGCATAGAATTGAACATCATGACTGGGTTCAAAAATTAACATCATCCCTAAGGACAGATGGGCATCAGAGCCTCAAGATGCAATGCTTTGACAAGAACACATCACTTATGAAGAACCCCAGTCAAGGCATTTTTGAAGTTCAGCTACCCTAGTAAGTTCCACCGTTGGTCCTCAGCTCTCTTCACACTCTCATTCAGAAGATGAAAGTATCTTTTTCTTAATATAAAATAGAGAGTGCCACTGAATTTCACATTTAGCTTTTAGTTGAATCCTGCTCACCCTCACTTATACCTATAGTAAAGATAATAATACATATGTAATCAAAACACTTATTCTATACTTTTATTTTATTTATTTATTGTATTTATTCTATAACTACTGTTATTAAACTCACTCTAAGGCAGTCAAAGTGATGAAAATTAATAGAAAATGTAAGATCTTGAAGTAAAAATTTTCTGTTTGTATGTTGAAGTTCCTAAAAGGGAAAGTATAGAATAAAAACAAAATGTGCAAAAGATGATTCCTGTGTCTCTATGTCTGTCAAGACCAAAGAAGAGGACTCTGTAAATGAGAAGACCAGGGAGAGTTCATAGCAGTTGTTCATCACAAGATAATCAGAACCTGATTGCAACACAGCTGATGGTTTCCTTTCTTCCAACCACTCTGTTCCTTTAGCTGCTCTTGGTTTTGTTTCTTCTTTGTTGTTTCTCAATCTCTTTAACTCACTCTCTTTCCATTCCTCAGGGCTCTATTTTTTATGCCTTAAGTTGATATTTGCCCCTTGATAATCTCATTCATGCTCCTGACTATGATTTTCATTAATGTGCCAATGACTCCCAAACCAGTATCTCGCAGCCCAGATGGTGCTCTCCAAGGTGCTGAGTCACATATCCAACTTTCTAATGGATATGTCCATTCATGAATGACATAAATTCATGTCCAGTTCCCAAAGCTGCTTCTCATTTTTTTCTAGTTCAGTAAATGCTGTTATCATGCATACAACTTCTCAACCCAATACCTAGGAGTCATCCCCATCACACACCATCCATTTCTACTTAATCCCCAAGTCCCAGTTTTCTTTCCATTCACTATCTCTTAAATTATGTCCACTTTTTTTTATTCCTTAATCACCATCATTTTCACACTTTCCTAGTTCATGTTCCTGCATCTGTTTTTGGTTCCTCCAAACTATTCTCCACATAGAAGTAAGAATAACCACTTAAAGTGTCAACTGATTCAGGGCATTTTCTACTCAAAGCTTTCTGTGGTTTCCCATTGTCCTCAGGAGACAATTCTGAATCATTAAGATATTTCATTTCATGACATCATTTTCCTGGTTCTTTTTTATGCTATGTTTTCAGTTTCTTGGATGTATCTTGCTTTCTTTTATCAGGACATTCAAACATGACATTTTCCATGTTTGTGACCTCCTGTTTCCTCAATCCAAGCTTAGTGAATTTTCATTTGTCCTTCAGATTTCAACTTTACACCATTTCTTTCTTAGGGAGGCTCTTTGTCATGGTGATTTCCCATTTCTTCTCCTTCTTCTTCAGTCCTTTCTCTTTTTTTCCTGCTGTGTCCCAGAACTCTCAGACATACCAAATGCCTCATGGGGGCTCCCTTGCTCTATGGTCTTGGCTGGGATCACAACGGAACCACTCATCAGAGAGCAAAAGGCAAAAGAGAGTTCAGATCAAGAGAGTGAAATTGAGGAGGACATTGCAGGGCCTTCATAAAGAGAGACCTCAGTGTGTCTCACCTCTTTCTTGTGGAAAAGCTTTAGCTTCCTAGTAGTACTAGTAGTTCATGCTCAATCATGTCCAACTCTTTGTGACCCCATGGACTGTAGCCTGCCAGGCTCCTCTGTCCATGGATTCTCCAGGCAAGAATGCTGGAGTGGGTTGCCATGCCTTCCTCCAGAGGACCTTCCTGACCCAGGGTCTGAACCTGTGTCTCCTGCAGATTCTTTACCACTGTACCACCTGGGAAGGGCCAGAGCCTTCCACAAGTTCCAAACAGCAAGTTTAATCAGAAAAGTGACAAAATTTAGAAAAAAAAGGAAAATAGTCAAGCAAGACAAAACACCTTTAGTTTCTCCTCAGGGCTACAGATAACATCCTAAGCCATATCCTTGAGCTGTTTTGCAGATTCCTATCTGCAAGATCCCCACCAGGAAGAAGAAGTTAACTGCTGACCACCAGCACCTATACCTCAGACAGGGTGCAACAAGAAGTTTGATGATGTTGACTCCTGAAATACCACCTGGTTACCTCACTACCAACCAATCAGAAGAGGCCTATGAACTGATCAGGTACGCTGTGACCATCTCCCTCACCTTGCCTTTAAAAACCCTTCCCTGAGGAGTTTGGGATTAGCAGTACACATTATATAAAACAGACAACTAACAAAGACCTACTGTAGAGCTCAAGAAACTATACTCAATATTTTGTAATAATCTTATAGGTTATTAGGGAAAAGAATCTGAAAAAAATAGATATATATGTATGTATTAATATAACTGAATCACTGTGCTGTACACCTGAAACTAACCCAACCTTGCACATCAATTATACTTCAACTTTGTGATGATCTAAATGGGAAGGAAATTTTTTTAAAAAAAGAGGAAATCTATGTATATATAGCTGATTTATCTCACTGTAGAGTAGAAACTAACATAACATTGTATAGTAACTATACTCCAATAAAAATTAATTTTAAAAACAAACTATACTTCAATTAAAAAAACTTCCCTTGCTCTTTCCCTGTCTTGATACTGGGGTTCTTCCTCTCAGTGGTAGTTCTTACCAGGTGAGGTGTATAAAGTGAAAGTGAAAGTGAAATCCCTCAGTCGTGTCCGACTCTTCAGGACCCCATGGACTGCAGCCCACCAGGCTCCTCCGTCCATGGGATTTTCCAGGCAAGAGTACTGGAGTGTGGTGCCATTGCCCTCTCCAAGGTGTATAAAGGCTCCCTCATAATGCTAGTCCCTGAATGACTCAACATCCACTGCTGGTCATATTAGTCTATTGACACTTCTGTAAACTGCCTTGTCCTTTGAGTGGAATTCTGCTGGGACCCTGACTGATACACTATCCTGGGTTCATTTTTTCATGCTTCCCAAACCTTCTTTATATTCTCTGAGATAACAGTCTCCAGACATGCATGGAAGAACTTGTTCAAAGTTTGCCTTGTACACTTGATTTAAAGTCCCACACAGTCTGTACCAGTCACTATTGTAACTCCAGCACCTAGGACAGTGCCTAGCATGCTTTATTATTAAATATATATTTATTGAATGAAGGAATAATATTGAATGGTGATTATGGAAATGAAAGTGTACCTGGAATATGAAGAGGGTGGATTAAATAAAACTGCTATGCCCAAATTAGCAAAAATTTCACCTCACATCTGTCAGAATAGCCATCATTAAAAAAACCTACACACGATAAATTCTGGAGAGGGTGTGGAGAAAAGGGAACCCTCTTGCACTGTTGGTGGGAATTGAAACAGCCACTATGGAGAGCAGTATGCAGGTTCCTTAAAAATTTTTAAATAGAACTACCAGAACATCCCTGTTGGTCCAATGGTAAAGAATCTGCCTGCCAAGGTAGGGGACATAGGTTCAACCCCCAGTCCAGGAAGATTCCACATGCTGTGGGACAACTAAGGCTGGGCACCACAACTACTGAAGCCCATGCACCTTGAGCCTGTGCTCTGCAACAGGAGGAGCCACCCCAATAAGAAGCTGGCTTGCAACTAGAGAAAGTCCGCATGCAGCAACACAAATGCAGCAGAGCCAAAAATAAATACATAAAATAACTAAAAAACAGAACTACCATATGTCCCAGAAATCCCACTACTGGGATATACCCAGAGAAATCCATGTTTCAAAAAGATACATGTACGCCAAAGTTCACAGCAGTGCTATTTACAATAGCCAGGACATGGAAGCAACCTAGATGTCCATCAACAGAGGAATGGATAAAGACGATGTGGTACATATATGCAATGGAATACTACTCAGTCATAAAAAGGAACAAAACTGGATCACTTGTGATACATGGATGGACGTAGAGACTGTCATACAAAGTGAAGTAAGTCAGAAAGAGAAAAGTAATATTGTACATTAACACATATATGTGGAATCTAGAAAAAAATAGTATAGATGACCTTATTTGCAAAACAGATATACAGACACAGACATATAGAATAAATGTATGGACACCAAGAGGGGGGAAAGGGGAAGGTGGGATGAATTAGAGATTGGAATTAACATATATAACTATTGATACTATGTAGAAAATAGATAATTGATGAGAATCTACTGTATATAGCTCAGGGAACTCTACTCAATGCTTTGTGGTGACCTAAATGGGAAGGAAATCCAAAAAAGAGGGGATATATGTATACATATAGCTAATTCACTTTTCTATACAGCAGAAACTAACTAAATATTGTAAATCAACTATACTCCAATCAGATCAGATGAGATCAGTCGCTCAGTCGTGTCCGACTCTTTGCGACCCTGTGAATCGCAGCACGCCAGGCCTCCCTGTCCATCACCAACTCCCGGAGTTCACTGAGACTCACGTCCATTGAGTCAGTGATGCCATCCAGCCATCTCATCCTCTGTCGTCCCCTTCTCCTCCTGCCCCCAGTCCCTCCCAGCATCAGAGTCTTTTCCAATGAGTCAACTCTTCACATGAGGTGGCCAAACTACTGGAGTTTCAGCTTTAGCATCATTCCCTCCAAAGAAATCCCAGGGCTGATCTCCTTCAGAATGGACTGGTTGGATCTTCTTGCAGTCCAAGGGACTCTCAAGAGTCTTCTCCAACACCACACTTCAAAAGCATCAATTCTTCGGCGCTCAGCCTTCTTCACAGTCCAACTCTCACATCCATACATGACTACTGGAAAAACTTTTGACTAGATGAACTTTTGTTGGCAAAATAATGTCTCTGCTTTTCAATATGCTATCTAGGTTGGTCATAATTTTCCTTCCAACAAGTAAGCATCTTTTAATTTCATGGCTGCAGTCATCATCTGTAGTGATTTTGCAGCCCAGAAAAATAAAGTCTGACACTGTTTCCACTGTTTCCCCATCTATTTCCCATGAAGTGGTGGGACCGGATGCCATGATCTTCGTTTTCTGAACGTTGAGCTTTAAGCCAACTTTTTCACTCTCCACTTTCACTTTCATCAAGAGGCTTTTGAGTTCCTCTTCACTTTCTGCCATAAGGGTGGTGTCATCTGCATATCTGAGGTTATTGAGATTTCTCTCGGCAATCTTGATTCCAGCTTGTGTTTCTTCCAGCCCAGCGTTTCTCATGATGTACTCTGCATAGAAGTTATGCAGGGTGACGATATACAGCCTTGATGTACTCCTTTTCCTATTTGGAATCAGTCTGTTGTTCCATGTCCAGTTCTAACTGTTGCTTCCTGACCTGCATACAAATTTCTCAAGAGGCAGATCAGGTGGTCTGGTATTCCCATCTCTTTCAGAATTTTCCACAGTTGATTGTGATCCACACAGTCAAAGACTTTGGCATAGTCAATAAAGCAGAAACAGATGTTTTTCTGGAACTCTCTTGCTTTTTCCATGATCCAGTGGATGTTGGCAATTTGATCTCTGGTTCCTCTGCCTTAAATCAGCAAAATTTTCTAATCCATGACAGCATATACAAACTACTCAAAGGAAATACTGTATGTAAATAAATTGTAAACAGTGGAGAACTATTTTATATTATTTACATGCTCTTTAATATTGAAATTAGCTCCCCTGGTTTTTCTGTTTAACCTTTTGCTTTTTGTTGAAAGCTGTCACCTGAATTGGAGAGAGCTGAGCTGGATGACGATCTGAAAGCACAGGGAAAGGAAGACATGCCCAGACCCTCATCCTGTCTATAGAGCTGCAAAATGTCCTCAAATTCTAGCAGTGTTAATAGTCACTATAGCCAATAAAGCTATACAAGATACACATTTCTAAAGGAAATTGAATTTTCAGAGAAGAGTGGGATCAGCTTTCGAAAAATTGGCTAATATTTCAAATAAAATATTTAATTTTATCCATTAAATTAAAAAAAAAAAAAACTAGAGTTAAAGACTCTAGTGCATAATTACCCTCAGGGGAAAGGAATACCAACCCACAACAGAGATACAGTTTGAAGACTCAGAAATGGAAAAATATTGAGATATCAATATTTCAGAAGCTGACTATTTAGGTTTATTGAGCCACATAACAGAACAATCTTTCTGCAGGTCACATTGGCACCTAAATTCAAGTTTGGAAAGGCAATATTTAATACTATAAGAGATAATGAATTTCAAACCCTTTTATTTTATTTATCTATGTATTGGAAAGTTGTCAGACTTCTTAGAAAAAGAAAGAAAGATTACTGGGATCAGTTGAATTAAGAAATGCTAATAGAAAGACTTCCCTGGCAGTCCAGTGATTGAGACATTGCCTTTCAATGCAGGGGGTGTGGATTTGATCCCTGGTCAGGGAGGTAGGATCCCTCATGCTTTGCAGCCAAGAAACCATACCATAAAACAAGCAATATTGTAACAAATTCAGTAAAGACTTTTAAAATGGTCCACATTATAAAAAAGAAAAACTTAAAAAAAAAAAAAGAAATGCTAATATATAATACCCTTCTTTCACATGGGGATCTTCCATCTACTCATTTTTTCTGATCTTTCTTGAGCTGAATAGGAAAGATAGGAGACTGGTCAGAAGCATGAAAGCACTCCAGTCTCCCACTGCTCCAGGGGTCTGCTTACCCACCTCTTTTCTTACACACACTGCTAAGCTTCACCTGCTTAGCAGTCCCACAAATCTCCAGCCATCCTCCAGGAAACCTACACCATTCATCTCACATCCACACTGGCTTGGGTTTGCTCAAACCAGCCTCCCACTCTACCTAGTCCAGGTGGGATTCTCAGGTATCCTCAATCCTCACATCCCTATGGGGCTTCAGTAAATGTTGCTGCAACAAGGATTATGATTCCACATGATGGTGCTGTAAGAAATCTAATAGACCCAGCTCGTCTGCTATTTTACAGATAGGAATGATAGACCCACAGAAGCAAACGGGCATGTCTGTCCCTCAGAGTTGGAGAGTGGTGGACAGAAACTGTTGGTTCTCCAGCTTCTCAGCAAATCACTGAGTTTTGAAGCAGTTCAGTATATGGTTCTGCAACTGGTAACCTCAATGTGGAAAGAGTGGGTGACTTTGGTGCATTTTCAACATAATTCATCAAATAATTTCCTTGATCCAGAAGATGAGGTTTACTTTCTGCCCTTTTTCCCTCAGTTTCTCTCTCTCACCCCACCTCACCCTTCCTCCTTATCTCTCTTTCTCCTCTTATTTTCTCTAGTTTTTTCTTTAAAAGCACAGCATGCTCATTGAAAACAATTAGAAAAATACAAAAAAAGGTACCAAAAAAATCAATTCAAATCCCACAACATGGAGACAACAATATAGTTTCATCTCATTATTCTTCTGTGTACATCTAGATTTGTATGTGTATAATCCCAGCCTGAATCTCAGCAGAGTACCCTGGACTCTGCAGGCCCTGGATACCAGCAAAGCAAACTAAAGTAGACAGAATTCTCTGGAAATTCACAGGAAACAGCTTCAGGGAGTCCTAGGCACAGCCAGTGAGGTTAAAAATTATACAAATTGAGGTGATAGACGGCAACATTTGTGACACAGCCATTCATGAGACTTCATTTGCACATGCAAACTAGACTCATGAAGCCTAGAAAGGCAGCCCTCAAGCATATTACAAAATATTATATACTATATACAATTTTGCCTCCTGCACTTTTAATGTTTAATAAGTGGTATTTCACATCTTCAAACTACTTTAAAAACATATAGAGGCTGCTCACCTATGCCACTTGAGATGAGCATTCACCCAAAGACTACAATGACCACAGAACAGGGTTTCAGACATGGACACTCTCATCTGGGCTCCAAGTGAGGGCCGCAGGGTGACAAGCAGATGCTTCCTATTTCCAAATGAAACTGAACTAGAAATATTGAAGAGTGCATTCCCATTTATCAGCAAAGACTGATTTCTAAAGGAGCTTAGGAAGATCACGCAATTACTTCTCTGTATTGCTCAATGCTTTCACGGGGCCCATCAGTGTGCCCTCACATGCCTGTATGATGCGTTTGTAATGTTCATCTAAATTCCTCTGCCCTGCATCCCTACAGAATGTGCTGGTCTTGTTAAATAAATGTTACCTTAACATTTGAAAAAATATGTCTACTCTTAAAAATGCTTAACTAAATTATTCTCATGTTTATTCGCTCAAGTTTTTTATCCCCAATTATAGGTGGCGCTAGTTGTACAGAACCCGCCTGCCAACGCAGGACATGTAAGAGACGTGGGTTGCATCGCTGGGTCAGGAACGTCCTCTGGACTCCCACTCCAGTATTCTTGCCTGGAGAATCCAATGGACAGAGAAGCCTGGCAGGCTACAGTCCTTGGGGTCGCCAAGTCAGTCATGACTGAGACGGCTTAGCACATATTTGTATGGTGTGGAGATCTATCTTAAACACTATTCAGGAGAAAGTGGCAGGAAAAACAAACTAAAAAAATAGAAAATGGAGATAGGGAAGTGTGAACGTCAGGGTCACATTTGTGCGTTTCCTCCTGCTGTGTGATCATGCCACTGCCGAGTTCACAAATCATATCCACATTGCACTGTAACCGGCTCTCCACACTCTGACTCCCACAGACTTTTCCCTGGGTTTTTATTTTATCTTGTTTTACTAGACTTTCTTTGTTGGAACAGTTTTAGGTTCACAGCAAAAGTGAGTGGAAGGTACAGAGACTTCCCATATAGCTTCTGCCCCAGTTTATCATCCCCCACCAAAGTGGTACATTCGCTACAACTGATGAACCTACACTGACTCATCGTAATCATTCAAAGTCCCTAGTTTACATTAGGGTTCACTCTTGGGTGTTGTATATTCTATGAGTTTGGACAAAGGTATAATGACATGGATCCACCATTACAGTATCATACAGTATAGTTTTACTGCACTAAAAACCCTTTGTATTCTGCCAGTTCATTTCCCGCTCCCCACTAACCCCTGTCAACCTCTGACTTTTTTTTTAAACTGTCTCCATGGTTCTTTTCCAGAACATCATAAAGTTGGAATCATATAGTTATAAGATTGTCTTTTTTCAACCAGTAGCATGCATTTAAGTTTCCTTCATGTCTTTCCATGGCTTGATAGTTCACTTCTTTTTAGCATTGAATAATACTCCACTGTAATATTGTACAATTGTAATATTGTATTGTATTGCAATGGAGGTACCAGAGTTTATTCATCTACCTACTGAAGGACATCTTGCTTGCTTCCAAGTTTTGATAATTATTAAGAAAGCTGTGATAAACGTCCATGTGCAGATTTCTGTCTAGACACAAATGCCTGCAATGCAGGGGACCTGGGTTCGACCCCTGGTTTGGGAAGATCCCTGGAGAAAGGAATGGCTACCCACTCCAGTATTCTTTTTTTTTTTTTTTTTTCCACTCCAGTATTCTTAGCTGGAGAATTCCATGGACGGAGGAGCCTGGCGGGTCCATGGGGTCACTAAGAGTTGGATGTGACTGAGCGACCAACACTTTTGGACAAACATCGAGGAAGGTAATTGATGGGTCACATGGTAAGAGTATGTTCAGTTTTATAAGAAACTGCCAAACTGTCCTCCAAAGAGGTTGCATCGTTTTGCATTCCCACCAGCAATGAATACAAGCTCCTGTTAGTCTACATCTTCACCAGCATTTGGTGTCGTCAATGTTCTGAATCTTGATCCTTCCGATAGAAAGGGCAGTGCTCCTAGTTCATTTTTGTTTTGTTTTGTTTTGTTTTGGGGGGGAGGTGGGAGGCAGGTTGTCTTTTTTTTATTTCACTCTGTTACTATCTCAGAGCCTTCATCCATGCATAGCCTCCAGTTGAGGTCTTCTCCCCTCTGTCTCAACTTGCCAAGACAACTTGTTCTCAAGATCTTTCAGGCCCAGCACAAAGACTTCAGGAAGGCTACCTCGAAGAGTCAGCTGGAGTTAAGTCCTCCAATTACACACTCTGAGCACTTCTTAGACTTCTCCATGTATCACAATTACACCTGATGCTTATTTCTGCCACCAGCTCCATGGAAGCAGGGACTACTCTTTCTTTTTTCAACAATGGATCCCTAACTGCTGGAAGCAGTGCCTTCACCAAGTACTCAACAACTATTTGTTGAGTTAACTAGTGGATAGATAAAATATGTCCACAAATGAGCATTAGTGTCTAGAGGTCCTTCACAAACCATGTAAATTAGCCACACAAGTGAACACTGCTGCACAGAACTTCATTAAATATCTCTTCTGGTAATCTGCATCATAGTCAGGATGTCAAAACTTGACATGTTGTGAAAGTTACTAAATTTGTGAATGATGTCAGAGACTGAACCTCAGAAAGAAAAATGTCTTTAAAATATTACGAGAAAAAGGGCTTTCCTGGTGGCTCAGTGGTAAAGAATCTGCCTGCTAATGCAGGAGACATGGGTTTGATCCCTGGCCTGGGAAGATCCCACATGCTGCAGAGCAACTAAGCCTGTGTGCTAGAACTATTGAGCCTATGCTCAGGATGCTGGGAACTGCAGCTGCTGAAGCATGTGCTCCCTAGTGCTCATGCTCAGCAACAAGAGAAACTACTCCAGTGAGAAGCCTGCACACTGCAACAGAGAGTAGGGCCCGCTAACTGCAACTAGAGAAAAACCCATGCAGCACCGAAGACCCAGCACAGACACAAAGTAAATAAATAAATGAAAAGTGTTTAAAATATTGTAAGAAAAAATAATGTTGTGAAATAAAACCTATTGTACAATGTTAGAAAATGAATGGATTGGTAAAGTCCTTCCAATAGCGATACCCTTAGTAAATGCCTAGAGATGTTGGAAAAATCCTCAGGAAGCACGGATAGGACCAGTAAGAAAAAGAAGGCAAGCATCACTGACTTTCCTGCATCTAAGCCCCCAAATCAGCTGAATCCCAAGCCAGTTTGTATTGTACAGCAAGAACACACAGTTCATAGGGAAAGGAGAACACTGTATCAGAATCAGTCTTGAGTTCAGTTCAGTCGCTCAGTTGTGTCTGACTCTTTGCAACCCCATGAACTGCAGCATTCCAGGCCTCCCTGTCCATCACCAACTCCCGGAGTTCACTCAAACTCACGTCCATCGAGTCGGTGATGCCATCCAGCCATGTCACCCTCTGTTGTCCCCTTTTCCTCCTGCCCCCAATCCGAAGTCATTAAAAGAATCATATCTCCAACTCCTTCACAACTGATTGTAGATGTTAACCACATGGACAAAATGCCTTCATAACAACATCTAGACTAGTATTAGACCAAACAACTGGCACCATAGCATAGCCAAGTTGACACACAAAATTTAACAATCACATTTAGCAACCACAAACAGCCAACCAACCACAGATCAAAGAATCTCTTCTGAATACATTCAATACTGAAAAATCCACACAAAATTTTTTGGAGCATTTCATCTAAGATATTGTATTTGTCCATTTACTTAAAACTGAGGGACTAAATAACTTTTCAGTTATTTTGCCTATCTCTGGTATTAACAGGTTGAAAACTCATTCTAGCAAGTTATTTTGCCTTCCTGCCACTTGGATGGTTCTATTAAAATATACTCATTTTCCTGTTCATGTGTCAAAGTCCAACTCAGCTATTACCTTGTTCAAGGAGTTTTCTGGCATATTCCCAGCTGTAATTATCCTCCTTGTTTCATATGCCAGTTTTTATCATCTTACTTGTAGAGGTGTAGCTAATGTTAAGTCATTGAATATATGTCTGTTCTTTTACTAGATTATAACACATATGGTGAGGGCTAACATGGACGAGCAAAGCACCTGGCCTAGGTTAAGCAGGTACTTAATGAATGTGTACTGTGTCCTTACACCCAGAGGGAGGCAGAATCTAATTTATCTATTTAGACTTCCATGACCCCATCAGTGTCATGCATGAGCTCAGAAAGCCCTTGTTAAAGTGGATTGTGTTATCACATTATAAATGTTGTAAAAGTCAAAGCACAGTGTCTTAGATTTATGAACAAGGGCTTTGACTTTTTGATAAATTATTTTTTATGGGCCCTAAAAATGTCATATGTAATTGAGTACTTGACCCATTGTCATAATGGCCATCACATTGACAATGGTGATAGTAATATCATGTCTGTCTTATCTGACTCATAAAGGCATCTTGTATCTCTTTTATCATACTCCTTTCACTGTCCCCAAACATGGTTATTTGATTCATAAAAATAAAGTTATTTTTGTGCTTATTTATAGATATAAATCAGCATACATAATTTCCTCTTAATGTCACATATATCAGATCTATATCAGGTTCTATTTTCACCCTTTATTGGGAATGCAGGGCAATGTTGCAGTCTTGGATCATTAGATGAACAGATGTGGAGATACAGTATTGAGAAGCATGACCTGAATTCTGGGAGTACGTGGTTTACCAGTTCAGGGGGTAGGAGAGAAAACAGGGTCAAGATCTTCTTTAAAGGAGAAGAGGACCACAATCCTCAGCCACGAAAGGGTTTTGGCTTCAACTCATTAATGGCTGGAAGGCATGCCAGTCCTGGTCAGCCATCCATGATCTTCATACAGCAAACTGGAATCTCCAATATTTCAAGCTAGCTACAGGTAGAAGAGTAAATGACTCCAGTTGTGGTTGTTGTTTAGTCACTTAAGTCATGTCCAGCTGTTTTGTGACCTCATGGACTGTAGCCCACCAGGCTCTTTTGATCATGGGATTTCCCCAGCAAGAATATTGGAGCTGGCTGCCATTTCCTCTCCAGGGGATTTTCATGACCCAGTGATCAAACCTGTGTCTCCAGCTTGGCAGGTGGATTTTTTACCACTGAGCCACATGGGAAGCCAAATGACTCCAGACTGACTTATAAATTGATCTGGATGACTACTAATGTGTCCTCCATTTGTGAGCTAGCCAGATTGCCTTTACTTGCTCCATAGATTGATAGATTTTGACTTTTACTTATACTCAGAGAAAAGAGGAAAAATCCAACTGTTAATAACCAAATGTTGTTTCTGTTAGTATATTTGAATTTTACTTTTTTAGGCTGTTACTGTTAGATTCTCTGCTGTGCTTTCTACTTCTATGTAATAACCCTTCACTGTGTCTTTCTAGGCTTAGTTGCTCTCCTGTCTCTCAAATCTCCATCTTCAACTGCCCACCGCAAGCTCCCTCTTGAACTTCCAGCCATCCCCACATATGAAGCTGTTCATTCTCTCAGAAAGTAATCACATCCTCTCTGTTCTCCCCAAGTCACTAATATCAGCACTCATCACTCATCACTAATGTCATCACTCTCCTCCGGGTCATCTGGCTCACCCAGGTTTGACACCTCAGGCATCATCTTTTGTTCCTTCCCCTCTTTTACATCATCATCATAGTGTTCACCAAGTTCATCTCATTCTTTATTTTTGGTTCTTCTCCATTTTATCCTCCTTTTGCTATACCACTTTGCATATTTCAGATTCTTAGTCATTCCAAATATAAGCATAATAAGTGTCTGAACGATTCCTAAAATGGCAATCTCATCACCTTGTGTTCATGTTTAAAAAACTTCAATGACTTCTCCATGCCAAGATAAAATCTAATAGAATCTAATGTGCTTCTACTTCAGTTCTAGTAGAACTTTGCATAAGACTCAACTTATTTCCTAATAATTCCCTTCAAAAGGCACTTTTTGAGTATTCATAGTCAAGATATGGAAACAATCCAAGTGTCCATCAACAGATGAATGGAAAAAGAACACATGGTGTGTATGTATACATGTATATAATGTATAATATGTATAATGAAATATTACTCAGCCATTAAAAACAATGAAGTTCTGCTATTTATAGCAATGTTGATGGATGAATCTAGAAAGCATTATGCTCAGTGAATTAAGTGAGAGAAAGACAAATGTTGTATGTTATTACTTATATGTGGAATCTAAAAAATAAAATGAATATATATACAACAAAACATAAACAGACTCACAGACATAAAGGACAAACTAGTGGTTCTCAGTGGGGCAGGGGGAGAGGCAAGATAGGGGTACAGGATTAAGAGATATAAACTACTATGTTTAAAATAGATAAACAACAAGGATATATTGTACAGCCCAGGGAAATGCAGCCACTATTTTGTAATGACGTTTAATGGAGTATAATCTATAAAAATACTGATTCACTATGTTATACATCTGAAACTAATATATTGTAAACCAACTATACTTTGATTAACAAAGGATATTCATTTTTTAAAAATCGATATTTTCCTTCCAGACATTTCTTTTTTTTCCTTTCAGCTTGAATTTCATCTCCTTCCTAAAGCCTTCTTTGATCCACCCAGCTGGAAAGGACCTCTTCTTCCACAAAATTTCTTCACTTTAGTGTGTTGACTCAGTAATAATTATTTATTATCTTATCTGCTGTGGTTCAGGCTGTTACTATATTTAAATTTCCTCACATGTGTCTTGTTTCTTCAACTGGAATGTAAATGCTGAGTCTGAGGAATAATGGTAACCAGAGACTTAAATTTCCCTGTATCCTCTACATTCTTAGAATGGCATTTGGCACATACCATAGATACTAAATAAGCAATTATTGGTTCAACTTTTTATTATCCTTTTAACTGCTATTAAAAATGCTGGTCTCAGGATCTAAAATACCCTCAGTGTTCGGCAGGGTTTAAATAGCAAAGTAATCCAAGAGAAAACAAGAAGTTAATCTATTTCCCCTTTATGTATTATTGTTTTCAACCATAGAATTTTACTCATACTGTGAATGTTAAGTGTGAAAGCAGACCAGACATTGCGTCACGATTCCTCATTAGCCATTCCCAAGAAGCACAGCATGCTAATGCAGTCCTATTCATCAGACACATTTCCTGGAGAAAAAAAAAAAAAAATTTCCATCATTGGTGTACCTCTGTCTTTTCTTTTGAGACATATGGAATACTGGCCTTTGCACATTTGCAGGGATTTACCATAGTAGACGAGCCCCAAGTCAATTACTTTATTAATGTCATAAACTGGATGAGATGGTTGCTCACAACACAGAGAGCAATGACCAAAACCTTGCTCATTACAACTGCTTTTGAAAAATTTACAATAACAATTATCCATTTGTGTTTCATTCCTCTAGGTGAAGAGAATGGTATGGCCTTTAGTGCTGCTAATCACCTCCGGCTCACGTTCTCATTCATCTCCCAGGGCTGTCATACACTCTGTCAGCATAGAAAAAGCAGTAGAAAGAAAAAGCTCACAAAATCTGAGTTGGAAAGGCCATTTGAGTTTTTGTTATGGACTGAATTATGTCCCCTAGAATTCATAGATTGAAGACCCCCAGTATCTCAGAATGTGACTGTATTCAGAGATGAAAGTGTTGTCATTAGGATGGCCCCAGTCCAATATAACTGGTATCTTTATAAAATGAGATTAGGACACATGCATGCAGAGGAAAACCACCTGAAGACACAGGAAGACAGCCATCTACAAGCCAAGGAGCAAGGTCTCAGAAGAAACCCACCATTCTGATGCTTTGTTTTTAGACTTCTAGCCTTCAGAACTATAAGACAATACATTTCTGATGTTTAGGCCACTATGCCTGGGTCTATTTGTCTAGGGGTAAAACATGTGATTAATAAAGCTTTTAAAGTGACTGGGGGAGGGGGCAGTGGGGAGTTACTGATCAATGGGCATAAAGTTTCAGTTAAGCAGGATGAATCATCTCTAGAGACTGCTGTACCACATTGTATATACAGTCAACAATAATGTACCATACACTCAGAGTTTTATTAAAAGGGAAGATTCTCATGCTAAGTGTTAAGGAAATAACACAAATGAACTTACAAAACAGCAATAGAGTCACAGACACAGAGGACAAACTTATGGTTGCGGGGGGTAGGGGGAAGATGAGGGGAAGGGATAGTCAGGGAGTTGGGGATGGACTGGTACACACTGCTATATTTAAAATGGGTGACCAACAAGGACCTATGTACAGCACATGGAACTCTGCTCAATTTTACTTGGAAGACTGGATGGGAGGGGAGTCTGTGGGAGAAGGGATACATGCATATGTATGACTGAGTTCCTTCGTTGTTCACCTGAAACTACCACAACACTGTTATATCAGCTATATCTCACTACAAAATAAAAAGTTTTTTTAAATTTAAAACTGATAAATCTGTTAAAACACAATTCTTTGTCTTTGGAGGAAATTCTTAAACTTTGTTCCTTGAGATTTTAAATCACAAAGATATCAGTTGTTATATTAGGCAATTTCCCAAATTATTCAAATTATCCAAATTTCCCCAAATTTCCTTCAATGTTCCAAGTACGACAGTAGGTATTGCAAGAGGGCATCAGAGGGCAAACACACTGAAACCATACTCACAGAAAACTAGTCAATCTAATCATACTAGGACCACAGCCTTGTCTAACTCAATGAAACTAAGCCATCAGATCAGATCAGTCGCTCAGTCCTGTCCGACTCTTTGCGACCCCATGAATCGCAGCATGCCAGGCCTCCCTGTCCATCACCAACTCCCGGAGTTCACTCAGACTCACGTCCATCGAGTCAGTGATGCCATCCAGCCATCTCATCCTCTGTCATCCCCTTCTCCTCTTGCCCCCAATCCCTCCCAACATCAGAGTCTTTTCCAATGAGTCAACTCTTCACATGAGGTGGCCAAACTACTGGAGTTTCAGCTTTAGCATCATTCCTTCCAAAGAAATCCCAGGGCTGATCTCCTTCAGAATGGACGGGTTGGATCTCCTTGCAGTCCAACGGACTCTCAAGAGTCTTCTCCAACACCACAGTTCAAAAGCATCAATTCTTCGGCGCTCAGCCTTCTTCACAGTCCAACTCTCACATCCATACATGACCACTGGAAAAACCATAGCCTTGACTAGACGAACCTTTGTTGGCAAAGTAACGTCTCTGCTTTTGAATACGCTATCTAGATTGTTCATAACTTTCCTTCCAACGAGTAAGCGTCTTTTAATTTCATGGCTGCAGTCACCATCTGTAGTGATTTTGCAGCCCAGAAAAATAAAGTCTGACACTATTTCCACTGTTTCTCTGTCTATTTCCCATGAAGTGATGGGACCGGATGCCATGATCTTCGTTTTCTGAGTGTTGAGCTTTAAGCCAACTTTTTCACTCTCCTCTTTCACTTTCATCAAGAGGCTTTTGAGTTCCTCTTCACTTTCTGCCATAAGGGTGGTGTCATCTGCATATCTGAGGTTATTGAGATTTCTCCCAGCAATCTTGATTCCAGCTTGTGTTTCTTCCAGCCCAGCGTTTCTCATGATGTACTCTGCATAGAAGTTAAATAAACAGGGTGACAATATACAGCCTTGAAGTACTCCTTTTCCTATTTGGAACCAGTCTGTTGTTCCATGTCCAGTTCTAACTGTTGCTTCCTGACCTGCACACAAATTTCTCAAGAGGCAGATCAGGTGGTCTGGTATGCCGATCTCTTTCAGAATTTTCCACAGTTTATTGTGATCCACACAGTCAAAGGCTCTGGCATAGTCAATAAAGCAGAAATAGATGTTTTTCTGGAACTCTCTTGCTTTTTCGATGATCCAGCGGATGTTGGCAATTTGATCTCTGGTTCCTCTGCCTTTTCTAAAACCATCTTGAACATCAGGAAGTTCACGGTTCACATGTTGCTGAAGCCTGGCTTGGAGAATTTTGAGCATTACTTTACTAGCATGTGAGATGAGTGCAATTGTGCGGTAGTTTGAGCATTCTTTGGCATTGCCTTTCTTTGGGATTGGAATGAAAACTGACCTTTTCCAGTCCTGTGGCCACTGCTGAGTTTTCCAGATTTGCTGGCATATTGAGTGCAGCACTTTCACAGCATCATCTGTAAGGATTTGGAATAGCTCAACTGGAATTCTATCACATCCACTAGCTTTGTTCGTAGTGATGCTTTCTAAGGCCCACTTGACTTCACATTCTAGGATGTCTGGCTCTAGGTCAGTGATCACACCATCGTGATTATCTGGGTCGTGAAGATCTTTTCTGTACAGTTCTTCTGTGTATTCTTGCCATCTCTTCTTAATATCTTCTGCTTCTGTTAGGTCCATACCATTTCTGTCCTTTATCGAGCCCATCTTTGCATGAAATGTTCCTTTGGTATCTCTGATTTTCTTGAAGAGATCTCTAGTCTTTCCCATTCTGTTGTTTTCCTCTATTTCTTTGCATTGATCGCTGAAGAAGGCTTTCTTATCTCTTCTTGCTATTCTTTGCAACTCTGCATTCAGATGTTTATATTTTTCCTTTTCTCCTTTGCTTTTCACTTCTCTTCATTTCACAGCTATTTGTAAGGCCTCCCCAGACAGCCATTTTGCTTTTTTGCATTTCATTTCCATGGGGATGGTTGTGGGACAACCCAAGATGGGCGGGTCATGGTGGAGAGATCTGACAGAATGTGATCCACTGGAGAAGGGAATGGCAAACCACTTCAGTATTCTTGCCTTGAGAACCCCATGAACAGTATGAAAAGGCAAAATGATAGGATTCTGAGAGAAACTCCCCAGGTCAGTAGGTGCCCAATATGCTACTGGAGATCAGTGGAGAAATAACTCCAGAAAGAATGAAGGGATGGAGCCAAAACAAAAAGAATACTCAGCTGTGAATGTGACTGGTGATAGAAGCAAGGTCTGATGCTGTAAAGAGCAATATTGCATAGGAACCTGGAATGTCAGGTCCATGAATCAAGGCAAATTGGAAGTGGTCAAACAAGAGATGGCAAGAGTGAATGTCGACATTCTAGGAATCAGCAAACTGAAATGGACTGGAATGGGTTAATTTAACTCAGATGACCATTATATCTACTACTGCAGGCAGGAATCCCTCAGAAGAAATGGAGTAGCCATCATGGTCAACAAAAGAGTCCGAAATGCAGTACTTAGATGCAATCTCAAAAACGACAGAATGATCTCTGTTCGTTTCCAAGGCAAACCATTCAGTATCACAGTAATCCAAGTCTATGCCCCAACCAGTAATGTAGAAGAAGCTGAAGTTGAACTGTTCTATGAATACCTACCAGACCTTTTAGAAATAACACCCAAAAAAGATGTCCTTTTCATTATAGGGGACTGGAATGCAAAAGTAGGAAGTCAAGAAACACCTGGAGTAACAGGCAAATTTGGCCTTGGAATACGGAATGAAGCAAGACAAAGACTAATAGAGTTTTGCCAAGAAAATGCACTGGTCATAACAAACACCCTCTTCCAACAACACAAGAGAAGACTCTATACATGGACATCACCAGATGGTCAACACTGAAATGAAATTGATTATATTCTTTGCAGCCAAAGATGGAGAAGCTCTATACAGTCAGCAAAAACAAGACCAGGAGCTGACTGTGGCTCAGACCATGAATTTCTTATGGCCAAATTCAGACTTAAATTGAAGAAAGTAGGGAAAACCACTAGACCATTCAGGTACAACCTAAATCAAATCCCTTATGATTATACAGTGGAAGTGTGAAATAGATTTAAGGGCCTAGATCTGATAGATAGAGTGCCTGATGAACTATGGAATGAGGTTTGTGACACTGTACAGGAGACAAGGATCAAGACCATCCCCATGGAAATGAAATGCAAAAAAGCAAAATGGCTGTCTGGGGAGGCCTTACAAATAGCTGTGAAATGAAGAGAAGTGAAAAGCAAAGGAGAAAAGGAAAGATATAAACTTCTGAATGCAGAGTTGCAAAGAATAGCAAGAAGAGATAAGAAAGCCTTCTTCAGCAATCAATGCAAAGAAATAGAGGAAAACAACAGAATGGGAAAGACTAGAGATCTCTTCAAGAAAATCAGAGATACCAAAGGAACATTTCATGCAAAGATGGGCTCGATAAAGGACAGAAATGGTATGGACCTAACAGAAGCAGAAGATATTAAGAAGAGATGGCAAGAATACACAGAAGAACTGTACAGAAAAGATCTTCACGACCCAGATAATCACGATGGTGTGATCACTGACCTAGAGCCAGACATCCTAGAATGTGAAGTCAAGTGGGCCTTAGAAAGCATCACTACGAACAAAGCTAGTGGAGGTGATGGAATTCCAGTTGAGCTATTCCAAATCCTGACAGATGATGCTGTGAAAGTGCTGCACTCAATATGCCAGCAAATCTGGAAAACTCAGCAGTGGCCACAGGACTGGAAAAGGTCAGTTTTCATTCCAATCCCAAAGAAAGGCAATGCCAAAGAATGCTCAAACTATTGCACAATTGCACTCATCTCACATGCTAGTAAAGTAATGCTCAAAATTCTCCAAGCCAGGCTTCAGCAACATGTGAACCGTGAACTTCCTGATGTTCAAGATGGTTTTAGAAAAGGCAGAGGAACCAGAGATCAAATTGCCAACATCCGCTGGATCATCGAAAAAGCAAGAGAGTTCCAGAAAAACATCTATTTCTGCTTTATTGACTATGCCAAAGCCTTTGACTGTGTGGATCACAATAAACTGTGGAAAATTCTGAAAGAGATCAGCATACCAGACCACCTGATCTGCCTCTTGAGAAATTTGTGTGCAGGTCAGGAAGCAACAGTTAGAACTGGACATGGAGCAACAGACTGGTTCCAAATAGGAAAAGGAGTATGTCAAGGCTGTATATTGTCACCCTGTTTATTTAACTTCTATGCAGAGTACATCATGAGAAACGCTGGGCTGGAAGAAACACAAGCTGGAATCAAGATTGCTGGGAGAAATCTCAATAACCTCAGATATGCAGATGACACCACCCTTATGGCAGAAAGTGAAGAGGAACTCAAAAGCCTCTTGATGAAAGTGAAAGAGGAGAGTGAAAAAGTTGGCTTAAAGCTCAACACTCAGAAAATGAAGATCATGGCATCCGGTCCCATCACTTCATGGGAAATAGATGGGGAAACAGTGGAAATAGTGTCAGACTTTATTTTTCTGGGCTGCAAAATCACTACAGATGGTGACTGCAGCCATGAAATTAAAAGACGCTTACTCATTGGAAGGAAAGTTATGAACAATCTAGATAGTGTATTCAAAAGCAGAGACGTTACTTTGCCAACAAAGGTTCGTCTAGTCAAGGCTATGGTTTTTCCAGTGGTCATGTATGGATGTGAGAGTTGGACTGTGAAGAAGGCTGAGTGCCGAAGAATTGATGCTTTTGAACTGTGGTGTTGGAGAAGACTCTTGAGAGTCCGTTGGACTGCAAGGAGATCCAACCCGTCCATTCTGAAGGAGATCAGCCCTGGGATTTCTTTGGAAGGAATGATGCTAAAGCTGAAACTCCAGTAGTTTGGCCACCTCATGTGAAGAGTTGACTCATTGGAAAAGACTCTGATGCTGGGAGGGATTGGGGGCAAGAGGAGAAGGGGACGACAGAGGATAAGATGGCTGGATGGCATCACTGACTCGATGGACGCGAGTCTCAGTAAACTCCGGGAGTTGGTGATGGACAGGGAGTCATGGCGTGCTGCAATTCATGGGGTTGCAAAGAGTCGGACATGACTGAGCTACTGATCTGATGTGATCTGATCTGAAGTTTATCACACCAGACTCAGATGTGCAAAGAAAATGTAACTTCTTTTTCTCTATACAATTATATTAATCTTTTAAAAATTTTTATTGGAGTATAGTGAATTTACAATTTTGTGTTAGGTTCAGGTATACAGCAAAGTGACTCATTTATATATATACATGATACACATATATACATTCCTTTTTTTAAGGTTCTTTTCTCATTTAGGACATTACAGGTATTGAGAAGAGTTATCTGTGCTATATAGCAGGTTCTTATTAGTTATCTATTTTATACACAGTGGTATGTATATGTCAACCCCAACTCCCAATTTATCCACCCCTCCCCCTTATTCCCTGAAATCAGGTTTGCTTTCCATATCCGTAACTCTACTAATGTTTCATAAATAAGTTCATTTGTATGCTTTTTTCAGATTCTAGATATAAGTGATATCATATGATATTTGTCTTTCTGTGTCTGATTTACTTTACCCAGTATGAAAATCTGCAGCCCCATCCATGTTACTGCAAGTGGCATTATTTCCTCCCTTTTTATGGCTGAGTAAAATTCCATTTATATCTATTTATATATATATATATGTATATACACACACACACACTATATATATATATATCTATATCTATATATATATATATATATATATATTTAAAATCAGGTACCAGCTCTGAACTGGTACCTCCAAACAAACCCTGGTGTTGGAGAAAACTTACATTGTATCATTTAAATCATCATGACTTGTGTTTTCTCTTATCTGCTGCTGAGCAAATTGCTGAGCAATTCATAATTGATACAGAGTGACACAGAGCACCCTGGCCCAAGTGGGGATTTTCAAAGGAAGACTAAAGTCAAAGAAACTACTTAGGAAGCTATGGTAATAATCCAAGCAGAAGACAAGAATGTGACCTGAAAAGAGAGCGCAAGCATGTAGATGTTTAGAAAGAAGAATTTCTTTAACTTCACTATACTTAAGCATGTCACAAAGGCAATTTGGGTTTTGGCTTAGGTGTCTGGACCACAGGATATGGGAGGAGGAGATTTGAGTGTGAAGACAAATTTTGTTTAAGAAGCATCAAATCTGAGGTACCTCATCATGTGGAAATATCCAGTGGGCAGAGGAACTTATAAATAAAAACATTTTGATCTAGTAATATCGATTCAGGATTCATTAAAATCACAGCTAAAATCACTAACGTGGAAGAGATCACTCTTCCAAGTGTGAGGAACTTGAGGAGTCAAGCATGGAACCCTAGGAAACACCAAGACTGAAAAAGAGCAGAAAAGAAGGAGTGAACAAAGACTGCATAGAAGCACTGAGTCGAAGGCACTAGAATCCTGGCTGAGCCTTGGTCTTCTGTATAAAATTATCAAAAGATAAAACCATCAGAGAAAATCTGAAGCAAAACTCAAAGCTGAATGTTGCCATTTGAGTAAAGGAGAGCTGTTCTGATCAAGCACAGTAATATTGAGGAAAGCAAATTAGTAATCGTATAGATTTCTGTGAGGTTGAATTTGTTTGGGTTTGAGTATGTCACAGAGGTAAGAGAGGGCTGACTTATCAGTCTTTGAAGAGTGCTCCCTGGAGTAAGTCCACTTCCCACTGTCTGACTTTTCTCAGTGTCAGTCTGTCCCTGGCGGGTGGGCTTTCACAGGCATATTCAGTGAAATGAGTTGTCACTGACCTATGAGAGATGTTTAAAACCAGTTCTGGAACTTTCTTGTTAACATAGTCAAAGAACTGTCACTGATTATTTTAAAAGTTTAAAACCTTTTCTCATAGTCATGGCCATGGCTACAGAAGAATCAGATTGTTCTTAGGTGTAGGGGGACTTTTTTTATTCTTAAAATGGAATGCTATGAATATCAAGTAAGATAAGGACTGACATATATTCATCAGTTTATTTGTTTTCATATATTTAATATATTCATAATATTTATTTATTTCTGGCTGTACTGGGTCTTTTCTGATGCACACAGGCTTTCTCTAGCTGTGGTATGTGTAGGCTACTCATTGCAGTGGCTTCTGCAGTTGTTGCAGATCATGGGCTGTAGGCACATGGGCTTCAGTACTTGCAGCACCTAGGTTCCGTAGTTGTGGCGCATGGACTTAGTTACCCTTTGGCATGTGGGATCTTCCCTGATCAGAGATCAAACTTATGTCTCCTGCATTGGCAGGCAGATTCTTAACCACTGGACTACCAGGGAAGCCCCTATTCATCAGTTTTAACGATTTAACTTCAGGAGCATTTCAGTGGAGTCAATGAGGGACTAAAATATCACAATTCTACACTAATCTAGCCATACTTAGAATTTTCTCCCAATTTAGGAAGTTCAAAAGAAAATGTACAGGACAATACAGTAAATTAAAACTAGCATTTATTAAGGGTTTGTCATATCCTAGAAGTTGTGGTAGTTGCTTGACATACATTAGCTCTTTCAATTCTCACAGCTATGCCTTAAGGCAGCTATTAGGAGCAGTAGCAGTACTCCCATTTTACAGAAGATAAAATGGAGGCTCAGGCTATTAAATAACATTTCCAAGATCATACAGCCAGTGATTGACAGGGAAATAGCTGGAGAGGAGACTCATGTAGACTCAGAATCTGGGTATGTACCTTTGAACCACGTTGCTGCTAAAAATGAAGCAAGCTATGGGAAGCAGCTGCTCCATCTCTTTCCATGATCCTCTTAAACTATTCTGACACCCTGCAAGGCAGTGCCCAGGAAGATAGATGCAACTCAGAACCTTAGAGTGTAGACCCTAAGGAACACAGCTGCATAAACCCATGGCATTGCTCTCACATGAAAAATGACTGAAGATCAGATATTTCTGTTCACTCATCATAAATTTTTCAAATATTCATTTTCCCTGAGTGTTTCATGTAGGTAGCTATTAAAACCACGCAGCCCTTGGCCAAGTATCAAGCAAATCTTTCTCTGACTGATAGCTACTCACATTCATTTCCTTATAATTACAAAATGATACTTTCTATAAAAGAAATCTATAACAGGTAAGACAGTGTTAAACAATCTTGAGATTGAAATGAGTAACCAGTAAATAAAATGTATATTGGAAATTTGGTAACAGCTTGTTATTATTATTTATGCTTTTTAATCCATCCTGGGACAGTAGAGTATTCTTTCTGTGTGCTTATTCATTACAAATACAGCTGAGTAGAAAATGTTTTTCCTTAAACACAGTTGAATTAGAGAAATACAATATATAACATTTTTGAGATCCCAGAACCTTCAGGCTTTGAGAACATTTAGGCTGATGCTGCCCTTAAAAAGATTGACATACCAGCTTTGAAAACAAGTTATTTTGAACCCCTATCTAGTATGACCAGTTACCAAAGGAAAACGCCATGGATTAAGCTGGCTCTTCCCTTGAAGGACCACGGGAATTTCTCATAGTCCCTCTGAAAGTGTCTCCACTGATTATTTCACTTATTGAGCCATTTACCTCCTGACTATGTCTTGGGGTAGTGGTAAGAAATTCAACTACATCCTGGAAGTCTGTCTTCTCATCAATGATGACAGCTTCGAGTATAAAAGACAACTTAAATTTTATAACAGCATGGGGAAAATGCTTCCTTTGTGCTCCTTATCATGAAGTTCTGCTGTCCACAAGATGCTGTGGAATACACAAGCTGTTTTGCAATACAATTTATTGTAACCAATTCATTCAATCCATCATAGCACTTCACTCTGATTATGTATTTATAGCATGTTGGAGAGAGACTGGAGGAAACCCAAATATGAACATCTATAATGAATTCAATGGGAATTATTCACTGAAATGTTCCATCTTCATAATTAAAAACTACTACTCGATCCCACCAAGTTCTGTTCATAACCTAGTTGAGAATTTTCCCATTTAAATAAATGCACCATCTTCTAATGGATGTCCTGTGGGAATATAATCCTCAGACATGACTGAGTGACTAACACTTTCACATCGTTCAGTAGCCCCAGCTGTGTCTTGATCAGACACCCTAAGGTGATCAATTCTACTGAAGAGTATGGAGAATAATTTTTTTAATCACTAAAAGCAAATCCCTGCATTAAAAACCACCTTACATCTTTGCAAAGAGAACAAATAGCTTGTTCTCCATCTAGATAATAACCAAACAAAAGATCTGCCATTGAGCTAGACAGCCTGACACTGGGCTGTTGGTGGCAGATGGGTCTCCAGCTTTCATGCAGCAGAGTGACAGTCACTCTGGGACAGCTGAGGGAAGATTCTCAAATACTATCATCAAGGAGAAGACAAGCAGTGGACTGGGAGTTTCGGTACTCCTTAACCCAGAGAGAAGCCTTCATGGAGAAGATGAGTCCTAAAAACTGATGGTTTCTTTCTTTTTTAAAATATATTTTATTTTATTTTTTAACTTTACAATATTGTATTGGTTTTGCCATATATCAACATGAATCCGCCACAGGTATACACGTGTTCCCCATCCTGAACCCTCCTCCCTCCTCCTTCCCCACACCATCCCTCTGGGTCGTCTCAGTGCACCAGCCCCAAGCATCCAGTATTGTGCATCGAACCTGGACTGGCGACTCTTTTCATATATGATATTATACATGTTTCAATGCCATTCTCCCAAATCATCCCACCCTCTCCCTCTCCCTCTCCCACAGAGTCCAAAAGACTGGTCTATACATCAGTGTCTCTTTCGCTGTCTCGTATACAGGGTTATTGTTACCATCTTTCTAAATTCCATATATATGTGTTAGTATACTGTATTGGTGTTTTTCTTTCTGGCTTACTTCACTCTGTATAATAGGCTCCAGTTTCATCCACCTCATTAGAACTGATTCAAATGTATTCTTTTTATGGCTGAGTAATACTCCATTGTGTATATGTATCACAGCTTTCTTATCCATTCAGCTGCTGATGGACATCTAGGTTGCTTCCATGTTCTGGCTATTATAAACAGTGCTGTGATGAACATTGGGGTACATGTGATGATTTCTTATATGATATTATACATGTTTCAATGCCTCCAATTCAATGCCTCAATTAAAATAAATACATTTAAATTAAAAAAAAAATGATGGGTACAAGTTAGGCTAACTATTGATTAGCAGGGCCAATCCCAAAATGGAATAGAGCTTTCCCTCTTGGTGTGGTTCTCAATGAATTCCAGCAGGAAACTTTAAAAGGATGATCATCCAAGGCAAGGTATTATCCATATGACCTGGTCCCAAAGTTTGATCCTGTTCCCCTTCACGGAATCCAGTGTTTCACCAAAGCTTTCGGTTCCTCTGAGTGAAAAAGGCAACAAGTCAAAAACTCTATTCCTCTTATTTGTCCCTCCACCAGTGAAACCACAATGTGTCTGAGAACCACAATGGCTTGAAGATAATCCCTACAATGAAAGCTAGCCGTATGAAATTGTCCTTGGGGTGCCCTTTTAGAACTCAGAACCCCACAGAGAAAAGAAGCCATCATTTAACGTGTCACAGAGCAGATTGTAAGGAAAAACCGTACAACAAATATTGGGCAGCAACTGAATGGAGACTTGGGATGAAGACTCCATTTGAAGGTCTTGAAAGCTCAGTTGAGGAAGCAATTCTCCCTTAGACAAGAGAGCCTGGAGGCTTTTTTTTTTTCTCCATAAATATTATACATAACAAATTCAGTCATGCAAATAGACAAGTGAAAAAACAAACCAAAAATTTTTTTGATAAGTTTCACAAACAATAAAAAAGGGTAGAAGTCTACTGAGCCTTAAGCTAAGAAGCCAAACCAAAAGTCTTTTGGCAGATTTTAGTTTTAAGCCCCACAGCTGTGACCCATGTAACATTTTAACAGCTGAATGACTTAAAATACACTGTTATTTTGTTCAGAATAAAGCCATGCTTGTCATATTCTTTTGTTCTTATTTCTCTATTCTCTAGAAAAAACATATCTTTCCATATTTGTCTTTAAGAGGATGCTATACATAGAATGGAAGATGAATAGATGTACTTCAAATCTGTGCCAAGACTGAGACAAAAAAGGAAATTTGGGTCTCGTTGTATTTGTATTACCCACTCATCTGCTTCATTCCTTAAATTCTGACATAAAATGGAATTGTTTAATACATGCTTGAAAATTGCTCTCAGATTCCCCATGAAACCAATATCAACATAAAAAGAAGGACCATGAAGCAACACTTGATAAATTGCCTAAGGGAGGTCCGCCATCCACCCCCACCTCCCACTGCTTCTTTAGTGTCAAACACAACAGTGTCTTGGGCTATCATTAACCCCTAGGAATGGTTTAGCAGTCTTCTTTTATTTCTGCTTTAATTAAATCTTTATCTGTTCCTTAGATGGTCCCTGATGAACTTCAAAATTATTCTGTATCGTTTCTGCATGCATTTGTCATGTATTTAAAATTCACTTAGGATGCACCATGAAGGGTTAATTAGGCTACTTTTCCTAATGCTGTATTATTTGTCAGAACTACAGATAATGACATTTCTAGAAGTCTTTGAACTAGGAATTCTTTTATTTGTTTGCATTATATAAAGAAAGCAATTTATTTGGAGGGAAACCTTTACTGTACAATAGAAACAATATATTGTTTCTTTCTGGTTTCCAGATCTGTTTTAAACCTTAGAAAATATTAGATGTAGCTTTCCTTTAGCAGTTCGTCTTTGCTGACTCTGATTTGAAGTGATCATAGGTACAAAAATGTTTACAATATCCTCCCAGTTTCAACAACTCAAATCTATCATTTCTTGTGAACTGGGAATTCTTTAATGTTCCTCCACTAAAGCAAAGCACAGAGGAGTGGATTGTGGGTAGGGATGCTCCTGTTGACTCTCACCAAGCTGTCAACCCATGACACCTAGCTGGAAGGCCTCAGCTCAATCACTACCTTACCTTCATCCTCTTCCAGACTCAGGCTCTCTTCTCTTTCCTGCCCCAGTTCTTTCCTTCTCTCATACGCCCTCTCCTACCCCTTCCTTTTAGCCCCCTTAAAGTGTGTGACTCTGATTATTCAGTTGGGCTGAGGTTTGCCACAAACCTGTGATGTAGGTGGGAAAAATGGCTTTGCACAAAGGGGATTTGCTTATATCTTGCTGGGACTTTGGATTTTGCTTAAACTTCTCTTAACACTCAAGATAATTAGCCAGTGTTTTGTTGAAATTCAAAGACGCTGTCTAATTTAAGTATAAAACATTCTGAGTGACAATGAAAGTCAATGGCACAATCAGAGTTAGTAATTCACAGATTTCATTACCGTAACCATTAATGACAAGGCATAGACTTCCAACCCCCAGGCTTGAAACACAGGGAACTTACTGTGTGTCTATAAATAGCAGCTTTAGCATCTTTTCCTTAAAATAAGAACTCATCTTACTGAAATTAAGGTGTTCTATTTTTACTAAATTTCAAAATCTCCATTAGCTGAAGGAGCCTATTGTTGGAGTTCATAATAGGTCTTGTGTTTTAGCAATGAGATCTTGACGGCCTTGTCTGACTCTGCATGGTGACCCCAATCATTACATGGAACTGAGGAAATGAAAATTTCACTCTATTCATAACTGGACAGTCATGATTTTTTAATACTTTCTTCAATGCATTATACATGAAACCTAGATTTATAAAAGCATATCCTTATAGGAACAAAACTTTTAGACTATATCTATCTGTAGTGTTGCAAAGTATCCCAGACACACAGAGGTTCTCTGACCACACCACTGCCTAAACTATCCAATGAAAATGGTCCATGATGGTCACTGAGTTATCTACTGTTTTAATGGTAAGTTCTGGTTCATTAATCCTGTTCTCCTTGCATATCCCACAGATGTTGTCAGTTTGCCTTTATTGTCATTTTGATTATGTCCACAGAAGTTGGTAATAGGTTTTCACTAGGGTGGAATTCTCTAAATGTGGGTGGAAGTGTTACCAGGATAGAGATATAACCATTGACTTTGGAGACATGGAAATAATTTATGAATTTGATAAGAGTAGTTGTAATGGAATAAAGAGAACAGAAACTCACTTAGAGTACATAAAGGAGAAGATAGGCAGTAGAAATATCGACTTTATTAGAAGTTATGCCATGAATGAGGAAAAAAAAAATGAGAACTATAGTTGGAAGAGGATATGTGGGGGGATGTTTTAAAGATGAGATATCCTGGAGTATATTTGTGTATGAAAATATCCATAAAAATATTTACTTTATCATTTTTATAAGAAAAGGAAGGGAAAGGAGAAGAGAAGGAGAAAATGGGCCAAGGGTGTTTAAATGTGAACTCAAGTCACTACCGTTATAGAAATAATGTTATAGAAATGAGGAACATTTTCTTTTTTTATTATTTTTTATATTATTTTTTAATTTTACAATATTGTATTGGTTTTGCCATGTATCAACATGAATCTGCCACAGGTATACACGAAACATGTATAATATCATTTACGAAACGAGTCGCCAGTCCAGGTTTGATGCACAATAATGGATGCTTGGGGCTGGTGCACTGGGATGATCCAGAGGGATGGTGTGGGGAGGGAGGAGGGAGGAGGGTTCAGGATGGGGAACACATGTATACCTGTGGCAGATTCACGTTGATATATGGCAAAACCAATACAATATTGTAAAGTTAAAAAATAAAAAAAAAGAAACTCTTAAATTGTTGTTCCCATTTCAAAGTAAAATAAAACAATTATTTGTAGTTTTATCTCAGCAAGCAAGCCCTGCTTATTCTGACAAATCAATCTCCCTCATTTAAAATCTTATTCTGAGATTTATATTTTAATTTATTTTTTCACTTTACAATATTGTATTGGTTTTGCCATACATTGACATGAATCCGCCATGGGTGTACATGTGTTCCCCATCCTGAACCCCCTTCCTACCTCGCTCCCCATCCCATCCCTCTGGGTCATCCCAGTGCATCAGCCCCGAGCACCTTGTATCATGCATCGAACCTGGACTTGTGATTCATTTCACATACGATAATTTACATGTTTCAATGCCATTCTCCCATATCATCATCCCACCCTCACCCTCTCCCACAGAGTCCAAAAGACTGTTATTCTGAGATTTAAAATTAGTCATTAATGAGGCATTAATTGAAAAATGGTGTTGAATTCCTACAGCTGTAGGCCCTCAATAATTACACAGGACTAATAAAAACCCCTAACAACATTTGAATTTAATAAAGGAAATAAAACAGACAAAGAGTTAAACACCAATAGAGATAAGAATAAAAAGGATGTCACAAGATGGTTTTGAAAAACTGGTTCAAAAGCATTTGGAGGGTAATTGCTGTGCTTGCTAGAAGCCATCTTAGAGGAGGCATTGGGATTCTATCTGCATATTGAGGGAGGACAGAATTTGACCTAGTGGAAACAATTTAAAGACCATGTATTGGGTAAAGAGACTAACTAGAACTAACACATTACAAGGAGATATATATACACCATGTTGGTGAATGAAAAATGAGCCAACCAGCCAGAACTGATTGACAGATTAAATCCAACAAAAGAATAGTAAAATGGTTTCCAGAACACAATCTTGGTCACTTTATTCCACATAACATGTAATAGAGTCTAGGATAATGGAGGGAAGATTTTTGTCCATAATTATTCAGAGTGTTTACAATGGACACAAATCTTGCACATCTAATATATTTGAAGGATGCATTACTAAAAGGTTTATTTTTGTTTATGCAATCTAATCACATGGACCATAGTGTTGTCTAACTCAATGAAACTAAGCCATGCTGTGTAGGGCTAGTGGAGAGTTCTGACAATATGTGGTTCACTGGAGAAGGGAATGGCAAACCACTTCAGTATTCTTGCCTTGAGACCCCATGAACAGTATGAAAAGGTAAAAAGATAGGACACTGAAAGATGAACTCCCCAGGTCATTAGGTGCCCAATATGCTACTGGAGATCAATGGAGAAATAATTCCAGAAAGAATGAAGAGACAGAGCCAAAGCAAAAACAACACCCATTGTGGATGTGACTGGTAATAGAAGCAAGGTCCGATGCTGTAAAGAGCAATATTGCATAGGAACCTAGAATGTTAGATCCATGAATCAAGGCAAACTGAAAGTGGTCAAACAGGAGATGACAAGAGTGAATGTCGACATTTTAGGAATCAATAAACAAAATTGGACTGGAATAGGTGAATTTAATTCAGATGACCATTATATCTACTACTGTGGGCAAGAATCCCTTAGAAGAAATGGAGTAGCCATCATAGTCAACAAGAGTCTGAAATGCAGTACTTTAATGCAATCTCAAAAACAACAGAATGATCTCTGTTCATTTCCAAGGCAAGCCATTCAATAACATGGTAATCCACGTCTATGCCTTGACCAGTAACACTGAAGAAGCTGATGTTGACCTATGAAGACCTACAAGACCTTTTAGAACTAACAACCAAAAAAGATGTCCTTTTCATTATAGGGGACTGGAATGCAAAAGTAGGAAGTCAAGAAACACCTGGAGTAACAGGCAAATTTGGCCCTGGAGTACAGAATGAAGCAGGGCAAAGGCTAATAGAGTTTTGCCAAGAGAACACACTGATCATAGAAAACACCCTCTTCCAACAACACAAGATTCTACACATGGACATCACCAGATGGCCAACACTGAAATAAGATTGATTATATTCTTTGCAGCCAAAGATGGAGAACCTCTATACAGTCAGTGAAAATAAGACTGGGAGCTGACTGGCTCAGATCATGAACTCCTTATTGCCAAATTCAGACTTAACTTGAAGAAAGTAGGGAAAACCACTAGACCATTCAGGTATAACCTAAATCAAATCCCTTATGATTATACAGTGGAAGTGAGAAATAGATCTGATAGAGTGCCTGATGAACTATGGATGGAAGTTCGTGACATTGTACAGGAAACAGGAATCAGGACTGTCCCCATGAAAAAAAATGCCAAAAGGCAAAATGGTTGTCTGAGGGGGCCTTCCAAATAGCTGTGAAAAGAAGAGACATGAAAAGCAAAGGAGAAGGAATGATATACCCATTTGAATGCAGAGTTACAAAGAAGAGGAAGGAGAGAAAAGAAAGCCTTCCTCAGTGATCAGTGCAAAAAAATAGAGGAAAACAATAGAATGGAAAAGACTAGAGATCTCTTCAAGAAGATTAGAGATACCATGGGAACACTTCATGCAAAGATGGGGTCAATAAAGGACAGAAATGGCATGGACCTAACAGAAGCAGAAGATATTAAGAAGTGGTGGCAAGAATACACAGAAGAACTGTACAAAAAAGATCTTCATGAACCAGGTAATCACAATGGTGTGATCACTCACCTAGAGCCAGACATCCTGGAAAGTGAAGTCCAGTGGGCCTTAGGAAGCATCACCATGAACAAAGCTAGTGGAGGTGATGGAATTCCAGTTGAGCTATTTCAAATCCTAAAAGCTGATGCTGTGAAAGTGTTGCACTCAATATGCCAGCAAATTTGGAAAACTCAGCAGTGGCCACAGGACTGGAAAAGGCCAGATTTCATTCCAAGCCCAAAGAAAGGCAATGGCAAAGAATGCTCAAACTATTGCACAATTGCACTCATCTCACATGCTAGCAAAGTAATGCTCAAAATTCTCAAAGCCAGGTTTCAACAATACGTGAACTGTGAACTTCCAGATATTCAAGCTGGTTTTAGAAAAGGCAGAGGAACCAGAGATCAATTGCCAACATCCACTGGATCAGCAGAAAAGCAAGAAAGTTCCAGAAAAATATCTACTTCTGCTTTACTGACTATGCCAAAGCCTTTGACTGTGTAGATCACAAAAACTGTGGAAAATTCTGAAAGAGATGGGAATACCAGACCACCTGACCTGTCTCTTGAGAAATCTGTATGCAGGTCAGGAAACAACAGTTAGAACTGGACATGGAACAATAGAGTGGTTCCAAATAGGAAAAGGAGTATGTCAAGGCTGTATATTGTCATCCTGCTTATTTAACTTCTATGCAGAGTACATCATGAGAAATGCTGGGCTGGATGAAGCATAAGCTGGAATCAAGATTGCCGGGAGAAATATCAATAACCTCAAATGTGCAGATGACACCACCCTTATGGCAGAAAGGGAAGAAGAACTAAAGAGCCTCTTGAAGAAAGTGAAAGAGGAGAGTGAAAAAGTTGGTTAAAACACAACATTCAGAAAACTAAGATCATGGCATCCAGCCCCATCACTTCATGGCAAATAGATGGGGCTCCAAAATCACTGCAGATGGTGACTGCAGCCATGAAATTAAAAGAAGCTTACTCCTTGGAAGGAAAGTTATGACCAACCTAGACAGAATAAAAAAAGTAGAGACATCACTTTGCCAACAAAGGTCTGTCTAGTCAAGGCTATGGTTTTTCCAGTAGTCATGTATGGATGTAAGAGTTGGACTATAAAGAAAGCTGACTAGTATACAGGGTTATCGTTACCATCTTTCTAAATTCCATATATATGCGTTAGTATACTGTACTGGTGTTTTTCTTTCTGGCTTACTTCACTCTGTATAATAGGCTCCAGATTCATCCACCTCATTAGAACTGATTCAAATGTATTCTTTTTAATGGCTGAGTAATACTCCATTGTGTACGAGACAGAAAAAGAGACACTGATGTATAGAACAGTCTTTTGGACTCTGTGGGAGAGGGAGAGGGTGAGATGATTTGGGAGAATGGCATTGAAATATGTATAATATCATATATGAAACGAGTTGCCAGTCCAGGTTCGATGCACGATACTGGATGCTTGGGGCTGGTGCACTGGGACGACCCAGAGGGATGGTATTGGGAGGGAGGAGGGAGGAGGGTTCAGGATGGGGAACACGTGTATGCCTGCAGTGGATTCATTTCAATATATGGCAGAACCAATACAATATTGTAAAGTTTAAAAATAAAATAAAATTAAAAAAAAAAAAAAGCTGAGTGCCAAAGAATTGATGTCTTTGAACTGTGGTGTTGGATAACACTCTTGGGAGTCCCTTGGACTGCAAGGAGATCCAATCAGTCCATCCTAAAGGAAATCAGTCCTGGGTGTTCATTGGAAGGACTGAGGCTGAAGCTGAAACTCCAATACTTTGGCCACCTGATGTGAAGAGCTGACTCATCAGAAAAGACCCTGATGCTGGGAACAATTGAAGGCATGAGGAGAAGCGGATGACAGTGGATGAGATGATTGGATGGCATCACCAACTCAATGGACATGAGTTTGTAAACTCTGGGAGTTGGTGATGGACGGGGAGGCCTGGCGTGCTGTGGTCCATTGAGTCACAAAGAGTCAGACACAACTGAGCCATGGAACTGAACTGAAGAAGGTGGCTAACCGAGGTGTTGGCTTTTCAGGTGGCGTTAGTGGTAAAGAATCCACCTGCCAACGCAGGAGTTGTAAAAGACTTGAGTCCAATCCCTGGGTTGGGAAGATACCACGGAGTAGGCAACAGCAACCCATTCCAGTATTCTTGCCTGGAAAATTCCATGGGCAGAGGAGCCTGGTGGACTACAGTCCACGGGGCCACAATGAATCGAACACAACTGAGTGACTGAACAACCACCAACTGAATAGCTAAGCTTCAGTTTCCTCTTACTTGAGATGACTCCTATGTGTTGGGACTTTATATTCTTTGATTATTAATAGTTGTTTGAAAAATATTTCATCTATTTCACAGCTCACAATCATTAAAGCTATTAGGAATGCTGTCAAACTTTAGAAAACTTTCATTAAGGTGTTTGTTGCTGGCAGTAGTAGTGCTAATAGTCTGGGTTTGTATGTGCATGTGTTCATATATAACACAGATTAAAAGATATACCATTTTCATGAATTGTAAGATTCATATTGTTAAAATGACCATACCACCCATGGCAATCTACAGATTCAATGCAATATCTATCAAAATACCAAAGGCATTTTTCACAGAACTAGAACAAATAATACTAAAATTGGTATGGAAACACAAAAGACCCTAAATGTCCAAAACAGTCTTGAAAAAGAACAGAGCTGGAGAAATCATGCTCCCTGACTTCAGACAATACTGTAAAGCTATAATAAACAAAACAGCATGGAACTTGCACAAAACCGTATTGCACTGGCACATGATAGACACATAAATCAATGGTACAGAATAAATATCCCAGAAAAGAAGCCACACTTATATAGGCAATTAATCTATGACAAAGAAGGCAAGAATACACAATGAGGAAAAGACAGCCTCTTTATAAATGGTGTTGGGAAAACTGGAGAGCTACATGCAAAAAAAAAAAAAATCAAACTCTCACAGCATGCACAAAAAGAAATTCAAAATGGATCAAAGACTTAAATGTATGACCTGAAACTATAAAAACTTCTCAAAGAAAATATAAACAGTAAGGTCTTTGACATCAGGCTTAGTAACATTTTTTTCTTGCTCTGTCTCCTAAAATAAGGGAAAGAGAATCAAAAATAAACATATGGTACTACATCAAACTAAAAAGGTTTTGCACAGGGAAAAAACTATCAGCAGAATGGAAGGACCTCCTCGGGAATGGAAGAAATTAGCCAATAACATGTATGAAAAGGGATTAATATTCAAAATATACAAAGAATTCATACAACTCAACATCAAAAAAACCAAACAACTTGATTTAAAAATGGGCAGAGGATCTAAAGAGGCACTTTTCCAAAGAAGATATACTGATGGCTAACAGACACATGAAAAGGTATTCAACATCACTAATTATCAGGGAAATGTAAATCAAAATCACAATGAACTATCATCTCACATTTGTCAGAGTGGCTATTATCAAAAAGACAACAAATAATAAGTGCTGGTGAAGATGTGAAGAAAAGGGAGCTCTTGTCCATCGTAGGTGGGAATGTAAATTGGTGCATTCACTATTGAAAACAGTATAGAGATTTCCTCAAAATATTAAAAATATAACACTATATGATCCAGCAATTCTACTCTTGGCTATTTATCTGAAGAAAACAAAAATATTAATTAGAAAAAGTATATGCATTCCTACGTTCATAGCAACAGTATTCACAATAGCAAAGTTACAGAGCAATCCAAGGGACCATCAATAGATTAATGGATAAAATAAATATGATACACAAAAAAATGAAATATTATTACTCAATCATAAAAAAGGGTGAAATCTTGTCATTAGGTACAACATCGATGGACACAGAGGGTACTATGCTAAGTGAAATAAGACAGAAAGAGAAAGACAAACACTGTATGATTTTACTCACATGTGAAAGAATCTAAAAAATTAAAACAAAGGAACAAACATAACAAAACAGAAACAGAGTTATAAATGCAGAGAACAAACAGGTGGTTGCCTAAGAGGAAGGGTGAGGAAGGGGGAAAAGATAGGTGAGGGATTTAAAAAAATAAGCTCTAAAACTTGGAAGAGTCTCTCATATTTGCTTTTGTTTCTATACATTTTAAACTTTATTTCTCTTCCACTCTCAACATACAACCAGAGCTGGGCATAGGACATCATGATACAACCTCTAGCACTGTCCCTTTGTAATTTACTACAAAGAGCAGTAGGCATATTCCTGGAAGCTGTTTCTACCTCAAGACGATAGCTAATCTAGTGAGAAATGACTGAAAATCATATAAAAACATCCCACTAACACCAAACTAAATCAAATTCCCCTAAGATGGATCCCAAAATGTCTGCAGCCACTCTAATACCACTCACTATGAAAGGAAATGTGATAGAGGTAAGTTTATGTGGAGAGAGATTACAGTGTTAAGTAACTAAGGTTAAAATGACAACTATGGCAAATTTCACAAAATCACAGGACCATGTGAACACAAACTAAGACCACCTCTGTGCCTTAAAGGGGGCTCTGGAAGAAAGGGACCCTGAAGCTTAAGCTTAATTAGAGTTATATTAAATCCATCTCTGAGTATCTGCATTTAAGCAGTAAAATGGGGCGGGGGGGTCGGAATTTAAAAGCCATGAGGCCCCTAACTTTCTTTATTCAATAGCCAAAGAGTAATTTCCATTTGTTCACTATAGTAACTGACATTTATGGATACAAATTACTAGAACACATGGTCCTTGACAAGATGGTCAGTACATGTACACATGTGAAGCAATTAGAGAGTAATTCCTGATGAATGACTGCTTAGTTGGCCATATTGTGACCTAGTAGTGATTAGAGGGTAGGCTGTCCTACTGCTGCTGCTGCTGCTAAGTCACTTCAGTCGTGTCTGACTTTGTGCGACCCCATAGACAGCAGCCCACCAAGCTCCGCCGTCCCTGGGATTCTCCAGGCAAGAACACTGGAGTGGGTTGCCATTTCCTTCACCAATGCATGAAAGTGAAAAGTGAAAGTGAAGTCGCTCAGTCGTGTCAGACTCTTAGCGGTTCCATGGACTGCAGCCTACCAGGCTCCTCCATCCATGGGATTTTCCAGGCAAGAGTACTGGAGTGCCATTGCCTTCTCTGAGGCTGTCCTACAGTTAACTGCTAATCATGAGATGATGGCATATGTCAGGACATATAACTTAAGCTTATTCTGAAACATAAATGTCATCAACCATAGTGGGGCTGGGACTGAGGACAGAGCTCGGTTTTAGATATTAGCTTTTGCAGCTCTGGAAGAAGAACGGGTGGGAAGTCTATCAAACATGTCCAAATGCATTAAGAATATCACCCATTGTATTCCAGGAGTTACTGTATGCAACTCCTTTTCAAAAGGGATAATGGCTCTATTTAATAGTAGTCTGCTGACTGGGCAGCAGAGATTTTCAGTCAACATTCAAATCTATTATATGTCTTTAATGTAATAGATTCCTTTGTGTCTACATAAAAAAAGCAATGCTGTCATGGACTATGTAGTCCAGACTATGGAAAACACCCCATTATGTTGAACTGGATGTTATAATGGTATCTGATAAATTGGTGATTTTAACTGTAGGGCTCATCACACTTAGAAACAATCACTTTTTCAAAACTTTTTTTATCTTTCCACTTTGGAACATTTTCGTCCCTTTCATCACTTGGCTCATGTCAAGCGGATTGTCAAAATCATTGTTTACAATACTCATATCCTCAGAGTTGTCTTTATAGATTTTTTTTTCTTAGAGGATTTTGAAATGATACTAGTGTGCAGAGTTAAAATTGAACAACCATCTCCCAAACTTCTGATAATCAAGTTCTAGTTTGACTGTTGTTTCATTCCTTATGTACAATCCTCAATTACTTATTTAAATAATGTAGTAAAAGAAATATATGAGAATAATGTAAAAAGATTCATGTTTACCATTAGAATACTTATTCTTGAAAACAGTAGTTACCATCTTGGATACATTCTCTCTCTAATCATACCCTGACAAATGATTATTGCCTGTGACAAGGACCAATATAGTTTCTAGAATCCACTCCCTTCTCTCTGTTTATTTAGCATTACAAAACTAAAGCTAAAATAATTTAAAGTAATCCTAAAAATTTTTAAATATATTTTAATGCTAGAACTGCTTGGGATTCATTAAATGATGTTAAAAGAAAAGCAAGCTAGAGAAAAAAAAAGTTTAAAAGAAAGAAAAAGAAGGCATTCTTTGGCTAAATGGTTACAAAAAGTATTTACATGTTAATTACCTTTCAGGAAGAACTATTGAAATTATGTGATAGAACTATTGTCTTTAAATGTATGACTTGCTCAAATATTGGAGGGATGCAAAAAATAAGAGCTCTTTAATTAACGGGTAAATTGGCCCAATAAAACATTTGTGTTCATTTGCATTTAACTAAAATAGACTAATGATAGAAGATGGTCAACTTCAGAAAATTTCTGAATTACTTCATGTTTTCTTTCTTTTTAAGAACTAATATTTATTCAGTCTGAAACAAATGTAATCAAACTCCTGAAGACTATAACTTGGGGCTTAGTTTGTCTTTCTTTTTCTTGTTTTTCTTATTCTATTGCAGTTTACTTTCTAGGAAACACACATAAGCCTCCAGGAGAGGAGATTTTTAGAATACCTGCCTGCTATGTACCTGATAATTGTATTTGTCGTTACTTTTGTTCAGTCACTCAGTCATGTCCGACTCTTTGTGATCCCATGGACTGCAGCATGCCAGGCCTCCCTGTCCCTCACCAGCTCCCAGATTTTGCCCAAGTTCATGTTCATTGAATCAGTGATGCCATCCAACCATCTCCTTCTGCCTTCAATTTTTCAAGCATCAGGGCCTTTTCAAATGAGTCATCTCTTTGCATCAGGTGGCCAAAGTATTGGAGCTTCAGCTTCAGCATCAGCCCTTCCAATGAATATTCAGGGTTGATTTCCTTTAAAATTGACTGGTTTGATCTCCTTGCTGTCCAAGGGACTCTCCAGAGTCTTCTCTAGCATCACAGTTCCAAAGCATCAATTCTTTGGCACTCAGCCTTCTTTATGGTCCAACTCTCACAACCATACCTGACTACTGGAAAGACCATAGCCTTGACTATAAGGACTTTTATTGGCAAAGTGATGTCTTTGCTTTTTAACACTGTCTAGGTTTGTCATAGCTTTCCTGCCAAGAAGCAATCATATTCTAATTCCATGGCTGAAGTCACCATCCACATTGATTTTAGAACCCAAGAAGAGGAAATCTGTCACTGCTTCCTCCTTTTCACCTTCTATTTTCCATGAAGTGATGGGGCTGGATGCCATGATCTTAGTTTTTTTAATATTGAGTTTTAAACTGCCTTTTTCACTCTTCTCTCTCACCTTCATCAAGAGGCTCTTTACTTCCTCTTTGATTTCTGCCATTAAAGTGGTATCATCTGCATATCTGAAATTTTTATTTTTCCTGGCAATCTTGATTCCACCTTGTAACTCATCCAGCCTGGCATTGTGCATGATGTGCTCTGCATTTAAGTCAAATAAACAGGGTGACAATAAACAGTCTGGTTGTACTTGTTTCTCAATTCTGAACCAGTCAGTTGTTGCATAAAAGGTTCTAACTGTTACTTCTTGACCCGCATACAGGTTTCTCAGGAGACAGATAAGATGGTCTGGTATTCAATCTCTTTAAGAGTTTTCCACAGTTTGTTATGATCCACATCATCAAAGGCTTTAGCATAGTCAATGAAACAGAGATAGAGGCTTTTTTGGAATTCCCTTGTTTTCTCTACGATCCAGCAAACATTGGCAATTTGATCTCTGATTCCTCTACCTTTTCTAAACTCAGCTTTAACATCTAGAAGTTCTCAGTTCACATACTGCTGAAGCCTAGCTTGAAGGATTTTGAATATAACCTTACTAGCATAGGTGATGAGCACAACTGTCTGGTGGTTTGAATATTCTTTAGTACTCCCCTTCTTGGGAATTGGGATGAAGATTGACCTTTTCCAGTCCTGTGGCCACTGCTGAGTTTTCCAAATTCGCTGACATACTGAGTGCAGCACTTTAATATAACCATATAATTCCAGACAAAACGTCTAAGTAGGCTGTACTTAGGGTCCACATATCATTTACTATTCAAGCGAGGATAATTTTGAAATTAAAAGAGAGTACTATGACTGACTGCAATGCAGGAGACCCGGGTTTGATCCCTAGGTCAGGAGGATCCTCCGGAGAAGGAAATCACAACCCACTCCAGTATTCTTGCCTGGGATAGAGAAGCCTAGCAGGCTATAGCCCATGGGACTGCAAAGAGTCAGACATGAATGAGTGACTACCACCATTATTGTTAATAACCAGACCATAGAAATGGGTAACTGAGATCAGCATATTTAATGGTGTAGATCTAGCATAGCCTCCTATCTGAAACTCTGATTTGAAAGTTGCCCCCCACAAGCCTCTCTTGAAGAGCTGGTCTAAGAGCTTTGGCCTTGACCCTTGGCCCCAGCTGACTGGACACCCAAACTGGAGGAAACCAATCAAACCTACAGGCTGGGTTGAGCCAATCAGATTATTTTCTTCCTGAATCTGAACAGAGACCACCAGAAAATGATGTACAATAAATTGGAAAGTTATATGTTGACTCATGCTGGATCACCACCACATACCACCCAAAACTACAACAGAGCAACAGAACAGAAAAAAAGTCAGGTTGGAGAAGAAAGTAAAACTAAAAGAGAAAGAGAGATGAGGTACCATGAGACCTCAAGAAACATAACTTTGCAATTCAAACTTCTATGTGGCTCAGTTGAACTTAAAATGCATTCCTCAATTACAAAACTAAACACATTCTTACCACATGATCCTGCAATTGTGCCTTGGTATTTATCCAAATGAATGAAAACTTATGTCCACACAATAACCTGCACACGATGTTTATACTATCTTTATTCATAACTGCCAAAACTCAAAAGCCACCAGGATGTCCTTCAGTAGGTGAGTGGATAGATAAGCTGCAGTGCATCAAGACAATGGAATATGATTCAGAGTTAAAAAGAAATGAGCTATCAAGCCACGAAAAGACATAGAAGAAACAAATGCATACTACTAGATGAAAGAAGCCAATCTGAAAAGTCTACGTACTATACGATTGCTACTGTATGACCTTCTTGAAAAGGCAAAACTATAGACACAGTAAAAGAATCAGTGGTTGCCAGGGTTAGGAAAAGGCAAGGCAGAACAGGCACAGGGGATTTTTAGCACAGCAAAACTTTGTGTATGATGCTATGATGGTGAACGCAGGTCACTGTATGTTTGTTCAATCCCACAGAAAGTACACCACCAAGAGTAACCCTAATGTAAATTATGGACTCTGGGTGACTATGATGAGTCAATATAGGTTTATCAATTGCTTTTAAAAAAAAAAGTCTCACTCTGGTGGAGAATGTCAATAGCTGGGGAGACTGTGCATGTGTGTGGGCAGGGTGTAGAGAACTCTGTGTACTTTCTGCTCAATTTTGCAATGGACCTAAAACTTCACTAAAAACTAAAGCTTACAAATTTAAAAAAGAAAAAGAGAAACATAAAGGTCCAGAATTAACATATTCTGCTAAAAAAGATCATCTCTAAAAGGTGGAATTATGAATGTCCTAAATTCTTCCTCTTTTTATTTGACCATCAGTTCAGTTCAGTTGCTCAGTCGGGTCCAATTCTTTGCAACCCCATGCAATGCATCATGCCAGGCTTCCCTGCCCATTACCAACTCCTGGAGTTTTCTCAAACTCCTGTCCAGAGACTTGGTGATGCCATCCAACCAACTCATCCTCTGTCATCCCCTTCTCCTCCTACCTTCATATTCCCCCATAATTAAGTTTATTTCTATTTGCTATCTTTTATTTCCTTCTCAAATATTATGAACTTATCTTTAATGAATCCTCTGTCAGCAGTCCTCAACCTTCTTGGCACCAAGGACCATTTTTCCACAGACCAGAGGGGCGGGGACGGTTTGAAGATGATTCAAGTGCATTACATTTATTATGCACTTTATTTCTATTATTAATATTGTCACATCAGCTCTAGCTCATATCATCAGGCATTAGATCCCAGAGGCTGGGCATACTTGATCTAAATAACTCCTATTTATACTGGTTATCTTAATTCAGGTTTACTTTATGCCACAACATCATTTCTATTTGGAACGTAGATAAAAAACAATGAGGCTTTACCTTCTTCCTCCAATCAAAGCCAGTCTCATTCATATTGAGGAATAAATGATTCAAAGGGACTCTGTATATATTTACATCATATTGAAGGACAAATCCTTAAAATAAAGAAACTCTGATGTTTCCACATAGATTGATTTTCTTTTTGTAAATTGAAGTAAAATACCAGTAAATGAGAGAAAAGTAAGTTAAATGAAAGAATAAATAAATAAATGTAGTTTAGGCCATTGTTGGACAAAATACTCAGTTGCATTCTTGAGATCAAGAGGATAAATGCTGGATGATAATATAATTAGCTGACTCAAATAGAAGACTATTTAGTGATTAAAAGCATGAACTCAGTCTCAGACTGTCTCAGTTAAAATCTTTGCTCCATAGCTCATATGACCCTGAGAGCTTACTTTGTTTCTAAGCTTTGGGGTTTTTATCAACTATAAGAATGAAATAATACTGTAATACCACCTTCACAGAATTATTGTACTACATTAAATAATGCATGCATTGTGATTATTGACACACCTTATGCTTGATGAGCAGTTAAACATCATTAGTGTAAATTAATGTACTGACATCAAACTGCTAAAAAGTCCCAAGAGTTGTGTCCTTGAACTATGTTCTTGTTTATGACTTTCTATCATTTTTCCAATGAATGAATAAAGACAAAGAAGGCATGATTTTGAACACAACTTAAAATATACTTAATTCAATGGCTGGCTGAATAAACATTCAAAGTGTTTTCAAAATCCTTAAATAATATCCAGAACCACAAGAATAAAATTTAAACAAAGATAATTGTAAGATCCTAAACTTTTGTTCAAAAAAAAAAAAAAACCAAGACACAAATTCAGGCTAGAAGAAAATTTCCTGAATTCAAATGAAAATTAGGGGTTTTAGCTACTCACGCACCACAGTGCCAGTCTAGTCACTCTTACTACTTAACTATTAAGTTTCAAGTGATCAGAGGATCATTAAATATTAGAGTTGAAGAAGTTGGCCAGATTGATAAGGTAATCTGACACAGATATTTTTATTTAAAAAAATTTTGAGGAGGGAGGCTAAAGAGGATTATGTATATATATATAGCTAATTCCCTTTGTCATACAGCAGAAACTAACACGACATTGTAAAGCAATTTTACTCCAATTAAAAAATAAATAAAATTTTAAAATATTTGAGGAAATAGAAAACATTTTGATTTAAATAAGGAAAATACTTGTGAAGGTATGCAGGAACTCAGTGCACCATAATGAAATATTTTAAAGGAAGAGGATAGTGGTGGTTGGTGGTTTAGTTGCTAAGTCGTGTCCAACTCTTGCGATCCCATGGACAGAGGAGATTGGCAGACTACAGTCCATGGGATTCTCCAGGCAAGAATACTGGAACGGGTTGCCATTTCCTTATCCAGGGGATCTTCCCAACCCAGGAATCGAACCCAGGTCTCCTGCATCATAGGAGGACTCTTTACCAACTGAGCTACAAGGGAAGCCCAAAGGAAGAGGATGAGGTCTCTGTTAATTCAAAGGATGAAAGTAGAGCCAGGGTGTGAAATTCAAAGAAGGCAGGTATTATATTAATATAAGATTCAATGGAAGGATAAAGAATTAGTATTGCCTGCCTGTAGATCAGCCTGAGTGTGTAAGTGGTGAACGAGCTCAGAGATGAGTTGCTCTTTGCAGAGTTGGGGGCTCTGTAGAAAAGACCTGACCTGAGGTAGAAGTCTGGATGAGATTTAGCTGCCCTTATGTTTCTAGGACTCTAGGATTCTAAGATTTAATGATCTGTCCCTGGTGGCTCAGCTGGTAAAGAATCTGCCTGCAATACAGGAGACCTCTTTGATCCCTGGGTTGAGAAGATCCCCTGGAGAAGGGAAAGGCTACCCACTCCAGTATTCTGGCCTGGATGGGGTCACAGAGTCAGACATAACTGAGCGACTTTCACTTCCACTAACTTTACTGAACTGGCCTTTTGGGGATGGTTTTTCAAATGTTATGATATTAAAAGAAATACTTTAAAACAAAAAACGGAACTTAAAATGAGTTGAAATTTCAGAAAGACATTATAAAAGTTACGTACAGATATAGCTATCATTTTCTCATATACAAAAAAAACAGAAAAACCTATCACTACGGGCTTTAAAAATTGTATTAAACTAATGCTTTTAACATTAAAGTTCCTTTACAGTGTTAATCAAATAGAAGAGAGACCACCTCAGAAGTTGTTCAACTACATGAGCAAGTATAGTTCTATACTCCCAGGCTTCTCCATCTAAAATGGACACACTTACTGCAATGCATTCCTTTGAATGACAGAACACTTTGTTTGTACCTTTTCACAACCAGTCCTCATTTGTTTATTATTTCATTTGACAGTCCTTGACCTCTTCCCCAGTATCAGCACCACATCACCTGAAGTTAAAAGTCTTTCTCATACTCACACCTCAAACATTCTGTGTACATGCATGCTCAGTTGCTCTGTCGTTCCAACTCTTTGTGACCCCATGGACTGCAGCCTGCCAGGCTCTTCTGTCCATGGAATTTTACAGGCAAGAATATTGGAATGGTTTGCAATTTCCTTCTCCACCTCAAACATTGTGGGTGTGTGTATGTTCAGTCATTCAGTTGTGTTTGACTCTTTGTGGCCCCATGGACTGTAGCCCACCAGGCTCCTCTGTCGATAGAATTTTCCAGGCAAGAATATTGGAATGGGTTGCCATTTCTTACTCCAGGGGATCTTCCCAACTCAGGGATTGAACCTGCATCTCTTGTGTCCCTTGCATTGGCAGGCAGATTCTTTATAACTGGTTCCACTTGGGAAGCCCAAGCATTGTACTTCAAGTCAAATCCAGACTCCCTTTTGACTGCTTGGAAGACTCTGCATAACTGGGCTCCTGCACACCTCTCCCTGCTGCCATTCACACACCTACCTGCCCTCACCATTAACATACCTCCCCTCCTCCATTATTCACACAACTTTCCCTCATCATTCACACATCTCCTCCCATCATTCTCACACCACCATTTGTACACTTCCCAATCAAGTACTACAGATACCAATCCAATGCATTTCCACTGGCTAATCCAGGTCTCAACCAGATTAGCATAATTTCCTCCCAATTTCCCTATTCCACCTATCCTTTCCTTTGCCATCAGTCCATTCTCCACAGACAGCCAGGGAAATTTTTTAAATGCAAACTGGATAATTTATATCTTCTGTTTAATATTCTTTAAGGATGTCTTGTTGCTAATAAAACAACAATACTAATACTATGTATAACAGAAAACATTTACTGAGCCAATTGCTGTGTGCCATGTATTAATCTGTTTAATCCTGATTAAAATCTTCTGAGATATACATCATCAGTTCCATTTTACAGATGAAAGCCTAAGACCATAACATGGGCTCACAAACAATTCCATGATCCAGCCTACATCTGTATCTCCAACTTCCTTTCCACAAGTCTTCAGCTCATATTTGGCATGCAAAAATACCAGATGCTTTAACCAGAAACACAATAGGAATGGACTTTACCTTACCTTCCAAATCAGATCAGGGGACTTCCCTGCTGGTCCAGTTGTTAAGAATCAGCGTGCCATTGGAGGGAGGTGACACAGGTTCAATTGCTGGTCCAGGAAGATCCCACACGCTGAGGAGCAACTAAGTCCCTCTGCCACCAGCTACTGAGCCCACATCCCACAACTACTGAAGCCTGCGAGCCCTAGAGCCCATACTCTGCAACAAGAGAAGCTACCGCAATAAGAACCCCAAGCACAACAAACAGTAGCCTAAAATGACCACAATGAGAGAAAGCCTGAGAGCAGCCATGAAGACTCAACACAGCCAAAAAAAAATTAAATTAAAAAAATTGAGCTATCTTTCACCTCCAAAAGCCTCTACACCTCTGCCTGTGCCTTTCCTCCACCTTAATACGCTGCTCCATGATCCTTCCTGTGTTAATCCAAATCACATCTCTAGACGTATGTCCACATCCCCCTACTACAAAGCCTTCTACTAAACACCTGTTAATCTCACTGTTGACAGTAGCCATTTGACAAATGCACACTCTTAAGAGTTATTTAGTTGGTTCCTTGACTCAGCTACCACTTCACATGCATAGATTCAAGTCTCAGCAATAATATAAACGTCTCAAGAGCAGGGATCTTCCTCCTTCTCTTGCACAGTCCCCAGCACTATACCTTGCATGTGTGTCTTATAGGTGCATAATACAAGTATCCCGTGTTTGATTTGTCAGCTGGGGTATTCTTCCCATTTCTGTGACCAGGAAGGAATTAGGAAATACCTGGCACGATTTCCCAAATATTTGGCTATCCAGCATTAATCAGGGTATTTATATCTAGTACCTAAAAGACCTAGCAGTCTACTGATTATGGACTACAGCTGGATAAAATCTTTTGAACATTTTTCCCCCTTGGAATTATCTTCACACAAATTCTGTCATCAGAGAAGGTCAAAAAATACTCAGCACAACTCCCCAAAGCTGTGTTTTCGTCATGTTTGACACACCGTCACACACTCACCAGCTACACCTCTGATAGCTTAGCTCTGCAGTGTCTGTTTCTATGGTAATTTTAAGCTTATATAACACCAGTGCCTCATAGATTTTATGAAACATTTCTTAAGTTTGTGAAAATTACATACACTTCAACTTCAAAATGATTCAATTCATTGAGTAGACATTGAGAAGGCAATAATTATGAAATCAAACTATGTAACAATATAAAAAGGTTTTATAAAATTAAGAGAGGGAACAAGCATGAATTTGGATCTGTCCTGAGATTGTAACTATGGACCATGTGAGAAGATGCTCTTGCTGGCCTTCTCAATAGCCATCATACTTTCCAATAAGACCATGATGCTGTGCAGACATCTATCTTGGACACATCACCATGTGTTCAGGGAAGTCTGGTCCAAGCTATTCCCAGTCCAGGGGATGGGTCGCAATTAGGTGAAGCCTGACTTTCTCAGTCCAGGGAACCATGTGAAGTACCAATGCCTGGGTTCATCCCTTTCTTCCTCCTGCTTTCACACCCCCTCCCTCCAATTTCAATAGCTCTGGAGTAGAGCTCTGCTTCTGGTATTTTTAAAGGTCTGCAGGTGATTCCAATGCACAGCTAAGATTTAGAATTTCTGGTCTGAGCCAGTGGTTCTCAAGCTTGAGTGAGCCAAGAGGAGTGTTTATTAAGTGATAGGGTGTTGGGCCCACCCCGAGTTTTGGTTTAGGAAGCCAGAGAATGTCATTCCTATTATGTTCCCAGATGATTCTCATGAAGCCAGTCTGGATGGAGCCCCACTTTGGGAACTCTTAGCTCTGCAGAAACTTGTTTTGTAATCTGCTACCAGTCTGCAGATGGCACCAATGCACAGAAGAGGACTGAGCCAAGGACTTCTAAGAAGACAGCAGTAACCTAAAGTGACCCCTGCAGTCTGCCCTACCCAGACACTTATAAAGGTTAAAGAAATCTTATTTTTAAGCTTTAGTGATAAGGCATTGGTTGATTGCTGTTGAAAACATTCTTCTGATGCCTTTCTAAGATAAAAGCAGTTGTGTTTCAAATGAGAAAAATGTAACTATGTCTTTCCCAGTATGCTTTTTATGCAGTAAAAACCACAAAAATAATTTATTTGATTAAATCACTAATATAAAACAGAAGAGAAAGATATGACTATTCTACCTACTTATTCCATTCCATACATAATAAGTTTACCACTTTTTGTGGTGTGTTTTTATTTTCCAAAATATGTTCTATTGAATGTCTCATTCAGAGGCAAGATAACAAATTTGAGGGCTTTCTGTTCAATTTTCAGAACAAAAGGGCTATAGAAATGCCTCCAGGTGAAAGAGTTCTTCAGAAAGATATATTGGCCAACTATCAAGAGGTATATAGTCACTTGCTACATTAAAAGGCAAATAGAAGAGTTAGAACTAAGTTGTCTTAAAGAACTAAATAGACATTTCTCCAAAGAAGACATACAGATGGCTAACAAACACATGAAAAGATGCTCAACATCACTCATTATCAGAGAAATGAAAATCAAAACCACTATGAGGTACCATTTCATACCAGTCAGAATGGCTGCGATCCAAAAGACTACAAGTAATAAATGCTGGAGAGGGTGTGGAGAAAAGGGAACCCTCTTACACTGTTGGTGGGAATGCAAACTAGTACAGCCACTATGGAGAACAGTGTGGAGATTCCTTAAAAAACTGGAAATAGAACTGCCTTATGATCCAGCAATCCCACTGCTGGGCATACACACTGAGGAAACCAGAAGGGAAAGAGATACGTGTACCCCAATGTTCATCGCAGCACTGTTTATAATAGCCAGGACATGGAAGCAACCTAGATGTCCATCAGCAGATGAATGGATAAGAAAGCAGTGGTACATATACACAATGGAGTATTACTCAGCCATCAAAAAGAATACATTTGAATCAGTTCTAATGAGGTGGATGAAACTGGAGCCTATTATACAGAGTGAAGTAAGCCAGAAGGAAAAACACCAATACAGTATACTAACGCATATATATGGAATTTAGAAAAATGGTAACAATAACCCTGTGTACAAGACAGCAAAAGAGACACTGATGTATAGAACAGTCTTATGGACTCTGTGGGAGAGGGAGAGGGTGGGAAGATTTGGGAGAATGACATTGAAACATGTAAAATATCATGTATGAAACGAGATGCCAGTCCAGGTTCGATGCACGATACTGGATGCTTGGGGCTAGTGCACTGGGACGACCCAGAGGGATGGTATGGGGAGGGAGGAGGAGGGTTCAGGATGGGGAACACATGTATACCTGTGGCAGATTCATTTTGATATTTGGCAAAACTAATACAATTATGTAAAGTTTAAAAATAAAATAAAATTTAAAAAAAAATTTAAAAAAAAAGAACTAAGTTGCCTTGAACCTGCTACTGTCTTTGCTTTAACTCTGTTCAATGATTTCCGTGCATGGTCCTTGCCCCCTCCCATCCATGTGCTAATGCAAACACCTATGTTTGGGTATGAGGGAATACCTAAAGCCTACTGCCACCACCACTTTTCTTATCATGGTGCAGAGAGAGGTTGTAGAAAACATCATCAGTTAGTAACTGAACACCCATTCCCAATCTTCTGGAGTGCCTCACTCTACAGACTGGAAAGGTCAAACACTCACTTTCCAGTCTCCATTCTATCTACTCCTGGCTATGTGACACAGATCTGGCTAATGTAACATAAGCAAAGGTCTCCTAAGGAGCCTCTAGGATAATTTCACCTTCCTGATAAAGAGACTCAAAAAATACCTAGGGACTTCCCTGGCAGCCCAGTGGTTAAGATCCTACTTCCAACGGAGGGGGCATGAGTGTAGTCCCTGGTGGGAGAAGTAAGATCCCATATGCCACACAGCACACCAAAAAAAAAAAAAGGATCTCTAAGTAAAGGAAGAGAAAAGGGGAGAAGGAATTTGCATAATATTTTAAGTTATGTAGGAGGAACAATGTTGTTAAGTAGAAATAAGTTTGATTAAAATAACTCAGTGAAAACACAGAATTAATGCAGTCAATTAAAAGCTGAAGGTAAGAGACAATGAGAAAATGTGCCATGATCTAATTACTGCCCAGACAGCTGGTGATACTTTAATTATTCTAAGGCAAATTTCCCCATTTTTGAATGGGTAGCACCCCCAAATTTAATTGATATATATCTTATAGCCATTTAGAAACAAGTGAAATCAATGGGATTTGTAGGATACATTTTATACTATGCCCTTTGAAACGTTCTCCAAGAAATTATATATTTAATGCTAGATATTTCATAGATGTTTACTGAATTATTGGCTATGGATGAGTTGACTTTCTTCCAATACCCACTTCAAAAAAAGTCCAGACTAAAAAAAAAAAAAATGTCCAGGCTAAAATTATAGCAATTAGGCTCTAAGGAATAGAACTTTGTTGTTTGCATTATTAATTTTTCACAGTGTTTGAGCTAAGCAAAACTATTAATACTATCCTGTGCATGGGAATCACCTGGGTTCACTTCTATTAGGAAATGGCATCCCTATTAAAATCTCCAAATCTAGAAAGAGAATGTCAGTCCTACTTTCCAGCCCACCTGAAAATGTTTGTTTCTGAGAATCTAAGGAATAAGACTCTTAATCTAACCAGTAATATGAACTGTCTGCACTCTAGGAACTTATAAAGTAACCATAAACTCATGCCCACTGCCTCCCAGAGAGTATCCATTAAGAGAAGCACTGTTTTAGAATTCCCTAAATTTCCCTGGTGGCTCAGATGGTAGAGAATCTTCCTGGCTCGATGGACATGAGTTTGAGCAAATTCAGAGAGATATTAAAGGACAGGGAAGCCTGGGATGCTGCAGTTCATGGGGTCACAAACAGTCAGACACAACTTAGCAACTGAACAACAACAAAAAAATGTAAGAGACCCAGATTTGATCCCTGGGTCAGGAAGATCCCCTGGAGAAGAGAATGGTTACCCACTCCAGTATTCTTGCCTGGAGAATTCCATTGACAGAGGAGTCCACGGGGTCACAAAGAATCCGACATTACTGAGCAACTAACACTTAACAAATTCTGGATAAGTGGCATACAAATTGTAAACTTTGATTTGTCCTGATCAAGTTGAAATTCTAAAGACTGTGTAGCTTGACCTCATTGTCTGGTCCCTGTGGAACATCTCTGACTGACTGGACTGTGCTTCATAACTGTGTAAGCCATATTCACTGAGAGACGATGCTGAGAGGAACAATCTCAGAATATCAGCTATTGTCTTACCAAGAAACCATGACTGATAGTGTGGTTCATTAAATTTCACAGAACGGTCTCTATGAAAATGCAGAAAACATCCCCACAGGGATACACATCAAGAATAGTCATCCGTCTTTTGAACAACTGTGTTTTCATTACATGCACAAAAAAATGTGTATTTTTATGTTTCTCTGTCTGCGTTGGCAGTAGAAAACTCAAAGGCAACTCTGTGGCGCAAGTATAGCCAGGATAGCAGGCCTCAGCATGCATTCTGTGTGCTAATCTTTGTGAACTCATGGACTGCAGTCCACCAGGCTTGTCTGTCAATGGGAATTCTCCAGCAAGAATACTAGAGTGGGTTGCCATTCCCTTCTCCAGGAGATCTTCCCTGCCCAGGGATCAAACCTGGGTCTCCTGCATTGCTGGCAGATTCTTTATCGTCTGAGCCACCAGGGAAGCCCAACCTCATCCTTGATTTAATCTTATTTTTCCAGTCCTATTTCTTTTTTCCCCCTCATTTACCCACTCTGCTTTTCCTTCTCTTTTTGTCTCATTTTTCCATACTAGTAAATTGTTGCATAATCCCTTGGAATAAAAGACAGTGCAAAATTGCTAATACCTGAGGCTTTATTTGGAATTTGTCCATGTGAAATCACATGCCTGTAAACACACACCAAAACCATCCTTGTTTTGAGGACAAAAGGTGGACCTCTGACCCATTCAAACTTATTAACTTAGTTCCCAAGCAAAGGCACACATATATGCTCCAGCACAAGATTCAAGAGAGACATTATGTCAAGCATCCAGGGTATTAGACTAAGCCAAGGGACAGAGCCGTATTGAAGGTTAATGTGCTCAATAGACTAAGGACTCAGGGCAGCTCAGACAGAGGGATTTATAGCTCAGGCAAGAGAGAAAATTTTGGCAAGAATCCTAGGCATCAGTGTCAGAATCAAGCTGTGAGTCCAGGAAGCAGATGGGATCAAACAGTATACGGAGCTAACGTGATTTTCCCAGTTAATGGCTCATGGTTTGTTAATAGCAAAAATCAGGCCCCAAGGGTGAAGGTGAGAGTAATTCCCTGAGTAGAACACAGGTAAAAGGCTGGAAAGAAAGATAGAAATCAAATCCAGTGAATAGACCACAAAGAAGTATAAAGGCAAGATGCTTTAACAAACATACATTTAAAGAAAATGGAGTTTTTGCTTCCAGAGGATATTTATATCAAATCCTCATATTTCCCCAGAAATTTTCCCTTGTATCTTTTGTGTCAGTAAATGTAACTGGTTATATAGAGTCAGGGCCTCCTCTTTCCTGAAGAAATACTAAGTCATAATTGCCAATTGTTGTTTTGACATTCTTCCTGCAGATCATCTCATTAGTTCCAGGTCACTGCACCCCTAAGAAGCGTACATGGGGCTGAGGGTTAGGAGTGACCAACTGACCAAGAGGTGGGCAGAAGTCTGCCCCTGGGGAGGCTGTATTTTAAGTTCCAACCTTTGGTGAGACTCAGGAGAATTCTCTGGGTTTTTTTTTTTTTTTTTCCAGTTCAATTCAGTTGCTCAGTCATGTCCCACTCTTTGCAACCCCATGGACTACAGCATTCCAGGCCTCCCTGTCCATCACTGACTCCCAGAGCTTGCTCAAACTCATGTCCATCGAGTCAGTAATGCCATCCAACCATCTCATCCTCTGTCAGCCCCTTCTACTCCCACCTTCAACCTTTCCCAGCATCAGGGTCTTTTCAAATGAGTCAGTTCTTCACATCAGGTGGCCAAAGTATTGGAACTCCAGCTTCAGCATCAGTCCTTCAAGTGAATATTCAGGACTGATTTCCTTTCGGATTTAATGGTTTGATCTCCTTGCAGTCCAAGGGACTCTCAGTCTTCTCCAACACCACAGTTCAAAAGCATCAGTTCTTCAACACTCAGCTTTCTTTTATGGTCCAGCTCTCATATCCATACATGACTACTGGAAAAACCATACCTTTGACTAGACAGACTTTTGTCGGCAAAGGAATGTCTCTACTTTTCAATATGCTGTCTAGGTTGGTCATAACTTTTCTTTTTTTTTTTTTAATTTAATTTTTAAACTTTACATAATTGTATTAGTTTTGCCAAATATCAAAATGAATCCACCACAGGTATACATGTGTTCCCCATTGGTCATAACTTTTCTTTCAAAGAGCAAGCATCTTTTAATTTCATGTCTGCAGTCACCATCTGCAGTGATTTTGGAGCCCAAGAAAATAAAGTCTCTATTTCCATTGTTATCCCATTTACTTGCCATGAAGTGATGGGACTGGACACCACGCATGATCTTCATTTCGTGAATGTTGAGTTTTGAGCCAGCTTTTTCACCTTTCACCTTAATCAAGAGGCTCTTTATTTCCTCTTCACTTTCTGCCACAAGGATGGTGTCATCTGCATATCTGAGATTATTGATATTTCTCCCAGCAATTTGATTTCAGCATGTGCTTTTTTTATACACTTTTAATTTTACGTAGGAGTACAGTTGATTAACAATGCTGTGTCATTTTCAGGTGTACAGGTGTATAGCAAAGTGATTCATTTATATATATGCATATATTTTTTTTTTCAAATTCTCTTCCCATTTACGTTATTACAGAGTATTGAGCAGAGGTCCCAGTGCTACATGGTAGGTCATTGTTGGTTATCTATTTTAAATATAGTAGTGTCAATCTCAAACTCTAATTATTTCTCCTCCCCATTCTGCCCCCATGGTAACCATAAATTCATTCTCTAGACCCGTGAGTCTATTTCTATTTTGTAAATAAGTTATTTTGTATAATTTCTTTTTAGAGTCCACATATAAGTAATAACATATGGTATTTGTCTTTGACTTACTTCACTCAGTATGACAATCTCTAGGTCCATTCATGTTGATGTCAATGGCATTATTTCATTCTTTTTTTTTAATTTGAACTTCTTATTTTCTATTGGGGTATAGCCAATTAACAATTTTGTGACAGTTTTAGGTGAACAGTGAAGGGACTCAGCCATACATATACATGTATCCATTCTCTCCCTAACTCCCTCCCATCCAGGCTGCCATATAACATTGAGCAGAGTTCCATGTGTTATACAGTAGGTCCCCACTGGTTATCCATTTTAAATACAACAGTGTGTACATGTCCATCCCAACCTTCCTAACTATCCTTTCCACCCAGCAACCATGAGTTTGTTCTCTAAGTCTGTGAGTATCTTTCTGTTTTGTAAGTAAGTTCATTTGTATCATTTCTTCTTAGATTCCACACATAAGGGATGCCATACAATAATTCTTCTCTGTCTGACTTAGCTCACTCAGTACGACAATCTCTAGGTCTATCCATGTTGCTGCCAATGGCATTATTTCATTCTCTTTAATGGCTGGGTATTAGAATTGGAATTTCTGAGAGTGATAATCACACTCCTACAGGTTCTGGACAAAATGAGAAACAAACAGGGTATCAGTGTTAGTCACTCAGTCGTGTCCAACTCTTTGCAACCCCATGGACTGTAGTCCACCAGGCTCCTCTGTCTATGGAATTCTCCAGGCAAGAATACTGAAGTGGATTGCCATTCCTCCTCCAAAACAGAGTATCAAATAGGCATCAAAAATCACATTTTGGTGGTACTATTATGCTGAAGAGCTTTGAGTTGCAGCCTAATGGCTTTGACTTTTGGCCTAAATTAGACTTCCCTCTTTCCCCTCAAAACGAATCTAATCACTCTGAGGCTGACCCCTGAGAAAGGGCAGTCCTCCCTGCATGAGGGCAGAGCCTGGGTCTGGCTCCCTCACAGAGCAGGGAGTGAAAGCGAGCAGGACACCTACGCGCCTTCCCAGGACAGAGCCTTCCCCACCTGGTATTCCCGGCATCTTCTCTGCAGAGAAGCTTGAGCCAAAATAGTAATAGTTTAGTTGTAAAGCAAAGTCAAGGACCTTTAGTATCTCCTCGATAATAAATAGATACTATCTATCTATAAATAGATAATATCCTAAGCCATATCCTTGAATTGTTTTGCAAATACTAAAGTCCCCACCAGGTGTAAGAAGCTAACTGCTGACCACCAGTGGGTAGATCCCAGACCAGCTGGAACCAGAAGTTTGATGATGTTAATTTACAAAATACACATGTTACCTCACCACCAACCAATCAGAAGGAAAGCTCATCAGACACCCCACCAGTCTCTCCCTCACCTTGCTTTTATAAAAAAATTTTAGTTATTTTTCATTGAAGTATAGTTGATTTATAATGTTGTGCCAACCTCTGTTGTCCAGCAAAGTGACTCAGTTATGCACATAATATATTCTTTCTTTTTTATATTGTTTTCCATTATGGTTTATTGCAGGATACTGAATATAGTTCCTTGTGCTATCCATTAGGACCCTGTTGTTTATCCACCTTAAATGTAGTAGTTTGCATCTACCAACCCCAAATTCCCTCACTTTGCCTTTAAAGTGAAAGTGTTAGTCATTCAGTCATGTCTGACTCTTTGCAACTCCATGGACTGTAGCCCACCAGGTTTCTTTGTCCAGGAGATTTCCCAGCCACGGACACTGGAGTGGGTTGCCATTCTCTTCTCTAGGGGATCTTCCTGATCCAGGGGTCAAACTTGGGTCTCCTGCATTGCAAGCAGATTATTTACCATCTGAGCCACCAGGGAATCCCTTGTCTTTAAAACCCTTCCCCAAGAGCCATCAGATAGTTCGGGTCTTTGGAGGATGAGCTACCCATTTTCCTTGCTTAACCCTATGCTGGACGCCTTGTGACTAACTCTGTACTTTTCATCATCAGAACCCAGTGTCAGTTGTTTGGCTTTGCTACTCATTGGGCCAGCAGACCCAAGTTTGGTTGGGTAACAGGATAGAGTCTCTCTCAGAAAGGAGTGGCTAAGAGGGTATAAGGTGGGACAAAAAATACTCCCCAATATTTCCTACAGGACATCAGTTTCTGACATATGGGTCAAGAGGAGCATGAGAAAAGGGAGAAACTTGTCCCTCCCTCATATTTTCTGTTTGCTCTCGAGTCATCTGACTCACTAACCCAGCTGTTGTCAGCCAGGGGTGAGGAGGCTCCTAGCAGGAGGAGAAGAAGATTATCAGGGCCAACTTGCCTCCCCATTCCACTAGTACTGTTCCTTTGTTTATTCTTCTTGAAATGAAGAAGATGTTTCCAATTTCTGTCTTCAGAAACCTCTAAAATGGGTTAGAACTTTAAAATTGACTCCACGTTTTACCTGAAGCTAAAGAATTACTCTCCATTCTATTTCTCATCTTTAGATTATACTTCACCATGCTGACCAAATAGCACAATGGATGTTTTAATAAATCTAAATAACAAGAAAACTCAACAGTGTAAAATATGTCTCAAATTTGAACACTACAAACCTTTCCATGAATGCATTTCTAGATGAAAATTAAAGTACAAAATTACAGACCCTTGTGAGTTAAAGATCAAAGAATAAAATGCCTAAATTCTTCCCTCCAAAATGTCTTATTGAGCTCACTTTCAGTCACGAGTCTATCTTGGTAACACCGCTTTGGTAGAAGTGGTGTTCCTTCAGCAGCAGAACTGGGACTTCCTCCTGGAATGCATTGAGTTCCCGCAGCAGCATCTGGAGGTGGTTACCATCAAGAAGAGACTGGGTTAGAAGGGTCATCAGAGGAAACACTAGAAGAGAATCTTGAAGCTCAGGGAGTATGAAGCATCTCTGCCAGGCATCCAAAGTCCAGAATCCGTGATCCAAACTAGCTCAGAAGAAATCTCACCTCCGGGGGTTGGTAACAACCCCTGTAGGGGTGGACCATGGCAGGCAGAAGGTGTATAGGAATCCCACCAAGGCCTTCTCCTTTGGAGAGTGGCATTTATGACATTCTGGTTTTCTTGCAAATTTTAGAAAATGACCTTGTGGTGACACTCCCAGCCATAAGGTCTTACTTTAGGCTGTCTGCTTCCCCATCTCCTATGTTTAGAAAGTCTTACTTTCCATTTTCCTTTGAAGCCCTGTCTTCCTGGTATGCTGTACTAACCATGGACACTGACTAGGAATCTGAGTGATAGAGATACTTCAAGTCAGAGTATCCTGCATTATAGCAACCTTGCCTTCTCCACAATATCTCTAGCTTCTTTCTCAAGATGCGTTCTTTGAGCCCAAGTGGATGCTGCCAGTACCTCTTGCTTTTGAATGCTATAGGGCTACGAAACCTGCCTTTTAGGGTAGGTTGCTCCCTCCTCCCCAGACCTTGAATCACCCATGCCAGTCTCTTAAGCTGAAGCACCTCCTGATGCTTTTAGAGATTATGCCTCCAAGGGGTCAGTGGGAACCAGTAGGTTTTCTGACATGCATTGTTCAGAAGTTTTAAGATCCTTAGCTTTTGAATTGACCATAATTCCATGACATCAATTCCATCTCATCTTTCTTGGGAGCAGCCAGAAATATTTCTAGGGCTCTGTTTTCCTCTGATGTGTAGACTGAGCTGATTTTTAACATTCTAAACTTCGTCCTATATTGGTCTCTTTCCTTCATGGCATGTAAGTTTGACATTACTTTCTGGATTTTAGTATCTTATCTTATAGTTTCCTTTTGTTTGGAGATATAAACATTTATTTGTGTTACACATTTATTGAGGTTCTTTCCGTTAGATCCCCTGTATGGGGATCTTCTGCCCATACTGGGAGAAATCAAGATGTGCTATTTGGACCTCCTTCAAAGATTCCTTCCTTGACATATACAAAATATTGTACATAAAAACTTCTTCCACTTAATAAGCCATATTACAAATGCAAATGGAACAAAATGTTAAATTCGACTTTTCCTGATTATGAGGAATTTTGCCAGAGACTACAAAGGTCTATAAAAAACAATGGCTGTCAAGGATTCCATAAAAGGAGGGCAAGTTAAGAGAGTGGGACCCCAACTCCACCAGCATTAACGCTTACCTACCTCTAGCCTAGGGGGGATGACTTCGGAGATGCCAGGGAGGGATACTATTCTGGGAAGTTGTTAGTGGACCACACAGCATCTCACTTATCCACAGAGCATGCAAAAAAGACCACTCCTCATTATTTTAGGCTAGGTGAGACAGACTTTGGAAGAACCATTGAGAGAATGCATTGCATATTCCCTGACATTTGAGGGGGGATGAAAAATGACTCTTACCAGTAGGAAGCTAAAGGAGAGGCTGTATCTGGAACAACTCACCTTGAACTAAGGAGCAAAAGATCATCTATGGGAAGGAGGCTCACTTCCTCTGAGGATGGGGAGAGGGTGCCTGACATCTCACGGCCAAAGGGACCAAGGGGTGGGATGTGGGGGAGGAAGTCAAGTATCTTTATTTATTTTAAAAGGTACCTCCTTCTGCCTGAAAGGATGAAGGAATCGAACAAAGATCACTTGTTTGGGACAGTCTGTAAGAAATCCACTGGCTAAGCTATGAAAAGTTTAAGGTTAGAATTAGGAATTTTTGACACGAGCTTTAAAATCTTTGCATCTTAACAATAAATGTATCCAAAAATGAAGGTAATTTAAATTACTATTACTTTCAATAATAAGCATGCAAATTCATTTAAATCCCTTCTGTTTGAATTATCACCCCTCACTGTATCAAGTAGAAGTGGCCAAGAATGGCCTACTAATACCAATAAGATTCTTTATTGTTTTTGGATCTTTTGCTTTTAACTATTGGTTAAATGGCACAGAGTAACTTTTTGCTTGAGTTATCTGGACAGCTATCACACCCTACTGTGCAAGAGAAGCCTACACTACCAGAATTACTTTACCTAAAGATACTGTGTTTTTTTTCTATTATGGAAATTATTCCTGTACCTATATCCAGGATACTAGGGTTTGTTTGGTTTGTTGGGGTTTTTTGCATAGTACGCAATATACTCTGTGTTTATTTTCTGTATTACTGAATCATATCCCTACGCTCTTGACTTGCTAATCCAGAACTGAAAATTAGAGATAGAATCACTATAGACTATTTTTTGTCACATTTATTAATGTGTCACATTTATTAATACTTCTATCACATGTACTATCTAAATCTAACAGATACATTCCCAATAGAAGTTTCAATATTGAATGAGCTATAAAACCATGTAATAACATCTACAAGTTCATTTGGAAATAAATGGCTAGATTGGAGTTTCAACCTGGGTTAATAATTGGTGTAGGCATATTGACCTTTGTACTTGTTCATGTGGATTGTTATTTGCTATGTCACTGGAAAGCCTGATTCAGCATCACACAAGGGTATCTGGAGAGAGAGGTGTGAGGACCAGAACTACAGGGTGATAACACGTTCTCATTCTCACTTTGTTTTTATAATAATATTAAGTCTAAAATATGTCTTAACAAACTTATGGCTCCCAAAGAGGGGAGAGGGATACATTAGGAGCTTAGGATTGATATATATACACTACTATATATAAAAATAAATAATGACTTACTGTATAGCACAGTGAACTACATTCAATATCTTGTAATAACCTATAAAGAAAATGACTCTGAAAAAGAATATGTATATACATATATATGTATGCAATGGCACCCCACTCCAGTACTCTTGCCTGGAAAATCCCATGGACGGAGGAGCCTGGTAGGCTGCAGTGCATGGGGTCGCTAAGAGTCGGACACGACTGAGTGACTTCACTTTCATCTTTCACTTTCATGCATTGGAGAAGGAAATGGCAACCCACTCCAGTGTTCTTGCCTGGAAAATCCCAGGGATGGGGGAGCCTGGTGGGCTGCTGTCTATGGGGTCGCACAGAGTCAGACACGACTGAAGTGACTTAGCAGCAGCAGCAGCAGCATAACTGAATTACTTTGCTGTCCACCTGAGAGTAACACACCACTGTAAATTAACCACACTTCAATTTTTTAATGTTTAAAAACATATGTTTTAAGCTATTTCAGCTCCTTCTTTAAATGCTAATCAATTAATTATTTGTTCTACAGACAAAGTATTCTAAACAAAAGCATCATTTTCTTATTCCTTTTCAGGCTTTGTATTCATAATAACTTCATTGAGTTTATTCTCTACCATGACCCAAGAATATAACTTATCTTTACAAAAAGAAACAGTCACCACTACCACTACTACTCTCACCTCACTTCCTCTTTATCATTTTATTGGCAAAATCTATCAGCCTTCCATGGTTGGATTGAACTTGTAGCTGTGGTTCCTAGAAGGCAACCATGATCAAGATATATATATATGATTAATAACCCAGAGCTAGCTTGAGATCATATGGTGGATGGTTACTAAGATGCCTGTGAACAAGCTGTGTAATTCAAGAGATTAGTCCCTCCAGCTTTATCCTTGCCCCTAGATTCAGTTCAAAATAACAAAGACCAGGGGGCTTCCCTGGCAGTCCAGTGGTTAAGACTCTGCACTTCCACTACAGGTCGTACGGGTTCCATCTTTGGTTGGGGAACTAAGATCTCTCATTGTGACCAAAAAATAAAAATAAAAAAGAACAGAATGGGAACAATACATGCAAAGCATGTCTGCCATTCTAGTAAAGTTCCAGTCTCCTGCCTCTGATGAAACACATAGTAAAAAGGGGAAAATCACTTCACTATCCAGTTAGGAAATTAAAAACTGGAAGACAAGGACACTGCCAGGTGAAGACGAAGAAAAGGGACCATCAACCAGAAGCTCAACCCAGAGATAAACGAGGCCATGGAAAGTATGCAAAAGATAGTTGAGAGACCCATGAGTCAGGAGGTGAAGCAAAGATGAGAGAATCTGAGCTGTCAGCTACCAAAGCAAGTCACCAGTGTAAAGAAGCAATTGCAGTGCTAAGAAAGGCAAGCTGGGTTTCTGGGATTCAGACAAGCAAACATCTGGACTTCATGAATTTAGAGAGTGAGGCAATGGCTGTAATAGCTGATAGATCCAGAAGCAAGGAGAGTGCCTACTGGTCATCTTTTATACTTTTCATACAGACTGTGGAGCAGAAAAGAGCCAAAAGCTGGGTGCAGCAATGTCAGCAAAAGGAGCACAGAGTTCTGTGGTTCAGCATGTTCACATTACAACTGGGTGAGGGAGAAGAGCTAAAATTGTGGGGGAAGGAGGCAGAATCTGAAGCTTCATTTATCACAATATTTATACAACAGAAACCTCTTATCCAGATAACAGGAACAGATCAACAAGTTGGTCAGTAAACTGAGAAAGAGAGTTAGACCAAAAGGTTATTTTGAAAAATGATATGTAATAAAACTTGTATACCATACATAATTCCTCTTGACTAAAAACATAAGAACACATTTATTCAATAAGATTTGGTTTAGAATCAAACTTTTCATTAGCATATGGATTCAGAGATTGGAAGTCTCCATTGTCTTTTTATAATTGATAATATATTATCTATGATGTCCAGCTTTAATGTCTTTTAAGTGAACCAAGAATTTAAAGGCACTTCCATATTTTTATGACCCTCCCACCCCCTACTTTTGTAATTGTTTTATAAAAGTAAATTTATTTCCCACACCTAATTTTACAGTGATAATATTTTGGCAACGCAATTTTTAGGGGTTTTTTGGACAGTTTATTTTTCAACTAATTTTTATACAAAGCATTCAACAACAATCTTCTCTATGGTACTTTGGTCATTGGATATGTAATACCTAATTAAACTATGAAAGTGTAATAAGAAAACAACTAACACAATGAGGTGTGAAATCAAGCACAACTTACTTTGGATAAGCAACTCAGCAAGAGCACAATCAATTGGGTGAGTTAATTTAATGACCCATTGGTTGAGACTATAATTCCATAATATAATTTCTAAGTTTAAAATGTGGGGTTTTTTTCACATTTGACAATGATAGCTTCTTAAAAGCTCAGAAAGGAACGTCCCTGGTGGTCCAGTGGTTGGGAACCTGCCTTCCAATGCAAGCGGCCAGCATTTAGTTCCTGGTTGCGGAACTCAGATCCCACCAGTATGCACTGGCTGCAGTCAGAAACTTTAAAGAAAAGGAAAAAAAGGCTCAGAAAGATAGAAAGAGCTTGCAAATCAACATGGAGGACTAGGTTATTCCTGGGAAAGTATTTCTGATATTTATTAGGTTACATGACACCAGTTTTTGTTTTTGTTGTTAAACTTTTTATTTTGTATTGAAGTATAACCAATTAACAATGTTGTGATAGTGTTATATGACCACAATGTTGACAAACACTGAGAGTACGTTTAGAGTGATGGAAAGATTAGGCAAGACATCACAAACAAGTTTTACTTATCTAAAGGATGGAGAATCAAGTCAGTAAAGAGATGCAATCATGAATATTTTCCTGACCCGATAAAGCTGTAATCACATAGAACCCCAGCTCTCACCACTTAAGCAATGCAGTGAGTGAAACTCAATTGCCTTCCTCCAAATTGAGCTTAGATATAAGCTTTATTTACTTATTTATGGACACATGGCTGAAGCAGTTCTGCTAATGGATTAGTCTAGATGTGTGCTGGGGATAACTTCATCTGAGCCAGGTGCAACTCATTAAAACAAAATATGTCAAAGATATGTTACAGAACAGTGTATGGAGGCACAGGCACATCCCTTTGCTCTCTAGGTTAACATAGCCTGGAGCAGTGTTAACTTCATTGAGCACAGAGCTGCTGGAAATAAAGATCAGTCAGACAGCTATCTCTGATGGTCATGATAATGGTTCTTACACCAGTCAAATGTTTATTGTGTGTAACTGTTCATTAGGCGAAAGAAGAGTTTCACAGTCAAATCACTTGGAAAACACTAGGTTAACTAAGTTCAACAGTTTTCTTTGCAGCAAGGCTTTAATATTCGTCCTTAAGGGGAGGCTGTAGCTAGCAATGTTCTAATTTCAACTCAAGGGTTTTCTGTTTCAGTTTATTCATTTCCCAACATCTTATAGAACTGACAGGATTCTACAGAGCATCGTTTGGAAAATGCTACAACTGGTATCCTGTGTTTTGTGTCTGTGTTGGCTCTGAACTCTGGGAACAGAACTTCTTTAATTTCTTTTTGGGGTTTACATTTCATCTTCATGTGTGATCTTTTAAACCTTTGTCTCAAGACCTGCCTGCACCATTTTCAGAACCAAAGGAACATCACAAATAGAGTCAAATATTATTTCTGGGACTTCTCTGATGTTCCAGGTTAAGATTCCACACTTCCAATGCAGCAGGCTATCCCTAGTCAGGGAACTAAGATCTCACATGCCGTGCAGCACATAACAAAACAAAACATAGCAAAACAAAAAACAGAGTCAAATATTATTTCTGCCTTTGGTTATTTTTAAAGCAGGTAAAAACTTATAAACATGGAGCAGTTAAATTATACTACATGGTAGTAATAGTATTGGTGAGCTTCCCTGGTGGCTCAGACAGTAAAGAATCAGCCTGCAATGTGGGAGATGTGGGTTTGATCCCTGGGTTGGCAAGATTCCCCTGAAGGTGGGCATGGCAACCCACTCCAGTATTGTTGCCTAGAGAATCCCCACGGATGGAGGAGCCTGGCAGGCTATAGTCCATGGGGTTGCAAAGAGTTGGACTCGACTGAGTGACTAAGCACAATAGTATTGATAGTAACAACAAAACCTATGCATTACTGGATTCTTGCTATGTCTCATATCCTGTGCAAGCTTCTTATAAATGTGATTGCATATGAGTTCCCAAGAACTAGTAGATATTATCATTCCAATTTTTACATGAAGCTCAGCAATGTTAAATCCCCTGTCCAAAGGCACACAACTAGTACGTGGCAGAGATGGAACTGAAATCCAGGACTTTTATCTCGAAAACACAATCTTTTTCTTGTCACCTCACCCATAATCCACCTTGTATATGAATGTTAGTACTGTAATAATTAAGGAAGAGGGAACAGACAAGAGACAGATCCTCTAAGAGAAGCTCAGGAAGGATTATGACTGAGGCTAACAGTGAAAAGTATGTTGCTTTTACATAAATAAAGAAAGGAAGAAAATCATTCCAAGTAAAGAGAACAATGCAAGCAAATTGTATTTGGGACTGAAATAGTTAAAAAATGCATCAATGCATTACCTAACAATGATTTTCTTTATAACCTGTGTTTATCACTCAGTTGTGTCTGACTCTGCAACCCATGACCTGTAGCCTGCCAGGCTCCTCTGTCTATGGAATTCTCCAGGCAAGAATACTGGTGTGGGTAGTCATTCCCTTCTCCAGGAGATCTTCCCAACCCAGGGATCAAACCCAGGTCTTCCACATTGCAGGTAGACTGCTTACTGTCTGAGCTACCAGGGAACCTAATTATAAACAATTAGGTCAAAATATATTGCAATGCACTGAAGGCTACAAAAATAAGACTGAAGAGATTATAAAAGTCTGCCATGATTACACACCCTTGTCCTAGGGGAGACAGGTGCACACAAAGAATGACCAATGGCCTCCAGACAGACTTGCTTCTGGCTGGCCAGCCTGGCTTGAGAGCCCTGGGAAAGGCTCTACATTCAGGAGAACATGGTAAGAGAGCCCAGAGCAGCCCCCTCTAAGAATCTGGGAAAGATGGTGCAGAGAATGGCTGGCTGATTCTCCTCCAAGGTGGGAGAAAGTGTTTTAACTATTTGCATTCTTTTTTCTTTCCATTCTCTCTTGCATTCCTGGAGAGAGACCACAGAACAAAGAAAGTAGTAAAGTAAATGCTTTTTGTAAAATTATCTTTCTCTGCTAGATAGAATCACTTTGGGGATGACAAGTATGTCCAGGAATTCAGTGAACATTCAAATAGCAGTGTTCATACAAACGTGGTCACTGAGTCATTGGTGAATGTGTCCCATTTAGTGGCACTGGATGGTGTGAACAAAATATTGATATAAAAACTGGCCTACGAGAGTTTTCCAAACATGTTATGATAAGAATTACCTAAAAGTCGAAACGTTTCCCAGGTCATTCTCCAGAGCATTCTAATACAGTGGTTCCTGTAATACACCTAGAATTTTGTGTTAATAGCTTCTCTGGGTGATTGCATCATCAGAGAAGTTTGGGGAGCACTGCTCTAATCCTGATTGCTCAAAGTGTGGTCCCCCTGGGCACTGGTGTCATTCAAGAGTTTGTTAGAAATGCAGAATCTCAGGGTCTACCCCACATCTGCTAAATCAGAATCTGCATGTTAAAAAGATATTCAGGTGATTCTTACATACCTAAGAGTAGAGAGGAACTGCGTTCTCCAACTTTAATATGCAAATAAATCACCTGGGATTTTGTAAATAACTCCTAATTCAGTAGGTCTGCACTCTGACCTACTGTGTAGTCAAGATTCACCAAGTATCATACTATATTACTTCTGTGCAGAATCTAAAAAAAAAAAAAAAAGATAAAGAAAGAAATGAGTTTGTTTACAGCATGGAAACAGACTCACAGACTTAGAGAATGATTTAAGGTTACTAGGGGAAGAATGTGAGGGTGGGATAGACTGGGAGTTTGGGATTGACATGACACACTGCTGTATTCAAAATAGATAACCATCAAGGACCTACTCTATAGCACAGGGAACTCTGCTCAGTATTCTGTAATAACCTAAATGGGGAAAGAATTTGAAAAAGAATAGATACATGTATCTGTATAACTGAATCACTTTGCTGTAGACCTGAAACTATCACAATATTGTTAATCAACTATACCCCAATATAAAATAACATTTTCAAAAAAAATTCAGCACTTCTAGATCTAATAATGTTGCTGGTCTGTGGACTATACTTTGGGGAGTAAGGATCTAGACTAAAGATCAGCATGAGGATAAATAGTATTAAGCAGACAAATGATGACTTGACTGCACATAGGTTAACAAGGAACCAGTCTCAAGGTTAAATGTGCTAGATTAGTCAAATGAGTGACTAGAATTTTGTGTTAATAGCGTCTCTGGGTGATTGCATCATCAGAGAAGTTTGGGGACCACTGCTCTAATCCTGATTGCTTAAAGTGTGGTCCCCCTGGGCACTGGTGTCATTCAAGAACTTGTTAGAAATGCAGAATCTCAGGGTCTACCCTGAGATTGATACATTCTGGTAACTTCAGTCATGGCCCCCTCCCACCATTTCTCCGTGATATTGCATGGTTAACTTCCCTGCATTATTTATCCTTCTGGTAACAAAGCTTCTGACCATGAAGTATGTCACTAGAACAGGTCCTCCTTGCTCACAGCAGTGTTACCATACTGCATAATATGTCCAAAGAATCTATTAACTTATTGCTATCATGCTGGGGTCCAGCCCTGGTGGATCCAGGGAATTCGAAGGGGAGACGGCGTCGGCAATCAGGAGACAATAACTTAATTAAGTGTTAATTAGAGATATAAAAAGTGGTTAAATAGGGATAGCTCAGTGAAAAAATTCAGTAGAGAAAAGAGGCTGAATAACTTGGTTTACGTGGAAAACCAATAAAACTCCAAGACAAGGAGTTTGCACCACCCACATAGGTCGCAGGCGTCCTCCCGTTCTCCAGAAGGAGAGGAAACACTAAGGCCTCCCCGGTCAGATCTTAGAAGCCCAGGCAAAATTAGTAGGCTTGGCAAGCCTCCACTCTCCAGATGGGAATTCAGCCAGAAGGTGAGAGAAAGAACGACATGGGGAGACCAAGCTTCAGTGAGCAAGGCCCATAGCTTTATTTTCAACAGGGGCTTTTATACCCTAAGTTGCACATAGAGGGTATTAGAGGGGTGTGAAGTCATGCAAAATCAGCAGTCTTTGATCCTTATTGAGACCAGGCTTTCTTTTCTGCAAACTTATCATATACAAATAGTTTAGGTGATTTACATCATCTTCTGGCCAAAAGGCCTGTTAACATTTTATGACTCTGATAAAGGTTTGTCAACCGTAAGACTTATTTTCTCTAAGAGTAATTATTTTAAAGTTTGGCACCATCCTCCGAAGGTGTTAGATAAAGTTGCATTTCTATAGGGCAAAGGTGCAGTGGGTTTACAACAAAGGAAAGAATTTATTACCTTAAGGGTCTAAAGTTGTTAACACCAAGCCCACTACTTATTTTTTCTACATACCAACTATATTAATTAATACACTTCCAAGGATACAATACAGGGGATGTGGAAACTTGGCAGCAAGCATTGGCTCAACAATGAAATCTTCTACTAGTTCTATTCTGACAATTTCTAACTCTCCGAGAGGCTCTATACTATTTGAATATCTTAAGCTTCCCATGCCTCTCGCGGTTGGGAGACTGTAAACAATCGTATGCATAGCTGTAGGAGTCCGGGTAAGCCTGTCAGGCAAGTTAGAGAGCCATCTGAGGGGTTTGGATTGAAACACTCCTATTATGCCCAGGAGGCTAATTAGCTAGAGCTCTAAGTTGATTTCCTTCAGAGAAAAGGTGGTCGGGGTTAGCCCCCCATCAATGTCGGAGGAGTTGGTGAAAGTCATGAAGCAGCAAAACAGACAGACTCTGGTTTTGGGGTAGGCGCTCAGGCAGGCCCAGAGCGGCACCCCTCGAGTTCTGGCTCGCCTCGCCCACCAGAACTCTCCCACATAACCTTGTTATGGGTGGGGACCCCCGTGCTGGCTCCCGGCACTATCATACTATTTGGTTACATTAATTTGGTAAAAGATAGTATGGTTAGTCTCACGTGAGTGACTACATGAGTTTCTGAACTTTCAAATTATTTAATTTGTTTGGTAAGGATATACTTGTTCTGCCAAATCTTCAAACTAAGTCTTCACTTGAGGCAATACCAGATGCAAAAAAAACTGTATTCTTTCTAAAACCTATCTTGTAATGTTAGCTGGTTTTAACAAATGATATTATTTATTTTTCAGAAAGTGTTATATAATAAAATAATACATTACAGTTATCAGAGAATAAGAACTGAAAATATTTGTGTTCTAAAATCCACATTTTAGTACTAAGTGATTCATTCTGAAAACTAGTCATTTTACCCAAGAATCAATAATCTGTGTTTAATTAAAAAATAAAGTACCCAAAATAAAATTATAGTGTAGATACATGAAAAATAAAAATAAAACAAACAGTATTTCTCACTTTGGGGATTTGAAAAGGGCAGTGACATACATGTTGCAAATGAAAAACCTGCCATATGAATAAAAACAAGATATCAACACCTATATAAATATAATCGCTACTGGATAAGAAATGAACCCAGTAAAGAATGGCAGGCTTTCAGCATTTCATTACTTCGATGGCCATTATTCTAACATCTGACCCTTCTACTAGGAGATAGACAGATAAACACATAGACAGATAGAAATGTTTTTTGCAAATAACACATTTGTGCACCTTAACAGATATGCATTGGTTGGTATAAAATATTTCCAGTATAATTCAAAATTTTATAATCAAAATTTCAATCAGAAACAATTTTATCAGGTGGAATATCATAACTCTTTTTTCAAATTTGGTAGCAATTAAATATCTGGCAATCTACCAAATGGGGCTTCCTGGTGGCTCAGCAGTAAAGAATCCACCTGCCAATGCACGAGACAAGGGTTCAATCCCTGGTCAGGAAGATCCCCTGGAGAAGGAAATGGCAACCAACTCCAGTATTCTTGCCTGGGAAATCCCATAGACAGAGGAGTCTGGTGGGCTACAGTCCATGGGAACAAAAGAGTCGGACACAATTTAGTGACTAAACAATGACAACAAATCCACTGAATGTGTTACTATTTTTCAGTGACTTAGTTCTAAAACGCCAGGTGAGCCTTATTCCACGATTTCTCTCTTTTAATGATGATTTTAGTTGTGGCATGCATAAACCATTAAGAAAGTGAAAGATGATTCAAGTTTATATAAGGATCCTGCATTAGTTTATAAGGGCAGCCATAATAAAAATAGCACAGGCTCAGTGGCTTAAACAATGGAAATTTAAGTTCTGTAAGCTGAAAGTCTAAGATCTAGGTGTTGACTGAGTTGGTTACCCATAAGGTCTCTCTTCTTTGCTTACAGATGGCTGTCTTCTTGCTATGTCCTCACGTGGCCTTCTTCTGTGCACAAGCACTCCTGATATATTGCCTCTTCTTTTAAGGATACCAAGCAAACTGGACTAGGACTCCATTCTTATAGCTTCATTTCATCTTAATTTTCTCTTAAAGGTCCTCAGTTCAGTTCAGTCACTCAGTCATATCTGACTCTTTACAACCCCATGAATCGCAGCACGCCAGGCCTCCCTGTCCAACACCAAGTCCTGGAGTTTACACAAACTCATGTCCATCGAGTCAGTGATGTCATCCAACCATCTCATCCTCTGTTGTCCCCTTAAAGGTCCTATGTCCTAATAAAGTCACATTTGGGAATGGCTTTAACTTATGAGTTTTCAAGGGGAACACAATTCAGTCTATTATGGATCTAGTTCCAATATCATTTGTTAAGTGTATTGATAGTATTTAACATTAACAAGCGTTTACCATCATTTTCATCATTGTCATCAAGTATTTTACAAATGTATATTAACTTCTGTGCCAAGCAAGGTGTTAATCAAGAAAATATTCCATATTTATATGGATTCAGGCTGATGAGGGGCTTTCAGGTATCTTTTCTTATTCAGTCCTCAAAATTACCCACTCTAATATTAAGAAGTCAAAATTATTATCCTCATGTTAAAAGTGCAGAACAGACAGGGAGAAGTTGACATGTTTAAGATGGAGATATAGTAAGTAGTGAGTCCAGGACTGGAACTCAAGTTTTTGTTTCCTTGTCCATCATTTTTTTTTTCCAAAGTATTACTCAATTAAATTTAAAATGGCCCCTGCTTTGGAAAAATTTCAGTCACAGTAGTAAGGTAAACAATCTTGGGTTGGTTGTGAAGTGTTGGAAGAATGAAAAAGTTTGAATTGGACTCCATGGTCATAAGCAGGTTCCTGTGGCTGACCATCTTCAGATTATAGTCCTGGGGAGAAAATATAGTCTTATGGAGAGAAGTGAAGAACAGTGTTGGGTTTGTGGTAGGTACTCAAACAATACATATTGAATGAATAAATACTGAGTAAATTCAAGAAGGTCCAGGAATGCCCACAGTAAGTCCTCAATATTGTTGAATGAGTGAATAATTAAGTGGTAGTTATTTATTTCCAAGGGTATGTGATACTTAAAAGAAACAGAAAACATTTCAGAAACTACCTTGCCAGCCATACCTTTCCAGGCTCAGTTCAACAAGCTTCCTAAAATTCTCTAGCCCCTCCTCATGTGACCAGAGTCCCTCCTGTATATCCCTAACACACCATTCGCATGGTCTCCCTAACTTAATTCCTGAGCTTAAATCTCAGCCTCCCCCCATTAGACTGTGAACTCTCAAAGAGTCATTCATGCTTATCTACCACCCTGCCTTGCACTTAATAGGCACATATTAAACATGTGGAATTGAATCAAAGTGTGTTTATAACCCCTATTCATAGTAGCCAAGACACAGAAGCAACATAAATGACCATTGACAGAGGAATCAATAAGGAAGATATGGTGTGTGTGTGTATACACAGTAGAATACTACTCAGCCATAAAAAATGAAATATTGCCACTTGCAGCAACATAGGTGGACCTAGAGATTGTCATACAGAGTGAAGCAAGTCAGACAGAGAAAGATAAACACCGTATGGTGTCACTTACATGTGGAATCTAAAATATGACACAAATGACCTTATTTATGAAACAAACACAGGCTCACAGACATAGAGAATTAACTTGTGGTTACCAAGGGCAAGCGGAAGTGGGGAAAGAAAGGATTGGGAGTTTGAGACTAACAGATACAAACTATTATATATAGAGAAAGAATAAACAATAAGACCCTAGTATAAGGAATTGGAAGCAACCCAGATGTCCATTAACAGATTAACAGATAAAAAAGCTGTGGTACATATATACAATGGAATACTACTCAGCCATAAAAATGAACACATTTGAGTTAGTCCTAATGAGGTAGATGAACTTAGAGCCTATTATACAGAGTGAAGTAAGTCAGAAAGAGAAAAACAAATATGATATGCTAACACGTACACATGGAATCTAGGAAGATGGCACCGCAGAACCTAATTGCTGAGCAGCAGTGGAGACTTATGGACACAGCTTAGAGAATAGACTTATGGACACAGCTGTGGGGGAGCAAGGAGACGGTGGGATGTACAGAGAAGGTAACATGGAAACATACATTACCATATGTAAAATAGATATCCAATGGAATTTGCTGTATGACTCATGGAACTCAAACTGGGGCTCGGTAACAATCTAGAGAGGTGGGATGGGGAGAGAGATGGGAGGGATTTTCAAGTGGGAGGGGACATAGGTAAACCTATGTCTGATTGATATTAATGTTTGGTAGAAACCAACACAATACTGTAAAGCAATTATCTTTCAATTAAAAATAAATAAAAACAAACAAAAAATTTTCAAAAAAAATAAGATCCTAGCATAGGGAGCTATATTCAGTATCCTGTAATAAACCATAATGGAAAAGAATATGAAAGAGAGTACACATATCTGAATTATTTTGCTGTGTACAAAAAACTAATACAACGTGGTAAATCAACTAAACTTCAATTAAAAAATAAATACATAAAAATAAAAACTTTGTTAACACGTGCTTATAACCCACACTCAAAAGTAGGAGCTCCCTCTGAGATGCCTGGGAAGTTAAGGCTTTCTCTCACACTTGTATCCTCTGGTCTTACCAGCTCTAGTAGACGTATATTGAATGTTTTTTAAGTTCAGACAAGACATCTGGAGCGGAGAAGTAATTCTTTCCAGCTTCTGTTTTGGAGCTAAAAGGCAATTAGACTTTCCTAAGCACTAAGTGAAACAAATCTTTATTGGTGTCAGAATTTTTCAAGAAATTTCCACCCAACTACACAAGTCCTTTTCTGAAATATTCTCACAAAGACTGCATAAATTGCCTACGTTTTTTCAGCACTAAGGAATGGACAAACTTTTTTTCCACTCAAAGTTTCACAGAAACTGTATTTTTCTATTTCAGATGTTCAGTGATATCAAAAACCCTGGGAGGTTTTGGGGGGAGAATGTTGAGATAATGAGGTGATTAGAGCTTCAGTTACATGTGCAACAGCAAATGTAAACAAGAATTTGCAAAAAGATTCCTCAATCTAGAGGGAAGTTTTCCTACCCAAACACCTTGCCAAACAGGAGCCAGGCTTTGTCAGGGATAAATTAGAAATGATCAGGAAAGCTTTAGGGGGCAGGTGCTGATTGAAATGGAAATTTCACACAACAAAATTGATTATACCTGAAAATTTTAAGATGCTAAGAAGAATATGAAAGACAAGTAAGACTAGGTTTCTGAGTTTTCTATTGAATGTTTCTCTTTACGTGTTTTTTGTAGAGTAGGGCTCCTCAAACTGGAGAAAATTACCTCACAGCAGCTCCATAGGGCAAGGGCCTCAGAGGCTATCCATTTAAGACAGGCAAGTGCCATGAAGTGAGCCAGGTCAGTTTCACCACCTAAGCCAATACATCACTTTCCACCATCAAGGAAGGCAAAAAGCTACCTCGGACTTCTCAGGCACCAAAGTTTGGAGGACACTAATATCAAACATCCCACACCTGACCAATTCCCATGCTCATGTTGTTTGTGAATCTGCCTTCCCCTTTCCTTTATTTGGTTGGGAGGTAAGTGAGAAAAGAGTTGAATCAAACCAGACAAGAAGCAGAATAAAACATTTATCCAAAATCTTACATTGAAAACCTAGATTTGGTGTGACTTTTTTTTTTTTTACTGGAATTTGATCACAACATATTTCAGCAATATAACGCCTTTTAAAATCTAAATAAAATGGATAAACAGGTTCCTAGGTTATAGAACAGAGAACTATATGTGATATCCTATGATAAACCAGGTTTCTCTGGTGGTTCAGATGGTAAAGAATCTGCTTGCAATGAGGGATACCTGGGTTTGATCCCTGGGTCAGGAAGATCCCTGGAGAAGATCCCTGGAGAAGATCCCTGGAGAAGATCCCTGGAGAAGATCCCTGGAGTGCTACCCACTCCAGTATTCTTGCCTGGAGAACTCCATGGACAGAGGAGCCTGGCGGGCTACAGTCCATGGAGTTGCAAAGAGTGGGAAATGACTGAGCAACTAACACTTTCACTTTTTCATGCTAAATGATAATGGAAAAGAATGTTAAAAAAAGAATGTATATATATAAAACTGAATCATGAAACACTTTCCTGTATCACAGAAATTAACACAACATTGTAAATCAACTATATATCAGTTTAAAAAATAAAATAAAAATCTAAGTAGATTTTCACTGAACTAGAATACAAAGAAATTTTAGTGACTAAAATCCTTTCACATTATTACTATAGTATATTTTTAGAGAGATTTGTGATAATAAGTTGCTACTTGAGATGAAAGTTTTAAGAAGATGTAGATGCACAGAGTCATGAACAGAATTATTTTTGGAACATTGCCATCCCTAGCAACTTCAGTTGGGGAAAATCAATGGTATATGGTTGTAGTCATCACACTATCCAAAAAAGAAAATGTGTAATGTTTGGTTCATATGTGTGCAGTGATGCTAAACATCTCTTCTTTCATAATACGTGTTAAAGCAATGGTTCTCAGTAGGACCAGTCACAGAAGGTGATCTGTGTGAGAAGCTGGAGGTGGAGATTTGATGTAGCTGGGGAGGTTTATACACTAAACACTCCCTACCCATATGTGCCAGAATCAGAGGCAAAGGTATCTGTAATTTTAAAAACTTCCTAGATGATTCCATTATCCTCCAACTCTTATTAGAACAAACAAGCAAACACACACACACAAAACACTCCCACTGTTTTAAGTAAATAGTTCTGCTTCTACGACAAGTCAAAGGATAAAACATAACCTATTGCACAGTCATATAATTCAGTGTTTTAGAGCTGGAAAAAGCCTTGAGATCACAATGTCCTGTTTCCTCATTTTACAGATAAAGAAACTGGGCATTAGAGAGGTAGGTTTGATTACTTAGAGGAGATACATGTGTGTGTGTGTGTGTGTACGTGTATATGTGCCCTCAGCCACTCAGTCATGTCCAACTTTTTTGCAACCCCATGGACTGTAGCCCACCAGGCTCCTCTGTCCATGGGATTTTCCAGGCAAGAATACTGGAGTGCATTGCCATTTCCTTCCTACTCCAGGGAATCTTCCCAACCCAGGGATGGAACCAGTTGTCTCCTGCATTGGCGGGCAGATTCTTTATCACTGCACCACCCGGGAGGTCCCTTAGAGAGCATATGGTTAAACAATTAAAAGAAGTTTTCTCTAACAAATAGAAAGCACACAAATATTGAGTGTTTACTCTGTGTAGATATTCCAACTGTATATATTATTTCTAATCCTCACATTGACTCCAGGAGACAAATATCATCTTTTCTATTTTACAGATTGGGTAGAAAAAGACAAAGACATGGAGAGGTGAAGTGATCTTCCCAACATCACATCAATAGTATTAGTAGAGTTGGGATTTGAACTCTAACCCCGAGTCTGCACACCTAGGACACTAGGCTGCACTCTTTTGCTGAGCTGTCTACCAGTTTCTGCAAGTGCAACAGTGGGGGAAACTCTCTTTTCATGGAACTAACATAAATAACTTTTTGAAGAGATCTCTAGTCTTTCCCATTCTATTGTTTTCCTCTATTTCTTTGCACTGATCACTGAGGAAGGCTTTCTTATCTCTGCTTCTATTCTTTGGAACTCTGCATTCAAATGGGTATATCTTTCCTTTTCTCCTTTGCCTTTCCCTTCTCTTCTTTTCACAGCTATTTGTAAGGCCTCTTCAGACAACTATTTTGCCTTTTCGCATTGTGTTTTCTCAGGGATGGTCTTCATCCCGGCCTCTTGTGCAATGTCACGAACCTCCATCCATAGTTCTTCAGGCACTCTGTCTATCAGATCTAATCCCTTGAATCTATTTGTCACTTCCACTGCATAATCGTAAGGCATTTGATTTAGGTCATACCTGAATGGTCTAGTGGCTTTCCCTACTTTATTCAATTTAAGTATGAATTTGGCAATAAGGAGTAAGTTCATGATGTGAGCCACAGTCAGCTCCCGGTCTTGTTTTTGCTGACTGTATAGAGCTTCTCCATTTTTGACTGCAAAGAATATAACCAATCTGATTTAGGTATTGACCATCAGGTGATGTCCCTGTATAGAGTCTTCTCTTGTGTTGTTGGAAGAGAGTGTTCGCTATGATCAGTGCATTCTCTTGGCAAAACAATATTACCCTTTGCCCTTCTTCATTCTGTACCCCAAGGCCAAATTTGCATGTTACTCCAGGTAGTTCTTGACTTCCTACTTTTGCATTCCAGTCCGCTATAATGAAAAGGACATCTTTAGGGGGTGTTAGTTCTTAAAATTCTTGTAGGTCTTCATCAGTTCAGTTCAGTTCAGTCACTCAGTTGTGTCCTACTCTTTGCGAACACATGAATCGCAGCACGCCAGGCCTCCCTGTCCATCACCAACTCCCGGAGTTCACTGAGACTCACGTCCATCGAGTCAGTGATGCCATCCAGCCATCTCATCCTCTGTCATCCCCTTCTCCTCCTGCCCCCAAACGCTCCCAGCATCAGAGTCTTTTCCAATGAGTCAACTCTTCGCATGAGGTGGCCAAAGTACTGGAGTTTCAGCTTTAGCATCATTCCTTCCAAAGAAATCCCAGGGCTGATCTCCTTCAGAATGGACCAGTTGGATCTCCTTGCAGTCCAAGGGACTCTCAAGAGTCTTCTCCAACACCACAGTTCAAAAGCATCAATTCTTTGGCGCTCAGCCTTCTTCAAAGTCCAACTCTCACATCCATACATGACCACAGGAAAAACCATAGCCTTGACTAGATGAACCTTTGTTGGCAAAGCAATGTCTCTGCTTTTCAATACACTATCTAGGTTGGTCATAACTTTCCTTCCAAGGAGTAAGCGTCTTTTAATTTCATGGCTGCAGTTACCATCTGCAGTGATTTTGGAGCTCCCAAAAATAAAGTCTGACACTGTTTCCACTGTTTCCCCATCTTTTTCCCATGAAGTGCTGGGACCGGATGCCATGATCTTCGTTTTCTGAATGTTGAGCTTTAAGCCAACTTTTTCACTCTCCACTTTCACTTTCATCAAGAGGCTTTTGAGTTCCTCTTCACTTTCTGCCATAAGGGTGGTGTCATCTGCATATCTGAGGTTATTGAGATTTCTCCCAGCAATCTTGATTCCAGCTTGGGCTTCTTCCAGTCCAGTGTTTCTCATGATGTACTCTGCATAGAAGTTAAATAAGCAGGGTGACAATATACAGCCTTGACATACTCCTTTTCCTATTTGGAACCAGTCTGTTGTTCCATGTCCAGTTCTAACTGTTGCTTCCTGACCTGCATACAGGTTTCTCAAGAGGCAGGTCAGGTGGTCTGGTATTCCCATCTCTTTCAGAATTTTCCACAGTTTATTGTGATCCACACAGTCAAAGGCTTTGGCATAGTCAATAAAGCAGAAATAGATGTTTTTCTGGAACTCTCTTGTTTTTTCCATGATCCAGCAGATGTTGGCAATTTGATCTCTGGTTCCTCTGCCTTTTCTAAAACCAGCTTGAACGTCAGGAAGTTCATGGTTCATGTATTGCTGAAGCCTGGCTTGGAGAATTTTGAGCATTACGTTACTAGCATGTGAGATGAGTGCAATTGTGAGGTAGTTTGAGCATTCTTTGACATTGCCTTTCTTTGGGATTGGAATGAAAACTGACCTTTTCCAGTCCTGTGGCCACTGCTGAGTAGGTCTTCACAGAACTGTTCAGCTTCTTCAGCATTACTGGTCAGGGCATAGACTTAGGTTACTGTGATATTGAATGGTTTGCCTTGGAAATGAACAGAGATCATTCTCTAAATTTTTTTTTTTAATTTTATTTTATTTTTAAACTTTACATAATTGTATTAGTTTTGCCAAATATCAAAATGAATCCGCCACAGGGATACATGTGTTCCCCATCCTGAACCCTCCTCCCTCCTCCCTCCCCACACCATCCCTCTGGGTCGTCCCAGTGCTCCAGCCCCAAGCATCCAGTATCGCGCATCGAACCTGGACTGGCAACTCGTTTCTTGCATGATATTCTACATGTTTCAATGTCACTCTCCCAAGTCTTCCCACCCTCTCCCTCTCCCACAGAGTCCATAAGACTGTTCTATACATCAGTGTCTCTTTTGCTGTCTTGTACACCGGGTTATTGTTACCATCTTTCTAAATTCCATATATATGCGTTAGTATACTGTATTTATGTTTTTCCTTCTGGCTTACTTCACTCTGTATAATAGGCTCCAGTTTCATCCACCTCATTAGAACTGATTCAAATGTATTCTTTTTAATGGCTGAGTAATACTCTTTTGTTGACTTTGATGGCTATTCCATTTCTTCTAAGGGATTCTTGTCCCCAGTAGTAGATATAATGGTCATCTGAGTTAAATTCACCCATTCAAGTCCATTTTAGTTGACTGATTCCTAAAATGTTGACATTCACTCTTGTCATCTCTTGTTTGACCACTTCCAATTTGCCTTGATTCATGGACCTAACATTCCAGGTTCCTGGAAGATGCACAAGCTGGATTCAAGATTGCTAAGAGAAATATCAATAACCTCAGATATGCAGATAACACCACCCTTATGGCAGAAAGTGAAGAGTAACTAAAAAGCCTCTTGATAAAAGTGAAAGAGGAGAGTGAAAAAGTTGGCTTAAAGCTCAACATTCGGAAAACGAAGATCATGGCATCTGGTCCCATCACTTCATGGGAAATACATGGGGAAACAGTGGAAACAGTGCCTGACTTTATTTTTGGGGGCTCCAAAATCACTGCAGATGGTGGTTGCAGCCATGAAATTAAAAGACACTTACTCCTTGGAAGGAAAGGTCCTTACTACTTGGCTAACAAAGGTCCGCCTAGTCAAGGCTATGGTTTTTCCAGTGGTCATGTAGGGATGTGCGAGTTGGACTCTGAAGAAAGCTGAGTGACAAAGAATTGATGCTTTTGAACTGTAGTGTTGGAGAAGACTCTTGAGAGTCCTTTGGACTGCAGGGAGATCCAATCAGTCCATCCTAAAGGAAATCAGTCCCGGGTGTTCATTGGAAGGAATGATGCTGAAGCTGAAACTCAAATACTTTGGCCACCTCCTGCTAAGAGTTGACTCATTGGAAAAGACCTGATGCTGGGAGGAATTAGGGGCAGGAGGAGAAGAGGATGACAGAGGATGAGATGGCTGGATGGCATCACCAACTCTATGGACATGAGTTTGAGTGAACTCCGGGAGCTGGTGATGGACAGGGAGGCCTGGCTTGCTGTGATTCATGGGGTCACAAAGAGTTGGACATGACTGAGCTACTGAACTGACTGATGCAACGGTGCTTTTTACAGCATCAGATTTGACTTCTTTCATGCAAAGATGGGCACAATAAATGACAGAAATGGTATGGACCTAACAGAGGCAGAAGATATTAAGAAGAGGTAGCAAGAATACACAGAAGAACTACACAAAAAAGATCTTCATGACCCAGATAACCACGATGGTGTGATCACTCACCTGGAGCCAGACCCTGGAATGCAAAGTCAAGTGGACCATGGGAAGCATCACTAGGAACAAAGCTAGTGGAGGTGATGGAATTCCAGATGAGCTATTTCAATTCCTAAAAGATGATGCTGTGAAAGTGCTGCACTCAATATGCCAGCAAATTTGGAAAACTCAGCAGTGGCCACAGGACTGGAAAAGGCCAATTTTCGTTCCAATCCCAAAGAAAAGCAATGCCAACAAATATTCAAACTACCATACAATTGAACTTATCTCACACGCTAGCAAAGTAATGCTTAAAATTCTCCAATTCAGGCTTGAACAGTACATGAACCGTGAACCTCCAGATGTTCAACCTGGATATAGAAAAGGCAGAGGAACCAGATATCTAACTGTCAACATCCATTGGATCATCAAAAAAGCAGAGAGTTCCAGAAAAACATCTACTTCTGCTTTATTGACTATGCCAAAGCCTTTGACTGTGTGGATCACAACAAACTGTGGAAAATTCTTAATGATATGGGAATACCATACCACCTGATCTGGCTCCTGAGAAATCTGTATGCAGGTCAGGAAGCAACAGTTAGAACTGGACATGGAACAACAGATTGGTTCCAAATAGGAAAAGGAGTACAGCAAGGCTGTATATTGTCACCCTGATTATTTAACTTATATGCAGAGTACATCATGCAAAATGCCAGGCTGGATGAAGTACAAGAAGAATCAAGATTGCAGGGAGAAATATCAATAACCTCAGATATGCAGATGACACCAGACATGGCAGAAAGTGAAGAGGAACTAAAGAGCCTCTTGATGAAAGTGAGAGGAGAGTGAAAAAGCTGGTTTAAAATTCAACATTCAAAATACAAAGATCATGGCATCCAGTCTCATCACTTCATGGCAAATAGATGGGGAAACAATGGAAACGATGAGAGACTTATTTTAGGGGGGCTCCAAAATCATTGCAGATGGTGACTGCAGCTATGAAATTAAAAGATGCTTGCTCCCTGGAAGAAAAGCTATGACCAAACTAGACAGAATATTATAAAGCAGAGACATTATTTTGCCAACAAAGGTCCATCTAATCAAGGCTATGGTTTTTCCAGTAGTCATGTATGGATGTGAGAGTTGGACTATAAAGAAAGCTGAGCACCGAAGAATTGATGCTTTTGAACTGTGGTGTTGGAGAAGACTCTTGAGAGTCCCTTGGACTTCAAGGAGATCCAACCAGTCCATCCTAAAGGAAATCAGTCCTGAATATTCATTGGAAGATTGATGCTGAAGCTGAAACTCCAAATACTTTGGCCACGTGATTCACATCAGGTCATCAGTCATCTTCACAGAACTGACTCATTTGAAAAGACCCTGATGCTAGGAAAGATTGAAGGACGGAGGAGAAGGGGAAGATCGATGATGAGATGGTTGGATGGCATCACTGACTCAATGGACATGAGTTTGAATAAACTCCGCAGTTGGTGATGGACAGGGAGGCCTAGCTTGCTGCAGTCCATGGGGTCACAAAGGGTCGGCAATGACTCAGCAATTGAACTGAACCAAACAAAAATAATTAAAAGCTAAACCAACTATGAAATGTACACTTTCAAATTCTGATAAGTATCATAAAGGAAAGGAATAGCATTAGAAGAAGGAATATCTTTATTTATCTTTTAACCTTTTATTTTATACTAGCTGATAAACAATGTGATAGTTTCAACTGGAAGACAAAGGGATTCAGCCATACATATACATGTATCCATTCTCCCCCAAACTCCCTCCCATCCAGGCTGCCACATATCATTGAGCAGAGGGGAACACCTTAATTTATGAGGTAAAGGAAGAGAATTGATATCTAAGCTGAGGCTAAGAAGGGGACATTCATGTGAAGAGAGTCTAGGGCACAGGAAACAGTACATGCTGATGCCCCAAGAAAGAAGAGTTCAGCCTCTCAAGGGAAAAAAGGCCACTGTGACTCGAACATGGGTAATATTGAGGAATATACTAGCTAGATGGGAGAGGTAGATGAGAGGTACCAGATTGTGCAGAGACTTGTAGGCTATTTATTTTCAGTGGGTGGAGGGAGAGGAAGTGGTAAGCAGAGAGTCCACGTGCTTCTCCCTGGATGTGTAGACCGCTTGTATATTCCCCCTCATTTTTCTCCTGTTTGTTGTCATCTTTTGACAGGCTTCCCAGGTGGCACTAGTGGTAAAAAACCTGCCTGCTCACGCAAGAGACATAAGAGAATGGGTTTGATCCCTGAGTTAAGAAGATCCGCTGGAGGAGGGTATAGCAATCCACTCCAGTATTCTTGCCTGGAGAAGCCCATGGACGAAGGAGCCTGGCAGACTATGACCCACAGGATCTCAAAGAGTTGGATATGACTGAGTGAGCACACACACACTCATTAACTCTTTTTCATTACCCCCTCCTTCTTTATATATGGTCTCCCTTTCCATGAAACTACAGTGATTAGTCACACAATGACTTCAACATTCACAAGACTACCCACGTAGGACTCTAGATTTTTTAATGCCACCATCTCTAATATATGCTGCCCTATTCCACCCCAGGCACCCACACTGCAGTTATATCCTAGGCCTTTTGTTTTATCAGCAGAAATGCCTCCACCTTCAAAATCTCAATTTCAAGCATTTCATTCTCCAGTCACCACTTGCAACCCTTCTAGCTCACTTGTTCAATGTTCTACTGATAAAATTCTGGAACCTTATTAAGACCTCCATTCTTGAACCTTATTAAGACTCCATCCCACCAGTTTTCACAATCAGTCCATCTTCTTTGTCCCTCTGTCCCTAAATGTAAGTACCAGTAGAAAATGAGATCCCTGGTTGATTTCAATAGTTGACATGGGTAACCAAACAGCTGTCCTTTGATGGAGAAAACCACTGAAAACTTGACTGACTTCACACAACATTCATGGCCACAAACCCCAATTGCCCCCCAAACACCAGCAACCTGACTGAATTGCCCCATTTCTTTGCCAGTCTCCGAAATGATTATTTTAAATCTTTTCCTTCCTCCTCAAGTCTCTCCCATTCCCCTCATTTGGTTACCTCACTTCATGTTTCATGGAGCAAATACAAGCCTTCCCACGGGAAGTCACTCATCTTCTATCATCAAATTTATAAACCTCCTTGCATCAGCACCAACTTTCTACTCTTTCCTTCTTCTTGAAATGGAAAATGTGTCTTTCCTCCTACTCGAGTTCAAACCTTGCTTTGGTGGGTCCTGTCTCTGTGGCCTTCTCAAGGTCTTCACTCTGTCATCAACCCCTCTCTCTCCGATACCATCAGGTCTCTATTTGTACCCAGCTGTGTCCATCAGCCTAAAAATACACCCCAGTATTTATTTTTAAAAGAAAAGAAGCAAACCTTCATCACTGATCCAAGTTTGCATTTCATCTCCATTTCTCTACTTCTCCTCACAGCAGAACCTCTCAAAAGCATCCATTTCCTCAGCAACTGTTCACTTCTCCATCTCCTACATTCTATCTTCTGACCTGTCAAACCTACAGATTTTCTGTCAGAGTTATCAGCATTACCATGCTGTCAAATCTAGTGGCCAGTTCTCTACTCTTTCTCCCAGTAGCATCTGACAAGCTTAAGCACTCCTGACCGGAGATACTAGGGATGTTGTGAGTCAGCAAGCACAGTGGTTTATATTTCCAGGGTAAAAGGTAGTTCATTTGGGCTCTTGAGTATGAACTGTGTCTTCTCAACCTAAAGCATTTCCCTTTCCTCCTACATTTCCCTGGGTCCTATCTAGTTATACCTATTCTTCAGCCCTTCCTTCATACTATAGTATAAAAAACAAATGTAACAGACAGTATTGCTTCTCACAGTTTTTAATAGGAATGGAAACCTCAGTCAAAAATATAGAAACGTGAAAAAATAAAATTTAGTCATCCACCAGCTAGAAGAACTATTAATATAAGAGACAGTGCCAAGGTATACATTCCAGCAGGCCTTTGTGTGGCCACCAAACCTACAAATTGCCCTATTGTATATAAGACTTCAGAAGGAAAAGAATGTCTCGTAACATTAATGACCAAAATACTGGTATTTTGGTCAGCTCTTTGGTCATCTGATATGAACAGCCAACTTATTGGAAAAGTCACTGATGCTGGGAAAGATTGAGGGCAGAAGAAGAGGATGTCAGAGGATGAGATGGCTAGATGGCATCACTAATGCAATGGACATGAAATTGGACAAACTTTGGGAGATGGTGAGGGACAGAGAGCCCTGGCATGCTGCAGTCCATCGGGTCACAAAGAGTCAGACACTACTGGGTGACTGAACAACAACATTAATGATCTACAAGCAATGGTTCTGGTCTAGTTAAGTACCATGCAGTGACTCTGTCTGACGAAGGAAATGGTTACCCACTCCAGTATTCTTGCCTGAGAATTCCCTGGACAGAGGAGCCAGGTAGGCTACAGTCCATGGGGTCAAAACGAATTGGACACGACTCAGCAACTAACACTTTCACTTTTTCAGTGACTCTGTGTATGAAAAGTTACTATTGTCTTCCGAAGATGACCTGCTTTCTTCTTCCATGATCCTGGAATCTGCCTTGCAAACACCAGTGGCTACAAATAGGTATATAATCTACAGTGTACATTCAATGCATGATTTGAAAAGCACATCATTATTTCAAAAAGTTTAAAAAGAGAAAAACCAAAATAACTTTGTGTGAGTAAATCTCCACAACACATTGACTGTTAAAGGGGAATAAAGCTGATTATCACTCACACAGTCTCTAATGTGTGAATGTATGAATTCTAATTCCTACAGTAAACAACACTTCTTCAAACTGGCTTCTGACGATTGACTTAGTTAGAAGAATTCATCTAAACACCAAAGACATAAAACGGCTCTTCAGTGAATGGATAGCATTTTAGCCTCAGTCAAAATAATTAATTGAGATCTTACAGATACAAAACCACAAGGACAGACACCCTGGAAATTCAGCCATAAAGACTCTGATTAAAATATGAATTTCTTATTGTGACTGGTTTCTTATTTATGACAATACATTGGAACACTTGAAGATCAGGGAGCATTTCAGTCTGGAGCATTTGTTGAGGTGTCTCTTTTCAAGTGACTAAAATTTATCACAATAAATACAAAATTGATTTTTTAGTTTGCATTTTCAAAAGAAATAATTGAAGTCATTTTTATGCTACTTGCATGTAAATTCAACTCTTTTAACCTGAAGCCAGCAACTTTAGAAATATAATTAATTTTCAAGCTCAAAGTAGGAAGATGATAAAAGCAAGCACTCTGCATGATTTGTTAGCATAGCTAATCCTTACCTCTCTAGACACTTGTTTTCTAGTTTATGAATTTAGAACATTTTCAGTTGCTTTCCTAACTTGTTTTCTGCTTCCTTTGAGGCTCTGCATTATTAGAAACAAGTTCAGAGTAATCAAGGGTAACTAAGGAGGTAGAAGGTAAGTTCAGTCAATTTTCCTGTGTTTTCTGGTAATAATTTCATTGGGATTAATGATTGGCTGGTGACTTTTCATTCACATGTATCCATATTTTTCCCATATCAGCATTGATCCTTGGCCAAAAATGAGTGATAAATGACTATAGCCAAGAAGAGCTTGGCTCTTATAAGTTAAACATACATTCACCAGGTGACCCAGCAACCCAGCAACTAGGCATTTGCCCAAGAAAAATGAACAACATAGGTCCACACAAACACCTGTAGATACATGTTTACAGTAGCTCCAGCAATTATCACTAAAAACTGGCAAAAATGCAAATGCCCACCAACGGGTAGATGGATAAATAAGTTGTCTATAGAATACAACAGCATTAAAAAGGAAGGAACTGCTGATATATGTAACATCGTGGATGAGACTTGAACACTACATATTGTATGGTTCTATTCAAATGACATTTCTCTTATTTCAAAGATTTTTTTTTTATGTGGACCATTTTAAAAAGTCTTTATTGAATTTGTTACAATATTGCTTCTGTTGTATGCTTTGGTTTTTTGGTTGCGAGGCATGAGGGATCTTAGCTCCCTGACCAGGGACTGAACCTACAACCCTGCATTGGAAGGCAAAGTCTCAACCACTGGACCACCAGGGAAGTCTCTAAATAACATTTTGAAAGAGACAAAACTACAATACAGACCAAAATAGATCAGTGGTTTAAAGCGCTGAGAGTGGCTAAAGTAGAAGGACTAGAAAGGGACATCCCCTTTTGTGGGGATGGAAAATTCTATGCCTTGATGTCCATGGTGCTTACACAACACAGGATACATTTGTCAAAATTCATCAGAACTACACACGTGAAAAGGGTGAATTTTTTTTAAAGGGTGTGTGTACTGTGTATGAATTACATATCAGTCAATTCACTTTATTTCTAAAACTTCATAAGGAAGAGTCTACAGATGGTGGAAAAGACAAGCCCAGTGAAAGCCGAATTCATGATAACCAAGTAGATATATTTAGGCTTATTTTTTATTAAAGTATAGTTGATACATAACATTATATAAATTACAGGTATACAATAGTGATTCATAATTTTTAAAGGATATACTCCATTTATAGATATTATAAAATATATGCTATATTCCCCATGTTGTACAATATATCCTTGTAGCCTATTTCATACATAACAGTTTGTTCTTCTTAATCCCTACCCATGCATTGCCTCTCCCATTCCCCTCCCCCCACTGGTGATAGTTAGTTTGTTCTCTGTACCTGTGAATCTGCTTCTTTCCTATTATATTCATTAGCTTATATATTTTTTAGATTCCACATGTAAGTGATATTATACAGTATTTGTCTTTCTCTGTATGACTTATTGCCAACATCCGTTGGCTCATAGGAAAAGCAAGAGAATTCCAGAAAAACATCTACTTCTGCTTTATATGCCAAAGCCTTTGACTGTATAGATCACAACAAACTGTGGGAAATTCTTAAAGATATGGGAATACCAAACCGCCTGACCTGCTTCCTGAGAAATCTGTATGCAGATCAAGAAGCAAGAGTTAGAACCGGACATGGAACAATGGACTGGTTTGAAATTGGGAAAGGAATATATCAAGGCTGTATATTGTCACCCTGCTTGTTTAACTCATATGCAGAGTACATCATATGAAATGCCGGGCTGGATGAAGCACAAGCACAATCAAGATTGCCAGGAGAAATACCAAGAACCTCAGATATGCAGATGACAGCATCGTTATGGCAGAAAGTGAAGAGGAACTCAAAAGCCTCTTGATGAAAGTGAAAGAAAGGAGTGGAAAAAGCTGGTTTAAAGCTCAACATTCAAAATACAAAGATCATAGCATCCAGTCCCATCATTTCATGGCAAATAGATGGGGAAACAATGGAAACAGTAAGAGACTTTATTTTCTTGGGCTCCGAAATTACTGAAGATGGTGACTGCAGGCATGAAAGTAAAATAAACTTGCTCCTTGGAAGAAAAGCTATGACCAACCTAGACAGCGTATTAAAAAGCAGGGACATTACTTGGCCAACAAAGGTCCATCTAGTCAAAGCTATGGCTTTTCCAGTAGTCATGTATGGATGTGAGAGTTGGACCATAAAGAAAGCTGAGTGCTGAAGAATTGATGGCTTTTGAACTGCAGTGTTGGAGAAGACTTTTAGAGTGCTCTGGACAGCAAAGAGATCCAACCAGTCCATCCTAAATGATATCAGTTCTGAATATTCATTGGAAGGACTGATGCTGAAACTGAAGCTCCAACACTTTGGCCACCTGATGCAAAGAACTGACTCCTTGGAAAAGACCCTGATGCTGGGAAGGATTGAAGGCAGGAGGAGAAGGTTGGCAGAGGATGAGAGGTTGAATGGCATCACTGACTCGATGGACATGAGTTTGAGCAAGCTCCAGATGTTGGTGATGGGCAGGGAAACCTGGCAAGCTGCAATGTATAGGGTCACAAAGAGTCAGACACAACTGAGCAACTGAACTGAGATTACTTATTACCAAGTACATCTTTTTAAAAAACTAGTAGAAGAACTTACAAGATAATGTAGTGTAATAACCTCCCCTCATGTGATTCCTCATGGGTTTAATTATGAGTCAAATGGAATGTAGGAATAATCACATACAAAGTCACATTTTCTGAGTTAGTTCTAATTGTGTCACTTCAATACACAGGAAATTATTTTTGAAGTTTTCAAGAGTAAAAGGGATTAAAGTTCCTTATGTAGTCAGTGAAATCTAATAAAATTATAAAGAGTCAAAATAGTCTTTAGCATCAGGGAGAATTACTCTGTGGAAACAAAGAGTACTTTTTTATAGGTTATTCTCTATGATGTATGTGATTTTATCACAATGATGCAGTCAACTTATTACTTATTGTAAGAACTACAATATACTTATCACTTGTAAAAAAGATCAAAATGATTATTTTGGGCAGATGAATCCCAATATTTAACTGGGTTATAGATGAGGCTCCACACTAAGCAATGATTGAGTTATGCAGACTTTGCTCTTGCTTCCCTGATGTGAACTGTCTTGGTTTGCCAGCATGCTGCAGGGTGGAGGTTCAGGCTGATGACTGAACACAGAATTTCAGCTCTCAAGGTGCTGCCCAGGGATATCATTTTACAGTTACTGCCAAGCAATACCTTCCACAAAATTAGGCAAGGAAGACAGTATATAAGAATTGCCTCAGCACAGGGTTTTTCAAATCTTTGAACTAGACTCACAGTAAGAAATAAACTTTCCATCATGCATTTGACAGAAATCATGACATGTTTCTCAAGACACTGATTTTTCCTTTGCACTCTTCTATTTTTCTCCTTTTAAAATGTTGGTTTCCCCTCAGTGAATTAATTGTATTATCCAACTACCTTAAAATTTGATGTCCTCAAGGACATGAAACTTACCATTTACCTAAAGATTATATAATCCAAATTACTGCAGATCACTAAGGAGTATTTCACCTTGGCAGCATTCATGGTAAGCACCCCTCCCATTCCCATGAACCTGAACTGCTTTGACTGAGTTGCACTTTGGCTGAATACCATAAGCCCATATGAAAATGATACCTACCATTAATTATTGAGAATGTTGTCAAACAATTTGTTCATTATGCTACAGAGTATTTCCTCTATGAGGGTCAAGGGTAGGAAAAAAGTCTTTATGGCTTCAATGTCAGGAATAATAGTGATTATCCTAGGTGACTGGCTTATTTTCCCCTCCTCATATTTCCAGTTAGAAATCTTATTTTCTACTCACAGCCTGTCTCTGTAACACATACGTAGGATTTTGTGGCTAGAATTTGGGCACTTAACCTCATTCCTAATTCCCTTATACTTTCCTATCCTTTCTATTTTCCTTTGCCTCATATTTTTTACTGGTCTTATATTTCTTTTAGTCTATTATGTACATCTTCATATGCCACTTTATGGGTTTCCCAGGTTGCACAGTGATAAAGAATCTGCTTGCTAATGCAGGAGATGCGAGAGACGTGGGTTCTATACCTGGATTGGGATGACCCCCTGGAGGAGTAAATGGCAACCCACACCAGTAGTCTTGCCTGAAAAATCCCATAGACAGAGGAGCCTGGTGGGCTACAGTCCATAGGGTCGCAAAGAATCAGACACAACAGAGCACACACACACACATGCCACTTTAAAACTTTGTGAAGCAAAACAAGGAAAAAAGGAGAAAGCAAAGCAGAAAGGAAGACATAAAGATTAGCTTCCATAAATGATAACAAGACTCAGATGTTTAAGCCTTCATTTCACACATTCTCAAACTGAAATTAACAAGAAGGTACAAATTCAGAACACTTTGCCCTATCTGTATCAGAAACAATAATTAAAAGAGAAATCATTTTGCTGATATTTCAAAGCTAATAAAAAAAATGGTTTCAAAGTTTTATCTAAAACTAAAGTATCCCAAATACAATGATAAAAACTGCCAGGACCAGTCAGAAGTAACTTCAAACAAAGACTGCCTTCTGTAATGGTATACGACTTGCCATAATACTAGAGACTGCAGTATTTTCTTTGCAGTCAAACAGAACAGCATTGAAACTCTACATGGCAGGTACCTAAATTGAAAGAAGTTTCTTCTTAGAGAAGTAAATAACATGGATTTTACCAGCGACCAAAGTGACTGTGGCTTCCAATACATTTCTAAATAATAATATAAGGCAGGATATTAGAGGACAGATAAAATCAACTACGAAAATGCATATTTGGCTCCATTTATTTAAGACCTCCCTGAAGTAGTTCAAAACCAAGGAAATTACTTGGCAATATCAACAATGAAGTAGAATTAATTTTCTGATAATGTTATAGAAAATCAAATCAAACTTAGCCTTGCTTTAAGCACCTAGCCTGAAAGGTGGACTTATTAAATCTATATTATAATAGTTGAGCAGTGAAATATTAATATCCATCCCACAATTTTTCAAGTAATTTTTATGATCTGTTTGTACTGTATTTGTAACTTTAAGGATACTGGTATATAAGTGAGGAACGATAATACTACAGGCAGCCCTCAGTTCTCAATTTCAGTGGGGAATTGGTTCCATGACTCCTCAACATACCAAAAGCGAAAGCTGCTCAAGTTCCTCAGACAAAATGGCATATTATTTGCATACAACCTAAGAACATCCTCCTATATTCTTTAAATCATCTTCTGATCACTATAATACCATGATATATAAATAGTTGTGAATACTATGTAAATAATAGCTAGTACAGGACAAATTCAAGTTTTATTTTGGGGGACTTTCTTAAGTTTCTTTTAAAATTTCAATCCATGGTTGATTGAATCCCTGGATGAATAATCCTGGAGGCAGAGGACTGTCTACATTTTCTTTAATGGCCCACCAATCCTGATGCTTCCTTGATTTCCCTTATCCGTCCCACTCTACCCAGCTCTGATTACATCTATATGGTGACATCCACAGAGAGATGAAAGGACTGGCAGTTGGGAACAAAAATAATCTTAAGAAGCAATTTAAGGATGAAAATATTTCTAAATACATTTATTTTAAGTATAAATTTCAATAAACAGTAATAGGAAAAAATGGTTGATGGTAGGACCATAATTATGCTACACAATAACAGATTAATTACTTGAGTACTTTCTTTCAATGTATAATGAACAGTCTCCATGTGGCTAAGTTTTATGTTGTGTCAAGAAATTAACTTTGAGCCATCATGCGATAGTTAAACAATAACTTTGTGGGAGAAAAGATAAAACAAGAAGAGATGGCTTCTACTTTCTAATAGCACTCACTTTTGGGAATTGTATCTCTAAGCTCCTCTGGTTTCCTTGAAGATCTTCCAGTCTCCTCTGATTTTCTCCCCTCTGTCTCCATTGGCTTTGATCCTTTTTCAGCCTCCTCAGTTCAACCTCTAAAAGACTTAGCACTAAGTCTTGGGTGTCTTCTCTGCATAACCCATCCTCCACCCTGAATCATCTCAGTCACTCAGACTTCTGCACATCATCTACATGCTAATGGCTCCCAAAGGTATATTCTAGACTCAGTCATTCCTTTGCCCTTTGACTTGCATGTTTGTGTGTGTTCTAGTCACTCAGTCATGTCCGACTCTTTGCAACTCCATGGATTGTAGCCCACCAGGCTCCTCTGTCCATGGAGTTCTCCAGGCAAGAATACTGGCGTGGGTTGCCATTCCCTTCTCCCAACCTAGGGATCAAACCCGGGTCTCCTGAATTGCAGGCAGACTCTTTACCCTCTGAGCCATCAGGGAAGCTGATTTGACTTGCATAGCCCCCCATTCAGCAAATATTGAGTTACTGAGTGCCCATGATATACAAGGCATTAACCAGGGTCTGAGAATAGGTGGTGAGTGGAACAAAGTCTCTGTTTTCATGAAGCTTATCTCCTAGTGAAGAAACAGGCCATAAATACAATACACAAGTAAAATATGTATGTGTTCGAAGCAATAACTGCTAAGGAGGAAAATTAATCAGGATCCAGGGGAAGAGAATTAAAGTTAAAGGTAGAAACCTTTCTGGGTAGAGAGGCCAGGGAAGAAGCTCTGAAGAACTGAAATTTGATCAGAGAGCTGAATGGAGTAGGAATAAGAGACAGGCAAAGGTTTTATGGAAAGAGATTTCTGAGGCAGAAGGTAGAATGAGTGCAAAGGCCCTGAGGCAGGAATGACATGGTGAGTTTCCACAAACAGTAAGAAGACAACTGTGCCTGAAGTAGTGAGTGAGAGGAAGAAAGGAAAAAAATGGGATCAGAGAGGCAAGCAGAAGACAAAACAAGACCTTGACAGCTATTATAAAAACTTGAGATTTTATTCTAACCAAAATGGGAAGCCAGTGGAGGGTTTCAAGCAAGAGAATGATATGGCCTGATCTAGTGGTCTGCTTAATGTCTCTACTTAAATGTCTTACAAGCATCTCAAACTTAACACATTTACAACAGTATTCATCATCTTCCCATCACCAAAATAAAATAAAATTATCCTGCATCTTTTCTGTTTTCCCCTCAATTTAGTAAATGGTATCACAAATACCCAATTATTCAACCAAAATCTTAGATTCATCTCTCTCCTTTATCTCACACATCCACTCCGTACAAAGGAAAAGAAAAAAGATGGGACTTCCCTGGAAGCCCAGTGCTTAAGACTTCACTTTGCAATGCAGGGGGTATGGGTTCAATCCCTGGTCAGGGAGCTAAGATCTCACATGCCTCATGGCCAAAAAAACAAAACATAAAACAGAAGCAAATTGTAACAAATTCAATAAAGACTTTAAAGATGGTCCACATCAAAAAAAGAAAAAGAAAGAAAGAAAACCCTATACTTTCTATCTGCTTCTCTGTACCCACCAACTTTGACCATAACCATCTCACCTCAATTACAACCCAGGGACCAGATTTTTTACAATTTTGATTTTCCATCAATGGCTTCCCCATACACTTAAAGTCAAATCCATCCCCCTTGCTGTGAGCTAAAAGGCCTTGCAGGACTGGGTCCATGGCTAGCCTTTTGACATTTCATGCCACTTTTTCCAAACTTCCTGAGCTCCAACCACACTGACCTTTATCATTTCCAAGCACATACCTGAGTCCCTTGGACTGCAAGGAGATCCAACCAGTCCATTCTGAAGGAGATCAGCCCTGGGATTTCTTTGGAGGGAATGATGCTGAAGCTGAAACTCCAGTACTTTGGCCACCTCATGCGAAGAGTTGACTCATTGGAAAAGACTCTGGTGCTGGGAGGGATTGAGGGCAGGAGGATAAGGGGACGCCAGAGGATGAGATGGCTGGATGGCATCACTGACTCGATGGACTTGAGTCTGAGTGAACTCTGGGAGTTTGTGATGGACAGGGAGGCCTGGCGTGTTGCGATTCATGGGGTTGCAAAGAGTCGGACATGACTGAGCGACTAAACTGAACTGAACTGAACTGAGTAGGGTATTTCCTTACTGTTGTTCACTATTCATTCACAGCTGCTCTCTCTCCCTTCAGCCCTAGCTGACATGTCCCCTCCTCAAACAAGACTTCCCTCCCTACCCAGTGTAGAGCTGTACTCCCTGTGGTAACCCATCACAGCATCCTCTCCTTGTATTTCACCACACCATGAGTTTCCAAAAAGCAGGAATCATGTCAGTCTTATTCACAGCTATGCACATAGTCCCAGAACTGGACTGGGGTACAGCAGGTACTCAGTACACTTATGTTGACTGAAGGATCGGTTTGTACTGATATCTCCTTGTGTCATGTGGAAATGTCTACAAACATACAACACTACCTCTATTAAAAAAAAAAGAGAGAGAGACCTTTTTCTAAAATGACAGTGGTTTAAAAAAAAAAGGAAAATTTAAGGAATTAAATTATATTACCCATTTGATTTTTAAACAAACTTGGTCATATACTTCCATAGGAAAAAATTTTTATTCTAAGAAATAATAATTAAAAGTAGAATTAATATCATGGCAAGTCTTGGAAAACCATGCATTCCATTCATCAAATATTATTTGAACTAAAGACGTAACATTTTTTAATCTCTTCTGTGTCCTGGATACCGTCCTTGGTTCATTCTGATCTTACCTCACTTAATTCTCACAACCACCCTAAATCTTAGAAACCATGGTGTCTAATTAATGGATGAAAATACTGAATATCAGAATCCTTCAGTGACCTGCCTAAGACTATACTAATTAGGACAGAAATGGTATTCATACTCAGCTGCCTGTTATGTTGTAGGGACCATCTGAAAATAGATATTTTTCTGATCACAATATTAAAAATAAACTGATAGATACCAATGCCCTTGAACTAAACCTTAAAATATTGGACCAAGAACTGTCTTTCCTTGGACTTGCATCATGGAAGAAGGAGAAATATATTCTTTGGGTCTGTGCCAAGTGCAGTGTGCAACTCATAAGACATCAACAGTAGCTGATTAAAGAATTTCTTAGAGTTATATGTTTCTCTATCCCAAGGTAAACACTTTTCATAAAAATTTATAATCCTATTTTATCCTTCCTTGTGTGGGTTATCTTGATTATTAGTTTATTTAATAGTAGCATAGAGCTTTTTAGTGATAGTTATTACTTATCCTGAGCATCTTTTGTAAGATTTTCAATGGAAAATATACTTATCTCTTCAAATTAGTCTATCTATTGGCACTGAGCATATGATAAACAAAATCTACTATTTTCCTGAAGCTGAGTTTCTGTGCCCTGATCCATTTCAGTGAGCTCACATATATATATATAGAGTATGTGCATCTGGCTGGTATTTCCACACTCTGATAAAAAGATAAATCATCAATAAACAGTAATGAATTAAGAATTCCATCTTTTCATCCCCTCCCAGTTCAGGAAACATAGTGAACAGTTAAATATAATTTTTTGAATGAATGAATAAATGTATAAATGAGCAAATAAGTGAAAGTGAGTAGAAGGAAGAGGTATGTGTATATTATTTTGGGCACATCTCTCTACATGAGTGATCTTAATTACGTGACCAAAGATTGAAATTGTACCCCCTACAGTAGAAGGGCAGAGTCTTAACCACTGGACTTGCAAAAATGTCCTTTTATATGTACTTTGCTTTAATAATCAAACACTTCTGTTCATCTGAAGGCTACTGATTTTTTAGGAAGTTGCTCCTTTTTCCAATTCTTGACATTTTATCATTTAATGCTTAAACCAGTTTTTATTTTATAACTTCACACCGGTTGTAACAGCTCAATTTGTTTATTATAGAAAGTAAGAAAATACATATATGTAAAAGGAAGAAAAATAAAATGATTAATAATGCTCCTTTCCTTGGCTACATCCCCAAGTAATCAATGAATTAAAAGACAGCACATATAGAAGAAGAAGAAGGTGACAGAGGATGAGATGGTTGCATAGAATCACCAACTTGATGGAAATGAGTTTGAGAAAACTCCCGAGATAGTAAATGACAGGGAAGCCTGGCGTGCTGCAGTCCATGGGGTCCCAAAGAGTCGAACATTACTTAGCGACTGAACAGCAACAATACAGAGAATTAAAAAAAAAAAATGGCAGATGTATAGAACAGTCTTTTGGACTCTGTGGGAGAAGGCGAGGGTGGGATGATTTGAGAGAATAGCACTGAAACATGTATATTATCATATGTGAAACAGATCGCCAGTCCAGGTTCAATGCATGAGACAGGGTGCTCAGGGCTGGTGCACAGGGATGACCCTGAGGGATGGGATGGGGAGGGAGGTGGGAGGGGGGTTCAGGATGGGGAACACATGTACACCCATGGCTGATTCATGTCAATGTTTGGGGAAAAAACACTACAATATTGTAATTAGCCTCCAAATAAAATAAATAAATTTTTAAAAAAAGAAAAAAAGAATGGCAAGTTATTTCTTATCTCAAAGTACAATGCTAAACATACTATAAATGATTAAAATGCCCATTTTATTTTCTCTTTTGAACTCTTACTTGTTTTTAGTACTATTTGCTAACGCTTATTGAAAATAATATTTGCAGTGATCTATTTAGCATATACCATGTGTTGAGACAGGTTTTTTGCAAACATTGTACTATGTGATCTTCATAAGGACCTCTAAAATAGGTAACACTGTCAAGCCTTTTTTTAAGGATGAGTAAGTGGGACTTTCCTTGTGGTCGAAGGGTTAAGAATCTGCCTTCCAATGCAGGAGACAAGGGTTGGGTTCCTGGTCCAGGAACTAAGATCCATATGCCTTAGGACAATTAAGCCCTTGAGCTGCAACTAAAGAAAGCCTGAGTTGCAACAAAGACCTAGTGCAGCCAAAAAATGTAAAAAATTTTAAAATAAAGATGAAGAAGCAAAAGCTTAGGAAAGCTAAATAATGTTACACAAGTAGCAACTCTGACGTGGAGCAGAGCTTGGCTCCTAGCCTAGGCTAGTCTGACTCCAAAGGCTACACTGTGTCCACACAGGACTTGGTTGCCTATATTGGGTAGAAATACATGATATTTCCAATAGTCAACCATTTTAGACATAGAAAAATGGAAATCCTATATGGTTCTGATATAAATAAGATTAGCAATCTCAGGCATCAAGCCCTGTGATAAATAGGCATCAAAGTATCAGATTAAAGAGTTAAAAGCAGATGTCAGAGGTAAGTCAGCTATACTTCAATTAAAAAATTTTAATTTAAGAATAAAACCCCCAAAATAAAAAAAAATTTCTTAAAAAGGCAGGACTTGCCTGGTGATACAGTAGATAAGAATCCTCCTGCCAATGCAGGGGACACTGGTTCAGTCCCTGGTCCAGGAAGATCCCATACTGCAAAGCAACTAAGCCCATGGGTCACTATGATTGAGCCTGTGTTCTAGAGCCCAAGAACCGCAACTACTGAGCCCATGTGCCGCAAGTACTGAAGCCTGCTTCCAAACTGATTAGCAGTGAGACCCTGAGAAAATCATCTTCACTGTAGCTTTATTTTCTTGTTGTTGAAAAAAAAAAAAAAAAGCATTGCCTTGCTCTGCACAGTTCATAGGAATTTGTGAGGAGCAATTGGAGTGTATACAACTGTAAAGGATATAAAACATAAAGTGATTATTGTAAACAATATTCCACACATGAAAAATCCAACAAACCACATTCCCAAGTTTCAAATGTGGAAGAGCAGCATTATAAACTAGAGTGTGTGTGTGGTTAGTCACTCAGTCATGTCCAACTTTTCAGAACCCCATGGACTGTAGTCCACCAGCCTCTTCTATTCATGAGATTCTCCAGACAAGAATACTGGAGTGCATAGCCATTTCCTTCTCCAGGGCATCTTCCTGACCCAGGGATCAAACTAGGGTCTCCTGCATTGCAGGTGGATTCTTTACCATCTGAGCCACCAGGGAAGCCCATAAACTAGAATAGAGGCCCTAAAGAGCCCTCCACAATGATGTTAACTCAGCTTTTTATGACAATGTCAAGGCCAAAGCCAATCCTTCAGAGCCCTATGAGTGATTAGTGATTCTGCCTTGACCTAAGAACCAACAGCCTGCCCTAAATGTTAAACAGATGTTTCAAAATGTGTACACATAAGTTTGGCCTGATTTACAAAAATTCATCACCGTTCTTGGGAAAAAATAAACTTCAAAGCTGCTTAAGAAATAATTATTGCTGTACTATCTGAAAACTCTAATTGAAATTTCAAGAAGCCCAAAGGCTTCTGAGCAGCCCACATAAATTTAAGAGAAATTTGTGATATAAATATCATAAATATGATTATGAATATAATATAAAAGAAATATTAAATTCACTGGCAAACTATCAAACTCCAAGAACATATGCCTAAGATGTCTTCATCAAGGTCTTATAAAAACTCTGAGCTGCTCTTGAATATTAATGTTCTTTCCTACACACCTTTACTAGAAATGGCAGTTCATTTCCAGTCTCAGCATGAAGAGATTCTCTCCTTTGGAAATGTTTTTCCAGTGTGATTCATAGTCTAGGTTTGTCATCCCTTGCTATCTTTTTTAGCATCTGGGGTTATAAGAGTGAATATATTTTCTAAACTGAAAAGCAATGGACAAATGGAAGGACGCTTTATGACCACTTCCTGAGACAGACATAAAAAACCTCTTCTTTCTGCGTCCCTCATCACAGCAAGAATTTTAAGGAAAACTTAATTAACACATCACTTTAACAAAGATTTATATCTTCCCTTGCTGCTGCCAAAGAAAGAAGATGCCTTCAACAACTAGTATTAGGCTTATAAAACTAAAGCATTTGTATAGCATGTTGATTTAATGTTTAATCTGGTTCAAAACTGGCCTATCACTCTTCTCAGTAAATAAGATAAGCCTCAAGACTCCTGCATATTTTTTTTTTCATTCTCAGTCTTAGCCTATCTTTTTCCCCATGGTTTTTCAGAATCATTTCCATTCTATGAAAATCTCCAGAACCATGCTTGGCTTCTACCTTAACCAATGACCTGATCTCCTTCAGTTCCTTCCATGGAAATTTCTCTCCAAATCCCACCCACTTTTCTGTGAGTATTTTTCTGAGGGAACCCTCTAATGAAGGTAAAAATCACTTCTTTTCCAAGGTGGATTCTTCCACCTGGGATCCCATTCTTTCCCATACACCGGTCTTCTCATTGCCCTTCATTTCACGTGTGCCCTCCCCATGGAACAGAAGTCTCCCTTGTCTCTCAGGAAGAAATAAATATAAACCAGAAGCAAACAAACAAAATATTCATTTCCACTGCATTCCTCCTTTACATTACCCTTCCATGTTATGTCTTCTTTGACACTAGGCCCTTAAAAGAGTTGTCTATACCTATTTCCTGAAATCTTAGTTATGTGCTCTCAACCCTGTAATCTGGTCTCTATTTACAACTTCTCATGAATCTTTTAAAACTCGTCTTTAAAAAAAAAAAAAAAAAAACTCTTCTTTCAAAGGACTGGCTACCACAAGCCCTACTAGTCATACTTTCTAGAATTCTCAGAGCCATCTTTTTTATATATTAGGGTATAGTTGTTTTATAATGTTGTGTTAGTGTCTAGTCTACCATGCAATGAATCAGCATATGAATACATATATCCCTCCCTCTTGGAAGTCCCTCCCATCACCCCATACTACCTATCAAGGAACAAAACTGAGTCATTTGTAGAGATGTGGATGGATGTAGAGTCTGTCATACAGAGTGGAGCGGGTCAGAAAGAGAAAAATATTGACTTGATGGACGTCAGTCTGGGTGAATGCCGGGAGCAGGAGCTCCACCCATGACAAAGGTCATGAGGAAGGAGGCTCGGCATACGCAAAGGCGGGATCGAGCCTCAGGAGTCCCCCTGGAAATTCTCGAGCATCTACCCCCAAAACCAGAGTCTGCCTACTTTCTGCTTTGTGCTCTCACCTATACCTCTGACTTTACGGGGGGCTGTCCCCCACTACCTCTCTCTGAAAAAAGAATTAACTTACAGCTTCAGTTAATAATTCCTGGGTGTGACAGCGTTTCAACCTACAAACTCCTTTGGAAGTCCTCTAGCCTGCCTGAATAGGTTTTTCCGGCCACATGTGATTGTGAGAGGCATGAGATGTTCTAAACTGTCTAAATACAGATTCCGTTGAGCAGTTAAAAGATTGATTAGAAATTGTATTGGTGAAGGGTTTTTCACTTTTTGGGCCAATGTTTGCTGCTAAGTTTCCATATCCCTTACCTTCTGTGTCCCTGGCAGTGTATTGATTAATATAATTGGTGTAAGTAGTAGCTTTAATGTTTGTAACCTGGGACCCTTGAGTTAATTCTTTTTCTTATTATAGCCCACCACACCTTTGCTCTGTAGGAATGCAACTTTATCTAATGCTTTTGGAGGGTGGCGCTTGACTAATCACCTTTAGAGAAAAATAAGTTTTCTGAAGAAAGGGTCTTAAAATGTTAACAGGCCTCCAGGCCAGAAGATGATGCAAATCACCTAAACTTTTGCATATGATAAGTTTGCAGGAAGAAAGCCTGGCTTACTGCATGACTCTACCCCTTCCCCCATTATCCTCTACACATAACTTAAGGTATAAAAACTACTTTGGAAAATAAAGTGCGGGCCTTGTTCACCGAAACTTGGTCTCACCATGTCATTCGTTCTTTCTCTTTCTGGCTGAATTTTTCCTCTGAGGTGGGGAAGCTCGTCAAGCCTACTAATTTTGCCTGGGCTTCTAAGATCTGACCGGGGAGGCCTTAGTGTCTCCTCTCCTTCGGGAGAACGGGAGGACGCCTGCGGCCTTCGTAGGTGATGTAAATTCCCTGCTTTGGAATTTTATTCAGCCTCTTTTCTTCACTGAATTTCTTCACTGAGCTATCCTTATTTCACCACTCTTTATATCCTTAATTAACGTTTTATTAAGCAGTTGTTTCCTGATCCTCACCGACGCCATCCCCGCTTCGAATTCCCTGGATCCACCGGGGCTGGACCCCGGCAGGTGAACTCCGGGAGTTGGTGATGGACAGGGAGGCCTGGTGTGCTGCAATTCATGGGGTCGCAAAGAGTCGGACACGACTGAGTGACTGAACTGAACTGAACACATGTATACAGAATCTAGAAAGGTGATACAGATGAACCTATTTGCAGGGCAGGAAAAAAGACACAGATGTAGAGAATGCATGTGCAGAATAGGGGACCAGATTTAGGAACAGGGTGGTGGGGGGTGGGAAGAGGAGTGGAATGAATTGGGAGGGATTGACGTGGCTATACGACCATGTGTAAAATGAATACCTAGTGGGAACCTTCTGTATAGCACAAGGAGCTCAGCTGAGTGCTCTGTGATGATCTCAGAGCCATCTTTATTTCTTCCCTCTTCTTCTCACAGACTCTAATGAATCAGTATATTTTGTCAATTCTTTATCCATGCTGCCTCTTATATCCACAGTTTCATGTTTATCCTTATAGGAATAGCTGAGGCCTAATTTTAGTCCTTCACTCTGTCTAACAGGTCCCCCTAAGCCTACCTCCAACCCCATCATCTTCTTAAGAGGAAGTGCAATTGGTCCCGTAATCAGACCCAAACTCTCCTTCAGCCTCGCCACTTCCTAATCCCTCCTACTCTACATTGGTACCCTCACTTCTTCCTAGCCTTCCTGCCTTATGCTTTTGCTTACACTCTACCCCTAGACTGGAAACTCCTTTCAAATCTGACTGTGGAAATACACATAGATTTTCTGGTTACCTCCTCCATGAAGCCCTGGTTAAAATGCTTAAAAACTAATACGACCAAAAAAAAAAAAAAAAATGGAACACTAAGATATAAGTAACAGCATAATGCTAGTTTATATGTGTATTTGTATATGAGTTATAAATATACTGGATAGAAATTGGCCATGACATTAACAGTTTTAAAGTATGATGATCTGGAGATATGCTACAGAACTTTGGGCAGCTTGTTTTCTTTTGTATATTCTAAATTGTTCAAAATACCTAATGTTTATTGCTTGTTTCTTATATACTAAGCTCTTTCCATGCATTAATTTATGGTAAATATTGGGTTGGCCAAAAAGTTCATTTGTGTTTTCAAACTTCTGGCCAATCCAATATTACTATAATCCTCCTATTACTGACTCAGCCTCTTGTGGGGACACTGCTCCTTTCTCCTGGATCCTGGTGTGCACAAGGGTTTGTTTGTGCCCTCCTGGAGTCTGTTTCCCAAGTTCTGTGGAAGTTCTGTAATCAAATCCCACTGGCTTCTAAAGTCAAATTCTGTGTGGGTTCTCGTCTGCTTGGCAGCTCTATGGTGGGGCTAATGGCAACCTCCTCCAAGAGGGCATATGCTACATGCTGCATGACCCAGGTCTGCAGCAGCCAGAGCCCCTGTCTCTGCAGCAGGCAACTGCTGACTTGTGCCTCCTCAGGAGACACTCAAACATTCAAAGCAGGTCTGGCTCAGTCTCTGTGGGGCCTCTGGGTCCTGGTGCACCAAAGGTTTTGCTTGAGGACTCTGATGGTGGTCAATACCAAAATCAGATTGATTATATTCTTTGCAGACAAAGATGGAGAAGCTCTACACAGTCAGCAAAAACAAGACCAGGAGCTTTGGCTCAGATCATGAACACCTTATTGCAAAATTCAGACTTAAACTGAAGAAAGTAGGGAAAACCACTAGACCATACAGGTATGACCTAAATCAAATGCCTTATGAGTCTACAGTGGAGGTGAGAAATAGATTTAAGGGATTAGATGTGTTAGAGAGAGTGCCTAAAGAACTATGGACAAAGGTTCGTGACACTGTATAGGAGACAATGATCAAAACCATTCCCAAAAACTCCTGGAGGAGAACATAGGCAAAACACTCTCCGACATACATCACAGCAGGATCCTCTATGACCCACCTCCCAGAATATTGGAAATAAAAGCAAAAATAAACAAATGGGACCTAATTAACCTTAAAAGCTTCTGCACATCAAAGGAAACTATTAGCAAGGTGAAAAGACAGTCTTCAGAATGGGAGAAAATAATAGCAAATGAAGCAACCGACAAACAACTAATCTCAAAAATATACAAGCAACTCCTACAGCTCAACTCCAGAAAAATAAACGACCCAATCAAAAAATGGGCCAAAGAACTAAATAGACATTTCTCCAAAAAAGACATACAGATGGCTAACAAACACATGAAAAGATGCTCAACATCACTCATTATCAGAGAAATGCAAATCAAAACCACTATGAGGTACCATTTCACACCAGTCAGAATGGCTGCGATCCAAAAGTCTACAAATAATAAATGCTGGAGAGGGTGTGGAGAAAAGGGAACCCTCTTACACTGTTGGTGGGAATGCAAACTAGTACAGCCACTATGGAGAACAGTGTGGAGATTCCTTAAAAAACTGGAAATAGAACTGCCTTATGATCCAGCAATCCCACTGCTGGGCATACACACTGAGGAAACCAGAAGGGAAAGAGACACGTGTACCCCAATGTTCATCGCAGCACTGTTTGTAATAGCCAAGACGTGGAAGCAACCTAGATGTCCATCAGCAGATGAATGGATAAGAAAGCTGTGGTACATATACACAATGGAGTATTACTCAGCCATTAAAAAGAATACATTTGAATCAGTTCTAATGAGGTGGATGAAACTGGAGCCTATTATACAGAGTGAAGTAAGCCAGAAGGAAAAACATAAATACAGTATACTAACGCATATATATGGAATTTAGAAAGATGGTAACAATAACCCGGTGTACGAGACAGCAAAAGAGACACTGATGTATAGAACAGTCTTATGGACTCTGTGGGAGAGGGAGAGGGTGGGAAGAAAAAGAAATGCAAAAGGCAAAATGGCTGTTTGAGGAGGCCTTACAAATAGCTAAGACCAAAAGCTATAGGCAAAGGAGAAAAGGAAAGATATACCCATTTGAATGCAGAGTTCCAAAGAATAGCAAGGAGAAATAAGAAAACCTTCCTAAGTGATCAATGCAAAAAAAAAAAAAAATAGAGGAAAACAATAGAATGGGAAAGACTAGAAATCTTATTTAGAAAACTAGAGATACCAAGGGAACATTTCAGGCAAAAATTGGCACAATTAAGGACAGAAACAGTATGGACTTAACAGAAGCAGAAGATATTAAGAAGAGGTGGCAAGAATACATGGAAGAACTATACAAGGCCAGATAACCAGATATGGGTTATGACCCAGATAACCACAGTGGTGTGATCATCAACCTAGAGCCAGACATCCTGGAGTCAGAAGTCAAGTGGGCCTTAGGAAGTGTCACTATGAACAAAGCTAGTGCAGTTGATGGAATTCCAGATGAGCTATTTCAAATCCTGAAAGATGATGCTGTGAAAGTGCTGCACTCATTATGCCAGCAAATTTGGAAAACTCAGCAGTGGCCACAGGACTAGAAAAGGTCAGTTTTCATTTCAACCCCAAAGAAAGGTAGTGCCAAAGAATGTTCAAACTATGGCACAATTGCACTCATCTCACACGCTAGCAAAGTAATGCTCAAAATTCTCCAAATGAGATTTCAACAGTACATGAACTGAGGACTTCCATATGTACAAGCTGGATTTAGAAAAGGCAGAGAACCAGAGATCAAATTGGCAATATCTGCTGGATCATAGAAAAAGCAACAGAGTTCCAGACAAACATCTACTTCTGCTTTATTGACTATGCTAAAGCTTTTTACTGTGTAGATCACAACAAACTCTGGAAAATTGTTCAACAGATGGGAATACCAGACCACCTTACCTGCCTCCTGAGAAATCTGTATGCAGGTCAAGAAGCAACAGTTAGAACCAGACATGGGACAACAGACTGTCGAAACTGGGAAAGGAATATGTCAAGGCTGTATATTGTCACCCTGTTTATTTAACTTATATGCAGAGTACATCATACAAAATGCCAGGCTGGATGAAGCACAAACTGGAATCAAGATTGCAGGGAGAAATATCAATAACCTCAGATATGCAGATGACAACACCCTTATGGCAGAAAGCGAAGAATTACAGAGCCTCCTGATGAAAGTGAAAGAGGAGAGTTACAAAGCTGGCTTAAAACTCAACACTCAAAAAATGAAGATCATGGCATCCGGTCCCATCACTTCATGGCAAATAGATGGGGAAACAATGACACTTTACTTTTGGGGGCTCCAAAATCACTGCAGATGGTGACTGCAGCCATGAAATTAAAAGACACCTGCTCCTTGGAAGAAAAGCTATGACCAACCTAGACAGCATATTAAAAAGCAGAGACATTACTTTGCCAACAAAGGTCCTTCTAGTCAAAACTATGGTTTTTCCAGTAGTCATGTATAGATGTGAGAGTTGGACCATAAAGAAAGCTGAGTGCCGAAGAATTGATGCTTTTGAACTGTGGTGTTGGTGAAGACTCTTGCGAGTCCCTTGGACTGCAAGCAGATCAAACCAGTCCATCCTAAAGGAAATCAGTCCTGAATATTCATTGGAAGGACTGATGCCGAAGCTGAAACTCCAATACTTTGGCCACCTCGTGCAAAGAACTGACTCACTTGAAAAGACCCTGAAGCTGAGAAAGATTGAAGGCAGGGGGAGGAGGGGACGACAGAGGATGAGATGGTTGAATGGTATTACCAACTCAATGGACATGAGTTTGAGCATCTCCAGGAGTTGGTGATGGACAGGAAGCCTGGTGTGCTGCAACCCATAGGGTCGCAAAGAGTCGGACATGACTGAGTGACTGAACTGAACTCCTATTAATGACATCACTGGGATTGAAGCCACTTACCAAGTCATAGGGCCAACAAGTGTGGTCTGGCTTGAGCCTGCCCTGGTAATAAGTATTTATATAGTTAGAAAAATATGTTTTGAATGAACTTTTTTCCTTCTGTCTCTACCTTCTGCCCTGCTCCACCCTGCAACACCACCAAATTTCAACTCATCTATTTCCTTTAGAAACATTTTCTCAGCCAGGTGTTAAGGAGAAAAGCAATCTGATTAAGAAATTTTGTGCAGACTTGTAAATTAACAATTGCCATCCTGAAGTAATTGCATCTTAAAAAGGATTGTTGTTAATATAAGTGAATCCCTAATTAATGGAATTGCCACTGCTATGACTGAGAGAGCCTACTAGTGACATTGTCTAAAGAGCCAGAGGAGTATCTTAGGAAAAAGGATTTTCTCCATATTCCTTAAAGCACAAAGTCTGTCTTATGCACAAAGTCGCCGGGCTTTGGTTCAGAGCACCAATAATCCCCACCTTGAGGCCTGAATATATCCTATTCAATTATACTATTTTGGTGCTTCAGAGGCCATTAAAATCCAGGCTGAGAACCAAAGGTCTCAGGTGTGCCCAAGGCTGATCTAGTTGAAATGTTCAGCTTAGCCTGGCAAGAGCACCACAGTGCAACAAATCCATAACTGAAGCAATAGGTGTGCTTATATTATGGCATTTATTTTAGTTGTGTGTAACTTTCACCAAAAAAAACTTTCCAGGATATGTGTCTAGTCTAACCTCTTTTCCATCTCTCATATTCAGAAGGTGAGCTTTATGGCTGAGATTTTTACTTGTACTATGTTGCATACTGATGATTTTATTTGTTGTTGTTGTTGTTGGAGTTTAGTTGCTTTACAATGCTCTGTTAGTTTCTGCTGTACAACAAAGTGAATCAGTTATATATATACATATATCCCCTCCCTCCCTCTTGGACCTCCCTCCCTGCCATCCACCCCCAGCCCACTCCATCCCACCCGTCTAGGTCATCACAGAGCACAAGCTGACCTTCCTGTGCTATACAGTAGCTTCTCACTAGCTATCTATTTTACACACTCTTAGAAGTGAAAAATGAGAAATTACAACTGACACCACAGAAATACAAAGGATCATAAAAGGCTACTACAAGCAACTATAAGCAAATAAAATGGATAACCTGGAAGAAATGGACAAATTCTTGGAAAGGAACAACTTTCCAAGACTGAGCCAGGAAGAATTAGAAAATATAAACAGATCAACTACAAGTAGTGAAATTGAAACTGTAATTTAAAATCTTCCAACAAACAAAAGTCCAGGACTAGGTGGCTTCACAGTCAAATTCTATCAAACATTTAGAGAAGCTCTAGTACCTATCCTCTTCAATTTTCTTGAAGACATCTCTAGTCTTTCCCATTCTATTGTTTTCCTCTATTTCTTTGCATTGATCGCTGAGGAAGGCTTTCTTATCTCTCCTTGCTATTCTTTGGAACTCTGCATTCAGATGGGTATATCTTTCCTTTTCTCCTTTGCCTTTCACTTCTTTTCTTTTCTCAGCTATTCGTAAGGCCTACTCAGACATCCCTTTTGCCTTTTTTGCATTTCTTTTTCTTAGGAATGGTTTTGATCATTGTCTCCTGTGCAATGTTATGAACCTCTGTCATAGTTTTTTAGGCACCCTGTCTATAAGATCTAATCCCTTTAATCTGTTTGTCACTTCCACTATATAGGGGATTCCCTGGTGGCTCAGATGGTAAAGCATCTGCCTGCAATGCTGGAGACCCGGGTTTGATCCCTGGGTCAGAAAGATCCCCTGGAGAAGGAAATGGCAACTCACTCCAGTACCCTTGTCTGGAAAATCCCATAGATGGAGAAGCCTGGTAGGCTACAGTCCATGGGGTTGCAAAGAGTTGGACACAACTGAGCGACTTCACTTTGTTTCCTTCCACTGTATAATCATAAGACATTTGATTAGATCATACCTGAATGGCATAGTGGTTTTCCATACATATTTAAGTCTGAATTTTGCAAAAAGGAGTTCATGATTTGAGCCACAGTCAGCTTCCCGTCTTGTTTTTGCTGACTATATACAGCGTCTCCACCTTTGTCTGCAAAGAATATAATCAATCTTATTTAGGTATTGACCATCTGGTGATGTCCATGTGTATTGTGTTGTTGGAAGAGGGTGTTTGCTATGACCATGCTTTGTCTTGGCAAAATTCTGTTAGCCTTTGCCTTACTTCATTTTGTACTCCAAGGCCAAATTTGCCTGTTACTCCAGGTGTTTCTGGACTTCCTATTTTTGCATTCCTGTCCCCTATGATGAAAAGGGGTGTCTTTTAGGGGTGTTAGTTCTAGAAGATCTTATAGGTCTTCATAGAACCATTCAACTTCAATTTCTTCAGAATTGCTGGTTGGGGCATAGACTTGGATTACTGTGATACTGAGTGGTTTGCCTTGGAAACGAACTGAGATCATTCTGTCATTTTTGAGATTGCACCCAATTACTGCATTTCTGACTCTTTTGTTGACTAATAATCCTTATCAAATTATTCCAAAAAACTGCAAGGGGGAGGGAGAATAACTCCAAAATTCATTCAAGAGGCTACCATCACCCTGATACCAAGATCAAACAAAGATATTACAAAAAAATTAAATTACAGACCAATGTTACTAATGAACATAGGCACAAAAACCCTCAACAAAATATTTGGAATCATAATCTGGCAACACATTAAAAGGAACAAAGAGATTTTGAATCAAGGATTCTGTTTGATATTTGCTACCTTAAAAGAATCCTTGAGATTCCTATGACATATTCTCTCTGCATTGGTAGGAATCTGAAAGTCTGTCAAATATTGATCATGGTCAAGTTCCTAAGGGAAATCCAATGAACTGAGTGCACTGGTGTCAATCACAGGACAAGCTGTTTGCTCCTTGAGGAAATGACTGGGGCTGACACAATGCTGTAAGGTAATTTCTAGAAGAAAAGTGTTTAATGAGATGAAGGATTGAAAATGATGCAAAGGAGTCTCATTCAGTAGAAGGATAACCAGTAAGAACTTTTTGGATGGGTGGGTGGATAGATGGATCATCAATGGGTAGATTTTTAAAAGGATCTTTGAAGGAAACAACAATCATAGAATATAATCTGGGGGTAGGGGAAATGAAATTGTAGAAAAATGAAATAAGTAGCATTTCTTATTCCCTCTGAAAGTTTTGGAGATGGTTTCATTGTTTTAGTGTATTCACAGAGTTAAGCAAAAAGGCAAGTGCTTTACTATGGCAGTCAGTCTTCTTCAAGGCAGGACTAACCTCAGTGGGAAGAAAGAATGACTAGAGGAGGCAAAGCCAAGAGAGGATCTCAGTCATTCCAAGTTTCCATATATCCAGTGGAGTCCAGAAGGTGCCAGAAAACCTTTAACGGAGAAATAAATGTAACCCACAGTCTTAAATACCTACCAGAGAAAGGAGCACCACACCAGGGGGGGCGGGGAGCAGATGAGTGAAGACATTGATTGCACTGAGGTTGCCCAGAAATTTTGAATATCCAGTACAGGTTCTGTCCTGGCTTCCTGCTTGAAATTTATATTATTCAATGGTTTCTGTTATTTAAAACATTGAAAGACATTTGCAGTGAGAGTAGCTGTGGCAGAGACGTGAACTATGCATCAAGTATCCTTGGCTCCCCCACATCTCCCACCCTCCTGCTGTTAGAAGGGGCCACAGCACTAGGTCTAGACCATAGGCTGCAAGCAGAAGTGCCTTTCATCACTGCCAGGAAGAAGCACTGAAGAGTCATCCTGTGATCCTCTGATGCTCCTCCCCTGATGCGTGGACCGAGAGGTCTACAGGTTGCAGATGCTACAGATACCAGACAGCAGATTCTCCATCAGCCTCACCTCTGGGGAGATCCCCTGAAGAAGACAATGGCAACCCACTTCTATCCGCGCCAGTATTCTTGCCTGGAGAATTCTATGGGCAGAGGAGCCTAGCGGGCTACAATCCATGGGGTCATGAAGATTTGGACGCAGCTGAGTGACTGACACTGAACAATCTGGGCTCAAATTTCAATTCTTTTCCATACAAGCTGGGTGGCCTTAGGCATAGGGCTTAACATTTCTGGGCTTCAGCTACCTCAACTGGAAAATAAATATAATAATAGTACCTACCTCAGTGATTTGTTTAGAGAGAGTAAGGACTCATTAAATGCTATCTATGATTAATAATCTTTACAGTAATAAAAAGGCCACATAATACATTCCTTTTATTTCTCTCTCCATCTTTTTTTTTTTTGAAAGAAATGAAGGTAAAGCTGAATATTTAATACATAACTCATAAGTATTATAATTTACACTATCACTTGTGTGTCTTTTGCCTTGTTATGGCTTACATCTCTATACTCAGAATCAACCCTCTGCTTAAAAAAAAAAAATCTATCAAAACCACACTTTAAAAATAGAATTATTTTAACTGGCCTTGGTTTTTCTTTTTTAAAAGGAGTATATCTTTCCAGAAGAAAATAAGAATGAGTGATAGTGATTGACTATGACATTTAATGACTATTTCCAGAAGATTGCAATATATAAAAGATTTCACTAAGAAGGAAGAAGGCAGTTTCAAATAAAGCTTTGACTCTGAAATGAAACTCCTAAACATTCATAAAATTTGGTTTTCTAACTTAATATCACAACTCGTACATAACATTTATCAAACATTTTAGTGTGAATAAAGCAATCTGAAGTGAAAAAAATAAGGGTGATACCCAAGGTTATATATTACCTAGATGATACCCTAAACATTATTTCAATTCTTATTGTCATGGTCGTCCCAATGCCTATGTAACTTTGTTTTCACACACAAAGAGTTTGAAAATTTTGCTTCCATAATTGTAGAAAGTTGAGAAATCAAATCAAGACTATGTTTCCTGAGGAAACTCTAAATGTAAAATGTGACTGACGAACCCTGAAGCACCCATTTAAGGTGAGTATAACATAGAAGACTCAGCTGTACCCTCCACCCACAGTGTCTCTCTATTTCTTGCCATCTGGTGAGCCCCCTTACACCAGCTGAAGCCTTTTGCTTCTTCCTACTGCCTATACCCAGAAGGAGGTGGTCACTCCTTTCACCGTGTCCCCTCTATAAGTGTGATATCACTTTTCTCTCCATATTTGTCTGCATCTCTCTCTCCCAATCATGAAAACAGGGTTTGTGTCTTATACACTCAGGAGTCCCCCAAACCTAGGAAGTCTCTCAAATGATAAATGAACATTATAGAAAGTGTTGTCCAAATAGTCAAATATCTAGATAAGCACTTAGGCTGTATAAGCAATGGTATGGATTCATTTTGTTTAAGCACATATTTTAATAAAACACTCAGGACCTTCTGTTCTAATGAATTATGTGTGCTGCTCCTCCACTAAATTGTGAGGTGCTAGAGGACAGGAATTTTGTGTCATTTACCCTTGGGAGTCCTTGCATCATCTACAAAAGGCTTTAAAGGCAGTGAGTGCTACTTGCTGAAATTAATTTAAATCCTTACAACAGGCATAAGTGCTGGGTGACTCATTCAGCAACAGTGAAGTTAGGTCCTCATTGTGTCATATGATTCTAACATTTATTACTGATACAGCCAGTATGTTTTCATTAATTGGCCCAGTCCTTCATTACACTATGACTCGAAAGCTAAGTACAAGAGGTGTTCAATTAAGCCCAGTTCAGTTCAGTTCAGTTGCTCAGTCATCTCCAACTCTTTGCCACCCCATGAATCGCAGCACACCAGGCCTCCCTGTCTATCACCAACTTCCGGAGTCCACCCAAACCCATGTTCATCGAGTGGGTGATGCCATCTAACCATCTCATCCTCTATCACCCCCTTCTCCTCCCGCCCTCAATCTTTCCCAGCATCAGGGTCTTTTCAAATAAGTCAGCTCTTCACATAAGGTGGCCAAAGTATTGGAGTTTCAGCTTCAACATCAGTCCTTCCAATGAACACCCAGGACTGATCTCCTTTAGAATGGACTGGGTGAATCTCCTCACAGTCCAAGGGACTCTCAAGAGTCTTCTCCAGCACCACAGTACAAAAGCATCAATTCTTCAGCACTCAGCTTTCTTTATAGTCCAACTCTCACATCCTACATGATCACTGGAAAAACCATAGCCTTGACTAGACGGACCTTTGTTGGCAAAGTAATGTCTCTGCTTTTTAATATGCTGTCTAGGTTGGTCATAACTTTCATTCCAATGAATAAGCATCTTTTAATTTCATGGCTGCAATCACCATCTGCAGTGACTTTGGAGCCCAGAAAAATAAAGTCAGCCATTGTTTCCACTGTGTCCCCACCTATTTGCCATGAAGTTGAAAGGTTGTTGCTGAATGAAAGACGCCAGGATTCTTGGCCTCCAGAGGAGAAGAATTCAATCCATGGCCAGAGACGAGGCTTGATCGCTCAGAGCTTTTGTGTAATAAAGTTTTATTAAAGTATAAAGGAGATAGAGAAAGCTTCTGACATAGGCATCAGAAGGGAGCAGAAAGAGTACCCCCTGCTAGTCTTCAGCTGGATGTTATATAGTCACTAGCAGTCTGTTAATGAAAGAAAGGAATGTCTTAAAATTAAGAGTGGCACCAGGCCCTCACCCATAAGATGAATTTTGGGATAATCTTGACACCAGACAATTCATCCCAGGCCATAAAATGATTAACTTGAATCTTGTAGAAGGGCATATTACCATACAAATAGTTTCGCTGACATAGATTAGGGGAACAATATCTGAGTATAATATACTGGTTTTTCAAGTAGGTTCTGAGCAATTATGTGGAACAGAGTTTGGGGTAAATGCATAGTACATTAACATAGCTTAAGACAAACATTTCCATAAGAAAAATGTATTGGTTAACTCAAGGTTTGAGAATAGTTAACTTCAGGTGAAACCAGGTGTCATTATGGCAACACAGCATATTAAGACAGGCCTCCTTTTAAATTTGTATAGAGAAGAAAATAATATCGCTAGTTTGTTTCCTCTTGCAGATTAAGAGAGATAAAAATGTCTGACACTTGCAGGCTATTTCCTCCGTTTGGAGACCCCTGGCCTTCCTGCCTGTTACCCTCTCAAAGTGATGGGACCTGATGCCACGATCTTAGTTTTCTGAATGTTGAGCTTTAAGACAACTTTTTCACTCTCCACTTTCACTTTCATAAAGAGGCTCTTTAGTTCTTCTTCACTTTCTGCCATAAGGGTGGTGTCATCTGCATATCTGAGGTTATTGATATTTCTCCCAGCAGTCTTAATTCCAGCTTATGCTTCATCCAGCCCAGAGTTTCTCATGATGTACTCTGCATAGAAGTTAAATAAACAGGGTGACAATATACAGCCTTGACATACTCCTTTTCCTATTTGGAACCAGTCTGTTGTTCCATGTCCAGTTCTAACTGTTGCTTCCTGACCTGCATACGGGTTTCTCAAGAGGCAGATCAGGTGGTCTGGTATGCACATCTCTTTCAGAATTTTCCACAGTTTATTGTGATCCACATAGTCAAAGGCTTTGGCATAGTCAATAAAGCAGAAATAGATGTTTTTCTGGAACTCTCTGGCTTTTTCGATGATCCAGCAGATGCTGGAAATTTGATCTCTGGTCCCTCTGCCTTTTCTAAAACCAGCTTGAATATCTGAAAGTTCACGGTTCACGTATTGCTGAAGCCTGGCTGGGAGTATTTTAAGCATTACTTTACTAGCATGTGAGATGAGTGCAATTGTGAGGTAGTTTGAGCATTCTTTGGCATTGCCTATCTTTGGGATTGGAATGAAAACTGACCTTTTCCAGTCCTGTGGCCACTGCTGAGTTTTCCAAATTTGCTGGCATATTGAGTGCAGCACTTTCACAGCATCACCTTTCAGGATTTGAAATAGCTCAACTGGAATTCCATCACCTCCACTAGCTTTGTTCACAGTGATGCTTTCTAAGGCCCACTGGACTTCACATTCCAGGATGTCTGGCTCTAGGTCAGTGATCACACCTTCATGATTATCTTGGTCATGAAGATCTTTTTTGTATAGTTCTTCTGTGTATTCTTGCCACCTTTTCTTAATCTCTTCTATTCTGTTAGGTCCATATCATTCCTGTCCTTTATTGTGCCCATCTTTGCATGAAATGTTCCCTTGGTATCTCTAATTTTCTTTAAGAGATTTCTAGTCTTTCCCATTCTGTTGTTTTCCTCTATTTCTTTGAATTGATCACTGAGGAAGGCTTTCTTATCTCTCCTTGCTATTCTTTGGAACCCTGTATTCAAATGGGTATATCTTTCCTTTTCTCCTTTGCTTTTCACTTCCCTTCTTTCACAGCTATTTGGAAGGCCTCCTCAGACAGCCATTTTGCTTTTTCGCATTTCTTTTTCTTGGGGACGGTCTTTTTTTTTTTTTAACTATTATTTTTACTTTTCCTTTTTTTAAATTTATTTTAATTGGAGGCTAATTACTTTACAATATTGTATTGGTTTTGCCATACATCAACATGAATCTGCCACAGGTGTACACGTGTTCCCAATCCTGAACTCCCCCTCCCATCTCCCTCCCCATACCATCCCTCTGGGTCATCCCAGTGCACCAGCCCCAAGCATCCTGTATCCTGCATCTAACCTGGACTGGCGATTCCTTTCTTATATGATATTATGCATGTTTCAATGCCATTCTCCCAAATCATCCCACCCTCTCCCTCTCCCATGGAGTCTAAAAGACTGTTCTATACATCTGTGTCTCTTTTGATGTCTCACCTACAGGGTTATCATTACCATTTTTCTAAATTTCATCTATATGTGTTAATATACTGTATTGGTGTTTTTCTTTCTGGCTTACTTCACTCTGTATAATTGGCTCCAGTTTCATCCACCTCATTAGAACTGATTCAAATGTATTCTTTTTGATGGCTGAGTAATACTCCATTGTGTATATGTACCACCGCTTTCTTATCCATTCATCTGCTGATGGACATCTGGTTGCTTCCATGTCCTGGCTATTATAAACAGTGCTGCGATGAACATTGGGGTACACGTGTCTATTTCACTTCTGGTTTCCTCAGTGTTTATGCCCAGCAGTGGGATTGCTGGGTCATAAGGCAGTTCTATTTCCAGTTTTTTTAAGGAATCTCCACACTGTTCTCCATAGTGGCTGTACTAGATTGCATTCCCACCAACAATGTAAGAGGGTTCCCTTTTCTCCACACCCTCTCCGGCATTTATTGCTTGCAGACTTTTGGATCGCAGCCATTCTGACTGGCGTGAAATGGTACCTCATAGTGGTTTTGATTTGCATTTCTCTGATAATGAGTGACGTTGAGCATCTTTTCATGTGTTTGTCAGCCATCTGTATGTCTTCTTTGGAGAAATGTCTATTTAGTTTATTGGCCCATTTTTTTATTGGGTCGTTTATTTTTCTGAATTGATCTGCAGGAGTTGCTTGTATATTTTTGAGATTAGTTGTTTGTCTGTTGCTTCATTTGCTATTATTTTCTCCCATTCTGAAGGCTGTCTTTTCACCTTGCTTATAGTTTCCCTTGTTGCGCAGAAGCCTTTAATTTTAATTAGGTCCCATTTGTTTATTTTTGCTTTTATTTCCAATATTCTGGGTGGTGGGTCATAGAGGATCCTGCTGTGATGTATGTCAGAGAGTGTTTTGCCTATGTTCTCCTCTAGGAGTTTTATAGTTTCTGGTCTTACATTTAGATCTTTAATCCATTTTGAGTTTATTTTTGTGTATGGTGTTAGAAAGTGTTCTAGTTTCATTCTTTTACAAGTGGTTGACCAGTTTTCCCAGACCACTTGTTAAAGAGATTGTCTTTTCTCCATTGTATATCCTTGCCTCCTTTGTCAAAGATAAGGTGTCCATATGTGCGTGGATTTATCTCTGGGCTTTCTATTTGGTTCCATTGATCTATATTTCTGTCTTTGTGCCAGTACCATACTGTCTTGATGACTGTGGCTTTGTAGTAGAGCCTGAAGTCAGGCAGGTTGATTCCTCCAGTTCTATTCTTCTTTCTCAAGATTGCTTTGGCTATTCGAGGTTTTTTGTATTTCCATACAAATTGTGACATTATTTGTTCTAGCTCTGTGAAGAATACCGTGGGTAGCTTAATAGGGATTGCATTGAATCTATAGATTGCTTTGGGTAGTATACTCATTTTCACAATATTGATTCTTCTGATCCATGAACATGGTATATTTATCCATCTATTAGTGTCCTCTTTGATTTCATTCATCAGTGTTTTATAATTTTATATATATAGGTCTTTAGTTTCTTTAGGTAGATATATTGCTAAGTATTTTATTCTTTTCATTGCAATGGTGAATGGAATTGTTTCCTTAATTTCTCTGTTTTCTCATTATTAGTGTATAGGAATGCAAGGGATTTCTGTGTGTTGATTTTATATCCTGCAACTTTACTATATTCATTGATTAGCTCTGGTAATTTTCTGGTGGAGTCTTTAGGGTTTTCTATGTAGAGGATCATGTCATCTGCAAACAGTGAGAGTTTTACTTCTTCTTTTCCAATTTGGATTCCTTTTATTTCTTTTTCTGCTCTGATTGCTGTGGCCAAAACTTCCAGAACTATGTTGAATAGTAATGGTGAAAGTGGGCACCCTTGTCTTGTTCCTGACTTTAGGGGAAATGCTTTCAATTTTTCACCATTGAGGATAATGTTTGCTGTGGGTTTGTCATATATAGCTCTTATTACGTTGAGGTATGTTCCTTGAGAAATTTGTATGCAGGTCAGGAAGCAACAGTTAGAACTGGACATGGAACAACAGACTGGTTCCCGATAGGAAAAGGAGTTCGTCAAGGCTGTATATTGTCACCCTGTTTATTTAACTTATATGCAGAGTACATCATGAGAAGTGCTGGACTGGAAGAAACACAAACTGGAATCAAGATTGCCGGGAGAAATCTCAATAACCTCAGATATGCAGATGACACCACCCTTATGGCAGAAAGTGAAGAGGAACTCAAAAGCCTCTTGATGAAAGTGAAAGTGGAGAGTGAAAAAGTTGGCTTAAAGCTCAACATTCAGAAAACAAAGATCATGGCATTCGGTCCCACCACTTTATGGGAAATGGATGGGGAAACAGTGGAAACAGTGTCAGACTTTATTTTTCTGGGCTCCAAAATCACTACAGATGGTGACTGCAGCCATGAAATTAAAAGACACTTACTCCTTGGAAGGAAAGTTATGACCAACCTAGATAGCATATTCGAAAGCAGAGACATTACTTTGCCAACAAAGGTTCATCTAGTCAAGGCTATGGTTTTTTCTGTGGTCATGTATGGATGTGAGAGTTGGACTGTGAAGAAGGCTGAGCGCCAAAGAATTGATGCTTTTGAACCGTGGTGTTGGAGAAGACTCTTGAGAGTCCCTTGGACTGCAAGGAGATCCAACCAGTCCATTCTGAAGGAGATCAGCCCTGGGATTTCTTTGGAAGGATGCTAAAGCTGAAACTCCAGTACTTTGGCCACTTCATGCAAAGAGTTGACTCATTGGAAAACACCCTGATGCTGGGAGGGATTTGGGGCAGGAGGAGAAGGGGACGACAGAGGATGAGATGGCTGGATGGCATCACTGACTCGATGGACGTGAGTCTGAGTGAACTCCGGAGTTGGTGATGGACAGGGAGGTCAGGCGTGCTGCAATTCATGGGGTCGCAAAGAGTCGGATATGACTGAGCGACTGATCTGATCTGATGTTCCTTCTATTCCTGCTTTCTGGAGAGTTTTATCATAAATGGATGTTGCATTTTGTCAAAGGCTTTCTCTGCATCTATTGAGATAATGATATGGCATTTATTTTTCAGTTTGTTAATGTGGTGAATTACATTGATTGATTTGCGGATATTGAAGAATCCTTGCATCCCTGGATAAAGCCCACTTTGTCATGATGTATGATCTTTTTAATGTGTTGTTGGATTCTGATTGCTAGAATTTTGTTAAGGATTTTTACATCTATGTTCATCAGTGATATTGGCCAGTAGGTTTCTTTTTTCGTGGCATCTTTGTCAGGTTTTGGTATTAGGGTAATGGTGGCCTCATAGAATGAGTTTGGAAGTTTACCTTCCTCTGCGATTTTCTGGAAGAGTTTGAGTAGGATAGGTGTTAGCTCTTCTCTAAATTTTTGGTAGAATTCAGTTGTGAAGCCATCTGGACCTGGGCTTTTGTTTGCTGGAAGATTTCTGATTACAGTTTCCATTTTTGTGCTTGTGATTGGGTCTGTTAAGATTTTCTATTTCTTCCTGGTTCAGTTTTGGAAAGTTGTACTTTTCTAAGAACTTGTCCATTTCTTCCATGTTGTCCATTTTATTGGCATATAATGGCTGATAGTAGTCTCTTATGATCCTTTGTATTTCCGTGTTGTTTGTTGTGATCTCTCCATTTTCATTTCTAATTTTATTGATTTGATTTTTCTCCCTTTGTTTCTTGATGAGTCTAGCTAATGGTTTGTCAATTTTATTTATCCTTTCAAAGAACAAACTTTTGGCTTTGTTGATTTTTTCTATGGTCTCTTTTGTTTCTTTTGCATTTATTTCTGCCCTAATTTTAATATTTCTTTCCTTCTACTAACCCTGGGGTTCTTCATTTCTTCCTTTTCTAGTTGCTTTAGGTGTAGAGTTAGGTTATTTATTTGACTTTTTTCTTGTTTCTTGAGGTGTGCCTGTATTGCTATGAACTTTCCCCTTAGCACTGCTTTTACAGTGTCCCACAGGTTTTGGGTTGTTGTGTTTTCATTTTCATTTGTTTCTATGCATATTTTGATTTCTTTTTTGATTTCTTCTGTGATTTGTTGGTTATTCAGAAGCTTGTTGTTCAGCCTCCATATATTGGAATTTTTAATAGTTTTTCTCCTGTAATTGACATCTAATCTTACTGCATTGTGGTCAAAAAAGATGCTTGGAATGATTTCAATTTTTTTGAATTCACCAAGGCTAGATTTATGGCCCAGGATGTGATCTATCCTGGAGAAGGTTCCGTGTGCACTTGAGAAAAAGATGAGATTCATTGTTTTGGGGTGAAATGTCCTATAGATATCAATTAGGTCTAACTGGTCTATTGTATCATTTAAAGTTTGTGCTTCTTTGTTAATTTTCTGTTTAGTTGATCTATCCATAGGTGTGAATGGGGTATTAAAGTCTCCCACTATTATTGTGTTATTGCTAATTTCCCTTTTCATACTTGTTAGCATTTGTCTTACATATTGCAGTGCTCCTATGTTGGGTTCATATATATTTATAATTGTTATATCTTCTTCTTGGATTGATCCTTGGATCATTATGTAGTGTTCTTCTTTGTCTCTTTTTACAGCCTTTGTTTTAAAGTCTATTTTATCTGATATGAGTATTGCTACTCCTGCTTTCTTTTGGTCTCTATTTGCATGGAATATCTTTTTCCAGCCCTTCACTTTCAGTCTGTATGTGTCCTTGTTTTGAGGTGGGTCTCTTGTAGACAACATATATAGGGGTCTTGTTTTTGTATCCATTCAGCCAGTCTTTGTCTTTTGGTTGGGGCATTCAACCCATTTACGTTTAAGGTAATTATTGATAAGTATGTTCCCGTTGCCATTTACTTTACTGTTTTGGGTTCGAGTTTATACACCGTTTTTGTGTCTCCTGTCTAGAGAATATCCTTTAGCATTTGTTGGAGAGCTGGTTTGGTGGTGCTGAATTCTCTCAGCTTTTGCTTGTCTGTAAAGCTTTTGATTTCTCCTTCATAATTGAATGAGATCCTTGCTGGGTATGGTAATCTGGGCTGTAGGTTATTTTCTTTCATCACTTTAAGTATGTCTTGCCATTCCCTCCTGGCCTGAAGAGTTTCTATTGAAAGATCAGCTGTCATCCTTATGGGAATCCCCTTGTGTGTTAGTTGTTTTTCCCTTGCTGCTTTTAATATTTGTTCTTTGTGCTTGATCTTTGTTAATTTGATTAATATGTGTCTTGGGGTGTTTCACCTTGGGTTTATCCTGTTTGGGACTCTCTGGGTTTCTTGGACTTGGATGATTATTTCCTTCCCCATTTTAGGGAAGTTTTCAACTATTATCTCTTCAAGTATTTTCTCATGGTCTTTCTTTTTGTCTTCTTCTTCTGGGACTCCTATGATTCAAATGTTGGAGCATTTAATATTGTCCTGGAGGTCTCTGAGATTGTCCTCATTTCTTTTAATTCGTTTTTCTTTTTTCCTCTCTGATTCATTTATTTCTACCATTCTATCTTCTACTTCACTAATCCTATCTTCTGCCTCCATTATTCTACTATTATTTGCCTCCAGAGTGTTTTTGATCTCATTTATTGCATTATTCACTATATATTGACTCTTTTTTATTTCTTCTAGGTCCTTGTTAAACCTTTCTTGCATCTTCTCAATCCTTGTCTCCAGGCTATTTATCTGTGATTCCATTTTTATTTCAAGATTGTGGATCATTTTCACTATCATTATTCAGAATTCTTTATCAGGTAGATTCCCTATCTCTTCCTCTTTCGTTTGGTTTGGTGGGCATTTATCCTGTTCCTTTACCTGCTGGGTATTCTTCTGTCTCTTTATCTTGTTTATATTGCTGCATTTGGGGTGGTCTTTCTATATTCTGGCAGTTTGTGGAGTTCTCTTTATTGTGGAGTTTCCTCGCTGTGGGTGGGGTTGTATTGGTGGCTTGTCAAGGTTTCTTGGTTAGGGAAGCTTCTGTCGGTGTTCTGGTGGGTGGAGCTGTATTTCTTCTCTCTGGAGTGCAATGAAGTGCCCAGTAATAAGTTATGAGATGTCAATGGTTTTGGAGTAACTTTGGGCAGCCTGTATATTGAAGCTCAGGGCTGTGTTCCTGTGTTGCTGGAGAATTTGCGTGGTGTGTCTTGTTCTGGAACTTGTTGGCCCTTGGGTGGTGCTTGGTTTCAGTGTAGTTATGGAGGCGTTTGATGAGCTCCTATCGATTAATGTTCCGTGGAGTCAGGAGTTCTCTGATGGTCTCAGGATTTGGACTTAAGCCTCCTGCTTCTGGTTTTCAGTCTTATTTTTACAGTAGTCTCAAGACTTCTTCTATACAGCATTATTGATAAAACATCTCTTTTCAAAGACAATGGGCTGCTTTTCTGGGTGCCTGATGTCCTCTGCCAGCATTCAGAACTTGTTTTGTGGAATTTACTCAGTGTTTAAATGTTCTTTTGATGAATTTATTGGGGAGAAAGTAGTCTCCCCATCCTATTCCTCCACCATCTTAGGACCGCCTCCTTGGGGATGGTCTTGATCCCTGTCTCTTGTACAATGTCATGAACCTCCATCCATAGTTGATCATAGTTCCATCCATAGTTCATCAGGCACTCTGTCTATCAGATCTAGTCCCTTAAATCTATTTCTCACTTCCACTGTATAGTCATAAGGGATTTGATTTAGGTCATACCTGAATGGACTAGTGGTTTTCAATTAAGCCCAACACATCATCAAAGTGTCATCAAAACTGCAACAACCTGTCTAGAAAGCCAGTTAACTATAATCCTACAGACTGTGTTGAAACTATGTAAACATCCTGTTTAAATTCCCATTACAAGCACAGTCTCCCTTTTCAAGGAACATTTTTGACAACTAAATGGCAAAGCAGAAAGATCTTGAGTTATACAAACAGAGGAATGTGGTTCACAATGACCGAAAAGATTGTTTTATGTTTTCAGAAGATATGGGCTTATTCAACTCTTATGAGGCCAGGAATCACATGGTATGGTCTTAGCAGGGCAATGAGGAAATACAGAGCAACAGACTACTGTCATTTCAAAACGATCTCGAGTTCTTTACTTGCATTTACTGCATGCTGTTAGGGGTATGTGTAGACCAAAGTAAAACTCCATTAAAACCCCTCCTTTTTATCCACCCCTTCTTCTCCTAATACTTCCTTCACAAACCACAGTAGTCCTTGCTTTAAATGCTTTGGAGAATATTTCTTGTTCATCTGAGAATCAACAACTCTAGCTGGAGAAATCCCATAACTATGCCACAGCTCTCTCCCATCACAAAGTTGAAGTCTAAGCATCTGGGAGCACACCTTCCACCCTGACCATCTTCATCGCCACCACCATCACTAACACTCTGCAGCATCTGAATCTCTGGGAAGTATCATTTGTCTGCTGCTCCCAAGGTTTCTCTTGTGATCATTGGAATAAACATCTCCCCTGTCATCTGCATTGCTTTAAGGCTGAGAGAAAGGTGGAGATTCCTTGTCAATAATTTTCATGTCCTGTCTTTTATTTAAGGCTAGATTTAGTACAATAAGTTGGAAGTTCCAAATATGTGGAGAGCAGAGAAAACTGGTTTGACATTCAAAGAGGGAAAACAAGATGCTCATCTGCAATCTACAATCAACAGTGACCAGGGTTTATTTGATCAAAATGTTCAAATGAGGAAGTTATTAAAAAATAGCCAGACTCAATATTAAAATTTTGACAGAAAAATAAACATGTATGTGAGCTATGTTCCCTGTATCTCTTGAGCATGGATGTTGAGACCTTGTTCAGATATTCCAGCAGAGGACCAGAGTCATTCAAATATCTTTAACCAAAGAATTCTCTCTCTCTCTCTCCCACTGTCTTTTTGCCTCTCTCTCTTTTTCATAATAAGGATTTACAAAACATTTGCCATTTTCTAGGCACTATTCTTGGCACATTATGTATATTAAATAATCTAATTTTCACAACAACACTATGAGAAACTACTAGTAACATCCCCATTTTTCCATGACAAAATTGAGGCATCAACAAATAGAGCAACTGATCCAAGTGGAACAGCCAGGACTCAAGCCTAGGCAATCTAGTTCCAGAATTCAAGCTTTTAGGCATTACAATATCCTGCCTCCTAATTAATGGTACAGCCTTGGGAAGGATGCACATGGACCAGGAACATAAATATTTAAGGGGCAGGAAGATGAGGAAAAGGCCAGACTTGCCACAGAAGCCAAAGGAAGCACAATTTCAAGGAGGAAATTCCAAACTACGTCAATGTTCAGAAAAGTCAAGTCAGTGAAGGCCTGGAAAAGTGTGCATTGGATTTGGTGATCAAGGACACACTGATGACCTAAACCAGGCCAATTCTCGAGGGTAGAGGAGCATTAGCCAGTGTCCAATGTGCTGCAGTGTGGGGAGGTTTTAGCCACATGGGAAAGGAATAAAGGAGAAATGATGTGTCTTCTTGACATAGAAAGTTACCGTGGCCAAGACACAACCTCCCTCCTCTTCCTTTTTCTTCTCTTCTCCATTCTTAAACCATTTCTAAGGAAGAAAGGGGGCTTCCTGGGTGGCTCAGTGCTAAAGAATCCTCCTCCAGTGCAGGAGATGCAGGTTCAATCCCTGGGTAGGGAAGATCTCCCAAAAGATGAGGATGTGTAGACGATGGTGTGGACATGATAAACCAGACACCAGGAGAGAGAACATGAGTGAAATTCTTAGATCTCATGACCAGACTGCGACCCAGGCACTGTTCCAATGTTTTAGGAACCACTGGATCTTGTAAAGATCACCAGCAGGGTGTGATACAGGTTCCACTTAACCCAACCAAAAAACAAAAATTGAGAAAAGTAATTATCTCTGGGATCTTTTGCATATATAAATTCTACGGTTCTGTAAATATTAATCTAAGTATGCGTGTGTGTGTGCTAAGTCACTGCAGTGGTAACTGATTCTGCAATCCCATGGACTGTAGCCCACCAGGCCCCTCAGTCCATGGGATTCTCCAGGCAAGAATGCTAGGGTGGGTTACTATGCCATCCTCCAGGGGATCTTCCCAACCCAGGGATTGAACTTGAACTTGTGGTTCTTATGTCGCCTGTATTGGCAGGTGGGTTCTTTACCACTAGCATCACCTGGAAACCCTAACCCAAGTATGAACTAAGTTGCTTCAGTCGTGTCCAACTCTTTACGACCCTATGGACTATAGCCCGCCAGGCTCCTCTGTCCATGAGGGTTCTCCAGGCAAGAATATTAGAGTGGGTTGCCATTTTCTCCTCCAGGGGATCTTCCCAAAATAGGGATTGAACCCAGGTCTCATAGGTCTCTGGCATTAGCAGGCAAGTTCTTTACCACTAGTACTACCTGGGAAGTCCCTAAGTATAGCAGTGGCCAAAATAGCACCATGTTTCCCATTACACCAAAATTGTACTCCCCTACTTCAACATCAATTTCCATAGTCATGTGGATATGAGATAAACTCACTATGGAAGCTCTCTACACCAAAGGTGCTCCATAGTTACGTGGATATAAGATAGACTCACTAGGCAGCTGTTAAGAGAGAGGAAAACATCAAGTTCAGCATCTGTGGCATTCTTTCTGGCTCATCCTTACACAGTTTGGCAGAAAGAAAGCTTAAACTGTAACATATAATTATTGATAATGTCAGCCTGTAGAACTATAAGCTTAGCAGTTTTATTTAGACCATTATGTGCTACAAATAAACAGTAATAGAAACTTCAAGTAAAAGCATTATTTGTATCTGTATTATATCTAACAATGTAACATAAGAAAAGCTTTGTCAATTGCAGAACGTTTAAGTGACTCTGCCCTTGAAATAGCAATACACAGAACTCCATCAGCATGCCTCAGATACAGGCAGAGTTCACCAAGAGTTACAAAGCAGAAAGAAAAACTGGAGTAGGGGAGGGAGGTCCCTATTCTCTGATTTTATGGGAACACTGAAAACATTTGAATGGCAACAACACAGAATAAAGAAAATGAAAGAAACCCTTCTGCTCCCTGTTTAAATGACCTTTCTAAATTTCTGAGCGTTAAAACAAATAAGCTGCTCACCACAGCAAAGTGTTTAAATGTTTAGTTTTTCTGTCTTTAAATTAGAAAGGGCAGAAAAAAGTCAGGGCAGAGCTATAAATGAAGTGATACATTTCAATTAAGCTTGATTTCCCAGATTAACTAGATTTTTTTTGTACATAAAGTCACTCTGTGTGATTCAAATGCATAATTACTTAGTGTCTGGACTGAGATGCTAACTCTGGGTTAGAACCTGAGTTTATAAACCCAACACTAAAAGTCCAAACCTAACACAAAACCCAGTCAGTCTTCCTTTAGCTTCCATCAGCTGATGTGTCCTCAACAAAGAAAGAGAAGTGGGGCCGGACAGATTAACACGACCAATGCAATTATTCCAAGTGCAATTCAGTGGGCGTTCTCTGTGGGCGGTGGATTAGATGCCATGGAGATCTCTGTATATAAAAATCAGATTAAGGACTTCTCTGGTGATCCAGTGGCTGAGACTGTGCTCCCAACACAGGGGGCCCAGGTTCAATCCATGGTCAGGGAACTAGATCCTACATTCTGCAGCTAAGAGTACATCTGCCATAACAAAGATCAAATATCCTGCATGCCACAACTAAGACCAAGTGCAGCCAAAATAATCAAATAATTAATTATTTTAAAAAGCAGATCATGGTAATTTTAAATCATATTATCCCATATCCAAAATACAGAGTGTCCTTACTGATGATGATTATAAATCCAAGCTCTTGAAGATCAGTTTCTCAGATTAGAAAATTTTTTCCTTAACAAGAAAAATATCTTTATTTTGATATTTTATTGTATCTTCTCCCCTCGCACATATAATTATTGGCCTATCCTAAAGCATCTTGGAGTGCCAACTTGATAATACCTTTGAGGATCCATTCTTACTTACAAATGCTATTAATCTACTTGTTAGTACATCTATCAGTTCAGTTCAGTTCAGTTCAGTTCAGTTGCTCAGTTGTGTCTGACTCTTTTCAACCCCATGGACTGCAGCACACCAGGCTTCCCTGGCCATCAACAACTCCTGGAGTCCACTCAAACTCATGTCCATTGAGTCAGTGATGCCAACCAATCATCTCATCCTCTGTCATCTCTTTCTCCTCCTGCCTTCAATCTTTCCCAGCATCAGGGTCTTTTCAAGTGAGTCAATTCTTCACATCAGGTAGCCAAAGTATCGAAGTTTCAGCTTCAGCATCAGTCCTTCCAATGAACACCCAGGACTTATTTCCTTTAGGAGGGACTGTTTGGCTCTCCTTGCTGTCCAAGGGACTCTCAAGAGTCTTCTCCAACACCACAGCTCAAAAGCATCAATTCTTTGGGATTCATCTTTCTTTATAGTCCAACTCTCACATCCACACATGACCACTGGAAAAACCATAGTTTTGACTAGACAGACCTTTGTCAACAAAGTATGTCTCTGCTTTTTAATATGCTGTCTAGGTTGGTCATAACTTTTTTTCCAAAGAGCAAGTGTCTTTTAACTTCATGGCTGCAGTCACCATCTGCAGTGATTTTGGAGCCCCCCTCAAATAAAGTCTCTCACTTTCCATTGTTTCCCCATCTATTTGCCATGAAGTGATAGGACCAGATGCCATGATCTTAGTTTTCTGAATGTTGAGTTTTAAGCCAGCTTTTTAACTCTCCTCTTTCACTTTCATCAAGAGGCTCTTTAGTTCTTCTTCGCTTTCTGCCATAAGGGTGGTGTCATCTGCGTATCTAAGGTCATTGATATTTCTCCCTGCTATCTTGATTCCAGCTTGTGCTTCATCCAGGCTGGCATTTTGCATGATGTATTCTGCATATAAGTTAAATAAGCAGGGTGACAATAAACAGGCTTGACGTACTCCTTTCCTGATTTGGAACCAGTCTGTTGTTTCATGTCCAGTTCTAATTGTTGCTTCTTGACCTGCAGACAGATTTCTCAGGAGAAAGGTAAGGTGGTCTGGTATTCCCATCTCTTTAAAAATTTTCCAGTTTGTTGTGATCCACACAGTCAAAGATTTGGCATAGTCAATAAAGCAGAAGTAGATGTTTTCTGGAACTCTCTTGCTTTTTCAATAATCCAACAGATGGCAATTTGATCTCTGGTTTCTCTCCCTTTTCTAAATACAGCTTGAACATCTGGAAATTCATGGTTCACATACTGTTGAAGCCTCACTTGGAGAATTTTGAGCATTACTTTGCTAGCGTGTGAGATGAGTGCAATTGTGCCATAGTTTGAACACTCTTTGGCATTGCCTTTCTTTGGGATTGGAATGAAAACTGACCTTTTCCAGTCCTGTGGCCACTGCTGAGTTTTCCAAATTTGCTGGCATATTGAGTGTAGCATTTTCACAGCATCATCTAGGATTTGAAATAGTTCAACTGGAATTCCATCACCTCCACTAGCTTTGTTCATAGTGATGCTTCCTAAGGCCCACTTGACTTTGCATTCCAGGATGTCTGGCTGTAGGTGAGTGATCACATCATCAGGGCTACCTGGATCATCAAGATCTTTTTTTTATACTTCTTCTGTGTATTCTTGCCACCTCTTCTTAATATCTTCTGCTTCTGTTAGGTCCATAACATTTCTGTCCTTTATTGTGCCCATCTTTGCATGAAATGTTCCTTTGGTATCTCTAATTTTCTTGAAAAGATCTCCAGTCTTTCCCATTCTATTGTTTTCCTCTGTTTCACTGTATTGATCACTTAGGAAGACTTTCTTATCTCTTCTTGCTATTCTTTGGAACTTTGCATTCAAATGGTTATATCTTCCCTTTTCTTCTTTGCCTTTAGCTTCCTTCTTTTCTCAGCTATTTGTAAGGCCTCCTTAGACAAACTTTTTGCATTTCTTTTCCTTGGGGATGGTCTTAATCACTGCCTCCTGTACAATGTTACAAACCTCTGTCCATAGCTCTTCAGCCACTGTGTTTATCAGATCTAATCCCTTGAATCTATTGTCACTTCCACTGAATAATCATAGGGGACTTGATTTACTGAGCATGGCCCTGCCCATCAGAACAAGACCCAGTTTCCCCCACAGTCGGTCTATCCCATCAGGAAGCTTCCATAAGCCTCTTATCTTATCTATCAGAGGGCAGAGAGAATGAAAACCACAATCACAGAAAACTAATCTAACTGATCACATGGACCACAGCCTTGTCTAACTCAATGAAACTATGAGCCATGCTGTGTAGGGCCACCCAAGTCAGATAGGTCATGGTGGATAGTTCTGACAAAATGTGGTCCACTGGAGAAGGGAATGTCAATCTACTTCAGTATTCTTGCCTTGAGAACCCCATGAACAGTATGAAAAGTACATCTATGATACCTGTCTAATAGAGTCTGGTCTTGGGAATGTCAATGGGTTTGTGGGAAGAATAATGCATATGACCCCACCAAGTCTCATCCATACACAAACAAGCTTCAGTTGAGATATATTTTGATTCAGAACACCTCAGACATGTTCACAATGAATAACTAGGACAGATCCTTGCCTCACTAAAACCACACTACAAATTAGATCACCACAATTTGGGCGAAGTTAAAATAGACTCTAGTAATTATCTTGAGTATCTCTCTCCCAATATGAAATGTGCCAATGGGTCATCCTATAGACATCCAAGGGATCTGGGTTCTATTTTAAGCTTCAGTGGTATACAACTGAAATTTATTCTAAAAAAGAACATTAGCTAGGTATACATCTGCAATTTTGTCCAAATGTAAAATGTAAAATTAATTCTATAACCTTACGCAAGTGATACTATTTGTTGTTTTTGTTGTTTAGTCATTAAGTCATGCTCGACTCTTTTGCAACCCCATGGACTACAGCATGCCAGGCCCCTCTGTCCATGGCATTTCCCAGGCAAGAATACTGGAGTGGGCTGCCATTTCCTCCTCCAGGGGATTTTCCTGACCCAGGGATCAAACCTGAGTCTCCTGTGTTGCAGGAAGATTCTTTATGGTTGAGCCATGAGAGAAGCCTGAGTGATACTATCATGGTATCACTACTGTAGAATTTGCACAGCATCCATTATTTGGCCAGTCTCATTCCATATTTTGTTGTAGTTTATTAAAGGATATCATACTAATTCATTAATTTATCCTGTTACAGTGAGTTTCTGCAAGAATGATGGAGGTAAGATTAACTCTATAAAAACATATTGAGACTGTACAGAACATCTTCCAGCCCTATTAGAACATTATCAGTTATATAAATACATTTAATGACAGTCTCACCAGAAAAAAAGGTAATCAATCTAAATATTCATATTTTGAAAACCAAACCATGTCACTATTTATCTAGCCCTATTCAAGACAGACACAAGCAACCCCAACACTATGAAAAAATTCTCAACAGTGAGAAATTCTTCATGGAATGTCTTTTGTTATTCAGTCACTAAGTTGTGTCCAACTCTTTGCGACCACATGGACTGCAGTACACCAGGCTTTCCTGTCCTTCACTATCTCCCAGAGTTTGCTCAAACTTATGTTCATTGAGTCAGTGATGCCATCCAACCATCTCATCCTCTGTCATTCCCTTTTCTTCCTGCCTCAATCTTTCCGAGCATCACAGTCTTCTTCAGTGTGTTGGTTCTTTGCATCAGGTGGCCAAATATTGGAGCTTCAGCTCCAGCATCAGTTCTGCCAATGAATATTCAGAGTTGATTTCCATTAGGGTTGACTGATTTGATCTCCTTGCTGTCCAAGGGACTCTCAAGAGTCTTCTCCAGCACCTGTGGTAACATGTTATGCTTCCTTGGGGCTTAATAGAAACATCTCAGCAAGCCATTCCTAAAAGTAGCACATCAAGATTTCTTAGGAATATAAGGGAAAAAATACCTCAAACACTACAACCCCAAAATATAGTGATCTGAATAAGACAGAAGTTTCTTACTCTCTCACAAAGCAGGCTGGATGTGACCCATTCAGGTCTGGTGGATCCCCTCTACCATCCTCTACCAGGGCTTCAGGGTTCCCCCATTCCCCAATCAAACTAGTCAATTCTAAAGGAAATCAACCTTGAATATTCACTGGAAGGACTGATGCTGAAGCTCCAATACTTTGGCCACCTGATGCAAGCAGCAGACTCATCGGAAAAGACTGTGATGCTGGGAAAGGTTGAAGGCAGGAGGAGAAGGGACTGACAAAGGATGAGATGGTTGGATGGCATCACCAGTTCAATGGACATGAGTTTGCACAAACTAGGGACATAGTGGAGGACAAGAAAGACTGACGTGCTGCAGTCCATGGGGTTGCAGAGTTGGACACGACTCAGTGACTGAACCACAACAACATTCCCCTATCAGAATCAGGACGAAAAAGATGTCTAGGACATGTGAATTGACCTTGAAAAAGATGACATGGAAATCCTATATCTCTTTTGCCCATAGCCAACTAGTCAGTAATTTGCTGCAAGGGAGGTAAAGAAGTGTCATTCCTAGCTGGGTGGGAGGATTTTCTTCCTAAAAAGGACAGAAAGGCTACTAGGAAGAAGTTATTAGTTTCTATCATAGACCAACTCTGGCCATCCAAATACTCATACATATGGAACACATTCCCACCCTATATTTCCTCCAACTCAAAGTCCTGGGTCTCTGAGTGGTACATGTCCTTTCCATCAGGACTTTTCAGGGACCTGCAAACTAACACATTACTCTCTCTCCCTCCCCTTCTCTCAGTTCAACTCACACACACACATACATATGGGCTCACATACAAAAGTAGAGACAGAACAGGATAGCTGCCATAACATCTCCTATTCATAAAAGGATTGCACATGCACAGCAATGAATGGTCCTCAACTATGAACCCTCCTGGGAGTACTTATGGAGACCCCCTCATCCTGGAAGGACAGGTGCTGTGTTGGTTGCCAGGAGGCATCACCTTGTCAGTCACTCTGTGGCCACTGGTACTGCTCTCTAGGTAGTTTTCTCTCATTTACCATCATGGTGGCCCCATAACCAGAGAAGGAGATGTTGGCAAATAGTCCACCTTTCTGATGGTACATGTTTGGGAGGGAGGGAAGGGCTACAAAAATAAGCTTTTGTAGGCCAGACCTGTGACTTCTTTGGCAGAACAATTCCCTCAAAGTTGTGATAGGCTCTTATGGGCTTGCTCCTGCCAAGTTCCAAGTGCAATAACCATTCCTAAAGTTCTCTTTAGAGCACAGATCTTAAGAGGAGTGACTCTTGTTTTATTTACTACCCCCTATATTTTCTCAGTTTCATGACTGCTACCCTAAGGCCACTTGAAACAGTCAGCTTGGGAGGGAAAGAGAAGCCTTTAATAAGATCCTTGCCTCTGAGTTGCTTCCTGGTCTGAATGTGGTGTCTTACCATATTTGTGAGAAAAGTTCTAAAATACAGATTTATCTTTAGAATTTTGCTACAGAAGAGCTGACTTTTCCAACCTGGCAAATCCCCAAATTTAACTTGCACAGCATAGGCAAAAGCAAATTTATGTTTCTTCCCAGCTCTGCTTCCAAACTGGGCAAATTTTGTCTGCTTTCATCTCTCTTTTGTAAAAACCAGCAGGAAAAAGCCAGGAAACATCAAACACTTGAGTTTTTCCATGTCGTTACCCTAGACCAACAGATTCAGTAAGCATGTCATCTGTCTTTCAAGTTACTAGAGATGAAATTTTACCAAATAGTTTTCAACAGCCTACAGTCAGCAGCATGAGAATCTGCACTTTCTGTTGGTCTGCAAACCACTGCCAGACAACTGGGCATCATTTTAGTTATTTTTACGTTGAAGCTCACTTCTGGGTACCATTTTCTGTATTAGCTAGCTGCTATAACAAAAAACCCCCAAACATTGGCTTATAATAAGAATGAAGTTCACTACTTTCCCAAAAGGCAGTCTAGAGATTGCAGGGTGGCCCTACACTGGTGATACATGGTTTCATAACTGTTTAAACTGTCACCATTTCCTAGCTAGCAGACAAGGAAGAAGAGACAACTCAAAGCAAATGGGTGCTCTATAGGGAGACAATTTCAAAAGTACTCATATATCTACTCTCATCTCATTGGCTTAAACTTATTTACATTGCCATATCTTGATTCACATGTGTTCTCTAGCTGGTGAAATACCTGCTCCTTGAAAACTGGCTGGAGGAGGATACTATTACTAAAAATAACAGAGAGACTGGCTAGTGAAGAGCAATCAGCAGTCTTTGCCACCATGGATTTTAGAATCCTAGCTTAACGTTACTCCATCATTTTGATTCCCCCTTTCAACCTGGGCTCCTAAGAGTCTGCAAAGCATAGTACACAATGTAGCATCTCAATTGCAGACACAAAGACCCATCTTTGATGAGTTTACATAGATAACAATCCCCACACACTACACATTCCTAGTTCAGCCTCACGTTTACCGTAATTTTTCACATCCCATAAAAAGGAGAAAAGAAAGAAACAGACTAGCATACCAGTCTCTTGCTTCCATTTTGAAATGCTCATAATTGAAGACTTCTTTCTTATCTCCTCTTCATGATGAAATTCTTGGAATTCTGTGTCATATAGCACCCACCCACTAGCTATAGTACAGTCTCCCAGTGAATCAGGGTTTCACCAACCTTTTCAGCCCTGATGTTATCCTTCTCAAGTTCCACAAACACAAAATTTATGACTCAGGGAAATATGATTTAATGGTTTAATCAAAACAGTCATAGATGGGCTACACAGTATTCTATGAAAAAATGGAAAAAAAGTCCCCTATTGATTACAACACATCACCCTTTAAGACAAGAGTTCAGTATACCATTTGAGCCTTTTTAATGCTTCTTCAACACACTTTGCTTCTAGTACCATAATTTCACGCTTATCTTCTGATCAGTACTAAGCTCACTTCCCAGATACTTTGGTACCAGAATTGCATACCATGGGGTAAGTGATTCACAAAATATCTATTATGCAGCATAAACTGGATATAATGTTATGTGTGAGATGTATGTGAATGTAATAGTAATGAGGCTGCCATCAAGAGAATCTTATTCCTATAGAATGGGACAAACAATAGAAATGGTGACCCAATCAAGACGTTTTTCCTAAGAGGCTCCACTTATAAGTGAATTGTCTCCCAAATGACAACCTCATTGGCCTTCCTTCAAATGCCTTTAAATGCATTTCTAATTCTCATCAGTAGATCTCCTGTAAGCTGTAAATCTAGGGCAATGGTGAGGTGATCTTGCCACTTGTTTTAAAAAACTCTTAATGGACACCCCTCCAACACGAATTAAAGAAATATAACTGTTCTCGACTTTTTATTGTGTTTAATGAAGTTCTGTTTACAGGGAGAAAACACACATATACACACCCCAAGAGCCAGAAAACAAAATCCTGAAACATAATTCTTTTTATCATTTTGGTTGATTACTACATAACATTCCTCATCAATACCATAATAGATACTTTAAACCCATCATAACAACCTTTCCCACCAATGCCAAAAGTAACCCTAGAATCCAACTCTAGCCCAAGCTCTAAGAAATTGTCATCAATTAGAATTGGTCCTCAGATTGAAATCTATTCAACACCCTGACATCTAATCACACGCCCTCACCCCCACCACACACACACGTATGCATACATTCACTGATGCCTAAGGTGACACAACCAACTAGCGACAGATCTGAGACTAGGGTCCAGCACTCCTATTTCCTGAGACTAACGTTCTTTTTTCTACAATGTATTTTGATGGCTAGTTGATAAACTAATGATATTTTTAACAGTTTGGGATGACTTTATTTGCCAAAGGGAAAATCATCTAAAGAAAAATAAAAATCAATCCATAGCTCCCTAGATGGCAGTTTAAAGGAGCTTTCAAAAGTCCTTCTAAATGTTAAGAAGGTAAGAAAAAATACTGTTAATTAAATTCAATAGCTAATGTTTACTATACATATTTTTTCATTATTAGGCTAAACTTAGTAGAGGCTAAACAGAGTAGAGATGTATGTAGGTGTGCTTTCTGCATTTTATAGTATATTCATGCTCTCTTGTATCATCATTTGTGAAATGCTAATGCTATTTCTCCACCTTTTATAAGGAATGTAATTGGCTGTACTCTTACAAATTAGGAGAAATAGATGAGGTCTCCTTTATCTTAGAGTATGGGTGTGGGCTACTCCTGGACTTTTTTGCACTCTAGTTTTCTCTTTGTTGAGTTGAAGGGGTCTTCTTTATGCTCTCTGAAAATACTCAAGCCCTATTATTCAAAGCATAATTTGAGGGACTTCCCTGATGATCCAGCGGTTAAGACTCTGCACTGCAAATGTAGGGGATGTGGGTTCGATCTCTGGTCTGGGAAATAAGATCCCACTCACCACACAGCAAAAAAAAAAAAAAGGCAGAATTTTGTTGTTTTAAAATTATTATAGGATATTTCTGGACTTTCTATCTTGTTCCATTGGTCTATATTTCTGTTTTTGTGCTGGTACCATATAGTTTTGATGACCGCAGCTTTGTAGTATAATCTGAAGTTAGGAAGGTTGATTCTTCCAGCTTCATTCTTCTTCCTCAAGACTGTTTTGGCTTGTCTTGAGAATGGAGAAGGAAATGGCACCCCACTCCAGTACTCTTGCCTGGAAAATCCCATGGACGGAGGAGCCTGGTGGGCTGCAGACCATGGGGTCACAAAGAGTTGAACACGACTGAGTGACTTCACTTTCACATTTCCCTTTCATGCATTGGAGAAGGAAATGGCAACCCACTCCAGTGTTCTTGCCTGGAGAATCCCAGGGATGGGGGAGTCTGGTGGGCCACCATCTATGGGGTCACACAGAGTCAGACACGACTGAAGCGACTTAGCAGCAGCAGTCTTGAGAAAGCCCAGAAATAAACAAGAAAACCCAGAAACAAACCCATGTACCTATGGGTACCTTATTTTTGACAAAGGAGGCAAGACTATACAATGGGGCAAAGACAGCCTCTTCAGTAAATGGTGCTGGGAAAACTGGACAGCTACATGTAAAAGAATGAAATTAGAACACTTTCTAACACCATACACAAAGATAAACTCAAAATGGATTAAAGAGCTAAATGTAAGACCAGAAACTATAAAACTCTTAGAAGAAAACATAGGCAGAACACTCAATGACATGAATCAAAGCAAGATCCTTTAGGATCCACCTCATGGAGTAATGGAAATAAAAACAAAAGTAAACAAGTGGGACCTGCTTAAACTTAAAAGCTTTTGCACAGCAAAGAACGCTATCAGTTCAGTTCAGTCGCTCAGTCGTGTCCGACTCCTTGTGACCTCATGAATTGCAGCACGCCAGGACTCCCTGTCCATCACTAACTTCCAGAGTTCACTCAAACTCATGTCCATCGAGTCGGTGATACCATCCAGCCATCTCATCCTCTGTCGTCCCCTTCTCTTCCTGCCCCCAATCCCGCCCAGAATCAGAGTCTTTTCCAATGAGTCAACTCTTCGCATGAGGTGGCCAAAGTACTGGAGTTTCAGCTTCAGCATCAGTCCTTCCAATGAACACCCAGGACTGATCTCCTTTAGAATGGACTGGTTGGATCTCCTTGTAGTACAAGGGACTCTCAAGAGTCTTCTCCAACACCACAGTTCAAAAGCACCAATTCTTTGGCGCTCAGCTTTCTTCACAGTCCAACTCTCACATCCATACAAGACCACTGGAAAAACCATAGCCTCGACTAGATGGAACTTTGTTGGCAAAGTAATGTCTGTGCTTTTGAATATGCCATCTAGGTTGGTCATAACTTTCCTTCCAAGGAGTAAGCGTCTTTTAATTTCATGGCTGCAGTCACCATCTGCAGTGATTTGGAGCCCAGAAAAAGAAAGTCTGACACTGTTACCACTGTTTCCCCATCTATTTCCCATGAAGTGATGGGACCAGATGCCATGATCTTTGTTTTCTGAATGTTGAGCTTTAAGCCAACTTTTTCACTCTCCACTTTCACTTTCATCAAGAGGCTTTTGAGTTCCTCTTCACTTTCTGCCATAAGGGTGCTATCATCTGCATATCTGAGGTTACTATATTTCTCCCAGCAATCTTGATTCCAGCTTGTGCTTCTTCCAGCCCAGCGTTTCTCATGATGTACTACAGATGGTGACTGCAGCCATGAAATTAAAAGATGCTTACTCCTTGGAAGGAAAGTTATGACCAACCTAGATGGCATATTCAAAAGCACAGACATTACTTTGCCAACAAAGTTCCATCTAGTCGAAGCTATGGTTTTTCCTGTGGTCATGTATGGATGTGAGAGTTGGACTGTGAAAAAAGCTGAGCACCAAAGAATTGATGCTTTTGAACTGTGGTGTTGGAAAAGACTCTTGAGAGTCCAGTGGACTGCAAGGAGATCCAACCAGTCCATCCTAAAGGAGATCAGTCCTGGGTATTCATTGGAAGGACTGATGCTGAAGCTGAAACTCCAGTACTTTGGCCACCTCATGCGAAGAGTTGACTCATTGGAAAAGACCCTGATGCTGGGAGGGATTGGGGGCAGGAGGAGAAGGGGACGACAGAGGATGAGATGGCTGGATGGCATCACTGACTCAATGGACGTGAGTCTAGGTGAACTCCGGGAGTTGGTGATGGACAGGGAGGCCTGGTGTGCTGTGATTCACAGGGTCGCAAAGAGTCGGACACGACTGAGCAACTGAACTGAACTGAACTGAAGGAGGAGGGAGGGTATAGGGAAAAGAAGGATTTTCTTGGTGCAAACCGGAAGATGCAAACTAGTATATATAGGATGGGTAAACACAGGGTCCTACTGTATAGCACAGGGAACTAAATTCAATATCTTGTGATAAATCAGAATGGAAAAGAATACGAAAAAGAATATGTATAACAACTGAGTCACTTTGTTGTACAGCAGAAATTAGCACAATATGGTAAATCAACTATATTTCAATAAAATTCTTTTTTAAAAAGTCAGCATGATTTACTCAAGCTACTTCATTTGAGTGCTATTTGGCTTTCTGAACTTCAATTCTTAGAACTCTGAATGTAGGTACATTCCAAGGAATACACATCTTTAAAGGAAATATGCATTAGTCTTACTTTATCATATATATATCACAAGTAAATATAAACAAATTTTCTCCATATGAAAATAAAATGCAATATATTTATCAATCAGTTGAGAAAAATGGTATTTATTCATTTTTTATTATCTATAGATAGGCTCAGTAGAGAATGCTTGTGCTTTATTAAAGGAACTGAATTGATTTTAGTAGGGCTGGAAAATAAAGTGCTAGGAAGTGACGAGTAAAGAGAAGCCTGGACTAATTAGCAGAGGCAATGTGGTAAAGGATCTTGTAAGCATTAGGATGGAGTCATAAGGCAGAGGAAGCCATCAGAGTTGTCATCTTCCTACATGATCAGATTTACATTGTAAGAAGCTCCCTCTAGAGGCAGTGCAGGGAACAGATGATTAAAGGGCAGGAAGAAGCAAGAAGAGGCTTGAGTATTCTTTGTTGTTGTTTGATGGCTAACTTGTCAACTGCTAACTTTGCGACCTTATGTACTGTAGATTGTCAGGCTCCTCTGTCCATAGGATTTCCAGGCAAGAATACTGGAGTGGCTTGCTATTTCCTCCTCCAGGTGATCTTCCCAACCCGGGGACTGAACCCATGTCTCCTGCATTGGCAGGTGGATTCTTTACCACTGAGCCACCAGGCAAGCCCTTTGAGTATTCATAGGTGACAGATAATGTTGAGTTGAAATACCAGTATTTGTTGTGGGAATAAAGAGAAGTGGAAAGACTCAAGATTGTAAGAGTTGAAATCTCCCAGACTTGATAATTTGTTGGCAGAGGAATGCATGGCAGAATCACAAACTGGGGGATAAAAAAGAACAGGCTTGGAGTAAGAGACAGAGTTCAGATTGGGACATACAGAGACTGAGCCAGTTAGACATATGGGTGTTGGGGGCCAGCGTGAGGCACTCTGCCCATGGCAAAGGTCATGAGGAAGGAGGCTCGACATACGCAAAGGCGGGATCGAGCCTCAGGAGTCCCCCTGGAAATCCTTGAGCATCTACCCCCATAACCAGAGTCTGCCTACTTTACTACTTTGTGCTCTCACCTACACCTCTGACTTTATGGGGGGCTGTCCCCCACCCTCTCTTTCAGAGAAGGAGTTAACTTAGAGCTCCAGTTAATAAAAACTCCTGGGTGTGACAAGAGTGTTTTAACCTACAAACTCCTCTGAAGGTTCTCTAGCCTGCCTGACAGGCTTGTCCGGCCACATGTGATTGCTCACAGCCTCCCAACCATGAGAGGCACGAGATGCTTTAAACCCTCTAAAAACAGGTTCTTTAGAGAAGTTAGAAAACTATTAGTATAAGTATAGTGGGCTGATTAGAAGTTGTATTGGTGAAGGGTTTTTCATTTGTTGAGCCAATATTTACTGCTAAGTCTCCACATCCCCTGCCCTTGTACACATTAATGAATATATAGAAGAAATAAGTATTAACCTTTGATATAAATCACATTAGATCTTAGGCCAAGTAAATTCTTTCCTTAACTAAAACCCACTACACCCTCACCCTACAGGAATGTAACTTTATTTGAGTGGCGTCTGTTTTAAGAATAATCACCCCTGGAGAAATAAGTGTTGACTGACCGCTGTCACAAGGAGAGGGTCATAAATTGTCAGCAGGCCCCCCTGGCCAGAAGATGATGAAACACCCTTAAGACCTCTGTATACATTTGTATGAAGCACCTGACTTTTAATAAAGTCAGGACTGCTCACCCCACGTGACTTTTGTATAACATCTCAGTGTATAAAAACAGACTCTGGAAAATAAAGAATGGGGATCAGTTCCTCAAAAGACTGGTCTCCCCATGTCTCTCTCTCTCTCTCAAACTCTGGCTGAGTCTCCATCTGGAGCGTGGAACCCACCATGCTTACTAATTTTGCCTGGGCTTCTAAAATCCGACCAGGGAGGCCTCAGTGTCTCCTCTCCTTCGGGAGAACGGAAGGACGCCTGCAGCCTACGTAAGTGGTGCAAGCTTCTTGTCTTGAAGTTTTATTGGTCTCCTGTGTAAACCAAGCTACTCAGCCTCTTTTCTCCACTGAATTTTCCTACTGAGCTATCCTCATTCTATTACTCTTTATATCTCTAATTAATATCTAATTGAAGCTATTGTATCCTGATCCTCACTGAAGCTGTCTCCCCTTCGAATACCCTGGATCAGCAGGGGCTGGACCCCAGCATATGGGTTTATGGCTCTAGAGAAAGGTCAAGGCCAGAAATCAAAGTGGGAGGATCTCTGGCATAAACACAGTAGTTGAAGCTATGGAAAGAAGTGTAGTGAAAGTTGGGCAAGTGTGTAGTGTGGAGGGTGAGAAGGATCCAAGAAAGGAGCACCAAGATCATAGGGATGGGTCAGAAGAAGCAGCTTACAAAGGAGAGTGAGAAAGAGGGCTTGAGAGTTAAAGGAAGCCTGGAATAGGAACAGGCCATGGAAAACAAGGGAAACAAGCACTCCAAAACAAGAAGAGCTTCAGTGGTATAAAAGATTGTCAGGTGGAAAGTAAAAAAGGACTAAGGCACGTGGGCTTAGTGTTAGTCAGTGTTTGTGTCAATGAGAGGTTTTTTCCTGCCTCGGTAACTTAAGGAAGAGTTCACTTAACTCAAGAGTTAAGGCTTGAGTAGTGATGAGGCTTGAAATTAGAGAAGAAATTTGAACAGGAAAGAGTGAATAGACTACAGTAGGTGGAGAAGAGCATCTCTGTGCTCAAGGGGGGTTGTTGTTGTTTACCATAAGAAAGCTTTGAACAATTTTTAAATGATAGGAAAAGCCTGTACACAAAAGAAATATTTTAAGAACTTAGGAGAGAGACAGTATGCTGGAGCTGAGAAACAATGTAAAGTGGGAGAGGGGCTAAATTAAAAAAAAAAAAAAATGAAAGGGTGGAGGTATTATGGGTTGAACTATGTCCTGTGCTGTGCTGAGCGTAATTGCTCAGTTGTGTGCAACTCCATGCGCTGCAGTCCATCAGGATCCTCTGTCCTTGGGGATTCTCCAGACAAGAATACTAGAGTGGGTTGCCATGCCCTCCTCCAGAGGATCTTCCCCACCCAGGGATCGAACCCAGGTCTCCTGCATTGCAGGCAGATTCTTTACCATCTGAGCCACCAGAGGAGCCCAAACAATGTTACTATCTTTGCATAAATCAGATTTTTTTAATTATAACCCTCACAGAACTGTAACATTACAAAGATCATGTATTTCTACTAAAAAAGGAGACATAAAGGGAAAAAAGGGAAAATAAGTATTAACAAAACTCAGCTTCCCAGAAAAAAAAACCTCATAATCTATATTACACAATTTGTTGTTTCTTAAATTATCTCTGCATATTGGTTCTCAAAATTTATAATTTATATGGCCATGATGCACTCATATATGATAAGCAGATATTTAAGATTAAATTCAATCCTCCAAATTCAGTCCATTTTTTGCACTCAGAAACACCATTCAGGGCCCCCCTGGTGGACTAATAGTTAAGAATCTGCCTACCAATGCTGGGGACATGAGTTCCATCCCTGGTCAGTGAAGATCTCACCATATCTCGGAGCAACAAAGTTCACTGGCTGGGGGCTTAGTTGAGCCCCCATGCCCAGAGCCCGTGCTCTGCAGCAAGACAAGCCACCACAATGAAAAGTCTGCATACCTCAATGAAGAGTAACCGCTGCTCTGCAACTAGAGAAAGCCAGTGCATAGCAATGAAGACCCAGCACAGCCAAAATAAACAATAAATAAATAATTCTTAAAAAAAAAAAAATTCAGACTTTAACAATAGAAAACAATTACATACTCCTAAAGCATATCACGGAGAAGGCAATGGCAACCCACTCCAGTACTCTTGCCTGGAAAATCCCATGGACAGAGGAACCTGGTGGGCTGCAGTCCATGGGGTCGCTAGGAGCCAGACACGATTGAGCAACTTAACTTTCACTTTTCACTTTCATGCATTGGAGAAGGAAATGACAACCCACTCCAGTGTTCTTGCCTGGAGAATCCCAGGGATGGGTCAGCCTCGTGGGCTGCCATCTGGGTCGCACAGAGTTGGACACGACTGAAGTGACTTAGCAGCAGCAGCAGCAAAGCATAGCAAAGCAAAGAAAGGGCTTTCCTGGTCAAAGTATTTTGCTTGAGATCATTCAGTTCAATAACATTTGTTAGAAAAACAAAACAGAATTGTTTAAATTATAAAGTAATTATAAATATATATTATTTATATAATATATAATTTATTTATAATTTATATATAAATTAATTTTTAAATTTAATTTTTAAAATTGGCCATTTATTTTACATATATTTGGACTTCTACTTTTTTCCTTTGTAGATAATTGTGAGCAAGAATTGGTGCCAAAAGTAAATTGAGACTTTTGAAGTAAGATAACCTATAACTCCGTTCTCAACACACCACAGTTATGCTGATTCAATATTTCCTTGAATTAACTCTTCTGCCTTCTGATATATGGTCATCAGAGTTAAGCTCTTAATGTGGCAGCATCTAGATCATTGTTAGTCTCTCAATTTTGGCCCATGTTCTGACCAATGGGAATCTCACGGATCACACAGTACTTCACAAACCACCAGCCTGTAAAATTACCAAAAAGTAACACAGCAATATTTCTGATTCAGTCACCTTCTAGAGAATTCAGATAACTCAGATCCTAGACCCTCTCTTCCAAGAAGAGAAACCCCTCTCTCAAAAAAGAAAAAAGTCCTGAAAGAAGTCTTTCTCCTCACACCCATGTCTCTCCTGGCTCCTGGGAATGCAATCTTTCTCAATGTATTTGAGAAACAAGATGCTTCCAATGCCTATTAAATCCAAGCTCACTAAGGATGCCAACCTGATACCAAAATGAGAGCTCGGGACTTCTTTAATGGGTGCTTTTTCTGGTCCATGTTAGATCTCAAAGCAGCATCGTTATGTGTCCTGTTGTGTTTTAAATAAAAGCTCTCATGACATACCTTAACTTATTCCCCTCTCTAGTACAGTTCCCTCTTGACACATGTCCAAAGACAACTGAGCTGGAAGCCAGAAGATGATCACATTTTGGTGCAACCGTGTGCATATCCTACCCCACTCCCACCTAGGTTATAATTTGTGGAGCATCGTTTCATAAAGGAATGAGCTATATGAAGAGAAAGCCCCAGAGATCTGCAGAGGGGCCCAATCAAATCTTTGAATGAATTCTTATCTATCCATGAACATAATGAAACTCTATGAGGCTGATAAAGAGCCTCCAGAAAACAAAAGACTGAACAATTACCAGAGCTCACACAAGCCTGGGAATAGTTTATATTACCAGAGTGCAGAGACTTTTTAACTAATAGGCCACTGGATAGCATCCTTGGAAGGGCATTGCCTTAGTAAATTAGCCCCTAAAGGATATGTTAAATCTGCCCTAACAAATTTTAAAATTAGCTCCCGGAAGAATCAGTCTCTTCCAAGACAAATATACTACATCTGATGTTATAGACTTAGCCTTTCTCAGGACAGAGAAGGAAGGCTCCAGTGTGAGCAGAAGGCTGGAGGGACAAAAACCATTCACACACAAAAAAAACAATCACACCTACACAAATACAAAACAGGTTTGCTACTAAAGGCATTTAATTCTATTAGCCATGCATTCTCAAATGTCTTTAAATCCAGCCTTATGGTTCATCCATCTCATATATGAAAGGAAACAATTATGTAAGTTCTTTAAGAAAGACATCAGTTCCTATCGAGTTCAGTATATAACAATCTGTGTCCACTTCGTGCTTAATGAAAGTTGACAAGAATGCTTGATTCAGATCGTCCATGCATTTGAATTATTGTTCTGCATGGGAAATGAATTTCACTTATGCCAGCACCTGAAGGAACACACGATCAGCACATATAAAAATGCTTGCCACAGAGAGTAAACCTTAGTTTTTCTTTCTCTGCAAAACACAAACAGGCAAACAAATCCCCAAGGTTATTATAAAATGTTACAGAAAGTTAATAGGCTAAGTAGATTTTTGCAAAGCTAATGACTTTCAAAGTTCTCAGCAAGATTAATTTACTTAATGAAAAGACCAGCATTCTCTTCCCTCATATATTGTATTTTCCTTCTCGAGTGTCAGAGTTTAAAAATACAGTCTTTGGTATCAGATAATAAGCCTCATTCTTCCTGTCTCTGAGCCACTCCAAAATTATGTTACATGCCATTTTAGGTCACTGGAGTCTCAAAATCTATGGTGTTTTTAATATAAGTTCAATTCAGTTCAGTCGCTCAGTCGTGTCTGACTCTTTGCGACCCCATGAATCACAGCACACCAGGACTCCCTGTCCATCACCAACTCCCGGAGTTCACTCAGACTCACGTCCATCGAGTCAGTGATGCCATCCAGCCATCTCATCCTCTGTCGTCCCCTTCTCCTCCTGCCCCCAATCTCTCCCACCATCAGAGTCTTTTCTAATGAGTCAACTCTTCACATGAGATGGCCAAACTACTGGAGTTTCAGCTTTAGCATCATTCCTTCAAAAAAAATCCCAAGGCTAATCTCCTTCAGAATGGACTGGTTGGATCTCCTTGCAGTCCAAGGGACTCTCAAGAGTCTTCTCCACCACAGTTCAAAAGCATCAATTCTTCGGCGCTCAGCCTTCTTCACAGTCCAACTCTCACATTCATACATGACCACAGGAAAAACCATAGCCTTGACTAGACCTAGAACCTTTGTTGGCAAAGTAATGTCTCTGTTTTTCAATATGCTATCTAGGTTGGTCATAACTTTCCTTCCAAGGAGTAAGCATCTTTTAATTTCATGACTGCAGTCACCATCTGCAGTGATTTGGAGCCCAAAAAAATAAAGTCTGACACTGTTTCCACTGTTTGGAAACAGTGGTCCCATCTATTTGCCATGATGTGATGGGACCAGATGCCATGATCTTCGTTTTCTGAATGTTGAGCTTTAAGCCCACTTTTTCACTCTCCACTTTCACTTTCATCAAGAGGCTTTTTAGTTCCTCTTCACTTTCTGCCATAAGGGTGGTGTCACCTACATATCTGAGGTTATTGATATTTCTCCTGGCAATCTTGATTCCAGCTTGTGTTTAAGTTTAATACAATAATTCCTCCATTGAGCAAATAAATATTAATACTTTTACCAAACATGATTAATATAAACACTGCAAATAGGAAGCATTGTATAATCATAATAAGATCAGAAATTTCCTCAAATTCCAATAACAACTTAGAATTTTTAAAATATAGAACATATTATTATAAGTTTTAGTCTGTGGGTCATACTGCTTATAAAACAAAAACCTCAAAAACTGTTAGCAAATAGGTCTCAAAGTTTTCTACCTCAACTCCATTCACATGTGCAACCAATTCGTTTTTCCCATCATAGGCATTCATTCAAAAAATTACACTAAATTCCTTCTACAAGCAAAGTGCATACAGGAGTAAATACCACTGACATGGTCCCTATCCTCATAGAGATTAAAGTCTCCTAGTGGTGGAGATAGTAATCAAGTTATATAAACATAAATAGGAATGACAAAAGATTTTAAAATGACATTAAGATATATGAACCCTAATGTTGGCTGCAGCACTAATTATAATAGCCAAGACATGGAAGCAACCTAAATGTCCATTGACACATGACTGGGTAAAGAAGATGTGCATGTATGCATATATATATTGGGCTTCCCTGGTGGTTCAGGTAGTAAAGAATCCACCAATAATGCGGAAGACCTGGGTTTGATACTTGGGTTGGGAAGACCCCCTGGAGAAGGCAACAGCCACCCACTCCAGTATTCTAGCCTGGAGAATTTCATGGATTTAGGAGCCTGTAAGGTTTGTGAAGAGTTGACTCATTGGAAGAGACTCTGATGCTGGGAGGGATTGGGGGCAGGAGGAGAAGGGGATGGCAGAGGATGAGATGGCTGGATGGCATCACTAACTTGATGGACGTGAGTCTGAGTGAACTCCGGGAGTTGGTGATGGACAGAGAGTCCTGGCATGCTGCGATTCATGGGGTCGCAAAGAGTCAGACACGACTGAGCGACTGAACTGAACTGAACTGAACTGAAGGTTACAGTCCATGAGGTCACAAAGAGTCAGACACGACTGAGTGACTTTCACTTTCATATATATATATATATATATATGCGAGTACATATATATATGTATATTGCAGTAGAATATTACTCAGCCATAAAAAAGAACAAAATAATGCCATTTGTAGCAACATGGATGAACCTAGACATTATCACCCTAAGTGAAATGTCAGATAGAGAAAGACAAATATATAATATCACTCATATGTGGAATCTAAACACATAAATTAACTTCTTTATAAAACATAAATAGACTCACAGACATAGAAAACAAACTTATGCTTACCAAAGGGGAAAGAGAGGGAGGGAGTGATAAATTGGGAATTTGAGATTAAAATACACACACTTCTATATATAAAATAGAAAAATAACAAGGATTTAACAAGGATTTCCCTGTGCTGTACAGGATATTATAAAATATTCAATATTTTATAATAACTTTTAAGGAAAAGAATCTGAAAAGGAATATGTGTGTGTCTGTGTGTGTGTGTAACTAAATCACTGTGCTGTACACCTGAAACTGCATGATACTGTAAATAAATAATACTTTAATTAAATTTTTTAATAATTTTTAAGGACATACGAGATTTGGTATCTAGGTTTATAATTTATGATATAGGAAACTCTCTCCTTAAAAACTGCCTCACGGAGATGAAAGTTGGTGTCTCTCTCTCATAGTAGTGCCACAGACTCCTTGTCTTACTGGCCCATCATTCCTTCAGTCAATTTAGTCGCTCAGTCATGTCCGACTCTTTGCAACCCTGTGAATCCCAGCACGCCAGGCCTCCTGTCCATCACCAACTCCCGGAGTTCACTCAGACTCACGTCCATCGAGTCAATGATGCCATCCAGCCATCTCATCCTCTGTCGTCCCCTTCTCCTCCTGCCCCCAATCCCTCCCAGTATCAGAGTCTTTTCCAATGAGTCAACTCTTCGCATGAGGTGGCCAAACTACTGGAGCTTCAGCTTTAGCATCATTCCTTCCAAAGAAATCCCAGGGCTGATCTCCTTCAAAATGGACTGGTTGGATCTCCTTGCAGTCCAAGGGACTCTCAAGAGTCTTCTCCAACACCACAGTTCAAAAGCATCAATTCTTCGGCGCTCAGCCTTCTTCACAGTCCAACTCTCACATCCATACATGACCACTGGAAAAACCATAGCCTCGACTAGATGGACCTTTGTTGGCAAAGTAATGTCTCTGTTTTTCAATATGCTATCTAGGTTGGTCATAACTTTCCTTCCAAGGAGTAAGCTTCTTTTAATTTCATGGCTGCAGTGACCATCTGCAGTGATTTTGGAGCCCCAAAAAACAAAGTCTGACACTGTTTCCACTGTTTCCCCATCTATTTGCCATGAAGTGATGGGACCGGATGCCATGATCTTCGTTTTCTGAATGTTGAGCTTTAAGCCAACTTTTTCACTCTCCACTTTCACTTTCATCAAGAGGCTTTTTAGTTCCTCTTCACTTTCTGCCATAAGGGTGGTATCATCTGCATATCTGAGGTTACTGATATTTCTCCCAGCAATCTTAATTCCAGCTTGTGCTTCTTCCAGCCCAGCGTTTCTCATGATGTACTCTGCATAGAAGTTAAATGAGCAGGGTGATAATATACAGCCTTGATGTACTCCTTTTCCTATTTGGAACCAGTCTGTTGTTCCATGTCCAGTTCTAACTGTTGCTTCCTGACCTGCAAATAGGTTTCTCAAAAGGCAGGTCAGGTGGTCTGGTATTCCCATCTCTTTCAGAATTTTCCACAGTTGATTGTGATCCACACAGTCAAAGCCTTTGGCATAGTCAATAAAGCAGAAATAGATGTTTTTCTGGAACTCTCTGGCTTTTTCCATGATCCAGCGGATGTTGGCAATTTGATCTCCGGTTCCTCTGCCTTTTCTAAAACCAGCTTGAACATCAGGAAGTTCACGGTTCACATATTGCTGAAGCCTGGCTGGGAGAATTTTGAGCATTACTTTACTAGCGTATGAGATGAGTGCAATTGTGCGGTAGTTTGAGCATTCTTTGGCATTGCCTTTCTTTGGGATTGGAATGAAAACTGACCTTTTCCAGCCCTGTGGTCACTGCTGAGTTTTCCAAATTTGCTGGCATATTGAGTGCAGCCCTTTCACAGCATCATCTTTCAGGATTTGAAATAGCTCAACTGGAATTCCATCACCTCCACTAGCTTTGTTCATAGTGATGCTTTCTAAGGCCCACTTGACTTCACATTCCAGGATGTCTGGCTCTAGGTGAGTGATCACACCATCATGATTATCTTGGTCATGAAGATCTTTTTTGTACAGTTCTTCTCCATTCCTTAGGAAGTTCCTTTTGACAGTCTAGTCACCATGCATTGTGTCTACATTCTAACTTCAAAAAGTAGAGGAAAAAAAGAAAAGGGAAGCAAGCAATTTCCTTCTAAAGGACAGAACCCAGAAGCTGCCTACATCACTGCTGCTCAGGTCTTGTCATCAGGATTTAGTTGTTCAGCCACATCTGTCTTCAAGAGAGTCTGTGAAATATAGTCTCAAGCTGGGCAGTCACATGCCAAACTTGGGGTTCTATTATTTTAAAAAGGAGAGAGCAGAGACAGAGGACCTTTCCCAGACTCTGCCTTATCTAGCCCATGCTTTAAACAGATGCATTCAGATGAATAATGTAGTTATCATTTGTTGTAGAAAATCAGATCACAAGCATAAATGGCCTCTCTCACATGAATTAATTAAATGATTAACTGAGTATTAATTAAAAGGGCTTTTGTTCTTAATTTGTTATTATTTCAAGAAAGTTGGAGATTGTGTCTCCTAACCATTTACCAATGTGGAGAAAATATTCAAACTTGGTTGCTAAGTAACCATTCTTATTTGACACATAGTTAAAATCTAACTGAACTAAGTAATCTTCAATAATAGGAGAGAAACTGCTAAAGTAAATTTACAGTACCCTAAATTCATTCCAAGTAATAATTGTAAGTGTTTCTTAACAAACCAGTCATTTAAGAAGTAAAATAACAGTTAATAAATACAAATTAATGAAAGAATAAATAGAAATCAGCTTTTTGCTTGAATATAATTCTGTTGTTATTTCTGCCCATTCTCATAGACTTAGCTATCTTTTATGATAAGCCCCACTAGAAAATAAACACGTAAGAAGCATGGATCCATCAGCCTTTACATTTCAAATTACAACTAAAAAAGATGTGAAAACATGAGAGAATTAGAAGAGCAGATATCTAGATTCTCCATGATCAGGAACAGAGGGATATCCTTCCTAGCCTTCTGGTCTCCAATTATTCAACAAACATCTGTTGAGCACCTTCCCTGAGTTACATGCTGTGCTAAGTGGTGTCATGAGAGAAAGCAGACATACTTTATGCTGGCAAAATCTCATAGTCAAGAAAGATAAGAACAGGGGCTCCTTCACCTCCATGAACTCAGTCATAACATTTTGAGCCTTCTGCCACAGTTTCCTCATTGTGTTTACTTGCCCCCCACCTCCTGCCACCCCTTGTGTAAGAAATTGTTTATAAGATTCTTTTCTGGGGAATCGGATCAGAGAAACAGAAAAACTTAAATATACCACTCCCAATTCCCTGATGAAATGGCCCAGACTTTCAAGTCTCCTACAATAAAAGGCATTATTAACATGGCTGCCCACATGCATGCAGCCTCCAGTGAGATGTAAAGAACTCCTCTAAACATGAGGAGACATGGACTTCCCTATGGTAGTTAAGACTTTGCCTTCCAATGCAGGGGGTGTGGGTTTGATCACTGGTCTGGGAGCTAAGATCTCACATGTCTTGAGGCCAAAAAACCAAAACATAAAATAGAAACAACATTGTAACAAACTCATAAAGACTTTAAAAATGGTCAACATCAAAAAAATCTTTAATAAATAGATAAACATGATGAAACATTCAGAGATCGTCAGACATCTGAGAGATGTGTGTGTGTGTGGTGACAGGGCAGGTGTAAGAGAGTCAGAGAGAATTATCCCATCACAACTGAGGGGACAGAAATATAGGACTTATACTATTTTATAAAATTGTTAACATACCTCCTGTTTGGAGATCCACTGAGTATATGTGCTACAACAGGGGTCAGCAAATGATGGCCCATCATTTGGGCCCAAATCAAGCCTACTCACTCACAGTTTTTGTAAATAAAATTTTATAGAAACACATCCACGCCCCTCATTCACTCATCGCCTATGGTGGCATTCATACTACAGCAGGAAAGTGGAGTGGTCAAGAGGTAGACCTTATGGTCCACAGAAGCCTTAATTATCTACTGTTTGTCCTTTCATAGGAAAAGTTTGTAGACCTCTCTTCTACAAAACAGATCATTTGAATGATCTCTTCAACCAATCATACAATTTTTTTTTGTGCCAGCTCTATGAAGGGAGAAATAAAGGTGATTAAGACATGGATTCCATTTTCAAGCAACCTAAGATTTAGTAAGAAGAACTAACATGTGTGTGTGTGTGTGTGTGTGTGTGTGTGTGTGCACACATGCATGCAGGCACGCATGTGTGCACTTAGTCTTTCAGTTGTGTCCGACTCTTTGCAATCCCATGGACTGTATATATCTATGTGTGTGTGTGTATATATATATATAAAATCATATTAGCAAGTAGACAGTGAAAAGTGCTGTACAGGGTAAGATAATATGCTAAGTTATTAGGAGATACATTAATATTTGTGTAGTACAGAGACTCACAGAAGATCCTAAAGCAGATGATTTTTGAATTGGAACTTAAATATTAGCTGCATCCTTGAAATTTTACCTTCTTTTATATCTTTAAAGTGCTTTACATATTTACTGGAAACCACGGGTTTTTAATTCAGATGTTTAAAAAATAATAATAATCTTGTCCTTTTAAAATATCACTTTCTGTACAAACTGTTATAATTGTATTTAGCTTTGTCTTATTTAATTCTTGTTGTCAAGGATCTTGAAAACTATGTCTAAAGAAATTAATAGTGAATTCACATAATGTTCTCTAACATACTCTGATTTGGGTAGGAAGCATTTATGAAAGTCTGTACAGCAGAGAAGAAGAAATGGTTAGGTCAAAGTAATTACAGCCAAGCTGCTCTCTAATCACAAGGTAACTTGGCTGTTTGGCATGAATCTAATTTCACAAAACATACCATTCATTATTGCTGGTATAAAAGAATGTTTAAAAGATTTTTTTTCAAAGAACACTATAGTTCTATAGCAACAGAAGCCCAACTTTTATTTTCTTTTTTTTTCTTCTTTATTTTTTAATTTTACAATATTGTGTTGGTTTTGCCATATATCAACATGAATCTGCCACAGGTATACACGAAACATATATAATATCATATATGAAACGAGTCACCAGTCCAGGTTCGATGCACGATACTGGATGCTTGGGGCTGGTGCACTGGGATGACCTAGAAGGATGGTACGGGGAGGGAGGAAGGAGGAGGGTTCAGGACAGGGAACACGTGTATACCTGTGGCAGATTCATGTTGATATATGGCAAAACCAACTTTTATTTTCAATTGTTCAGTTTTTAAATTGTATTCAAAATAGATATGCACATCTCTTCTGAGCTCCATATACATGAGTAAGCCAACGATGCTCACCCACATCTATCTGGACTGATGGTTTCCTACTTTCCTTTAAAGTATCATTACTGGAAACTTCACAACTGAGGGAAAATCTCTTCTTTGGTGGGGAGGCAGCTCTTATCTCAAGAGTCTCCTTTCAGCCTCCTTGCTACCACCTTGTTGGCAATGACAACCATTAATAACCAACAAGCACAGAAGAGAAAAAGTTCTAAAGCCCTTACCAACGTTTTAGTAAAGACTTTGTGGTAAGAAGGCAGTAAAACCAGAATATCACATGAAACTGAATCTATAAGAGCTCATCAGGACTCTGAGTCTCAGTGCTGCCCTCCTGTCCTTCTAGAGAGAAGATGGGGACACCATTCCCACATTTAACTCCTTGAGCTTTCTCCCACACCTGATTTCCCCCAACCGTTTTAAGAGATTCAATTATTTCACCATGACCCACAGCAGTTAACTCACCACTATGTTCAAGGTTGATACAAGGAACAATTTTTTAATTAAAATACCATTTGAAGACATTTTTTAACATACAACATGTTAATATTTGTCACTACTGCTGTGGTGTGACCCTGGAAAAGACGTTATTAAACAATCTCAAAATTTAAGTTGTCATTTCAGAAACAAGATTATAATTAGGTGTTCAGTATCCATCATGAAATTAGCATGAAGTCAGTCATATACATGATCAACTGTATGGAATGAAGAGAAGGTGCTAATGCGAGGTGGTGCCTGCCACATTTCCTTTCTACATCACATGATTGAGCCTCTCAGGACAGCTTTCTCTCCTCTAATGTTTCCTTATGGAAATTCAGAACTTAGCCTGGAAACTGTAGGCCATTTCCATTTCTAATAAAAAATTTCAAATGATAAAAAGAAAATATTATTCCCTTTTCCTCTACAGTTACAGAGAAGTAGATTTAGTTTTGTGACATAAAACTGAACTTATAATTGTAATTTCTAACACATAAGTCTTGTAAAACATCTGAACTTCAAAGATAATTGCTATGCCCTATAAAAGTAACCTCTAACATTTAAAAAAAAAAAAAAAACCTATATGTTATTGATTATCTAAAAAGCCTGCTTTCCAGGTGTTACTATTTAAACAAACTCTTCCTTATTTGCCCAGGCATTTCCTGGTTTGAGCACTAAAAAGTCCCTCTTCCCAGGAAAACTCTCAGTCCCAGGTAAACCCAGACATTAGTCAGACTAATTGACATCCTTGTGTTCTGGAAAGTATAAATACATGCAAATTTTCTTTGTAAAGCCAGAAAAGAATGATTGGCATTTAGCTCTTCACCTCAAAGTAGGAAGATTTTAAAACCTGACTGCGATATTCCTTGCTTAAACAAAGGGGTTAAGAATCTGTGTCTCACTTAACAATTCAAGCAACTGCAAACTATGAACTTCCTTGATAACTATAAATAAGTCAATATGCCCTGAATCCTAGAATATCAGAATATATTTTTGTGCACACCAAGTACTCACAACAAAATGAAACACATTTAATAAGTCTATCACATAACAAAATAGTTTTATGATTCATTTCATTTATGATTCATTTCAAACAGCTTATCAGTAGTAATTCTAGTGTTCTCTGAAGAATTGAATGGACTCAGCACTATTGAAACACTGCCTTAGAATGAGCCCTATGGTCCTGGATTAGAATCAAGGATGTATGTTTTAGCTTAATATAAATACAAATGGAAAGATACAATAACAATTATAGACACACACACATATTTATATTATACACATATTATATATACATATGGGTTAGTATACATAAATATATTACCTCACTTTTTTGGCAGAGATGGCCAAGAATAATGACACCCCAGGGGCTGTTACCACATTCAGTTCCTGATCTTGGACCCAGAAGCCAACATGAAAGAGCTTCCAGTGGCCAGAGCTGGAACAACCCAAGCAACAAAATAAATAATATAGCATGAGATTGCAATTTAGAATAAAATATAAACACAAGATTCCACTAAAATTTTAAGGAATAAAAATGACAGAATAAGAAAGTAGACATAAGCAAAAATATACTTCAAAAACATTTTCTGGAAAAAGGAAAGTAGTCAGAATGTTCTGGTAATCAATTAATTGAGATGGAGAAAACCATAAACCAAACTGCTCACAGGAGGGATAGAGATGAAAAGAGGGATGATTTCCCTCATCAAATGCTGATGATGGCTCAATCCTTAGAGATGCAAGATACAGAACGGAGGGGTAGAACTGAGAGATAAGTCTAAAACAGAGGCTTTGGTTAAAAGTGTGTATGTGGAGGGAGGAGGGTTCAGGATGGGGAACACATGTATACCTGTGGCGGATTCATGTTAATGTATGGCAAAACCAATACAAATTGTAAAGTAATTAACCTCCAATTAAAATAAATAAATTTATATATTTTTTAAAAATGTGTATGTGGAACATTCATTTATTCCATTGCTTTCCACACCCTAAATATGAAATCCTGGGAACTAGATGTCCATTCCCTAGAGGGCACCTTCTCTAGGAAAACTGAGAAGTCCAAGAGAAAACATAATCTCTGAGACAGTAGATTATAGACCTAGAGAGTTGACTATACTCAAGTATAATCAATAGAAATGGCATCCAAAAGACAGGAATTCAATATTGGTTCATTCAATTAACAGGAGTTTCAGAGGTGAAAAAGAATAACTGGGAGATGTAAATTATTAGAGAAATAATACTAGCGAAATTCCCAGAGGTAACAAGTACAAGTTGTCAGACTGCAAATTCCCACTGACTATCCAATATACTGAATTAAAAAAAAAATAGACCTGTAACACATTATTTGAAATTTTGCACACCAAACTTGAATAAAACAAATGAGAAAATATAGGTTATCTACCCAAAATAATAATGATATGGCATTTCTCATTCATAATCCTATATGCTACAGGACATTAGACCAAACCTTCAAAAATATGAGGGAAAAATTATTTTCAGCAATTAATTCTCTGCAGAATTATCAGCCAAGTGTGAGATAAAAGATACGTTTGTAAAGGCATGAATTCAAATAAGTTCTCCTTCAGCTCTATTCAGTTCAGTCACTCAGTTATGTCCGACTCTGCGACTCCATGGACTGCAGTACCCCGTGACTGTTAGTGACCGTCCATCACCAACTCCCAGAGCTTGCTCAAACTCACGTCCATTTAGTCAGTAATACCATCTAACCATCTCATCCTCTGTCGTCCCCTTCTCCTCCTGCCTTCAATCTTTCCCAGCATCAGGGCCTTTTCCAATGAGTCAGTTATTCGCATCAGGTGGCCAAAGTATAGGAGTAAATGTATTAATTCAAATAAATTCTCCTTAGGTGCACCTTTTCTAAGGATTCTGTTTGGCAAGACGCTCCAAAAAAATAAGAGGACTAACCAAGAAAAAGAAATGGAATAAGACCCAAATTGTTGGTTTCAACCTAAAGGAAGTGGTGAATCAGAGTTCCCAAAGGGCAGATATGGAGAACAATCAGGCCAACAATCAAGAGCAAAGAAGACAGGACACCAAGAGGACTCCAAAGCCCCCAAGGAAAAAAGGAGAGGGCAACAAATGGGATACAAATACAGCAGAACATTTAGAAACATTAAACATAACTGAATGGAAGTTGGGGAAAAGAAAAAAGAGCACTTTGAAAAAATTTAACTCTACAATAAATGAATACATTCTTACAAGCACTGACTTTTAGTCACTTAGAGTAGGACTATATCCATAGTGGGAATACTGGAGAAGAGGAGGTAGATATCCTAAAAGATATAAACCCTCATCAATTAAAACAGGAAGTCAGTAGGTAATCTCTCAACTTGATTAATAAGAATATAATAGTATAAGCATATCACTGTAAGTAAAAACAACCACTGAAAATAAAGCAAATAAAGACAATAAAAATGATAACTTCCTAAAAGTAATTTTTAAAAATCAGAGAAATAATAGTAGAGAATGTCCTGAAAATGAGTGCTGGACACGTTCATACTGACAACACCCTCAAAGTGTGCATCACCTGGCAATATATATGTGCCAGCTTATAGTATTGTATAATGTTGCATCATTAAGGATTAAAGAGAAGATTCATGGATACCAAAAAGTGTGTGCTGATTCCAGCTAATTTTCTAACCTACATTTTCTTTTCTTTTTCTTTTACTCAATAGGTAATTTTCTTGAGCATCTAGCAATGCCAGGCATCATTCTAGATGCTGAGTCTAGAGCAGTGATCAAACACCAAATTCTTGCTTTGTGGAGCTCATTGCATGTACAGAGGACAGACAATATAACTACTAAATATAGAAAGTGTCAGGCATGGTGAGTTTCAGTATGAATAAGCATGGGAGCATAGTAGTTTCATAGTAAATTTTGAATTAATTATATATTTTAATAGTTTCATACCTTCATCAACCTGATATTTCCCAAATGTGAGATTCTTGCTATGCTTAAAGCTACTTAAAAGTTGAAAGAAGAGGCCAATAATCACCACCTATATATCCTTTTCCTAAATTCAATTGTTAAAAACATTATGCATTTGCTTGCTCTTACTTTCTCCAGTGAGGGAAGGAGTGAAAAAGAGAGACAGAAACAGAAAGATCTACATTATTTAACTTTTTTCTGAGCCATTGGAAACTATGTTATAAGCATCATGATCCCTACTTCATTCAGAACGTATCTCCTAAGAATAAGAATATTCTCTTAGCTAACCACAATACCATTATTTCACCTAAGAAAATCAATGATGTATGTTTGTTGCTCCTGGGATGGAACTGCTTCTGAGACATTTTAATGAAGATAGCAAGGAAAATATATACACAATTAGTTTATACCACTATCTTCAATTCAAATCTACATCCCAGGGTTCTACCTTAACTTTTCCCAACCCATATTTGCAGCTCCCTTCTCCCACAATGAAAATCATTATTTCCCCCCTACATCTATATATTCACTCATTAGCTGTGTCCTACTACACAAAATAGTTTGAAAATTATACCACCAATATCACTAAAAACAAAAAAATCTAATAAGAGCTCAAAGGTGTTTGTAATTGTTTTAGCCTTGAAATACTTTCTTCTAAGTGTACATGATCAAAGTACTGTATTCAAAAATCACTTGATTAATTTCTTTTTTGGTGTATTAGGGAGGATATCAACTTTACACAAAGTAAGGATGCTTGTGTCTGTATTTAGTTTCAATGTTTGCTTTTTATTTCACCTGTTTTGTTTGCTTTTTTTGAATATATAAAATATTTACATGAATATTACATCACAAAAGTCAAAACCATTTACAAGTTTATTCAGGGAACTCTAGTTCCCACATGTCTACCTTCCTCAATTCTCACCTGCCTGCTTATATAACCACTTCCATTGGTTTCTAGCTTGTCATTCCTGTATTTCTATTTGAAAAACCAAGTTGTGTGTGTGTGTGTTCTTATTTCTCCTTCTTTATTACACAAAGATAGTGCACTATATACCCTCTTTTGCACCTTGCTTTCTTTAACAATATATCCTGGAAATGATTCCATATAGTTTCATAAAGATCTTCTTTGTCATTTCATGACAAATTATTCCATTTTGTAGCTCTTAGAGTGGATATTTAAGCTGTTTGCAACATTTTACTAATACAAATCATTTTGCCATGAGTAGCTTGGGGCATTTTATATTCTATATTTAAGATGTACCTTCAGAGGCTTAAAAATATTTTGAGAATTTGCCACATAGGATGGTTAAATGCTAGAGATATCGTTAAGACAGTGTGGTAGTTGTCTGTCCAAAATCCATTTTCTTCTCTCTACTCACAGAATCTTGGTTGAATTATAGACCTCAGTGTGCCAACTAGAATACTATATTCTCCACCCACTTTTAGGCAGACTCAACAGAGAGGAGGTCCTTTGCCCGTCTCTCATCTGCCCTTTTTTCTTTTTTACTTTTTATTTTATATTAGAGTATAGCTGATTAACAATATTGTGATAGTTTCAGGTGACCAGCAAAGGGACTCAGTCATACATATATATGCATCCATTCTCCCCCAAACTCCCCTCCCATCCAGACTGCATATAACATTCAGCAGATTTCCCTGTGCTATACAGTAGGCTCTTATTGGTTACCCATTTTAAGTATATTAATAGCAGTGTGTACCCTGCACTCTTTTTGTGTAAAATCTGAACAAAATGTCTGGAAGTCCAGATGCCATTTTGGACTATGTACTTAGTCGCTCAGTCATGTCTCTTTGCAACCCTTTAGACTGTAGCCTGCCAGGCTTCTCTGTCCATGAATACTCGAATGGGTTGCTATTTCCTCTCCAGGGGATCTTCCCAACCCAGGGATTGAACCCAAGTCTCCTGTGTCTCCTGCATTGCAGGTAGATTCTTTACCTGATGATCCATCAGGGAAATACCTTTGGATTATGAAGTAACTTCAAAATCTGCAATCTACATACAAAGGATGGCATAGAGATAAATAAGAGACTGAGTTTTGGCCCAAAACTGCCTGCCTCTAGATTTCCTTACATGAAAGAACAATAAACTTCTCTATCATTGGAGCTATTTGTTTGGATTTTTCTGATAATAAGCCAAATAAAATAGTAGTGATATAGAAACCGGTACCTGATAGCAGAGTGACTTTAGGAACTTGAGTCAAAATATGCCAAGGCTTAGCAGAGGCAAGCCAGATGGAAAACTGATGATCTTTATAATGGGAGAGCAAAACAGGCAAATGTTTGCCTCTGCTTTGGCAGAATGTCCACATGCTGATGGACTCCAGTGTTAGGGGAAATGGTTGGGATATTCATAATGATCCATGTGTTGGCTCTTTCCTGTCACTTTCAGTAAAACCTAATAGGGAGAAATAACTCGGATCAGAGCTATCAAGTCTGCAACCTGACATTAAAGGAAACCCTGTCTTAGTCAGGGAACTGTTCCCTGCCTGTGTTCTGTAATCTAAGTTTAATTAGAGACCCACAGTTTGAGGCCTCCGAGGTACAGGAGCAACCAGTGCTTCTGTACTTTCAACCCAAAACAGTAATAAGATGTGTCTGTAAAAGTGCAGCCTTAACAAGATTTTAGATGGAAAGTGCATCTGCTGCGAAAGACAAGATCGAGGGTGCACCCTCCCACTGGACCCATTATTCCAAGTGTCCTCCAGACATCAGCCTTGAAGTTGAAAGACAGCACTGGAGAGAACACCAAAGCCACAACTAAAAGATGAAACTCTCAGGCTTTAGAATTATGTCTCAATGAGAGAACTAGAATAGTACATCCTTTTGAGAAAGGATATATTGCCACTGCTGCAGCCCTGGACCGTGACCATGAAAACTGTCTCTGCCTCCTTGACTTCTGTCTTCCACAGGAAAACCAGCTGCTCTTGATGCTCAAGTGTTATATCAGAAATGCTAAAGCAGTTATATCAGAAATGCTGCAAGGGAGGAAATGTGTTATTGGCTTTCTTCCTCCTCAGACCAAGAGGCGATCAGGAGTTCTGACTACCATCGGATGGACTAACAACAAGTTCATTCAGTCAGGACATTCTTCTAGCTGGGTCTTGCTGACCATACAATGTCAACTCATAATCCCTAATTCCTTTTGAGCCAAAAAACTTGAATGCTGGTCTTTGACTCTTTCCAAGGGAAGGGGGAAAAAATATGCAAAAAACTACATCTCTGCCAAGATTAAAGCCTACTTTGCCTCTCTCAAACAAGTCCCCTAGGTGACATCATCATAAGATTAAATCGAAGAGATATCTCTTACAGACTTCATGAAGAAGCGAAACTTGAAATATGGGTTGAAATACATTAACTCTGACTTACTTCAAGCAGAATAAGCAGTATGCACAAAGGATTAGGGGAGAAAAGGCTCAGGGTCAGTCTAAAGAATAGACGTATTTGGTTGAAGCTTCAGGTACAAGTGAAAAGATATATTTGGACATGGCCTTGAGTGCAAAGCTAAGACATTTGAAAGTTGTCCTGTAGGTAACAAGTGAAATGCTATGCAGGTAACACAGAAACATTTTCTATGTAGGTAACATAGAAAACAATGGGGGATTTTACAAACACTGTTTTTCTACAAGCTACATAGCAATGCCCACCGTTCAAGGAGTCAGCAAGGACCAAAGAAAAACAGCACAAGTTCAACTGAAAGAGTGAATAAGCAAAATAAAGTGAATCCACATTAAACAAGCAAGTCCCTTTAGTGCTCCCCAGCCCAGGAAGCAATAGCAGAGGGGAAATGAGGTCAACTCTGCGTATTTGGAAAAACTATTCCACCTGTACTTCTACAGAATGAGACTAACCAATTTGGGAACTTCAGTAGCCTGTGACACATTATCTTTGCCAATTGAAATTTTGTAAGTCTTGCCTTTTTTCTCTCCATCATAATTTGATAGTAGGTCAGCATTATTTGATAGAGATCAGCATTGTTACTGAAACTAGGAGCATAAAGGGTGAGATTTATAACTCACCCATCCAGATTAAAATCTGTCTAAAGGCATGACCATTTACAGATATGTCAGAACCGTCTAAATAAAGAGACAGAAGTTCTTCTAGGCTTTCTAAGCAATCTTGATTTTTTTGCATCAATTTCTATAGTACACTCTCTACAAGCCTTAACTGAGCTAGGATACAGGATACAAAATGTTGTCTTTCTTTGGTCTCATTTATATCCATCAATTGTGTTACCTCCCTCTGGCAGTATCTAAGGATTTCTCTGCATTCTAGACAATGTGGTCCTGAAATGTGGTGTAATCTCAAGTTACTCAGTGAACAACCACTATCCTCACATCAGTGCAGTCATCTCAGCCTCTGAACTGTCCGCTCCATATTATAAATTTTCTCTATCTGCTCATGAAGCTGGCCCTCGGAAGACAGATCAGGCCTTGCTTTGAAAGGGGAATGATTAGCAGCAAAGATGGATTCTAGTGTAAAAGAGTATTTAAAAAATTATGAAACCAAAATACATATTATCAATGCCTCTCTACGCAACAGAATAAATTATCCAAACTGAATGCAGCAGAAATATTGCTATTTGAGTTTGCCTTTCTCTCTCTTTCTCATTCTCTCTGTTTATCTTTTACCTCTCTCCTGTTTGGTACAGTACATTCTTTTAAATTACATGTTGCCAAGGGCAAACAGTTTTTGCTGGTACTTTCCTATCTCTGGAGGGAAACAAGGGTGAGTGTCATTTGAAGGTAGACAGCATCTTATTTGTACTGTTGGAAACCTTGCATCCTGCAGGCTTGATAAAAGCTCAAAAAATAAGAATCCTACTTCTACTTTCAGTGGTACCATCAAGATCAGTGTCCTTGGTTATAATGAGAATAAAAAATTTAACTCCATAAATGCAGAATTTGTGATCTCATAAACAAAAAAAAAAATCCTTCTGAACTCAGGCACTTGACTAGCTAGATGTAAGCTTATAAAGTGACAGCTCTGATGATCTTTTTCTCTCCATAAAATCATACTTTCTACTCCTAAAATGAATGCATACCCATCAATCAGAAGTTAATTACATATTTTCTTGCCAAAGTTTTTTTTTTTTTAATTAATAACATTCTCTAAATTATGGAATTTTCCTCAGTGGACTAACACACTGTAAAATGTGGAGATAAAGATGATTGTCTGTCACAGAAACCTAAAGCTCTTACTGGGTTACCAGATAATGTGGGTTGATTTGTGTCCCCCCAAAAGATACACTGAAGTCCCAGGCCCTTGTTCCTGTGAATGTGATTTCATTCAATAGAAACATTTGTTAAGATATAATTCAGTTAAGATGAGGTCATTATGGTGGGCTGTAGCCTAAAATGACTGGAGTCCTTACAAGAAGAGGAAAGTGTCATGTGGAGACAGACACACAGGAGCAACACCATGTGATGACACAGGCAGAGACCACAGTGATGCAGCTACAAGCCAAGGAATGTGAGGGACTGTGGCCACCATGAGCAGCTAGGAAAAGGCAAGGGAAAGTTCTGCCCAAAGGTTCAGATGAAGCAGTACTTTGCTAACACCTTGATTTTTGAACTTTTAGCCTCAAGAACGGTGAGGGATACATTTCTACTGTTCTAAGTCATCTAGTTTGTGGTACTTTGTTACAATATTATAGGAAACTCGTACTCAGGGCAATGAGCTAGTTGGGAGCAATGACATCCCCTTTTCCCAGCTGGAGGGACTGCACCTGAACTTGACATCTCAGAGGACAGAGACACCATATAGCTTGTAGGTGCTGGGCAGTTGACATTTCCCAACACGCATTAAACAGGTGCTTGTCTCCTGTTTTACCAGGTGCTCTTACTCTCCCCTCATTAAAAGGTTGAGCAAAGGGAGGAGGAGTTCTGCTGCTGGAGCACAGTCCCATGATGAGTGCCACTGTGCCCAGGTCAAGCACGGAATGCTGAAGACACAAGAGGTGAGTGTAAGCCACTGACCGGCTCATGAGTGCCAGCCTGCACCAAGTGATCCAGCTGGAACTTGCCCCAGGCCCTTTGCAGGACACATCATGAATTCAAAACAATGTGACATTCCATTTACATATCAAATAATAAATGGAGAGTGTGGAAGTATAAAACCCATATCCTAGAGTCACGGTAATTGGCTTCGGAATCGACTCCTCTCTACTAGCATTGTAGCCTTCGGCAATGTATTAACCTCCTTGGCCTTAGTCTCCTTAGCTATGAAATGAAGATAAAGATAGGAAGGTTTCCTCTGGGTGTCCCTGAAAAGAGTAAGTGAAAACAAAATCCATGTAAAGTGGTGAACACAATTAGACGCAAGTGTTCATTGCAGTGGTTGATAATTCTTTTACCTGCCCTGAGCACTAAGTGACTGAGAATTTATTTCTCATGACTGATGATGCATCTCCAGCCTCCCACTGTGCCAACCCTCTGTCTTCCTGCAAGTATCACACTGACAAATTTCACTGGCTCAGCATTTTCACTTGCATGCCGTTGTTCTGGGGCTTCATGTCCTTAAAGAAAGCCATGTTTACTGTTTCCATTATTTTTCCAAAATCAGTAGGCAAAACATTTACTTAAATTTTTGTACTGAAAAACAGCACAGTCTGAAGGACTCTGAGCTCCCTTGAATGAATGATGATTGTGAGTATCAGGTAAGTACTGTCACCACCAGTCATTCAGTTGCTTTCTCACTCAACTGAGAACAAAGAGCCACCATACCCCAAGATGTGCTTGCTTTTAATCATATATGTAACTTGCATTCTTCTAACCAAATTCCCATCAAAATGTCTATAATACAGCAAAAACTAATGTTTAAAAACTAAAATATCATGATATTAGATCATTTTGGTTCCTTGTTTATTGGGAATGATGAGTCCCACCAGCACTGGGTTATTCACAGAGAAAAGGATTGCATACATATAACACCCTGTATCCTACAACTGCGCTGTAATTGCTCACTTATTCCTGGAGGATTTTTTTCTTTTCTCTTTTTTTGGCTGATTGTTTTGGATTTTCTATATAGACAGTTGCATTATTTACAAAGACAGTTTTATTTCTTCCTTTCCAAATAATGTATCCTTTATTTTCTTTCCTTGTCTTATTGCATTAGGAAAAACTTCTGGTACAACTTTGAAAAGGAGTGGAGAGAGGAGATATTTTTGCATTGTTTCTGATCTGAATGGAAAAACTGCTCTACAGGTACAGTGGGAGGGACTTCCCAGGTGGCGCTAGTGGTAAAGAACCCTCCTGCCAATGCAGGAGTCCTAAGAGACGTGGTTTGATCCCTGGGTCGGGAAGATCCCCTGGAGGAGGGCATGGCAACCTACTCCAGTATTCTTGCCTGGAGAATCGCATGGACAGAGGAGCCTGGCGGGCTATAGCTCATAGGTTTACAAAGAGTCAGACACAACTGAAGCGATTTAGCACAGTGTAAGGAGAAGGTCTTCCATTTAGTTCCTCTGATTCACTTCAAATGGCCAGTCATTTTCTTCAACACACCCCTTTTTTACATTCTTACTCTTCTCCCCTTCCTTCACTTCCTCTTTGCTTCCCAACTGTGCCCAAGCCAAATCTGTTTCTTTTTCTTCCCAACTTTCAAAGTAGGTCATGCCCATCTGGTTTCTCTTATGGATCTCTAGATGTGGCTGGAGGAAGGGGGGATGGAGTGAGGGGAAAGGCCCCATTAGAGTCAGGCTGGGTTATCTATAAGACAAACTGAACTTCCACATTGCCAAAGCAGACCTTTTTTTTGACATACCCCCTGTTTACTATTGTGCTACAAAACAAATTAAAGCCTCTGTCTCTTTTCTGGCACCTTTTAAGGTGCTTTCCAAGACCCTTCTTAGTTATTTTTACTTTGGTATATTTCAAGCCTGAGAAATGGCAGGAGGTAAGGGAAGGGAGAACGCAACCCTGCTATATGTATATTATGTTTATTATCACTAAAATTAAATTCATAAGAATCTTAATTATATGTTAACTAAAAAAAATTTACTTGAATTATAAAATAATTACTTTAATCGCTGAACAAATTATAAATGTGTGTTATTCCAAGGAAGTGTTTCAAAAATTAAAATAATGGGACTATATATTCTGCTATTCTGGACACAAGGACTACTCTGATATGTCCTATCAAATAACTGATTGTATCACTCTGACACTTTCTAAAGAACTTTATTCCTTGATGTCACTGATTTTTTTTAAATTTCTGCTTTGCAATTGAAAAAGTGAAAAAGGAAACAAAGTGTTAAAAAACTGTAGTGAAAGGAAGCTAGAAAACTCTATATGTTTCCTATGTCACTGTTGTTGACAACAAGACTGGCTTTGTGTGCCACTGCAATGGACCAAACTGTCCCACTAAAATCCGTATGTCAAAGCCCTAACCCCTCACGTGACTGTACTGGAGAAAGGGCCTCTAAGAAGACATATAAGGTTAAAGAAAATCATAAGGGGAAGCCCTGATCCCATGGAACTGGTATCCCAAGGGGAGAGACACCAGAGATCTCTCTCTCTCTCCACCATGTGAGGACACAAAGGAGCATGGCTGTCAGCAAGCCAGGACGGAAGCTCTCACCAGAAACCAAACCCTGCTGGAACACTGGTCTTGGACTTCCCAGAGCTGTGAGGCATAATTTTTTTTGTTTGTTTAAGCCACCCAGTCTGTGTTATTTTGTTACGGCAGCCTGAGACAACTTAGACAATCACTGAATAGATGCCAGGAAAAGGAGGGTTACATAGTATGAACAGCTTGAGAAAACCTGTTCTAAGACAAAATTACCTTCATGAAAATATATTGTATCTGAGTCTCCAGCAATATTTTGGTTTTCTTTTTAACACATTAGGGAATCATCTGGAGAAGTTTCAAAAAACAGATTCCTCAGCCACAGCCTCCAAGATTTTGAATCAGTAGATCCAGACACATAACACGCATGGAATTCTCATGCTGCCTCAGTCACCTGTGAATGCAAGAATTCACTGGAACTAGAGTAGGTCTGGGGCCCTGTCAGACATGCATGCTTTGTGATCCAAACTTAAAGAAAAACAGTTATGTCTCCTTCAGCTTTTACTTCCCTTTCAGAATCCCCCTCTTCAATACAAGGTTATTCGTCTTCTATCTCCGAGGATCCTAAATTCCATCACATCTGGCTTTGTACTGATCTTTAAGGAAGAGGCTAATGACAAAAGGACCTGGGTTCAGGAGAACTGGGATCTCATCCAGGGCCTGCCTCTGACCAGATGTGTGACTTTGGAGAAGGTCATATACAACTTTCTTTTCTCAGTCATGTCATCATCCATACAAAAAGAGGTATGCTAACAAATATGTCTAAGGTGTCCAATTTTGTCTAAAATTCTCTGAGATCTAGTAAATAAATTTATAACAAACATGCCCATACCTGGAGGAAGAGAAACACAATCATTTATTAGCAACGGCCTTCAGTAAGTCAAGTCATCTAACTTCTCTAGGCCTCACTGTGCTGTACTTAATCGCTCAGTCACGTCTGAGTCTTTGCAGCTCCATGGACTGTAGCCTGCCAGGCTCCTCTGTCCATGGGGATCCTCCAGGCAAGAACACTGGAGTGGGTTGCCATGCCCTCCTCCAGGGCATCTTCCTGACCTAGGGATTGAACCCAGGTCTCCCGCATTGCAGGCAGATTCTTTACTGTCTAAGCCCTTCCAGGGAAGCCCTACCAGGCCTCATTACTGATGTCAAATTGTCTGATTTTTAAACCCCAGTTTTGCCACCTACTGGCTACAAAGATTTGGGAATATTACTTAACCTCTTTGAACCAGTTAACCAAACTAAAAGATGAGGATAATAATGGCTCTTTCATCATAAGGTCATTGCAAAGATTAAATGAGTTAATATACTTAGCATGTTTAGAGAAGTGCTGCAAATAGTAAGAGCACAATCAATGTCAGCTATTATTATCATCCTTGTCATAATAAAATGAGAATAACCACCTGCTTTGATTTCTTGCCATGATTCACAAGGACCAATTGAGGTATTGTATATCAAAGTGATTTTTAAATTTAAAAGTGCTATTTAAAGTGAAGAAATGATCCAAATGTTCAGTTACTGGCTACTGAATTTTTAAGGTATATGCCATATACAACAACTATGGGGAAGACTATGGAGGTTCCTTAAAAAAAATAAAAATAGAACTACCATAAGATCCAGCAGTCCCAATCCTGGGCACACATCCAGAAAAAACTGTAATTCAAAATGAAGTGTGCACCCCAATTTTCACTGCAGCACTATTTACAACTGTCAAGACATAGAAACAGTTTAAATGTCTATCAACAGATGAATGGATAAAGAAGATGTGGTACATATACACAAGAGAATACTACTTAGCTGTAAAAAATTAAATAATGCCATTTGCAGCAATATGGATGGAGATAGAGACCATCATAATAAATGAAGTAAGCCAAAGAAAGACAAACATCATATGATACTATATGTGGAATCTAAAAAAGTGATACAAATGAACTTATTTATAAAACAGAAACAGACACACAGCTTTCAAAAACAATCTTGTGGTAACCAAAGGGGAAACATGAAGAGAAGGCATCAATTAGGAGGTTGGGATTAACATACACACACTACTATGTGTAAAACAGATAATCAACAAGGACCTACTTATAGCACAGGGAACTCGACTCAATATTCTCTCAGTGACTGATATATAACTCAATCATATTGCTGTACACCTGAAACTAACACAACACTAAATCAACTATACTCCAATATAAAATTAAAAATTAAATTTAAGATAAATATGTGCCATATTCATACAATGGAACATAATTCAGCAATTGAAAGGAACTAGCACACACACTGGAGAAGGCAATGGCAACCCACTCCAGTGTTCTTGCCTGGAGAATCCCAGGGATGGGGGAGCCTCGTGGGCTGCCGTCTATGGGGTCTCACAGAGTCGGACACGACTGAAGCGACTTAGCAGCAGCAGCAGCACTCCAGTACTCTTGCCTGGAAAATCCCATGGACGGAGGAGCCTGGTAGGCTGCAGTCCATGGGGTCACTAAGAGTCAGACAAGACTGAGCAACTTCACTTTCACTTCTCACTTTCATGCATTGGAAAAGGAAATGGCAACCCACTCCAGTGTTCTTGCCTGGAGAATCCCAAGGACGGGAGAGCCTGGTGGGCTGCCGTCTATGGGGTCGCACAGAGTCAGACACGACTGAAGTGACTTAGCAGCAGCAGTGTTACATGTATACTGATGAAACCAAAGACATTTTTCCAAGTAAAAGAAGCCACACACAAAATATTGCATATTTATTCTATGTACTGATCTGCAAATTTATAGAGGCAAAGCAGATCAGTGGCTAGGATAGGTGTGGGAGGAGGGAAATTGACTGTAAACGGGCATGCGGGAAGTTTGGGAGTCACTGGAAATGTTCTACAACTGGACTGTGGTGATGGCTGCACAACTCTATTAAGCTACTAAAACCATTGTATGTTCACAGTGATTGCAAGCTATGTTGTATAAATTAAACCTCAATCAAGCTATTAAACTAATAAATACAAAGTGAAGGCATTACTGCCACTTAATATGTTATATTGTAAACCCTGTTTCTTTCTTAAAAATTGATTTGACATTGCTCAGTTTTGAAAACAAAGTGCTTTGAAAGCTGTCATTCTCTACACAAAGTAATAATGTTACTTATAAAAATAAAAATAATAAAAACATTTTAAGGCACTCTGTTGTGGCCCATCCCCCCCACAACCATTCCCACAGTCAAATACTCCCACAAGAATCCCTGTTTCATGAGCCCGAGTTCCAAAGTCCACTTACTCCCATAACTAAGCTTTCCTCAGAACTCCATCAGCCCATCTTGGGGATCACACTCCAATAGAATGAAAAAAAAAAAAACAAGCTTTAGAGTTAGTCATGGGTTCAAACCTCAGTTCAGCACATACCACTTGTATGACCCTAAGCAAAGTATTTACCCCAAGCACCTCCTTTTCCCAAGGGCAGGAAGACAGGAACCAAAGTAGAGAGATCAGTCCTACACTGAAAAAGCCCACTCATTCTCTCCACATCTTTCCAAATTCAGCTGAGTCCTAACTCCTCCATGTGGGCTTCTCCTAACTCCTCCTTCAGCTCTTCTATGAAGTCATCCATGGAAGTTCCTTCACCAACCTTAACTCTGAGCTCCTTGAGGATAGGCACCAGGTCCTCTATATATGTTTCAAACTTTTAGGTGGGAGATGTGCAAGCTATATTCATTAAAAATCAACTATGGTATTTCTGCTCATCACTGAGTGAGCTGCTTCTCATGATCATTTTTGATAAGAAGGGTACTGACCATTAGGTCCCTGTCTATATCCCAGGAGCCTGAGGTTTTATCCTTGTTAGGTTTGCCCTAACCTACCTAGTCTGCCTTTATTATTTCTTCATGGGAACAGATATTAAGATGTGCCAACATGTTAAAAATCAGAGACGTCACTTTGCTGACAAGTTCCATATAGTCAAAGCTTTGGTTTTCCCAGTAGTCATGTATGGATGTGAGAGTTGGACCATAAAGAAGGCTGAGTGCTAAAGAATTGATACTTTCAAACTGTAGTGCTGGAGAAGACTTTTAGAGTTCCTTGGACTGCCAGGAGATCAAACCAGTCAATCCTAAAAGAAATCAACCCTGGATATTCATTGGAAGGACTGATGCTGAAGCTGAAGCTCCAATACTTTGGCCACCTGATGTGAAGAGCCGCCTCATTGGAAAAGACTTCGATGCTGGGAAAGATTGAAGGCAAGAGAAAGGAACGACAGAGGATGAGACAGTTGGATGGCATCACCGACTCAATGGACATGAGTTTGAGCAAACTCTGGGAGATGGTGAAGGACAGGGAAGCCTGACATGCTGCAATCTGTGAGGTCGCAGAGTCAGCTACAACTTAGCAACTGAACAACAACAACACATGGAGAAAGAGCCAGTATGTTGCCAGAGAATGGAGCTTTTTCATAGTGCAAGGACAGCTGTTCCTATGAAGTCTGGATTCTGATGACAGAGCCTAATCAGTTAAGTTCATCAACCTAGATTTACTATTTTGCCCCCCCACCCCATCCTAAGTTTGGTGAACATCATTAGCCAATAGACTCAATAAATGAAGATTTTTAAAGAGAAAAGCATTCAAAAGCATGGCTGGAGACTTGTCAGTTGAATACTTTGTTGACTATATTTGTCACTCAGGCTCATTTACAGAGCCTTTCCCTGGAATCCCTCCCACTAAGAGAAAGTCATTTGACATCAGACTCAACCACATGATTTGCTTTAGCAAATGGAATGTGAGCAGAAATGATTAACCTTATAAGTAAGCAAAAGCTTTAAGAACCATTGTGATGTTCTGCCATTACCCTTCCCTCTGCCTAAGAATAGTCTGGCTCCATCGGTCTGTGTCTCAGGACAAACATGTGGAGTAAACCCACTAGTCCACAGTTTATATGTACTATGGGCAAGATACAATCCTTTGCTGTAATAAGCCACTGAAATTTCAAAGTTATGCTTTGTTCACAGTGGAACTTCCTGAGAACTGACTAACACAGAAAGTTAACTGTACACATCTCATACTCTCTCTCTGGTTTTTGTCACACCATAAATCTAGAAAGAGTTAGATGGTTGAATAGCATCACCAATTCAATGGACATGAGTTTGAGCAAATTCCAGGAGATAGTGAAGATCAGGGAAGCCTGGCATGCTGCCATCTATGGGGTTGTGAAGAGCTAGACATGACTTAGCAACTAAAAAACAACAACAAATCTTGAAGGAACTGGAAGCTCATTTTTTTTTAAGTCAACAGCAAAAGAGAGAAGAACTATGTCATATAGCTGTTGGAATTGTCTGGTGGGCCAACGTATGGAATCATCTAGGATTCTGTGAGCTCACTTAATGTGAGCACCTCCCCACCACAACCTGTTCCCTTCTCACTTCATTCCTACTTCCACAGTGGAGGTAGGAAATTACAGATAAATGTCTACCAGGGTCTTAACTTTTCTCTTTACAGGTGAGATGAACAAGTCATACACAGTCCCTACCTTTAAAAGCTTCTAGGGAGCTTCTGGTAGGAAAATGTGCATATTTGCTTCCTCAGATATTAAAGTAAGGTTTCAGCATCCATGTGGAAAGCTAATAAATGTGACTGGGATGTGTCTAGGAGTCAATGCATTGTTCATCATTCTTCCCACTCCCCACTGCTTCAACCACCTTCCTCCAGTACATGCACAGCTACCACCCCCACCTCCAGCTATCACTCAAGCTGGATTAGATTCCCCTCTGAGTTCCCACAGATCTCTGGACTTCCCTATTTGCCCAACTATTACTAAGGACTGGATTTACTTGTTTGTGAATCAGTGAATTAAACTACATTCTTTATTGTATCCCCAGAAGTTGGCTCAGGGGGTACAATGCTTGGAACAGGGTACTCATTCATTAACATTTTTGAATGAATAAATTTGATCAGTTAATTCCTTCATAATGACTTTTGAGCTCTCACTACAAGTTGATCAATTTGTTATGCCATAGGCTCAGGGCTCCAACTCAATCCTCATAGATGCTTTTTAAACTTAACTTACAAGGAGTTCTCTATGTGAAATCAGTACGTGATTCACATACACCTACAATGTTAAAGCACTCACAGAGCCTCGTGGAAATTCAAATGGGCAATCCACAAATTGAATTATCAGCTCCTAATTAGGCAGATGTTAACTTTCATTAAAACTGGTAAAATATATTCCAGAAGTTAATTAATAGCTTTGAAAATAACCATGAGCTTCACAAAGCTGAAATCTGCCAAAGCAGGGGTGTTCTGAGGTATGTGCAGCAGAGTTTCCAAGTGTATGATATGTTTCCATAGTTGCCTACACTGTAATAATCAAAGAATAGATAAATTAATTTATCTAAAAAATTAAAAAATGGAATGAACTCAAATTGCCTTTATCTCCTGAAAGGCCTCCAGAGTTGCCAGAGTAAGAAAGACCATGCCCTTACTTACTCCAGGGGTATCTAAAAAACTTTGTTTCTATGAGTTCCTTTTTATAGATGAGGAATGATTCTTATTCTGTTTATTTTTACATAACACCTCTATCATCAACCGTATTTCAAAATGATGATTTGGATTTGCTGAAGCCACTGTGGAAAACAGCATGGAGGTTTCTCAAAAAACTTAAACAGACCTACCATTTGACCCAGCAATTCCACTCCTGGATATACATCCAAACAAAAACAAAACACCTAGAGCAGGACATCCTGGAGTACAAAGTCAAGTGGGCCTTAGGAAGCATGACTACAAACAAAGCTAGTGGAGGTGACAGAATTCCAGGAAGCTATTTCAAATCCTAAAAGATGATGCTGTGAAAGTGCTACACTCAATATGCCAGCAGATTTGGAAAACTCAGTAGTGGCCACAGGACTGGAAAAGGTCAGTTTTCATTCCAATCCCAAAGAAAGCCAGTGCCAAAGAATGTTCAAACTACTGCACAATGACATGCATCTCACATGCTAGCAAAGTAATGCTCAAAATTCTCCAAGCTAGGCTTCAACAGTACAAGAACTGAGAACTTCCACATGTTCAAGCTGGATTCAGAAAAGGCAGAGGAACCAGAGACGAAACTGTCAACATCCACTGGATCATTGAAAAAGCAAGAGAATTCCAGAAAAACATCTACTTCTGCTTTATTGACTATGCCAAAGTCTTTGACTATGTAGATCACAAAAAACTGTGGAAAATTCTTCAAGAGATGGGAATACCAGACCACCTGACCTGCCTCCTGAGAAATTTGTGTGCAGGTCAAGAAGCAACACTTAGACTTGAACACGGAACAACAGAGTGGTTCCAAATTGGGAAAGGAGTATGTCAAAGCTGTATATTGTCATCCTGCTTATTTAGTTTATATGCAGAGTTCAGTTCAATACTGTTCAGTCACTCAATGATGTCCAACTCTTTGCAACCCCATGGACTACAGCACATCAGGCTACCCTGTCCATCACCAACTCCCAGAGCTTGCTCAAACTCATGTCCATAAAGCCGGTGATGGACTCAGTGATGAGGCAGTTGGTGATGATGCATCCAACCATCTCATCCTCTGTCATCCCCTTCTTCTCCTGCCTTCAGTCTTTCCCAGCATCAGATACATCATGCGAAATGCTACGCTGGATGATGCACAAACTGGAATCAAGATTGTTGTGATAAATATCAATAACCTTGGATATGCAGATGACACCACCCATATGGCAGAAAGCAAAGAGGAACTACAGAGCCTTTTCATGAAAGTGAAAGAGGAGAGTTAAAAAGCTAGCTTAAATCTCAACACTCAAAAAACAAAGATCATGGCATCCAGGCCCATCTCTTTATGTCAAATAGATGGGGAAACAGTGGGAAAAGTGACAGACTTCATTTTCTTGGGCTCCAAAATCACTGCAGATGGTGACTGCAGCCATGAAATAAAAAGACGCATGCTCCTTGGAAGAAAAGCTATGACCAACCTAGACAGCATATTAAGAAGCAGAGACATTACTTTGTTGGCAAAGTAATGTCCATCTAGTCAAAGCTATGGTTTTCCCAGTAGTCATGTATGGATGTGAGAGTTGGACTATAAAGAAAGCTGAGCACCAAAGAACTGATGCTTTTGAACTGTGGTGTTGGAGAAGACTCTTGAGAGTCCCTTGGACAACAAGGAGATCAAACCAGTCAATCCTAAAGGAAATCAGTCCTGAATATTCATTGGAAGGACTGATGATGAAGCTGAAACTTCAATACTTTGGCCACCTAATGCGAAGAACTGACTCATTGGAAAAGACCCTGATGCTGGGAAAGGCTGAAGGCAAAGGGGACAACAGAGGATGAGATGGTTGGATGGTATCACCAACTCAATGGACATGAGTTTGACCAAGCTCAGGGAGTTGGTCATGGACAGGGAAGCCTGGCATGCTACAGCTCATGGGATTGAAAAAGTTGGATACGACTGAGCACCTGAACTAAACTGAACTGCACTGAATTAAAAAAGATACATACACTCCAATGTTTACAGTAGCATTACTTATAACTTCCCAGTTATGAAAGCAATCTATGTGTTCATCAACAGATGAATGGATAAAAAAGATGTGGCACATATATACAATGGAACACTACTCAGCCATATAATACAATGAAATTTTGCCACTTGCAGCAACATGGATGGACTTGGAGGCCATTGTGCTGAGTGAAATAAGTTAGTCAGAGAAAGACAAATACCATATATATCACTGACATGTGGAATCTATAAAACACAACAAACCAGTAAATAATACAGAAAGAGGCAAACTCACAGATAAAGAGAACTACTGTTTACCAGTGGGGAGAGGTTACCAGTGGGGAGGGACCATACAGTAGAGGAGGGGAGGGGAGGAGTTATTATGGGATTATATAAAATAATGTATGTGAAATTTTTGAAAATTGTAAAGCACTACAGAATTTAAAGAATCTAATATTGTATGATATCACTTATATGTGGAATCTAAAAAATACAACAAACTAGTGAATACAACAACAACAAAAAAGAAGCAGGCTCATCGACGTAGACAACAAACCAGTGGTTAGGGGCAGAGGGGGTAGTGGCAACGTAGGGCTGGAGGGGTGGGAAGCACAAACTACTGGGTATAACATGGGCGCAGGGATATAGTGGACAACATGGGAAATATTGCCAATAATTTGTAATAACTGCAAATGGAAAGCAACCTTTAAGAATTAAATAATTTTAAAATTTTAATAATACAAAATATAAATAAAATCAAATTTTTAAAAGAATCTTTCATTCAATTAAAAAATGAAAAAAAATTAATTTTTAAAATGATAACTTATAAATACCATCTTCTTTGGCAGAAAAAAAAAATCCTTCCATCCAATCCTCCTATTAGGCTTTAGTCCACATAAGCCCTTTCTCTTAGTTTAACAGGATTGACAAAAACAAATCACAATTCAAGACTTCAGTTTGTCAACTTTCCTTTCCCCTGTTCAGTGAAATTCTCCTACCTACCCATCACCCAGTCCCTGCTGATCCTGAGAGGCACTCCAGAAGGCAGGAAGAAGGGTACACATGCTTGCTTTCTGAGTTGAAGAAGAGGATTTCATTTGTTTTAGAAATGCCAAGCTATTGGGGGGCGGAAATCGCCTTCTCCGTTTAGCCACAAGGCTACACACAAGAAAGATAAGCAGTAAGGCAAGTATTTCGGGAAACACAAGGGTTGTCTGCAGAAGTTCCAATATCCTTTCAACGTGAAGATTATAACAAGCTGTCTACAAATCACATTGTCTATGTAAAATTGTCTCTTTCATTTCGTTGCTTCCTTGTCTCCTCTGCCATCTGCGAGGGTTGTGGTTCAAATAATTTGGTTTTACCCCTGAAATATGGAATCAACTTATATAAAGCCTCATGGGTTCAGAGCCACCAAGGTTCCAGACAGGAGATAACCAACTAGCCCTAGGGAAGCTTCCTTCAGCAGCAGCACCAGGATTCCATAATGTCCCTCCCAAGTAAATTTCTCTGGCCTTGCGGCAGGTGGGTACTCCTGGAACATTATGAAGATCACAAAAGCTCCTGCCAATCCGAAAAGTCAGCTCCAACCCACTCCCTTCTCCTTTTCTTCTCTGCCTTCCCCCATCTCTCTGCCCCTTCCACTTTTCCCCATCCCAATTTGCCTCCACTACTTCCCCACCCTCTTCTTCCCATCCCTCTCCTTAAAGCATCCTGTAGATGTTGACCGAAATTTTCCCCTTGAGGACATCTGTGTAATAATTCACCTCCAGAGGGTTTGCCTCTGGAGAGAGACAATGTCCGCAGAAAGACAATGTCCGAATCTGCCAACTCCTTTCTTTTCCTCTGTCTCCCAACCCAGTCTGGCCACGGGAGGGGAGAACGGGGTCTGCTTCTCCTGGGCACCCACTAGCCACCGCCAGCAAAGGGCTTAAGAGGCCGGACCCTCGTCCACTTCCCCCACCCCCATAGGCCAAGTTTATAGTGTGGCCAGCGCTGCCCTCTAGCGTTGGCAAGTGGGAGCCCTGGGGCGCCATCAGCTCCAGAATTTCTCTTTTACAGCCTAAGCAAGACCTGAAGAACCTCGGGGCTCCGAGCCCCTGGTTCTCCTCCACCACCACTCTCCGCATTGCACCCCGGCCCACCTTTTCACCCCACCCACCCCGTTCTCGGTTCAAGGGTGTCCTGGAGGGCTGTAACCTACCGGTCGATTTAACAGACTGCCCCCTGTTCCTGCTCCTCCTCCTGGTCCTCCCCGCTCTCGCTCTCGCTCTCGCCGCCTCTCCCAGTCCCGGCACCCAGACCTGGCGGAGCGCAGCTCCTGCCGCCCTGCGCGCCGCGCTCCCGGCCGGGTCTGCCGCAGCCCGGGGGCACCGCGCGGGCAAAGGGCGCCCGAGGGGCCAGCGCACCGGCTCGGCGAGCCCTGGAGCCGGGTGCGGTGAGAAGCGGCGCTTTGGTAACGCTCGGGAGCAGAAGGAGCGGCTCGGAGTGAGACTTCTGGAACCAGAGGACGCCCGGGTTCGCCCAGGGCGCGGCGGCTGCGCGCTCCGTCCACAAGGTGAGGGGCGCACGCCTTCCGAAACGCCCTCGGCTTTCCCTTGACCCCGTCTCCGGGCAGGGGCTCCGTTGCGGGCTGGCGGATTTCTGCCTGGTCTTTGGTTCAAAGGCGGCGGGGGTTGGGAGGGCAACGACTGGGGTCGCTCGGGCGCCGTGCCTGCCTCCAGAATTCTTTGCACGGGACACAGTTCTCGGTCAAACAATCCCCCAAATGTGTGAAACCTGAATGTCGACATTGTGTAGAACTATGCTTGGAGAATTTTATCCTACTTCCTTGCAAAAGGATTTGAGCAGCTTAAAAATTAAATAAATTGTGGGAAAGGGGTGCTTGGAGGAAAAAAACTTAAATGGAAATTCCGCGGAGAGGGCTGTGCTGCGGGGACCGCGAGACCACGAGGGAGGTGCAGAGCCCACGCTCATGGGAAAACCTTTGATGAGAAAGGACTGCACTGTTGCTCCAGCGGTCAGAAAATTATGATGTGCTCTATCCTGAGAAAGAAAATACCCGTGTGGGGAGGTGATGGGGCTGACTCATTTACTTAAATTATCAAATACAGCTTGTAAGTGGGGACTGGGAAGTTTAGTCTTGAGCTACTTCCACCCAGTTCTGCAAGGTGAGAGACTGGCCCTCTACGTAGTGAAAATGAAAGGGAATTGAGGCTAAATGGAAGGGGCTCCTGCTCCTACCTCAAGATCAAACAAGGGTTTGCATTGTTAAAATATCATATACATTTTTTATGTGTTTCCATCTGCGTCCAGTTTGGGGTAGGACCTTGTATTCAACCTTAGCCTGCTTGTCCTTGGCTTAGAAGGATGAGACAGAGGGTGTCAGCCTCCCAGGATGCTTCTTCCTAACCTTCCTTGTTGTCCTTCCATACTTCCTGCATCAAATCTCTGAGTCTGGGAGGGAATAATAGATGGTCAAGTGGATTGGGGGAGGGGTGTTTTCCCAAATAGTTCAGGGTCCTCTTACCATTCTTATCTTACTCCCAGCTCCACAGTAGTATATGTTCAGGTCTGAACTTGACATGGCTTCACAATATGTACTTACCATAGTTTCTACACTCAGATGCAAAGTGCTTGACCTTAAACACCCAAGGTGGACTTGTGAATCCAGGGCTTCCCTGAATTAACCCTTTTCCAGGGGCAGGAAGCAAGGGCCTGGGTCTGGCTCCCTGTGCAGTATCTTCCATGGAAAACATATTTGAAATACAGAGGAGATTATGATCCAGTCTTTCTTCTCTTACTGGTGTACTTGTTTTCCTGCTGAATTAAATGAGGTGACACTGTCTTCAACAAACAAACGAATGGAGGTGTCTGAGGCCAACTTAGCAAATGCAGGAAATATATCTGCCTGTCTTTTTCAGCCCCCAGACCACAGAAATGTGAAAATGAAGCAGGCCTCCTAAATGGGAGGCCTAAAACTAAGTATTTTGCTAGTATTGTAGTATTGCTAAGTACAGCTAGAATTGCTAAGTATTTTACTTATTTCTAAAATTGCACAGCTCCTCCACAGCTAACCATTTTTATGCATAAAAGTGGAAGAAGTACTTCTGCCCATGTATTTCATCACTAGAGAGCTACACAGAGAAGTTCATTCAGATCCTGATTCATTGTTGTTGATCGAACTTACCTATTATGTCATCATCACCTGATGTGGCTGTTGAAGCCCAAGGGTTGCTGCAGACCTCTGTATAGATTGAGACATCATGAAAGAGCTGAAATGGAGCTCAAAAATAATGCAATCAAGGCTCAGATCCACAGAGTCTTGGCATAAATGCATGCCCAAACATTCCTTTAGGTGATCATTGTTCCTTTGGGGAAGATTTTGAGGGATGAAGACTTTACAGACTATTTTCATACTAAAAAGTATTCAGAAATTGGCCATTTATGTCAACCAGCTGACAGATTTAAAATTCCATGTGAATCAACATAGAAAACTCAAGCTTTCCTTCTCTTCTCTTTTCCTGCCCATGGTAACTTTACACAGGGTGTATTCCCAGACCAGTACTCCTGGCACTTTGTTCCCTTGGACATATGTTGAAACCTGAGCCACAGCCTCCTTTGCAACTGGCCCTGATGTCACTTTTGTTAACCTTTCTGGTATCTGTTCAGAACGTCTGCTCACCATTTCTTCTTATTGATGCCTGGTCAGCATCAATCATGTAAATACTATTATATCCCTTTGAGGAAAATAACCAAGTCAAGACAAGTCAGAGATTCTCAGTGATGGTACCTAAGAAGAAACAAAAATCTAGGAAACATCTCTAGCCCAGGTGACATTGCACTACTTCCATTTCCTGCTATTTGATGAGATACAGTGAAGTGAGCTACATTACTAATAGCACCTTGTCCCCATCTGTCTCAAGCACCTCCTCATTGACATTTTAACAGCCCCCTCCATCACCTTCAAGATCTCCCAAGGCTCAGATAGAAAGTAGAAAACCTCAGGCCCTGACTTGCTGGGTTGATGTTGTTGTTTAGTCGCTAAGTCATGTCCAACTCTTTTGTGACCCCCTGGACTGTAGCCTGCCAGGCTCCTCTGTCCATGGGATTTCCCAGGTGAGAATACTGGAACAGATTGCCATTTCCTTCTCCAGGGGAATCTCCCCAACCCAGGGATTGAACCTGGGTCTCCTGTATTGGAAGGCAGATTCCTTACCACTGAGCCACCAGGGAAGCCTCTGACCTGCTGGGTTATCTTGGCACTAACCAGGCATCTGATTTCACCTTTACACATGGGTTGTTTTTTCATTTTTATGTAGTCTTTCTTGGAATTTTATTTCTATTTCTATACTATCCTTTAAAAGTAGAAGATTATAGTCTAATATTTTTACAGAGAGGGGACGTCTCTATTTCTGGAGGCTTATTTACATGAGAAAATAAGCTTGAGGCTACTCAAGATGTGAATTTCAACCAAATAAGGATTTACTGTTCATACCACATGTTTTCAGGGTCATCTCAAGATAAAGGTGAATCTGGGCCTCTTATGCTTTATGCTCCTTTCTGCTCCACCTCCCACATTTTTATGTGTGGGAAATTATATGAACATGAATTGCAGGGAAACACTGAAGATGAGAATACTATAAGGATAGGGAGGGGTATAGATGACTGGATAGAGAAGAGAAAAGGGGAGAATGGGCAGTGGCTCTTTAAAGCATCTGACTTTGCCCCTGAGTTATTTTCTAAAAGTACTGGGGATCCTAAAACATGGGTCCAGTCATCCTTCCAAAGTCTTGTCTTCCTAGGAATGAAAATACTTTCATCAACATATCCCATCACCTTGTCATAATTTGGTGTTCATCTCCCCATTTTATGGATTAGGAAACTGAGACCAGAATTTATACAGCTCATTCAGTCAATTACCACATCCTAAATCACAATAAATTGGAAAAAATCTTTGAAAATTCTAAACCAGTTTGATTCTGATTTTATTTTTCATTTTTCATTTATTTTTTTATTTGTTTCATCCACTGGTTCGCTATGGTCCTGGTGCTAATAGATTTTAGTTCTTTTAGTTCTGAAAAATGCACATCAGCAGAGGAATACTTGTAATAGATTTGTTGTTAGAGCTGTCTCCTGGTGACCAGTTCTCAACACATGCAGCTGTAGGATTAGGAAGACAAAATCCTTTGGAAGAACCTGTGAAATCCAGTCCTTATACACATGGATCATTTTATGTTGTAAGAGGAATGAGCATCTCAAGATTCAAGTTATCAGTACAGACCAGATGGAAGGTCTTTTATGAAATCTGGCTTGAGAAGGAAAGCATTTTTATAGTGAGAAGGTAATATTTTGAAAAATAGCAACCAATAGCAGCAGCAGCAGTTTGAAAGCTCTCAGATCCTTCTAACAACCCCATCTACCTAAAGTGACCAGGTAAAGTAAAACCAGACCCTGGACAATGTCTCTCCTTATCTGCAGCCATTTTTTATCCCTTTATCATAGTGGGCATATGGTGATGTTTCCAAAGAAAGGATCTGACTTAAACATGAAAGAATGGGTTTGGTTGGGACAGCTTGCCCAAGAATGTCAAATTTGTGTCAAGATCTGTATTCTTGGGAATCAAAGACAAGCCACAGTACCTTTTTGGAGTAAAGTCTGCTGAATGGATAATGAGATTCATAGGCAATACCTTCCAGAAAATGACTTCAGCGACAATATTCTAATAATGTGCAGAGTTTTCATAAGTCCATTCATAGATGGTAGAAGGGAGAGAGGAGGAAGGAACTATCACGAGTATCTGCTATGCTTCAGGAATTGTGCTATGAACTGCACTTATATTCTTTTATTCAGTGCTAACAAAGACACTGCAGTGTAAGCATTATCAACCCCACAGTTCATTCATCTAAAAACTGCATTTGTCATCCAACTTCCAGACCTACTGTCCTTTTCAGGAAGCTGCGAAAATCCAGAGTAGAGTGAACACACACAAGGGGAACCACTAGAGAAAAGGTCTGAAAACTGTGCTGGCCAGTGAATTTGGGCTTGACTCTGTAGGCCTGGGGGGATCATTACAGGATTTTTTAATGAATTTATCATGAATAATATACATACAAAAAGTGTACAAATCGTAAGCATTAAGCTCAGTGACCTTTCTCAAAGTAAACATACCCAGGTAACTAACCACCACCAAGATGAGAAACAACATCCCCATTACACAAATCCCCTTTCTGTCCCCACCCTGTCACTCCTTCACCCTCCTCCCTAAATGAAGCCACTACCTGCCTTCCAGCATCATAGATTATTTTAAGCTTTATAGATACAGAAATCCCACAGAATGATTTCTTTTGCAATTTGGCTCAGTCTTACATTTGTGAGATTCATTCTTGTGGACGGTGATAACAGTAGCTTGGTTACTTGTAGTTGAAATTGCATTGTATTATATGAATGCCCTGATGCTGGGAAAGACTGAAGGCAAAAGAAGAGGGCAGTGGAGGATAAGATGGTTAGATAGCATCTAACTCAGTGGATATGAGTTTGAGCAAACTCCAAGAGAGGGTGAAGGACAGGGAAGGACTGCGTGCTGCAGTCCATGGGGTCACGGAGTCAAACACGACTGAGCAGCTGAACAACAATAGTCACAGGTTAATTAATTATTCTACTGTTAATGGGCATTTGAGTTGTTTCCAGGTTTCTAAACCTGGTGAATAGTGTTTCCTTTCACCAAGGCTGAGAACACAGGAGAATGAGTTAGAGCGCATTTGTTGGCTCTCAGAAGATGAAAAGAATTGCCCAAACCTGTGCTGCTGCCACAGATACTTTTTCCCCTAGCTCACCCATGTCCCTTCCTCTGTCCCAGCACCCCTCACACCCCGAATTGTAATGAGTAGTCACCTAAAAGGGAACATGAACTACTTCATATTTCCTGAACTGGTGACCTATGAATCATATGCTTTTTTCCCCTTAATTTTACCTCCTTTTGGCAGCACAATTACAAAAAAAGGAAGGAGATGATGATGAATCAGCTAAAACTTTCTTGCAAGACAGAATTCAGGGCAAGAGAATGGAAATAAAGGAAACAGAATGCAGAGGGCCTAGTCTTATTCTGGTAGGTTTAGGGAGACTGACCCAGTTAACAAAATGCAGAGAGATGCCAACACTTTTTAAAAGACTGACACTATCTAACAATGCAGTTGGGCCATGGATGGAGTGTGTGCTGTACTCTGCATTGCTAGGGGCATGTCCTAGGCTGGGTTCTCCAAGAAACACACCCTGAGATGGGGTTTATGGTATAGGATATGTATTAGGGAATGCCTGGAGGGGAACACACCAAAGGAAGGGCAGGAAGCAGGGTTAGGCAAGAGGAGAAGTTGAACTTTGGTGTGGGCCCCTGGGTGGGGTGAGGGTGGGCTGAGGGGTGTCTGAGCATTCTAGAATGATCTATTAGAATTGTCCCAAGCTGGGCCATAAGAGTCAGGCTTCCCAACTCTTCTTCCAGCAGTAACCAAGAGTGGCTGCCCTGAGAAGGGCCCAAATCAGCAGTCTGCAGCTGAGGTCATTCCTGAAAGGCTGACCACTCAAGGCTGTCCTGACCCAAACCCAGCATCCAGGTCACAAGCCCTTTCTTTTTTTAATTTTTAAAAGATTTTTTTATTGGAGTATAGTTGATTTGCAATGTCATGGGCAATGGTACCCCACTCCAGTACTCTTGCTTGGAAAATCCCATGGATGGAGGAGCCCGGTAGGCTGCAGTCCATGGGGTCGCTAAGAGTCGGACACAACTGAGTGACTTCACTTTCACTTTTCACCTTTATGCTTTGGAGAAGGAAATGGCAACCCACTCCAGTGTTCTTGCCTGGAGAATCCCAGGGACGGAGGAGCCTGGTGGGCTGCCGTCTATGGGGTCACATAGAGTCGGACACAACTGAAGTGACTTAGCAGCAGCAGCAGCAGCAGCAGCAGCAGTTAGTTTCAGGTGTACAGCAAAGTGAATCAGTTATACATATGCATATATCCACTCTTTCTTAGATTCTTTTCCCATTTAGGTCATTACAGAGTATTGAGTAGAGTTCCTTGTGTGGGTGTGCTAAGTCACTGCAGTCGTGTCCAACTCTGACTCCATGGACTGTAGCCCACCAGGCTCCTCTGTCCACGGGATTCTCCAGGCAAGAATACTGGAGTGGGTTGCCATTTCCTTCTCCAGAGGATCTTCCTGACCCAGGGATCAAACCCGCATCTCTTATGTCTCCTGCATTGGCAGATGGGTTCTTTACCACTAGCGCCAGTTATCTATTTTATATATAGTAGTGTATACATGTCAATCCCAGTCTCCCAATTTATACCCCCTCAACCGCTTACCCCCTAGTAACCATAAATTTGTTTTCTACATCTGTAACTTTGTTTTATAGATAAGTTCATTTGTACCCTTTTTTTTAGAGTCCACATATAAGCAGTATCGCATGGTATTTCTCATTCTCAGTCTGACTTGACTTCACTCAGTATGACAATCTCCAGGTCCATCCATGTTTCTGTAAATGTACAAGCCCTTTCTCAAAGGAGGGATCTGAACAGTGTGGGTCTGTATCCATTTAGGATATTTTTTATATGGACTCTATCTATAGAGGGTTAAACGAAATAACTTTCCAGGCCCCTTCTAACTGTGAGTTCTGCATTGACTTTTTTCATTATACCCAGGTTTCTAAGCCACTGAAGAACTTCCAAAGTGTAACTAATTTGCCATTTTGCCTCTCAGTTCTCCTCCCCGCCATTTTGGCAAGTAAATACATCACTTAAACTACTCAAGGCAGATGGGTGGCCAGACTCCTATAATATAAAATTCTCCCCTTGATGCAGAAAGAAGGTGGGGAGTGTGTACTGCCAACTGTCTTCAGGAGTAACCTTTTAGATGATCATAAAGGAACTCTGTGTGTGCATAATGGTGATACCTGTATTTAATGCTTGAGAAAGATGTTGCTATAACTGCTCCTTTGTGACTGGACCTGCATGATGACAAATACAATGGAAAAATCACCCATGAAAACCTCTCCTTACTATCTCTGCCTGTTCAACTCAGTAACACGCTATGCTGCAAAGGGGTGTTGACTGTACATTGTTGAGAAGGCGCCGGCTCATATTTGTCAGCTTGAACAACCTCTCAGAGCAGATTTTGCTGGGGAAACCCTGCTCCCACACCAGACACAGCAGCCCTTGAGTTGGACACTCTGCCTCTGACCTCGTGATGTGTTCCATCGTTCCCTTTAATGTCAAGACTGCTGCTCTCAGTTTTCCCACAGCTGTATTTAGTGAATTCCTAGCAAGAGCCTCTCCACAGCACTTTTCTGATCCAGAAAGGGCAGAATTACAGTCTGCATCCATCTGAGCTCCTTTCCTGGGTGCTATTTGCTTTTCTTCCCTCAGGTTGGTTTCCTTTCAAAAATAGTTTTAGTGCCTGCAAAAGCATCATTATAAAGAAACAGTCTGTTAAGAAAATGTCAATAGTTTTTATGGACTCTGTTGCATTCGTTTTCTCTAACACCCTTACTGCAGTTCTCCAGTTTGCTTTTCTTGATGGCAATCTGATGCCTCCTCCTCCCTTATTACCTCCAATAATTTCTTGGACTACTTTAGACTTCAGGTGTCCTGTCGCTAACATGAGAATGACAATTCCTGCCTCAGAGACCTATTGCGGGGAGTAAAGAAAGGGCAGTGTAACACAGGCTGTGAAGAAATGGAGGTATTATTACAATTAATGTTTTCATTACTATTCCTGTGGGGGTGTTGTGGAAATAACCTTGACCTAAATTTGGGGAAGAGTGTGGCGTGGGCCTTGTAGAAAGTAAAAAGTGGTGGATTTCCGTCTGAATTCCACTGCACAGAACCCTGTGGGCAAGAATATTTCCTCTCGGGAATAGCATTGAAACATGTATATTACTATATGTGATACAGATCACCAGTCCAAATTCGATGCATGCAACAGGGCACTCAAAGCAGTGACTGGGACTGCACAACCCAGAGGGATGGGATGGGGAGGGAGGTGGGGGGGGGGTGTGGGATGGGGGACACATGTACAGCCGTGGCTGACTCATGTCAATGTATGGCAAAAACTACCACAATACTGTAAAGTAATTAGCCTCCAATTAAAATAAATATTCTCTTTTTAAAAAAAGAATATTTCCTCTCTGGACTTCACAAATGGTCCACTGAGGCAGGAATTGTCATTCTCATGTTAGATCCCACGTATATGTGATATCATACAGTATTTCTCTTCCTCTGACTTATCTCACTTAGCATAATGCCTTCCAAGACCATCCATGCTTACATGCTAAGTGGCTTCAGTTGTGTCTGACTCTTTGAGACCCCATGGACTGTAGCCCACCAGGCGCCTCTGTCCATGGGGTTCTCCAGGATAGAATACTGGAGTGGGTGGCCATGCCCTCCTCCAGGGAATCTTTCTGACCCAGGGATCAAACTCATGTCTCCTGCAGTTTCTGCGTTGCAGGCGGATTCTTCACTGCTGAGCCGCCAGGGAAGCCCCCAAGTCCATCCATGTTGCTGCAAATGGCAAAAAGATTTTACTGACTGACTACACTACATTGTGTGTAGATATACCACATCTTTTTTATCCAATCATCTGTTTATGGACACCTAGGTTGTTTCTATATCTCGGCAATTGTAAATAATGCTGCTATGAACATTGGGGTGCATGTATCTTTTTTCACTTTTTTCAGATATATAGTCAGAAGTGGAATTGCTGGGTCATATGGTAGTTCTATTTTTGATTTTTTGAGAAATCTTCATACTGTTTTACACAGTGCTGAGGCTGAAACTCCAGTACTTTGGCCACCTCATGCGGAGAGTTGACTCATTGGAAAAGACTCTGATGCTGGGAGGGATTGGGGGCAGGAGGAGAAGGGGACGACAGAGGATGAGATGGCTGGATGGCATCACTGACTCGATGGACGTGAGTCTGAATGAACTCCAGGAGTTGGTGATGGACAGGGAGGCCTGGCGTGCTGTGATTCATGGGGTCGCAAAGGGTCGGACACAACTGAGCCAGTGAACTGAACTGAACTGAACTGACACTGGTTTAAATTCCTACTTGCAGTGTATGAGGGTTCCCTTTTCTTCACATCCTCACCAATATTTGTTTTTTGAGTTCTTTTTGACGATTAGTCGCTTGCATCTTAAAAGTTTATTTCAGGGTGCAGATTTTAATGTTGAACTCTGTCCTCCTCAAGGGAATTGTTATCACCTGACATGAGAATTGCACATTTAGTACTGTGTAAATACTCACCTACCGTATAGTCCAGCATAATTTAAGTAAACATTCAAGGAAAGAAGCAGGGTTTCCTATTTCATTATGTTTTCATTTGAACTGTTTTAACTTCCAGATCAGTCTGTTGCTCTGAACCTAATTCAGTTCCTTACAAAGATGCTCTAAAAAAAATCAAGTGTTAAATATGGCATTTAATTAGCTATTAGCAAATAAATTCACACGTGCATTTATATTGGCAAGCATGTTTTATTTCATAGATTCTAAACTGATAGAGTCATGTAATCTCCTCACCCTTTCTGTGACACGATAAGCCTGTTTCTAAGGCCACCTGAGGCCTTACCTGATGTCCAAGGCATTGGAAGACCAAAATGTGCTGAGCCCAAGGTTTGGTGGCTTAAATATAAATGAAGCGTTTTACCAAGAAGGCATGAAAAATGACTCTAGAGGAAACAGAAGTCTCAAAGCTCATGAGATGTGGTTAGTTTTTCAGCTGAGTAGCAGAGGCAGTGCTCCTGGTATGCCGATGGAGCAGTTTTCTCCAGCACGTCCATGGCAATTTGTTGTTGTTGTTCAATCGCTCAGTCATGCCCAACTCTTTGCAACCCCATGGACTGCAGCACACCAGGCTCCTCGGTCCTCCACTATCTCCCGAAGCTTGCTCCACTTCATGTCCATTGAGTCGGTGATGCCATCCAACCATCTCATCCTCCGTTGCTGGCTTCTTCTCCTGCCCTCAGTCTTTCCCAGCTTCAGGGCTTTTTCCAATGAGTTGCCTCTTCACATTAGGTAGCCAGAGTCTTGGAGCTTCAGCTTCAGCATCAGTCTTTGTAGTGAATATTCAGGATTGATTTCCTTTAGGATTGACTGGTTTGATCTCCTTGCTGTCCAAGGGAGTCTCAAGAGTCTTTTCTAACACTACAGTTGAAAACCATCAATTCTTTGGTGCTCAGCCTTCTTTGTGGTCCAACTCTCACATCCATACATGACTACTGGAGAAACCATAGCTCTGACTATACAGACCTCTGTCAGCAAAAGTGATGTCTTTGCTTTTTAATATGCTGTCTCAGTTTGTCAGAGCTTTTCTTCCAAGGAACAAGTGTCTTTTAATTTCATGACTGCAGTCTCTGTCAATGTCCACAATGATTTTGGAGCCCAATAAAATAAAATCTGTCACTGTTTCCACTTTTCCCACATCTATTTGCCATGAAGTGATGGGACCAGATGCCATGATATTAGTTTTTTAACGTTGACTTTTAAACCAGCTTTTTCTCTCTCCTCTTTCATGTTTATCTAGAGGCTCTTTAGATTGTCTTCACTTTCTGCCATTGTAGTGGTATCATCTGCATATCAGAGGCTGTCGATATTTCTCCCAGCAAACATTGGCATGTATTTAATGAATAATTTATGATTCACACAATATTATATTTTATAAATATAAATATTATATTTATATAATATATTGTTATATTAATTAATTAGAATAATTAATTATAGTGATTAATATATTAATATATTATTATATTTTACTTACTTTAATGAATATTTTATTGTTCACAGTTTTTTATTATTATTGCATATTACTGTTATTAATATATATTAAAATATGTGGTATTTGTAGCATATAGTTTGCCAGTGTAATAAAAATTAACATGAATCTAAGGGTGAGGATGCATGGAGCAAAGACAGAGAACCTGGATTAATGCCTCAGCCTCTGGCTTCTAAGCTTCATGGTTTATCATCATTGCTGGTGGTGGTAGTTTAGTCACTAAGTCGTGTCCAACTCTTTGCAACCCCATGAACTGTAGCCCACCAGCCTCCTCTGTCCATGGGATTATCCATGGAGTGAGTTGCTACGTCCTCCTCCAGAGGATCTTCCCGAACCAGGGATCAAACTTGCATCTCCCCACATCTCCTGCACTGCAGGTGGATTCTTTAGCACTGACTGAGCCACCAGGGAAGCCCTTATCATCATTACCGTAGGACAATAATACCCTGCCAACTTAGCCTTCTTTTAGAAAAGTTTCTCAAATCAGCATGTGCTGTAGGAATTCATCCTCTCCATGATCACCTGTGTTGAGTCAAACTGCATATTATCTTCCTCCTAGGGGGTAATTCAGCATGGAACTCAAGCTCTGGAGTTCAGCAAGCCAGGTGCAGGTCCCAGCTCAGCCACTTATTAACTGTTTGCTTTGGGGAAAATTACTTACCTCTTTAAATCTTAATGTCCTCATTTGTTAGGGCTGGAATAATAGACCTACCTCATAGGACTACCTATGGGAATTTAAAATATGTATTAATTATCCACTGCTGCATAGCAAATTACCCCAAACCTAATGGCTTAAAACAACAGAACTCTCACTTATGTCAGGTTTTATGTGAATGAGGAATCTGGGCATAGCTTAGCTGGGTCTTCTGGCTCAGGTTTCTCAGAAGCCTGCAATCAAAGTGTCAATCAGGACTATGGACATCTCCTGGCACAAGTGAAGGAAGATCCCCTTTCAGGCTCACTCGTGTAACTATTGACAAGCCTCAGATCCTGTCTGGCTGGAGACTTAGGTTCATGATTACATGGACCTCTCTAAAGGGCTATTACCAGCACAGCTTACTTCTCCCACATGTTGCAGTTTGCTTTCCCCAGAGTGAGGGCTGAGAGTGAAAGATTCCAAGATGGAAGTCACACTCTTTTTATAACCTAATTTCAGAAGTGTCATTCCATCACTTGGCCTGCATTCTGTTCGTTACAGACAAGACACTAGCTCCAGCCTATATCAGGGGAAGGAGTTACATGGGGGCATGAGTGTCAGGAGGCACAGATCACTGGGCCCTCTTAGGTTGCCTACCACAATATGATGATATATGCAAAGTAGTTTAGTAAGGACTCAGGTCAGTATAAACTGCTATTACAACCACACAGTACTGTTCTTGTAGCTCAGCTGGTAAAGAATCCTCCTGCAATGCAGGAGACCTGGGTTCAACCCTGGATCGGGAAGATCCCCTGGAGAAGGGATAGGCTACCCACTCCAGTATTCTTGGGCTTCCCTGGTGGCTCAGATGGTATAGAATCTGCCTGCAATGCAGGAGACCTGGGTTCAATCCCTGGGTTGAGAAGATCCCCTGGAGAAGGGCATGGCAACCCACTCCAGTGTTCTTGCCTGGAGAATCCCCATGGACAGAGGAGCCTGGCAGGCTACAGTCCATGGGGTTGCAAAGAGTAGGACACAACCAAGTGACTAAGCACAGCACAGTACTGTTCTTAGACTGAACTTAGAATCAATGTAATATATTATAATATATGTAAAAGAAATTTGTAAAATGTAAACATCAATGTAAAATCAAGGTTTGATTAGCTTCATAATGTTGAAAATCTAGTTCCAGATTATAGATGGTGATATAAAAACAACAAATCAAGGAGTAAGTGATCTGAATTCTACACCTTTCTGTGTGAATGACCTTGGAATAACCATTTATTTATTTCATGCTTTAGTTCTCTTATAAGAGCAATATTAATAATAGCCTTGCCAGGATAAAATGTGATAGTATATATATATTGATAAAATTATGCTTAAACCTAAAGAAAATAAGACAATGATGATAATGCTGACGGTGATGATAATGATGACAACAAGTATAAAAATGATGATATAGTTCAGCTACTGCTTCTTGGTCCTTTGTTGACAGTTCAACTGAACAGGTGTGACTTTTATCAGTTATGTTTTAAGTGTATGTATAAAGTCCAGCTGCTCCCAATTTTTACAGTAATTTTATATGGCTCAATCTTATCCTGCTTTGATTACTGGATATGCTGCACTGAAAAGTGGATGCAAATAGTTTTTAGAATCTGACCTGCAATTCAAATGCACAGAAAGGGTTTCCATATATCTAGGGAATATTTCATGCAAAGATGGGCACAATAAAGGACAGAAATGGTATGGACCTAACAGAAGCAAAAGATATTAAGAAGAGGTGGCAAGAATACACAGAAGAACTGTACAAAAAAAATCTTCATGACCCAGATAACCACAATGGTGTGATCATGCACCTAGAGCCAGACATTCTGGAATACAAAGTCAAGTGGGCCTTAGGAAGCATCACTATGAACAAAGCTAGTGGAGGTGATGGAATTCCAGTTGAACTATATCAAATCCTAAAAGATGATGCTGTGAAAGTGCTGCACTCAATATGCCAGCAAATTTGGAAAACTCAACAGTGGCCACAGGACTGGAAAAGATCAGTTTTCATTCCAATCCCAAAGAACCTCAATGCCAAAGAATGCTCAAACTGCACAATTGCACTCATCTCACACACTAGGCAAATAATGCTCAAAATTCTTCAATTCAGGCTTCAACACTACATGAACCATGAACTTCCAGATGTTCAAGCTGAATTTAGAAAAGGCAGAGGAACCAGAGATGAAATTGTCAACATCCATTGGATCATTGAAAAGGCAAGAGAATTCCAGAAAAACATATACTTCTGCTTTATTGACTATGCCAAAGTCTTTGACTGTGTAGATCACAATAAACGGTGGAAAATTCTTCAAGAGATGGGAATACCAGACCACCTTACCTGCCTCCTGAGAAATCTGTCTTCAGGTCAAGAAGCAACAGTTAGAACTGGACATGGAACAACAGACTGGCTCAAATTAGTAAAGGAGTACGTCAAGGCTGTATATTGTCACCCTGCTTATTTAACTTATATGCAGAGTACATCATGCGAAATGCCAGGCTGGATGAAGCACAAGCTGGAATCAAAATTGCTGGGAGAAATATCAATAACCTCAGATATGCAGATGACACCACTCTTATGGCAGAAAGTGAAGAAGAACTAAAGAGCCTCTTGATGAAAGTGAAAAAGGAGAGTGAAAAATCTGGCTTAAAACTCAACATTCAGAAAACTAAGATCATGACATCTGGTCCCATCACTTCATGGTAAATAGATGGGGAAACAATGGAAACAGTGATAGGCTTTATTTGGGGGGCTCCAAAATCACTGCAGATGGTGATTGCAGCCATGAAATTAAAAGATGCTTGCTCTTTAGAAGAAAAGTTATGACCAACCTAGACAGCATATTAAAAAGGAGAGACGTTACTTTGCCAACAAAGGTCCCTCTAGTCAGCTATGGTTTTTCCAGTAGTCATGTATGGATGTGAGAGTTGGACTATAAAGAAAGCTGAGTGCCAAAGAATTGATGCTTTTGAACTGTGGAGTTGAAGAAGACTCTTGAGAGTCCCTTGGACAGCAAGGAGATCCAACCAGTCCATCCTAAAGGAAATCAGTCCTGAATGTTCATTGGAAGGACTGATGATGAAGCTGAAACTCCAATACCTTGGCCACCTGATGCAAAGAACTGACTCATTGGAAAAGACCCTGATGCTAGGAAAGATTGAAGGCGGTAAGAGAGAGGACGACAGAGGATGAGATGGTTAGATGGCATCACCGACTCAATGGACATGAGTTTGAGTAAGCTCTGGGAGGTGGTGATAGACAGGGAAGCCTGACAAGCTTCAGTCCACGGGGTCACAAAGCGTCAGACACGAATGAGCTATTGAACTGAACTCAATGCAATGTTTACAATGCAAGTGTAATGTAATTAGTATTTTTGCAATAGAAAGGATTATATTTCTCTAATTAGCTTAGTTTCTGACATTATGTCAAGTGCTATAGATTGGGCACATCTGGAAAAATACTGTGTTTTTTGTATCCATCAACTTTTTAAATTAACATTATATCTTTAATATCAATAGTTTCACTTATAATTAAATATGTTATAAAACATCTCTTCTAATAAGTATATAATATATTGTACAGATATTATTGTAACATTTAACCAATCATTACTACTGGGTTTTTAGATTGCCACTGTTTAATACTATAAAATTGTAGTGTGAAGTTATATAAATTTAATACTGTAACATAGTGTGACATTTTTTACTTAAATCGTTGCCTTTTATTATTCTGGTAATTTTAGTAAGTGATCTGTAGCAGAGGAGTTCTTGCAGTCACTACGTAGAAAATGAGGTTGGGTAATTTCATTATGGATAGGACTATCATACATAGCATAGCCTTTTCTTTCCCTTCCTCCCCTCCTTTGGCAGAAATTTGTAGCCTTTTAGTGCTGGAAATTGCCAAAGCAACAGTCTAATTGGAGTGGCATCTGTCTTTTTATCCCTCCCCAGCATCCATCCTCCTTATCCTGTAGTAGTGACCTGATTTTTCTTGAAGAACCACTCCTCTTTACTCTCTGTTTGTATGACCCACTCAGATCAAACTGAATGCACCCTTGGCTCTAAGAGTTACACATAACCCAGACCAATCACAACATCTTGCACTTCTAGCCACTGTGATTGGTTCAGGGATGCCTGTGATCCAGGACGGACCAATCAGAACCGGTGAAACTCAGTTCAGAGGTTTACCGGTGCCGCCAAAACCCCTGTATCCCCTGTGCAGATTTGAGGATTTATGCCTGGAACAGCATAAATTGCTGGGACCTGATATAAAGGCAAAGACCCCTAAAGATAACATCTTACATGGTGGAAAGAAGAGATGAAGAAAGATTCTTGATTTACTCTTTGACTTTCTTGATCCAGCTGTGCGTGGATCTGCCTTGGACATTAAAATCTCCCAAGCAGTTTCCTCCTGCCCCACCTCTTTTTTTTTTTTTTTCATAAGCCAGTTAAAGAGGATTTGTGTCATGTGTGTTTGAAAGGATTCTCATTAATCCAGGGATCTTACAGTCTCAACTGATGGAGAGGAGTTGTGATTAAGATAGGATAAATTCATATTTTATAAATTTTTGAGTTGTGGTAAGAAGATTTTGGAGCTTAATTGTACATCCATCTGGGGAAAGGTCGTTAACACAACCTTCCCTGTCACCTCAGCTTTAATGAGTAGAATGAAGAGTTAAATATATTAATATGTGAAAAGTGCTTAGAACTATGCCTGGCACCTCCTAAGTGCTATGTAACTCTGCCCCTGCTGCAGCTTTTGTTATTTTGAAAGCAGAAAGTGAAGCACAGGGGAGTTAAGTGACCTGTTTTACTCAGAGCTTTGTTGGTCAACCTAAAATTCAAACGTAGGTCTTCTCTTTTCTCCACTCGGTTAACCATGTCATCATCGTTACGAGAGAGATTTAAGCATTAAGCTTTGAGAGGGTTTTTGTGTATGTATTTGAATATTTCTGTCAAAGCATTGGAGGGAAATCTAGGACCCACAAAATAGCTTCATGTTACTAGCAGTGACTGGACCTTACCATTAGGACTGTAGGTTTTAATCCATAACTGAATATATTTTATTAAAATAAATGTAGTTAAATGTATTTAATTGTGAATATATTTCTAATTATGGATTTATATTTGATAATAAATGTATTTGCAATTATATATAATAATATATATTATATATTTATACATATATTTAATTATATATATAAATATATTTAATTAAAATTAGAATGCATTTTATTGTAATTTCTGTTACAAATGACTGAAAAGGGAATACTTGCTCCCTTTCCCAACTTTTTATTTCTTAAGTAAAATGTGTGTGTGTGTGTGCTTAGTTCTGTCTGACTCTTTGCAACCCCATGGACAATATATAGCCCAACAGGCTCCTCTGTCCTTGGAATTTTCCAGGCAAGAATACTGGAATGGATTGCCATTACCTCCTGGAGGGGATCTTCCCAACCCAGGGATGGAACCCGGATCTCTTGAGTCCCCTGTTGACAGGCAGATTCTTTACCACTGTGCCACCTGGGAAGCCCCTAAGTAGAATATACTTTCCCACTAAACCAGTTGCTCCTACAGAATGCTCTCAGTTAGCAGGCTCCCATTACTACTGAGCGCTGGGGGAGTGTGTTTCCTGGGAAGGCAGCTAGTCTCTCCCAAATGTAAATCAGATTTCATCATGTCTGGCTCAGAGAGAACGTGGCATATAGAAAACAAATACACAGCTGCCTGGTGAATTTTTCCACTGAGAATTAGTCTAATACCTAAATGCACAATGAATAAAACATTTTCTAAATAAGACTATTACATTCAAATTCGTTGTCACCATTAAATATTAAGAGTCAGGTCACTCCCTTGAATTATAACAAAATCCCACTCTCCTCCTTGAAAAAAAGTCCATATTACCTAGCATTTATTGTCACACTATTCAAATACGGGCTGCCTTTTAAATTTTATTATTAAATTTTTTCGGACAGCTACATTGCCTGTTATTAAAATATAAATTCTCCTTTGAGTGGAGAACTTCTCTGTAAAGGCCTCACAAAGTTCTTTTTTTTAATTATTTTTTAAACACTTCTCTTTATTTATTTGGCCACACCTCAAGGCATGTGGGGCTTCCCTGGTGGCTCAGTGGTAAAAATTTTTTAAAAATCCACCTGCAATGCAGCAGATGCAAGGATACAGGTTCAATTTCTGGGTTGGGAAGATCCCCAGGAGTAGGAAATGGCAACCTGCTCCAGTGTTCTTGCCTGGAAAAACCTATGGACAGAGGAATCTGGTGGGCTACAACCCATGGGGTCACAAAGAGTCTGACACCTCTAAGCACATACGTGTGCACGTGTGCACACACACACACGCGCACACACAATGCTCTTAGCACAGTACAGGCTGTAGCTAGCCCTCAAAAACAATGCGCGCTGCTTTGTTATTGATTCCAAAATTTACAGAATCATCTTTGTAACCATGAGAAAATTATTAAACCTTCCTGGGCCTCACTTTTGTCATCTTTACAAGTAAATTGGATCAGATTCAATAGAAAATGCCTTTCAGGTTTCAAATGCTATGACAGTGCCCATAGGGATGGGGTAAACCCCAAATCTCTAACAGTGTGAGTGTTGGGGGAACTTTTTCAAACCTGTTCTTTCACAGTGAAATCAAGCTTCACCCATTCTCAACAAGGTTCATCATGAATTTTTCTGCATCCAGTGCTCAGATTTTTTAGCGCTTGTTTGGGAAAAAGAATGACTCACTCATTGCAGAACTTTCCTCATTATGACAACTTTAATAATATTATTGACTTTCAAACTCCATAATGAATTTTTTCTTTTTTTAAGATTATCTTATTATTCTTATTGTTGTTTATGTTTATTTTTTGACCGTGCTGTATGGTATGTGGGATCTTAGTTCCCCAACCAGGGATCAAACCTGTGCCTCCTGCATTGAAAATGCAGAGTCTTAATCAATGGACCTCCAGGGAAGTCCCTAAAAGTCCACAATGAATCTTTATTATAATCAAAGGGCTGCATGATGTAGATAGCACAGATAAAACTAACCAATTCAAGGGTTAGCTTGGTTAATGAGGATCACTAATATAGATTATTCCCTCCCAGTTGTTTTGGTGGGGTGAGTGTTAAGCACACTATCTAGCCATCTTCGCTGATTAAGCTAACCTGAAAATCTCCTTATCAGCCCTTAACTTTGTGCTTCACCAACACAGCCTTTGAAGTCTTTTTTTCTTTCTCATGAATAGCTTTTTTTTCTTTTTTTCCAGCCTAAGCTCCAAATTAAGAAATTAAATAGCATTACTTTCAAAGTAGATTTATGAGACCATTCACACATCATCATTAAATCTAAATTGATAAGTATTTTTTTCTCTAAATGATGCTACTTGTAGAACTAGTGGTATTTCCTATATGAATTACCATAGCTATATTGATTTGTGAACTCCAGAAAGAATTACCGCTAGGAGAAAAGACAAGCTAGAAGAGCATTAGCTGTTAAGTAGATATAACATTTTAAACTGTGTGTGTTAACTGATATTTATGCTCATTTTCCAAAAATGAATTGTAGATTGATGAAAGATATACTCACAACTCGATTTACTGGAAGAAAAAAAAACAATATATATAAATACACCCTGTGAGACTAAAAAATGTTTTTCTTCCAATAATTTAAATGGGCAATAATGCAAATAAGAATGTCATCTGGGTTTTAAGTGGCACACACAGTATTTTTGGATCCCAGATTGACTACTGGCATAAATTGTTGTTTAGGCACTGAGTCGTGTCCAACTCTTTTTCGACCCCATGGATTGGAGCCCATTGGGCTCCTCTGTCCATGGGATTTTCCAGGCAAGAATATTGGAGTGGGTTGCCATTTCCATCTCCAACTGGCATTAAGTACCAGAAAATAAAATAGAAACTAGATACAGCTGCTACTGCTGCTAAATCGCTTCAGTCGTGTCTGACTCTGTGCGACCCCATAGACAGCAGCCCACCAGGCTCCCCCATCCCTGGGATTCTCCAGGCAAGAACACTGGAGTGGGTTGCCATTTCCTTCTCCAATGCGTGAAAGTGAAAAGTGAAAGTGAAGTCGCTCAGTCCTGTCTGATTCTTAGCGACCCCATGGACTGCAGCCTACCAAGCTCCTCCATCCATGGGATTTTCCAGGCAAGAGTACTGGAGTGGGTTGCCATTGCCTTCTCCAAGACACAGCTAGGCATTGGCAAATATCCTTTCATGTTACTGTTAAGAGATTAAAATAACTGCCTCTTTATTGGTGTGAATTTTCCTTATTTGAGGCTTTCTTGATTACAAATAACAGATTCCCACTTCAAATTAGCTTAATCATGAAGGGAATTTATTAGAAGATGCTGGACTATAATATGGTGAAACCCCAGATCCAGAACTAGCCATTAGGAGGTTACCTGACTCCTGGAATGCAATGTATGTATGTCTCTCTTTCTCTCCCTCCTCAACCCCTTCCCTCCTCTCCTGTCTCCAGATTGGCTATTAATGCTTCTGCATGCACGTAGGGAAATGTAGTTGTTCTGCAGCTCCCTAGCTTAAATGTCCAGATTCAGACAACTCAGAGAGAAAACCAATAAACCTCTCTCACTCACGGGCTCAGATTTTTAGAAGAAACTGATTGGCCCAGCTTTAGTTAAATGTGTTGTTGTTGTTCAGTTGCTAAGTCATGTCTGAATCTTGCCACCCCCTGGACTGTAGCCTGTCAGGCTCCTCTGTCCATGGGATTTACCAGGCAAGAATACTGGAGTGAGTCACCATTTTCTTCTCCAGGGGATCTTCCCGACCCAGGGATCAAACCCACATCTCTTACGTCTCTTGCATTAGCAGGTAGATTCCTTACCACTGAGCCACCAGGGAAGCCCAGTTAAGTGTGTACCCTTGGCCTAGTCAACAATGGCCAGGGAGTAAGGTTCTGGAAATGCAAACATGGTTACTGGGAATCTAGTCCTAGCAGGAGGAGAACAAACAGTATGCACAAAAACAGAGGATATGGGTTGTATAGAGATACTACCCCCAAAAGTTGTCTGTTCTTCCTTTTGACTGGCATGCATACACACACACACACAACTCTTTCTTCCTGATTATGCAATACATGATTTAAAACATCTTACATTGGACTAGCCCACTCTCTTCCTGAAGGGAGATAATCCAATCAGTCATCTCTAGCAACTGAAACCAAAAATGTCATCAATGGGCCCCTCTCCTCAAAGTGAATGATTTTCAGGTCAGCCCATCTTCCCGTTAGACCAGACTCCATTTTGTTCGGAGTATGCTCTTTTTCATCCTGCAATTCAGTAGTTAGATGAAAAAGTTAGAAAGCAGTCAGAACCACATACCACCCCCACTTAGAAGAAGGTACAGGACGCAAAAATCTTCAAGGCAACACCATCCATTGGTTACCAGGTCATAGAATAGATTGCATCTCATAGGAAATAGATTGTTAAAGGGAAGGCTAAAAATATTTATGGGCATCCATTAGTGTTGTGGTAAGTTCCTTGCTTAGTTAGTTGCTTTAGTAAAACATAATTACAAATGAGGGATTTCTTTCTGCATACTATCCTGAGTGACTCAGCCAATGAGTTCTTCAGTCTCTCTGTAGCCTCTTCTATTGATACAGTTTCTCTCTTACTCAAGATTCTTTGGGTTGAAGGTGAAAACATACACAGACACAAAAACACACAGCTTAGGGGGAAAATGTTAGAAATTTATTGGAAGGATAAAGGATATATCAGGTAACTTTTACCAGGTAACAAATAACCCCAAGACTTAAAGACGTAAAACCATACCCCTGAGGACTCCCTTGGTGGTCCAGTGGTTAAAAATCCATCTTCCTATTCAGGGGACCGAGGTTTGATCCCCGGTCAGGGAACTAAGATCCCACATGCCTCGGGGCAGCTAAGCCCATGCGTGACTAGAGAGCCCGTGCGCTTCAACTAAGAGCTGATGCAGCCAAACAAATAATTTTTTTAAGTACTCTTTATTTAACTCAGTTTTGGAGACTGCTGGGTAGCTTTTCTCATGTGGTCCAACGCAGCTGGTCTCTGCTGAGATTCCTCGTGCATCTGCACAACTGGAAGGTAAGTTGGAAGCCTGATCTAGTGTGTTCATGCACTTGTGGTGATTGGCAGGCTACTTACTGTCTAGTGCATCTAAGTGGGTCACTCAGGATACTAGACAAGGTGCCCTCAATTGGTGGGCACAGGGTTCCTAAAAGAGCAGTGGAGGAAGCTGCAAAGCTCTTGAGAGCCAGAGTCAAAGCTCAGACAGTTCCATGTCTGCCATATTCTACTGGTCACGGTCACTCCTAAATTCAGCTGGATTCAAGGAAAAGGGAAAAGATCTACTCCTTGATGGAAGGAGTGCAAAATCTTATTAGTATTTCTGCAGTCTCCAGTAAGTGATATTTCAAGATCAAAGATAATACGAATAGCCAGACACCACAGTGACTAGATCTGGGAACTGTAATGCTTACAGAGCCTGGGACATTTCCATTTTCATTCAGGCTGTTGTCTGCCTCTCATCACAGCTAACTCTGCTCTTCTCAATAAGGCAGCTGACTTTAATTTGTGACTTTCTTCTCCTCTTTCGTGGGTGTATACAAAACGGAGGGAATAACCTCACAATTCAGAAGTGTGCATGTCTTCTGTTCTAGTGACCAGGGGCAGCTGTTGACCCAGCCCATCCACTGTGTCTGGGTGGAGAGCCACAGAATAGACACATGGTAGCTGGGAGCCCACCTGTGGAAGGGAAAGTTTTGGGATCTTTCTCAAAGGTGAGAGACCCAGGAGGCACTTTCTGTCACAGTGTGTAATGACAAAGCCTGTGTGCTATAAAAAAAAGACAAATGGAATAAGTACCTGATTACCACATCAGTAGCAGACAAGTGCAACAAAAATTGAAAACAAGCTTGTCATTTTCTTTTATGTCTTCCGAATCTGAAGCTCCTGTAAATACTCTCTATTCTTTTAAAAGGTTTATAAACGGTATTTAATGGAAGTCAAATTTGGTCTGCAGCATATTTTTTTCATTTGATTTTTTTCTCCTTATCTTGGGAACATCCCCTGATGAAAGGAATATTGCAGAGCACCATCATAGTATCCCTTCCATCCATCTGGGAAATGAGCACAGCATAAACCATAGCAAATAGACTATCTGCTTTCTGATAACAAATGTGATTTTTAGGAGTTTCTCTGAGCCCATGTCTTATGATTGCACCACACTTTTCTATACTTCCTGGTGGTCCCACAGAGAATCAGTTTTCCCTGGTACTCTTGTTGGGACAAATAATATCTCTTGCTGGCACCACTGCTTATTTTGTAGAAAGTGATTCAGAGGGGTATAAACTCCACGCAGATTAGTTCCCCACTTGCACTTACTCACTATGTCACCATCAGCAGGTCCTGGCAACCTTAGATCCACAGGCATGGAGTAGAAGGGTGTATTGTTCACTCAGCTCAAGCTAGAAGCACAGCGAGGCAGCAGCTTCTAGGGCAGATGGCTCTCCCCCCTGCCCAGTGGCACAGCATCTGTGAACTCCTCATGAGTGCGGGCTAAGCTTCAGCCTTTCTACCTGTCCCAGCAGTTCTCCAAGCAGCCTAGGAGGCTTGTCTTCTACATGTAGGACACTAGGACTGGGATGCCCACTGTGTGGCTTAAGCACACACACTAAGCCTGGTGTGTACAATGCTTTCCTTCCCATCCTGCCCAATTAAGTATGCATCTTCCTTACAACCTTGATGATATAGGAGTCCTTCTCCCAGTTTCCAGTTAGTTTTCCATGAGAATTGTCCCACAGGTAGATGTACATTGATGGGTTCACAGGGGAAGATGAACTCCACATCCTCTTACTCCACCATCTTGATCTCCTCTGGCCTTCAGTTCAGTTCAGTCGCTCAGTCGTGTCCGACTCTTTTCGACCCCATGAATCGCAGCATGCCAGGCCTCCCTGTCCATCACCAACTCCTGGAGTTCACCCAAACCCACGTCCATCAAGTCGGTGATGCCATCCAGCCATCTCATCCTCTGTCGTCCCCTTCTCCTCCTGCCCCCAATCCCTCCCAGCATCAGAGTCTTTTCCAATGAGTCAACTCTTTGCATGAGGTGGCCAAAGTACTGGAGTTTCAGCTTTAGCATCATTCCTTCCAAAGAACACCCAGGACTGATCTCCTTTAGCATACACTGGTTAGAGAAACTCCCCAAGTAGACTCAAATGCAAATGGAAATTTTGATTATGATAAAAGTAGCTTTCCTCTAACATTACTGGAAAAATGATGGCTTGTAAACAAATGGTGTTCAGGCAACTGGACTGCAATTTGAAAAAAATAAAACTAGCTCCATACCAAAATTCCAAATTAATTACAATTCTAAGTGTAAAAATACTATATAAGAACAGAAGAAAATACAGATTCATGCCTTTTATTATAAAGGCTTTTCCCTGGTTTATAAAGGCATGAATCTGTATTTTCTTCTGTTCTTATATAGTATTTTTACACTTAGAATTGTAATTAATTTGGAATTTTTGCATGGAGCTAGTTTTATTTTTTTTCAAATTGCAGTCCAGTTGCCTGAACACCATTTATTTACAAGCCATCATTTTTCCAGTAATGTTAGAGGAAAGCTACTTTTATCATAATCAAAATTTCCATTTGTATTTGAGTCTACTTGGGGAGTTTCTCTTCAGTCTCATCTATCTGTCTGTTCATGCACTAAGCTCCACAATTCCAAGAACTAACATCAAGGATATGGGAAAAAACCAACCATGGAACTGAAGATTAACTGTACTTAAAACAATCAAGATGATGCCAGTCAGACCACCACATGACCAATTTCAAGATGACTGTCAGAGCTGACTGTGCTGTTTCTGCATGGAGCCACCTCCTTCTGTCTATAAAAGCTCTTATCCCCTATTGCCGGTGGGGAGGGCGTAGTCTGCTTTCGGATAGGAGTCCAACCTCCCCCTCTCTGGTTGTCAGCATCCAAAATAAAGCAAACTTTCCTTTCCACCAAACTTGCCTCTTTATTGACTTTTGAATGATGGTCAGCCGGACCCCACTTTTGATTATATGACCAACAACCAGCAAAAAACAAACAAACCTGAAGCTCTAGAATCTTCCTCTCTTTTTCTCCCTCTCCATTGTGGGTTTATAGAGGCAAGCTGCCATGAATCCTACAGCCATAAGAAAATTCATTTTGCCAATAATCTGAGAAAGCTTAAACGTGAATCTTTCTGCATTCAGGTCTGTGACAAGAACCTAGCCCTGGCAGACACCTGAGGGCAGACTTATAAGACCTTAAGCCAAAGACTCAGCTTAAGTCATGCTCAGACTTCTGATCCCAGAACCTGAGAAAATAAATAAGTGTGGCTTTAGGCTGCTGAATGTGTGATAGTTTATTATACAGCTGCTGCTGCTGCTGCTGTCAGTCACGTCAGTCATGTCCGACTCTGTGCAACCCCATAGATGGCAGCCCACCAGGCTCCCCCGTCCCTGGGATTCTCCAGGCAAGAACACTGGAGTGGTTTGCCATTTCCCTTTCCAGTGCACGAAAGTGAAAAGTGGAAGTGAAGTCTCACTCAGTCATGTCCGACTCTTCGTGACCCATGGACTGCAGCCTACCAGGCTTCTCCATCCATGAGATTTCCCAGGCAAGAGTACTGGAGTGGGGTGCCATTGCCTTCTCCTTATTATACAGAAAGGAACAACTAATACAGCGTTCACTCTTCAATGTAAAATAGCAGTTTGAATAATAGAATCCTAAGTACGTATGAATATATGTAGGCTTGAGCAAGAGAAAGTGTGTGTATGAAAAATAAAACACGTTTAAAAATTAAATACATTTTTAAGAATCAGAAAGTGCTGAGATGCTACTTGCTTAGCCTATGGTAAGCAAGTAAGTAAATAACCTTATATGTATTTTTTTTTTTTTTTTTTTTAGTGTGTGTGTGAGAGAGAGAGATAAAATAAGACTACCACTACCAACCTTAGAGTTTTATGAGAGTAAAATAATAAAAGTATATACATATGCTTAGTGCATTGTTTGGCCAGGGTAGAAGACTATATAAATATTAGGTCTGTGCTTACACCTTTGTTTGACTGTTTATTGATGTTCAAGGGGATCCATGGCTGTGTTTCATCACATGCCAACTTTGTCACTCAGCATATAAAACAATCCTTGTTGAAACCATCAGTCTACAGATACCCAACAAAAAGTCTGTCTGAGACTCTGAGACTGCTTAGCAAAGCCTATCCAACAGAACTGAGAAGCCTTGGGAGCAGGCTTTGGGGGGCATTTTAAAAGTTTACGCACCAATCCAGGGGTTTTTTGTTTAAATGAGGTGGCATTGTGGAATTTTTCAAAAACAATAAGCAGAACACCATTGTTCTGGTTATTATTGTTATTCATTGTTCAAGATGATTATTTCCTGCCTGCTGGGGTAATTATTTGAGCAATGTATTTCAAATAATCCTAATCGAAGAAGAATTTTTCACTTCAACCTTTGAAAAGATTCTTTGAAAACCTTTGAAAGTATCTACCATCTTCTCTTAATAGTTGTGTGAACAACCTCTATTTATTAGGATATTTAGAAGTTTCTTTTCATGATCGATACTGGCTAAGACCACCTGTGTTTTTATAAAGCATAGTTAGAATTAAATCCAAGAATTCAAGGTGAGCTTTCCCTCACTGTTATTTTTCTTCCTACTTCTTGACTCCACAAGGACTCTCCGTGGATATATCAGCCCCATCTTCTCCGTCCTGAGCAAAAGCACAGTGGAGTCTGTCTCTCATCAATTAATCTGAATATTTAGCTCCTTCTGTTTGTTTTACAGTTTTTACAAAATAAATTCTTTTCCCAGTGGGGGAAAAAAGATTTGTAGGCATTTGCATGGAAAGATTTCTAAGATGTATTGCTAAGAAAAAAAAAAAAGCCTGTGATGGAATGAAGACTAATATGCAAAGCCAGATCCCACAAGCATGGAAAAACATGGGCAAAAGTTTGATGGTGTTTGATGGTTCCACTGCACACCCATGGAAGGGAGTGGAATGGGAAGTGGCCAGGGTGCCTGTCGCCTTTAATTATGTCCATTTCTGTATCATTTAAGTTTTTTACAGTAAGGCTGTATAGACTCACTGTTTCAGGCTTCCACGGTGGCTCAGTAATGAAGAACATGCCTGCCAGCACAGGAGACACAGGCAACATGGGTTCAATCCCTGGGTCAAGAAGATCTCCTGGAGGAGGAAATGGCAACCCACTCCAGTATTCTTGCCTGGAGAATCCCGTGGACAGAGGAACCTGGCGGGGTACAGTCCACAGGGTCACACAGAGAGAGTCGGACATGACTGAAGCGACTGAGCATGCACACATACACAGACTCACTATTTCATTTTTTTTTAATTTTATTTTATTTTTAAACTTTACATAATTGTATTAGTTTTGCCAAATATTTCATTTCATTTTTTAAGCTGTTTTCAATTAAAAAGAATATGCAGACTTTGATCAATAGAGGCACTTATCACTGGCAAGCCTATGTTTAGATGTCGGTTCCTTGAAATCACCTTCTTTGACCATTATGTCTAAAGGACCCTCTCTTCTTTCACTCTGTCCCTGAGTCCCTCATCTCCCTCAAAACTCTTGTCACAATGCAAAATTCAATTGTTGGGACTTCTTTGTGGTCCAGTAGTTAAAATTTTGTGCTTCCAATGTAGGGGGCCCAGGTTTGATTCCCTAGCCCCCCAGGCTGCACAGCATGCCCCCCTCCAAAAAAGAAGAATAAACTAAGAACAAAATCACATGGACACAACAATTCAATATGTTCTTTTAGAACTCATAGTAGATCTGAAAACCCACGAGTATGTGAGTAGAACTTCCTGTTTGACTTTCTTCTAATGCCCTTACAATGGCCAAAAAAAAAAGAAAGAAAAGGTGAAAAAAATAATAGTACCACACTCACATGATTGTTGTAAAGATAAAGTGGAATAAATTATCTGTTATAAAAGGAACAAAATTCAATCAAACCAAGGCTTATTGGCCTCTCCCAGCTAAATTGCAGATTTTGTAATGGCAAAAGTCTCATCAATCTTGTTCAGTTTTGATTCTCCAGTTTATGGTAGAGAACTGGCCATAGAGTAGTCGGTCAGGAAATATTTGAATGAATGTTGGAATGAATGAGGCAGATGCCCATTTACCCTGTGTTCTCAGCTGCACAACTTCAGAGGGACAGGAGCTGCAAGGGAGAGCTGTAGCTTGCCCAAGTTCTGTATCTGCTTCCAATTTACCCCTTGCTTCATCATTAGAGACACTTATCTCAAGAGCTTCAGAGAAAATTGGCCCAATAGAGGATCCCAGCAGTTGCGGATTTGTGACAAGGAAGTGTCTGCCAACCTGCTGTTGACCTGGCTCCCAAAGAGTATGGGGCAGTGTTTTACTCCAGGTTCTGCAGAAAAGAAGAACCAACAGTGTGTATATCTCTCTCTCACTCGTTATACCTATTTTTTTTAAGCACACATTATAGCTCTGTTCAAAGGGCTTTCTTGGCAGCTCAGATAGTAAAGAATCTACCTTCAATGCAGGAGATCTGGTTTAATTCCTGGGTTGGGAAGATCCCCTGGAGGAGAGCATGGCAACCCACTCAAGTGTTCTTGCCTGGAGAATCCAATGGACAGAGGAGCCTGGTGGGTTGCAGTCCATGGGGTCACAAAGAGTTGGACGTGACTGAGCAACTTGCGTATGTATGATATATATGTGTGTGTGTGTGTGTGTGTATGTTTATGCTGTAAAAATGTAAGTGAATGTTTATTACATGAGGGGAGAGCACAAAAAAATAACTAAAAAAATAACACCCTCTTGTGTACAGAGAGATAGTCCCATATAAGATTGTAACTCTCATTACAGGTTTTAGGTGAAGCAATGATACTACTCAAAAGAACCCAGAATTGGGCTTAAAGTCTCTCTGTCACCTGGCCTGAAGTAGTGAATGAAATACAATTCTAGAAGAATAGAAGATGTTTGATATAGAATGACATGAAGGCAACAAAGTGAAGTAACTCATCACTAGTAATTTTTTTTTAAGGTAGCGTGAATTTAAGCTTGTGGCCATCTTTTGGAGCTTAGGTATGATAAAAGAATGGCACCACAGGACAGACAGGTCCTAACTATTGGGAGGGGTTAACATGGGCAGCTCTGTAGAACCAAGCTGCTTCCAAAATTGTCACTGTGATGTTTCGGGTACCACTTTGAACTTTGGGCACATTTTGAGTTAGAGATTGGTCCTTTCTCTTACTATTTGTTTTTTTTTTGTCCTATTCAATAGTTCTACTGGTTTCAGAAGCATCATTCCACATCCTACCAACAGAGAGAAAGAGAATATGAGAGAGGGAGATTGGGTTTAAGGAATTAGCTCACAAAATTTTAGGGGCTGGCAAGTCCAAATCTACAGGGCAGGCCAACAGGCTTGAGACCCAGAGAAGAGTTCATGTTTCAGCTTGAGCCCAAAGTCAGTCTGCTGGCAGAATTCCCTCTTCTTTGAGGGACATCAGTCTTTCTTTCATGAAAGGTCTTCCACTGATTAGATGAGGTCCACCTTCATCATTGCAAATTTGGAAAACTCAGCAGTGGCCACAGGGCTGGAAAAGGTCAGTTTTCATTCCAATCCCAAAGAAAGGCAATGCCAAAGAATGCTCAAACTACCACACAATTGCACTCATCTCACATGCTAGTAAAGTAATGCTCAAAATTCTCCAAGCCAGGCTTCAGCAATACGTGAACCGTGAACTTCCTGATGTTCAAGCGGGTTTTAGAAAAGGCAGAGGAACCAGAGATCAAATTGCCAACATCTGCTGGATCATGGAAAAAGCAAGAGAGTTCCAGAAAAACATCTATTTCTGCTTTATTGACTATGCCAAAGCCTTTGACTGTGTGGATCACAATAAACTGTGGAAAATTCTGAAAGAGATGGGAATACCAGACCACCTGATCTGCCTCTTGAGAAATTTGTATGCAGGTCAGGAAGCAACAGTTCGAAGTGGACTGATTCCAAATAGGAAAAGGAGTACGTCAAGGCTGTATATTGTCACCCTGTTTATTTAACTTATATGCAGAGTACATCATGAGAAACACTGGACTGGAAGAAACACAAGCTGGAATCAAGTTTGCCAGGAGAAATATCAATAACCTCAGATATGCAGATGACAGAAAGTGGCAGAAAGTGAAGAGGAACAAAAAAGCCTCTTGATGAAAGTGAAAGTGGAGAGTGAAAAAGTTGGCTTAAAGCTCAACATTCAGAAAACGAAGATCATGGCATCCAGTCCCATCACTTCATGGAAAATAGATGGGGAAACAGTGGAAACAGTGTCAGACTTTATTTGGGGGGGCTCCAAAATCACTGCAGATGGTGACTGCAGCCATGAAATTAAAAGACTCTTACTCCTTGGAAGGAAAGTTATGACCAACCTAGATAGCATATTCAAAAGCAGAGACATTACTTTGCCAACAAAGGTCCATCTAGTCAAGGCTATGGTTTTTCCTGTGGTCATGTATGGATGTGAGAGTTGGACTGTGAAGAAGGCTGAGCGCCGAAGAATTGATGCTTTTGAACTGTGGTGTTGGAGAAGACTTGAGAGTCCCTTGGACTGCAAGGAGATCCAATCAGTCTATTCTGAAGGAGATCAGCCCTGGGATTCTTTGGAAGGAATCATGCTGAAGCTGAAACTCTGGTACTTTGGCCACCTCATGCGAAGAGTTGACTCATTGGAAAAGACTCTGATGATGGGAGGTACTGGGGGCAAGAGGAGAAGAGGACAACAGAGGATGAGATGGCTGGATGGCATCACTGACTCGATGGAGGTGAGTCTCAGTGAACTCCGGGAGTTGATGATGTACAGGGAGGCCTGGCGTGCTGCGATTCATGGGGTCGCAAAGAGTCGGACACGACTGAGCGACTGATCTGATCTGATCTGACCTTCATTATAAAGGGTGACCTGCTTCACTCAAAGTCTACTGAATTTTAAGTGTTAATCTCATCTTTAAATATGCCTTCACAGGCAGGGAAAGTCTGCACCCTTCCCCCATACTTTGCCCTGTGTATCTATTCCATCTGGTTATCCTGAGTTATAGCCTTTTATAATAAATTAGTGACCTTGTAGGTTTCCCAGGTGGCACTGTGGTAAAGAACTCACCTGCCAATGCAGAAGACACAAGGACATAGTTCCACCCCTGGGGTTGGGAGGATCCCTTAGAGTAGGAAGTGTCAACCCACTCCAGTATTCTTGCCTAGAAAACTCCATGGATGGAGGGGCCTGGGGGGCTACAATCTATGGGGTTGCAAGGAGTCAGACATGACCAAGCGACTGAGCACAGACAGTGATCTTGTAAGTAAAATGTTTCTCTGAGTTCTGTGAGCCAATTTAGCAAATTAAATAAACCTGGAGAAGGGTTAATTGCAGTTTCCCATTGATAGCAGGTAGGTCAGAAGTACAGGTGGCAGTCTGGACTTGAGACTGGCACCTGAAGTGGGAGGGCAGTCCTGAAGGAGTGACCCCTTAACCTATGGGATCTGATGCTATCTCAGCAAAGACAGGTCAGAACTGAGTTAATTTGTGGTGTCAGGGAATTTCTTCTTGGTATAGGGAACCACCACCACCCCACTACACACACACACACACACACACACACACACATACACACACACACACACTGGAATGGGTAACCAGAACCTTTAGAGACTCACTCATGTTGTGTGTAGTTGTGGTTTGTTTATTCTCATTGCTAGATAGTATCCAGTGTATGAATATAAAATAAATTTTAAGAAATACCAAAAAAGCCTTCATAGAAACATTTAGACTATCATTTGATGAAATATGAGGGCAGCGTGTCCTAGCCAAGGTGACACATAAAATTAATCATTCCAGGCAGGATGGCAGAGCTTCAGCTGAGGCAAGTGAGTAGAGAGTCCTATGTTGAAAAGCTTAGACACAAGGGCATGTGTGAGGAAGAAAGAGCAAGTTTTATGTAACTTCCTGACTGATGCTGAACCTCTCTTAACCTTCTGTTTATATTTTTTAATTGTGGTATAAGTCACATAATCTAAAACATACTATCTTAACCATATTTAACTGTACAGTTTAGGGCACTAAGTACATTCACATTGTTGTGTAACTCTCACAATCTTTCCTCTCCCGAATTTTTCACCTTCCTAAACTGAGATGCTGTCCCCATTAAACAACTCCTCACTCCCCCTCCCCACCCCCAAACCCCCAGGCCCTGGCATCTACCAATGTACTTTCTGACTCTATGAATCTGACTGTTCTGGATACCTTGTATAAGTAGAGTCAAACAATATTTTTCTGCACCCAATGCATATTGGAATGCATGTTTAAGGTCTTAACTCTCTTTTGTGCAGTGATTGGGGGTTCCCAGGTGGCACTAGTGGCAAAGAACCTGCCTTTTAATACAGGAGATGTAAGATACATGAATTCAATTTGCAGGTCAGGAAGATCCCCTGGAGAAGGGCATGGCAACCCACACCAGTATTCTTGCTTAGAGAGCCCATGGACAGAGGAACCTGGCAGGCTACAGTCCATAGGGTCACACAGAGTCAGGCACTACTGAAGCGACTTAGCACATGCAGTGATTAGAAAGAGAATCAGAGCCAAGCTGGAGCCAAGTCCAGCAAGGGGAGGAGCCCTGGCTTCCAGTCCCATCTCAGCCAAATGTAGAGATGAAGCTGTTGGTGGAAACCAGGCAGCTCTGAGCACCCAGCTCTGACTGCGGTGACCTTCTTCCTCAGCATTACTACATTCTTGGGTACCAGCAAGAAAGCCAACCAATTCTAGCCAAACTACAGATAAATAAATTGAAAGGCAGACTGTCTAAACAAGCCACCTTCAGTGGCACACTGGAACATTTGTCCAGATAAGTCAGGGTAAGATTTTGTCAGCAAGGGTGAAAAGCTTATGTTTGGGGGTTCCATTATTCCAGGGGGTGATTTTCACCAGTGAGATTATCTTTAGCATTTAACTCAGGGAGTTGTTCTGTTGTCACAGATGTTCATCAAGCTCTGTGGAGCTGCCAGTGAGGAGAGAAGTGGAACAGGGAAAACTCCACCAGGAAACTGGGACTTTATGAAAGGGTGTCTGAGGGACAGGATTCTAATCCGATTCAACACCTCTCTGGCTGATTCAGGACCAATCACTTAACCTCCAGCCTCAGTTTCCTCTCTGATTCTCTCCCAGCCCTATAATTTCCTTGGATTTCTAATCTCAGACTCTCTGATGGCCAAAATGGCCTCTGTCCTCTCTCCTAATGCCTAATGCTAACCCCGTGTGCCTTTGATGTCTGCTACCAATGCTGTTGATTTTTTTTATTTATTTATTTTTGGTCTGTGCTGTGGGACATGTGACATCTTAGTTCCCTAACCAGGATAGAACCCACAACCCCTGCATTGGAAGCATGGAGTCTTAACCACTGGGCTGCCAGGGAAGTTCCATGTTGATTTTATTTCTGCCACTTGAGTCACAGAAAACCCATATTAAAGAACATTTCTTTTTCCCCACACTGGTGTGTCAGAATATGGGTTGGGAATTCCTTTATACATATACTATATGTTTCTCTAATTCTAATAGAGAATAATACTGTGCCAGTGATAAAAACTGAAGAAGGCAATGGCAACCCACTCCAGTACTCTTGCCTGGAAAATCCCTGGTAGGCTGCAGTCCATGGGGTCATGAAGAATCGGACACAACTGAGCAACTTCACTTTCACTTTTCACTTTCAGGAAATGAAAGTGAAGGAAATGGCAACCCACTCCAGTGTTCTTGCCTGGAGAATCCGAGGGAAGGGGAAGCCTGGTGGGCTGCCGTCTATGGGGTCGCACAGAGTCAGACACGACTGAAGCGACTTAGCGGCAGCAGCAGCAGCAGCAGTGATAAAAACAAAGCAAGGAACAATTAACAGAGCCTGATTGTATTTCCAAATACCACTATATCCTTTCCTGGTTTGGTTTCCAGTATTTGGGAAGTCGGTTTTTCTTTTTTTAGTCTTCCTGCTGTTTACTTGATTCAGAAAATCTCTTGTTGCTATGGAAGTCAAATTTTTTTTTCATGTTTTCATATCCTCTCTTCATGCCTTTACAATTAAAACTCAGACCTAATTATAATGCTAAACATTTCAATCTGAGATCACATATGAAGTAAAAGAGAAAGCTTTGTCCGACTTGGTTTATTTTTCTACTTGACTTTGAACTCTTTTCCATTCTTTCACATCCCACTTGAATGAGGCTAAGAGGTGACGAAAATCAATTATATGAGTTTAATTTGTCCAAGCTTGGGATCAAATTTTATTACTCTTTTCCTGAGCATCTGGTTATTCTAATTAATTTTCTCCTCCTTATCAGCAGTTTTAATGATTCATTTCCATGCCCTTCTTTTGCCAACTGCGTCAGAGCGATATGGTTGGCCAAAGGTGTCTCCATGGCTGTTGAGAAGCTCTGACTCTGGGAGAAGAATGAGGAGCAGGATGCTGAGCAAAAGAGGAGGGTTGAGGTCATTTCACTGAGCAGTGACTGTCACCTTCATTTTGCCTGTGGGTTTTGTCATCTCCACGCATGCGTACACACAAATATACATCATTGGATGGATCCTCATGTCAGAAATGGGTAGCAAGTAAAAATGAGGGCATATTCCACACTTTTTACCCTAGTCTAAATTCAGGTTCTCTGTAGCACTTCTCCTAAGTAAGCTCTTTTAAATCGGATCCCTTTAATTACTCCAGATCCCCTTAACACATTGCTGTCGTAGCCAAGTCACAGGTTGACATGCACAACAGGGCAGATCAGTAACGAATGTGTGAACTTGTGGCGTGAGATCAGGCTCCAGGCATCCATGCTCATGAATGGCATTGAGAGGAGTGTCAGACCTGTAGGAAGTTAAGCATGTGATGTGAGTTCCTGGAATTAAGAGTAAACACAAATTAAATCAGAAATGGTGTGTGTGGCCCCATCCTTGAAAGGTGTGAAAATGGCCCTGCTCCACTGTAGCCCCCAGTAGGTTCATTAAGTCCTTCCCGAAGGGAACATGGCTCAGTCCCAGACTCTGAGCATCTGCAAGTACTGAAAAACATGCAGGGAAATAAATGCATGAAAATGAATACATCCATACAGAAGGGCACCATCACCTCCAAAGACTACTGAGGCTGATGTCAATCACTCAGAAAAAGCAAATAAACAACCCATGCCTTATGCTCCTGTTTCACCTTTAATTCCCATGACTAATCTTCTAAGTAAGAACTGCCTTCCTGAGAGCATTTTTTTCATGTACCTTTTACCTGTTCACAAAGAGTAGGCAAAGATAGAGTAGGGACATTCTGTTTGCACGTGAAGAAGGATTTCTTGGGGATGAACAATACAGCAGCTTATAAAATGTGGTGTGTAGTTTTCAACCCTGGAGCAGGTAAAAAAAAAAAAAAAAAAAAAAAAAAAACAGTTGTCTGAAGTTACTTGGGTCATAAATGGCAAGGATTGGATATACATTATTTTAACCAGCTGTGAAACTGGTCAGATATAGATATGGAGAGAATAATATCATTTGTCCTATAAACACTTGCCAAGTACCTGCTATACACCAAACACTATGCCCAGTTTTGGAAATACAATGAACCAACTCTCTTTCCAAGGCACTCATAGTCTCAGGAGTGGGACAAGCAGGCAAGCAAATTTTGCTATATAGGTCAGGACATAATTCCAGAAAACTCTAGTAAAGGGTATGCAAAGCACTGGGTGCTTTGGAGTAAAAAGAGAGATATCTAACTTGGGGCAATGCATGCTAGGAAATCCTCCCTGATAACCAGCCCTCTAGTTATAAACACTAAATAATCATGTGATTATAAAGAAAGTTCATCTGTGGGAATAATATGCATTGGAATCGCTTCTTGCATATGGGGTAGGTTATTAGCACACAGGATAAAAATCAAATGTATTGACAGTTATTCATAAACTTCCTGCACATTGCCCATTCAGTACTATGTACATGAGTTTTTGCAGTTTTATGTGATAACTATATTCAGTAACAAATATGCATAAATGTGTGATCTAAACAAGCACAAAGATAACAATCAGCAAGATGCTTTCAACGTGAGAGACACAAGAAAATGTGATATATTTATTTAGTGATAGAGCAGAACCACTTGCAGTATTTAAATTATTTCTTCCTTCCTCTGCCTTTGTATTTTTTTTTCAAGCATGGGTAGTTAGATTTGTCTAAGTTAAACGAGGACATGGTATGATTGCACCATATTACTTTGACTTCTCCCTACAACAATGACAAATTACAGTTGGAACAAAAGTCTTTAAAGTATCTTGAATTCTCTTAAATCAGTGATTCACAGAGCTGAGGAACTAAATGAAAACTACAGCAAAATAAACTTTTAAAAATAACAAATATTTATTAATTTTGGTATCCTTATTTTTTTAATGTCCTGCAATTAGGAAGAATTATTTCATTCATAAGAATGATGACTTTTGCATAAAATTACAATTGCTCATTTCAAATTAACAAGTGAAACAATATAGTACCATTAAAAGAAATGAAAACGCACATCACTAGAAACATATTCTCCAAATTTGCTCTGTTCCATCCGCCCATGGACTGTGTTGGCCCAGCTGTTGCTTCAGAAGCAAATCTGCTCAGTTAATATCACCTTCTACCTCCTTTCCATTGCCTCTATAAGCCGAGTGAAACTGGAAAGTCGCTCAGTCATGTCCAACTCTTTGCAATCCCATGGACTGTAGCCTGCTAGGCTCCTCTGTCCATGGAGTTCTCCAGGCAAGAATACAGGAATGGGTAGCCAGTTCCCTTCTCCAAGGGATCTTCCCATCCCAGGGATCCAACCCAGGTCTCCCACATTGCAGGTGGATTCTGTACCATCTGAACCACCAGGGAAATCCATAAGTCAAGTCCCCGGTCACTGTTCCCCTCCGTGCCCCATATGCAACCTTCCAAACCAATCCTTCATTGAAGGACTCAGCATCCTGGGCTTCTTATCCCTGAAGGGGAGCTGTTCGAGGAGCACCTAGGTCAGTCCTGGGACATGCGCACTGCTGCTCAGGCCCAAAATGGGACCAGAGTTGATCTCTGACAAGGCAGCTCTGAGTCTTCTCGCCCTCCACTTAAGGCCCCCTGTCTGATCGTGATACTCCCATTCTTGTCATGGTATCTGCCCCCACTCTCTCACCTTCTAGGAGTCCCACTCCAGGAAGTCTCAATGATACTCAACTGAAAGCATTCAAATTCCCTAGTTTAGTAGTTCTCAAGGTTGACTACACATTTTATTCTTGGGAAATTCTTTAAAAAAAAAAATCATTGTCTGGCCCTACCCCCATAGATTCTGACTTATAAGTTCTGGAGTAAGTTATAGTTATTAGCATTTTGTGTATGTTTCTAATGTGTGTGCAGCCAGGGTTGAGGACCACTGCCCTAGCAAGTGTTATGTGTAATCGCAGGCTCACCTTCCCAGGCAGTGCCAACAGCCAGGCTAGTCCGTCTAAGGATTCCTAACATGCACACACACACACACACAAACACCAGACTAGCTAAAAGTAAATAACACAAGGAAAGATTACCAATAGAAGCAGAAATAAAGTATACCTACCATGCTGTGTCTGAATGCCTGGCCCACAGAATCCAGAAGCATGATGACGTAGTTGTTGTTATACACATTCTGTTTGGGAGGTTTTGTTACATAGCAGTAGATAATTGGAACAGCAAGTTACATAACTTTTCTAAGGTCTGATTTGGTTATTTTCTAAAGTTTTGAAAGGTTGTGTTGAAAATTAGAGTTAATGTATATCATTTACCGGCACAAAATAAGTGCTCAATAAATGATATCTGTTCATGACAACAGTTATCATTATTAACTCTTGTCTCTATGAAACCTGGCTGCTTCTACTTCATAGTTGCCCTTCAGATTTGAAGAGGCATCAGGATGTGAACAAAAAATTTTATATGATGGATGCTCTTTCAAAGCTAACTGTTCAGAAGGACCAGTCTCTTGATTTGAAGTGACACCAGTCATTTATCCAACAACTCAGTCATAAATTACTTTTTTGATTCATGTTTTTTCTGAGCAGTTTAACAAGTTTTTATGGAACAGTGTGCTATATACAATGACACAAAACATAGAATCTCTGCCCAAAGGGGTTAATAGTCTTAATAATAATTAAGAAAACAAAATCATCAAATAGGGCTGAGAGCGTCCAAAATATTCCTTCATTTTATTCTTGAGGAAATTGAAATCTGGAAAAGTTCCATCAAGCTGCTCAGGACCACATATGATTAGCAGCAGAGCTGAGACTAGAACCCAGAACGCCTTACTTCAACCCTTTATTCATTCCTCCCTTCAGGAAACATTTGTTGAGCACTTCCTATGCTCTGGCCACTGTGGACTCAAAGATGAAAGGGAGACACTCTTGCTGACAAGGAGCTCATAGTCTGATGGGAGGTACAGTCACAAAGACAGATAAGCACAGAGTTCGAGGGAGGAGCTGCAAGGTTGGAAGGTGGTCTGCGAGCACCGAAGAGGCTGCCGCCTCTTCTTTGTTGAAAGATTCAGAAAGGAGATGACATTTGGGCTGATTTTTAAAGGCTGAATAGGAGTTTCCAGGCAGGGAAAAGGCATGCCAAGTAAAAACAATTAATTTTGTGATGCCTTAGATATATGCATATGCATTTTTATTACACTAGAGTTTCAGAAACTCAGCTCCATGCACCTATGGAGAATTTTGATCCTTTTAAACAGTTCATATTTTATTCAAGTTTATTAAACAGACACCAACCCTAAATATCCATTGGAAAGACTGATGCTGAAGCTGAAGCTTCAATACTTTGACCACCTGATGCGAAGAGCTGACTCTTGGAAAAGACCCTGATGCTGGGAAAGATTGGGGGCAGGAGAAGAAGCAGGCAACGGAGGGCGAGATGGTTGGATGGCATCACTGACTGAATGGACATGAATTTGAGCAAACTCCAAGAGATGGTGAAGGTCAGGAAAGCCTAGCATGCTGCAGTCCATGGGATCACAGAGTCAGACATGATTTAGCGACTGAACAACAGCAGACACAATTCTTCACACGCAAGAAAACAATATGAGACACATAAAATATACATCTTTTCTAAAGAAACATGTAGTGTCTAAATTGGAGAGACCTTCAGAGATCATTTATCTCAGCCCCTGTGGATTCATGATCCATAGACATGGAGGGATATAGCTTAAAGAGCAGGAAGACTATGAAACCAGAGATGTAGTTAAAAGCAAGAACAATTAAAGGTTAAACTTAGATTATTATTCCCCCTTGATTCCCTTCCCCCATGGCATATCACAAAGTATAAAAGCAAAGGGGAGGAAAAAAATCAGCCACTGGGAGGACTCCCCCCTCTAGCCAGCCTATCACAATTATAACATGGTATTTGAAAGAAGAAAAGACATTTCCAAAGGGCAACGTTATTAATGCCATCAAGAAAGAATTGGAAAGTTGCAGTTTAAATCATTGGTTTTGTGCCAGTTCTCCTTTTTATATAAATATCAATTCTCACTGTGAGTTACTGCACCCTAATTTAGTTAGGAATACATCTTAAAAATGGCTTGCTAGAAGGTGTGATTCAATGGAGGAAAAGGATGATCAGGTGGGGCAATGATCCATAAATAGATGTTATTATTATTTAACATTTGTTAAACACCCACAGTGAACTAAGCACTGTACTAAACTTTGGGAAGATATAGTTCTTCCTCTGACAAGAAGAGGCTAAACCCACAGAAAAGATGAAAGTTTAAATCTACTTAAGATCAGGGAAATTTATTTTTCTACTCCAACTTTTCCTTGCTTCACTTGTCAAATTAATATTATTCAAGATATTAGACTAGTATTTATAACAGTTATCCCTTACCCATATTCAGCGTCTTATACTTTTTGTTATTGTTGTTGTTTAGTCTTTCAATCACATCTGACTCTTTTGTGACCCAGTGGACTATAGCCCACCAGGCTCCTCTGTCCATGGGATTTCCTAGGTAAGAATATTTGAGTGGGTTGTTATTTCCTTTCTCTAGGATATCTTCTCGACCCAGAGATCAAACCTGCATTTCCTGCATTGCAGGCAGATTCTTTACCACTAAGCCACTTGAGAACCCTAATGTTTTATACTTTCTAGAGGGTCTTACGTGCATATCTCATTAGATAGCTAGATACATAGTCTTTGGGAGATGTTAGCATTAAGAAGAGAGAGCTTCATTTTGGAGAAGACAAAAAAAGTTAGAGGGGTCAGCTGACCTTTCAGAGCATCAAAGGGCAGCTATACTTGGGGGAGGAGAGAGATTTTTCAAATACGTTAATATATGCACAAAGCAACTGTCCTCCCCACCTCTGTCTTTCAGGCCCCAGTTTCTTATCCTAGAGACAGAATAAATCAATTTCTTGTGTATTCTGCCAGAAATATCATATGCAGGTACCAGCATACAGATTACATATGTGGTGTCATACTATATGCATGGTTATGCACCCACTTCTTTTTCTTATATTTTGGAGATTTTTTTTCATGCTGCGTTATTGTTTGTAATGGTTGCATCATATTTCATGTATAAATGATCCATAATTTACTTAATTAGTGTGGTTGTTGTTGCTTATTGTTCAGTTAATCAGTTGTGTCCAACTCTTTGTCACCCCAGGGACTGCAGCACACCAGGCTTCCCTGACCTTCACTATCTCCTGGAGTTTGCTCAAACGCATGTCCATTGTGTCAGTAATGCCATCCAACTATCTCATCCTCTGTCATCCGCTTCTCCTCCTGCCCCTAGTCTTTCCCAGCATCAGGGTCTTTTCTAATGAGTCAGCTCTTCTCATCAGGTGGCCAAAATATTGGCGCTTCAGCTTCAGCATCAGTCCTGCCAATGAGTATTAAGGGTTGATTTCCTTTAGGATCGACTGGTTTAATCTCCTTGCAGTCCCAGGGACTCTTAAGAGTGTTCTCCAGCACCACAGTTCGAAAGCATCAATTCTTCAGCACTCAGCCGAATTAATGTGGTAATAACGGATATATAGGTGACATATATACACTACCACATATAAAATAGATAACTAGTGGGAACCTGCCATATAGAGCAGGGAGCTCAGATAGGTGCTCTGTGATGACCTAGATGGATGGGATGAGGAGGATGGGAGAGAGGTCCAAGAAGGAGGGGGTACATGTATACATATAGCTGATTCACTTCATTGTACAGCAGAGACTAACACAACATTGTAAAGCAATTATACTCTAGTTTTAGAAATGGGGAGAAAAATAAAGTACTATTTTAAATAAAACAGTATTTGGGAGGGTTAAGTTTTTTGTTTGTTTCTTCAAACTTTCTGCTATTACAATGATTCAATAGTTCAGTTCAGTTGCTCAGTCATATCTGACTCTTTTTGACCCCATGAACCACAGCATGCCAGGCCTCCCTGTCCATCACCAACTCCCGGAGTCCACTCAAACCCATGTCCATTGAGTCGGTGATGCCATCCAACCATCTTATCCTCTGTTGTCCCTTTCTCCTCCTGCCCTCAATCTTTCCCAGCATCAGGGTCTTTTCCAATGAGTCAGCTCTTCTCATCAGGTGGCCAAAGTTTCAGCCTCAACATCAGTCCCTCCAGTGAACACCCAGGACTGATCTCCTTTAGGATGGACTGGTTGGATCTCCTTGAAGTCCAAGGGACTCTCAAGAGTCTTCTCCAACACCACAGTTCAAAAACATCAATTCTTTGGCCCTCAGCTTTCTTTATAGTCCAACTCTCACATCCATACATGACCACTGGAAAAATCATAGCCTTGACTAGACGGACCTTTGTTGACAAAGTAATGTCTCTGCTTTTTAATATGCTGTCTAGGTTGGTCATAACTTTCCTTCCAAGAAGTAAACTTCTTTTAATTTCATGGCTGCAATCACCATCTGCAGTGATTTTAGAGCCCCCAAAAATAAAGTCAGCCACTGTGTCCACAGTTTGCCATGAAGTGATGGGACCAGATACCATGATCTTAGTTTTCTGAATGTTGAGCTTTAAGCCAACTTTTTCACTCTCCTCCTTCACTTTCATCAAGAGGCTCTTTAGTTCTTCACTTTCTGCCATAACGGTGGTTTCATCTGCATATCTGAGGTTATTGATATTTCTTCCAGCAATCTTGATTCCAGCTTGTGCCTCCTCCAGCCCAGCATTTCTCATGATGTACTCTGCATATAAGTTAAATAAGCAGAGTGACAATAATACCCTTGTAAAAACAACTTTCCTTGTTTTTTGCTAGTCAAAGTGAATTTGCTAGCCAAAGTGTACATGAGTTGGTCATTTTGATAGCTGTTGACAGATTCTTCTCTGGAACGTCTATGTTAACGGAAATTCTTTGCAGCAGCATTAGGACTGCCTGTTTTTCCACTGTCACTGACACAACGTGTACTATCAAAACTGATGGTTTTTATAATCTGATAAGTAAAAAATAGAATCTTGCAGTAGTTTCATTTGCCCTCCTTCTAAAAATGAGACTTCTTTTTTTCACAGTTTAAAATGATGTATAGAACAGTCTTATGGACTCTGTGGGAGAGTGAGAGGGTGGGAAGATTTGGGAGAATGGCATTGAAACATGTAAAATATCATGTATGAAACGAGATGCCAGTCCAGGTTCGATGCACGATACTGGATGCTTGGGGCTAGAGCACTGGGACAACCCAGAGGGATGGTATGGGGAGGGAGGAGGGAGGAGGGTTCAGGATGGGGAACACATGTATACCTGTGGCAGATTCATTTTGATATTTTGCAAAACTAATACAATTATGTAAAGTTGAAAAATAAAATAAAATTGAAAAAAAAAAACATTAGCATTCCTTTCTGTGAACTCTGTTTATATTCTGTATAAGATTTTCTTTTGGGGGTGGTTGTCTTTTTTCTGATTGATTTTAGGGAACTCTTAATACATAATCTGAATTGCATGTATTTTTCATAGTATGACATTTATCTTTTGATTCTGTTAATGATAATTTTTGTCTTAAAGAATTGTCTACTTTTAATAAATACATGAATTTGAGGGCATGGCAACCCACACCAGTATTCTTGCCTGGAGAATCCCATGGACAGAGGAGCCTGGGAGGGTCCAGTCCATAGGGTCACACAGAGTCGGACACAGAGCAACTAAGCAGCAGCAGGTTTTGTTTCATATTTACAAGTCATTATTAATACAAGATTATGTTTTAAGAAACTCCCTAGTTTTCATCTGGTATTATGATTTTTATATGTAAGGGATTAATCCATTTGGTATTTATTTGTTGTAAGGTAGGCATCTAATATTTTGTTTTTCTTGATGGCCACCAGGTGATCCCAACTCCTTTCATGAATAAATCACCTTTAAATGTAAAGGCCACTTCTGCCAAATATCAAACTCCTTTATGGACAGCAGTGCTTTGTAAAGGCCATTATTCAGTTTAGGAATCTAGAAATTCCTCTGGGTCAGTTCACCAGAGCTGATGCTAAGAATGACCTCCTTAATCCAAGTAGATGTGTGTGGCATAGAACACAGAAAAAGTGACATGTAGGAAACAAGTGGAGTGCCTAGCTGGCCTGGAGATAGCAAATAGGAACAGAGAAAAGATAAAATATGAGGGGAAATTTAGGGCAGATTCCAAAACAAATACTTTATGATACAGAAGGTGATCTGCCTTCCAAGTGCCCTCCTGATAAAATAGGCAATCACCTATTCCAAATGCCCTGATGATAAAAATTGAAACTCCATCCAGGACCTGTCTAATCCACCTCTGCTTACCTCTCCAGCCCAGGATAGGCTGTTACCCCTACTTGTCTTTCAGCTTTCAGCTTAAGCACTATTTCCCCAGGTCTACTTCCCTGACCTGGCCAGGACTGAGTCAGATATTCCTCTTATGTGCCTCTGCAGGATTTTGTGCTTTGTAGGGTATAATTGTCTAGTCTCTTAATCCTTTCACCTTTGTTGCAAACATTTTCCCCTGCCTCCCATCTTCTATAAGATCTTTCTCCTGGTTAATAAATTTCTCCTGGGGGACAGTCCCATCTCTTACAATAAGTTCCATATTTCTGGGGCATTGACTCCAACCAGCCCAGAGATCTCACACTTGATCTAGAGCAAAGTCATTTAGCGCTTGGTCCAGGAATGGGCATGTGCCCAAGGAGAACTAATAGACACTTAGACTGGGGAGCCTGAATACAGACTCATGCCAAAAGCCATTGCAGAACAGGAGGCTGCAGAATGAACCAAAAATAAAGTGGGGCCGAAAAAATGGAGAGATAGAATATCACCTGAAGCCCTAGGTCAATCTGAAATCAGTCTTGTCCTCAGACAGTTTAATGACGTGGATTATTTCCTGTTTTTCCTCAGGTCACTTCAGTTTGGATTTTCCATCACTTCCAACTACAGTTTCTTAACTTAAAGATTATGTTTCTTCAGTTCAGTTTAGTCGCTCAGTCGTGTCCAACTCTTTGCGACCCCATGGACTGCAGCACAACAGGCTTCTTTGTCCATAACCAACTCCCAGAGCTTGCTCAAACTCATGTCCATTAACTCAGTGATGCCATCCAACCATCTCATCCTTTGTCTTCCCCTTCTCCTCCTGCCTTCAATCTTTCCCAGCATCAAGGTCTTTTCAAATGAGTCAGTTCTTCACATCAGGTGGCCAAAGTATTCCAGTTTTAGCCTCAGCATCAGTCCTTCCAGTGAATATTCAGGACTGATTTCCTTTAGGATGGACTGATTGGATCTCCTTGCAGTCCAAGGGACTCTCAAGAGTCTTCTTCAACTCCACAGTTCAAAAGCATCAGTTCTTCAGCACTCAGTTTTCTTCATGGTCCAACTCTCACACCCATACATGACTACTGGAAAAACCATAGCTTTGACTAAATGGACCTTTGTTGGCAAAGTAATGTCTCTGCTTTTTAATATGCTGTCTAGGTTGGTCATAGCTTTTCTTCCAAGGAGCAAGCTTCTTTTAATTTCATGACAGCAGTCACCATCTGCAGTGATACTGGAGCCCAAGAAAATAGTCTGTCACTCTTTCCATTGTCTCCCCATCTATTTGCTATGAAGTGATGGGACTGGATGCCATGATCTTCATTTTTGGAATGTTGAGTTTTATGCCAGATTTTTCACTCTCGTCTTTCACTTTCATCAAGAGGCTCTTTAGTTCTTCACTTTCTGCCACAGGGCTGATGTCATCTGTGTACCTGCTGCTGCTGCTGCTGCTGCTGCTAAGTCACTTTAGTCATGTGTACCTGAGGTTATTGCTATTTCTCCTGGCAGTCTTGATTCCAGCTTGTGCTTCATCCAGCCTGGCATTTCACATGATGTACTCTGCATATAAGTTAAATAAGCAGGGTGACAATATACTGCCTTGACATACTCGTTTTCTGATTTGAAACCAGTCTTATTTTCCATGTCCAGTTCTAACTATTGCTTCCTGACCTGCATACAGGTTTCTCAGGAGGCAGGTTAGGTGGTCTGGTATTCCCATCTCTTGAAGAATTTTCCACAGTTTATTGTGATTCACACAGTCAAAGGTTTGTCATAGTCAATAAAGCAGAAGTAGATGTTCTTCTGGTATTTCTCTTGCTTTTTTGATGATCCAACAGATGTTGGGAATTTGATCTCTGGCTCCTCTGCTTTTTCTAAATCCAGCTTGAACATCTAGAATTTCATGGTTCATGTATTGTTGAAGCCTGGCTTGGAGGATTTTGAGCATTACTTTGCTAGCGTGAGATGAGTGCAATTGTGCAGTAGTTTGAATATTCTTTGGCATTGCCTTTCTTTGGGATTGGAAAGAAAGCTGGCCTTTTCCAGTCCTGTGGCCACTGCTGAGTTTTCCAAATTTGCTGGCATTTTGAGTGCAGCACTTTCACAGCATCATCTTTTAGGATTTGAAATAGCTCAACTGGAATTCCATCACCTCCACTAGCTTTGTTCATAATGATGCTTCCTAAGGCCTTAGGGGCAGGAATTAAGTTTCTTAGGGGTAGGAATTATCTCAATGTTGTTGTATTCCTATCATCTTGCCTGGAGCACAGCAGCCTTCAATATTGATATTCTACTTGCAAAAGATCACTGAGCCAGTGGTTGTAACCGAGCCTGGATTCATATCCATGGCTCCTTTGGGTCAAAATCCTTGGTTTTCTAATCTATAAAATAGCAACAGTAATACCTACTTTGAGGTGTGACATAAAAATGATAATAACATATGACCTGCTCCTGGTGAAGGGCTGGAAGACCCACCACACACCACCACAGGACAAGTTCAAGACCAGGCATGTGGTGCTGTCCATGAGGTTGTTGTTCTTCAGTCCCTGAGTTGTAGCCAATGCACACCAGGCTCCTCTGTCTTCCACTATCTCCCTGAGTTTGCTCAAATTCATGTCCACTGAGTCAGTGATGCTATCTAACCATCTCATCCTCTGCCACCCCCTTCTCCTTTTGCCTTCAATCTTTCCCAACATCACAGACTTTTCTCCATGTGGACCCAGCGTGACTCCCAGTACTGCCAGACTGTGCATATCCTCGGGCTGAAGTTAGTGCCCAAGGTGCAGGATAAGGTGAAGCAAGCCCAGGCCAGGTCCTGGCAGAGTACAAGATGCTGGAGGACCGCAGTGAGTGCTTGGAGCTGACAGCCTGGAAGCAGGCCAAGAACCTGGAGCAGAAGCAACAGCCGGCCAAAGAGAAGGCCCCCCAGGCTGAAGAGGTGCAGGCCTGGGCACAACTCAAGGAGCCAGAGGTGCTACAGCTGTAGGAGGAAATGAAAAACTTTCTCACCAAGAGAACTCAGATATGCAGGTGCAAGACGCATTGGATTCCTAAAAAACTACCACTCTGGGCCATTCCCAGCCCAGGAATCTTACTTCCCCAGCCAGGGATGGAACCCATGCCCCTTGCAGTTGAAGCATGGAGTCTTAACCACTGGACCACCAGGGAAGTCCCTGGAATAAAAATATTTTTTCTGAGGAAGGCTCAGCCTACTCCAGGACAGCCCTCCCCTTCCAGCCTCTGCACCTACCGCTTGGTCAGAAACTGCATGGGCTCATCTCACAGAGGAGCAGACCAGGCCATGGTGCCCCTGGGCAGCCAGGTCATCTCTGAGTATCTTTAAGGATGTTGTTCTTCCGTCACCCAGTCATGTTTGACTCTTTGCGATCCCATAGACTGCAGCATACCAGCCTCGCTGTCCCTCACCATCTCCCAAAGTTTGCCCAAGTTCATGTCCATTGCATTGGTGATGCCATCCAGCCATCTAATCCTTTGACACCCCCTTCTCCTTCTACCCTCAATCATTCCCAACATCACCGACTTTTCCAATGAGTTGGCTGTTCACGTCAGATGACCAAAATACTGGAGCTTCAGCTTCAACATCTTCAAGGATAGTAGGTAGCAAATTATAACACAATGGTCAAACCTGAGCTTCTGCGAATTAGCCAAGGCTTATCAGAATGTACACACACACACAGTGATGATAATAAGAATAGCACATATCAAATACTTATTCTTAAACTGATTATTTTATCCTTTTTCTCCTGTAGACTTAATCCTCTTCAGAACCTTTGCAAATTATAAAAATCCATGTGAGAACTCTCAAACCTCTGAAATGAAGGTATCATGGGTATAAAAGATAATCCCAATTTTGCAAATAAAATTATATTTTTAACTCAGTTTGCAACTGTCTCTGCTGATGAGAGAATTCAAAGTAGTGGATAATCAAAAGTCATTTATACATAGTTGGGGACCTTGTTCTGTGATGAGCTCAGCAGTAAATTTTCTTTCCTAATTACATTTTGCCTACAGCAGCACAGAAATGAGTTTGGACTGTGTAAGCATCTGTTGACCAGGTGATAAAGAAGATAATCATTGGGTAGGACAGGAACAGAAAGCATTTTTAAATGTTTTAAAATTCTCCATGGAATCCTCAAAGCAGGTAATCCAAGGAAGCAGAGCGGTGAGTGTCAACAAAGTATAAGAAATTATTTTTACTCCATCATTATGACTTTAAACATAGCATTATATTTTTTTATTTTGCAATAACTAAAAACAATTTCAGCTACTTTAGTTAGAAGAACTTTTATTAACTGTAAGATTTAATACCACTTGAGGACTCTCTTGTTTCAATTACCATCTTCTTAAAATAGCACAAGAAATGGTTGAAGCATTATTCATTCTATTCATAAGTTAATGCTCTTTTAATTCTGTGACTGAAGTGGATTAAAAATTCTTTATGGAATTCTGCTGATCCACAGATCACAGTAGGTGGAGCTGGGCTTTAGAGAACAAAATGATTCCTCTATGCATGTATAATATGACTGGGGAGCCAGGATAGGAAGTATAAGAGCATAAACTGGTTTGCAGTGAAAGTGTAGCAGGGTCAACTGAACCGGAAACTGTCATCTGAGGTATGCCGCCTGAGATTTTCAGGTGCAAGGCATTGCTAGAGGATTCTTTTCTTAAATGTCATTAAACAGACTTCCCTGGTGGTACAGTGGCTAAGATTCCACATTCCCAATGCAGGCGGCCTGGTTTGATCCCTGGTCAAGGAATTAGATCCCACATGCTGCAACTAAAGATCCTGCATGCTGCAACAAAGACCTGGTACAGCCCAAACAAATAAATAATTTTTTAAATGTCATTGAAAGCAATTTGTCGCCATAGTGACATCAGCATCATGGCTTCATGATGCTCCCATGGTCTCTTCCCTTCAATCTACAACTTTTAAAACATCCATAACTCAACAAAGGCTCCTCTGCCAGACACACCAGGATCCACAGGTCTGTGAATCTCAAGGTGAGTGGATTGGAACTACACAGAGCAAGCAGAACCCAGGGAACAATGGAGGCAGTGCCCACAATCCCAGCCCCTCCAGCCACAACTCCAGAGAATGCAGAAGCAGCAGCAGAGGTGTCACAACGACTCTGGCCTCCCTGCAGCACAGGGGATTAGGTGCAGTGGCCGTGGGCCTGGCTAACCTGACAATCCCGGATGTGGCAGAGGCACCTGCAACCTTGGTTCACCAACCTTCCCTCTCCACAGTAGTGGTGCCCGCAACACCGAACGCGGCAGAGAAGTCAACATCCCGGTGGCCCCAGTGGCAACACCAGCAGCCGAAGGGACACGAAAGAAGCAAGGCCCCAGCAGCCCCAGAGACACAAGCAATGATGACAAGTCAGGGGCGGAAAGCGCCAATTCATAGTGTATAACCAGAGAAAGCGCAGGTAAGAGAAACCAAAAATTTGTGCTGTAGCGCCACCTACTGAAATGTGGAAGAACGGCCTCTAATTACCAACCTGTTGAATTGTTACAAGTTTTCAAAAAGTTTTTTTTCAAGAAAAAAACACATTTGTTACTTCAAATGCACCGGCAAAGGAGCAGCACATCAAGGCACCGTGAAAAACCATGGTTACACAGAATCACAAAAATAAAATGACAATTCTCCAGCAACCACACATAAAGTCATGAAAGACTGTGATCTAACTGACAGAGAATGCAAGATGGCTGTCATGAAGAAACGCAGCAAGTTAGAAGAAAATTCAGATAGGCAGTTCAATGAGCTCAGGGATAATATTAACAAATAGAAATAATATTTTACCAAAGAGATTGAAACTCTAAAATAGAACAAGACAGAAATTCTGGAACTTAAAAACTCAGTGCATTAGAAATCATTGGAAATAGAGCAGATATGGAATTCAAAGATAGAAATCTAGAAATGATTCAGGTAGACAAGGAGAGAGAACTAAATTTTTTGATGAAGAAACTCTGAGAACTACCTGACCCTTTTAGAAAAGGCAACATAAAGATAAGGATATCCCAAAAGGAGAAGAGAGGGAGAAGGGAGCAGAGAACTTAAAGAAGTAGCAGCTGAGAACGTCCCAAACCTGGGGGAGTAACTGGATGTACAAGTCCACAAAGCTAATACAGCACTTAATTATGCGAAATAGACCCTCTCAGGAGTTCCCTGGTGGTCTAGCAGTTAAGACTCCATACTCCCAAAGCAAGGGGTCCAGATTCAATCCCTGGTCAAGGAACTAGATCCTGCATGCTGCAACTAAGACTCTGTGCAGACAAATAAATAAATAATTTTTTAAAAGACCTTCTCCAAGACACATTATATTAAAATTGTCAAAAGTCAAGGATTAAAAAATAATTTTAAAGGCAACCAGAGATAAAAAGACAGTAACCTAGAAAGGAACATCCACCAGGCTATCAGCCTATTTCTCAGCAGAGACTCTACAGTCCAGGAGAGAGTGCAATGGCATACTCAAAATATTGAAAAATAAAAACCTGTTCACTGAAAAATTATATGCAGCAAAGTTACCATTCAAATATGAAGAAAAAATAAAGACTTTCCCAGACAAACAAAAGCCGAGGGAGTTCATCACCATTAGACTTACCTTACAAGAAATGTTGAAGGGAACTCTTCTACCTGAAACAAAAGGCAAAAGTAAATAAAACGTTGATCAGGTGATAGACAGAATCAAAAAATTGCAACTCTGTATCCGAATAGGTTGTTAAACACAATTACAGCATAAAGGTTAAAGTAGGGGGAAGCACTGAAAGCAACTACAGCTATTTCAGTTTGATTGAGCCCATAAATAATAAGGGATAAATTATGGAACCTATATAGACAAGGAGAAGGCAATGGCACTCCACTCCAGTACTCTTGTTTGGAAAATCCCATGGACGGAGGAGCCTGGTGGGCTGCAGTCCATGGGGTCACTAGGAGTCGGACAGGACTGAGCGACTTCACTTTCACTTTTCACTTTCGTGCATTGGAGAAGGAAATGGCAACCCACTCCAGTGTTCTTGCCTGGAGAATCCCAGGGACGGGGGAGCCTGGTGGGCTGCTGTCTCTGGAGTCACACAGAGTCAGACACGACTGAAGCGACTTAGCCACAGTAGCAGCATATAGACAAATGAAGATATGATGCTATCAGGAGAAAATTGACATTTTATCTGTGAGACATGGATACAAAGCTTATGGTAACCACAAAACAAAAATCTAAAGCAGAGACACAAAACATAAAAAAAAAGATACTCAGAAAAAAAAAAAAAAAAAACCATAGAAAACCATCAAACTAAAATAGAAGACAGAAACAGAAAGAAAAAGAAAGACTGGAGACATAGAGCAGTCAGAAAATGAAAGATAAAATGGCAGTACTAGATCCTCATTTATCAGTAGCCACCCTAAATATAAATGGATTGAATTCACCAATCAGAAAACACAGAGTGGCTGGCTAGATTAGGAAACAAGACCCAACTAGACGCTGCTTCTAGGAGACTCCATCAAGACATAAACTTATTAATAGGTATCCCAGGCAGTACTAGTGGTAAAAGGAAAAAAAAAAAAAAAAAAACAGCCTGCCAATGCAGGAGATGTAAGGGACTAGGATTTGATCCCTGGATCGGGAAGATCCACTGGAGGAGGAAATGGCAACGCACTCCAGTATTCTTGCCTGGGAAATCCCATGGACAGAGGAGCCTGGAGGGCTACGGTCCATAGGGTCACAAAAAGTCAGACACGACTGAAGTGACTTAGCATGAACATATGCACCTTAAGAGCACCAAAATACGTAAAATAATTATTAACACACCTAAAGTGAAAAATTGACAGCAACACAATAACAGCAGGGCAATTTTGCAATGCACTTACATCAGTGGCTAGAAAGTCAACAAGGAAACATTGGCCTTAAATGAAACACTGAAACAGATAGACCTAACAGATATACATAGAACATTCCATTCAAAAGCAGCAGAATACAAGTGCACATGGAACATTCTCAGGGATAGACCATGTGTTGGGAGACAAACCAGTCTCAATTAATTTCAAAAGATTAAAATCATAGCAAGCATCTTTGCCAACCACAAAAATATAAAACTAGAAATCAACTGTAAAAAGAAAGGGAAAATCACCAAAATGTGGAGGCTAAACAGTATGCTATCAAAGAACTATTGGGCCAATGAAGAAATCAAAGAGAAAATTTTAAATACTTGAAGACAAGTGAAAATAAAAATATAACATGCCAATATCTATGGGAGACAGCAAACATGATACTAAGAGTGTATTTCACAGCAATACAGGTATACTTCAAAACACAAGAAAAATATCTCAAAAACACTCTAAACTTACACCTAAAGGAAGTAGAAAACAAAGACCAAAGGGACAGAAGGAAGAAATAATACAGATCAGTGGAGAAATAAATGAAATAAAGACCAAAAAGACAATAGAAAAGATCAGTGAGACTAAGAACTGTTTCTTTGAAAAGATAAACAAACTTGACAGATGTTTAGCTATTCTCACTAAGGGAAAAAGAGAGAAGGCTTAGACAAATAAAATCAAAAGTGAAAGAGGAAAAAAAATTTCAGCTGCCATATAAATGGAAAGGATTAGTAAGAGAATTCGTAAGAGAATACTTCAAATAGCTATACACCAACTAACTGGACAGTCTAGAAGAAATGGATACATTATTTAGATCAAGCATAGAATTTTCCAAGACTGAATCATGAAGAAATAGAAAATCTGAATAGACCAATCACTAGTAAAGAGACTTGAAACAGTAATTAAAAAAAAAAAAAAAACTCTCAAAAAAGCAAATGTTCTGACTGATGGATTCACAGGTGAATTTTACCAAACATTCAAAGAAAATTTAATACTGATCCTTCTCAAACTCTTCAAAAAAATTTGAAAAGGTGGGAATGTAAGATGCCAACGCATTAAACAAGACTAACATTACCCAGATATCAAAACCAGAAAGGGACACCACACCAGGCTTCCCTGACCTTCACTATCTCCTGGAGTTTGCTCAAACTAATGTCCATTGAGTCGAGGATGCCATCCAACCATCTCATCCATTGCTGCCCCTTTCTCCTCCTGCCCTCAGTCTTTCCCAGCATCAGGGTCTTTTCCAATGAGTCACCTCTTCACATCATGTGGCCAAATATTGGAGCTTCAGCTTCAGCATCAGTCATTCCAATGAATATTCAGGGTTGATTTCCTTTAGGATTGACTGGTTTGATCTCCTCGCTGTCCAAGGGACTCTCAAGAGTCTACTCCAGCACCACAGCTTGAGAGCATCAATTCTTCAGCCCTTGGTCTTTTTTATGATCCAACTCTCACATCCATACATGACTCCTCAAAAAAACATAGCTTTGACTATATGATCCTTGCCAGCAAAGTGATGTCTCTGCTTTTAAGTATGCTGTCCAGGTTTGTTATAGCTTTCCTTCCAAGGAACAAGCATCTTTTAATTTCATGGCTGCAGTCACCATCCACAGTGATTTTGGAGCTCAGGAAAATAAAATCTGTCACTATTTCCACTTTTACCCCTTATCTTTTCCAGGAAGTGATGGGACTGGATGCTGTGATCTTCGTTGTTTTGCATGTTGAGTTTTAAGCCAGCTTTTTAATTCTCCTCTTTCATAGATATAGATTCCACCAAAACAAATAAAAACTATTTTAAAAAAATAAATGAACACAGAAAAGGTGCAAAGGACAAAATAAATATACAAAATCATGGCAACCCACTTCAGTATTCTCGCCCTAGAGAGTCCCATGGATGGAGGAGCCTAGTGGGCTATAGTCCATAGGGTCACAAAGAGTTGGATAAAACTGAAGCAACTTAGCACACTGCATTTCTGTACACTAATAATGAACACGCAAAAAGAGAAATTATTAAGAAAGCACACTTCATATTCTTAGTTATGCAGGATGTAAAGACCAAGCAGAATATTTGAAGATACTTACTGCTCAAATACTTTGGGCAGTCTTTTTAAAAAAAATAACCTAAACTCAGGAAATGATGCACTTTTACAAGGAAGTCTCTAGTACATTTCACATTATGGCCAGTATCTGTATACATTAATATATTATTTCTATAGTTCAGTTTTCCAATTTCTATAAAAATCCCTGAAGTATTTAGCATTTGGGTCAATTACACTTTAAGGAGCTATCTTAAGAAAATAATGACACACAGAAAACATCTCATCGCAGCACTATTGATTATAGAGTGAAAGATCTAAATTTCTAACTATAATAACATATCTGTAATTTTAAAAAGCATGTTTTCAAAGATTATTTCATAGCCAGACAAGATGATTGCAGTGTAATTATTAAGTAAAATACCCACACAGAAAAAACTATCCCATACATCTATATGAGTGTGTATAGGGGGAGTAGGGGAGTATGATAGAAAATTTGTCAGGTATTACTAGTGTTGTGGGATGATGAATCATTTTTACTTCTCATTTCAACTTCCTGTGTCATCACAAACATATGTAATAAACATGTGTAGCCTTTAGAGGTATGGGCTTTATTTCAGTAACTAGATCCAGGTTCTCAGAGTACATAGGTTAAGCATACACCTCATTTTAGAGGATGGTTCCTCAAAAGAGGCTTCAAGACTGGAGCTTGTTTTACTGCAGCTATTTCTAATTATCCAATACCTTTTTGTAGCTATACTTTGCAGCTTGGTCTATGATATACAAAGTTTAAAATCATTAGCTTAAAAGCATAGTATGTTTTGTGCTCCTTGTCTAGAGGCAAGAAGACCCTTGAAGGGGCTGTTAGAATGGTCTGCATCAGAAATGATTACCCTGAACCAAGGCAGTGGCAGTATGTGTGTGTGTGAGTGTGTGTGGCTAAGTGGGAGATTCAGTTAGCCCACCCAGCCCACATGTACCCTCAGCCTGAAGTGATCTTCATCTTTGCTCAGCCAGATCTTCCTTCAAGCAACCATTCAAATGCCTCCTCCATAAAACCCTTCATATTTTGTGTTTTGAAGCAACCCCAGTTACAGAAAAGTTTCAGGTACAGTACAAAGCTCTTTCTTAAACCATTTGAGAATAGGTTACACAACTAATGCTCCATCATCAGCCCTGAATACTTTCTCATGCATTTCCTACCAAAACAGACATTCTCTACATAATCAATCACAACCAGCAAAATCAGAAAGGTAATATTGAAATATTAATACCATCTATTCCTCACCCAAGTCATGCTTTTTTTTTTTTCCAAAGCAGAAGGATCCTATTTAGAATCAATGTCTCTTTAATCTCATTCAACCTGGAGCAGGGTCTGTCTTAACCTTCATGACCTTTACACTTAGAAAATCACAGGCCAATAGTTTGTTGTTGTTCAGTTGCTCAGTCATATCCGACTCTGTGACCACATGGACTGCAACTCTCCAGCCTTCCCTGTCCCTTCACCATCTCCTGGAGTTTGCTCAGGCTCATGTCCATTGAGTTGATGATGCCATCCAACCCTCTTGTCCTCTGTCATCCCCCTCTCCTCCTGCCTTCAATCTTTCCCAACATCAGGGTCTTTTCCAATGAGTCAGCTCTTTGAATCAGGTGGCCAAAGTATTGGAACTTCAGCTTCAGTATCAGTCCTTCCAGTGAATATTCAGGGTTAATTTCCTTTAGGATTGACTGGTTTGATCTCCTTGCTGTCCAAGAGTCTTCTCCAGCACCACAGTTTGAATGCCTCAATTCTTTGGCACTCAGCCTTCTTTATGGTCCAACTCTCACATCCATACATGACTACTGGAAAAACCATAGCTTTGACTAGATAGACCTTAGTCGGCAAAGTAATGTCTCTGCCAGTAGAATGTTTATCAACTTGGACTTGTTTGGTATTTCCTTATGACTAGATCCAGGTTATATATCTTAGCAAAAATAAAACAGAAGCTATACAGTAGTCCTATTAAACAGTACATGACTGCAATTTTTACTACTATTGGTTATGTTCACTTTGGCCACTTGATTAGGATGATTTCTGCCAGTCTTCTCAACTTTTCAAATATTTTCCCCTATGTAATTAATATTTTATAGGGCTATACTTTGAAACTTTTAATTTATGATTTATTTTTATAAGTACACACTCAGTCACCATGAGAGTCTCCTTCACTCTCACTCATTCCTCTGTGAATCAAAAGTTTGCAAAGGAAAATCAAATTAATATTTTTAATGGAAAATACTGCATATTACATTCTGCTGCTGGAAAGATACTTTTGGTACAGCTAGAATGATGGCAGCACCAAAGGGAATACAGGAAGATATTATGGAAGACAGAAGAAAGGGGATGAGGAAATAAGAAATTGAAAATTGGGGAATGAGGAAGGTACAAGGAGGGAAATGGAAAAGATGACCTAGGTGAGAAAAGGCAGATGGGGGAGACTGAACAAGAGAAATGTAGAAAGGGAGTGGTGGAGTGACATTCAGGAGGATCTGACTTGGTCACCACATCCCAGATACTCCAACCATATAATCAGCTCCAAAACAGAGATACTGTCAAAATGAAAAAGTATCAACTACCCCAGGATCACTGATATATTTAAGTAAGCTATGCAGGAGTTGTTAGTTCATATACTTCCTTTAGGGCTTCCCTGGTAGCTCAGCTGGTAAAGAATCCACCTGCAATGCAGGACACCCCAGTTCAATTCCTGGGGCAGGAAGATCCCCTGGAGAAGGGAGAGGCTACCCACTCTAGTATTCTTAGACTTCTCTGGTGGCTCAGACTGTAAAGAATCCACCTGCAATGCGGGAGACCTGGGTTCGAGTCCTGTGTTGGGACAATCCCCTGGAGGAGGGCATGGCAACCCACTCTGGTATTCTTGCCTGGAGAATCCCATGGACAGAGGAGCCTGGAAGGCTGCAGTCTGCAAAGAATGGGGTCACAAGGAGTGGGACACAGCAGAGTGACTAAGCACAGCACAGCACATACTTCCTTTAATACACTGTACAACCGGGAACTACCCTAGTTAAAACTCTGGGTTTCCACTACAGTGGGCATGGATTTGGTCCCTGGTCAGGGAACTAAGATCTCACATGCTGTGCAGTGCAGCCAATAAATAAAATAATATAACTTAAAAATATGTATATATTATACAACTGAATCAAACTAGCATCTGGAAGATTAGTGTAGCAAATTTCTAGATTTTGTCATGTGTTTGCTTACTGACACGTGTAAGTAATTTCTATTTTGAGAGTCACTTTTGGAAACTACACAGGCATTGTGGCATGGTCAAAACTTTAATGGGAAAAAATATTGATACTATATGTACTGCGGAAAATTCTGAAAGAGGTGGGAATACCAGACCACCTGACCTGCCTCTTGAGAAACCTGTATGCAGGTCAGGAAGTAACAGAACTGCACATGGAACAACAGACTGGTTCCAAATAGGAAAAGGAGTACGTCAAGGCTGTATATTGTCACCCTGCTTATTTAACTTATATGCAGAGTACATCATGAGAAAGGCTGGGCTGGAAGAAGCACAAACTGGAATCAAGATTTCCGGGAGAAATATCAATAACCTCAGATATGCAGATGATACCACCCTTATGGCAGAAAGTGAAGAAGAACTAAAGAGTCTCTTGATGAAAGTGAAAGAGGAGAGTGAAAAAGTTGGCTTAAAGCTCAACATTCAGAAAACGAAGATCATGGCATCCAGTCCCATCACTTCATGGGAAATACATGGGGAAACAGTGAAAACAGTGGCTGACTTTATTTTTCTGGGCTCTAAAATTACTGTAGATGGTGACTGTAGCCATGAAATTAAAAGACGCTTACTCCTTGGAAGTAATGTTATGACCAACCTAGATAGCATATTAAAAAGCAGAGACATTACTTTGCCAACAAAGGTCCATCTAGTCAAGGCTATGGTTTTTCCAGTAGTCATGTATGGATGTGACAGTTGGACTATAAAGAAGTCTGAGCGCCAAAGAATTGGTGCTTTTGAACTGTGGTGTTGGAGAAGACTCTTGAGAGTACCTTGGACTGCAAGAAGATCTAACCAATCCATCCTAAAGGAGATCAGTCCTAGGTGTTCACTGGAGGGACTGATGTTGAAGCTGAAACTCCAATACTTTGGCCACCTGATGAGAAGAGCTGACTCATTTGAAAAGACCCTGATTCTGGGAAAGATTGAGGGCAGGAGGAGAAGGGGACGATGGAGGATGAGATGTTTGGATGGCATCACTGACTCGATGGACACGGGTTTTGGTGGACTCCAGGAGTTGGTGATGGACAGGGACCTGGCGTGCTGTGGTTCGTGGGGTCACAAAGAGTAGAACACTACTGAGTGACTGAACTGACTGACTGATATGTATTAAAGGAATGCCTGCAACTCCTAACATAACACTGATTTCACTGCTTTGATAAAGAAACTATGTATCCTGTAGCTCAGTGTATCAGACAAAATGTATCAAAGACAAAATGGCATCAATGTATCAGACAAAATCCCCTATGAAGGGAGTCCCCAGGTGGCTCAGTGGTAAAAAATCTGTCTCCCAGTACAGGAGACACTAGAAGATGCGGGTTTGATCCCAGGGTCGAGGAGATCCCCTGGAGGAGGAACTGGCAACCCACTCCAGTATTCTTGCCTGGAAGATTCTATGGACAGAGGAGCCTGGCAGGCTACAGTCCATGGGGTTGCGAAGTGTCAGACATAACTTAGTGACTGAGTATGCACACATGCCCTACCAACCACCCAGAGGATCTTCTTTCCAGTGCTATGGTCTTGTCAAAGCCCTGGTATTAAACCACTGCCTTTTAAACAATTTTGGTTCAGAAAAGTGTAACAAAATACAAAGTTCTTTTCTAATACACCTAAGATTGCTGGATTTCCAAAAGGTATTCTGGAAACACAACAGAACTCAAAGCAAAAGATTTAGAGAAAAGGAATACCTATTCTCTGAATAACTTGATAGTTAATTCACAGTTTGGTTTAATTAGCAGATATTTTTAGCTGAGGTAAGACTTTCCACCCGCTTCCTACAGGTGATGTTATGTATACAACTGAAAGTATCAGTAGAGAACATAAGCTGCCTTCCTAACATCTACTCTCTTTCTTCCTAATAGAATTCTAATTTTGTTCAGAGATCTCCCCCAAAAGACTGAGAGTAAAGAGACCTCATTTTGCAAGACTGTTCTTGCAGTCATCATGTGGCATTGCTCTGGCTCCTGTTGCAGAAAGAGAAGTCATGTGACCTCTGTTAGTCCAATCATAGATGGGGCAAAACATTCTTTCTCTATTAGGGTGTGAACAAGAAACATTTGTTGTATCAGATAGTCCTGATACATACCTTGCACTCACAAGCAAAGATGGTCTAAATTCATTGCCATCACACAGAGTAGACGTATGGATAGAATTTGGATCTCTAATGAGATCCAATGACTCAGTAATTACTGAGTCACCAACCTGACTAAAAACTAGCTCTGTTTCCAGACTCTCTGTTATGGAAGACAATAAACTTCTTTACTATATACTTCTTCATTGAATTGGGCTTTCATATTTATAGTCAAAAATATCCTAGTTAATTAAACCATTTCCAAGCTCCAGTCTGAAAGCCAAAATTACATGCAAATATCCATGTCAACTTTGCAGTACTAGGGAAAGTGCTTTTATAGGTTAGAGTCAAGAGTTATAAGGTCTTCTCGGTTTTCTTGCAGAAAGGAATCTGAAAATAATTGGAAATGCTGGAGACTCTCTTTGGAGATTCCTCCTGTTTAAACAACTTTAAGACTTTAATGTAAATTCATAATCCTTTCTTTTCTGGCATAGAGAAAAATCAGTAATACCAGCTTTGCCAAGGGAAACTCATCGATTTGAGTTTTTCAACACAAAAGAATCTTGGAAAATTTTGATGTTCTTTGACAACAATCTCCCTTTGAGCCACACTTTTTAGCCCAAGCTTCCATCAAAATAAAAATGTCATAATTAATTTAGTGCTCAAGATAACTTTCACACTGCTATGTCAAATTCTTTTTCAAGTTTAATATCAGAAGTCTTAATTTGAGCAGAGTTAATGTTTACTTTTTAGGAGGGTTTTTGTTCTGTTTTGTTTTTCACAAATTAGATTTATTTCCATTTTTCCAGAAAGTCACTATTAGATTTTACATGATTTTGTCCATGGAAAAATTATTCTGGTCAAAATCAATTTCCAGATGAGTAAAATAAGTTACGTAAATTTGTTATGTATATGTTTTATGTATTTTTCTGGGGAGAAAAAAATTATATTTTCTTCTGGTTCACAAATGAGTCATGACTCAAGAAGTTAAAACTGTTGCTAGAGAATGAATAATAATTGTAGGCAGTCAGAAAAATAACCACAACAGGGGAAAGAACAAGAAGAAATAAAATAAGATGTATCTAAAGAGTTTTGAGGGACTTTCCTGGTGGTCCAGTGGGTAAGACTCCACCCTTCCAATGCAGGGGAGCTGGGTTTGATCTCTGGTCAAGGAACTAGATCCCACGTGTCTCAACTAAAGATTCTAGCACAGCCAAATAAAAAATATTTTTCAAAAATAAAAATTATCGTTTAAAGAAAGAAATGAACATATTTGGTTCTATAACAACTTTGGTACACATTTGGGGCTAAAGTATACAGTTTTGAATCCTTTCCATTTTGTTAATGTTAGCTTTTAGAGGTATGCCAACATACCTCTCATGTTGGCAACTTTCTGAATATGAACAAATACATATTTTATAATCATTAACTTTCTGACAGTAAATCCAATCCTTTTTCTCTCATGCAGAATGACTCTCCTAGCTCCATAATCTTGGCAGTACTTTATTATTGTCAAAGACCAAAGTGTTTATGTAAACGTGAGATCATCTGCTTTGACTCCACCTCCAATCTATGCTCATTCACACTTGATTTATTCTTCTCTTTTGAGTCATTGTGAGCATAAATTGTGTCCAGAAGTGTGGATAGGTATGTGCAGATAATTTACTGAACTGATCAACAGGGAGACCATGTGTCCGGACAATCTGAAAACTAGCTCATCATGTCTGTCTTTTCAGGAACTGATTGTATAAGGTGTGTGTGTGTGTGTGTGTGTGTGTGTGTGTGTGTGTGTGTGTGTGTGTGTATAGTCACTCAGTCATGTCCGACTCTTTGCGACCCCAGGGATGGTAGCCTGCCATGTTCCTCTCTCCATGGAATTCTCCAGGCAAGAATACTAGCGTGGGTTGCCATTCCCTTCTCCAGGGTATCTTCCAGACCCATCTGGGTCTGGGAACCTGGGTCTTCTGCATTGCAGGCAGATTCTTTACCATCTGCGGTAATATGGTTCAGTGGAAAATGTTCTGGACTTTGGGTTTGGAGGCACTGCTTATCATCTGTCTTTTCACTAACAAGCTGTAGGGCTCTACAACTCCCTTCACCCATCCAGCTTCTCCTTTTATTTCCATAAAAAAAAAAAAAAAATGAGACAACAGAGGCTCTTGATGTCAGTTCCAGCTGACACTTAAAATTCTGTGCTTATCATGCAAGACTAATTACCATACCTAATAGAAACCATCATTTTGCTGCTTATTGGTAGCTTTAGTGTGAAAGGGTTTTTTTTTTTTTACTGAAGTAGAGTTGATTTACGTTGTGTTACTTTCAAGTGTACAGCAAGTGATTCAGTTACACACATATATACACACACACATTCTTTTTTAGATTCTTTTCCATTACAATTTATTATAAGATATGGAATATCCTTCCCTGTGCTATACAGTAGATCCCTGATGTTTTTATATTTCATATATAGTAGTCTATAACTATTAATCCTGGGCTTCCCTGGTGGCTCAGACAGTAAGGAATCTGCCTGCAATGCAGGAGACCTGGGTTTGATTCCTGAGTTGGGAAGATCCCCGGGAGTAGGAAATGGCAATCTACTCCAGTATTCTTGCCTGGAAAATTCCATGGACAGAGGAGCCTGGTGGGCTACAGTTGATGGGGTCACAAAGAGTCTGACACAACTGAAGGACTAACACTTTCACTTTCATCTATTAATCCTAAACCCCTAATTTATCCTTCCCCCTACTTTCCCCTTAGGTAGTCATAAATTTGTTTTCTATGTCTGTGGTTCTATTTCTGCTTTGTAAATAAATTCATTTGTATCACTTTTTTTAGATTCCACATATGTGATATCAAGCTTGTCTTTGTCTCATATCATATTTTGCTTAGTATGATAATCTCTAGGGCCATCCTTGTTGTTCCAAATGGCATTATTTCATTCTTTTTTATAGGTGGATAATATTCCCATTATAAGTATATTTATATGTGTGTGTGTGTATATGTATATATATAGCACCTTCTTTATCCATTCAACTGTCAATGGACATTTAAGTTGCTTCCATGTCTTGGCTATTGTAAATTGTGCTGCTATAAACACTGCGGTGCATGTATCTTTTCTAGTTAAAATTTTCATATTTTCCAGATATATGCCCAGGAATGAGATTGCTGGATCATATGGTAGCTCTATTTTTAGTTTTTCAAGGACCATCCATATTGGTTTTCATAGAGGCTACACAATTTACATTTACATTCCCATGTAAATTGTGGGATTCTGAAAGGGCTTCTTTTAAACCAATATAAAGAATGCTAAATACTCTAAATTAAAATGTAGATAAACAAACAGATGACATTAAAATCCTCAGTGACTTTTTGAGAGTCTAACAGCTCTAGCCTCCCATGAGCCTTGGCATTTCCCTGAATTGCAGAAACTATGTTTACTATTTCACAAGTAAATATTTACATGCCTAAGTAAAGACTCCACAAAGCTATGAGAAATGAAGAGGATAATTTATGTTCTCATAAATTATCATTTATGATCCATGCTTTGTCATTCAGTTCCATTGAAGAAACCCTTCTTAATATCTTTTATATCTTCTCCTGTGTCCTAGAACAGAAGAGGCTGAAGTGTTCCATGCAAGCTGGCACTCTTTACATAGGCAAAGAAATAATTACTTTGTTTTTAACACCTACTACATGCTGTTTTTTTTTTTAATTTTATTTTTAAACTTTACATAATTGTATTAGTTTTGCCAAATATCAAAATGAATCCACCACAGGTATACATGTGTTCCCCATCCTGAACCCTCCTCCCTCCTCCCTCCCCATACCATCCCTCTGGGTCGTCCCAGTGCACTAGCCCCAAGCATCCAGTATCGTGCATCGAACCTGGACTGGCAACTCGTTTCTTACATGATATTTTACATGTTTCAATGCCATTCTCCCAAATCTTCCCACCCTCTCCCTCTCCCACAGAGTCCATAAGACTGTTCTATACATCAGTGTCTCTTTTGCTGTCTTGTACACAGGGTTATCGTTACCATCTTTCTAAATTCCATATATATGCGTTAATATACTGTATTGGTGTTTTTCCTTCTGGCTTACTTCACTCTGTATAATAGGCTCCAGTTTCATCCACCTCATTAGAACTGATTCAAATGTATTCTTTTTAATGGCTGAGTAATACTCCATTGTGTATATGTACCACTGCTTTCTTATCCATTCAGCTGCTGATGGACATCTAGGTTGCTTCCATGTCCTGGCTATTATAAACAGTGCTGCGATGAACACTGGGGTACACGTGTCTCTTTCCCTTCTGGTTTCCTCAGTGTGTATGCCCAGCAGTGGGATTGCTGGATCATAAGGCAGTTCTATTTCCAGTTTTTTAAGGAATCTCCACACTGTTCTCTATAGTGGCTGTACTAGTTTGCATTCCCACCAACAGTATAAGAGGGTTCCCTTTTCTCCACACCCTCTCCAGCATTTATTATTTGTAGACTTTTGGATTGCAGCCATTCTGACTGGTGTGAAATGGTACCTCATAGTGGTTTTGATTTGCATTTCTCTGATAATGAGTACAGATGGCTAACAAACACATGAAAAGATACTACATGCTGTTTTATGTGTCACATATACTATTTAATTCTCACAACTCTTCTTTGATATTAAGTCCAATTTCCTGATCCCAGAGAAGTCAAGTAACTTAACCAAAGACAACCTAGTAAGCAGTGGAACTGAGATTTGACCCTCATAGTCTAGAGCTGATACCTTCATTTTTTTTGCCAGGGGAGAGGGGGAGGTGATGTGCATATAGTTGCTTTACAATGTTGTGTTAATCTCTGCTGTACAAGGAAGTGAATTAGCTGTATGTATACAATTATCCAGAGAAGGCAATGGCACCCCACTCCAGGACTCTTGCCTGGAAAATCCCATGGACGGAGGAGCCTGGTAGGCTGCAGTCCATGGGATCGCTAAGAGTCGGACACAACTGGGCGACTTCACTCTCACTTTTCACTTTCATGTGTTGGAGAAGGAAATGGCAACCCACTCCAGTGTTCTTGCCTGGAGAGTCCCAGGGACGGCGGAGCCTGGTGGGCTGCCGTCTATGGGGTCACACAGAGTCGACACGACTGAAGCGACTTAGCAGCAGCAGCATATAATTATCCTCTCCCTCTTGAACCTCCCTCCCACTCCCCCATGCCATCCCCTTACGTCATTATGGAGCACCAAGCTACGCTCCTTGTGTTTTACAGCAACTTTCCACTATCTGTTTACACAAGGCAGTGCCATACGTCAATCTCAATCCCACACCCCTGCCCCACTGTGTCCAAATGTCCCTTTCCTATGTCTGTGTCTCTATTCCTGCCCTGGAAATAGGTTCGTCTGTATCATTTTTCTGGATTCCAAATATATGCATTAATACACGATATTTGTTTTTCTCTTTCTGACTTACTTCACCCTGTATGACAGACTCAAGTTCTGTATCAGAGGCAATTGATTCACCAAGGAGGCTTGTCTTTAGGCATTAAAAGCCTTATCTCTTTTTATTCTTAATTATAGACCACATTTTTCCCATAAGTATCTGCCTCCTCTCTACTTCCACCATAATTACCCAATTGTCCAAATAACCTACTCCCTGACTCAGTTCTCTCTAGAAAATACCTACCTTCTAAATGTGCTTTAGAAGATTTTACACCTTTACTGGTCTTGGAGGAATAAAAAAGTATTGGAGACACTGCCCTACCCTTTCTGTCTTAAATGGGATCTCCTCAGAACAGACCAAGATGGAAAATTGTGTGCAGACTTGGTTGGGGAGTCCTCTGAGGAGATTTGCCTGCAAGGAAGTGAAGAAAGAAGGACTGAGGAAGGGTGAACCCAGGAGTGGGTCAGCTCTCAAGAGGCGTCTGGGATGAGCCCCATGGTGCTCACTACATCCCATCAGACTGGAGAACTGAATTTGTGTCTTCAGTGTAATTATCTCTTTCTCTTCCCAACAAAGGGTTTCTCTCTTGGGAAAATAAATGGAACAAAGGAAGATTATAAAATATGAAAGTTCTAAAAATAATAGAATGAAACTGGAAGATTTGAAGGAAAGTCAGTCAAATCTATGTGGAATATAGCATATTACTGATTCAACATCAAGCCACACAATTATATTCTATCTACCATGCAGTTTGTATACCATGAAACTTCCTGTGTGAGGTCCATGTTATCTGATTAGAGAGAACAGAGAGAGAGACAGGGGCAAAGGGGGGCATGTAACAGAGTTTAGTTAAGGATGACAGAAGGCATTGCAAATTCAGAAACATCTTTAATATGTGATCAAAATGATGCAAATTCATCTTTTGGTTTCTATAAATAAAGAGGATTTGATTATCTTAAACCTTAGTAAGAATATCCTTCCCTTTCGTCTTCCCTGAACTTGAGTATTTTAAAATTTGTAACAGAGAGAACCATCTTTTTAGATCTAACTTAACATGTTGTTTCAATTGAATGTAGCCAAACCCCAAAAGAAAATCCTTTCCTAAGACATAATTAATTTATACAAAATGTTGATGTAGCAGCTGCTAAATTAAGAACATGGGCTTCCCAGGTGGCACAGTGGTAAAGAATTCACCTGCCAATGCAGGAGACACAGACATGGGTTTCAATCCCTGGGTAGGGAAGATCCTCTGGAGTAGGAAATGGTAACCTACTACAGTATTCTTGCCTGGAAAATTCCATGAACAGAGGAACCTGGCATGCTATAGTCCGTGAGGTCACAAAGAGTTGACCACAGCTGAGTGACTGAGCATACACACAAATTAGGAACATAGATTTCAAGATTTTCTAGGTTCTTCTGGTCAAACTTTAAAGATATACTTTCAAAAAAAAAAATATATATATATATATATATGCCTCAGATTCTGTGATCAGGGGTTTTCAGTGACTAAAAGATGTTGAGGAAAATGTAAAGCTCTAAGTTAAAGGTATCAAGTCAAACACATTGGTGGTATTATCTATGCTAAAAACAATTATTTACTTTTGTCCTAGTAAGAGATGAAATAGTAACCATTGCAAATTATGCTCTTAGGCTAATATGATCAAATACATTAATATCTCAATAACTACTCTAAAGTTTTGAGGAATGTTTGCATATAAAGAATAAAGAGGTATGCATGTATATAGTTAAAATAGTCTTCATAATTTTTAGTGTCCTAAGAATTATATTAAAAGCACTTTCCAAGTCTGTTTCTAAAGGAGCCATCATTAATATTTCATTTTAAATAAATTATTCTAGGAATAGGATATAAATCTGTGGAAGGCAAAGTTTTTTATCTGTTTTTTACACCATGTCCCCAACAAGTGGAAGAGTAACTGACATAGAATAGGTGCTCAGTGAATATCTGTTGAATTAATATATTAGGACAAGTTTAGTGAGGACTAGGAGAAAATACAAGAACTGGCGCTGGCCATTCAGTGACCATACTTTGTCTTAGAAAGAGAACTAGCAGGTATTGAAAGCAAATGGATTCGATCCAGATTTGGATTAACACTAAAACACTCTATTGAAATCTGTCCAAATTCTTTCCACAATCTTAGGTTTTTACATAGTTCTGAAATCTTTTAAAATAGAACAACAGGCATAAGCCCAGAACCATGACAATTTTGTTTCAATAGAGAATTAAGAGGAAGCTGGCTTATGAAATATCTTTAAAATGAATTATTCATGCTGGGAAGTCAACAAATTACTTACTGATTTAATTGTAATACTTAACTGTGTTATCAGACCAAGAGATTGAAATGATCTTGAAAAATTCAGGAGAGACAAGAGAACATGGCAAGTAAGGAACTGCACCCAGTGGAGTCACATAAAGACCCTAAATGCTACGTCATCATCATTAATATATAATGTGCTCTCTGGTGGTTCAGAAGGTAAAGAATCTGCCTGCAGTACAAGAAACCCAGGTTCAGTTCCTGGATTGGGAAGATCTGAAGAAGGGAATGGCTACCCATTCCAGTATTCTTGCCTAGAGAATTCCATGGCCAGAGGAGCCTGGCAGGTTATAATCCATGGGGTCACAAAGAGTCGTACATGACCGAGCAACTAAGCACAGAACATAATCATTATAGCTAGCACCTAAAGAGTATTTCTTTCTGTGCCAAGTACTATCTGTGTGCTTTCACATGTTAACTCACTTCCCACTCACAACAACGACAAGGTTCCAAATAGGAACCAAGGCATCTGCTTTCCTAAAGTTATTAAGAATTGACAAATTCAGTTTCAACCTGATGTAAAAACTACAATTTTTGTCCCTCTCCCCTGAGTTGAAGATAGTCAGGGAATGACTGCTCTCACTTTTCCACCCAGTGTCCTGCAGTACAGTTGAAACAGACAGAACTGAGGTCTGGCTACAACAGGCTTGTGTGTCCTGGGGTCTTTTTTACTAACAGAACCTAAATATGTAAACTTCAGACTTTCCTCAGTTCCACCCACCTCTAGAAAGTTTTTTCAGTGGTCAGAAAATTGTTACTGAAAATGATGCTGTTCTCTCCTGGGGAGTCAAGCAGATATCCTCTGTGCCTCCACGGGAAACTGCAGGGAGGAAAGTGAGTGTCCCAGGCTATCCTACCCCCAACATCTCCAACAGCCAAATGAGGAAAACTGAGGATCAAGTAGGCTTAGAAGCTTCCTCCACATCAAAGAAAGGCAAATAGCAAAGACAGATCTTGAGTCCTAGCACTCTGATGACTGTCCCCATCATGTAGGGGTCCCCAACCTCAGGGATCTAATGCCTGATGATCTGAGCTGGAGCTGATGTAATAATAATAGAAATAAAGTGTACAATTAATGTAATGCACTTGAATCATCCTAATAAATTCCCCCTCCCCTGGTCCATGGAAACATTGTCTTCTGCAAAACCAAGCCCTGGTGCCAAAAAGGTTGAGGAGCGTTGCTCTACTGAACACTGGAAACCTTCCACTCAGATAAGTTTGGTGAGACCTGAAAGGCAAAACTCTTGAACACTCTTCTAGAAACGCTCTCATGCCTTAACCAGATTCTCCTTTTCCCACAACTTTTTGCCACATGATCTGAAAACATATCATTCAAACCACTTCTTTCTGAGCCAAGTGAAGAGATGGAGTGAACAGCAAAAAAGAAAAAGGAAAAGATCTAACTGTGCTTCATCTTACATCAGCACATTTAAAAGTTGACCCCATTTTGACCTTGCTACACTTCCAATACTCAATAAGTACTCACTATATTGAATAATACAGTAAAGATCTTCGGTTTAGAGAGTTATCAATTGTGCCAAAAGCACTAATATTTTGCTTTGGCAAACGTCAGAGTCAGGAGCAGATGCCTCATTATTCTCTTACGTGTATTTTCATCAGTCTTCATTCAACAGGTATCCAAATATGAAAGCACCTGTTAGCTTACTTACCAGTAAGTACATACACGTAATTAATATGAGCTAGTTCATGCAGTATTTACCTTATTGCCTATTAACAGACTTAAACTGCAGAGTCCGAATAAATTTGACTACCTGTTCCCACTAAGAAAAGGTCTTATCAGTCTAATGCCATTAAGGAAGGTCTTTCCTGTAATTTATTTTGTGGGTTTCTTAATAACCAGTTTGAATGATTCACTGTGTTTCTAAAGTTCTTTTTAAGAACTCCACGATGATAATTTAGAGTTTAATACCTAATCTTTCATTCAGCCTTTGATCTCTTAAACTATTCTTCTGCCAATAAGCTCTCCAGTCACAATTATAATGAGAGATTCTATAACTTATTAGAGTAGACTTTGAGATGTGGAGTGGAAAGGGAATTAAAAATGTCCTTTCTTCTTCCCAAGAAGTTCTGCCAATTTTGGACACTGTTATCATGTCTGTGGCAGCCGAATGCCTTTTGTTTATGCTGTAATGCTTCCTAATCAAGTAAAAAATTAAAAAGGTTAAGTAACTTCAAGACCTCATAAAATCATGAGAAAAATCATTTCAGTTTTGAATAAGCCAGTAATTACTTCAGATAATGACATCCAGCTCATATGTCTTCCACTTCCTGTGGACAGATTTTCCTTGGTGTCCTTTGAAATCTTACTTTTTTTTATTTGATCATCTGTTGTTAAGGTTATTGTTCAGAGACCTGATTTAAGTATGTAATATTTGGGTTTAAGATCAACAGAAGTTGTTTCCACTAACCCTTCTAGAACCAGAGCATCCTTTCTGCTCACCCACCTTAATTTTGGTTTTCAGTGAGTTTGTTTAGTTTTACTGTTGTATCCACTATTGCAGTCATATAGTTCTAAATCATTTCACTGCCCATGACAATATAACCAGTGTAGTAAAAGCTTAGAAATCATCAAAGAAATGCATTTCAGTAGTATGAAAAATGTTTCTAATGAAATTTTTCTCTGTTTCTGATTGAATAAATCTACTCATCCCACCAAGTAATTAACTTTCAAAAATAACCAATAATAAAACTTTTAAAAAGTCAGAGATCATACCTTGAATTGTAACAAAAATATAGTTATTTAAATATATATACTTCTAGAGTCATTTAACTTTTACTTAATGAATGTTTTTCCTGATCAATCTCCCTGATTAACTTCAACTTTATATTGGCCTGTGCTCATTTTTTTTTTTGGAAAGACTATAAAAAATTTTTCCAAATTGGGCTTATTAACATAGTCCATCCTTCTTATTGCTGTAAGAAATTCCAATTTGATCCATTTCCTGGGGGTAGTTGAATCTTGGTTGCTGCAACCTTTGCTTCAGTGGCTTTAGTTGTTAAGGTAAAGCCTCACTTCCCTAATACATCCTATGTCTGAAAGTGAAAGTCACTCAGTTGTGTCCAACTCTTTGCAACCCCATGGACTTCTCCAGCCCAGAATACTGGAGTGGGTTGCCTTTCCCTTCTCCAGAGGATCTTCCCAATTCAGGGATCAAACCCAGGTCTCCCACAATGCAGGCAGATTCTTTACCAGATGAGCCACAAGGGAAGCCCGAGAATACTGGAGTGGGTTGCCTTTCCCTTCTCCAGTGGATCTTCCCAACCCAGGAATCAAACCAGAGTCTCCTGCATTGCAGGCAGATTCTTTACCAACTGAGCTATCAGGGAAGCCCCAGGCAAATGTCTTTAAGACTCAAAGGCTACATCTTTAGACTTAAGAAACAAAAGCAGAGGTGGTTTCAGTGTGTGTGTGTGTGTGTGTGTGTGTGTGTGTGTGTTAGTTGCTCAGTCATATCCAACTCTTTGCGGCCCCATGGCTTGTAGCCCACCAGGCTCCTCTGTCCATGGGATTCTCTAGGCAAGAATACTGGAGTTATTTGCCATACCCTTCTCAAGGGATCTTTCCGACCCAGGGATTGAACACACATCTCTTGTGTCTCCTGCAGTGGCAGGTGGATTCTTTACCACTGTCACCACTACGGGAGAAGCCCAGTTTCAGTATACACGTGTGTAAAATATAAAACTGTCTTCCAAGGTAAAGGGTCTATAATTCTGCTCTCACCGGGAAATCCAGGGCTCTGAGATGTTTTTCACAAAATAGATAAATGAATTTGATCAATCCACAGTCTCTCAACCAGTCTTTCTTCAAACTGAACCACAGTGCCCTGAGTTTCAGTGTTTAGAGCAATTATATGGCCTTCACAAGGAGTTCACCCATGACTTGAACTTTAATACTGTGCCCTTAACCGATGGCAAGAGTGAGCCACCAACAAGAAAAGACAGGGACACTAGTTTTAGGTACTTAATTACATGCCTTTACAGGTTAGGGTGACCCCAAGTATAGCATATAATCCCTGACATGTCAGTGGCTTGACGCAGCAGAAATTGAGTTCATTCTCAGATAATGGTCCAACTCAGGAACCCCTGATTGAGTGGTAGCCCTCCTTCATGTGATGATTTTAGACAGCCTCTTGTGTCTTTTGGTCCTGCCATTCAAGGCCTCATAATCTTCTATACCCAATGACAAAAGAAAGCATGAGAAACACCCCTGCTTCTTTAAAGTGTGGCCCAGAAAGTAATACACATCACTTTTGCCCACATTTCAGTGATGAGAAATTATCACAAAATCAAACCCAGGAGCAGGGGTAGGGGGAGGGTTGAAAATATAGTCTTTGATTAGATGGCAACTTGCCAGTGATAAACCTAAACTAAAGAACAAGAAACACAAGTTTGATGTGTAGCTGATCACTACCACCACAAGCATCACTGAACAATTGACTAACACCTGTTTTGTTCTGGATACTACATTAATATCCTGGGTCGAAAAGACCCCCTCGAGGAGGGCATGGCAACCCACTCCAGTATTCTTGCCTGGAGAATTCCATGGAGAGAGGAGCCTGGAGGGCTACAGTCCATACGCTTGCAGAGTCAGACATGACTGAAGTGATTTAGCCCAAATGCACCACATTAATAATCAACATATGTGTAGTGACAATAATTAACTACAGTAATTAACTACAGTTTATTCACTCAGTCATTCAACAAATTCTTACTGAACTTCTTTTTTAGAAGGATGAATTAGGAGGTTGGGATGAACATACACACCCTGCTGCTGCTGCTGCTGCTGCTGCTGCTGCTGCTAAGTCGCTTCAGTCGTGTCCGACTCTGTGCGACCCCATAGACGGCAGCCCACCAGGCTCCCTCGTCCCTGGGATTCTCCAGGCAAGGACACTGGAGTGGGTTGCCATTTCCTTCTCCAATGCATGAAAGTGAAAAGTGAAAGGGAAGTTGCTCAGTCGTGTCCGACTCTTAGCAACCCATGGACTGCAGCCCACCAGGCTCCTCCATCCATGGGATTTTCCAGGCAAGAGTACTGGAGTGGGGTGCCATCACCTTCTCCGCATACACACCCTACTATACATAAAATAGATAATCAACAAGGACCTACTGATTAGCACAGGGAACTCTACTCAGTAGTCTGTAATAACCTATATGGGGAATGAATATGAAAAATAACTGATATATGTATAACTATCGCTTTGCTGTACACCTGAAACTAACACATAACTATGAATCAACTATACTCCAACATAAAATAAAAATAAAATAAATAAAAAGGGAAAAGATGAATTTCTACTGTGTGCTACTTGCTAGGCTGTGAACCAGGGAAATAGGGCAGTGTTCCCAATCCTGTGTAGGAGATAGGGGTGAGCAGTTCTAGAATATCCCCAAAGGAAATCAAGTACATTTTTAGGGTTTCATTGCAGAAACATGAGAAAAGAGACTTCTCCATTTCCTTTTTCTCTAAAAAAAAGCTTTTGAGATAATTTCATCAAGAGGCTCATCAGAAAGTTCTTCGCTTTCTGCCATAAGGGTAGTGTCATCTGCATATCTGAGGTTATTGATATTTCTCCCAGCAATCTTGATTCCAGCTTGGGCTTCATCCAGCCTGGCATTTCATATAATGTACTCTGCATATAAGTTAAATAAGCAGGGTGACAATATGCAGCTTTGACACACTCCTTTCCCAATTTGGAACCAGTCTGTTGTTCCATGTCCAGTTCTAACTGTTGCTTCCTGACCTGCATACAGATTTCTCAGGAGGCAGGTCAGGTGGTCTGGTAGTCCCATCTGTTGAAGAATTTTCCTCAGTTTGTTGTGATCCTCTCAGTCAAAGACTTTGGCATAGTCAATGTAGCAGAAGTAGATGTTTTTTCTGCAACTCTCAATTTTTTGATGGTCCAACAGATGTTGGGAATTTGATCTCTGGTTCATCTGCCTTTTCTAAATCCAGCTTGAACATCTGGAAGTTCACAGTTCACATACTATTGAAGCCTGGCTTGGAGAATTTTGAGCATTACTTTACTAGCGTGTGAGATGAGTGCTATTGTGCAGTAGTTTGAACATTCTTTGGCATTGCCTTTCTTTGAGATTGGAATGAAAACTGACCTTTTCCAGTCCTGTGGCCACTGCTGAGTTTTACAAATTTGCTGGCATGTTGAGTGCAGCACTTTCATAGCATCAGCTTTTAGGATTTGAAATAGCTCAACTGGAATCCCATCACCTTCACTAGGTCTGATAATGCCTAAGCCCTCTAAAATATCAACTTGGTCTTGAATATTTAAATAATTCACTTTAGAAAAGACCTCACAAATGGGATAGGATTTGGGTCCTTGGAAAAAGAATAGGGTTCAAATGAGGAAAGTAGACGAACAAGGCAAGGTGTTTCAGGCCAAAGGAACTTGAGTAGTGCTGGTCAGGAGATGGGCTTTAAGGGGGCGCCATTATGGCTGGGAATGATCAATTAACATGAGGGCAGGAAAGGTTGTCGTAGTCTAGGCTCACTCAGGCTATGATTTAGAGAAATCGGGTCTATTTTTCCTGGTGAACTGTGAGCACCTGAAGGCAAGAACCATAGTCAGCCTTTAACTCCAGTAGTATCCATCCGGTTCTAGGTGTTTGCCCAGCTTGGGAGAATTAAATACAATTGAATATGTGCATCCACTTGTATATGGTATAGATGACATAACTATACATATCTATGGTATACATATACCGGGAGACTTTTTAATCATCTTGACTTTGAAAACCATGTATTGTCAGATTGAGGACTTCCCTGGTGGTCCAGTGGTTCAGAATCCACCTCCCACACAGGGGACACCGGTTCAATCCCTGGTCCGGGAATATTCTACGTGCCCTGGGGAAACTAAGCCCATGTACCACAACTACTGAAGCCACATGCCTAGAGCCTGTGCTCTGCAACACAATGAAAGCCTGTGCACCACACCTAGAGAATAGCCCCTGCTCACCACAATGAGAGAAAGCTGGTGCACCACAACTACTGAAGTCCTTGGGTCTAGAGCCCATGCTCTGCAACAAAAGAAGCCACCACAGTGAAAGCCTGTGTATTGCAACCAGAGAATAGCCCCTGCTTTCTGCAACTAGAGAAAGCCGATGAGCAGCAGCAAAAGACCCAGCATGGCCAAAAATAAATATATACATAATTTTTTAAGTAATAAATGAAATTTAAAAAACATATATTGTTGGATCAAGATGGGAAGGTGAGTGCTCTTATGTGTCTAGGATTGGAATGCTCCTTACTTGTATCACAAATTATATTTACTGGAATATTTTCTTTGTACATTTCACCTTCTGCCATCACTTCTTTCTTTGTGCAGTAAATATTAGATCTGTTTTGTCACTTAATCTTCATCCCAGAAAACTACCATTATCTATTCTATTCATCCTAAGCATCTGAAGTATTGGGAAAACTGTTAGTTAAAAATTCATGGTGACATTCTTCACATGCTGTAGAAGAAATTCTGGTCATGATTATTATTTCTAACATCTAGAGGGCTATTATTCATTATTTATGCAGTTGTAGAAGGGGGGAAAGTTTGATCACTACCTTGCTGTATTTCTTGTAAACAATTTTTTTAAAGTAGCATAGAGGGTCACATTTCTATCACTGTTCTCATAAAAACTGGAATTCATGAACATGGCAGTTAGAAGAGATTATTTTTCTCTAGGTGGAACTGGGATCGAAATTAGATTGACTCAAAATGATAGTCCTCAAGATATTTGCTGCCATTTGGAAGGACAATGACTATTTTTTTAATTCTAGGGGGGGAAAATCTTAGCTTTTCAGATAGCAATCTGGACTAGTTACTAGTGACTGATTACTAATCAGTCATAATCTTCTTTTGCTGAGTCTAGATACAACCTCTGGATCTTCAGCCCAACACTCCCACAGCCAGGACCTATGAGTTGGAGTTTATATGAGGTGAAGCTACTTGCTTTTCCTATTAACTCTGAAGTACATCACCTATAACAGTTTAAAAATAAAATATATAATCCTATAATATTTGCAGGGATATCCTGCCCTTTTAAATTCTAATTAGTGCTACTAATCCCTATAAACAATTTCTACACTGCCGGAAAATAGTGAAATCTAATTAACTGTGTTCTAGAAGGGACTGTGGCAGATAATAGCTTAGCAACTAAGAGGGTTCATCAGGGGTAAAAAGAAACACACAAAGTTCCCTTGGCCCCTTAATAACCATAATATTGATGAAGGAATAAAGAAAGGAGGCAAAAATGGACAAATGTTATCAGTTTGGGAGTCAGACAGTATAACTATAGGAAAATCAAAACATTTCCTTTTTGAGGCAAGTTAGTCAAGTACAAAGTAAACAAACAAATATATGACCAAAAAAAGGTAAATATATAGGATACATGCTCTCTAGCCCCTCCCCACACCCACAGCAAATATCACTTCCCGTTCACAGCATTATCACACTGAGCCAGGATGCAGCCTTAAAATGCAACCACTGGTACATGAGATGAGGCTTAGTTGTCCCCCCCAGTCTTGTCTCTGTTGCCAACTCCAGATTTTATTTGGATTTGACCATTTTTTCCATTAATATCCTCTTTCCATTTCAACCCAGGACATCATATTGTATTTAGTTGTCACATTTCCCATCTCCTCTCGCCTGTGATGCTTTCTCACCATTTTCTTCTTTTTCATGACCTTGATGTTCTTGAGGAGTTCTGACTAGGTATACTGCAGAATAACCCCAATTTTGTTGCTTTTATTTCTTTATTTATTTGGCTGTTCCAGGTCTTAGTGGCAGCATAAGAGATCTTTGATCTTCGTTGTGGCATGTGGGCTGTAGTTCCCTGACCAGGGATTGAACCTGGGCCCCATGCATTGGGAGTATGGCGTTCCAGCCACCGGACCACCAGGGAAGTACCCTTCCACCACAACCTTGTTGTCTGATGCTTTTCTCATAATTAAAGTGGGGTTATGGGTTTGGGGAAAGAATACAATGAGGAAGTGCCCTTCTCATGACAACATATCAGAGCATATCATATTTACATAATAACACTGGGAATAAACCTTCATCACTTGGTTAAGGTAGTGCTTGCCAGGATTATTCTCTGCAAAGTAATATTTTTCCCTTTCTCTACTCTATTTTTAGAAATGAGTCATTAAGTATAGTCTACCCTCAAGGGTGGGGAATTAAGCTCCACTTCCTGGAGGGGGAAAATATGTATATATATTATTTGGAATTCTTCTTTAAAGAAGATTTGTCTCTTCTCCACTATGTATTCACTTATTCAACAATTTATATGTGTATATACCCATAAGTCATTCCTAAGGGGACAGTAGCCTTTCATTTGGGGGGAATTACTTTGATGCAGATGTAGAGAACGACCTGTGGACACAAGGTGGGAAGGGGAGGATGGGACAAACTGGGAGAGTAGCACTGACATATATATACTAGAAGGCAATGGCACCCCACTCCAGACTCTTGCCTGGAAAATCCCATGGACAGAGGAGCCTGGTAGGCTGCAGTCCATGCGGTCGCTAAGAGTTGGACAGGACTGAGCAGCTTCACTTTCACTTTTCACTTTCATGCATTGGAGAAGGAAATGGCAACCCACTCCAGTGTTCTTGCCTGGAGAATCCCAGAGACAGGGGAGCCTAATGGGCTGCCGTCTATGGGGTCGCACAGAGTCGGACATGACTGAAGCAACTTAGAAGCAGCAGCAGCATTCGTGAAATAGACAGCTAGTGGGAAGTTGCTGCATAGCACAGGGAGCTCAGCTCGGTGCTCTGTGATGACCTACAGGGGTGGAAAGGGGGATGAGAGGGAAGGGATGTATGTATATATAAGCAGATTCACTTTGTTATACAGCAGAAACTAATACAACATTGTAAAGCAATTATACTTCAATTTTTAATTAGATAAAAATAAATAAATATATATATGTAATAAAAATACTCCAATTTTTTAAAAAATGCTATTGATGCTTATATATGTTATTTATTTATATCAGTATGGACTCTTGAATGTTTTTCTTCTCTTGTTTATAATCCAATACTACGCTATTTGTTTTACTGCTCAAATTGTCCCAGCTCTTGCAGTCATTCTCATTAGGAGCTCTTTCAGTTAATGGCTCTTGAATCATCTCTTTTATCAGACTATTTTCCCTTGTCCTCTATGGACTGGATACATCTCTTTGAAAGATGATAGGGAAAAACAATCTGTCTTATGAAGTATAGATAAGGTTTTAGTTAATAGACAGTTTATATTGTAGGCAAATAAAGCCTTTTAATATGAAGGGTACCTGTAGAAGTGTTATTTGCTTTTCAGCTGAGAATAAAAATGAACTTTATGAAGTGCCTGTCATTTAAGCTAGCTGGTGCTTGAGGTTGTATTGGCATACTTTTTTTGAAGTGACATGACTTTTTTTGACCCAGCTTAATGACACAACTGAAGTACTCAATTCATCAGAGATGATCTGGGCTCCTTCCTGTTCTGTGCACATATTTTTATTTTAAATCTTCTGCAGCACAATTGCCTTTGTACCAGACTCAAGGAAATGAGCATTTAAGCTGCCCCACCGAGCTAAGGTTTCCTACTGAGCTTCTACCTTGAGAAGTATTGCTGTCTCAGACCACTTGGCTCCACTCCAGCTGCCCCCAAGGGCATGTTTATAAGAGGGACACTGGTAGGTACCCATGTTGGGTTTTTGTTTTTTTTTTTTTTTTTTGCTCAACCTATTGGATTGGCCAAAAGTTCATTCTAGTTTTTCTGTAAGATAGTATGGGAAAAAACTCAAGCTTTTTGGCCAACCCAATTCTTTAGGTTGAGAAACAAGAAATAGTATGTTGCCTAGGTCCTGTGAATGCACCTCAGATCTATCAATGGTTGGTTGTATGGCCCTGAAAAGATGCTCCATGCCTTTGGGTCTCAGTTTCCCTACCCCATCTGTGGGGCTTCCCTCATGGCTCAGATGGTAAAGAATCTGCCTGCAAAGCATGAGACCCTGGGTTTGATCCCTGGGTCTGGAAGATCCCCTGAAGAAAGGAATGGCTACTCACTCCCATATTCTTATCTGGAAAATCCCATGGACAGAGGAGCCTGGCAGGCTACAGTCCATGGGGTCGCAAAGAGTTGGACATGATTGGGCGACTAACACTTCCACATCCACTTCCCTGTCTCTGTAATTAGTCCTTAGTTATTTCTGAGCATCTATTAGGTCTAACACCCTAGAGTTTTATGCTACAATTTTATGGTGGCCGAAAGAAGGCTATGTGCATATATTTATGTTTCAGTTCCAAGAGAAGTAGCCTCTAGTCTGAGGGAAATTATGTTTAAAAATGTATTATTGATGCCCAATAAAAATGCCAAGAATTCTTGACATTTACATGACACTATTACTTTTCAAATTTACTTTCACATTTTCTGGTCTCAATTTTCTATTTTTAACTTTGAACATATACTTTTTCTGCCACACATACACATTTATCCCTCGCTTTGACTCTCAGGTTGATACTTAGCCATATCTTTAACTGACTGATTTTCTCCCACTAGGTCACTTGCTGTGGGTGGTGTATGGTTTCTCACTTTGATGAAAGTCTTGGGATTGCCTTTGTTCCAGACTATCATCCCAAGAATGGTTGTATAGAAAATAGCCTTGGATGATAGAGATTGGAAAAGGAAAGCATGTTTAGTCTAGTATGCCTCCTTTCGGAGTAGGGGGCAGGATGCTTACTGCCCATTATAAAAGATCTGGGCTCCCTAGTTCAGTATGCAACTTATAATACACTCACTAAGTGTGCATCACTCTTGAGCTTGGGAAATGGGTGCAAAAAATGCTAATACAAATAGGCTTATTATATAGTGATTTTTTTAATTGAACAAGAAAACTGGAAAAGAATACTGTCTCTGCAAATGACATGATTGTTTCTTAGAAAAAAATCATAAGAATCTATAAAATAGCTGCAAAATTTATGAGTATTTAGCAAGATAACAGATTTAAAATTAACATCCAAAAATTCATTGTGTTTCTCTATATAAGCAATAAAAATGGAAATTGAATTACAAATACTATTTACAAAAACATATTAAAATACATAGAGATCAAGTTAAATATGTGCAAACCTCTATACTGAAAATTACAACTAATACGAAAGAAATTAAATATCAAAATAAATGGAGAATGCTATTTTCTTCACAGACTGGAGGACATACAATGTTGATAAATTTAAATTCTCCTTAATTTAGTCTATAATTTCTATACAATCACAACTAAAATTCCAGCAGGGTTTTTTAGAAATTTACAATTTGATTCTAAAATTTGTGTGGAAAATCATAGAACCTAGAATAGTCCAAACTATCTTGAAAAAAAGAAAAAAGTTGGCCTCATACCACCTGATCTGAAGATTTCTATAAATCTAAAGTAGTATAGATACTGTTATATTGGCACAAATGTAGATCAGTGGACCAGAAGAGAGAATCTTAAACAGACTGACACATACAGAGTCAACTGTGTTTTTGGACAAAGGCACCAAAGCATTTCAAAGGGCAAAGGAAGTCTGTACCACAAAAAGGGCTGAAATAACTAAACATCCCATATTTTAGGGGAAAAAATAATTCCCCTTTCTTTTTTCCAGTTTCTGGAAAAATATTTATCTTAGAATTAACAAAACATGCATGTAAAAGCATTAACATTAAACCTTCAATGTCCCAACTACCAAAATAGTCACTCTCAAGCCAGGTTGCACTTCAAAACCACCTTAGAACACCTGCCTAGGCCCTGTCCAAATATTCAGAAATTCCAGGGACTGGGAAGAAGGCGCCCAGGCATGGTATTTAGGAAATGCTCTCCAAACAATCCTATAATTGGGAACTGCTTTAAGGCATACAAGCCTATTATGCTGCAATTAGAAAAGAAAAATTAAGATGTAAAGGTGTTTCTATAACTTTATTTGACAATCAGCAGTTAGTTCTCCTTCACATTAACTGTCTGGAGACTTGAAAGCGGTGACAGGTACACAGGTCACCAGCATTTAGAGTTTGTTTGGTTAATCTTTATTATGTTTCCTGGACAACCGCACATAGATAGAAGTGTGTGTGTGTGTGTATGTGTGTGTGTGTGTGTTCAGTTGCTCAATCCTGTCCAACTCTTTGTGACCCCATGGACTGTAGCCCTCCAGGCTCCTCTGTCCATGGGATTTCCCAGGCAAGAATACTGGAATGGGTTGCCATGCCCTCCTCCAGGGGATCTTCCCGACCCAGGGATAGAACCCACCTCTGTTGCATCTCCTGCATTAGCAGGCGGATTCTTTATCACTGCGCCACCTGGGAAGCACATGGATCCAGCATTGGACATTCCTTTTTCCTTTGGTCCAGACAGCTTTGCTGATCCTGGTGTCAGTGTATACATCTGGGGTTCCCTCTTGGCAAATTTCAGGATTTCTCTGAATGCCCTGAAGGGTACAGTTCTTGGAACCCATTCCATGGATGTGCTTGTGAATGTTGATAGTGTATTCTCTGGTCACCACCTCGTTGATGGTGGACCAGCCCTTCTTCTCAGCACCCTTCTTTGCAGGAGTCACTTCTGCCGGACTGGGGTGCAGGATTATGGGAGAAGGGACACAGTATCCTAACCCACCCCTTGATAGGAATAGAAGTTCTTACCATGTGTGCTAAGAGATTCTACCTGGAGAAATAAATATATTGCTAGGAGCTCTTGGTTTATGGAGCTATGTCAGGTTTCTTCCCCCTTTTAGAACTGGGACAAATATATTAGGGGTATTTTTCCTTCTGTTGTCTTTGCCACAGTGCCGAGCCTCTACCTTCCAGACTTGTATGCATGTCTAAGTCCAGTGGTAGGTCTGTTTGAGACATACCCAGACCTTTAAGCAGCTTCACTTTCATTTTTACCTTCTCAATGGTGGCTTGGACTTTAAGAAGCCATGTCCCATGCATGCCCTTCTTTATCAGGCACTATAAGGGTTGGCACATTGTGCCAGGTGGGAAGTAAAAGTCCTCCAGAACCCCCAAGTCCCCAGGCAGACTTGAATGCCTCTCATGTTCTTAGGGATCGGCTAGGTTTGTACATTATCAGTCAAAGTTTCTGGAACAATATACATTTTACCCAAATAAATGGCTTCCAAAAATTTTATGGCAGTGCCTGGGTCTTGAATTTTCTGTGAGTTCATTGATCTATTCTCTTCTCAGATGTTCCAGAGAAGTCTACAGAGTGTCCTGCAGCAAGGCAAATCCTCATATATTATTAACATTATATCATCAATGTGCTGCTCCATACTCAGCTGCTTCAGTCATGAATGGAATGGAATGGGCCCATTTTATTGATGTGGGGAGAAGACCCAATTTGAAACATCAAAGGGAACTTCCTGACTATAACTGTTTGCCCCCTGCCACCATCAGTGGTGCCAAGGTGGTGCCAGAAAACTTTTGAGGGTGCCCATGTACACTAAAATACAGTTGGCTCCAGTATCAACTAGAACTGTCTCCTTTAGTTCATTTTGGGGGGACCGGTGAACAGTGAGCAGAACAGGAAGCCTCCAGTGGCCCTGATCTGGATATGATCTTGCCTGCATGCTATACCTGGGGAGTGAGGCACCATTCCAAATAGGACTGTATCCCTGAGGCCTCTACTGGAGCTGGCAGGGCACCAGGGCTGGTTGGGGCAGGTGGGGCAGGTCTGAACTGCTGTTCAGGTTTTAAGGCTTTCCATAGGCCAGCCAGTGGAGCATTGGGTTGCTGGTCTATCCTTTTAGATGGGGTCCTGGCAGCAAGGAGGTAAAACCACGTTTACAGGTTACTTTTACTAGGTAACTTTCACAGCCAGCTAAGTAAGATAGCCTTTCGGCTTTCTGACCTTCTTCTCTGTCTCCAGACTTTATTTTTTAAATAATTTTATTTATTTGTTTATTTGTTTGTTTTTGGCTCTGCTGGGTCAGGCTTTTCTCTAGTTGCTGGAAGTGGGGGCTGCTTACTAGCTGCAGTGTGCGGGCTTCTCTTGTTGCGAACCACGGGCTCTCAGACGCACAGGCTTCAGAAGCTGAGACACATGGGCTGCTCCTAGGCTCACGAGCACAGGCTCAGTAGCTACAGTGTGCTATAGCTATAGCCCAGGTTTAGTTGTTCCGTGGCAGGTGGAATCTTCTCAGATCAGGGATGGAATCCATGTCTCCTACATTAGCAGGCAGATTCTTTACTATGAAGCCACCAGGGAAGCCCTGTCTCGGGGCTTTCTTGCAGCCCAAACCTGTATCTGGAATTTGTCAGTTTCCTCCAATCAATGAGTTGCCCAACATCATGAATTGTCTTATTTTATGACCAGGTTTAGCATGGATATCAGTATCTCATATCAGGTGCTAGGGGCGGACTGGGGTATTTTGGCTTTCATTCCTGCAGTGAATGTGACCCATTCGGGACTCAAAGACAGGGATGTAGGTGGCCTGTTTTACCAAACTCCCTAATAATTTACTTACCTACTGCCTAGATCCACATGCCCAAGGAGAACCCTTTCAATGGGCCAGGTCTCCCTGCAGGATAGAATAATCCAACCTGTAAGGGAGTAAGTACCCTGAACCCCTAGGTGCTATGCAGGCACTGCTGGGGGCAGGGGGGTGGTGTGTGATCACGTTGCTCATTTTCTCCGCTTCCTGGCTGTTCAGAGAACCACCATCACTCCCTGGATCTCACAGCCATACCAACCAGGTGGGGATATTTTCCCTGGCCTTTTGTTGGAACTTGGCAGCTTTATCAGTAAGCTCAGCAGGAGTACATTCTCTCGCTGTGTTTCCTGAATCGGGGGCTGACCCACTCTCTGGTGGTGGTGTTTTCTTTTTTCATTTGGGGTCAAATAGCACAGAGCATTTCATCCATTTAATTGTCAACCATAACATCCTCTTCTTCATTTGAATCTCTTTCCCAGGGATTCCACGTCCTAGCAGCCCAATCAGGCTTTGTTCCGCCACTTAGACCTTAATCCTCAACAGCTTGTGGCCTTCTAGCTTTGCAAACTAGTGCACCAAGGTCTCTAACTTCTTACCCTGCTCTCCCACCTTGTCTGTCAGCCCACAAGCTGGAAGAGCCACGGACATCCTTCTCCAACCTCAGCTCTTCTTACAACTTCTAACTCAAGTTCCCACCTGCCCGCACTAGAGACTAGCCCACTGCCAGCCCTTCAGTTCCCTTCTTTGCTGCAGTGCACCACGTACAGTTCCCCAAACAAGCTCACTAAGCCAGGGTTCCAGGGTGTGCACAGACACACACAGAGGACCATGAGCATTTAATACATAGGTCACCCTTCCCCCACATAAAGGTCAATAGCCAACTCAGGACTTCTCCCACGGACATCTCTTTCCCAAAACCCACTTCTCCAATCTCCTAATTTTTTTGGTTTTCAAATTCAGAAATTTCCAGAGTGAAATCTGAAATTGGCCCTCAAATGTAGAAAGCAAAGAGAGACCAAAGAAAGAGGCAGACCACTCCAGATGGGTAGGTGGGAGGCTAACTGAGCAAGGGAACCTGTATCTGAGGCTAGTCTTAAGCAGCCACCAGATGAATACATCTTTGCATCCATCTGCCAGAATCTTTAAAGTTTATGTAGAGGCCTTAACTGGATGCAGCCACATATACTGTCCAGATGATCTCAATAATACTTTAATTTCTCAAGGCAGCATCCTTGAAAACGGCTCCCACCATGGGAACTGTGAGCAGAACATATGTTCTAAAGACCGGAGAGGGGTGGAGGAGCCTCCCTTTGCTCTGTTCCAGCTCATGGGTCAGCTGGCAGTCATGCCCTCTGGGTGACCTCCCCTAAGATGAACATAAAACCTAAAACTATTAAGCTTCTAAAAGAAGATACAGAAAAGTATCCTGGTGACTTTGAGATTATAAAAAAAAAAAATCTTCTTAGAAGCTCTAATCACAAAGAAAACATGGATCACTTACCCTTTCTCAAAATTAAAGCTTTCTGCTTTATCGAAAGCCTTCAGACAAAGGCAAGGAATTCCCTGGTGGTCCAGTGGTTAGGAGTCTGTGGTTCCTAACCTGCAGGGGACACAGGTTTGATCCCTGGTCAGGGAACTTAAGATCCCACATGCCAAGTGGTGTGGCCAAAAAAAAAAAAAAAAAAAATCTTTTTTTTAAATACAAAGGCAAACCACAGAGTGGAAGAAAATGTTCACAAAACGTTGTTCTGACAGAAGACTTGTGTCTAGAGTATGTAAACATCTCCTGAAAATATGTCCTGTTTTGTTTGAATTTTTACAATGATAATATTGTCCTGTTATTATGATATAGTAACCTCATAATGACCACATTTCATGTCCCAATCACAATTTCAGTCAACAAATAAGAAAATGGGAATGAAGAACCCCACACTCTAGTATCTGTTCTACATCTACCTCTGCTCCCACTAAAAGTCACATTGAGAAACACACTGCTAGTCACCCTTTCTTTCCCTTGACAGGCAAAGAACAGTCTTTATGAAGACTGAGGAAGTGGATTTAACAAATAGGGAGATAAAATTACTAATATGAGGGCAAGCTGCCACTCCTGCAATAATGAAAAGAAGAAATTGGCACACATTTTTAAAACAGCTCAGAAAAACTTGGGCAAAATGAAAACAAAGAAGAGATTAAAGAATACAGTAAGTCCCCAACATGAAATGAGTTCTGTTCTGAGAGTATGTTCATAAGTCCAATTTGTCCATAAGTCAAACAGACTTAACCTAGGTACCCAACTAACACAATTGGCTACATGGTACTATATAAAGTAATAGCTTTATAATACTTGTCACAAAAATATTACATAAAAAACCAACACAAAAAATAAAACATTAAACATTTTTAATAAACATTAAACATTTTTAATCTTACAGTACAGTAACTTACAGATATGTGAACTAACTTACATGACTGGATATGTGAACACATGTTCTCATCTTTGAAAGTTCACAACTTGAAGGTTTGTATGTAGGTGACTTTACTGTATTTATGGTAAATTATTAATAGTTATGAAAACCAATAGGATAGTAGATAAGATGGTGAAATTAAAAAATATTTAAGTATGCTCATAACCTCATCTGGTGCCTGGTGCTCTGACCATCACTGGGATAATATAAACCAGAGGCTCTGAGGTATCTTGGTAAATGGGAATGGGAGCATCATGCACTGAGCCAGTTGGTATAGACTAATTCTTTTCTATTGGTAATTCTAATGAAAAATAATTTATTAATAGATATGGATTTATACTGCACTGGTATTTTCAATGCCATGATTAGAGCAGAAACAAAGTTACAAAACCACCCACAAGATGTTCCTGCATCAACTCCTGATATGTCTGTTTTTAGTTATGATTATTGCAGTCAATTTTCCATTCCAGAAGACTAATACAAGTTTGGTATGTTGCTATCAGTATTTGCATTGGTTCTGCAAAATGTGTTTTGGGTTAAGGGTTACTATGGCCCCTCCTCCCCTACTAGGTGTGAAGCTAAAGCTACTTAATAGATTTTCAGACGCTATTTAACCAGCTCTGTTCTAATTAGAAATCGTACTACCTCCTATGGATTCAGTGCTCAGTTGCTCAGTTGTGTCCGACTCTTCGCAACCCCATAGACGATAGCCCACCAGGCTGCTCTGTCCGATGCCGGGAGCCGGTGAGGCATTCTGCTCGTGACAAAGGTCATGAGGAAGGAGGCTCGGCATACGCAAAGGCGGGATCGAGCCTCAGGAGTCCGCCCGGATATTCTCGAGCATTTTCCCCCAAAAAACCAGAGTCTGCCTACTTTATTGCTTTGTGCTCTCACCTCTGACTTTACTGGGGGCTGTCCCCTACCACCATCTCGCTCTCTCTCTGTCAAAGAGTTAACTTACAGCTCCAATTAATAAAGTTCCTGGGCAATTAGGAGTGTTTAAATCCAAACCCCTCAGATGGCTCTCTAACTCGACTGACAAGTTTACCCGGACTCCTGCAGCTATGCATACGATTGTTTACAGTCTCCTAGCCTCCAGAGGCACGGGAAGCTTAAGATATTCAAATAGCTTAGAGCCTCTCAGAGAGTTAAAAACTGTCAGAATAAACTAGTAAAGGATTTCATTGATGAGTCAATGCTTGTTGCCAAGTTTTCACATCCCCTGAATTGTATCCTTGAATGTGTATTAATTAATAGTTGGTATATAGTAAAAAATAAGTAGTGGCCTTGGTGTTAGTAACTTTAGACCCTTAAGGTAATAAATTCTTTCCTTTGTTGTAAACCCATTACACATCCGCCCTATAGGAATGCAATTTTATCTTTGGAAGATGGTGCCAAACCTTAAAATAATTACTCTTAGAGAAAATAAGTCTTTGTTGATAAGTCCTTGTCAAGAGTCATAAAATGTTAGTAGGCCTTCTAGCCAGAAGATGATGTAAATCACCTAAACCATTTGTATACGATAAATTTGCAGGAAAGAAACCTTGGTTTTTGATAAGAATCAAAGACTGCTGACTTTGCATCCCCTATTATCCTCTATGTGTAACTTAGGGTATAAAAGCCCCTGTTAAAAATAAAGCTACGGGCCTTGTTCACCAACGCTTGGTCTCCCCATGTCATTCTTCCCTTTAACTTCCAGCTGAGTCTCCATCTGGAGCGCAGAACCCACCACGCTTACTAATTATGCCTGGGCTTCTAAGACCCACTCGAGAAGGTGTCTAGGGTGAGGCACCTTCCGCTATTCGAGAGGGCGCCTGCGGCCTACGTAAGTGGTGCAAACTTCTTGTCTTGAAGTTTTATTGGTCTCCCGCGTAAACCAAGCTACTCAGCTTCTTTTCTCCACTGAATTTTCCTACTGAGCTATCCTCATTCTATTGTTCTCTATATCTCTAATTAGCATATACATAGTCGCCTAGGCCGTCTCTCCTTCGAATACCCTGGATCAGCTGGGGCTGGTCCCCAGCAGTCCATGGGATTTTCCAGGCAAGAATACTGGAGTGGGTTGCCATTTCCTTCTCCAGGATGGAGTTGGTAGTGATTCTAAAACAGGTGCTATTTTTCTTAAGAAGGTAAAGGAAGCCAAGACAATTGAGGCTGGATCATTTCCTGAGTAAGGCTCTAGCCTCTTCACCACCCCCAATGTAATCTCTTAAATTGCTACTTACCCGTGTCCCCAGGCCCCCTGACTCTCGACCTCCTCCATGACTGCTTTCCTGCTTCCTCTTTTACATTCCACTCAGTCCACAAACACTCCCTGTCCCAGTATAAAAGTTATTGAGTGTAGCAGTAAAGGAAACTATAAACAGCCCAGTTTAAAAAAAACACCTCTCATCTTAAAGAGAGAGCAACCCTGACTCCACATTTCCCTCCACAGTCACCACCTTAATTTTCTGCTCCCCTTTTCAGTAAAACTCTGGAAAACATTGCTTTTATTGGATGTCTCAATTTCCTCTCCTCCCATTTCCTCTTGAAACTGCTGCATTCTGCCTTTCATCTCCATCTCTGCACCTGAACGCCTCTTGTCAAGGCCATGGATGTCACCCAGATTGCCCAGCCAGTATTTAGGTCACACTCTCTTACTTAATACATTTTCTTTACATGGTCGTGGCATAGAATTCTCTCTCCTTGTTCTCCTCCACCTTGGGAGCTTTTCTTGTGCTCTAATGAAGAATTTATTTGCAGGGCAGCAATGGAGAAACAGACATAGAGAATAGGCTTATGTTCATGGGGAGAGGGGAGGAGAGGGTGAGATGTTTGGAAAGAATAACATGGAAACTTAATTACCATATGTAAAATAGCCAATGGGAATGCTGTATGGCTCAGGAAACTCAAACAGGGCTCTGTATCAATCTAGAGACTGGGATGGGGAGTGAGATGGGAGGGAGGTTCAAAAGAGAGGGGAGATATATATATATAGAAGTATATATATATATATATATATATATGTATATATATATGGCTGGTTCATGTTGAGGTTTGACAGAAAACAACAAAATTTTGTAAAGCAATTATCCTTCAGTTAAAAATTAAATCGATTTTTTTTTAAAAAAGAGCTAACAATGCAGTCCCTGAAAACTATGTTTTTACTCACTTAACTAGAAATTAAATTTAATTTAAAATTAAAAAGAAATGAGGTATAGATCTTACCCTCCAGAAATGTATAGTTTGCTGGGGGGAGTGGGGGTTGAAAAATAAATAGTTACAAAATAAGGAATAAATGGTGTTGCCAGAGAAATGACAGTTGGGACTTATGGAAACTCAGATAAATAGAGCATCTCTTAAAAGTTTGATGAAGCTGAATTAGTTTTGACTTTTTTATTGCACACTTGCAAAATTAATGCATTTCCTAATTGCCTCTGTAATCAGATTGAAATTTCTAAAGTTTTCTATTGCTTGTTCATGCTCCCAATCTTATAATTGGAATGGAAAAGCCTTTTTCTTGGTCTATCTCACAAACCTCAAGAACCCAAGAAACACATATCTAAGGATAAATATTTGAAGAAAAAAAAACAATTTTATTTCATTTTATTTAAGAGGAAGGGGTCAAAATGTAGAGATTAACACATGGGACACTGGGAGAAATGTAGAGAGGTTTCCCTAAGCAGCTAGTAGATGGTTCCTCTGGGATCTGAACCCAGGTCTGTCTAGTTCCAGAGCCCATACTCTTTCAGTATTATAGCCTGGTCTCAAATATAAATTCATATTTAAACATTATACAAAGAGGGTAAGGTACCCGTGGGTAAGAAAACATTTGATTTACAAAAACCAGGGAGTTGTTGATGGCACAAGTGCCCTGGAAGAACTAGAGAAACACAAGACATTTAAAAGTGAGCACATCCATGGACTTCCCTGGTGGTCCAGAGGTTAAGACCCCACACTCCCACTGCAGGGGACGTGGGTTTGATCCCTGGTCAGGGAAACTAAGATCCCACATGCCAAAGGAAGATACAGACTATCTTAGGAATAATTGCCCCATTTGATTGTTAGTGAAATTATCATTTCCTTTTATTTTCTGTATCTAAAATATAAATGATGCTCATTTCCTCTCTTCTTGGTTTTTGTGCTATATGCAGGAGAAGGTAAATTTAGAGCTAAATCTTATCCAAGCCGGAGATTTAGATTCCTGTTCTCTGCCTTTCAACTCCCACTTCATCCAAAGACCTTCACCATCACTCTTTACCGGCTCTTGCCCTCGTCCTCTGCTAAAATCATTATGTCTGTTGGGTCTAATCCACATCAATCTTCAACCCTTCTTAAAACTGCTGAAACACTGGTTTTTCTTGGACCTAATGTCATAGAGTCACATCAGAGGATTTGATTTTTGTTCTAACCAGTAGTCATCAGTTGTGAATATTCCTATGCAGATTTTGATTGACTTGTTGTCATGAGTACAAATTTATATTTAACTTCACAGCTATGTATTCAATAAATGTCTCTATCTTATTTACTGCCCAGCTTAATGACAGCTATCCAGTAGACAGATGACAGATAGAGAGACAAAGAGATAAATAGGGAACACAAATGTTAACCAAAAGTAAACACATCTTTTTAAATATAGACATCTCTGGGCTTGGTGATAATGCTGTTTCACAGCTGATTTACTGTATTACTCTGAGAATAATTAGCCATAAACATCAAAGGAATGTTATATGGTTTTTTCTCTCTTTTCTCCAAAGAAACGCACAGTGGGATATGTAAGATGTCAGAAATAATTAGACAAAATTGCACAATCCCATTGTGATACTAAAATATCTCTGGAGTTGAATATTTGCTGTGAAACCTTAAAATCTGGTTTGAAAGATGCTTATTATAAACAGTATATTTTTTCTTTAAAGGTAATGGTCCCAGAATTTTTAAAGCATGGTATTATGTGACTATATGGTTCCAAGTGTGAAAACATGTATAAAGATAAATGAGAAAGTCATCTGGGTGGCAAGATAGACTTAAAATTCTGTAATGTCGCCCTCAAAAAGAGTTTGGGAACTTAAAAAAGTAGCATTTGAATAATAATATAGGGATGAAGTTTATTGGTGAACATAACAGAAAAGAAACTGACTCACAGATATAGAGAACTAGTGGTTACCAGTGGGGAGAAGGAAGAAAGGAGGGGCAATATAGAGGATTAACAGATACCAAACAAACTACTATTATATAAGATAAGCTACAAGGATAGGGACTTCCCTGGCAGACCAGGGTAAGACTTCGCCTTCCAATGTAGGGGATGAGGGTTTAATCCCTGGTCAAGGAGGTAAGATCCCACATGATTTGTGGCCAAAAAACCAAAACATACAACAGAAGCAATGTTGTAACAAATTCAATAGTTTTTAAATGGTCCATTTTTTTTTAAATCCTTTTTGAAAAAAAGCTATAGGGGGCTTCCCGGTGGCTCAGCAGTAAAGAATCCACCTACCAGTGCAGGAGACATTGGTTCAATCCCTGGTCCAGGAAGATCCTGCATGCCACAGAGCAACTAAGCCCATGACCACAACTACTGAGCCTGTGCTGTAGAGCCCAGGAGCCACAACTACAGATGCCTGCACACCTAGACCCCGTGCTCTGCAACACAAGAAGCCACAGCAATGCAAAGCCCATGCCCTACAACTAGAAAGTAGCCCCTGGTTGCCAAAACTAGGGAAAAAGTCTATGCAGCAATGAAGACCCAGGACAGCCAAAAATAAATAAATAAATAAATAAATAAAATTTTTAAAATGCTGCATGGATATATTGTACAGCACAGAGACTACAGCTAATACTTTTTAATAACTGTACATAGAGTATAACCTTTAAAAATTGTGAATCACCATATTGTACATTTATAACATATTATATATTAACTATACTTCCATTTTTTAAAAAGAGGGAGTTTACATTCAGAGAAGAAAAAATATATATCAAAAACATGTAAAGATTTTATGAATACTGAAATACTGTCATTTGTCTTCCAGGTGAAAGAACATGGCTTTTTCATTCAGACTATAGCATACAGTACTGTGGTTTTTCTATTTACCCACACAAAATGGAACCCAAGAGACGAGACAGCTGAGGAAATTACAGAGTCTTTACCAATGAAAGACATTCAAGTCTGCATAGTTTTCAGCTGAAACAAATAACCACCAGCTTCTCCACAGCATAGATTAGAACAGGGGAAAATGAACATCACTAACTGTACCCCGGAAGCCAGTGTGGCTGTGAGACCCAAGACCATTACGGAGAAGATGCTCATTTCTATGACTCTGGTGATCATCACCACCCTGACCATGCTGCTAAACTCCGCCGTGATCATGGCCATCTGCACCACCAAGAAGCTCCACCAGCCTGCCAACTACCTTATCTGTTCTCTAGCCGTGACGGATCTCCTGGTGGCTGTGCTTGTCATGCCCTTGAGCATCATGTACATTGTCATGGACAGCTGGAAGCTGGGGTACTTCATCTGCGAGGTGTGGCTGAGTGTGGATATGACCTGCTGCACCTGCTCCATCCTTCATCTCTGTGTGATCGCCCTGGACAGGTACTGGGCCATCACCAATGCTATCGAGTACGCCAGGAAGAGGACTGCCAAGAGGGCCGGGCTGATGATCCTCACGGTCTGGACCATCTCCATCTTCATCTCCATGCCCCCTCTGTTCTGGAGGAGCCACCGCAGACTCAGCCCGCCCCCCAGTCAGTGCACCATCCGGCACGACCACGTCATCTACACCATCTACTCCACACTTGGGGCATTCTACATTCCCTTGACTTTGATACTGATTCTCTATTATCGGATTTACCATGCAGCCAAGAGCCTTTACCAGAAAAGAGGTTCAAGCCGGCATTTAAGCAACAGAAGCACAGATAGCCAAAATTCGTTCGCCAGTTGCAAACTGACACAGACGTTCTGTGTGTCTGACTTCTCCACCTCAGACCCTACCACAGAGTTTGAGAAGATCCACACCTCCATTAGGATTCCTCCCTTTGACAATGACCTAGATTACCCAGGAGAACGCCAACAAATCTCCAGCACCAGGGAGCGCAAGGCAGCACGAATCCTGGGTCTGATTTTGGGTGCGTTCATCTTATCCTGGCTGCCATTCTTCATCAAAGAGTTGATCGTAGGTCTGAGCACCTATGCTGTGTCCTCCGAAGTGGCTGATTTTTTGACCTGGCTTGGTTATGTGAATTCTCTGATCAACCCTCTGCTCTACACAAGTTTCAATGAAGACTTTAAACTGGCTTTTAAAAAGCTTATTCGGTGCCGAGAACACACTTAGATTGTAAAAACTCAGAAGGCTTGACTTTTAGCAGCCTCGTGAGTGCACAGGGGTAAGGGATATAGCTTATAAATTCTTGAACATAGTTGGTTCAGGAGAGTTTGTGAGTACATGTGGTCTTGTTTTGTCTTTTTTTTCTTTTCCTGTTTTGTTATTTCATGTGCTGTTTTCTACCTCTGGTCTTATTTGTGGTACATAATTTCAAATAAACACTATCAAACAAAAACAGAAATTTCATAGCAGTAATAATAGGCTGAAATAGTACATACTTTTTATTTCTTTAGCCATTTCAGTTAACCCAGCAATTAAAGAATGCCAAAATAAATCTTCATTTGCAGAATTCTTTATTACTTATGTATCAAATACACGATGACCTGCCTTGGTGTGTGGCATTAATTCTGAGGTTATGGATCCAAACGCTTAAAAATTCCATTGGGTATTGCATGATAACATAAAGGATTTTTTTTTAAGTTGTGCGGTGTCATCTACTGCTTGCAGATCTGACCTGAAGTCATTCCTTATGACTACATGGCCTGCACCTTTCTGGCAGTATAGCTGCCTCTTAGTGCTCTTAGTTCACGATTAAATAAGCATCTTCATTCTCTAAAAAGAACCTAGAATGAATGTGCTAATACTTTCCTAGGCCTTTGACTATGAATGTGAAACATAAGCAAATAATATTATGAAACAATTATCAAAACTGGTCGCTTTGTTGTTGACACATCGGGCCTCCTCTAGTTCTCAGAAGCATCACAGCAAAACTTCGGATACACTCTCCCATTCTAGCAGGATTAAAGTGGGAGCACATGCCAAACTGGAGAACTTTTAAAGCAACATTAAGCTACTGTACCCATTAAGGGATGTATTGATCATATGAGGGAATACATTACCTGAAGAACTTTGTTGGAGAAAGTTACTCATTAAATTATCAGTTGTGCATGTGGAAAAAAGATTAAACACTGAAAATCTATGTTTATGGCAGAAACCACTCAGCAGCAAGTAAGTATAAAATTGTGTCTCCTGGAACCCCAGTGGCTTCCGTGCCAGACTGCTGCGTGGGTCCAGGAGGCTGCAGGCAGGACCCAAGGCCACGCAATGTGTGGCTGACCAGGACCAATGGCTCCAGTCCCTTGGAGGAGCTCACCGCTAAGTCAAGAGTGCTGACAGAAGGGACTGAAAGTGTGTAAATTCTTGCACATTCCTCAGTGACTGCTGTAGAGCTGGGCTCCTCACCTCTCATCCACAACCTCTCCCACTTCTTCACATCCCCCAGATTGCATCTCTTCTTTGTTGAGAAGACATTGGTTTCTCAACCATCTGCACCTCCATGTTTTACTCCTTAATTCCATCCCCTCTCAACTTTTCTATAATCTTGCCCCTTTCTCTCAGTCTCTCCCTCTCCCTTTCAATCTCCTTCCCATCACCGCTTCCTCTCCCCCCTCTTCTTTACTCTCAGCCATCAATTTGCTCGAGTCTTTTTTTGCACTAGGACGGAGTCCTCCACCTGTAGTACCTCCTTATGCTCCTTCATCTCTCTCCTCGTTCTCCCACCTGAGTCTCCAGTTATCCACCCATTTGTTCTGCCTCCAGTTCTCACCTGCCACTGCCTATTCTCTCTTTTGCCATCTGGGTATGCCTGTCCCAATTCCCCCAAAACTGATCTCCCAAAGGTTACTGGGGACTTGCCAATGGGCAAATCTAGTGACCTTCCCTCTGTCCTTATCTAACTTCCTGTTCTCATCAGTTCAAACAGTTAGCCATCCCTTTCTTGTTTAAGCCCGTGCCTTCTAGGATCCTTTACTTTCTCACTTCTCTAGTTACCTTCTCATTCTTTGCCTCCTTTTCTTCATTCTGGGAGTTAACCATCAGTTCTTACTTCCTGTATATTCATACTCCATTCCAACCTCCATCATTTCCACAAATATTTCCTTGCCTGAGGCTCTAAAATATGTTTCTCTGATTGTGATCTGTCTCGTTCTCACACCATAACCCATGAATTAAGTCTGGTGGACATCTCCTTGTGAACACTGTCAGTGCCTCAAACACAGCCCTTCTAAACTGAACTCATGATCATTTTCCTGCACTCAAACCTTCTCCTTTCTACCTTCTCAGTCTCAGACAACAGGATTTTGTTTTATTTATTTGGGGGCTGCACTAGGTCTTTATTATAGCACATGGGCTTTCTCCAGATGCAGTTCATGGACTTACTTGCTCCCAGGCATGTGGGGTCTTAGTTCCCTGACCAGAGATCGAACCTGCATCCCCTGCATTGGAAGGCAGATTCTTCATTTGTTTTTTCTTTTTGTTTTCTTTTTTGGAGTGGAGGGAGCTGTGCTGAGTCTTCATTGCTGTACGTGGGCTTTCTCTAGTTGTGGCGAAGGAAGCTACCGTCTAGTGGTGGTGTGTGGGTTTCTCATTGCCATGGCTTCTCTTGCAGAGCATGGGCTTTAGGGTGTGTGGACTTCAGTAGTTGTGGCCCATGGGCTCAGTAGTTGCGGCTCCCAGGTTCTAGAGCACAGGCTCAGTAGTTGTGGTGTATGGGCTTAGTCGCTCCACAGGATCTTCCCGGACCAGGGATTGAACCCATTTCTCTTGCATTGGCAAGCAGATTCTTAACCACTAGATTACTAGGGAAGTCCCAGACAACAGGATTGCCATTCATTTTATCATTCACATTAGATAAATGAGATTCTCTCTCTTTGTGGTTTGTCTTTCACATCCATACAGTATAAAAGTTTTATTACCCATTTATCTCTGTAGAAATGTTTGTATATGCACCCTCCTTCTTCAATAACTTGGTCCTCTCCCCTGGACCAATCTTCTTATCTGATCCACCTACCTCTGGACTCCTCATCTACAACTCTGCCCCTGCTCACCTTCCAGATATACATCTTCCTAGAGCAATAGTTCTCAAAGCAACATCTCCAGACCAGCCATGTTAGTTTCACTTGGGGACTTGTTAGAAAAGCAAAGTCTAGGGCCCCACTGAAAACCTACCAAGTCAGAAATTTCAAGGCAAGGGGCATCCATCTCTGTCTTAACAAGCCTTCCAGGAGACTCTGGTGCATGCTAACATTTAATAATCACTCTCCTAGAATGTCCTGTTGATTTTTAATAACAGCACTCAAAATCCCCCACTATTTTCCCATCAGTATAAGATAAATTAAAATTCCTAAATATAACGTTCAAGGCTTCTTCACCATGTGGCCTCAAGCCACCTTTCCAAAGCTAAGTTTCAGCACTTCTTCTCACTCCCATCATATTCCAGAAAAATCTGGATATTTCCTGTGTTTTCTGAGCCTTCCTAACATTTTGCCCCCACTGCTTCAGAAACCTGACCCCATAAGTTTCCATCTTTCTTCCTCCAATCCTTCATCATGGAGTGCAAACACAATCTCTTCTGCAAAGTCTTCGTAAGAAGATTGTCTATCACCATAAAATTCCTCTCTCTGGGGTCTGTGCTCCCTGGAACCTCACGGGGACCTCTGTTATTATAAGTGCTTCCTATCTTGTTGCGCGTTTGTTTGTGTATTTCTGCTGTCTGCCCCCAGTAGATTGTGAGCTCCTTGAGGACAGGAACTGTGTCTGTTTTATCTCTGTATCCTTAAGAACTCCAACAGTGTTTTACACACAGTAGGCACTCAATAAATATCTCTTAATGTGAATGAAATTATGTCCCCAGAAAAAAATGTAAGTGTGCAATGTTCTCTCAGTGAGAAAACCAAACTTAAAATCTCATGATGCAATACACACTTCCTTTTTCTTTAATATTTACCCTCTCATCCCAGCTTTGTTCAAAAACTGCTAGGAATGCTTCCACATGAGAATAAAATTAATTTCTCATGCCGCTGAACATAAATGAATATCCTTTATTGGTTAGGATTCAAGCTAAGCTGTTCCCAAAGAAGAGACCCCCAAATACAGCAGTTCAAGCAAGACAGATCCTCTTTTACATGACAGTCAGGAGGTAGGAGGGAGCCCAGAGTGAGCAGGAAACTCTGCTCCACAGTGTTCTTCAAGGACTTGGGTCTTTACATTTTGTGACTCTGCCATCCTCTCAAGGCTGGTCCTTTTCTGAATGGCCAAAGCTGACTCCCCATCACATCCGTGTTCCAGTCCATAGAAAAGGGGAGAGAGAAATGGAGACCAAGCAATTTCCTTTTAAGTAAGTTGCATGGAAATTATACACATCATTTTTCCTTGGATTCCATTGGCAATAACTTGGTCACATGGGCTTCCCTGGTGGTTCAGCTGGTAAAGAATTCGCCTGCAATAAGGGAGACCTGGGTTCAACCCCTGGGTTGGGAAGATCCCCTGGAGAAGGGAATGGCTACTCACTCCAGTATTCCGGCCTGGAGAATTCCATGGGCTGTATAGTCCATGAGGTCACAAAGAGTCAGACACGACTGAGCAACTTTCACTTTCACTAGTCACATGGACACACCAAACTGTAAAAGAGAATTAAGAGTGAATTTCTTGTTGGGCAACCATGTGCCTTGCCAAAAATGAGCACTTCAAAATAAAAGGAAGAAGGAGAGAATGGATACCAGGGGCCAGTGAGCCATCCCTTCTACAAGAGAATATTGGTTTCTGCATGTGCAGCTCAAATATTACAGGGCAAGCCAGATGGCTGTCCAGTCAATGGTGACCTATGTACCAGGATGTCGAGGTTTAAGTTATGGGTGATTTAACTAAGATTGTCCCTATGCTGAAAATCTAGTATTTATCATGACTGTAATGTCTGCTTGCTTTTTTATCACCCTCCATAAGTCTTCATTGAAAATTCTTGGCAATTATGAGTTTAAAACTTTCACAAGTCTAAGTAAATAAAAACACAAAAAATATATGCATAACTAATTTTCACTTACTAACTCATTTCCAGCTTACTAGATAGATCCTAACTAAATATGCTTTCTCATACCTACCTCTGTTCTTAGCAAAGAAGAGTCCATGTATGTTTCCTAGCCTAAATCAAACCTGCTAAAAAAAGTCTATTGTTCAATTTACTCCTTTAACTGATAGTGTGAGTTGCTACTGACCATTGTTGCCCCCTTAAATTAAAGCTTGAGTGAAATAATAGTAACTTCTGATATGGTCGGTGCTTCTAGGGTAAACATTAGCAGATTAAAAGTAAACCCCAGGAGTCACATTTCATTCACCTCCATTAACTAATAAATTAGGACTTTGGGGCTTGTGTACTTGGTAAAAGAATTCTTGGACATATCACTCCACTGGAGACCTGATGCTTTGCTTGAAACTAGTGTCAGTAAGAATATAATACTACTATCAGCTTTGGATAACTCTATAGGCACCCCACACTTATGAACTTCAGTTTGCAAACTGATACTTATACACCCAGAGCAACACCCAGCAACTGTGCAGATTACCAGCACAAGTCATTTGTTAATAGTTTCAGCTATCACATTGATCTTAATCGACTCGTGTGTTTGCAGTGTTTGCTAAATTTTTAAGATCTCCTACAGATAACTTCATTCTGTAAATATTTGCAAAAACAGTGAGAACACTAGAAAAAATAGCAAGAAAGAGTATATGACTACAATAGAAATACAAATAACGGTAATTTTTAAATTAAAATTGCTGAGACAATGACAGTCATTGGATATGGGAATGGGATGAAATCTTGTTGAGTTTGTAGGGGACACTATAAACAACAGGTGAAAAGGCCCTGTGCCTAAATTGTCAACTATAATTATCAGGAAATAAGGGAAAGTAATTAATGAGATGTCCCAGCATTGCACAGTAGTTCTAAGAGGTATCTGGGAATGTGTGTGATCACATGTAGTAATCTCAGCAGAGAACACCAGTGACATTTTATGGTAGGAGACAAAAGAGGCTAAATCCTGCAATTAAAATCAAAAAACAGTCCCATTCAGTAAAGAATTATGCCACCCAGAATACCATTATCACCACCTCCTGGAAACCCCAGGTATATCAGCAGGAATGCGGGATACTCAGGAGCCTAATTAATTCAGCTGTTGGCTTGGGGATATTTGAGAACTTAAAGACTACACCTCATGAAAGTGTTGCTTATGAATTTTATTGTAAGTCATCAGTTCAGTTCAGTTCAGTTGAGTCACTCAGTCATGTCCGACTCTTTGCGACCCCATAAATTGCAGCATGCCAGGCCTCCCTGTCCATCACCAACTCCCGGAGTTCACTCAGACTCACATCCATAGAGTCAGTGATGCCATCCAGCCATCTCATCCTCTGTCGTCCCCTTCTCCTCCTGCCCCCAATCCCTCCCAGCATCAGAGTCTTTTCCAATGAGTCAACTCTTCGCAGGAGATGGCCAAAGTACTGGAGTTTCAGCTTTAGCATCATTCCTTCCAAAGAAATCCCAGGGCTGATCTCCTTCAGAATGGACTGGTTGGATCTCCTTGCAGTCCAAGGGACTGCTAAGACCAATTTAAATCTGCCCAATAACAAAGTGGGGACTTCCCTGATGGTTCAGATGGTAAAAAATCCACCTGCAATGCAGGAGACCTGGGTTCGATCCCTGGGTCAGGAAGGTCCCCTGGAGAAAGGATTGGTTACCCACTACAGTATTCTTGCCCTAGAGAATTTCAAGGACAGAGGAGCCTAGAGAGCTACAGTCCATGGGATCACAAAGAGTCGGATATGACTGAGAAACTAACATTTTCATCTTCACTTTTTCAATATCAAAGTGAGGGTCAGGCCAACAAATACAGACACAATGGGTAAAGAGCTTCCCATGACAGTGATAGAGATCATCCAGAAGAGGGACCCAATAAAATGTCTATCATCACAGAGGAGGTATTGTTATTTGACAGAACTGGCTCATGTCTTTATCTGATGAAAAGGTTTTTGAAGACTAAATATAGACTGACCTAAGAACCCCAGATTTAGAGGACTTCCCTAGGGGTCCAATGGTTAAGACTCCACACTTCCACTGCTTGGGATGCAGGTTGGATCCCTAGTCCAGGAACAAAGATCCTCCATGCTGCACGGTGTGAACAAAAAAAAAAAGTTAAAAGAGGGCTTCAGATACCTGTCAGTAGGAGGAGCTAATTTTAAATGGTAGGAAGGAAGATACTGGATGTTCCTGGGACACTTAAATCATACAATGTCCCTAAATCATCCTCTTTTCTCTCCATAAACTCCAGAAAGTACACAGCAGGTTTCAGCCTTGCCAAAAAAAAAGTGGGGTGGTGGGGGATGGGTTTGAAATCCCTCCCTTCAGAATAGAAGGGAATCACTCTGAAACTCCCTTTGCTTCAGGAAAGTAAGTAATCTGCTGCCTCTCTGGAAGCTTCCAGCACCCAGAACAGAGGGTGGTGCATAGTAGTATTCAATATATATAATTTATATGTCTGTTGAACTTAATTGAAGTGAACACATTGATTACAGGCTTCAAGAAATTTAGAAACTATGTCCTGGGTAAGGAGGGTACCTTCTCATGAGGAAGTGGAATTGTCAAACATGTATTTAAAAAAAGAAGGCATCAGGACACTGATGCTACAAAAGGAACAGTGACAAGAGGAGCTGGGAAATAATATCAACAGAGTCTTAGGTAATCAAAATTATTGATTGACCACCTGCTATGGGTGTGAGTAGATAATGGAAACTTTTAATTGAAAAAGAAAAAGGGACAACAGCAGTGACATAAAGAAAGCAAGACTACAGCAATAGAAAGAGCAGACGTCAGAAGATAATTTTGGTGTTGGTTTTGGGTCCACAAACACCAAGTGAGAATCTGGCATGAATTTGACATCTACCTAAGCACTGGGAGCTCTGCAAGAAGAAAACAAAAGGGGAAAGAGGGAAGATAATCCAGGTGGGAAACTAGGAGACACTGGTCTTTTTCTTTAAAGCTTTTTTTTTTTAATTGTGTTAAAAGTCACATAATATAAAACATACTATTGTAACCATATTTAACTGTGCAGTTCAGTGCACTAAGTATATTAACACTGTTGTGCAACTCTCACCATCATCCATCTCCCGAATTTTGTACCTTCCTAAACTGAAACTGTCCCCATTAAATATCAACTCCCCATTCCTCCTCCCTATCCTATTCCCTCATCTCTGACATCTACCAATGTACTTTCTGACTCTATGAATTTGTCTGTTCTAGGTACCTCATATAAGCAGAATCAAACAATATTTGAAAAAATCTGTACCTACTGTATATTGGATTGCACTTTTTCTCTTTTTTATTTTTTACATTATTAAAATATGATAACACATTTACAGGAGACTTAGAAAATATAGAACAAAGTTACATATAGTTCTACCATATATTGCAATTATTTTTTAACTAGATGAATTAAAATTTTTAGTTGGAGTTTCAATATCAAACTATCAAAAATTAATAGAATGAATATATAAAAAGTGGAAGGATATAATAGACCTGAAAGGCACTATGAACCAATTCAACATAATTAAGATTTATACAATTTTCACACAACAGCAGGACAGAAGTTCTATTCAAGTTCCCATAAACTAGGATAAACAGTGGAACATATACAGGGACTTAAAACAAAGTGCAAAAATTTCATAGTCTCAAGGTGTTGAAATCATATAGAGTCTGTTCTCTTATCATTGTGGAATTATGTTAAAAAATCAACATCAAAAATATTTGAAAATAGCCCACATATTTTCAAGGGCAATGTGACATTTACCAAGAGAGAGGTTAACTTAATATATGTATGAGACCCTGGTCTTAAGGGCAGATTTATAGAAATCTGATCATATTTATTTTCCATTAGATAAAACAGAATTTTAGAGGGGATTTTAAGCATTGCCTTTGCTAAGAGGATGAGGAAGGGATGAGGCAGCAGAGAGCATTTGCTCATCTGATTCTCAGGGGAAAGGAAGGTCATACCAGAGGCTCTGAAGAATGGAGGAGAAGGAATGGTCCTTCAGAAAATGGATAAACAACATGGATACAAGAAATCAGGTTGGCATGTTTGTCCATTTTGTATGGTATCAAGTAGTCATATGTCAAGGGATGATTTAGGCAAAGCTACTTCATGAAGACACCCAAAGGAATGAGGATGGAGACAGTTCTCTGAGGAAAATTTAGACTCCTGAGCAGCCTAATAATGAGCAGACCAGTGATCCCAACTGTTTCCAGTTCATGGTTAAGCACTCAGTAAGGAACCAGCAAATGAATAAATCAGTTACTCAGTTAAGCAATCAAGCCTGAGTTGGTATTTGGATGGCTAAGGAGAACAACTCAGGGAATATATAAAATACACATTCAGAGGTATGAAACAGTGATACAAAAGAGCTGAGGCTGCAAGCTAAAGCCCCCTCTCTAGCTGGACTTTGCAGGTGGGGGCGGCAAGAGGTGTTTCATAGAGAACAAGGAGAACATCCATACGGTAAATGGTGTTGACGTGGACTCTAAAACCTCTGAGGCAGCGTGCGTCCTCTTGCCTGGCAACTTAACTTGAATACTTCTTATATATCAGTTTCTCAATGACGAAGAACTGAGGCCTGACTTCCCTTTCTAATCACACACGCATACCCACAGAAAGAAAAACAATGTCCTCAACCCTAGTAAGGAAAGCAAAGTTTTGTTTGATATAGGCATGTGCCATTGGTTGAATAGTTACAAGAGTCCAGTGAGAAACACCATGTTGTATATGAGAGAAGAGAGGATGGGATGGGATGAGCTGAGCATGGGAGACTGAGGGAAGACAGAACAGCGCTGTATTTTGAGAAATGATTAAAAAAAATAGTGATAGTTTGTCTCTTTGCATTCAACAAATTCCTGTAACAGGCTATTAATAACCATATTAATTTAGTTTATATGTCAGACTCCCTAGGTAGTTTGTAAGATCCTTGAAGGTGGGTACTGTGTCTTATTTCTCTCTGTACAACCATTCCCTAGTATAGGCACTCCAGAAATGTTTGATGGATAAATGAATAAACGAAGGATCACAAAGTTGAGTAGACCGAAGCTATTACTGAGCAATCCTGAAGGTATCCTGCAATCTTGAAAAGCTGAAACTGGAATTTCAGTAAACTATTTTAAGAGGCAAAATAATATTGTAATGTCAGGTACACCATTTATGCACATATCACTTTGTGTATGACAATACAAATTGGAAAAGGAGGCTATGAGAATATCGGCCTCACTGGGAACACCTAGGAGAAATCATGATCAGAATTTTCAAAATATGTCGATGTGGAAGATATCTTGCCTTAGAATGCCTACCCTGCCCACAAATTCCTTCTAAGTAGGTTATAAAACACAGGCCCTGCTAAGAAAAGCTGCTGTAGGTCGTTCTTGAACCACAGTCCACCACATAGTACCACATGATACCCTAACCCCTATCAGTCATCCACTGATTGATCCAGCCAGCTGGCACCTGACCCAAGAGCAGCTACATCTACCACCTGGGTATGTTCAATAGGGTGGCCTGGTATAGAAGCTCCCCTCAAACAGAAAGCAATCAGTTGCAGTGATGACAGTCATACCTCTCAAGACTTTGAATGAAAAATGTATGAAGAGACGGTGCACTGTCAGGGGAAGCAGGAGTAGAAAGATAAGTAAAGGGAGGCTGGAAAAAAAAAAAAAAAACAAGTAGGCAACTGGCATCCATGGCAAAGGACATGAATGAAGCTTAATTAACTCCTGCTGCCGAGGAACCAACAGTGTCATCTGTCACCAAGAGCTGCCTCGTACAATTCCTGACAGCCTTCCGGTCCCCAAACTGTACTCCAGATCCTTGAGGTTTAGCGTTAAGAATGTTCCAGAGACTCCTGTCTCTCTTTTAACAGCAGTTACCGTTACAGTCAGGGCTTCCCTGGTGGCTCACTGGTAAAGAATCTGCCTGCCAATGCAGAAGATGCAGGTTTGATCCCTGGGCTGGGAAGATGCCCTGGAGAAGAAAATGGCAATGCACTTGGTATTCTTGCCTGGGAAATCCCATGGACAGAGGAGCATGACAGGCTATGGTCCATGGGGTCGCAAAAGTCAGACATGGCTTAGAGAAGTGGCAAGTGGTGGTCAGAGTGTAGGTTAGTAAGGAGAGTGACAGGAAAGGAGGCTGGTCAGACAGCCAGGTCCATGAAGAGCCTCAAATGCCTCACTAAGGATGCTGGATTTAATCCTACAAGCAGCAGAAAAATGCCTGAGGATTTTAACCAAAGGAGAACATGACCAGACCCACAGTTTGGAAAGCCTTTATGAATGAAGAGAATGGAGACTAGGTAGACAGATATTGGAATAGTCAGAGAGTGGTGAGGGGAAGTGTGCACCAAAGAAGAAAAAAAAGTGAGGGGGAAGGGAAGGTGGGGAGATGTTCAATTTCAGAGGTAAAATAGAAGGACAGACAAATCAGTATATTTAACTAGAATATGACCTTTTGAAATCAAAATACTGCAAAGTTTCAGATTGCCAAGGAATGGATCACCAGTCTCATAATTTGAGGATACAGTAGTAGAAGAGAGCAAGAGTCATCTTCTTTGCCAGACAGGCCAATCCTTTTCCCACTTTGGAGACTGTCAACCCTAGCTTAATCACAGTCAACTGGGCAGAAAATCTCTTCTAGGAAACAATAGGACCAGAGGTGTTAATTACACACCTCATTTGTCTGCACTGTTAGCATTATTCTTTCACTGAGCCCTTCTAAACACATTGGTTACTTAACAACTAGGTTAAGCAAACAAGACTTACTCTGCAGATATCCATTCATTTATCATTCAACAAACATTTACTGAGCACCTACCATCTGCCAAGAACTATGCTAGGTCCTGGATATTCAATGGAAAGCTAGACAATACAGATTCCTTCCCAAACTGAAATTTTACTGAAATTTTATTCTAATGAAAGGAAGAAAGAGCTTCACAAGTATTTTCAATACAGTGTGTTAAAATGCAATAAAAGGCCATATTTTTCATACTTCTGCTTTGGTAAATCTGGAGAGAGTCTGGAGATTCTGCATTGCTAACACACTCCCAAGTGATGCTGATGTCACTGGTCTGGGAACCACCCTCTGCAGAACATAGAATCATGTAAATCAGTCCAGAACATTCTCATCCAAAGCCATTTGAAGAGAAATTGGCAGGAGGATGAAATCTTCGCATTTCATACTTTGAGCAATGCCATGTTGTGCTCAGTTATGTCCAACTCTTTGCAACTCCTTGGACTGTAGCCCACCAGGCTCTTCTGTCCATGAGATTTTTCAGGCAAGAATACTGGAGTGGGTTGCCAGGGGATCTTCCAACCCAGGGATCGAAACTGCGTCTGTGGCATCCCCACACTGGCAGGTGGATTCTTTACCACTAGCGCCACCTGAGAAGCCCACTTAGAGCAATGGCAAGGAATAATAGAAAAAGAAATAATAAGCACCATACAAGCATACTTGCAAAACTTTGATGACACTGAAGCAGAAAATCTGGGTTTATCCTTGAGTAAGTGGCAAGAGAAAGGCAGTGAAGCTGAGTGTCCACACATGGGACCTTAAGCAGATGTGAAACCAGAGCCATGAATGTTTAGAGAACAAGGCCGGGACAGAGCACTCACCTAGTCTCTCAGGCTCTCACTTTTTTGCTCACAGCACAGTGTAGAGGAATGCGTTATTTTTGTTTAGTCACTAAGCAGTGTCTGACTCTTTGCGACCCCACGGACTACAGCACACCAGTCCTCCCTGTCCTCCACCATCTCCAGGAATTTGCTCAAACTCATGTCCATTGAGTCAGTGATGCCATCCAACCATCTCATCCTCTGTTGTCCCTTTTTCCTACTGCCTTCAATCTTTCCCAACATTAGGGTCTTTTGCAATGAGTCAGCTCTTTGCATCAGATGCCCAAAGTATTGGAATTTCAGCTTCAGCATCAGTCCCTCCAGTGAATATTCAGGGTTGATTTCCTTTAAGATGGACTGGTTTGATCTCCTTGCTGTCCAAAGGACTCTCAAGAGTCTTCTCCAACACCACAGTTTGAAAGATCAATTCTTCAGTGCTCAGTCTTCTTTATGGTCCAACTCTCACATCCATACATGACTACTGGAAAAACCATAGCTCTGACTAGACAGAACTTTGTCTGCAAAATGATGTCTCTGCTTTTTAATACACAGTCTATGTTTGTCATAGCTTTTCTTCCAAGGAACAAGCATCTTTTAATTTCATGGCTGCAGTCACCATCCACAGTGATTTTGGACCCCAAGAAATCTTGTCACTATTTCCATTTTTTCCCCATCTATTTGCCATGAAGTGGTGGCTTGATCTTATATTTTGGACATTGAGCTTGAAGCCAGCTTTTCCGCTCTCCTCTTTCATCTTCAGCAAGAGGCTCTTTAGTTCCTCTTTGCTTTCTGCCATAAGGGTGGTTTCATCTGCATATCTGAGGTTATTGACATTTCTCCCAGCAATCTTGATTCCAGCTTGAGCTTCATCCAGCTGAGCATTTCACATGATGTACTCTGCCTATAAGTTAAATAAGCAGGGTGACAATATACAGCGCTGACGTACTCCTTTCCCAATTTTGAACCAGTTCAGTTCTGTTACTTCTTAACCTGCATGTTTCTGGAATAAACCCAAGGTATTCATGGGGAAAAAGGATAACTTCCTAAGGAAATGCTTCTTACTTTGCATTTTAATACAGCTTGAAGAATCTACTAAGTGTTCTTAAGTTCCAAAACTGACACCTATATCATTAACAAAAGATACTTAAATCGGTGCCTAAGTCAACATGGAGAATCCCATGGACAGATCGCAAAGAGCTGGACTGAAGGGACTTAGCACACATTTCTTTCTTGCAGCCATTCACAGTTGGGCGGGGTCTTTGAGCTGAACAGAGGCACTTTAGTTTTACAGTCAGGCAGAGGGTCTGAGTGCTCTGAGGCAGGTCATTATGTATTATTATAATAGCAAAAGCAAGGAAAAGCAAAGGTCAAAGTCAAAGAAACAGATGCAGCATGGAGTCAGAATTGGCTCTTCTCTGCAACACCTCCTTCCTTACTGGCAGGACTGGCCCTACACTGTCCAGAAAAGTTAAAATTCTTAGTTTTGCTTGGCTTTTGTTATATTGGTAGCCAAAAAGTATCTTATAAGATATTTCTGAAGATCGACTTAACACCCTTCGACTCTTTGGGTCTTTCCTACACTCGCTCTTGGTTACATTCATTGCCTGACTCCCAGGAAAGGAGTTAGAGAAGTGAAGTTAATTTTCTGTGTTCCTCACTCCTTTGATAACCATCATACACTGAGGTCCTCCTGTCCCCCAGCTGCCCACAGACCTTCCCTGAGACACCTACCCTGGGCCAGTAGTCTGTGCTCAGAAACTATTTTATCTATCTTTTGAAACAGCTCCCTCAGTAGCTTGGACAATTTCCCCCAAACCCATTTCCTGTGGCTCCAGGGACGTTTTCAACTACAGCAAGCTCTTTAATACCACCTCCAGAGAGGGGCAGGCACGTGACCATGGCCTGCTCAAAGTCCTTCCCTGGGGTTCATGCATGGTCCCTAGGGAACTGGAAAAATAGGAGCCTGGTGACCATACACTCTGCTTTCTGAAGGGGCCTGAGCCAATGAGACCAATACAAGAGACAAGAAGAAATGAGAGTTGGAGATCTGGAAAAAGCTGTAAGTGTTTTTGCTAATGTGGAATTAGAACAGCTAATTTTCCCACCTCTAATGGCTTATGATTCTTGAAAATATATCCATAAGCACTTCAGTTCAGTTCAGTCACTCAATCATGTCCAACTCTTTGTGACCCCATGGACTGCAGCATGCCAGGCTTCCCTGTCCATCACCAACTCCCAGAGCTTGCTCAAACTCATGTCCATCGAGTCAGTGATACCATCCAACCATCTCATCCTCTGTCGTCCCCTTCTCCTCCCGCCTTCATCATTCCTTCCAAAGAAATCCCAGGGCTGATCTCCTTCAGAATGGACTGGTTGGATCTCCTTGCAGTCCAAGGGACTCTCAAGAGTGTCCAACACCACAGTTCAAAAGCATCAATTCTTCGGCACTCAGCTTTCTTTATAGTCCAACTCTCACATCCATACATGACTACTGGAAAAATCATAGCCTTGACTAGACAGACCTTTGTGGACAAAGTAATGTCTCTGCTTTTTAATATGCTGTCTAGGTTGGTCATAACTTTTCTTCCAAGAAGCAAGTGTCTTTTAATTTCATGGCTGCAGTCACCATTTGCAGTGATTTGGAGACCAAGAAAATAATAATTACAGCTTAACAAATTACTCCTCTCAAGTAACATACCAGGAATTAAGTCAAGACTTACTCCGGTGGACTGAAAAGAATACTGAATGTGGAGTAACAACTTAGATTTAAATCCCACTCCAGAGACAGGACTTCCCTGGTGGTGCAGTGGTTAAGATTATGTGCTCCCAATGCAGGGGGCACGGTTTCAATCTCTGGTCTTGGAATTAAGATCCTGCATGCCACACAACACACTGCATGTCCCCCAAAATTTCCCACTCCAAAATTATTGCATGAGCTCAAGAACAGTTGCTCAGTCTCTCAGAGCCTCCATTTCTTCATCCATAAAAAAAAAAAAAAATTTATTCCCCAGGTTGTTGTGAGAGTTAAATGATGTAATACTCAAAAAGACCCTTGCTCCTTGGGAGGAATGTAATGACAAACCTAGACAGCGTATTAAAAAAGCAGATACACTATTTGCCAACAAAAGTTCGTATAGTCAAAGCCATGATTTTTCCAGTAGTCATGTATGGATATGAGAGCTGGACAATAAAAAAGGGCTGAGTGCCAAACAATTGATGCTTTCTAACTGTGGTGCTGGAAAGGACTCTTAAGAGTCCCTTGGACAGCAAAGAGATCAAACCAGTCAATCCTAAAGGGACTCAACTCAATATTCACTGGAAAGACTGATGCTGAAGCTGAAGCTCCAATATTTTGGGCACGTGATGCAAAGAGCTGACTAATTTCAAAAGACCCTGATGCAGGGAGATTTGAAGGCAGTAGGAAAAGGAGACAACAGAGGATGAGATGGTTGGATGGCATCACCAACTCAATGGACATGAGTTTGAGCAAGCTCCAGGAGATGGTGAAGGACGGGGAAGCCAAAGCCTGGCATACTGCTGTCCACAGGGTCACAAAGAGACACGACTGAGCAACTGAACAACAACTCAGAAAGATGCCTTGGTAAACTACAAAGCCAGAGAGAGAAGAGATTGGAGGGGAAGGAAGTGAAATCAGAAAATCTCTAAAACTATGTAAGACAGTGCAATGCAAATAGGGGTTCTATTTTGATAAATAATGCTGAGAAATCAGAGATGCAAGGTCCAGAAACCACATGGCACCTTCAGTCCAAACCAGTCCAAGTTCTGGTTTGATCAAGGGAGCCCTCCAGGTGCTGATAAAGAGGATTCTCTTCATAGTGGTATTTCCAGGTGAAGAGCCTCATTGCCACATATTGTGTTATTAGAAAAGACCTCAGAGAGCATTTCCCTCGATCTTCCACACTTAAGAGATGAGTAGACACAGACACTCGGAGACTATATATACATATTTCAGAACTTAGAAATCACGCCACTTTTTAATATTTAGCACTTTATATTTTTCCTAAGAATGTCAAAATTCAACAATTTCCATTTCAACATAATTAAGAGCTACTTTTGTTTTTGAAATGTGTAACTAAGGTACGTCTGCAGTGACCGAGACATGAAATGATCACTCAGTAACATTACCATGATGATTTAAACACATTTATATCATGGAATTATTTTAGTACTAACGCTTTGGTTGAAATTGTCCCACAATTAAAACACTAGTATTTCTGTCTCTTCAAAACCTGTACTTGTGATGATTCCTTGATGCCCTCTACTGGTCACAATGTTACTATCCAATGTTCAATATGTATTATTTCTGTGTGGTCTCTTAATCTATTTAATAATATGCCAGAACATTAGAAAAGTTAACTTTGGGGACAAATAAGTAAGTAAATAAGTAAATAAAAGAGAAGGCAATGGCACCCCACTCCAGTACTCTTGCCTGGAAAACCCCATGGACGGAGGAGCCTGGTAGACTGCAGTCCATGGGGTCGCTGAGGGTTGGACACGACTGAGTGACTTCACTTTCACTTTTCACTTTCATGCATTGGAGAAGGAAATGGCAACCCACTCCAGTGTTCTTGCCTGGAGAATCTCAGGGACAGAGGAGCCTGGTGAGATTCTGTCTATGGGGTCGCACAGAATCGGACACGACTGACGTGACTTAGCAGCAGCAAGTAAAAAAAGGAATGTGCAAATTATAAGAATACGTTAAAAAATTAGGTAATGAAATAAACCCAAAACAAAGCATTAGTGGAATAAATTTGGGGAATGTTAGACAATTATGACATCCACTAGTTTCCCCTACTGTTTGATCTACAAAATGTAATAACTAAGCTATCATTTTTGTTCTCAATATAAAAATTTCCAGCTGTGCTATAACCATCTATAAGGATGGTCTATTAAATTATTCATTACTGAATTTGACACAGATAAACAGAATTGTTAAAATTCAGTTATCAAATGCTGAGAGACACTATGTTAAGAAGTGCAGACAACAGAAAAACATGAGTGAATGCCCCATCCATTCAGATAGCCTTAATGCTAAAATAACTAAAATATATTCTTTAAATATATGGTTTTGTATACACAGACATGCATATCCTGCACAGCATAAAACCCTCTTTTGACCCAAAGAAAAATCACAACTCCTAATAATAAGCCAAATCGTGTGATAACCAGTCACATCACCGATGATCCACTCCCATCACCACCACTTTATCATCTGTAGGACCTCTGTCTTCCTTCTCTGATCCCCCAGAGATAAATCCATCAATACATTTCCCACACGAAGACCCACAAGGCTCTAGTTGTACCTCCAAAACAACTATTTTTGACCACGTGCCCAGTCTGGTTGCATATGCTAAGGGGAGCTGTGTTGCTCCCTGGGGCATCTTTTGCTGCCAGTCAGACCTGAGCTTCTGCTCCCAACTCTTCCTGCCTCTGTGTACCCCCAACTCCTAGTCCCAGCCTCCTCTTTGGTTCCTACCTCCCACCCTTATTCTTCTGCCCCCCACAACCCAGCTCAATGACTATTTGTTTCTAGGGCTTCCAGAAGAAAGTACCACAGTGGCTTAGACTATGGAGATTTATCTTCTTATAGTGCCGGAAGCTGCAAGTCTGAGATCAAGGTGTCAGAAGACTTGGCTTTTCCTGCCCTCCCTCCCCCTCCTTGGGTTACAGATGGATACCTTACTGCTGTGTCCTTATATGGCCTTTCCCCTGCTGTCCCTGGATGTGTCCGAATTTCCTCTTCTTGTCATACAGATCAAATGTATGGATACCAAGTGGGAAAGGGGAGTAGATGAATGGAAGGATGGGTCTGACGTGTATACACTATTGTATGTGTTCAGTTGCTCAGTTGCATCTGACTCTTTGTGACCCCATGAATTGTTTACCTGCCAGACTCCTCTGTCCATGGAATTTTTCAGGCAAGGATACTGGAACAGGTTGCCATTTCCTACTCCAGGGGATTGTCCCAGCCCAGGGATCGAACCTGTCTCCTCATTGGCAGGCAGATTCTTTACCACTAGCACCACCTCAGAAGCCCACACTATTAATACTATATATAAAAGAGACAATTAATGAGAACCTACTTTATAGCACTGGGAACTCTACTCAATGGTCTGTGGTGACCTAAATGGGAAGAAAATCCAAAAAGAAGAGGGGATATAGTTATGTATAGCTGATTCATTTTGCCATACTGTAGAAACCAACACAACATTGTGAAGCAACTACACTATGATAAAAATTAATTTTACAATTTTTCCTCTTCTTGTAAAGGAAAGGAAAGTGAAGTCGCTCAGTCGTGTCAGACTCTTTGCAACCCCATGGACTGTAGCCTATCAGGCTCCTCCGTCCATGGGATTTTCCAGGCAAGAGTGCTGGAGTGGATTGCCATTTCCTTCTCCAGGGGATCTTCCCGACCCAGGAATCGAACCCAGGTCTCCCGCATTGCAGGCAGACGCTTTACCGTCTGAGTACACACCTCAATGGCTCTTCTTGTAAAGACACAGTCAAATTGGATTAGAGTCCATCCTAATTCCCTCACTTTAATTTAATCTTCTCTACCAAGGCCCTAGGGCTTCCCCAATGGCTCAACAGGTAAAGAATCCACCTGCAATGCAGGAGACACTGAAGACATAGGTTCAAACCCTGGGTGGAGAAGTTCCACTGGAGAAGAAAATGGGACTTCAGTCTAGTATTCTTACCTGGAGAATTCCGTGGACAGAAGAGCCTGGTGGGCTACAGTCCATGGGGTCACAAAGAGTCAGAGATGACTGAGTGACTAACAGTGATTTCCAGGCAGAATCAATATGATTTTGAAAGATGATTCTTACCTATGTTTCTTAGAAGTTTTTCAGGTTTTTCAATTCCCTTAAAAAAATCAATTTGTGTGACTCTAAGGTTAAAGCTGGTCTGCTGGACATATTTGTCCCACAAGAGGCATAATAATAGTAGTAGTCATGGTAGTATCTCTCTCTCTTCCAAAATGCTACCTGTTTTAATCTCTTTATAATAGAAAAAAAATCTATTAATTCAATCAGAACCTATTAAGATGTCTTGTTTTCAGATTTTTAAAAAATTTTGTTTTAGGGAATTCCCTGGTGGTCTGGTGGTTAGGACTCGGAACTCTCACTGCCAAGGGTCAGGGTTTGATCCCTGGTCAGGCAACTGAAATATTGCAAGCTGCATGGTGCAGCCAATACAAATAAAAAGCACAACCAGTTCAGTTCAGGAGAAAGGGCTTATTAGCAAAATATCAAATAATGTCCATCAGCCAAAAGACAACCTACACGTTACACAAATAGATCTGTCAGTCCCTGTACTGTCGAGAGATCAGTCACTCACCAATTTAAATTAGAGTTCATGAATCAATACTCTGTTTTAGCAAACATCAGTGCTGTCATCTGCACAAAAGTGCATATTTCCTCAGGGAAATTTTCTCATGAATTTCTCATCCATAATCAAAATTTACAATATCCCTTGCTAAGGTTTTGTAAAGAAGTTATCCCCTGACACTTGAGAGCAGTATGTATACAAGGATGACAAAGTCAAGATCTGGTAGGACTTCCCGGGTGGTCCAGTGGTTAATAATCTGCCTTCCAATGCAGGGGACACAGGTTCCATGCCTGGTTGAGGAGTTAAGGTTCTACATGCCACAGGGCAGCCCTGGGGCTGCAGTGAAAGACCTCACTCAACACAACAAAGATCCCGCTTGCCACAGCTAAGGCCTGAAGCAGCCAAACAAATAAATAATTGTGGGGTTTTTTTTAAGTCAAGGTATAGAACCTCACATTCTTTAAAGTAATTCAAATGGAAACTGCAACCCTGGATGCCTAGAACTCAATTATGGACAATAAGACAAATGAGGCAGCTGTCACTTTTAGGGTTACTACCTATATTAGTCTTCTCCGTTTGCCATAACAAAGAGCCACAGACTAGGTGACTTAAACCACAGAAATTTATTTTCTCACGATTCTGAAGGCTAGAAGTCCAAGACCAGGAGCTGGAAAATTCAGTTTCTGGTGAGGTCTCACTCCCTGACTTGTAAATGGCCGCCTTCTCACTGTGTCCTCAATGGCTTTCTTCTCTGCTCATGCAGAATGAGTTGTATTAAATTCTTTCTCTTCTTAGAAAGACACCAATCCTATCAAAACAGGGCCCCACCCTTACAACCTCATTTAATTTTATCTATCACCTTAAAGGCCCTCCAAAATACAGTCACATTGAGAGTGAGGGCCTCAACATATGAATTTGGAGGAGAAGGAAACACAATTTAGTCTATATCTTTACCTTTTCTGCAATAGCAACACCCTGGTTAATGTTAATACAGCATGAGATCAAAATGCAGAATTTCTAGCTCTTCAGAGTTCTGAGATATCCATAAGGAATGCTTTATTAACTGAGATACCACTTATTCGAATTTGGTGCTGTCTAAACTGGGGGCATCTGAAGCTTTCACTGGTACCATATTTACAAAAAGAATAATTTAGGCAACTGCAAGTCTTAACAAGATTGCAGAATTGGGGAACCAATAGAGAATAAATTTAATGTTTGTCAGTGATATATAAATAAGTGAACCGATTTCTAATCACCCTTAACTGGTCATAAAAGCAATTTGGTGGGCTTTCTCTTCAGGCACTCATTGCCAACTGCAATCAAATAACTATTAGTTCAATGCTCTAATCTTTAAAGACATTAAATATATTGCTTTTCTTTTTTAAAGAAGCAATTCTTTTTAAAAAAGATTATTTGATATGGGCTATTTTTAAGTCTTTATTGAATTTGTTATAATATTGATCCTGTTATGTTTTGGTTTCTTGGGTCCAAGGCATGTGGGATCTTAGCTACCTGACCAGGGATTGAGGGATTGAACCCACACCTCCTGAATGGGAAGGTGATCTTTTAACCACTGGACCACTGGGGAAGTCCCTATGTTTCTTTGTGTGTGTGTGTGTATCTGCAAACAACTTTTTTTTTTTAATTTTAAATTTTATTTTATTTTTAAACTTTATAAAATTGTATTAGTTTACCAAATATCAAAATTCTTCAAACATTTCCGAGTCCCTAATACATACAAGTCACACTCAGGGTCCTCATTTGCATAGTCAAGGCCCTCCTTAATCCAGTTCTGGTTATGTACCCAGCACTGGTTCCAATTAGTTTCAGTAGAACCCCTAGTTCAGTCAGACTACTCTTCCTCTGGCTCGTGGGCATCCCATACCAGCTTGCGCCTGGTTTGCAGGGCTGGCTTGCCCCTTCTGTCTTTGGTGCTTTAAAATCTTACACTTCAGAGTGAATGCTACAAGCAGAATCTAGAAAATAAAGATATTCTCCATGCTTCGTACTCCACTATATAATTTAGGATCTCAATTCCTTAGTCACTTTTATTCTGAAAATTTCTGCTCCCTATAAGCTTCACCTCAAGTCCCACCTTTGAAGAAAGACTAATTTTACTCCTTTTTATGGAGCTGCTCTTCTCTAAATTGCAAGATCCATTCCACCCTCTCTGGCTGTGCCATACAGCTTGTCTTTCCAGTTTCTTTTTTTCATAAGCAGCTCTTGAAATAGAGTGTCAATTCCTTCAAGTCAGGTACAGCTGACTTTTACTGCCTTTTTAAACATTCAAGGAGTTCAACAGTGTGGAAACAACTCGATAAAAATTTTTTTTCGTCAAAGTAACTTGAGTTCAAACCCTTCACTGCTTCAAATCAATCTTCCCAAGTAATGCTAATTACTGAGGCCATGCTGCGTCTAGCACTTTGTTCATTCCTGACATCTAAAGTCAGTTCTGGAGCAACAGGAATGTGACAAAGAAACATAAAAAGAGAGTGGAAAATTGACAGATTATTTCAAAGAGGTGGAAAAATTCACTAAGCAGTAGTCAAAGAGAGTCATTTTTTTAAATATAAATTTATTTATTTTAATTGGAGGTTAATAAACAGTCATTTAGGGACGTTTTAATGCAGAAAAGAAAGCTCTCACTTGAAATGCTAAGTGGGAGAACAACTTAAGTTTAGTTTATGAACATTGGTGCTAATTATTTAAAAGATAAGAACTAAATTAATTTCTTTTCTTAAAACCAAATACATTCAAACCTCTTCAATTTCCTGAAGTACTAAAGCAAGGTTTTGGGTAGAGTGGGCTGGAATAGATGGGGTGAGGACAGAGACTGTACTTTATTTTTCAGATGAATCCTATCACCTGAGAGCAGTTTCTGCTGTTTTCCAAGAATGAGTTACAGTGGTCACACTCTGGCCTCACCCTAATATTAGGCAGTGATGGAAAATTGTCTCTCTCAGCTCTGTGAATCAATAATTCTCAGTCCTTTAGAACTCCAATATTGTATTCTACCTTGATTTTATAACTACAACTCTACTAAAAGTCTTCACGGTATAATTATATATATACTTAAAGCACATAAGCTAAAAATACTTACTTTCACTACAACTCTAGACACACAACAATAGGATGAGTTGAACTGAATTATCTAAGAAAGCCATTCTAGAACCCAAGCAAAGATTCTCAGCACTTTTTTAATATAGACAATGGTAACTCTGAGCAGAGAGAACACACACAACTCCCTCTGACTTAATTTCATAATCAATGTCTGCTCATCCAAACAATGTTTCCCAAAGTTTTTGGACAAAGGATTAATTTTAGCTGAACTTATCTACTATTTGTCACTGAGTCTGTCTTTGACCTATCTCTAAAATGTTTTATTTATTTATTTGGCCATGCTGTGTGGTCTGGGGGATCTTAGTTCCACAACCAAGGATCAAAACCAAGCCCATGGTAAAAGCACTGAGTCCTAACCACTGGACCACCAAAGAATTCTCAAAATATTTTTTTAGATGACAGATTTTGAATTGTGCCAAAATTATACAACAAGAGTTCCCTTCCTCAGTGGTTGATCTTACTTAGTAAGCTATGTGCCATAAGTACGAACAATGGAGCACTCGCAAACTTGACTTGAACTTGGCCACGGGACATGTTTGAGCAATGGATGCTAGCAAACATGATGCAAGCAAAGGATTGAAAAGCACTTGTGCTTTTGGGGCTTCCCCTCTAACCGCCACCACTACCACCACCATATGACGGAGCCCAAACAAGCCTATTGAGGATGAAAAGCATGTGGTCCAGTCATTCCTGTGACCCATTCCTTCCACTTAACCACTGGAAGCAGTGCCAGCCAACAGCTCACTACAGATAACTGAGAACCAGCCTAAACCAGAAGAATTGCCCTGTGCATTCCAACTCCCACTGCAAAAAGTGTGAACCAAACAAATGGCTTCTGTTTTAAGCCACTAAGTTTTGAGGTGTTTTGTCATTCAGTAAAAGCTAACTGACACACCATGAGATTTCAAACAATTGCCTGCATTCTTTTCACCATTTGTCTTCAATTCCAATGATCCTTTGTTTGAATTGCTAGATCATTACTAGATCTTTCATTTTACTGAAACACAGTGTGATTATGGGATTGCAGTCTGGAAACCAATTCAGAGAATTTAGAGATTGTCTCATAAATGGGAGAATGGAAGAGTAATAGTTTTCACCAGCTGGATTTTACTAATATTCAGCTGTCATATCTCTGCAACATATTTCAAATGAGTGAAATACATCAGAAATACATTGATGGCTGAAACATAAGCACCAAAGTCCAACATCTTTTACAGCAAAGTTATTTGAAATCCAGGGAAAAAATGAAAGCTTTCAAGAAAAAACAAGAGCTTTTCTTTTTTTTTTTTAGTACACCAAGCAGGTGGCATACTATAACCACAAATAAAGCATTCAAATTTCAATTCATCTCAACAAAAATTGGGTGATTATTTGGCTTCATCATGGATCAAAGCCCCCAGATATCTGTAGTTTTTGTACCAGACATTCCAAAATGGAACCAAAGGAGAACAATAAATCTAAGTTGCAGCACATTCAAAATGAATCACTTGTTTATGTCACTGATAAAAATCATTGTTTTGATGCTATTATAGCTACAATTATTATGGCATCTATTGTTTCTGATTCCTATTGCATAATATGATTTTTTATTTTTGCATTTTTAATGAGTATTCTTGCTTAACTTTAGGACATTTAAATAGATTTCTCCATAAATTTCCAGACTGAAATCCACCTTCAGTGGATTTCATACCAAATTTTGTACTGATTTATCTCATCAGTCAGTGAGGAGGCAAAACTGACAATTGGTATTATATTCAATTTAAAAAACAGTGAAAACCCCCCAAAAATGGTTTTCAATAAATAAATAAGTTGGAAAGCATATGGAGAATCGGGAATCCCCTTGCATTCTTGCTGGGAATGTAAATTGATACAGCCACTATGGAGAACAGTATGGAGGTTCCTTAAAAAACTACAAATAGAACTACCACATGACCCAACAATCCCATTCTTGGGTGTATACCCAGAAGAAATCATAATTCAAAAGGACACATGCACCCCAATGTTCATTGCAGCACTATTTATAATATAGCCAGGACATGGAAGGAAACTAAATGTCCATCAACAGAAGAACCAATAAAGAAGATGTACATATGTACAATATTAAATGCAATATGGCTGGAATATTACTCAGCCATAAAAAGGAATGTAATCGAATGATTTGGAGAGACGTGGATGGACCTAGAGACTGTCATACAGAGTAAAGTAAATCAGAAAGAGAAAAATAAATATCATATATTAATGCATACCTGTGGAATCTAGAAAAACAATACCGATGATCTTATTTGCACAACAGAAATAGAGACACAGATATAGAGAATAAACATATGGACACTAAGAGGGGAAAGGGGGAGAACAGGATGAATTGGGAGATTGGGACTGACATATATACACTATTGATACTGTGTTTCAGGTAACAATGAGAACCTACTGTCCTCAGAGAACTCTATTCAGTGCTCAGGGAACTCTACTCAGTGCTCTGCAGTGACCTAAATGGTCACCACCCCCTCCACCACACCCACATATTTGGACAAATGGAGTGTTTATACCCACCTTTCTGAAAGTCCTGGAGCCCTTGGTCAGGGTCTGGCTGGTTCCCAAAGAGGAGGCTTTGGGCGCTGGAGACAGGCTTCAAAAAGGCTCCTATGTCGTGTATGGGATGCTCTGATGAAGATCTTGGGAAGGTCTTTGGTGCCATGACACAGGGAAGCCAGGGAGTTCTCTGTGGCTGTGCCTTTACGGATCCACAGTAAGTGTGCATTTGTCCCAGGGGACAAGTGACTCCGGAGGAAGGCTGCCACCCTCTCTCCTTTGCTTGTCGGTGAGGGACCAAGAGGACCAGGAACAAGTGTGGACGGGGCCTATGGCTTCTTTGGGCCTTTGAACCTGGCTGCATTCTGATCTTAATCTCTTAATCTCACGGCAGCGACTTGAATTTTTCATTCGAAGAAAACCAGAGGGCCTGCCTGCCCTTCTCCATCAACGCCCACCACTTTTTCTCCCCCTGCCTCTCACACCACCCCAGACACCCATGTTCCTACTCTCAAGAGGTGGGGAATAACATTGGGGAGGCCCTCGTCTTCCCCAAGAAGGACCCCTTGCTCCTGGCATATTTAGTGCCATTTCTAATCCTATCTTTGTTCTGATAGCTCTCAGAAAGTGGGGGTCCCTCCCCAGTGCCCCACCCCCTCTAGAGTGCCCCCAGCCAGCAGCAGGCCCCTCTGCCCACTCTCCCCAGCCTGACCCCTCCCTGCCATAGAGAGGCATCAGTGCTATCGCCCCGCAGCAGGGGCTGCATCAAGACCACCTCTCAGAGGCCGGACAGTGGCTTTTCTTGGTGGCATCACCTGGCACAGGTGGGAGTGAGGAGAAGTCCTTCCTCTCCATCATGGGATGAAGAGAGCTTAGACTATAATCTCCAAATTAGAGTTCTGATCAAAAGATGCAGAGTCCTGATCTCCAGACCTTATTTCCCTTCCCAGGAAGAAAATAACTAAACCCTTATCCAGGAAAAAGCACCACACATTCCCTTGGACAACCTTGAGCTCTGCTGTAGGGAGTGTTTCAAAGTTTCTGCCTTCCTGAGGTTCTTCCTGAGGAAGTGTGTCTGTCCTAACCTGTGTCTGCTCAGGCCCCACCCACTAAGTGCAGGCAGATCTCCCCTAGGTTCCTGCAGGGGTGAGGGGGTAGCTATGTACACAGCCCCCTTCCCCTGCCCAGCTCTCCGCTGCTGACTACTGGGAGCTGCTCTTGGCCCACCAGCCGTGGACTGGCATTCCCTTGGAGAGGGCCTCGCAGCTTTGCACAGGTATAAGCCCACCTCTGTTCCTCCCCTCCCAGGGCATGTTCCCAAGGGGGAGAGTTTAATGGCTGGAAGAGCATTGGAAGGAGCCTTCCGAGAATCATGGATGGACAGAAGCATATTTCAGAAGAGGTTTTCCTCCAATTCCTGCTCTCTCTCAAAGGACACAGAATGCTGAATATTTACTGTCTTAGATCATGAATTTCTTTTTCTTTTTTCATTTAAAAACCAAACCAACTTTGTTGCTGTTCAGTCGCTCAGTCATGTCTGGCTCTTTGTGACCCTATGAACTGCAACAGGCCACGCTTCCCTGTCGTTCACTATCTCCTGGAGCTTGCTCAAACTCATATTTAGTAGGTGATTCTATCTAACCAACTCATCGAAGCAAGTTTATTAAACATTTTTAAAGAGCTTATGGATTTCTGATACCTCCCACTAAAAGGAACCAAAAGGGACCCCAGTGTAAATCCCACCTAAGGTAGGTTCAGTGTATATCCTCTCTTTCTGCTTGCTGGACACCTGACACTGAGCCCCTTGGTAGGTGGGCAGATGGTGCTGGGCCCTGCTGATCCAGCCCCCTCTGCTGCTTCCTAAAGACTGTTAGAGGGGGAAGGACTGCCTGAGATCCACAGGTCACCCTATCACTGGTGTTGAGCCCATTCGGTTTTGAATTATCAGTCTTTCTCCATTTCCCCCAAGGTCTTGGTTTTGAGAAACGTAGCAGGACTTTTGAACTAGGCTTTTTTGTTTGTTTATTTGGAGCATGTTAAAATATTAATTTTGAGATTTTACCTCCTTTCAGGTTATTTTTGCTAATATCAGATGTATATATGACAAGTTTATGGTTCTTTTGTTTTAACCCTTCTTAGGGTTTCTTTAGAGAAAACTTTGAAGATAAACTCCTTCTTGATATATATATATATATATATATGTATTTTTTTTTCTTAGCAACTTGTTATCACTGGAATCAAAGGCGAAAAGTGATCTCTTTTTGAACTGGTTGTATTTGTATATCACAAGTAAAAGCTGTTTTTGTTCAGCTGCCCAAAAAAAAGAAAAAGAGATTTAATATTCTCAGTGGAAGCTGGAGTGAAATATTGGACCTCTCCTCTGAAGAATACTTTTCCATCAGGTTTTCAGAAACTGTTCCTGTAATGCCAAATGATTTGAAGTAAGAAGCATTTCCTTTAAAAAGCAGGTATCTGATGAGCAGGTCAGTTAAATATAAGAAGTTTGTAACTATAAGCCAGTCATTTGGTTTTTTGAAAACTGTAAGTTTGGTGGAATAAGTACAGCATTGCGATTCTCAAGTTGAACAGTCTCAAATCTTTATATATGAAAACAGTAATAATCTTCCTTGTGTGCTTGGTGATGAAAGGTCCCCTGAGGAAAAAATGGACAGAGTATTTAAGGGCAAATACTTAATAAACATGAAAAATGGATTTCTCACCCCATCATCTAATTATTAGACATTATTTAATAGCTTATTAGGGGCTTCCCTGCTGGCTCAGTGGTAAAGATTCTGCCTGCCAATGTAGGAGATGTAGGTTTGATTCCTGGGTCAGGAAGATTTCCTGGCAGAGGAAATGGCAACCCACTCCAGTATTCTTGCCTGGGAAATCTCATGGACAGAGGAGCCTAGCGGGCTACAGTCTTTGGGGTCCCAAAAGAATCGGACTAAGCAACAATGACAATAGTTTATTAGATACTAAGAGAGGACAGACTAACGTTAATTCATCATTATTAGAAGCCAATACTGACACTTGCAGGAAGAAGTTTTTAAAAATTATACTCTAGCTTTTCTATGGTTGAAATACTGTAACTTCCTGTCATTAATATAGTGAACTGGGTCTCACGTGATCACAGGCTTGGGCTCACAAGATAAAAATAAATAACCCAAATAACCTCCTTCGTGACAGAAAAATATTTCAGAGCTAGAGGAAAAAGAGAAGACCTGGTCTGTGCAACCTGTGGTTTCTGTAGCTTACATTATAGGGTGTGTCCTGCCCAACTCTTTGTAACTCTGTGCACTGTAGCCCACCAGGCTTCTCTGTCCTGGGAATTTTCAAGGCAAGAATACTGGAGTGGGTTGCCTTTTCCTGCTCCAGGGGATCTTCCTGATACAGGGATCAAACCCTCGGCTCTTGTGTCTGCTGCACTGGCAGGCAGATGCTAGTGCATCTGGTAACACTAGCACCATCTGGGAAGTTTACATTATATACATGTGCAAACACAATCCTTCAGGATACTTAACAAGTAATAAATAATGATAACCTCTTTATTCAGAATCCAGTAGTTAGGTTGACTTTAAAGCGACTCTGTGGGGCTTTCGTTTTGGTGGGTATGAGTTTATGACAGAAAGTATAAGTTTTTCCAATCTGTTAATCACTATTGACCCTGTATTATGTGTTGCATGCTTTATCTCACTTAAGCTTCACAAAAAAACTCTTTTGAGACAGATGAGAAAATTGAGGGTAAGGAGAATGATAACTTGCCTGTGATCATGCAGTTTACAAATAATGAAGATGAAAGACGGGTTTTGCCAATGACCACATTCTTAGCCAGTAAATTCCTCTTAACGAAAGAAATAGCAATGAGGAAACTAGAAGATTCTAGGTTTTGTGGCCACTTAAAAAAAAAATGAAATGCTTCACAAATTTGCATATCATACTTGGTCGGGTTGCATGTTAATCTTCTCTGTATCATTTTGATTTTAGTGTATGTGCCACAGTAGTGAGCACTGTAACTCACACTTAACTTGGCTGAAAAAAGAGAGACCAAAAACAGTTGATTGGCACTACAAATAAACCCACGCAATTTATTAGACCTGACCCCTAGCGAGACTTTCCTTATCTGCCCTCAGTCATTAAGCTTTTACACTCTTAATTAATGGATACATATGTCAGCTGGGTTTATTGCATATGAAAAATGCCCAGGAACAAACAAAAAATAATATGTTGTTCCCAGGAGCAAGTAAGAAATTATTGATTATGATACGTGAGAGTTCACTCAGGTGCTTTGCTGTAGTAGAGGGAGAGAAAAGAAAAACAGGTTGGTGAAATATAGCTCCTGTAAAGAGCTGGATATTCTCCATGCTTTTGACAAACTCAATTTATGAGTATAGATCTGTGCCACAGAGCTGGCCACCCAGCAACCACACAAAACCATCTGTGCTTACCTAGTAACTGCTCAGAATAACCTAATTCTCCTGTTTTCAAAGTTAACAATATGAGACACAAAAGGAAAACATACAGAATTGAAAGAAATTGCAGGGAGATGGAATCTTTGCTGGTGCTAGACTTAACATTTTGGTAAAGCTTTGTCTAATTAGCTAAGATCCCATCCTGTAGGATAGACTATTTTGCAGAATAATTTTAAATACATTATTATTTTTAACCATCATTGCTTATAAATTCATTAAGTAAAGAAATTTAAATGTGGAATTACATACAAAGTCTTCATGGCAACATCCCAGCCCTCTCCAGCTACTCAGCATCCTTCCCTGGTTTCTCTACCTCTGCTCCCATCTTACAACTGGGACCTCAGACGGTCCCTTCATGTTTCTATTTATCTGTCCTTCACTGGCCTTTCTTTTCCTCTCTCCTTATTCTCTTGGGTTCAGCCATCATGTCTTGGAGTTGGTCCTGCATCCATATGACCAGCTCACATTTCCCTCAAATTCCAGGAGGTTTGTTCCATCACTGTGTTTAACACCTTTGTTTATCCGTATATTTACTTGCATCTTTTCAAATTCATGACAATGGCCTAGACTAGGCTTGGTGTTGTCTTTTGAGGATGCCAAGCACACTCCCACCTCCAGGCCTTTGCATCTGTTGCTTTCTCTGTTTGGAACACTGTTTCCCTTCATATGCATGGCTGGCTTCCTTACCTCCTTCATGTTTTTATCTAATGTCAGGGAGAACTTCCTGACCACCCCCTTTAAAACTGCAACACAAACTAAGTTAGACTCGTGTATTCCCTGTTCCCTCTCCATGCCTTACTCTTCTACATAGCAATTACAACTTCTAAAACATATGTGTTGCTTACATATTTTGTTGATTGCTTATCTCTCCATGCAAGCTTCCAAGGGCAGGAATTTTTATCTAATATGTTCAATTCTACATCCCTAGTGCTCACAACACTGGCACAAAAGCCAATATTACCCATGAATATAATGGATGAAGGAATGAGTGAATGATTGCCCCACTGGCACCTCACATAAAACTCCTTCTCGTTCATAGATCTGCTCCCTTCCTGCCATAAATAGTAGCATCTGCCTCCTTCTACTCATTCAGATGAAAAATCTCAATCACATTATCCCTTTTTTTAAATAACATATTTTAAGTTATTTTGAAATCCCACGTACCCACTTCTTACTATTTATCCCATTTCTATTCTCCTAGCCCTGGTCCAGGGTCTCATCACCTGCCCTGCCTTTCACAAGGACTGCTGCATCACTTCAAGCCTTTCTTGTCTCCAGCTTCTGTTCTTCAGTTCATCCCAGAACACTGACCTAGACTGAGTTTCCTAAAATCCATATGTCAGATCACATCATGCCCTATTCTAAATCCTTAACATGGAATTGAAGACTGTCCATGACCTGATCTCAAACCATCCTGCAATCCTCACCTTTCACATGCTCTATATCCAGACACAGGGGACAGCTCCCCCTGTCCTAAAGCCAAGGGTACTGTGATGACTCCAAACCTTGCTGCTGTTCCCTCAGCTGCCCAAGCCAATGCATCCATTGCTTGTTCTACAAGCATTCCCTGAACTGTCTCTGTCCTCCGCTTCCCACCCACTTTGTTGATATCTCTAAGTTTGCACTTACGAATCAAGATTGCAGGGAGAAATATCAATAACCTCAGATATGCAGATGACACCACCCTTATGGCAGAAAGTGAAGAATAATGAAAGAGCCTCTTGATGAAAGTGAAAGAGGAGAGTGAAAAAGTTGGCTTAAAGCTCAACATTCAGAAAACTAAGATCACGGCATCCGGTCCCATCACTTTATGGCAAATAGATGGGGAAACAGTGGAAACAGTGGCTGACTTTATTTGGGGGGGCTCCAAAATCACTGCAGATGGTGATTGCAGCCATGAAATTAAAAGACACTTACTCCTTGGAAGGAAAGTTATGACCAACCTAGACAGCATATTAAAAAGCAGAGACATTACTTTGTCCACAAAGGTCTGTCTAGTCAAGGCTATGATTTTTCCAGTAGTCATGTATGGATGTGAGAGTTGGACTATAAAGAAAGCTGAGTGCCGAAGAATTGATGCTTTTGAACTGTGGTGTTGGAGAATACTCTTGAGAGTCCCTTGGACTGCAAGGAGATCCAACCAGTCCATCCTAAAGGACATCAGTCCTGGGTGTTCATTGGAAGAACTGATGTTGAGGCTGAAACTCCAATACTTTGGCCACCTGATGCAAAGAGCTGACTCATTTGAAAAGACCCTGATGCTGGGAAAGATTGAGGGCAGGAGGAGAAGGGGACGACAGAGGATGAGATGGTTGGCTGGCATGCATCACCGACTCAATGGACATGGGTTTGGGTGGACTCTGAGAGTTGGTGAAGGACCAGGAAGCCTGGCGTGCTGCGCTTCATGGGGTTGCAAAGAGTTGGACACAACTGTGCGACTGAACTGAACTGAACTGAATCCATTTAATCTTTTTTTTAATTGGAATATAATTGCTTTATAATGTTGTGTTAGTTTCTGATGTACAGTGAAATGAATCTGGTATATACATACATATATCCCCATCCTCTTGAGCCTTCTTCCTTCCTCATCCCCATCCCACTCTGCTAGGTCATCACAGAGCACCAAACCTAGCTCCCTGTGCTTTATAGTAGCTTCCCACTGTTAAATGCCCATCTCTCACCTCAAGCCACAGTCTCATTGAGAACCGTCTGCAGGCATCATTTACCTATATATGCATCATAGTGATTAGCCAGTGTTTAACAGAGTAGGCACTAGAAACTGTGTATCAACTGTCTGAATGAAATGTGAGTACATAATGGAAGTTTCATGTTGTGTGATAGGATGGAATTCTTCAACAGGACTAAGGGGAAAGACATGGGTTTAATAAGAGCACAATTTATGCTTATTTTTGCTCATCATTCAGACCCAGTTGTAGGCCCACTGAGGGAAACCTACCATATAGCCCTTAGTCTAAACAAGCACAAACTGTGCTGTATTCATAAAGCTGGTCTCAGTCCCATGTGACAAATGAGTCCCCCCAGTCCCACACCCAGCATCACACCTACCCACTCTGACTTCTGGGCTGGGCAACTACCAGGCTATAAAATAGAATTGTTACTTATATAAGCAAATTAAAATAAAGATAATTGGTAGGAGAAGAGGGAAGGATGTGGGAGGAATAATTCCATAAATTTTGCCTTATTTTATTCATCATATTTGATTTCATTTCATTTCACCTTAAAATCTATAGAAATGTGCTTAAAAGCACAAATGTGACTGTATCAGCATACTTTTTAAAATTTGTTGAATTTTACTTCTGTCTTTTAATTTTTTAATATTATCTTTTATTTTGGCTGCACTGAGTCTTCGTCTTCACGGTGGCATCCAGTCTCAGTCTTTGTGGCCCTGGGGCTTCTTTAGTTGCGACATGCAGACTTAGCTGCCCTGTAGCATGTGGAATCTTAGTTTGCCAACAGGGATTGAACCCACATCCCCTGCATTGGAAGGCAGATTCTCAACCACTGGACCACCAGGGAAGTCCCTGTCTTGACAAACTTCTATTGTATGTTAATGCTTTTCTTCTTTGCTGGTCCCCCTCCCTCACCTACTCCCACCTCCACTTTTTGCCTTAGGGAGCCCATGTTAACAGTCTACCATAATTCTCTTCCTTCTCATACAAGCATATAAGAAAGCTATTAATCGTATAGACATGTGTGAATTTGTAATTATTTTATAAAAACTGGATTTTTATGCACTCTTTGACATCTTGCTTTGCACAGTCATAACTCCTTGATAACTAACCCTGCTGAATCAACTAATAAGTAGGTTCTAATAGGTAGATTCTTTGTACAGGCTGCATAAAATTCCTCCATCTTATCTATTCAGGATAGATTCCCTAGAGTGAAATTTCTAGATCAGAGTGTATTTGTATTTATAATTTTAATAGTGTTGCCAGATGTTATATTACTAAAAGGCTATAACAATGCATATTTTCACCTGCAGCGAATGAGAGAAGCCTTTGCCCTGCATTCCCACCAGCAGTAGGTATTATTGGGCTTTCAATTTCCATCTGTCTGAGTTATAAAATAACATCTTGATGTTACTTAAATTTGCATCTCTGAATCATTAGTGAGTTTTAGGATCTTCATATGGCTACAACCTATCTGACTTTTCTCTTCAATGAATTGTTTGTTCATGCTTTTTGATTATATCTCTATTGAGGTCTTTTGACAACTTGTCTCAATTTGCAGGAGGTCTTTGAATATTATAAATATTAAACATTTGTCTGTTCTCTGTATTGCAGATATTTCCCCATGGCTTTCATTTGCATTTTGACTTAGTTTATAGCATCTTTTGCCATATTTACATAATCAAATATCCTATCTTTTCTTTAACAGTCCCTGGATTTGCAGTCATGGGTAAGGTGTCTCTAGCCCCTAGGTTTTTCATATAAGCACCAGGATTTTGTTGTAAGATACTGATATTTTTATATTAAATTTTTAACTGATTTGAAATTTTTTCCCTTAAGATGCAGATAAAGGTGGGAGTACAAGTTGATTTTTTACACAGCCAGTTGTACCAGCAACATTTATTCAATAATTCATCCTTTCTCACTGAGCTGAGGTACAGTAAGCCCCCTACATATGAACCATCAAGCTGTAGACTTTCAAATATTCGAACATGCGTTCACATGTCCAATCATGTAGGTTAGCTCATGTGTCTGGCATGCATTGTCACATGCGTGCATCCTCTACAAGCAGTTGCGCTTTTGTGTACTTTACTGTACAGAGTACAGTAGTACAGTACCTTTATTTCAAGCTTCAGGATGTCCGGAAGCAAGCATAAAGGCAGCAGTGAAATAGCTGTGTTGCTAAGTAGTGCCAGCTGCTGTACTGTACTTTTCAAGGTTCTATAGTTATCAAGGAGGAGATAATGAAGAGAAGAAACCCAAGGATATTACCAAAGTGAAAAGATGAAGACTGGAGGAGCCAGCAAAAGAAAATGGAGGAAAAATGGCTAGTGACGTAAGAAGAAAACGCGGGAGAATGTGGAATCCTATAAGCCAAATGAAGAACGTTTCTAGAATGATGAGACGATAAACTCGGCCAAGTACTGATGACGAGACAAGATGAAGATTTAGAATTGTCCAGTGAATTTAGCAATACGGAGGTCACTGGTGACCTCAGGAAGAGAACCTTTGGTCATATGTATGACATAAGAGAAGATTTAAAAATTTAAATAGCACAAACTTGTGAGTAGCCTCTAAAAAAAGAAGTGATAAATTCATTAAAATTGGTGTTATATTTACATTTGGATTGTTAACTGTAACTTTGTTTACATCTATTTTTTCATTGTCAATTAGCAAGAGATCAGTCTGTGTCTTTATCTCGATTTTTTTCATGTTTCCAATTAACAAGAGCTAAAAGGCCTCTTGGTCTCATATTAAACACTTTGTGGTTCTCAACAGGTGTTTGTTGAATAAGTAGGTATGCATCTCACATTCTAACACTACCTAGCAAAGGTTCCCCTCACTGAGTCAACATACTAACAGAATGACGGGAGTCAAGATCACACATGGTCTCCTTAAATGAAAAAAGTATTGTCTTTTACAAAGATAAAATCAAGATCTCAATTGATGACTGTGCTAAATGGTAAAGTAAAATAACATTAATTCTAGTCCAGAGTCCTAATTCCAACCTAAATAGTATTCGAAAGTTTATAGTTGGGCATGAAGGGAGGAAAAATGTCACCTACAACAGATGGCTCTACCTTATGACATTTTCATCAAAGCACCAACTGTCCTTTAAAAGCTTGGTTTCCAAATTTGATTTATATATTTAAAAGATCAGTAACAGAAGAAGTAATAGCCCAGGGAAATAATACAACCCAAATATAGCAGTTTTTGTTAGAAAGTATCTTTACGTGAGAATTGCGTATTAGATGGAGATGACACATGAAAGAAAAAGAAGCAGAAGAAACTATTGTAAGAAAGAATATTCACAGTTCCAGTTCAGTGGACTTGGTGAATAAAGACACAATTGTGAATTCTTTTGAAGCATCTCATTCCTCAAGCCATTGTAAAGGATTTACACTATTCCTTTTACAAAAAGTAGAATTAAATTAGATTTTCAAAACTACACCAATCTTGTCTCACATAGAGTTCCTTGATTACAGATTTAAACACATCTAAAATTCAGAGTAAACATTCCCACCTACTTACACAATGACCAGGCCGCAACCATGGTACAAGCTGCCACAGTTCTGAGAACTGGCCTCAAAAATGGGAACAAACTGACCCTGGAACTGAAAACTAACTGTGCTTAAAACAACTGAGATGATGCTGACCAGACCACCACATGATCAATTTCAAGATGACTGTCAGCTGATTATGCTGTTTCTGCGTGTAGCCCCCTCCCTCTGCCTATAAAAGCTCTTATCCACTGATGCCCAGTGTGGGGGAGTTGGCCTTTGGACAGGAGTCCCCCTCCCTCCTCCCCAGGTTGCCAGCATTCAAAATAAAGCACACTTTCCTTTCCACCAACCTGGCCTCTTTATTGACTTTAGAGCAACAAGTAGCTGTTCATCGTGTAGTTAACTCTTTCCACCTGCTGGGGCTTTCAGTATTTATAAGACAGCTCACAGGATATGGCTCAGAATATTATCCACAGCCCTTGAAGGGGAACTAAAGGTCCTTGACTCTGCTTAATGACTAAACTAATATTATTTTGTCCTGTTTGACTGTTTTCCTTTGCTTTTGTATTTTCTCACTTCTCTGATTAAACTTACTCTTCGGCTAAAGTTTTTCTACAAACAAAAGGCAGGTGGAGGACACAGGTGGTGAAGGATCATAGGGTCCTGCTCCATTTTACTATAAGAAAGTTCACATTATTTTTCAATTTTAGCAATGATCTTTTTTAAAAAGTATGTTTTGAGTCATCTGGATTACTTTCTCATTACCAAGACTGCCCTATAATTCAGTACTTGCATTTGTGTTTGCCTTCTCTGGTGGCTTAGATGGTAAAAGAATCTGCCTGCAATGGGGGAGACCCGGGTTCGATTCCTAGGTTGGGGAGATCCCCTGAAGAAGGGGATAGCAACCCACTCCAGTGTTCTTGCCTAGAGAATCCCATGGACAGAGGAGCCTGGTGGGCCACAGTCCATGGGGTCACAAAGAATTGGGTACGACTAAAGTGATGAACACTTTACAATCCTATGGTGCCTAAGGACCACCTGTAATCATGGTTTTTATCTTACACATGTGGTGGGTAACAAGCGTGACCACCATTCTGTTGGCATATTCTAACATCAAAAGACTAATTTGCTTTTGCTTACTAGTTGTAAATGAAAACTTTTTTTCCTTTACAATTTAAAGATATTTTTAATAAAATAAGACTTCCTTAATTTACTTATTAAACTGAAATTGTTTTAATGATATAAGAAATGTAGTAAAGCATCATGATGTACATACATGCTCAGTCACTCTGTTGAGTCTGACTTTTTACAGCCCCATGGTCTGTAACCTGCCAGGCTCCTCTGTCCTTGGGATTCTCCAGGCAAGAATACTGGAGTGGGTTGCTGTTTCCTCCTCCAGGAGACCTTCCTGACCCAGGGATCAAATCCATGTCTCCTGAGTCTTGGCATTGCAGGTGAATTCTTTACCGCTGAGTCACTGGGGAAGCCCCATCAAGATGTATCCCTTGGGCAAATGGGAAGAAAATAGATAGAAATGTAATGTATAAATGATTCAATGCATAACAAGGTAGGTTTTATGGTACTCCAGTGGCGCTTGGAAAAGAAGTGGTTTGAATAGAGAACAGAGTTCCTAGAATTCAGGTATCACAAAGCAGATTGAACTGAACTAAAAACAAAACAAATAACAACAAAAAAGAAACAAATAACATTGTGACATCAGAGTCAAATGCAGTTTGCCAAGAAACATGTTTCTTACATGTATACACTGTTAGAATAAATGCAGCAACCAAAACTCAGAGAAGTCTTTTGGTTGAAAAAAAACATTCTAAATCTCCAATATTGGGATATACTATAAACGTATAGGTCCACTTGAAATGAATACATGTTCTGAAAGGGCATCAATATCAATAATAGTAAGGACTCCAAAGATGTTCCGCTACATTGAAGGTCAAAGGAATCCAATCCACAAATGACATCTAAAATTTAAACATTTTTATATTAAATTCAATGTTATAAATTTTGTCTCCACAAAGTAATATGTCATACTAAATTGATAATTAGTCTTCATCTCAGTTTTGTAAATGTACATACTTCTCTATTATCATAATAGAGTTTAAGTCAACATTGAAAGTGCGAAGAATTTGGCCTTTCAAGGAGGCCTGGGCTTTAATTCAGTTTGAGAAACCCTAAACAGATACTATCTAAAATGTTTTCCATACTTTTCTACATCTCTGACCTTTTAGCATCACCATGGACCCCATTGCCACAGGGACCAGAAAAAGAAAGTGAGACTCAAAAAAATTAATCTGTCATCACAACTGAGATAGTATCACAAAGCAATTGATGCTAAGAGTCTCAGGTCATTTTCATATAGAAAAGAGAACATGGATATATATTGGTTGGCATCTAATTCATCTACTTCATTCAAAATGTATTATCCTAAAGAGAACTGTTTTATTAACAAAGCAATTTTCCCTAAAATGATACTGAGTGGCAAGTTAATATAGCTTATTCATAATTCTATACTGTTTATAAAACACCCACCATTGAAAACAAATTATCCAGATATATGTTATCTAAAATTTTCAGGGAGCACAAGCAAGAGGCAGGCAGGATTCTGACCTTGCTGGGCATGATTGCTCATGCTGGATCTCTTCTTGCTATCACAGCTAGCAGTCCATCTAAATGAAATTCACATTTCCAGTGCTAATAAGTTTCGAGAGCTTCTAAGTCAAAGTTCTCTTTGACCAAGGAGAATTGAAATTTGTATTGCTTATTGCTCTTGTCTCAATATATGACTATCTTTGATGATTCCTACTAGTTTGATGCCAATTCCTACTATTAATGCCAATAAATGAATAAATGTATCCAGTTTTTTAGCAGTTAGGAAGCACTTGCAGTAATGCTTCTGTCCTATTAAAATTAAATGGAAACATTACGTAGAGAAAGAGATGTTTACTACCCACATGACGATCGGTTTCCCTGGTGGCTCAGACCGGAAAGAATATGCCTGCAATGCAGGATACCCAGACTCGATGCCTGAGTGGGAAAGATCCCTTGGAGACGGGAATGGCAACCCACTCCAGTATTCTTGCCTGGAGAACTCCATGGACAGAGGAACCTGGTGGGCTACAGTCCATGGGGTCGCAAAGAGTCGGACATGACTGAGCGACTAACACACACACACACACACACAAAGTTGAATTCAGCGTGAATTAGATTGTTTGCAACATCTACCAATAGCTTTTGCTGAACAAAAAACAAAAACAAATAAAAAAGCTTTGTGAACTTTTGAGGCTGGGTTTGCTGTCTGGCTGTGTGCTGAGGATGAGAAGCACTGAATACAGAAACAAATGAAAAGAAAAACAGACCTGGATTCAACAACTGTCTTAGGCTTGGTTTCCTCTATAGCAAACTGTGGTTTTTCTGTTTCACCACATGGATTTTGAGAAAATTATAATGCATGATATACATGAAATATCTGCTACAAAGTACATAATATGGTATCTTTATTTTTCAATACTATCATTACTACTGTGAGAATTATTATTAGCACAATGCTTGGCACTGAGTCTTTCTTGAATAAATCTTAATTCTCATCCATTTGACTCAGGGTACAAGAATCACTCTTGTGTGTGTGTGTGTGTGTGTGTGTGTGTGCATGTTGCTATTTTTTTTATTGTAGTCTAGTTGCTTTACAAAATTGTATTAGTGTCTGCTGTACAACAAAGTGAAACAGGTATATGTTTACATATATCCCCTCTTTTTGGATTTCCTTACATTTAGTTCACCACAGAGCATGAGTAGATTTCTCTATGCTATACAGTTGATTGTCACTAGTTACCTATTTTACACATAGTATCAATAGTGTATATATGTCAATCCCAATCTCCCAATTCATCCCACCCCGACTTCCCCCACCCCCAGTATCCATACATTTATTCGCTTACAGAGTGAAGTAAGTCAGATATGTGTATATGTGTGGAATCTAGAAAAATGTTACAGATGATCTTAGTTGCAAAGCAGAAATAGAGACACAGACATAAAGAATCACTCTTTTGCTATTTAGGACATGGCAGTCAATAAGTTCAAAGGTGAGCTAAGGCATTTCTAACCCTTCCCACATCTCCTCTGCTTAACCTGGGCCCACTCAGTGCAAGTTAAACTCACACTGTATAGAAATATCAGTTCCCCCAAGGGTCCTTGAAGACTGTGTTCCCCTCTCCACTCACCCTCCTCCTTGCATGAAGATTAATATAATTAAATTTGTATAACTCTTCAAAATTTTAAAAGTTCATTCACCTACAGTACTGCATTTAATTCCTAGAATGTCTCTGTTCTTTTTATCTCTGTTTCACAAATGAGAAAATTAAGGCTCAAAGAAATTAATAACCCAATAATAATAACAGATTACCTTTGTTTCAGTCACTGTGATGAGTATTTTCTAGCCATTACTCAGCAAATCCTCAAAGCAATTCTAGTGGTATGACAGGCGCAATTCTGGAATGGCTGGCAAGGCCCCTCTGCCCAGCCCTTCTCCCCCATCTCTTATATGGATTTTTTTCACATTCATTTATTTGGCTGCACCAGCTCTTAGTTGCAGCCTGCAAACTCTTAGTTGTGGCATGTGGGATCTAATCAGGGATCAAACTTGGGTGCCTTGCGTGAGGAGCGTGGAGTCTTAGCCATTGGACCAACAGGAAAGCCCCCCAGGTACATACTTCGTACAATCCTTGCTACTGTGAATCTGGTAGCTTTGTCCTGGAAGGAATTAAAAGCAGCCCTAGCCCTTTGTTCTGGTCCCCTGCCAGACCTAAAACCTAAAAGGATTAACAGCTGCCACAGCATATCTAGAAGCTGCCCCACTGGGCTGGTGCCTGTGCCTTTTCTATCATTAAAACTTTTCTGATATTAACACTGATGAAAAAGACTCACCAAATGTCTATGATACCCACTGGTGTCCTTTGTGGGAAATGTATCCTTTGGGTTTATCTCAGTAAAACATAACTTGTTTTTGGTTCACAGGCCAGCAGGCTCATATTCACCAAGCCTTTCTGGGATTACATCATGCATATGCCTAGATGACCGAAAATGTCAGGACCCAGGAGGCTGAGTTTAAGGCCCTGGCTTTTGGCAGAGCGCCTATTGTTTTCAGACCACCAGGCTTCCGACATTCTCCCCATAATGTCAAGCTGATGTCTGCTATTCCTTGTAGAAGTTAGTGTCATACAGCAGAGGAAATGACAGGTTCAACCTGTGGTGACACTTTTCCAGGGTGGGCTAAACGTGGACAGCGGAAGCGAAAACAGCAATTCAGGACCAAGTAATACATCACATACTCCAAACACCACTAAGAAGGAGGAGATTAAAAAGTCACCTAGTAGCCAATACCCATATATTGAATTCTGCAGGCCAGAATGCTGGAGTGGGTAGCCTTTCCCTTCGCCAGGGCATCTTCCCAACCCAGGGATCAAACCCAGGTTTCCCGCATTGCAGGCGGATTCTTTACCGCTGAGTCACAAGGGAAGCGCATGAGTACTGGAGTGGGTAGCCTCTCCAGCAGATCTTCCTGACCCAGGAATTGAACCTGGGTCTCCTGCGTTGCAGGAGGATTCTTTATCGGCTGAGCTACCAGGGAAGCCCTATCCATATGTAATTGAGTCTTATACCATAGATCATCTACTATAGCTTATGCGCTTTCTCAGAGAAGAGACTCCTGCTCTTTTCTATATTCACTTGCTCTTTTATGCAAAACTCTAGCAAGTGGAATACAATATATTATTTCTGTGGAAGATGGGAAGGGAGGAAGGAGGGACTTGAGCCAGAAAAGACCACCTGGCCATCTTCTTGTAGGGGAGTAGAGTGGCTTTGTGCGTCAATGAGCAAATATCAAGTTTCAGACTCAAATAAGGGAGAAAGACTGATGTAGATTCTAGAAGGGGTAAAGCCCTGGCAAAAGTCACTCCTGGTGCTGCCACTTCAGGCTAAAAAATGTAGGCCCGCCCACCTAGAGATTAAAGAAAGTCATGAACAAAGAAACAACCCAACAGATGGATCATTGATGAAAGATCACTCAGCGTGGAGGATGTACTAAAGCATAATAGCCAGTGGGATGCTGGTAGACTGGTTCACAAAAGCCAAATAGACGAAAAGGCCCCTAAAACCAGAAACCAAAACAAATAAACAACAACAAACCACCCTCCCCCTCATCAAACTAACCCAAAACAATAAGCCTTAATTTTAGCATTTGATGACTTCTAGTGTAAATGCTACTACCACTATGGCTGATTTCAAGCTATTAATAGTTTAACAATCAGCTTGCAAAGTTCTGAATATTTAACAGACTCAGACTCTTCTCTGCTCAGTTTTTAAAAGCCAGCTCCTGCTCCCCACTGCAAGAAATGGTAATATGGTGGTCCATGCCTTATATTTAAAAACGAAAGTGAAAGTGAAAGTCACTCAGTCGTGTCCGACTCTTTGTGACCCCATGGATGATACTGTCCATGGAATTCTCCAGGCCAGAATACTGAAGCGGGTAGCCTTTCCCTTCTCCAGGGGATCTTCCCAACCCAGGGATTGAACCCAGGTCTCCCGCACTGCGGGTGGATTTTTTACCAGCTGAGCCACCAGGGAACCCCAAGAATACTGGAGTGGGTAGCCTATTCCTTCTCCAGTGGATCTTCCTGATCCGTGAATCAAATTGGGATCTCCTGCATTGCAGGCAGATTCTTTACCAACTGAGCTATCAGGGAACTAAAAGATATATTCAAAAACTTACACACTTTTCCATCAAAATAAAAGTATTTCTAAAAATAAAAATATTTTTCAGAGAAGCCAGTTCTTTGAAATCTGAACACTGGCTGTCTATGCTGATTCAGTCCCCCAGGTTGTCAAGAGGAAAGACATATGGGGCACAAGTAATATTCAAAGATTTAAAAACTGAGTGAATACAGCAATCCACAGATTTAAGAAACCAGCAAATCCCAAGAACTTAAAAAATAAACAAAAACTACACACAGATAGATGCACCGCATTGAAATTACAGAACTTAAAAGCAGCCTAAGCAGCTAGAATTTTAAAAACTGACTTATCAACAGCAACCATAGAAGCCAAGAATCAGTGAAATAATTTCTTCAAATATGTGGATCCAAACTGACAAGTAACCTAGAATATCCAACCCAAGAATGAAAGGAAGGAAGGATGGAAGGAACAAAGGAAGGAGGGAAAGAATGGAGGAAGGGAGGGGGGAGCAGAGCGAAGGAAGAAAGAAAATACTTCTAAGAATTAGGGCAAAATAAGACATTTCAGACAAACAAAAACTGAGAAACTGGCACCAATGGCTGCTCGTTAAAGAAAACTCTAAAGTTTGTACTTTACTGAGAAAGAAAACTACCTCAGATGAAAGGCCTAAGACCCAAAAAGGAAAAAATTTCCCCTTGGGAAGATTTTTCAAGACCATCCCAAACATAGCTGCTGTCTGTTTTCCGCTTGCGCACACATGACAATTATACCCTCAAATCCAGTGGACATGGGGACCACCGTGTTTGAATCTTTTCTTTAGTGATGGAACCAGCCCCTGAGAGTCAGTATGATTTGTATCTTACTATCTTGACCTGTGGCTGGAGTGGGGCAAGAAAGTAGATTCAGATGTTTTCCTCAGCCTTTCCCATGATAACTGTGAAGCTACTTGCCAAGAACTTAATTGGAGGGGGCAGGCAGGGGAGAAGGGGAAGGTTGATTAGAAAGAGCCCTGGACTGCAAGGCAATTCTGAGAAATTTCAGCCAGGTTGATGGTAAAGCCCTGAGCTAAGATTCTTCCTTAGAGCAGTTCTTTGTAGGACAGTTATGCTTCCTACACTGTGCTCAGTTACCAGCTGGGGGCTGCGTAGAGGAGGCACAGCCTGGTGTGGTTGACCCAGAGGTGTGATCACAGGGCTTGTCCATCACCAGCCACACTTGCCCAGGTGGGTTCTCTCGAAGAACTTCTGAGCACAGCACTTCATGCCCTCCACAGAGAAGAAACGGTATGTGTGTTCTAAGACAGGGGTCCCCAGTCTCCAGAATCACGTGCCTGATGATCTGAGGTGGAGCTGATGTGATAACAATAGAGATAAAGTGCACAGTGAATGTAACATGCTTGAATCATCCCAAAACCATCCTCCCCACCCCCATCCATAGAACAATTGTCTTCTAGGAAACTGGGCCCTGGCCAAAAAGGTTGGGGACCACTGATCTAAGAGATAAGTACCAGAATATTTGTAGCACAGTGTTTATAACAACCCCAAACTGGAAACAACTCAGATGTCCATCAACAGGAGGGCTGATGAATACACATGTCATGAGCATACAGTGGAACGCCATTCAGCCATGAGTGGACCACTGGGCATCCACAAGGATGCATTTCATTAGTAATGTTGGACTGAATAAAGGAGGTCAGAGGGGAAAGGGGATACATTGTTTCCATTTATATAAGTTCAAATATAAGTAAAATTAAATGATATATTCTAAATGACAGTCTCTTGAAATCAGTCACTCAGTCGTCTGGTCAGCAGCATCTGGATTGTTTCAAGCACAATTAGTCTTCAGTTTCAGGGTCAGTTTGTTCCCGTTCCTTTGAGGCCAATTCTTGGAACTGCAGCAACTTTTGTCATGGCTACAGTCTGGGCATCACATAGTTAACTTTTTCCACCTGGTGAGGGTTTCAGTATCTACAGAACAGTTCACAGGATATGGCTCAGAATATTCTCTAGAGCCCTTGAGGAGGAACTAACTGTCCCTCACTTTGCTAAATGACCAAACTATCATTATTTTGTCCTATTTGGCTGCTTTTCCTTTACTTCTGCATTTTCTCATTTCTCTTAAGTTTATTCCTTGACAACAGTTTTTCTACAGACAAAAGGCAGAAGGACATGATGTGGGGGTGAGGGGAGATGGGAGTATCTGTCCTGGGAAGGCCCCATAGGGTCCTGCTCTGTTTCAGGAATAAGTACTACAAATCATCACAAATTATTTTTTTTAAACATGTGGCAGCACCAATATATTAAAATGGCATGAAATGACTAAAGGAACCAAAGCAAGAAGGAAAAACAAAAAGGATCAGGCTATTAGTCATGGTGATTGCAATGACCTGGTCATATCCCCACTTTGGAAACACCATTTCTCTAGTTCATTTCAAAGAAAACTAATCATTCTTTTTTTAACGTTTTGGCTACACATTGCCACTGGGTGGTGCTCCCAGTCCACGGTAGCATCTTGGAACTGCAGGGAGCAAATTAAAAAGCAGGCAGCCGCTGACTGGTTTTCAGACGTATGAACAAAACATTTAAAATATTTTCTCTCTTGTATTGATGCATAAAGAAGCACAAACACCGAAGGAAGGAAGTAGCTATCTTTAGAAAGAACAAAAGCATCTCTGCACTGTGAAAAACAAAACAAAACCAGCCAACTAGGAAAGAGGCTGCTGAAACAAGTTTCCAGAGATCAATAATGTTCAATCTCCTTTGACTGAGGGCATGACGGGCAGCTTACAATAATGACAGAATCAAAGTCCTTGCACAGAGGGTTTGTTTTTTAATCAGCTTTTCTAGTTGCACAGAGGCCTCTTCTGCAGCTACATTTTGCACGTGTACACTGTGTGGACTTCTGCCTCTTAGGAGTCTACGTTAAACACGTCCCTACAAAGAAGGCCAAGGGTTGCCCTTGGGGCCCAGACATCTGTCTGGCTCCAGCAACTCTCCCCTTGGGAAAATCAAATATAAAATGCTGTTCAAACAACCAATTATTGCACTGCTTTAGATAAGGCGACTTGCACTTTCCCCCATTTGTCAAACCCTGAAAGAAAGGGTTGCAAACCAGAAGAGGAGAGAGTAGTGAGCTTTTCATTATCTACAGAGCCTGTGCTGAAAGGTCATGTGATGAAAAGAAGATGGGAATCAAGTGTGTCTTGACTGGCTCTAGTATTTTCTTTTTCTTTTTTTTTTTTTTTAGCATTTTCTTTTGTAGCTATGCTAACATTTTTCTAATGTTCAGTTTCCTTTTATTGTACAGATTTATCTAATACATGCTTAACAAAATGTAGTTGGGTAATACTAAAATAGCTGATAGTCCCAGGCAATTAAAAAAAAAGTTGACACTTAATAAGCTTGTACATGCCAGGTGCTGAACAATTTACCTCCACACTCTCTTTAATACAACAACCCTATGAGGAAGGAATTATCATCTCCACTTTGCAAGTATGGAAATGAAGCTCATCAAGGTTATGTAACTTGCACAAGGATGGATGGCTAGGAAACGTGGTGCCTGACTCAGATGAATCTCTGCACCAAAGTGCATGTTGTTCCTTTTCTACGAGAACATTTAACTGAGATTTCAGGGTGTCCTAGTTAAAGAACTCAGTCTCAGGGAAGGTGTCCTGGTTAAGAGCTACCTTTCTGGCCCTGCCCCATTAGTCCCTGGGTTCCACAGAGCAGTACTGAAATCTGAGGATGAAAGAAGACCACGTCCCAGCTTCCCAAAGGGATATTCCACCCCTAAGCATGTCATAAGCTCAGCATGTCAGCATGCCCTTTGCAGCCCGTGGAAAGGCTCATCAGACAGTTGGAATTCTGCTGACCTCCGTTTCCATCCCACGGCAGTGACTGGAGAGTACTCCAAATCTTACAACTTGTAAGACGTGGGGCATGTTACTTACCCTCATTTCTGTTCTTAAATCTTCAAAACACAAATAATAACAATACCTACCTCAAAGGTTTTTGTGAGAATTAAATGAGCTCACTTGGTATATAATGCGTTTCCCAGGGGACACTAGTGGTAAAGAATCCACCTGCCAATGCAGGAGCTGTAAGAGATGTGGGTTCGATCCCTGGTTCAGAAAGATCCTCTGGAAGAGAAAATGGCACCCTTCTTCAATATTCTTGCCAGGAAAATCTCATGGACAGAGTAACCTGATGATTTACAGTCCATAGGGTCACCAAGAGTAGAACACAACTGAGGGTCTGAGCACATGTATGTATATAATGTTTCTAACAGTGCCTGGCACAGGGTATGAGCTAATAGATGCTGATCGTGACCATTATCATTAATTCAGCAGCTCAAGATTTGCACCCCTTTTTAAACCACAACCTCTTTCACTGCCACCATACATACTACTGGTCTACCATGAAAGCACACATACTACTGGTCTACCAGGAAAGCATTTTCACTTCCAGGTCCCTCTCTCTTCAAAGAACCTAGCAGTTGGCTGGCAGACTAGTGTCACTATAATGTCACTAGGTTTATGACACTCTCCATAATTAAAAAAGATTTTTTAACCATAACTCTACATTTTCTAGAAACTAAAGATCTGTATTCTTAGTCCACAGCCCAATACTTTCAAGTCTGCTCCCAACCTCTCTTTGCAAGCTTATCTCCCCAGTTCTTCTCTCTTTATTCCAGCCTCATTACCACGCTATGCGTTTGTACACACTACTCCACACACATGCCAATATGCCCACTCCCATCTGTCAAAAATTAACATGTGTTTAGCCATAGGTTAAACCTTACTCTTCCCTCAGCCTGAAGCAACTTTTTTTCTAGTAAGAATTCCTATACCTTTCTTTTTTGCCCACTCATTTATTTCTCTACACTTATTCACATGTTTTGTTGTTATCCTCTTCTTTTTCTCAGATAGATTATAAGAAAATTGAAGGCAGTGATTGTTGAAATTGATTACACATCTCCTTCAATTTGTGAAGGGTCTATGTCCAGATAAACCAGCATAAGTTGAAAATATCACAAGTCGAAAGTGTGTTTGATACACCTAACCTCACGAACATCATAGCTTAGCTTCGCCTACCTTAAATGTGCTCAGAACGTTTACACAAGCCTACGGTTGGGCAAATCATCTAACACAAAGCCTATTTTACCACGGGGTGTTGAATATATCATGTAATCTATTGAAAACTGTACTGAAAGTGAAAAACAGGATGGCCGTAAGGGCGCAGGATGGTTGCGAGTGTATCGGTTGCTTACCCTGGTGATCGCCTGGCTGGCTGGGAGCTGGGGCACCCTGCCTCTGCCCAGCATCCCAACAGAGGATCACACCTCATTGCACCAGTCCAGGAAAAGACCAAAATTCAAAAGGTGAAGTATGTTTTCTATTGAATGTGTATTTTCTTTTAAGTGAACTAGAGAACCTGGAGCTTCCAGAGGAATATGGACCAGGTTATTGCAATTACCATGACTGCTATCCTCACGTCTGTATATTAATTTCTGTAGTTAAATGTCCTAAACTAGGATATGAGAGGCTCTGAAGCATTCTTTCAGGAGAGCAAAGCTGGAGAGAACTCCTCTTTCAGCCTAACAGGAATCTTAATTTGTGGTCCTGAGAACCTGAAAATTTAAGTGGAAAGATCTAAGAAGGTGGGTGTGAGATGCTGAGTCTTTCTAGATTTCCTGAAGTAGTGAAGTACAGCTAGAAGTCCTAAAGAAAAATAGCAGCCTCACTGGCACCAAGTTCCGAGCAGATCAATTGTTCCTGAAGGCTGCAGTCAATGAAGGGGCTTCCCAGGTGGCGCTAATGGTAATGAACCCGCCTTCCAGTGCAGGAGACATAAAGAGACATGGGTTCAATCCCTGGGTTGGGAAGATCCCCTGGAGGAGGGCATGGCAACCCACTCCAGTATTTTTGCCTGGAGAATCCCATGGTCAGAGGAGCCTGGCAGACTACAGTCCATGGGATCACAAAGAGTCAGGCACAACTGAACTGAAGCAACTTAGCAGGCACTAGTCAATGAAAACACTCCGCAACCTCTTAGGGTATGAGAAAGTGTGCCATCACCAAGAAATATTAGGACTGACCAAGAAAGAATATACTATAAAGTATATAAATGTGTGTGTGTGTTTTTAAGTGGTTTTAACAGTTTTGAATAAGGAGTTATTCTCTAATTACCAGAGTCCCCTAGTCAAAAAGTTTATAAAATAAAATGTGTGCTTACTTAAATTTGCATGGCTTCACAGAGGTTTGATTTTGATCTTCCAAGCACTGATCACTCTGAAGAAAACACAGCAAGGGAGCCCATGTCTTGGGGTGTTTTTTGACACCTCATAATACCTGCATTGGTCATCCTGGGTGGGTAATACTGCATAAGGTCAATAGAATAAAGGTTAACTTTTTCTTCATGCTACATATCCATTGCATGGATATATATGGGGAGCCCTGCTGCTCCTGGTCACTAAGGGACACAAGCTCATAGAGGTTCCATCATCTGGAACACCGCCCTGGGACAGTCCCTGTGGAAGACAAAGAGAATTCACCCCAGCCCAGAAGTGACAGGTCACTCTTTAACGCACAGCTCATTGACCAGAAGTGGTCACATGGCTCCATCTATCTTTAAGAGGATAAGTTTACCCCAGATGTCTTAGACACACTGTCCTGCATTTCTGCTCTAGTGGATATCAGTGTCCATGTCTTCTGGAAAAGGTATAGGAGACTCAATAATCTGCTTAAATAAGTCACATATGGGGAGAATTGAGAGTCCAAATGGATGACCTCAGTGTGTTGAATTCCTGGATCAGAGATTAAATTCCTTCCAAGCCACATCAACATCTGTCTCTTTGAGTTAAAATAATCTGGTAGGCCTTCTTTGATATGTTGATTAATGTAACAGTGAAGTGAAGTGAAAGTCTCTCAGTTGTGTCCGACTCTTTGCGACCCCAGTGGAATTCTCCAGGCCAGAATACTGGAGTGGGTAGCCTTTCCCTTCTCCAGGGGATCTTTGCAACCCAGGGATCAAACCCAGGTCTCCCGCACTGCAGACAGATTCTTTACCAGCTGAGCCATAATGGAACAACTACAGAATGTAACTAAGTGGAACATTATCTCTTTACATTCTGAGTGGAGAATAGTCAGACAATAAACACTGGAGTTCACTTGCTTGAAAGCAAAGGCAAAGACAACATTTTCCTTTGTGCTGTAACTTCATGAAATTGTTATTTGCAGTGGTAGTGATTTGTATTATTACCTGTGTCCTAAGAGGAAGAACATGCATAAACAAGAACCCCATAACCAGCTTTCTTCACATCAAAAAATGTGAAGTGACATGACAAATGAATCTACTAAGAAATGCCTCTCATTTGAGTGAAGCCAAAACTCCAGAGACCAAAAGCAATAATCATTGCTACTTTCTCCTGCTGATGCTTAGCTCAAGATGTTTATTCAAGAGAGTTGAGGGGAAAGAAATACAAAATACAGGATTTTCAAGCAGTGCTTTGATAAGACTAACATCCTTAGGGAAAGGAATATCAAAAGCAAAAAAAAAAAAAAAAATAGATGACACTAGTCCCCATTCTTACTTGAGATCTTATTCTTATTTGAGGACTTTTATCATCATCTAGAAAAGGATTTCTCAGTCAAGGGTGCATGTTAGAAATATCTGTGGAGTTTTAAAGTTGTGCCTACACTTGGACTCAAGCATCAGGGATTCTGATTCAATGAGTTTGAGGGCACAAGCATCTGCAATTTTTAAAGTCCTAGATAAGAATATATATATATTGAAGTGAATCCGCCACAGGCATACCCCATCCTGAACCCTCCTCCCTCCTCCCTCCCCATACCATCCTTCTGGGTCACTTCCATATACGGCACAACCAATACAATATTGTAAAGTTTAAAAATAAGATACAAATTAAAAAAAAGAATATATATATATGTGTGTGTTTGTGTGTGTAATATTTTTATTAAATATATATGAATATATATATTTTTTTTTTTTTTTTTTACTTAGGAAGCAATTTTAATGGTACGACCTCTGTTACCTAAAAGAAAATGGCATTCTGCATTTTATTCTTCAATGGAATTTACAGTCACTAATACATCCTCCATTTATTCAAATAGGGAAACTGAGTCAGACCCCCATGCATACCACAGACCACACCTCATCACCACCGAAAGAGTCATTATCAGAGATGAAATCACACCTGGGATTTTCTTAACCCATAATCATTCCCAATTATTTACTGCTATATAAGTGATAATTAAATTCTGCTTGTCAGAGTTCCTCTCTGAATTGTGTATTGCCCCTATCTATCTATGAGCAGATTGTCAGTCTGTGACAGCAAGATAATTAGCATTTGTCTTCTCTTCCTATCTAGGCAAAAGCAATTCCTGTGTGATGTAGCCCTTGTCTCCGGGCAGGAACATGGACTAGTCGGCCACTCGCATGGAGCAGGCACCAGGGCAGGGATGCAGCTCTGGGCTTTGCAGCAGTCCAGTCTGTCTGGAAGAGCTCATGCTGCACTGAGGGTTGTCTGCTCAGTTTCAGGGAGTTCTACCATAAAGTAAGGAGTGTTTGGGGGAATCTGGTCCCCCGGAATTCAGAAGTCATTGAAATCTGGAGATCTACTCTAGCTACATGTTCAGAGTCTGGAAAGGCATTGAATTAGGCCCCCTCTCTGGCTTTGAGTCTCCTCAAAACTAAAGCCAAGGAACAACAAGCTGATTTTCATGAGATTCATCTTCTGCTTTAATACACATGGACAACTATCTTCCATAAATGTTTCATGAGTTGAAAGTCAGGAGGAATTTGTCACAGGAGTCTTTGGTTAAGAAACATTTAAGTAGCTTAACTGACTTTACTGACTTTTTTTTTTTAATGAAAACATGGATATTTCTTTTGCTAACTCCCTTACATAGATTGGGCTTCCCTGGTGGCTCAGACAGTAAAGAAACTGCTTGCAATGCAGGAGACATGGATTCAATCCCTGGGTCGGAAAGATCCCCTGGAGAGGGCATGGCACTCCACTCCAGTATTATTGCCTGGAGAATTCCATGAACAGAGCAGTCTGGTGAGCTACAGTCCGTGGGGTTGCAAAGAGTTGGACACACTGAGGAATTAATACTTAAATGCCTTAGCGGCGCAGAGCAGCCGCTTTGTCATGTGGGCCTCATCTATATGTTTGGCTATGGCTCCCACATTTCAGAGCCCCCAGCACTGATGACTGTGCTGAGGACTGGACCACTGCCTCACACAGGAATGTCCTGCCTCAGAGAACACGGACCTCTTGCTTCCGACTGAAATCTCCGTCTTCTTCTTCTGCCTTGTAAAGACATGCTTACAGGGCAAAGCCCGGCTTAGACATTGTGCACGCGTACATGCATGCTCGGTCACTTCAGTCGTGTCCAACTCTCTGCGACCCCATGGACTGCGGCCGGCCAGGCTCCTCTGTCCACGGGATTCTCCAGGCAAGAATACTGGAGTGGGTTGCCATTTCCTCCTCCAGGGGATCTTCCCAACCCAGGGATTGACCCTGCTTCTCCCGCATTGCAAGCAGATTCTTTACTGACTGAGCCATCAGGGAAGCCTGGCTTAGACAGTATCACCTGCCTAAAGTGGTTGCTGCTTCAAATTCCTGCCCTAAGTTGAACCGATTACCCCACCCCTGCACCTGTGCCAGTCCCCTCAGGGAGTACTCACAGGCGGCTGAGGTTGAGAATCACTGTCTCAGAACTAGTATCTATTTTACATGTTTATTTGAAATTCAAAGTTCTATCTTTTTCAATTAGGTTGAATCCAACTAAGCTAAATGTCATGGATTTGTGGGGGGTTATTTTCTCTTTCTGCCACACCACACCAGCTTGTAGGAACTTAGTCCCCCAACCAAGGATTGAACTTGCATCATCAGCAGTGAAAGCTCAGAGTTCTGACCACTGGACCATCAGGGAGTTCCCTAAATGTAATTTTTTTAAGTGACATATACAGTATGATCATGATAGCCTGGATATTTATCCTTCTCTATGTGCTGTGCTTAGTCTCTCAGTCATGTCCAACTCTTTGTGACCCCATGGACTGTAGCAAACCAGGCTCCTCTGTCCATGGGGATTCTCCAGGCAAGAATACTGGAGTAGGTTGCCAGGTCTCCCACATTACAGGTGGATACTTTACCATCTAAGCCACCAGGGAAGCCCTATCCTTCTCTCTCTCTCTCTATGTATATATACATATACAACAAATTATTATAAATAAATGTATTTATATTTATACTGTATTTTAATATATTATATCTTATAAATATATTTATATTATCAATAAAATATTACATATAATAAACATATAATATATATTATTTATATTAAAATATCTGAGAATTCCCTGGTTGTCCAGTGGTTAGGACTTGACATTTTTACCGAGGTAGCCTGAGTTCAGTCCGTGGTTAGGGAACTAAGATCCCACAAGCCACGTGGCATGGTCAAAACTATATGTGTATGTGTGTTAGTTGCTTAGTCATTGTCTTACTCTTTGTGATCCCACGGACTGTAGCCTGCCAGGTTTCTCTGTGCATGGAATTCTCCAGACAAGAATATTGAAGTGGGTTGCCATGCCCTTCTCCAGGGGATCTTCCTAACCCAGGGATCTAACCTGGGATGTTTATATGTATGCATATATACATGTACAAATATAGCTATATATCTAAAATATATCTGATTACAATTATTGTTTGTGAGTGATAGAATTATGATTAATTTTTGCATTTTTCCACATTGACAGAGTTTTTTAATGAGGATATTGTAATAGTCATTTTTAAAGCAGCCTCCTCTGGCACTTTTTTTTTATCCTGTGACTCTTTTGTCTAAAAATGCCCACATTTCTCCACGTCATTGTTCTCTACCACTGCATACCATTGGTTTTCTATACCCTTACCACAATTTGTACTCATATACCTATTTATTCATGTGTTGATTTTCTATCTTTGCCTGCTAACTATAAACTGCTCAAAGAAACTGTAAGTCACTTCAGTCGTGTCCGACTCTGTGCGACCCCATAGACGGCAGCCCACTAGGCTCCCCCGTCCCTGGGATTCTCAAGGCAAGAACACCGGAGTGGGTTGCCATTTCCTTCTCCAGCTCAAAGAAAGGACTATGCTATTTCACTCACCAGTGAACACTCACAAGCCTAACAGGGCCTGGCACAGAGTGCTCAGAAATCCTTGTCACTTAATGAATGGCTGGACAAATGAATATGTGATATAACAGAAGGGAGTCCAACATGCCTTGAGGGGAAAAGAGAATGAATACTGTAGAAATGATCCAAGGGACTTCCTTGATGGGCCAGTAGTCAAGACTCTGTGCTACCAATGCAGGAGCCTGGGTCTGATCCCTGGTCAGGGAACTAGACCCCCCGTGCCTCATCTAAGACCTGAAGCATCCAAAAAAAAAAAAAAGATCCAAGAAGGTATCACAAAGAAGGAGACACATGAACTGAGTGTGGAAAAATTAGTAAGATTTTCTGGGCTGTGAAGAAGGAAAGCTTTCAAGGCAGTGAAAACACCCAGGGCAAGGGAACACACGTTTGTGAAACAAAAGTTGGGTGTGGCCAGCAGGTTGGCACAGTTATATGAGGAAACGAGGAAATAAGGCAAAGGGGTGGATTGGAGCCCACTGTAAAGAGTCTTTTTTTTTTTTAATTTTTGAGCATTTATTTTATATTGGAGTACAGCCCATGAACAATGTTGTGATATTTTCAGGTGGACAGCAAAGGGACTCAGCCATACATATACATGTATCCATTCTCCCCTAAGAGGCTTGTAGGTCTTCCCTGGCATTCAAGTGGTTAAGACTCCATGTTCCCAATGCAGGTGGCATGGGTTCAATCCCTAGTCAGGGAACTAAGATCCTACGTGTAGTACAGTGCAGCTGATAAAATAATAAAATAAAATAAATTTTTAATGAATCTTATAAGTAGAGAGGATTTTAATTTACAAGGCAAACTTAATACAAGTATACACAAGAAAAGGGGGACAAACGGCAAAACTCTTGGAAATACCTTCCTGAGGGAGTAGAGAGAAAACAAATTTAAACAGGGCAGTCCGAGAGAAGGAAAACCAAGAGAGGAAAGTGTAATGTAAGGCAGGCAAAAAGAGAGTTTTAAGGAAGAGGCCAAGAGTGTCAGATGCTTCAAAGAGACCAAAGCTTTTGAATTTGCCAAATAAACAGATGAGCAGTGACCACTGAGGGAGAAGGAAATGGCAACCCACTCCAGTATTCTTGCCTGGAGGATTCCAGGGACAGAGGAGCCTGGTGGGCTGCTGTCTATGGGGTCGCACAGGGTCAGACACGACTGAGGTGATTTAGCATACATGCTGTGACCATTGAGAGACTCAATACAGTAGAGTAGGGGATGAAGAAGTCAGATTATAAAGAGGATTTTTGTTAATGTTTTATTTGGAAATAACTTTAGATTGCAGGAAAGTAGCAATAAGTAATAAATGACAACTTTGGAGAAGTGGAGAAAGCTGATGGATTCTGCCTTAACCAACACATCATGGTTTACTTCCCCAGAAATGTTGGCGTTATCAACATGATAAGCCCCCGGAATGATGTACTGAGAAGGACCAAAATTCACAGCGTCAATTTGATCATGAGGAAGCACGAGATTGGCCCTCCAAATTGAGAGCCAATCTAGAGAATAGCCGGTCAGTTCTCTTTTTAAATGTCGCAGTCAGGTAAGAAAAAGAAAGATGAGAGGCTGTCACAGATGGGAGGAGATTCAGGAGATATAACACCTAAATGAAGAGTGGGATTCTTGGACTGGATCCCAGAAGAGAAAAAGAATATTAGTGGAGAAACTGGTCAAATCCAAATAAGAAACGTGACTCAATGAACCTACAGATAAGAAAAAACAAATAGAGTGACCATTCTCCCAACCACAGGAGAGAAAAGGGGCTCAGCAGAATGAACCTATGAAAGTGCTTCTAAATACTTTTATGTTCACTAATGTAAGACAGTAAAGACAGCAAACCAAAGGAGGATAAAGTTAGAAGCATTCCACACATCTCAAATTAGTAATAACAGTGATTACATAACTAATTCTATTTTCCATCCTTAGTTTGCTAACATTTTTCAGGATCTCCCTTTCCTGAATGTTCAGTAAATGATTTGTGTGTGCTTTGCTTTGTGATGGATGGCAACCAAAGAGCCTTTTTCTTTTTTCTAATCTGGTCATATGTTCCAGTTTCCCACCTTTTCATATGAGTGAGTGATAGTCACTCAGTCGGGTCCGACTCTTTGCGAACCCATGGACTATGGCCTGCCAGGCTCTTCTGTCCTTGGGATTCTCCAGGCAAGAATACTGGCATGGGTGGCACATAAAAATTAGGAAAGGATAAATTGGGAGAGTAGGATAGACATGCGTACACTACCATATGTAAGATAGAGAGCTAGTGGGAGACTTCTGTGCAGCACAGGGAGCTCAGCTCGGTTCTCTACGATGACCTAGAGTGGTGGGATTGGGGGGCAGGGAGGCTTTAGAGGGAGGGGATATATGTGCACACAGAGCTGATTCAGGTTATTGTATAGCAGAAACTAACACAACATTGTAAAGCAATGATACTCCAATAAAAAATAAAATCAAATAAAAATTAGGACAAAACAGGGTGAACTGGAGGATATTTGGGTATGTTCATATGGGGCTTGATGAAAAAGAAAAATAATTATGGTTCTGAGAAAAATACAAATAATAATACAAAAATACTTTTTGATACAAAAAAGTATCAAATTTGTATAAAATTTCAAATAAAATACTTTCAGATATTTCACTGAGGAAAATGAGGTTATTTCTTGATAGCTTTTTGTCAAGCTTTACCTTCAAAATGGCTACATGAAATTCATCAAGACTTTTTAACGATTCTCTCTTCAAATTATTGATAGTCATGCATGTATGCTAAGTCGCTTCAGTCATGTCCAACTCTACGACTCTATGAACCGTAGGCCACCAGGCTCCTGTATCTATGAGGTTTCCCAGGCGAAAATACTGGAATGGATTGCCATGCCGTCCTCCAGGGGATCTTCCCAACCCAGGGATTGAAATCACATCTCTTATGTCTCCTGCATTGGCAGGTAGGTTCTTTACCACTAGTACCACCTAGGAGGCCCTTGAGAGTCACTACCTGCAAAAAAACTTTGGCATGAAGGTAACCAAAAAATTCTTAAAACCATTATTTTACAACCATTCAAAACATTATAATAGTTTAAAAAATATATAAGGAATCTAAGGGATTTTCCTTTTCTCTCATTGATAAATGACATATTGAAATCTGTATATTAATGTGAATGAATTTGAGCTTTACTTTAGCTTATCAAATAGTTTAAATAATGAAGCTATAATTTGTTGAGTGCTATACATTAGTGAATATAATGTTCATCTGTACAAAGTCAGTTTTCATTCCAGTTCCAAAGAAAGACAATGCCAAAGACTGCCCAAACTACCACACAATTGTACTCATTTCATAGGCTAGCAAGGTAATGCTCAAAATCCTTCAAGCTAGACTTCAGCCGTGCATGAACCAAGAACTTCCAGGTATACAAGCTGGATTTAGAAAAGGCAGAGGAACCAGAGATCAAATGGCCAACATCAGTTGGATCATAGAAAAAGCAGGGGAATTCCAGGAAAGCATCTACTTCCGTTTCATTAACTATACCAAAGCCTTTGACTGTGTGGATCACAACAAACTGGAAAATTCTCCAAGAGATGGAAATACCACACCATCTTACTTGCCTTCTATACACAGGTCTAGAGAAGGCAATGACAACCCACTCCAGTACTCTTGCCTGGAAAATCCCATGGGCGAAGGAGCCTGGTAGGCTGCAGTCCATGGGGTCGCGAAGAGTCGGACACGACTGAGCGACTTCACTTTCACTTTTCACTTTCCTGCATTGGAGAAGGAAATGGCAACCCACTCCAGTATTCTTGCCTGGAGAATCCCAGGGACGGGGGAGCCTGGTGGGCTGCCGTCTAAGGGGTCGCACAGAGTTGGACACGACTGAAGCGACTTAGCAGCAGCAGCATACACAGGTCAAGAAACAACAGTTAGAATCTGACATGGAATAATGGACTGGTTCCAAATTGGGAAAGGAGTACATCAAGCCTGTGTATTGTCACCCTGCTTATTTAACTTATATGCAGAGTACATCACGCAAAATGCTGGGCTGAATGAAGTGCAAGCTGTAATGAATATTTCTGGGAGAAATATCAATAGCCTCCAGTATGCAAATGACACCACCCTTACGGCAGAAAGTGAAGAGGAACTAAACAGCCTCTTGATGAATGTGAAAGAAGAGAGCAAAAAAGCTGGGTTAAAACTCAGCATTCAAAAAATGAAGATCATGGCATCTGGTCCATCACTTCATGGCAAATAGACGGGGAAACAATGGAAACGCTGACAGACTTTATTTTCTTGGGCTCCAAAATCACGTGGATGGTGACTGCAGCCATGAAATAATTAAAATATGCTTGCTCCTTGGAAGGAAAGCTATGACATACCTAGACAACATATTAAAAGGCAGAGACATCACTTTGCCAACAAAGGTCTGTATAGTCAAACCTATGGCTTTTCCAGCCGTCATATACAGATGCAAGAGCTGAACCATAAAGAAGGCTGAGTGCCAAAGAATTGATGCTTTTGAACTGCAGTGTTGGAGAAGAGTCTTAAGAGTCCCTTGGACTGCAAGATCAAACAAGTCAATCCTTTGACTTGATCAAACAAGTCAACCCTAAAGGAAGTCAAGCCTGAATGTTCACTGGAAGGTCTGATATTGCAGCTGAAGCTCCAATAGTTTGGCCACCTGATGCAAAGAGCCAACTCATTAGAAAAGACCCTGATGCTGGGAAAGACTGAGGGCAGGAGAAGGGGGCAACAGCGGATGAGATGGTTGGATGGTATCACCGACTCAATGGACATGAGTTTGAGCAAACTCCAGGAGATGGTGAAGGACAAGGAAGCCTGGCATGCTGCAGTGCATGAGGTCACAAAGAGTCGGACATGAGTGAGTGACTGAACAACAACCACATCATCAAACCAAGTGTCCCTGCGAGCAATCCACATGCCCTTCCCACTTCCTGCATTTTGTCCAAGCTGGGGTGCATTTCTGTGTCAAGCTCAGATTTCCTTTCTTCCTCAGGAGCTGTCTTGGGCAAACTGCTACTTTTACTCTGCCTCCCTGTTGCCCTCCATTTCCTAGTCCAACCACTAATGCTGGCTTTTTCTAATTATCTCCAACATGAATGGCAATTGAGAAAAAGGTGTGTAGAAGGAAATTTGCACATCCTGAAATTCTACTTACTGTCAGTTTAGCTGAAAATCAATTACCATTCACAGGCAATTTACAACTGAATATGTGACTATATTTCAAACACACTTTCTGATCAAGAGCATCTGGAGAAAATTGATACATTTTTTGTGCTTTGCAGTTTACTATCCTCCATTTTTAAAACATTCCATTAATGAAAAGACAAAATCTCTCCTTTGAAAACCGTCTTAGAAACTTTTGTTCACCTGCCAAGTTTTTGGCCGCTTCTTCAGAGTGTCCTACCTGACCCCCATTTTCCTCACTCTCTCCCCAAGACCTCAGCTTTCAAGTCTTTCAGACGAGTAAGCCCTGGGAGTCAAGTTCAGTAGGAAAATACTTTTCTGAATATGTATTTTCTGGGGGGCAAAAAAGGAATTTATTTAAAACATCCAACAGTTATTTCCTTTTTATGTCTCCTGTTTTGAAGTTGCATGCAATAATTAACTTTTCAATTCAAGGAAACTCAGACCCAGCTTCAGTTCTTCTTGAAAACAGCAGAGTTTAATATTTACAATTCCATGTGCTATGTAGTTTTGAAGAGGAGAATATGGAAATCCTACTTGGCTTTCAGAACAGAGAAATTTCTTCGTGTTTATCCTAATTAAGTTCAAAAAGAAAGTTCCTGGAGGAGATGTTGAGTGAGTCAAGAGGAGAAAGAAAGGTGAAGTTGAAGTTCACACTTCGAGATAGAACATCAATGGACAAGTTACAATTACAATTCAAATTTCAATTGTTTTTAGTATGATGGCTTCTTACGCTGAGCAAACCCCCAAGAGAGTTGTCATATTCAGTATCCATGGAGAAATGAGTCCTTTGTTGGTAAAGCAAAAATGTCATCCTTTGAGAAAACAATGGAATTTAAAAGAAGCTACCCAAAATTAGAGATGGGGAAACCCAGAATTCCATGCATCCCCAGTTCTTGTGCAGCTGAAGCTTTTTGTGCCTCAATTTATCTAATTGTCAGGTGGAGATGGTGCCTTGACTTTTGGTACATGAAGGGCTGAGTGAGACTCACTGAAGTATCATCTCAGGGCTTTCTGAGAAAGTAAAGGTGCCATACTAATGGCAGGTAGTTTGGTGTTGATTAACTTTTCATCAAATAAGCAGACCTCTCTAGACCTATTGGGGCTTCCCTGGTGGCTCAGACAGTAAAGAATCTGCCTGTAATGTGGGAGACCTGGGTTCGATCCCGGGGTTGGGAAGATCCCCTGGAGGAGGGCATAGTAACCCACTCCAGTATTCTTGCCTGGAGAATCCCCATGGACAGGGAATTCTGGTGGGCTACAGTCCAGGAGGTTGTAAAGAGTCGGACATGACTAAGTGACTAAGCACAGCACAGCACAGCTGGACCTCTCTTGAGGTTTGTGTTCCTAACCAACCTCTTTGTGCCAGTTTCGTGGTCATTTACACATGGATTCTTTAGTTTTACCTTCCTGTTGGACCAGATTATGTTCAGTTCTTCTGGTTTCCCCAGAGATGATAAGAGCAAAAGAAAACAATTTGGGGCAGTATTTTCTCCAGAAGTTTCTGAGCAGTATAAGGATAATGAAGACATCAGCATTTGGAATTGTAGATGTCAACTGAGATTCTTGCCAATGTAAGACATTATCTCTATAAAATGTAACAAGTCATAGTAGGATGATGAGATTGTGGGCAGAGCTGCCATGTAAGATTGCACAGTGTATGCACTGCACAGAGGTGCCCAGCAACGGGATAAGGACTGCCTGACATCCACTCTTCTATGCCAATTAAGTATGAAGTCATTTACTCAAGATGCTCTGCTTGGGTACATAGCTGGAGTTACATACACCTCAAGGATCACAGCAACATTGTTTACAGTAACCAAGACATAGAAGCAAACTAAATATATCCATTGACAGATGAATGGATGAAGAAGAAGATATGGTATGTACATACAAAGGAAATTACTCAGCCATACAAAAACAATGAAATAATGCCATTTGCAGCAACATAGACGGACCTAGAGATTACCATGCTAAGTGAACTCAGACAAAGACAAATACCATATGATACCAGTTAAATGTGAAATCTTTAAAAATGATACAAAGGAACTTATTTACAAAAAATAAATAGTCTCATAGACATAGAAAGCATACAGTTACCAAAGGGGAAAGGGGCTAGGGGATACATTAGGAGTTTGGCATTAACATATACACACTACTCTATATAAAATAGATAACCAACAAGGACCTACTGTATACCACAGGGAACTAAACTCAATACTCTGTAATAACATATGAGGGGAAAGATTCTGAAGAAGAATATATATTTTGTTTATATATGTACAACACTGAATCACTTTGCTATACACCTGAAAATAACACATGATAAATCAACTATATTTCAATTTCTAAAAATGCTCTGCCTGCCCAGAGAGGCATTCTTTTCATTCATGCGAAGACTTTATGTAGACTAGAGGTCTTAACTACAGATGATTGCTTAGATTCTGGTCGTGGTTAGAGGACGAAGTAGGAGCAAGTAGAATTATGGCTTTTTCTTTCTTCTTTAATCCAGTTCAGCCACATCTGAGGCCACAGACTCCTCCAGCGGTGCTTCTCACCTCTCCTGCCTCCCTCTTACATGTTTTTTAAAAAGCTTTTGGCTGCACAGGGTCTTCGTTGCTGCATGCAGGCTTTCTCTAGTCGTGGCGAGCAGGACCTACTGTACGCTTCAGTGCCCAGGCTACTCATTACAGTGGCTTCTCTTGTTGCAGTGCACAGGCTTGAGGAGCACGGGCTTCCATAGTTGCAGCTCATGGGATTAGTTGCTCCATGGCATGTGGAATTTTCCCAGACCAGGGATTGAACCCTGCATTGGCAAGCAGATTCTTTTCCACTGCACCACTAGGGAAGTCCCTCTTACATATTGTTCCTCGCTCAACTTTTTCCATGCTTCTTGTTCTTCCCTTCCATCTATCCTTTGCCGTCCCATCTTTATCTGCCCTTTTCCCTCACTCAGGAGACAGACAGGAGCCATTTCTGTTTTATAGGCCTTTTCCTTGAGCCCCAGTCCACAGTGACAGCCCTGTAATCACAGCAGAGTTTCTGCTGCTGCTGCTAAGTCGCGTCAGTCGTGTCAGACTCTGCGTGACCCCATAGATGGCAGCCCACCAGGCTCCTCCGTCCCTGGTTCTACTCATTGTCAATTCTCCACACAACCACAAAGTAGTAGACATCTTGCTTCTTTGTTTCATCCTTTGATTGTCCTGCCCAACGCCCAACACCCCTCCCCTTCTCCCCCAACCCCCCCTCCCCTGATAATTAGATCCAGGGCCCGCAGTGCAGACAGACCTGGTCCTGTTTCCCTCATCTTGTTATTGGCGTTAACTGTCAGCTGTGTTGCCTCAGTCAGATGTGTTGTCACTTAAGAGGGGGTGGTGCCTGGGATCTTATGTTTTAACCATAAGAAAAGAAACTCAAAACAGGAGAATTTGGGGCAACTCTCTGGCTGAGGTGAATCTTGGAGAGGTTTGCTTGAAAGAAGAACCCCACAAACATGTGATCATTCTTCCCTTCATACAACTTTTAAGCACTTTTCAGATAGGCTTGAAACAAGATTTCCAGTCTCCTTACCTGCCTCTTGGCCTCCTCACTACTTCTCCATCTGAGATAATCAACTTTTCTCTAGAGGGCTCATACCACAGCTTTCTAATTGACTATCCCCTGCTGGGAAAGATTGAAGGCAGGAGGAGAAGGGGACGACAGAGGACAAGATGGTTGGATGACATCACTGACTCAATGGATATGATTTGTGAGCAAGCTCCGGGAGATGCTAAAGGACAAGGAAGCCTTGTGTGCTGCAGTCCATGAAGAGTTGGACTGCAAAGAGTGGGACACAACTGAGCAACTGAAAAACAACAGAGACATCACAGCCCACTTTCTTAGCCAGGCTGGGCCAGAATCTATCCTAGGTGGTCCAGCAGCTTCCCTTCCTCACACCCTCACACCCTCCAGAGCAATCCTACCCACCCCTGTGGTGTTGATACCCCTGACCATGGGCGACACTCAAGGCTACTCCTCCTGACTGGAGGTCTTTCCTAAGCTCTGTCTAGCGCTGTTCATGCTGCCTATTAGACATGCCTACCCAGTACCCTTTGGACACCTCAACTCCGCATGTCCCAATCTGAACTGTCATTCCCCCCCTCTGCTGCCACACAGACCTTTTTTATTTCCCAGTTTTGGGAACAGTCATCAGTGATCCAAGAAGTCAGGAGAGTTGGACTACAAAGAGTTGGACACAACTGAGCAACTGAAAAACAACAAAGACATCACAGCCCACTTTCTTAGCCAGTCTGGGCCACAATCATCTCTTCATTTTCTCCTAATTTCTCCCAATTCTGTCCCCACTTCTTACCCTCACCCTCCCTGCCAGTAGGCCACCACCACCTCCTGCTGAGACAGTTTGATGAAGGACCAGACTCAAGATCCTGTGACCAGTCTCTCACCTTCTCAAATCACTGTTTACTTGCTGCCAGAATGAGTTTTCTAAAGTGCAAAGTGGGACCTATTATTATTCCTTTAACAGCACTTCTCAAACTCTTCCACTTAGGTATGCCTAATGCAAGAAGAGTGAACCAGACCCCAGGAGGTTTGGGAAGTGTCAAAAGAGCACAGTCCAGAAGGCCCCACCCACAATGTGAAGTTTCTTTTCAAGTCCCACTTTTTAAACTCATTTTGTCAATTTTGCATTCTACTCTATAACATCTCTGTTTTTGTTTTGAAATTAAAATAACATGTCCCCAAATCTTCAAGCAAAATTGATCTTTAGAAAGGTGGATGTTTAATCCTATGGCCGCCAGAACTTTCAAGCCCCCTAGTTTGAGAAGCATGGGTCTGAGCTGGAATGTCCATTTCTTTGCATTTGATTTGCATGACTCGACTACAGGTGTCCATTTGTCTCTGCAGCTCCAGCCCTCCATCCAGCTCCATGAAGTCCAGGCACTCTGAACTGCTTGTCATTCTGTGACCAGCACACTGGTTCGCATCTCAGGACGTTTACCTGTGTCCTGTTTACATATGCTGTTTCCTCAAACCAGACCAAACCCTTCCCCCATCTATCTGCTTATTCTCTAGATTCAACTCAAGTATCACCTTTCCTGTGAAGCTCTCCATGATGAACTCCACTAGAGACTGAGTTAACTATCCCTCACTGAATGCCCCCAAAATTCATACCTTTCCCAGAGCATCATCTCACTTGATCTTTATTTTTATTTGTAGAATAACTGCTTTACAGTATTGTGTTGGTTTCTGCCATACATCAACATGAATCAGTCATAGGTATATATATGCCCTTTCCCTCTTGAACCTTCCTCCCACCCCTCTGGGTTGTCACAGAGCACCTGATTTGCATATTGTGCATGCTTGCTGCGAGCTCAGTTGCTTCAGCTGAGTCTGACACTGTGACCCTGTGTGACTCTATGGACCGTAGCACACCAGTGTCCTCTGTCCATGGAATTCTCCAGGCAAGAATCCTGGAGTGAGTTGCCATGCCCTCCTCCAGGGGCTCTTCCCAACACAAAGATAGGACCCACATCTCTTAATGTCTCCTGTATTGGCAGGCAGGTTCTTTACCACTCGAGCCCCTGGGAAGCCCGATTTGTGTCTCACTTGATCTTTTTTTTTTTTAATTTTATTTTATTTTTAAACTTTACATAATTGTATTAGTTTTGCCAAATATCAAAATGAATCCGCCACAGGCATACTTGTGTTCCCCATCCTGAACCCTCCTCCCTCCTCCCTCCCCACACCATCCCTCTGGGTCGTCCCAGTGCACCAGCCCCAAGCATCCAGTATCGCGCATTGAACCTGGACTGGCAACTCGTTTCTTACATGATATTCTACATGTTTCAATGTCACTCTCCCAAATCTTCCCACCCTCTCCCTCTCCCACAGAGTCCATAAGACTGTTCTATACATCAGTGTCTCTTTTGCTGTCTCGTACACCAGGTTATTGTTACCATCTTTCTAAATTCCATATATATGCGTTAGTATACTGTATTTATGTTTTTCCTTCTGGCTTACTTCACTCTGTATAATAGGCTCCAGTTTCATCCACCTCATTAGAACTGATTCAAATGTATTCTTTTTAATGGCTGAGTAATACTCCATTGTGTATATGTACCACTGCTTTCTTATCCATTCATCTGCTGATGGACATCTAGGTTGCTTCCATGTCCTGGCTATTATAAACAGTGCTGCGATGAACATTGGGGTACACGTGTCTCTTTCCCTTCTGGTTTCCTCAGTGTGTATGCCCAGCAGTGGGGTTGCTGGATCATAAGGCAGTTCTATTTCCAGTTTTTTAAGGAATCTCCACACTGTTCTCCATAGTGGCTGTACTAGTTTGCATTCCCACCAACAGTGTAAGAGGGTTCCCTTTTCTCCACACCCTCTCCAGCATTTATTATTTGTAGACTTTTGGATCGCAGCCATTCTGACTGGTGTGAAATGGTACCTCATAGTGGTTTTGATTTGCATTTCTCTGATAATGAGTGATGTTGAGCATCTTTTCATGTGTTTGTTAGCCATCTGTATGTCTTCTTTGGAGAAATGTCTATTTAGTTCTTTGTCCCATTTTTTGATTGGGTCATTTATTTTTCTGGAGTTGAGCTGTAGGAGTTGCTTGTATATTTTTGAGATTAGTTGTTTGTCAGTTGCTTCATTTGCTATTATTTTCTCCCATTTTGAAGGCTGTCTTTTCACCTTGCTAATGGTTTCCTTTGATGTGCAGAAGCTTTTAAGGTTAATTATGTCCCATTTGTTTATTTTTGCTTTTATTTCCAATATTCTGGGAGGTGGGTCATAGAGGATCCTGCTGTGATGTATGTCAGAGAGTGTTTTGCCTATGTTCTCCTCTAGGAGTTTTATAGTTTCTGGTCTTATGTTTAGATCTTTAATCCATTTTGAGTTTATTTTTGTGTATGGTGTTAGAAAGTGGTCTAGTTTCATTCTTTTACAAGTGGTTGACCAGATTTCCCAGCACCACTTGTTAAAGAGATTGTCTTTAATCCATTGTATATTCTTGCCTCCTTTGTCAAAGATAAGGTGTCCATATGTGCGTGGATTTATCTCTGGGCTTTCTATTTTATTCCATTGATCTATATTTCTGTCTTTGGTCTCACTTGATCTTAATTCTTTGCTATGTCTCTCCTCCCTGACTGTGGATTGTTTCAGGGCAGTCTGTATCTTATTGTAGTGCTCTCCAGGGTAGATTTGGCTGCCCTGAATGGCCATGGGGATGTCCAGTTCCTCTCTCATTACTCAGTCCATCCCCTCTGTCCAATAGGATGACCCCCAGATGGACAGGAGCTCTCCAGTCAATGGTAGATCCCTAGTTTTCTTCTCCTGCTCTATCCTCCAAACAAGCTCTGAAGACCCGACACATGTAGATTCTCAGTGAATATCAGTTAAATGTTTGAATGAACCCATGAGCAGCACCATAGTTTTCTTAAGCTGCATTCTGTTTTCTCAATCTTACCTTCCAGAGAATCCTGATATCTCTGAATTTCCAACATCTAACCACAGGCCAGCACTTACTGGACATTAATGTGTAATAAATAAGCAAATGAATAAGCTAATGTGTGTGCATTTCAGTGTTTCTTTAAAAGTACATGCGCTCAGTTTAATTTTTCATCCTAACACCTGGTGTTTTTACCAACCTGTTAGAAATTGATTTTTCACTCGGAAATGGGATCTTGACAAACTGGTGATGAATGAATTTTTTTTTTAAACCTTATCTGTAAACAGTGTGATATTAAAAAAAAAAAAAATTCTGGCTCCTTTAGGAATTGAACTTTTGGGTGGCTTTGATCTTTACCATAGCTAATATAATTTAGTGGGTAAAAACCATGGTCTATCTCTGTTTATAAGTATAAATGCACAATAAATGTGGTTTTGAAGCAGGGCACTCCTCCTAAGCATTTGGACAGAGCTAAGTGCAAGTACTTGGTCCTCCTCCAAGTCCACAGTGAGCACTCAGTGAATTCTTTGTTCATAACTTGCTCATTCCCTTCTGGATGTAAAATTGGAATGTTAGAGGATGTTATCCTTACCTTAGCCACTATTTGGTTATAACCTGGCTGCCAGGAACTACGGTCAGGCATAAGCCAGCAGAATGCAACTTCAGACTAGGGACGATTTTGGCTTTACCAAACCTTAGAACAGTGGTCTTCCTTTTTTTAAAAAATAATTTTCAGTAAAAAAGTTTGTGACCAAACATCCCCAATATCCACATATGTATTTATTTCTAAATTTTGTACACCCAAGACTATATGTAAATAAATGAATGAGCAGGTTAAGTAATGTGTGTGCATTTCAGTGTTTCTTTAAAGGTACATGCACTCACTTTAATTTTTCACCCTGCCATCTGCTGTGTTTACCAACCCGTTAGAAATTGGTTTTTCACTTTGAAATGGAATCTTGACAAACTGGTGATGAATGAAGTTTTTTTAAAGCCTTATCTATTATCAGTTCTATTTTTTAATGTAGCTGTACTTCTATAAAACTCACCCAAATGGGCATCTAAAGACAATGTGCAAATGAATAGAAATAGAAGTTATATTTTCTTCCTTTACCCCAATGGACTGTCTCATGAGTAGCCCACTGTCTGAGGGGCTCACAGCTTGCTCTGGAAGGCTTGGTTAGAATAAGATTCTCCAGTATTAGGCCATTGACTACATGGGAACCCACCTCACCCACTGGCTCACTCCCTTCCGCTAATCCTATCAAAAGTAACTGGCTTGAAACTTTTCAGAAAAAATTAGAATTCAGTGATAGAGTGATGATTTAAAAGACTTTATTTCCAGTGGAATCAGCTTTTTATGGTCATGCTAAATGCCATATTTCATTCCAAATGAAAAGATCAAGACTACTGATTATATTGTAGGATAAGGAGAAAAGCAATAAAGCTGCAGTATATTCTCAAAGCAGGTTAAAAATGGTATGGCAAGGAAAAGGAGGGTTTTATCTCACAAAGCCATAGACACTGGACAAATTAATTTTCCTTTTGAGCAAGTCAGCCATCATCAGCAAGGCCCACTGCAAACTATTAGGATTTGTGATAATAACAAGTGCTGCAGTGGCACTCGGTGTGGTTCTCCACTCTGACATTTCCCATCACTGTGGCCTAAACGGAAGGGAAGAAAGATAGATGATAGACAGAGGCAGATGGATAGATAGGCAGGCTAGCAAAATTGAAAACTGTTCAGTAAAATAGTCTGTAGCCAGCTGAACTGAATAAATGCTTGCTATATGGGACTTCTGTGCTGGTCCAGTGGCTAGGTCTCTAGCTCTCAGTGCAGGGGACCCAGGTTCCATCCCTGGTCAGAGAACTAGATCCCGCCTGCCACAACTAAAGATCCCACATACTGAGTGCTACAACTAAGACCCTGTGCAGCCAAACAAATACATAAGTACTTTAAAAAACAGATGCTGGTTGTATTCACATAGTCTCCTTTTCAGCTGATATTTTCATTCCTAAAGCTTAGATTTGCACTGTATAAGTATTCTATGTTTTCTCCCAACCTGCCCCTTATCACCTCTGTCCACTGTTTTCATTCTGGATAGATCCAGCCTCTGCCCACAAGGTTGCTGACTGTCTTGGTTAAAGCAGACAAGCTCAGCCCTTTGCTCTACAAATGCCCATTGAAAGACTGGTCATTAGCTACCTCTGGCGTGAAGCCCATGGATGTGCTGTGAGGACATTTCTCTGGTTGAACTGTTAGAAAGTTTCTGGGGCCCTTTAGGTCCTCACCTTGGTAAATGCTTTGGCCACACAGCATGTAGCTTCCGAGGTGATGTTCTTGGGGACCAACATTGTCTTCTTAGACCTCGCTGGAGTGGGGTATGCCCTGGAGAAGCAGCACCCCATGCACTGATAGATTGGAGCATCTGGCTTGGAGAAGTATTTGTTTTCTTTTAGCTTGCATTCAGGACAGCCTATCACCAAAAAAAAAAAAACAAATTTAAAAAAGAGAGAGAAAGAAAAAGAAAGAAAGAAAAAGGCAAAGAGTAAAATAATCCAAAAAGAATTTTTTAAAAAAAAACTGTGAATGATTCCTTATTATTGGACAACAAATATTCTTTTTTTCTATTGGCAGTTAAAATAAATAAATACTTTTTGGTTGTATGTTCATCTTCACACACAATATCTGTTTGTCCTGACTACAGTTATTTTCATTGGAAAATAATTTTTGCAGCTAGGAAGCATGGGACAGCTCAGTAGTATAAGATTCTTTAAGAATGACTTCTCACTTTCAGTGCTGATAGTATGTCTGTAGGTAGTACAAGACTTGACAGATGAAAACACCATGCTCATCCAAAAGAAGAATTTTGCCCAGAGGCAAAATATTTTGCACTTTAGAATCTACTATTTCTTTCCCCCATAGACACTCCAAATACTGACAGAGGAAAACTTGTCAGAATTAAGAAAGCTTGGTGAGTGGGACAGCCTGCTACTAGATCTGGCATCTGCACTTGGGAACAGAGGTTAAAATATTACCACTTGTCTAGAGAAAAACCATCACCAATAGTAGCTCACAGTTTCATAGCAGATGGGGTGGTATCAGCTACTATATGAGATTTTTCAGAAAATAGAGCAAAAAAATTGACTGCATAAAGCGGTTTTGTTTTCTAACTTGTTAACTGATATGAAAATTCATCTACAAAGGCAATGTTAAAATAATCCCAAATCTTCTGGGAGAAATGTAAAAAAAAAAAAAAAAAAAAAAAAAACCACAAGCTAAACTGAATAAGGAGCATTTTTTGCTTGTAAAACTCAGATAAAGAGTAATCAGGAATCTATTTCAGATGGAAATGTACAAGCTGCTATTTAAATGGACATGTAAGATATCATTTTCACTGTACATTTTTTGGAACCTAATTTAATTTTACGTTCACAATCTAAAAGTGCCTTGATATATACCCAATGGCAAAGATTTGTCACATTTGAAAAGGAGGTAGAAATGTAATTAATGGAGTTATTGATGTACATTTAGAAATGTGTGCTTTCTTGTTACTGCAGACCCAAGTTGGGTCACATACCCTGCATTGTAAACTCTCCATCAGGAAAGGAATGGAGAATTTGCAGAAACAGAGACAAAATGGCCAGAATGACAGCTGCATATTTTCTGTAGTAATCCATGGCTCTTCTGCAAAACAGACATAGGGAAAAAAAGTTACTATAAAATTGGCTTAACAGGCATAACAACAACCAGTAGTTTTAACATTGCTGCAACTAAGTCACCAATGTCTTGACCCCTTGGCCTACAGCTCCCAATACACTTTAAAGCCATGTATAAAAAAGCAATTTCTCTTTAGGAAAGAGGTAGAGAATTGACTCTTCTCATTTCTTATATCAACCAGTATAACCAGGCCTATTGATAACAATAAGAAATTCTGTTTCCAAAATCTTAACATCCTGTTAAGAATCTTTAATTACCTTATTTATAAAATATGAAACTTCAATAGATAATATCTAAGGATATCTATATGATGGATGGATGGATAAATAGACAAGCTTAAATATGATTTATAAAATAAACAGTATTTGAGCCCATCCTTCCCAGTTCCATGTGGGAAAACAGAAGGAAATGACAATGCCTCTCTTGTTTTTTATTCACTGGGGGTAGCTGAGTTGTAAGGCTAGTTATGAATTGCAAAGTAAATGCTAATCTAACAATGTGGCAAGAATAGACAGCAGGTAGTATTAATCAAAGTTTTCCTAAATGCACTTCCTGACTTATTTATACCTGTAGTACAGCTTTACCTAAGCATTCTGAATGCATGAGATCATGTTAAGTAAGGTCAGCTGAATGATTGATCATATCCAGATATTGACTGCATTTAAAAATTGGATTTTATCTCTACATGTTTCAGAAAAATCTCATGTAAGATAAAAGGGGCAGATGTTTATCCCTGTTTATTTAAAGAGCTTATGTTCAAACCATGAAAGATAAGAGACAGAGAATCAATTACCTATGAAAAGACAATTCAGAACACTTAAAGAATTAACACCAATTTAACAGAATCATTTTTATAAAATACAAGAGGGAACAGTTCCCAACTCAATTTATGAGTCCAGGATTACCCTGACACAAAAGCCAGAAATATACAGAACAAAGAAAGAAAACAAGAGATTGGTACATCTCATGAAATTTATTTTTTTATCTCATGATATTTAGATGGGAAAATCCTAAACAAAATAATAGCAAATTGAATACAGTAATGTATAAGAAAAATTATTCAACACAACCAACTGGAAATAATTTGCAACAGTCAAGACTAGTTCAATATTTGAAAATCACTTAATTGTAATCCACCATATCAAAAGAATAAAGAAAAGAACCATATGATTATACCAATTGACACAGGAAAGCATTTGACAAAATCCAATACTCTTTCACAACAAACACTCTCAGAAAACAAGAACCAAAACAGATTTCTCAACTTGATAAAGACTTGATAAAGAGCATTTATAAAAACCTACAGGTAACCTACAGATAATATCATACTTAATGTGAAAAACCTAATGCTTTCCTCTTAAGCTCAGAAGCATGATGAGGATGTCCATTCTCATTATTCTTATTCAATATAGTACTAGACATTCTAGCCAGCGCATAAACACAAATTTAAAAGGAAGAAGTAAAACTGTGCCTATTTATAGATGATATGATCATCTACATTTAAAAAAACAAAACAAGGAGCCTACAAAAAAGGTCTTGTAATTAATTAGTGAGTTCAGCAACAAGATTGAATGACAAGAACAACATACAAAAATCAACTACATGTCTATATACTAAAAAAAATAATGCAGAAACAAATTAAAACACAATACTATTTATACTCACTCCAAAGAAAATAAAATAGTTAAGTATAAATCTAATGAAATATGAACAAGACTTGTACACTGAAAATTACTAAGTATCGATGAAGTAAATCAAAGAAGACCTAAATAAATGGAAAGACAAATCATGTTCATGGATTGGAAGACTCGACATAGTAAAGATGTCAGTTCTCTTCAAACTGATCTCTATGTTTAATGAAATGTCTATCAAAGTCCTAGCACAGCTTTTGTAGACACAGAGAAGTTTATGATTACTGAATGGCGAAGGATCTAGAATAGCTAAAACAATTTTAGAAACAAAGTGGGAGAAACCAGACTTCCTGGTTAAGTGTTAAGTCTTACTATAGTAATCAAAATAGCATGATATTAGGAGAAGGATAGATACCTAGACCAATGGAACAGAATAGAGAACCAAAATATAGACTCTACAACAAATATGTCCAGTTGGCTTTTGACAAAGATGTCAGAGCAATTTAACAGAGGAGTTCAACTTTTCCAATAATGGCTGCTATAACAATTGGACATCCATAGGCAAAACAAACACAAAAACAGAACATATAAACATATAAAACAAACACCTCAATGTAAATCTCACATCTTATATGAAAATTAATTCCCTGGGGTAGGGGGAGGAAGGCTCAAGAGGGAAGGAATATATGTATACTTGTAGCTGATTCATGTTCTTGGACAGCAGAAACAAACACAACATTGTAAAGCAATTATCCTCCAATTAAAAATAATTTTTTTCAAAAAGTTAAAAAAGGAAAGAGAAAACTAATTCAAAATGAGCCATCCATTTAACTGTAAAATGTGATATCATAAAATTATTAGGAAAAAAATTGATGGGGGCAGGGTCTAGATGAAGAGTTTTTAGAGTAGTCAAAAAAAATTAATAAAAAAAATTTGATATATTGGACCTCATCTAAATTATGAGTTAATTCTCAAAGAGGACGAAACTACAAGATACAGACTTGGAGAAAACGTTTGCAAGCTGCATATCTCACAAAGGACTAGCATTTGGAATATATAAAGAACTCTCAAAAGTCAGTAGAAAAAAAAATCCAATTGGAAAATGGGCATTGCCCTGGAAAAGATATATAGAACCCAGGGATCAAACCCAGGTCTCCCACATTGCTGGCAGATTCTTTACCAGCTGAGCCACCAGGGAAGCCCAAGAATACTAGAGTGGGTAGCCTATCCCTTCTCCAATGGATCTTCCCAACTCAGGAATTGAACCAGAGTCTCCTGCATTGCAGGTGGATTCTTTACCAGCTGAGCTACTAGAGAAGCCCATATAGAAGGCAAATAAACACATTTAAAATATTCTACATCAACCACTAGGGACATGTGAATTAAAACCACAATGAGATATTACATACCTAACAGATAAAATTAAAATAACACCAAATGGATGCAGAGAAACAGGATACTTCAAACTTTGCTGGTGGAAATATAAAATGGTACAACCTCTGAGGAAAATAGTTTGGAAGTTTCTTATAAAACCGAACATGTACTTACCATACCATGTAGCCCAACAGTTACACTTGGGCATTTGTCTCAGAGAAACGAAAACTATGTTCAAGTAAAATTTGTACACAGAAGTTCAGAGCAGCTTTACTTATAAAAGCCCCAAACTGGAAATGATCCAGATGCCCTCCGGTGGACGGAGATGAATAGTTGGTTGTGCAAACAATGGTACCTCCATACCAGAGAACGTGGTGTAGCAGCAAAAAGGAACACATTATTGATAGACATGCAACTTGGATGGATCTCAAGGGTATCATGCTGAGTGAAGGCTGCATACTGTATGATTCCATTTATATAGCACTTATGAAATAATAAAATTATAGAGATGGAGAATAGATTAGCAGTTTTGAGAAGTTAGTATTGGAGAGGGAGTTGATGGGAGTAAATAAGTGTGGCAATCCACTCCAGTACTATTGCCTGGAAAATCCCATGGACAGAGGAGCCTGGTAGGCTACAGTCCATGGGGTCGTAAAGAGTCGGACACGACTGAACAACTTCACTTTCACTTTCATACAAAGATAGCATCAGGGAGCCTGTGGTGATGGAAGAGATCTTTATCTTGATTATGATACGGATACACTAAAATATATTCAGGGTGAAACTGCAGAGAAATACACACAATCCTAATGAAATCCAGATAACCTCTGTGTGTTGTACCAATGTCAATTTCCTGGTTTTCCCTTTGTACTATAGTTATGAAAGGTATTATCATTGGGTTTGTTGTGTGTGTGCTCAGTGCTCAACTGTGTCCGACGCTTTGAGACCCCATGGACCTGCCAGGCTCCTCTGTCCGTGGGATTTGTCAGGCAAGTATACTGGAGTGGGTTGCCATTTCCTCCTCCAGGAGATCTCCCCAACCCAGGGATAAAACCTTCTCTCCTGTGTCTCCTGCATTGAAAGGCAGATTCTTTACCCACTGAGCCACCTGGGAAGTGCTCCTGGGGGAATTAGCTAAAGAGTTCTCAAGACTTCCCCATGTATTTTTTTGCAACTTCCTCTAAATCTATAATTTATCAAAACCAAAACTTTCTTTAAAAAAAAAAAAAAAAAAAGACTTTTCAGAATGAGTCTTAAAATTTCATGTGATTCAAAACTTGTGGTTATTTTTCATGTGGACTGCCATAATAAGACCATGTTTTTGCCAAATGTTTATATAAACCCATACCTTTTATAAGAATAATTTCTCAGACAGCAGAACTAACAGTTTATAAAACAGAAAGCAGACTATGTACATATTGGTAAGGCTAAAATATATGTAATGTCATTATTTCTACCTGATCTATATACTTACGCCTAGTATTTAGGGGTTTTATTTATCTTCATCCGTGATTAACACTGAATAAATATTGTCCTAAGTCAGTGGCTCTCAACAAGTGATCTGAGGATCCTAAAGAGTTTTAGTGGGTCTGGGAGGTCAAAATTATTTTCACAATACCAAGATGTTGTTTGGGTTTTTCACCCTTACCCCCTCACGAGTGTTCAGTGAAATATTCTAGAGGCAATATAATATACGATATTGTAACAGACTGAATAAAGAAGCACGTAAGAATGTAACTGTATTCTATTAGCCCAGTGCTGTTAAAATTTTTGCTTAAAGGTAAAACAATTCCATTCTTACCACTGACTTTTTTGTTTGGAAACTGTCATTTTTTAATAAATATATTTTATCTATGTTGACATGTTTTTTAAGTTGTTTTAAAATGAATAAATATTTTAAAACTCATAACATAATTTCTAAATCAAAGACTATTAATAAATATAATTTCATTAAAAAATTATTTGAGCTCTTCAATAATTTTTAAGATCATAAACTGTTTCTAAGATTCAAAAGTTTGAGAACAACTTCTTAAGTGATACACAAAGTCACAGGGAAAATATCAGAATTGCAATGGGTTTCCTTTTTAAACTAGTATCATTTTCATGCTTTGATATTGCAGCTCATATATTATGAAAATTCAGCATTATGCAGTGAACAATTATATCAGAATTAATTCAGAGAGAAGCATTTATAACAAGATGGCAGAAAGTGAGAGCACAAAGCTGCTGCACATTTTAGGATTTGCTTTATGCTGAGGGGAAGATTTAAAAAGCAGAACCAAGTCACCATCGCTTTAGCTTTTAATAACAGAAATGGCTTTGTCTTTATTTTTAAAAGAGATGAGATTAACCAAGCGAAAAGGGATTAACTCTCAAATTCTAGGTGTTTCTGAAAACATTTTAACAAACATTTTCATCAGTCTAATCACCCTTAGGTCTTTCTGTTTGGGAAGAAAAATATTGAGATCCAGAGCAGGAACAATAATTATGTTCAGCTGGGATTTATGCGATTTTGCAAAAAATGCTTGATCTAAATCAGATATACTAATCTCAGCCTCTCCGTATTCTGAGTGAGGACACTGCAGGCATCACAGACTCTAGACATCCAACGCCACAGTCCATCTCAACATCCACTCAACATGCCCTCCCCTCCTGCCACCTGCCCTCACCTCCTGCCACCTGCCCTCCCCTCCTGCCACCTGCCCCATCAAAGTAACATGAGGCCAAGGAAATGTGTGTTCAACTTGACCTGTAAGGCCTTTCTCCCATTTCTCAGACCACCCACCTCAGACTTAGTTTAAGGAGCTGCCAGCCACCAGCTTCATGGTGAAGGTTTCATCCTACCTCAAAGGCAGAATAAATAACTCTCCACTGCGTTTACCTATAACTTTGCTTATAATTTTTAGCTAAAGTTCCACAATCTGTCCTGAATACTAGCCAGTTATGTACGTTTGTCTTTCCATCCATGTAAAGCTTCTTAAGGGTAAAACCAGTGACCCCTAACCCACCCCCTTCCTAGCACAAGGCCTAGAGTATATGCAGTTTGTGTGCATGCATGCTAAGTCACTTCAGTCCTGTTCAATTTTTTTGTGAACCCATGGACTGTAGCCTGCCAGGCTCCTCTGTCCATGGGATTCTCCAGGCAAGAATACTGGAGTGGGTTGCCATGCCTTCCTCCAGAGGATCTTCCCAACCCAGGGATCAAACTCGCGTCCCTTATGTCTCCTACACTGGCAGGCAGGTTCTTTACCACTCACGCCAACTGGGAAGCCCCATTGGGACTTTAGATCGGTAATAATATCAATCAAAACTTGCTTGTGTAGAGCTGTCATTCATACTGAGGAACAAGATAACTCTTTAATGACAACTTAGAATAAATGTTTAATTAAATAAAATATTTTCAGATAATAAATTCATTAGAGACAATGTATTCTCATTTGGCTATAAAATTTGTAGCTGGCTCATATATGAATGTGTAAGTGTTAAATATTCTGCAGGTAGGAGTCACTTTATGCAATGATATATTAAAAAAACATTAAGATCCAGGGCAGGAATAATAATTAGGTTCAGCTGGGATTTATGCAATTTTGATAAACATACTTGATCTAAATTAAATATACTAATCTCTAAAGTGACTTAGCATGCCCTCATGCATTTTGGGGGCCATTTTTGAAAAGTTCACCTGCCATAGCAGTGAAAACTTAGGGACAATGAACAAAAAGGCTTCTCCTTGCAGCTCCTCCACTCTATTTTTATCAGAAAAAAAAAGTGTCTATAAAGTAAGGTGCCAGGATTGAGAAATCTATCATCCTAGTCTATCTATCCTATTATTAAAAGGCTTCAAGGCAAATTAAATGTACATAGATACATACATATTACATATGTATATTTATATATGTATATGCCTATATGTGTATATTTTATATGTATATTTACATATGTAATATGTATGTGGATGTGTGTGGATATGTTTGTACATGCATGTATGTACATGAACACATATATATGTACATTACATATATAAAAGATTGTTTCAAGATGACAAGTCTTTGGTTCAATGTGACATCCTGCCCTTCATTTATCTGCAAAGATGCTGTCATTTCTCCCCCCACAGCCAGAGAGTGAGGTTTTCAATTTTTCTAAAGGTGGTAATAGATGGGGTGACTCATCCATACTCTTCATACCAGGAGGCGCAGCTGATTCATAGCGCACTTTTGAGATGACTGGTTAGGTGTAGAGGCATAATTCTTTGTTAACAAAACAGACTAAATCTAACTGATTTCTAGAGGGTTAACCTAAGGTTTCACCTCATTAGCCCCATCTAGCCCAGCTAACAACCAAGAAGAAGAAAAGTAGGCTGCCTTCAGTGAAGGATCACTAATGAAAGGGACCCTTGAAAGAAAAGCCTTTAATCCCCAGCACACTGCCTGGCATGTGATAGGTATTCAAGACATGTTTGTTAAACTGAAGAGAGGTCTGTAAGTTTCAACATCTTGCCTGGCAAGTGCATGCACGTGTAGTCATTTCAGTTGTGTCTGACCCTTTGTGACTCTATAGACTATAGCTCCTCTGTCTATGGGATTCTCCAGGCAAGAATATTGGAGTGGGTTGCCATGCCCTCCTCCAGGGGAACCTTCCTGATGCAAGGATCAAACCTGCTTCTTTTATGTCTCCTGCATTGACAGGTGGGTTCTTTAACACTAGCACCACCTGTGTCTGGAATAGCGAATAACAATAGTTCAGCCTTGATGAAAGATCTGAAGGTGGACAGTCGCAGGGGTAAGTGTTCAGCATCCTTCATCCTTTATCCCACCAACTTCCAGGGAGTGGATCCCTGAACAGGCTCACCTCTACCTCCTATCAACTGACCACCACTGTCTCTTGCTGGATGGCTTGCTCAGTGCTCAGGAAACTCAGCTGGAGTAGCCTTGACTATTCATTTTCTTTCTTCATGCGCTCTAGTTTCAGTAAGTGGTTTTTCACCCTGTTCTTGTAACATATTTTGAATCCCAGGTCCAGCAGTGTGTGTATTCTGCGATCCCACGCTCCAGCCCCAAATCTTCCAAGTAGACATTGAAATTGCTTCTAGGCCCCAAAGTGACCTTGAGACCCAGCAGTGCATTCACTGATGGTCAAACGATGGCTGAGAGGTTGGGGGGATGGAATGAGGAGAAACTGGTTAATTCTCCTAAGATCTGTCTCAAATCCCCTCAACCATTCTTTGATATAGATAATTAATATTTTCTCTAATATATGAAAATCTGAGTTTTGGATGATTTGACAGTTCAACATTGTGAAACACAAGATTTAAGGTCCAAGTTGAACCTTTGAAAATGAGTAAGTACCTGCTACACACCAGGCACTGGTCCAAGTGTGAGTGACACAAATATAAGTAAGTTTCCTGCTCTCTGACCCAGATACAAAGGTGAATAACTATGAATTAGAGTGGTGAATGCTGCAGTAAAAGTATTTGTAGATGTTGAAACATTTAATAGGCTGGGGGCAGGAAAATGGAGAGGTGAAAAGCTAATGAGAATAAAGAACACATGCTTCATGGGGACAAAAGCCATGAAAGTAGTAAATCAATATTTTACCATTTTGACATTTGTTCTGGAGCTTCATGTATTCAGGAGTCCTCATAATTTCCCGTCTAATCACAGAGGTTGCAAATACCGTGGTCACAAATTGCTCCAGCATCCAGAGGAAAGTCAGTGAAGTCATAGAATTCTGGAACCGTATCTGGGATGGGATTTCTGTTGATCAATTACTTAACAGTGCTTTGTGGCTTTGCAAAATTCTAAAAGGGACTCAACTTATTTTCCACATGAAATGAAGAGAAAGAGTGAAAAAAAAGGGGAGGTCTCAGAGTCAAGAGACATATAAAGTACAACTTGTACAACTATACTTTATAAACAAAATCAAAACAAACAAAAAAAAACCAGGGGTTTCCGTAAAAACAAGGAGAACAAAAGATGGCCTTTAATTTTTTTTAAAAAAAAAAGAAAAAAAGAGGCAGTATTGAGAAGGGAATTGAAATGCTCATAGAATTATAAAAATTTCAATTCCTTTATGATCATTCTTGTAACAGTCATATTTTGAGAAGCTTTTCTTTATTTTTTGTATTATACTCTCCTTATCTTTTATCCCCTCAGTCCTGAACCCCCCTCCCATCTCCCACCCCATCCCACCCCTCTAGGTTGTCACAGAGCACTGAGTTGAGCTCCCTGTGTCACACAGTAAATTCCCACTTGCCATCTATGCTACATACAGTAATGTGTATACATATGGCCATTCTGACCGGTGTGAGGTGATACTTCATTGTAGATCTGATTTGCATTTCTCTAATAATGAGCAATGTTGAGCATCTTTTCATGTGTTTGTTGGCCATCTGTATGTGAGAAGCTTCTTTTCTTAACTGACTAAATTTAAGGGGCTTAAAATAAGATGTACACATTCTACTTTAATTGTTATATTAAGGCACTTTAGACTGTTGTCATAATTATGCAATTAAAATCAGCTCTACCATTACCCTTCTGGCTTTTCTAGCACAAAAGCATTTTTTAACTTTTCTACAAACTAAATCAGCAAGAAATTTAGATAGAACTAATTCTATGCACCATAATAATACTGTTTTAAATGAGAAATTCAAATATTTGTTGTTTAAAAATACTCATTTTTTTAAAAAATTCAACATTATTGCAGTTATAAATGCTATCAGGAACAAAATATTGAATAGTGTCAACTTATCACACAGAAGAGTAAAACATCCAGAAGCCAGAACAGTTTTACACTGAGCACTATTGTAGCAATATAAGAATCTTCCTTGTAACTTTTAAAATTTGTGAAAACATTTTTAATGTTTATTTGAGCTATCTTCATGCATTTGGCATACCAACTATGATTTCCATTTAAAAGTACTAAGTTATACAAACATTGCCCTAAAGTCTCTCAACTGTGATATGGACCTGAGATTGTAGATTTCTCATTCCCAGCGCCTTATTTTATCAGCATTATTTTTCTATGATAAAAACAGAATGGAACTGCAAAAAGCAGTTCCCTTATCATTTATTGCCCCTAAGTTTCCTCTGCTATGGCAAGTGTACTTCCCAAGATACGGACACAAAAATATCTCTCGGTTTACATTCACTCTGCAGTATGACCTTGCTACTTCCACATCAAAAAGTGGTGTGTCTGTCTTTGTATCCCACTGCTCTAGGTGGGCTCTGTGACTACTGACACCGAGGGAATGAGGCAGCTGTGACAGTACCCCTTACACCAGTACAACACTGGGCCAGTCCTGGGAGTAGCCCTGCACTGACCTGGCAGTTCCTGCTTCCTGGGTCTTAGAAGCCAGCTGGCATGTAAGAAGTGCTACTGCTCTAAGACCACCACACTGTGAGGAGGCTATGAGCCACATGAACCAGCCCTGGAGAATGAGATGCCACATGGAAAGAAAGAAAGAGGCCAAAAAATGATAAGTAAAGAAGCCCTCTGGATGACCAGCCCAGTCAACCCTTTAGATGACTCCAGCCCCAGTCACTGTCGGATCACAAATGCATGAGAAACGAAAGTTAAGAACTGCCCAAGGACTTCCCTGATGGTCTGGTGGTTAAGACTTCACCTTCCAGTTCAGGGGCTGCAGGGTGGATCCCTGGTCAGGGAGCTAAGATCCTAACTGCCTCGCAGCCAAAAAACCAAAACATAAAACAGAAATGGTATTGTAACAAATTCAACAGACACTTAAATAAAAACTGCCCAACTGAGCCCAATCCTGCGAGCCCAATCCTGCAGAACCCTGAGAGATAATAATAACTTTCTGTTTTACCCACTAAGTTTTTAAGTACTGTGAGGCACAGTAATACATAACCAGAACAACTGCTGTCTCTTACAACAAAAACCTCTCCTCCAAGGTCTGAGATGTGGGACCCCAGTCTTGACTCTCCTTTTTCTTCTGGTACTTTTCCTCTGTGAGGTGTAATTTATATAACACACATTCAGTTAATCTATTAGGGAGAAAAGTGTGAACAACTTGGATTTAGAATTGTACACAGTATCTGTCATACTGAATTCAGTAATAACTTCCACTTTACAAAGAAAGCCTACTATTAATTGAGTACTTGTGTGTGCTAGGTATTCTTTTGAGCACCTTGAACACACAAATATATTTAATACTCATGGTGACACTGTGAGGTATTCCTCTCATTTTGGCAGATAAAGAAATTCCGTAAGTGAAGTAACCCAGGTAAGTTTATAAAAATCATCACTCCCAGAGCTAAGATTTTAGAAGGTCTCTTTACAACTCTTTACAAGCTCTGAATCCCATATTCCTAAACTGTTTCAAATCTTTATATTTCACAATGAACTTCTTAAATGGTTTTCTCAGGTGATATGCTACAATTGCTAAGTTGCTTCATTCGTGTCCGACTTTTGGCAACCCTACAGACTGTAGCCCGCCAGGCCCATCTATCCATGGGGATTCTCCAGGCAACAATACTGGAGTGGGTTGCCATTTCCTCCTCCAGGGGATCTTCCCTATCCAGGGATGGAACCCGTGTCTCTTATGTCTCCTGCATAGGCAGGCGGATTATTTACCACTACCACAACCATACACATAAATAAAATACTGACGTCTTTTCATTGAGAGCAACATTATGTTGTGCCAGCTTAAAGATCATTGCTTGTGTAGTTTTTTATTTTGCATATGTTTCTGACTTCACCTTCTTCAGAACAACCTTAAGAAAGGGATTTCATTCAGATAAAGAGATAATTTATATCTGATCAAGTTATGAGGACTAGTGTCTGATTAATGAGAGTGGGAAAAGTAGACAATCATTAGCTTTAAAAAAAAATTTTTTTTTGATGTAGATCATTTTTAAAATCTTTGTTGAACTTGTTACAATAGTGCTTCTGTTTTACATTTTTTGGTTTTTTGGCCTCGAGGCATGTGGGATCTTAGCTTCCCGACCAGGGACTGAACTCACCCCCTGCATCGGAAGGTCAAGTCTTAATCACTGGATCACCAGGGAAGTCCCAAGCACGAGGTTTTATATCCATTCTCTCTACAGTTCTATAAGGAAAGCATTATGGCACCTATTTCAGAAAAGTAAAAGGATTTGCCAAAATCATCTGGAAAGTGAACTGATCCTAAGATAGTGCCCTTCATCTGCCTAGAAGCACACAGTTAATCCAAACTTTTTAGAGCATTGATTTGAGCATGGATCATGCTGTTGTCTTTTCAAATTCAATTCATAACACTGCCGTTGATTCAGCTCCCACTCTAGCCTCAGTGCACTCTCAATCGCTCTCCCTCTCTCTTTCTCAGACCCCAGTGAACAAAGAATGCTAGAGCATTTCTATATGGTTATCTCTGAGTCTGATGAATCAAGAAATTACTGGATTCTTTTCTACAATATTACAATGAGTATAGTCAACGCTATGGTCTTTCTGGTAGTCACATACAGATGAGAGAGCTGGACCATATAGAATGTAAATGCCAAAGAATTGATGCTTTCAAACTGCAGTGCTGGAGAAGACAGCAAGGAGAACAAACCAGTCAGTCCTAAAGGAAATCAACCCTGAATATTCATTGGACAGACTGATGCTGAAGCTGAAGTTCCAATACTTTGGCCACCTGATGCAAAGAGCTGACTCATCGGAAAAGGATCCTGATGCTAAGAAAGACTGAGGGCAAGAGGAGAATGGGGCAACAGAGAATGAGATGGTTTGATGGTACCACTGCCTCAGTGAACATGAGTTTGAGCCTACTTCAGGAGATCCTGAAGGATAGGGAAGCCTGTTGTGCTGCAGTCCATGAGGTTGCAAAGAGTCAGACACAATTTATCAACTGAGCAACAACAACAATGGGTAATGCTAAAATGTTACACACCAAAACCAGAATTTGCAAGGATCCTAAGTTGATAGTAAACTACTCTGGGATTCACAGTCTATAAAAATGGAAGTTTGGTGCTATAGGTCATGCTGTTCTCAATGGAAATATGAATTGATTCCTGTACATTTTCTCTTTGTAAAAGCAGAATATCTTGCTCTATTTTTGAACAAAATGCACATCACCTTCTAATTTTACTATTTTGTCTCCTGGCTCTTACTTTGAGTTTTAATGTAAATTTGAGAAATATACAATAAAACTGAGAATTTGTTCTGGAACATAATAAATTGCTTTTCTAACACTGTTCACATGCTACTATTTTCAGCAAGAAATGGTGAGAAATATGACTCAAAATTTCAACAACTCTATTACTGCAAAAAAAGAAAGAAAAGGGGAAAAAGAAACTTAAACCAAAGTCAAAGTTAAAATGAAGACACATAAACTTTTCATAAATGGTGATTGTTCTTATCACTTAAAAATAACTCAAGACTATAGCTAAGTATTAGAATCAAAATATTGGGTGACCAAAATTTTGAGTAATTGAATTGGTGTTAAGTCAAGTAATTATTTAAAAGACATTTTCAGAAACTTAAAAATATTCCTCCATTCTAATATAAAATATCTTCTTTTTGGATGGAGAGAGGGTAGTAGAACTTAGGAAAAGAAAGTTCCCATAAAAGTGACACGGAGCTTCTGTATTCCCGAGAGACCCATGTAGTGTCAGCTCATAATTCTTCCATTTGCCCAAATCCTGTTTCTCAAAAAAATTAAGTGTGGGGGGGGAGCACTTTTATTTTCTAGTCTTAATTTCCTAGCCAGCTGCCATTCTAAGTAGCACTGATGCAAATATAACTTTTAGCAAACATTTCTGGAAACTCTCAGCAGAACAAACAAATTCGAATTAGCCAAGTGATGTTGAATTGCAAGGTCCATCAGTAACAGTGGGAAATACTACTGACACTTATTTTCGTGGCATTCTATGAAAGAAGAAAAAGGAAACAATGCTGTTCAAGAGATTTCAGTGTTACAATTCAAGTCTACCCAAGAACATCTATTTGAAAAGAGACGCAAAGCCATGGTCATTCAGCTGAACAGGTGAGCTGCTTTACCACTGACCAGCTTGAATATAATTATGCGTCATTTAAAAACTGATGACGAAACAGTATCAGCAACTTACATAAGGTCTACTCTCCCTCTACCTGACCCCTGGAAGCCACTGAAACGGATGCCTTTCAAATGACATCCAATATCTCTTGAGAAAAATTTTTAGTTACTGACAGGCACTCAGACATCACAGCAGGAGACAGTTGGTTTCTGGCTTCAGTTAGATAACATCTTAGCCTGTGATCACAGACCACAGTTTTGCAGACTTCCTCCCAATTCAATCATGAGTGCTGAAAGGAGAATGCATAAATGCCTGTCTCTCTTCTTACTAGGGTTTATGCACAACCAGCTCCCTTGTATCCTCAAATATTTTACCCCTCAATTAAAATCCCCCAAATTATTTCATTCATTTTACCGTCCTCTGGATTTTTGCAGAATGTAGTCAGGGCAGTTGACTGTGGATCTGAAGAAGAATTTTAGTTTTGTCTTGTGATTTCTCAGCAACTGCTTTTAATAAAGTCCTCACCTGTCTTATATACCAGCAGAGTCATAAAAGCTGCATGTTCCCACCTACATCTAAGTCCAGGGATCAACAGTAAATTCCACCCAATGATTGAATGGTACTTCACATAATTACCATGACATCAATTTTATCTTATCTTGTTTCAGCCCTTAGATTATTTTTTGTTTTGAGCCATTTTCAGATGGTGTTGACTGCAAGGTCAGCCTATGAAACAAGAGAACTCTGTTATTTTCTACATAATTTTTTCAAGATTTATACACAACATCCTGAAAGTTGACACTTTCCTATAAACAAGATCTTTACAAGTATTACATTTAATTAGCTAAGTACCTGATGTTTACTTAAAAAAGCAGAGCTGTAAAATTCAGATTCTAGATACAGAGCATTTCTAGCCTTACAACATTATCCCAGTAGAAAACAGAAAAAGAAAACATACACATATTTAGACTCTTCTAAAATTAAATGTGCATCAGGTTTTAATAAGGATGCATGGAGAAGGTATAAGGTGATGCTGAGAAGGACTGATTGGTTCTCAATATTTGTGCCTTTACCCCATTACTTTACTTTTGAAAAGCTCAGTTTCTTCCAAACAGAAAAATACTTAAATTTCACAGCTTGCCAACTGTGGAACATTTTGCTCCAAGATTCCCTGTACATTGTATTCCCAAAATTTACCAAGAGCCTCAGGCTCCTATTAGGGCTGCTTCTATCCTGCCTTTAGGGTTGTGATCCTAAAAAACCTTCCTGCCTCCGTCTACTCTGCTTAGTGCCATTTCTGTAAGAACTTAGACACAAACTACCAAATACTTTCCCAGGGGGAAGATCCCTGTAAACACAAAAAGCAATTCTCGTTTAACATGAAGAAATGGACCAAAGAAAAGAAAGTTGTTCTGTGGCTTATTATCTCCAATAAGTTGATTTGTTTGTTGTAGCCATGCATTCCGGGAAACAAACTCACTCAGAAGGACAATGCAGATAGTGGAGTGAAGTTTATTACACCTGTGGGCCCAAGGCAGAGTCTCCTCTAAACCAAGGACCCTGACCAGTTTCTGTGAAAACCTTATATACCCTAAATGTACGTGCTCAAACCCACCTCCCCAAATTCCCTGAAACTAATCTGAACAACGGAAAAGAAAGATACAATCAAAGTTAACCCGTGATTCATATGCCTTAAGCCTAGGTAGTTAACAGTGGACAATTATCAGTAGGCCTGTCGTCATACCCCAATAAGCATAATAGAATTTATGATTCTATTCAGTCACACAGATAATTAGGGTATTCTTTTAGGTGATGGAGAGTCTAGGTACAAGCCTGGGGCTCTTCCATCCAGGGGGTCTGGTTTTCCAGTTGGTTTGTCTTTTCCATAGATACTGGGCATATAGCTCAAAGTTCACAGTCCGGCCCAAGATGGAGTCCTGCTTTCAAGATGGAGCCTGTTCTGCCTGTTTCCTCCTTCACTTTCAGTTCTTCCACCTTTTTCAGATTTCCATATTCTCCTTCCATAGTTTCTTCCAGTATCTACTCTATCCATTCACCTTTAAAAGATATATATTTTTTGGCTGGGCTGGGTCACAGCTGTGGGATGTGCAGGACCTTAGCAGAACAAGGGATCTAGTGCCCTGACCAGGGATTAGACCTGGTCTCCTGCACTGGAAGTGCAGAGTCTTAGCCACTGGATCACCAGGTAAATCCCCTGTTCTCCTTTTCCTGTTGATGACTGGTATCACCATTCTTCATGAATTTCTGCCATTTAAACCCCAAAGGGTTGGCAGTGTATTTTCAAAGTAGAAGGCTTATTTTGGAAATCTAGAACCTTTATAGCTTTAGGAGAAGAAAGCCTTTCATGTCTTATGGGAAACTTCCTTTTCCCTCCCTCCCTTACAGTCATTCAGTCATTTCACTCTCCATTAGCTTAGTCTCTCCCCTCCATTTGCACCTTCTTTCAAAACTTCTTTCTTTTGTATCTGGAAAATTAAGTAGAATTTATGTTTCTTGTGTGATCTTATTAAAGTATTTTCATTTGGTTTATGATTGGTTATGGATTCCATTTTTATTTCACATGTTTCTATGTAAGAATTAAGAATATTAGGGGATTCATATGAACATTTTATAGTGTTTTTAGAGTTTACAGTTTTTTAACATGATGTGGCAAAATAAACTATACAAAAGAGTTGTCAAAAATAATCCCTTCTGGGAGGTGGGTTGTAGGTACAAGTGGGAAAGGACATATATATACCTATGGCTGATTCATGTTGATTTATGGCAGAAGCCAACTCAATATTTTAAAGTAATTATCCTCCAGTTAAAAATAAATAAGTTTTAAAAAAAATAAAACAATTCCTTCTACATGTGACCACTCCCTGACCCCAGATCCCAGTTTCTCTACTCTGTAGTAATGTTTCCAATTCCTTATATATGTTTCTACACATAGCCTATGTATACATGAGTAAATACATTAACTTCCCATCCCCGTCCAAATTCTCCTTAAAACAATGAACAGAATATAAAATTGAAGGAAACTCTGCCTTTGTCCTCAGAGTTTAGAGAAACATCTTTCTGTTAATACAGTATAAATTATACTTTTCTATACTTCTTAAAGTATAGAACACATATTACTTTTAATTATAATTGGGGAAATTAAATTTTAATTAACTGGGAAAAAACAATTTTTATTTATAATTGGGTGAAGTACTATTAACAAAAACATTTTAAAGTCAAACAATTTTATGTAGCTGCTTCCACATATTATTAACAGGACTATCCCATACTTGGCAGCTTTATTTCCCCCCTTCTTTGGATAACTTGTTGGAGAAGGCAATGGCAACCCACTCCAGTACTCTTGCCTGGAAAATCCCATGGACAGAGGGGCCTGGTAGGCTGCAGTCCATGGGGTCACTAGGAGTCAGACACGACTGAGCAACTTCACTTTCACTTGGATAACTTGTAGGGCTGGTGGGTGAGATGTCCAGACCTCTCATTCATCTACTGTTGTCTCTCAGTTGCTAAGGGACTTCTCTGGTGGCTCAGGCAGTAAAAAATCCACCTGCAATGCAGGAGACCTGGGTTTGATGCCTGGCTTAGGAAGATCCCCTGGAAAAGGAAATAGAAACGCACTGCAATATTCTTGCCTGGAGAACTCCGTGGACAGAAGCCTGGTGGGCTACAGTCCATGAAGTCACAAAAAGTGGGACACAATCCCTAACACAAGACACCATTTCCATCGCTAAAATCCGCAGTGCCCATTACAAAGAGGTAGACTGGCTAAAGACACTAGGACTGTTATCTGAAAACTGGATTTGCCTCTTGGTGGATGTCAAGCCACTATACACAACCAAACTGAAGATCAAGAGAAGGAAGTATTTATTATTACTTGCAGCAAGTAAGGAGAACACATGGATCTTTCCCAAAGCAGTATCTCCTCAAAAGGCAAAACCGGGGAAGTTTTAAGTTAAGGGTATGTGCTTATTCATGCAGGAGCTTGAACTCAGCATAGAATTGGGGCAGAGGTCAACAGAATCCTAGCTTTAGTTGATTGAAGTCAGGAGGGTCGACAGGTATGCAGGTCAGGAAGCAACAGTTAGAAATGGACATGGAACAACAGACTGGTTCCAAATCAGGAAAGGAGTACTTCAAGGCTGTATATTGTCACCCTGCTTATTTAATGTTTATGCAGAGTACATCATGAGAAATGCCGGGCTGGATGAAGCACAAGCTAGAATCAAGACTGCAGGGAAAAACATCAATAACCTCAGATACGCAGATGACACCAGCCTTATGGCAGAAAGCAAAGAAGAACTAAAGAAAAGAGCCTCTTGATGAAAGTGAAAGAGGAGAGTGAAAAAGTTAGCTTAAAACTCAGCATTCAGAAAACTAAGATCATGGCCTCTGGTCCCATCACTTCATTGCAAATAGATGGGGAAACAATGGAAATAGTGAGAGACTTTATTGGGGGGGGGCCTCCAAAATCAATGTGACCGCAGCCATGAAATTAAAAGACGCTTGCTCTTTTGAAGAAAAGTTATGACCAACCTAGACAACATATTAAAAAGCTGAGATATTACATTACTAGCAAAGGTCTGTCTAGTCAAAGCTATGGTTTTTCCAGTAGTCATGTATGGATGTGAGAGGTGGACTATAAAGAAGGCTGAGCACTGAAGAACTGATGCTTTTGAACTGTTGTGTTGGAGAAGACTCTTGAGAGTCCCTTGGACAACAAGGAGGTCCAACCAGTCCATCCCAAAAGAAATCAGTCCTGAATATTCACTGGAAGGACAGATGTTGAAGCTGAAGCACCAACACTTTGGCCACTTAATGTGAAGAGCTGACTCATTTGAAAAGACCCTGATGCTGGGAAAGATTGAAGTTGGAAAGAGAAGGGGATGACAGAGAATGAGATGGTTGGATGGTATCACCACTCAATGGACGTGAGTTTGAGTGAACTCCAGGAGTTGGTGATGGACAGGGAGGCCTGGCGTGCTGCAGTCCATGGGGTCTCAAAGAGTCAGAAACAACTGAGTGACTGAAATGAACTGAGGAGGGTCAATGTAATCATTCCATCCTCCACATGGGTGGGGGCCTTGGTTCCTGCAGAACTCAAAGATACTGTATGCATTATTATGTATTATTATACATCTCTTGCAAAAGAACTCTGCTTTATCACTGCACTATTGCTTGCCTTTTCTCTGTTCCTGCATTCCTTTGTTCCCTTAAGATCATTAATTACTTAATGACCTATATGAGAAAAGAATTTAAAAAAGAATAGAAAAAAACATTTTTTAATAAAAGTATTTTAAAAAGTGAGACTTCTCTGGTGGTCCCATGACTAAGAATCTGCTTTCCAATCCAGGGGACATGGGTTCTATTGCTGGTCTGGGAAGATTCTACACTTTGAAGGGCAACTAAGCCTCTACTCCACAACTAGAAAAAGCCCATATACCACAACAAAGACCCAGTGTAGCCACCAAAAAAATTTTTTTTAAGATTATAAATTACTGAGTCCTGTTTAAGGGCAAGCTTGTGGCCAGCTTTAGATCACAAAATGGCTTAGGTGAAAAATAACTTCTCTTATATCTAGAAAGCCATTCCTGGTTCTCTTTCTCTAGGGACCCCCTAACTTAACTGGTTCCAGATGACAAGGAAAATATCCATCCTTGCAAGGCAAAGTCCTGAAAGCATGTCATAGTACAGAGCAGGCGTCAGGAACATCTTTTCTTAGCAATATGACACGGTGATGGCAAGGAGATCAAACCAGTCAATCCTAAAGGAAATCAATCCTGAATATTCATTGGAAGGACTGATGCTGAAGCTCCAACACCTGGGCCACCTGATGTGAAGAGCGGACTTATTAGAAAAGACCCTGATGCTGGGAAAAATTGAAGGCAGGAGGAGAAGGGGATGACAGAGGATGAGATGGTTGGATGACATCACTAACTCAGTGGACATAAGTTTGAGCAAGCTCCCAGAGATGGTGAAGGACAGGGAAGTCTGGTGTGCTGCAGTCCATGGGGTCACAGAGTTGGACGCAATTAAGCAACGGAACAACCACAACTACGTGACTCAGTGAAGTACACACAGGCTATGCTAAAATGCATGGATTTTTTTCTAATGACATTTTGTCATTTACTCTATTTTTTTTTCAGAATAACTACCTTTGTAAATGTTTCATATACTCAGTTGATTTGTTTTATAAAACATGATTTAATCTTTCTAATAGCAAAGTACGATTATCACAAACATATTGCCTCAATCAGAAGAACAACTGAGATATGTAAAATTCTTGCTTTTTCAAGTAGCTTTTGCTTCAGTGATTCCAAAGATGCATTACATGATTTTAAATTTTCAAGCCACACAAGAGTATTTATGAGGAAAAATAAGTCTTCCACTTAACACACTCCCATTCCCAAAAGGATTCACTTTGAACAATTTCTTAATGTTTCCAGAAATTTTCTGAGTACATAAACACATTTTATGGGGGGATTGCTGTATACAAATAGAAACATAATAAACATATTGTTGAATGTCTTACCTTCTCTTTTTACATCTAGCAATGTATTTTGGTGTTTTTTTTTCCATATCCAACCACACAAATCTAAACATACTTTTTAAAATATTACCCAGTAGGAAATTCCTTGTGGTCTAGCTGTTAAGACTCTGTGCTTTCACTGCTGAGGGCCTGGTTTCAATCCCTGATTGGGGAAATAAGATCTGCAGGTGGCTTGGTCAGAAAAAAAAATAGTACAAAGAATTATGAATCATGAATTACTTAACCAGCCCTCTAATAAGCATTATTTGGATTATTTCCAAGTTTTTTACTATTATAAATAGTACTATATTTATTATCCTTGTTCTGGTTACATGTACATTTATAGTTCTACGATACACTGAGAAGTGTAATTGCTGGATCAAAGAATTTGAGAGTTTTAAACTTATTTAGAGATTGCTCAAGTGCTCTTCTCCACCACCACCCCAAAGTTGATGTCATGAAATATGTTAATTTCTGTGAAATAGATGAAAAAGAGTATCTAATTTTTATTTATATAATTTTGAGCAAGGCTAAACATCATTTCATAAATTATAGAGAATTTATGGATTATTTTTCTGTAACTACCTATTCAAAAATATTCCTCAAGTTGTTAATTTTATCTTTAATTTTGTATATCTATTTTATATATAGTAGTTTGTATCTGCTAATCCCAAACTCCTAATTTATATCTTCTCTACCCATCCCCCACCACCCCGCCACTTATGTGGTAACCATAAGTTTGTTTCCTTTGTGAGTCTATTTCTACACAACATGATAAATCCACTATGCTTCAGTTTTTTTAAAAAACTGATTACCATAATAAATTTACTTACTCAAAAAAAAGAGAGAAATTAAACATAACTCATATCTTTAACAGTCTAGTTGCTATGAATTAAAAGTATTGGGATTTTTCCCCTCAATATTCTCTTTGACTTGTCATGAGGCTATGAAGACAGAACTCCTAACCTCAACTTGACTCTTTAATGTTGTGTAGCTGTTTCTTGTAGTCTATACCGTGTTCCATCTAAATCAGATTGATCAGGCTGTTTATTTAAAATACAGATTCTTGGGTCCCATCTGGGACCTCCTGGATCAAATTCTCAGTCAGCTGAGCCAAAAGATTTGCATTTTATGTGCCAAAGCTTGCAAACCACGATTGTGCAGCACCGTTTAGCAAACCAGCCATGTAGTTAAGGTGTAATAGCATGTGGTTTCATCTTCAGCTGTCCCTGTAGCACAACTAAATTGAAAATGGTAGAGTCATTTGTTCAGCTCTGCAAGCCTCCACTTCCCGCCAACAGCTGGAACCCCAAGCACCAGGAACCTGCGATAAAGATAGCCCGAAGCACCAAACAACTATCCCCGTGGTCACAGACTCAAAGGCTGGCAGCAGACAGTTTCTCAGTTAAGATAAAGTTTTTAATCAGCAGCAGCAGGTAATTGACTGACAGCCTGAAAGAACAACCTGAGACGTGATGTCTAACACACGCAGCAGCAACAAACTCTCCCCAGAAGTGATGGACAAGAAGCAGGCCAACTTGACACATGCTAACCACCCGAGAATATCCTCTGCTATTTCAGTCAAAACAGCATGGCCTAATCAATAATGCAAACATCCTGTTTCCCGGGCTAACAGACTCTGTCACTGGATTCCTCAGAGAGATAAAGAAACTGCTGCTACAATTATGCATAATCTTCCTCTAGCCTGAAATGTCAATAGAGGAGGTAAATAATGCTGCAGAGAGAGGAAAACCTCACAGGTGAAAAGTAATTTGCTTAACATTTTTCCTTTTTTTTTTTTTGGTTTTGCACATACCTCCTCCCACTTTCATTTAATAAAGCTTTTGGTAGTGGACTATCAATGAAAGGCTTCATGAAAGAATTAGGTTTTGTGCAAAAATCAAAAAAGAAGAAATTGAATTGATAGAGTGGTTTAGTTATATTTATAGTACATGAGGAGAGAGAAAAATGAAGCCCAAAGGAACTTTCTACTCTCATTCTGTTGAAGTCTTAGGAGACATTAGATGTGTTGTGGGTTTGCTTAAAGCCTCCCCATCCTGAAGGGCTTGGCTTTTTTGCTGGGAGAGGTAAGGGTGCTACATTAAGAAAATTGTGTCTTTTCCCTCTGTGTCTGTATCAATTGCCATGTGCAGATTCAGAGACAGTGAAGAACTTGGTGGGAGGCAATCATAGTCACTTTCATTAAGTAAAAGACATGTCCTTGGAATAATGCCTTTGGGGGGTCACAGGTGCCCCATGATTCCCTCAATAAGGAGGGCCAGCAGTGTGGCTGTCCTGGTGTGAAATGTAGGCTACAATTCAACAGAAAGTATATTCAAAAGGAAAGAGGGAAAGGGAAAGTTGCTCAGTCGTGTCCAACTCTTTGTGACCCCATGGACTGTACAGTCCATGAAATTCTCCAGGCCAGAATACTGGAGTGGGTAGCCTTTCTCTTCTCCAGCAGATCTTCCCAACTCAGGGGTCGAACCCAGGTCTCCCAAATTGCAGGTGGATTATTTGCCAGCTGAGCCACAAGGAAACCTTGTCACAAACATTATCCTGACACTCTTTCACCACATACCCAACCACTCCAACCCCCAAGCTCTAGTTGAACGGGAGGGTGGAAGGATTCTGCCTAAGCTCATAGTCTAAGTGCTGCCTAAGGGAATTCCCTGCTGATCCAGTGGCTAAGACTCCTTGCTCCCAAAGTAGGGAAATGGGATTTGATCCCTGGTCAGGGAACTAGGTCCCACATGCCATGACTAAGTGTTCAAATTCTTAGTCCTGCAGGCCACCACTAAAGATCCCAAGTCCCACAACAGAGATTCCACATGCCACAATGAAAGACTGAAGATCCCGTGTGAAACAACCAAGACCTGATGCAGCCAAATAAATAAATATTTTCTAAATAAATAAAGGTAGAAGGTCATGCGCTCATCTCCTCTTTCAAGAACTCCAAAATTGCAACTTACTGCTAAACAACCATTGACAGGAAAATGTTGGATCACACCAATGAAAGATATCCCATGTCCAAGGGCAAAGAAGAAGCCCCAACAAGACAGTAGGAGGGGCAAAATTGCATTTAGAATCAATGGCTCAAAGAAAACCTTTTGCACGTCAGGACCCAGAGACCCCACAGGGACTGAGCCAGATGTGCCTTTGAGTGTTTGAGTGTCTCCTGCAGAGGCATGGGTCAGTAGTAGCCTGCCAGAGAGCAGGGCTTCTGGCTGCAGCAGACCTGGGTCACACAACATTACCCACCATAGAGTCACCAAGCAGATGACCCACAGACTGCATAGCAATTATACCAAAGACATTCTCACACTGTTAAGAAAGTTGTAGGGCCCATAACAGATTTCCCAACTTGGGGATCCAGCAAAGGGACTGAGAACCCCAAGGGAATTTGACATTGGAGGCCAGTGGGATTTGATTATAGATTCCACAGGACTGGGGAAACAAACTCTTAGAGGGCACAAACAAAACCATGTGTGCACCAGGAGCCAGGAGAAAGGAGCAGTGTCCCCAAAATAGACTGAGTCAGTTTTGCCTGTGAGTATCCAGGAGTTTCTGGTGGAGGCATGGGTTGACAGTTTGGCCTCAGGCCAAATAACAGGGAGGGAACACAGCCCGACTCATCAACAGAAAATTGGATTAAAGATTTACTGAGTATGGCCCTGCCCATCAGAACAAGACCCAGTTTCCCCCACAGTCAGTCTCTCCCAAAAGGAAGCTTCCATAAGCTTCTTATCCTTATTCATCACAGGGAAGACAGAATGAAAACCACAGTCACAGAAAATTAACCAATCTGGTCACATGGACCACAGCCTTGTCTAACTCAGTGAAAGTATGAGCTATGCCATGTGGGGCCACCCAAGACAGATGGGTCATGGTGAAGAGTTCTGACAAAATGTGGTCCACTGGAGAAAGGAATGGCAAACCACTTGAGTACTCTTTCCTTGAGAACCCCATGAACAGTATGAAAAGGCAAAAAGATAGGACACTGAAAGATGAACTCCCCAGGTCAGTAGGTGCCCAATATGCTACTGGAGAAGAGTGGAGAAATAACTCCAGAAAGATGAAGAGACGGAGCCAAAGCGAAAACAATGCCCAGTTGTTGATGTGACTGATGATCGAAGTAAAGTCAGATGCTGTAAAGAACAATATTGCATAGGAATATGGAATGTTAGGTTCATGAATCAAGGTAAATTGGAAGTGGTCAAACAGGAGATGGCAAGAATGAACATTGACATTTTAGGAATCAGTGAACTAAAATGGACTGGAATGGGTAAATTTAATTCAGATGACCATTATATCTACTACTGTGGGCAAGAATCAAAAATGATTGAATGATCTCTGTTCATTTCCAAGACAAACTATTCAATATCACAGTAATCCAAGTCTATGCTCCAACCACTAATGCCAAAGAAGCCAAAGTTAAACAGTACTATGATGATTTCTAAGACCTTCTAGAACTAACACCAAAAAAAAGATGTCCTTTTCTTCATAGGGGACTGGAATGCAAAAGTAGGAAGTCCAGAGATACCTGGAATAACAGGCAGGTTTGGCCTTGGAATACAAAAAGAAGCAGGGCAAAGGCTAACAGAGTTTTGCCAAGAGAACGCATGGGTCATAGCAAACACTCTCTTACAACAACACAAGATGACTCTACACATGGACATCACCAGGTGGTCAATACCAAAATCAGATTGATTATATTCTTTGCAGCCAAAGATGGAGAAGCTTTCTACAGTCAGTAAAAACAAGACCGGGAGCTGACTGTGGCTCAGATCATGAACTCCTTACTGCAAAATTCAGACTTAAATTGAAGAAAGTAGGGAAAACCACTAGGTCATTCAGGTATGACCTAAATCAAATCCCTTATGATTATACAGTGGAAGTGACAAATAGATTCAAGGGATTAGATCTGATAGAGGGCCTGAAGAACTATGAACAGAGGTTAGTGACACTGTACAGGAGGCAATGATCAAAACCATCCCCAAGAAAAAGACATGCAAAAAGGCAAAATGGTTGTCTGAGGAGGACTTACTAATACATGAGGGAAGAAGAGAAGCTAAAGGCAAAGGAGTAAAGGAAAGATATACTCATTTGAATGCAGAATTCCAAAGAATAGCAGGGAGAGATAAGAAAGCCTTCTCAGTGATCAATATAAAGAAATAGAGGAAAATAATAGATTGAGAAAGACTAGAGATCTCTTCAAGAAAATTAGAGATACCAAGGGAACATTTCATGCAAAGATGGGCACAATAAAGGACAGAAATGGTATGGACCTAACAGAAGCAGAAGATAATAAGAAAAGGTGGCAAGAATACACAGAAGTACTATACAAAAAAGATCTTCACAACCCAGATAACCACAATGGTGTGATCACTCACCTAGAGCCAGACATCCTGGAATGCAAAGTCAAGTGGGCCTTAGGAAGCATCACTTCAAACAAAGCTAGTGGAGGTGATGGAATTTCAGCTGAGCTATTTCAAATCCTGAAAGATGATGCTGTGAAAGTGCTACACTCAATATGCCAACAAATTTGGAAAATGCAGCAGTGGCCACAGGATGGGAAAAGGTCAGTTTTCATTTCAATCCATAAGAAAGACAATGCCAAAGAATGTTCAGTCCTTGGTCAGGGAGCTAAGATCCCTCATGCTGTGTGGAGTTACCAAAATTAAAAAAAAAAAAAAGTTCAGAGAATTGAGAGAATACAATCATTACTGAGAATGTCACTCCCTCTCCCTACCCATCAAATACTGTATTTTTAACAATTTCTTTTGCTTTGAAAATTATTTCTATCCTTTGTGATGGAGACATGCTGGATCAGGTCCTAGAAAGGTTGAAAGCTCTGACCTCAAGCATAAAGCATTCGAGGCTTACCCTCTCTCATAGTGTCACGTGAAATCTCTCTTCCAGACCTGACCTCTCCCCTGAGCTTCACACCAGGGTCTTGTTTCAGTACACTAACGAGACATTGCTGTGTAACCAATCACCCCAAAGTCTGGAGCTTAAAACAACAAACATTTGTTACCTCACATAGTTTCCGAGGGTCAGAAATCTGGGACCGTCTTAGTTGGGTGAATCTGAATCAAGGTCTCTCTTGAGACTGCAGCCCAGCTGTCACATGTGGTTGCAGTCATCTCAAAGCTCAACTAGGGCAGAGAACCAATTTCCTAACTCATGTAAGTGGTTGCTGGCAAGCCTCAATTCCTCATTCAGACAGGATATTTATAACACAGGCTTCTCCATAGGGTGGTTAACAGCATAACAATGTGGTGGGCAGTGGGAAGAAGCAGGGGAGGGAGAGGAGGCACCCCAAACATCCACTGGAACCCTCATTCATTGTTAGTGGGAATACCAATAGTATTGTCATTTTAGAAAAGTTTGTCAGTTTCTTGTAACATTAAATATATATTTATGTTGTGATCTAACAATCTCTCTCCTAAGTATTTATCCAAGAGAAATTATGTCTGTGCAAAGACCTGCAGGTGAAAGTTTATCAAAGCTTGAAGCATAATAGCCAAAACTAAAAATAATTCAGTTGTTCTTCAACTGGTGAATGTATATGCAAAGTATGGCACCTCCATACATAGGAATTCTATTCAACAATAAAAAGAAAGAAACTATTGGTACCTGTAAAGCAGGAGTGAATCTCAAAATCATTAGGCTAAGCAAGGAAATCTGGCACAAAAGGTGTGATTCTGGAAAAGGCAAAACTATAGGGATAGAGATCAGAGTTTTGGAAATAGAGTGAGGAGTTTGACTCCAGAGAAACACAGAGGAAATTTTCTGTCTGAGTGCAGTGGTGGTTATACGACCATATACTTTTTTTTTTTTTTTTAATTTTGGCTGCGCTGAGTCTTCATGGCAGAGAGTGGGCTCTTCACTGGGATGCACAGGCTTCTCTAATTGTGGCACAGGGCTTCGTTGCCCTGTCACATGTGGGATCTTAGTTTCCTGACCAGGGATCAAACCTGCATCCCCTGCATTGGAAGCACAGAGTCTTAATCTCTGAACCACCAGGGGAGTCCTTCTATGACGTTATGCTTTTCTTGATACTCGTAGCATAATCTGGAAATGATGGATTTTACTGTATGTCAATTATACATCACTAAGTCTGATTTTATTCATTGGAAGGACTGATGCCAAAGCTGAAGCTCCAATACTTTGGCCACTTAAGGAAAAGACCCTGATGCTGGGAAAGATTGAAGGCAAAAGGAAATGGGGGCAGCAGACGGTGAGACGGTTAGATAGCATCACAAATTCAATGGACTTGAATTTGAGCAAACTCCGGAAGATAGCAAAGGACAGAAGCCTGTCATGCTGTAGTCCATTGGGTCACAAAGAGTCTGACCTTCAGACTTAGTGACTAAACAAGCCTGACTTAAGGAAAATATAAAAGTAAAGGTGGGGAGGGCAAGAGAAAAGGCATGAAAGTATGACAGCATGGTGTATGCAAGAAAGAGACTCCAACAGTTCAATCTTACAAGGACATAACTGTCAAAGCAAGGAATGCAAGGACACAGTCCCGAGCCTTTCACTCATGCGAGCAGCTTTCACCTCAAGCTCAATATATTCAACATGAAAGCCCCCATCCCTCTGTCCTAGAAAAGTACCATCTTGCCTGTTGAGGATGTAATTTTCCTAGTCAGTGAAACCCTGAAGCTGGATCATTGTCCACGTCTCCCTCTATCTGCCCTGCCAAATCCATGCTGCTCTCTTGCAGTGCCATGGCTTTTGTGCTTTTGGTGGTGGCAGCAGTGGCACACTGATGACCACGAGGGTTTTCCGTTTCTCTCACGTACCATTTCTTTTTCTTACCCCACTGCTCCCACATAGTTCAGGCTTTTGTTTCGTCTCACCAGGATTAGAACATGGCAGCCCTCTAACCAGTGTTTGTGCATCTAGTCACTCACCCTTCTTGCCAGATGAAAACGCCAACCTTATCCTACCATGTCCTAAACGAAAATTGATTCAATGTCTTTGTCAACAAAAAGACTCTCTGCTTGATCCGAATCTACGTTTCAAGTTTATTCCTCAGTCCACCCAGGTCAACAGCCTGCTTCAGAGCCAGCCAATCTGAGTTGTGCAGTTCCACCTGTGTGTATTTTCTTCAAGAGAGATCTTACAGTTTTGAGTTGCCCTCTCCTTTCCTCTCCCTATATTTATATTTTTTTTAATATATTTATTTATGAATGTATTCATCTATTTGGGTGAACCGGGTCTTAGTTGCGGCATGCAGGATTTTTCAGTTGTGGCATGTGGGATCTAGTTCCTGACCACAGATTGAACCCGGGCCCGCAGCATTGGGAGTGCAAAGTCTTAGCCACTGAACCACCAGGGCAGTCCCTCCTCTCCATATATTTCAATCCTTTTCTTCTACCATGACTCAGCACAAGTCCTCTATCTCCCCACTTTCATCTCTTGCTCCTTAAGTTGCACTTGCTTCCTTCTCTGAACTCGGCAATACTGATTGTTCAGTATCCAGGAAGTGGTTGTATTGATAATGGTATTTCTACAGCCATTGAAAGAGATTACAAACTACTTTCCTTTTCATCATCCAGTTTGAGGACTTCTCAACAAACCTAGGAGATTATTCTTATTTCAAAGTTAAAAAATCTGAGGCTATGTAATGCATGGTGATTTGCCTAAGGCCACATAGCTAAGAAATGAATTTTTGAAATGAACAAATGAAGACAGAACTAGGAAATTGACTTAGCAATCAAGAGGAAGAGGCAGGACTGTTTTTAATAGAGAAGAAACTATTTAAAGTCAGAAAAGGACTATGTCAAGTCAGAATTCAACCATGATTTGCATTCTTACAGACCACACTATCTGTTTGGCTTTTGTCAGATCGGTAAGATACAGTAAATGGTAGTACTTAATCTAAACAGTTCAACAGATGAACTTTTAATAAACTTGAAACTGGAAAACAGTACCCTAAGCAAGGACTTATTTCTGCTTCTGTGACTGTTGGAGCTGGCTGTGTGGGAGAGTTAACTACTATGATAAATGTGGAATTAAAATTAAAAAGCTCTGATGTATATTTTTAGAGGACAGAAACAATTAAAATTAAATGTAACTCAAAATTCAGTTCGTAGAGTTGGCATTTAAATTGGCTGTTTAGCAAAATTCTATATGATTAAAGTAGTCACTTGAAAATGTCTTTCAAAGTAAAGCATTTTAGTATGCTCCAGTTCTTAGATGATCAATATCACTTGATCTTTGTGTTCTCCTCTGGAATTGACTTGTTCTGCAGGTTGAGTTAGGAACTCTTGGACTAATGTTTTAGAAAGGAGCTTATCAGAATAAAAGAAGAAAGAGAATCTTATCTGACAATAAAATATCCTGGTCCTTTAAATACTGATAGCATCTTCAGTGTAGAAAGGAGGATAGGGAGGAATCATTTTCTTCATATTAAAGGCTTGAACCTTTATCTCACAGTCCATTTTGAGTTATTGGATGTGTGACTATCTTTGAGGGTGCTGATGAATCAGAAAATTCTTGCGGTTGTGCTTCTGACCTAGAACATTTTTTAAACAAAAGACACATTTTTTTAAAACCCCATGTGAACAACCATATGATCTCTGAGAAAGGATATCTAATTTATTGCATTTTTTATTTCATCTAGAGTTATACCAAAACCATGACCAGCAGATAAGAAACCAATTTTTAAAACTCCCCGGGGTACACATGAAAAGATGCTCAACATCACTAATTATAAGAGAAATGTAAATAAAAACTACAATAAGGTATCACTTCATACCAATCAGAAGGCCATCACCAAAAAAATCTACAAACAAAAAATGCTGGAGAGGATATGGAGAAATGGAAACCCTCTTACGCTGTTATTGGGAATGTAAATTGGTACAGCTACTGTGGAGAACAGTATGGAGGTTTCTTAAGAAACTAAAAATAGAACTACCCTATGATCCAACAATCCTACTCCTGGGCATTTACCCAGAGAAAATCATAATTCAAAAAGACACATGCACCCTAATATTCATTGCAACACTATTGACAATGGCCAGAACATGGAAGCAACCTAAATGTCCATCAGCAGAGGAATGTATTGATAAAGAGGTGGTATATATATACAATGGAATATTACTCAGCCATGAAAAGAAATGAAATTGTGCCATTTGCAGAGACCTGTGCTGTGCTTAGTCGCTCAGTTGTGTCCGACTCTTTGTGACCACATAGACTGTAGCCTGCCAGGCTCCTCTGTCCATGGGGATTCTCCAGGCAAGTATACTGGAGTGGGTTGCCATGCCCTCCTCCACGGCATCTTCCCAACCCAGGGATCGAACCAGGGTCTCTTGCACTGCAGGTGGATTCTTTACAGTCTGAGCCACCAGGGAAGCCCAAGAATACTGAAGTGGGTAGCCTATCCCTTCTCCAGGGGATCTTTCTAACCCAGGAATTAAACCAGGGTCTCCTGCTTTGCATGTGGATTCTTTACTAGCTGAGCTACCAGAAATGCGGATGGACCTAAAGACTATCGAACAGAGTGAAGTAAATCAGAAAAATAAATATCATATATGAATGCATATATGTAGAATCTAGAAAAATAGTATAGATGATCTGATTTACAAAGCAGAAATAGAGACACAGACGTAGAGAACAAATGTGTGGATATCAAGGGGGAAGTAGCGGTGGGGGTGGTGGTGATGAATTGGGAGACTGGGATTGACATATATACACTATTGATGCTATATATATAAAATAGATAATTAATGAAAACATACTGTATAGCACAGGGAACTCTACTCAATGTTCTGTGGTGACCTAAACAGAAAGAAAATCCAAAAAAGGGGGGTTATTTGTAAATATATAGCTGATTCGCTTCGCTGTAGAGCAGAAACTAACATGACATCATAAAGCAACTATGCTCCAATAAATTAATACAAAAACAAACTAAAATCCCCAGGGCAGAGACTAGCTGGATATTCACCAAATACTTTTCCTCTTCCTCTGCACCCAAATAAACACTTCCCAACCCCTGAGCACTCAAGAAGACCATATAATCAGTTCTTGTGAATTAGATGTGAAAAGGGATGTGCCTCTGTCCATCAAGGCAGTTAAGAGGGCTTCCCCCTGTGCTACCTGGATAATGCTAGGGTGCCTCTGAGGTGACACGTTGAAGATAGCAGAGTCACAGCACTGAAAGAGCCTGATCCTCAGTCAACTGTATATAGAAGACCCTCCATACCTTCCACCTTCCACCACTAACTGCATTGATCTTCACAGTGAGAAAGAAATAAATTGTCATTATGATAAGGCATCAGAGTTTCGGAGATTGTTTATCAGACTACTGGCTGTTGGCCTACTTACTATCTCTTTGCTCCCCTCAAAAGAAATTTCTACCACTATGAGCTACCATGCAATGTCTAAACAATTCTTTTGTCTTCACATTTATTTTTTTGTTCTAGCTGCCTGCTCAAAGCCAGTGGATCCTAACTTGGAAGCCAAGGAATTTTTTGAATTTGATAAAAATTCAAAACCCTTATCTGTCAGAAAATAAACAAATGCACTCATGTTCCCAATTTTTTTTTAATTGGAAGATAATTGCTTTACAATGTTGTGTTAGTTTCTACTACACAATGAGGTGACTCAGCTATAAGCATACCTATATCCCCTCACTCTTGACCCTGCCTTCCACCAACCCTGTCCCATCCCCTCTAAGTCATCACAGAGCACTGAGCTGAGCTCCCTGTGTTATACAGCAGCTTCCCACTAGCTAGCTATCTATTTTACACATGAAACTGCAAGTGTTAGTCACTCAGTAGTATCTGACTCTTTGAGACCCCACAGACTGTAGCCTGTCAGGTTCCTCTGTCCATGGGGATTCTCCAGGAAAGAATAGCCTTTGCAATTTCCAGGGGATCTTCCCAAACCAGGGATCGAACCCAGGTCTTCTGCTTTGTAGGCAGATTCTTTACCATCTGAGTGTAGTGTATATATGTCTAGACTACTCTCCCTATCCGTTCCACCTTCTTCCCCTTCTGTCCACATGTACTTCCTCTTTGTCTGTGTCTCTATTTGTGCTCTGCAAATAGACTCATCTGTACCATCTTTATAGATTCCATACACATGCATTAATATACAGTATTTGTTTTTCTCTTTCTGACTTACCTCACTCTGTACGACAAACTCTAGATTCATCTACATCACTTCATTCCTTTTTGTATCATGCCCAAAATTTTGCTTAAAACTTCAAAATATTTTCAGAATCCCAGACCCCAGGCTAAGATTCTCGCTATTAGCAATTAGTGTATTAGGAATATAGAGGAACCTGAGTTAAGTCTTAAGTGTATATTATTTTCAATCTTTCCAGTTTTACTTGTCATCCCCTTCATTGTACAACTGCCCAGTCATATTCACGTCTTTGATCTTTGGATTTTAAAAATGCAAAATAAAACCTAGTTCTCCAACATTGATTTTTCTCTCCCAGAATAGAGACATCAGTGTAACAGTCCCAATGTCAAATATCAATTCTGCAAACAGGCCTTTTGATTTCTGTATTGATTATGAGCAGTCTCTGCATCAGAACCATCAACGATGTGATGGTCAATATTCTATGCCAGGCACTGTGCAATTGCTTTTGGAAACAGCACCTTAACTTCCCAGCGTGAGCCTTGAGACCTTTTCAGTTTTGCCCTGTCAAGCTCCCTAATCTCATTTCTCATCAGTATGGCACATAAAATATTTGTTCTTATAGTATTACATGGCTCATTGGTACATGGAATCTACCATGCTCTATGACTTCTATGACTCTATGACATGGAATATCCTCTCCCTAACTATCCAAAATCTCCTGTTATATTTGAAGGTTCAGCCCACGCATCACCTTTCTGGGAACAGATGCTGGCCTGCACACTCCTGAATGAAGTGTCCTCAAGCCTGCTTCCACAGGGTGGCCCAGGCCCAGGCCACAGTACTCCTCACAGTGCAGATTTGCTGCCATGCCTCCCATGGGACTGTTAGCTCCTTGAGGGTGAAGACTGTCTTTTGTTGCATGCTCTTTTTCATGATTTTGTTATTGAAGTATAGTTATTTAAAATGTTATAGTACATTGAAGTATAGCTAATTTAAAATGTGCTAGTTTCAAGTGTATAGCAGTGTGACTCAGTTATAGGCACCTAGCAAAAGGACACCTGCACCTCAGCCCTCTGTTTTCACATTAGTTTTTCTTTCAGGGGACTCCATTCTTTTCTTTTTTAAATTGGAGTATAGTTGCTTTATAATGTTATATTAGTTTCTGCTGCTGCTGCTGCTAGGTCGCTTCAGTCATGTCTGACTCTGTGTGACCCCATAGATGGCAGCCCACCAGGCTCCCCCGTCCCTGGGATTCTCCAGGTAAGAACACTGGAGTGGGTTGCCATTTCCTTCTCCAATGCATGAAAGTGAAAAGTGAAAGTGAAGTCGTTCAATCATGTCCGACCCTCAGCAACCCCATGGACTGCAGCCTTCCAGGCTCCTCTGTCCATCGGATTTTCCAGGCAAGAGTACTGGAGTGGGGTGCCATTGCCTTCTCTGACATTAGTTTCTGCTGTACAGCAAATCAATCAGCTATATGTATACATATAACCCCTCTTTTTGAATTTCCTTCCTATTTAGGACACCACAGAGCTTTGAGTAGGACTTTCCTGGAGCTCAAATGGTAAAGAATCTGCCTGCAATGCAGGAGACCAGGGTTCAATCCATGGGTCAGGAAGACCCTCTGGAGAAGGGAATCGCAATTCACTCCTGTATTCTTGCCTGGAGAATCCCAGGGTCAGAGGAGCCTGGTGGGCTACAGTCCATGGGGTCGCAAAGAGTCGGACATGACTGAGCGACTAACACACAGAGAGCTTTGAGTAGAGCTCCCTGTGCTATACAGTTGGTTCTCATTAGTTATCTATTTTATACATAGTATCAATAGTGATGGGGCTTACCAGATGGTGTTAATGGTAAAGAACCCACCTGCCAATGCAGGAAACTGAAAAGAGACATCGGTTTGATCCCTGGGTCAGGAAGATCCCCTGGAGGACGACATGGCAACCCACTCCAGTATTCTTGCCTGGAGAATCCCTTGGACAGAGGAGCCTGGTGGGCTACAGTCCATAGCGTTGCAAAGAGTCAAACACAACTAAAGCAACTTAGCATGCATGCACACATAAATAGTGTATATATGTCAATGCCAGTCTCCCAGTCCACCCCTCTTCTCTTTCCCCCTGACCCCCGCCCTTGGTATTCATACATTTTGTTGTCTGTGTCTGGGACTCCATTCTTTTTCCTTTATGCCAGTCTCTTCTGTACTTCACAGAATATGATTGCTGATGGATCCTAAACCTCATATGTCAGAGCTTCCATTACCATAAGTGATTTTTCTCAAGTTGGAAGGCAAAAAAAGTCCAGAAGGATGCTGGCCTGACTTTGATCATATTCTTATCCTGGATCAACTGTGACATGTTACATAATGACCCTCTCAATAGATGCCCACATCCTGATCCCAAGAACCTGCCTTACAGGGATCTTGCAGTTGAGACTAAGTTAAGGATCTGGAAAGAAAGATTGTCTTGGATTATCTGTGTGAGCCCAATATAATCACAAAGGTCCTTATAATAAGGAAGCAAGAGAATCAGAAAGAAACAAAGAGAGATGTAAAGGCAGAAGCCGAGGTCATAGAGGAGAGAAGATGCTATACTGCTGGCTTTGAAGATGGAGGAAGGGGCCACAAGTTAAGAAATGTAGACAGCCTCTGGAGGCTAGAAAAGGAAAGGAAATGCATTTTCCCCCTAAACTTCCAGAAGGCATGCAGGTTTGCTGGCACCAATTTTATCCCAGTGGAACAATTTTGGATTTCTGATCTCCAGAACTGTATAATAATAAATGTGGTTGATTTTAAGCCAATATGTTTGTGATACTACCTTATAGCAGCCATAGGAAATTAATATACCAATCAAATATGGCCAGGGAATGGGCTGAGCTTGAGTCCAACTTGAGTCAGATCCTGCCTCACATTGATTTCCTATGACCAATATCACCCATTAATAGTATCTGCGTTCTAGGCTACATTATGGAGCTGACAGATGTGAAATTGTTTAAGCTATTAAACTCCCTCGAGGACTCTCAACAGCTAAGATTTCTTTAGGATAACATGACCAATTGGTAAATTAAAGGTAAAGATTCTAATATATTGACTTTCCAAGCAATTTATATATATATATATATATATATATATATATATATATATTCTAAAACAACTAAATTGTATAACATATATTAAGATATAACAGTATAAGATTTAATTCTCTAAATTCTCTATTCAGTCATGATCATTAAATGACTCCCAAGTACCAGACACTATCCACCCAGGTGCTGGTGATTATAAATAAAAACTTATGTGTGAACAAAATGTAAGTGATCTCTGGGACTTCTGTGATGATCTAGTGATTAAGGCTCCGCACTTCCACTGCAGGGGGCTCAAGTTCAATCCCTGGTTAGGGAACTAAGATCCAGCATGCCTCATGGCATGATCAAAAAGTAAAAGAAGAAGAAGAAATAAATTATATATATATATATATATATATATATATATATATATATAATTGAGCTTTGCTTTCACAGTGTGTATTTTGAATAGGAGAGATAAATACTAAATAAAGTCAAATAAATATGTAATTAAAATGTAATTATAAATTATAATAATCTTCTGGCAGCAAAAAGGAGACAAATTATGAAGTAAAATTTATAGAGAATATAATTTAAATGGGAAACAAGTCAGAAAAATTTAGAGTTTTTATCTCTTCAGATTTCAAGGTAAAAAAAAATCCATCAGAAGTAGAAGTGATTTAGCCACACTGACATCTTTCATCCTTAGGTAAATATAATATATTTCCTGAATAGAGGCTCAATCTGAATTTTGGACATATACCTTCTTCTTTACATTCTTCTTTTATTTATTCCAAATAACCCATTAAGGGTTGGTGGCAACTTCCCGTAGAAACTTATTTTGGGCTTTCCAGTGAGCCAGTCTTTAAGACAGAAATATATTCATCTAAAAGGAAAAATTCTCTCTAAATGTATTTAAACACAGAATCTGTGTGTGCTGAAAGGTAGCAAGTAAGATAAATTTGGAAAAAGCTTTGGCTATATTTCTACCCTGGATATCGTTACAAAAGATATCCTGTTTATTTCCTCCCTGCTTTCTCTCAAAATGAATATTTGGGCTAAATTATTATTTTTACTTTTTAAAAATTCCTTTTCATAATTTACCAAGAAGCCATTTACCCTTGGGATTGGATGGTAAAAATTAAGGCTGTGGAGAGGGTAGAGACCAGGAATCTTCCTGATTTTGTGGGTAGATTCTTGCTATCCAATGACTTCTAAAAATCATCACTGCTTCTTCAAAGGCGAGACTGTCCTCCTCACCTGCTATCGATGGACTGCTGATCACGGTTACGCGGCTGCTCTCAGCAAATTGGGCTCCGTCTCAGAAAGGAGTTTGATCAAGATCACAGGAGTCAAAAAAGCCACAGTTAATAAGATATCTGAAAGAATTTGGAAGATGCTATTGGTTCCTTATTCTCTACAAATTGTTTAATCTCCTTAATCTTCTTTAAAAGGACAAAAAGAAATCATACACACACGCACACACAGACACACAAAATCTTGGATTACAGCACAAGCAGAGTGTAAACAACAAATCAGATCTTATAATGAGGGCAGGTTCTTATAATGAGGCCCTTATAATGAGGGCCAAGTTACTCAAGGTATGAATTTGTGAATTAAACTGTAGAATCTCAGATCTTGGTTGATGAAACCATCATCATTATAATCACAGTTATGAGCGATTTCTTAGGGCCGGAATCCAGACTAAATAGTTAATATACATCAGATTACCATAATTACTTCTCACAGTGACTCTGAAAGATAAAAACATTTACCCTCATTTTACGAATAAGTGAAATGACACTTAGAAAACTAGAAACAGTAGAACCAGCGGTCAAACCCAGACCAAACTTTCCACATCACACGATGCTCTCTGACTGCCTATCAGTATTGTTTTAATTGCTTATTGACTTTAAAAGCTCAACCTAAATAAACAATAGTACATGATTTTCTAATTTTGGAATTGTTAAGCCTTGAAGCACTGCTTTGGGCTTCCCAGGTGGCTCAGTGGTAAAGAATCCACCTGCCAGTGCAGGAGACATAGGTTCTGATCCCTGGGTTGGTAAGATCCTCTGGAGAAGGAAGTGGCAACCCACTCCAGGATTGCCTGGGAAATCCCATGGACAGAGGAGCTTGGCAGGCTACAGTCCATAGGGTTGCAAAAGAGACATGACTTAGCAGCTAAACAACAGTAAGTACTGTTTTGAATTCATCCAAACAGTTTGTCTTCATTAACTCTACATATATATAAGTCTGTCAGTTTAGACCCCAACAATAGTTATATATCAGATTTCAAAGAACAGTTGTTTTTTTCTTTTGAACTTTTTCCTTTGTATTGGGGTACAGCTGATTAACGATGTTGTGACAGTTTCGGGTGAACAGTGAAAGGACTCAACCATACATGTATATGTATCATTCCCAAAGAAAAGTTCTTTAACCTACTGATTTACTACATCTTTCATCTAATGTGTATGTCAGTTCTGTGTTTTTTAAACTAATGCTGGATTTCTCAAACTGATGTTCATTGTGAAGAAAAGGCATTCTTCAGAGAAAATCATTTACCTATTAACATTATTAAACACTCATCTTGTGGAGAAATCTATTACAAAAATGCAAGCGTTGAGATATACTGGGTTATACTGTGGCAATAAATTAATCTTGAATTCTTGGTTGCTTGCTTAACACAATAAAGATGTATTTTTTGCTCATCCTACATGTCCATCACAGGTCAGCAAGTATCTCTGCTCGATTCAAGGACCCAGGTTGACCAAGACCCTACCAAATTGCAGGCACTCCATATGGAACACATACCTTCCTCAATTAGAAAAGAAGAGAGGCTGAAAATTATACATAAGCTGCTTATTCCTTCACTCTGAAGATCTCTTTGGCTCCCATTTCATTGGCCAAAACTAGTCACACAGGTTCACAAACCATAAAGAGGCTGAGAAATGGAGGAGGAACCAAATGAAACATTTGACAAATGAAACATTTGGTGAGCATTCCTATTTCTCCCACAATAACATAATGATTTTTTGTCTTTTATTCATCTTTCTTGTCTTTTTTTTTTTTTTTTGAAGGATAATTGCTTTATCTCTTGTCTTTTGAGAACAGCATAAATTATTGGTCAAGCTGCACACACTCAAGTAGAAATCCTTTTAAAATCATATTGTTTTGCCTTTTGTGCTCATTTATAATCTGTATCTATTTGAACTAGCTTAAGAAGAGTATGAAAAACAAAGAGTGGTTTCTTGGTATTCCCACTAACAATTTCCATTGAGACAAAATAGGCCTCTGCAATGCCCCTCCCTGCTTTCTACTTTTTCCCTTGTGATTTGATAGCACTTTTTGGTAGCTCAAATGGTAAAGAACCCACCTGCAATGCAGGAGACTTGGGTTCAATCCCTGGGTCAGGAAGATCTGCTGGAGAAGGGTATGGTACCCACTCCAGTCTTCTTGCCTGGAGCATTCCATGGACAGAGGAGCCTGGTGTACTACAAAGAGTTAGATACAACCGAGTGACTAACACTCTCACTTTTTCCATGGTTTGGATACATGGTTCCACTACAAGCAGAGATAAACATTCTCTTATACACAGATTACATGCCTATTCAAATAGTCCAATATTGGCTTCAAGATAGAATCAAACTTTCTATTACATGACTTCCCTCAAAAAAACTAGAGACCAAGTATTCTCAAATCAAAGTCTTTATTTTTGTTCAATATCATCCAACCTTAAATAAGTTCATAATTTAAAACACTATAAATCCATTTATCAATATCTTACAACCAGTTTAACTTAATATTTCCATCAGAATATCGTATTTCTTAAAGGTATACAATTTTCTGAGTCCTTTACTGAAATAGTTTTATGGCCAAGGTCAATGATTAATTATAGCTCCTCTAAAGTCTTTCCGGAATGAACTGATTGTGTATGTGGTCAGGGTAAAGAACTTTGACCTCTGAGAGCTCATTTGTCTGTGTTTTCATCCTCAGCAAATATTGCTTCTTGAGAAGAACCTTGCCATGCCTAAAGATGCTGCCATAGCCATCTCTGTGCCAAAGTGAGATGACTACTTTATGAGACCCCTGTATTGTAATCCCAGCCGGTTTGGTGTGAAAAGCTAAGGCTTGTGGCTCTGCACACTGAATACTCATTTGATAACTTTGAGTGAAGCCCCTCTGGGAGATTCGCAGAAATGAGAGAACTCTAATGACAGTAACAAATACTTTGCCGGTTAGGAGGTTTCTAATTCTGTGCTTTCAACAAAATTGAAGGAGCACCTAATCAAGCTGTCAGTTGCCCTATTTTTAGCACAAAACTTGAAAGAAGTTTTTAAAATTGGGTAATATTGCCACAATAAAGCTTCTTCCATTCCCATTACTTATAGGAATAAAGATTTCTCACAGGTTACATCATTAAATTTTTTTTGAAAATTGAATAGAATTGATGCTGCAAATTCCATCTTCTTCTTATGATATGTAATAGCTATCCATGAAAGTGAAACTGATGGTTGCTCAGTCGTGTCCAACTCTTTGAGACCCATGGACTGTAGCCTGCTGGGCTCCTCTGCCATGGAATTCTCCAAGCAGGAATACTGATGTGGGTTGCCATTCCCTTCTCCAGGAGTCTTCCTGACCCAGGGATCAAATCTAGGTCTCCTGCATTGCAGGCAGATTCTTTACCCTCTGAGCTACCTGGGAATTATCCATAGATGCATGTAAAATGTGAGTAGTAAGAGTCACATCATAGTACTGCTGTGAACAGTAAATAAACTAACACAAAAATGCAGTAGACCATGAGTCACAAAAAATCAACACTAATACACATTAACTATTATTATTTTTATCATTATGACCCTTGTACTTGGCATAGAAGTAACAATCATATGAATTACAGCTGTTTCCCCATGCATTTCTAAAATGTTTAGAAATGCCTTAGTCTCTTCATCCATAAAATGTAGGTAATAAGAGTATCCTCTTCATGAAGTTGCTGTGACAATTAATTAACCCAGTTCACGTAACACAGACAATGCCAGGCACCTAAAGACTATTCTATCTGTATTAGCTATTAATATTATTCTCCCTACACTTGGCATGCGTGCTAAGTCACTTGAGTTGTGTCCCACTCTTAGTGACTGCATGGACTATAGACCCCAGGCTCCTCTGTCTATGGGATTCTCCAGGCAATAATACTGAAGTGGGTTGCCATGCCCTCCTCCAGGGGATCTTCTCAAGCCAGGGATTGAACCCGTGTCTCCTACAGCTTCTGTATGGCAGGTTGATTCTTTACCGCTGAGCCACTAGGGAAAATCAATAATGTAGACATCTTAGCACAAGCCTATCTGTTCCTGCCTGGTCCCATACTGCTTTTTCAGCCTTTTTTCTGTTAGGATCCAGCATGAAGTTATTCTGGGAGACTCTTACCTACTTTTCCTCACATTCCCTGCATTTCTTATTTTCTGTTTCTCCATTTTGCTCAGTTTATTATTTTCCTGAAACGCTCCTGCTTTGTATGTCTGGGCTTACCGTGGTGCTGGCTTTTATGTTTCTGTTGCTTTGTTATAGGTGCATGCTAAAATAATTGCAGGCTGGGTTCCTGCAACCTCATCAAGACAAGGAAGTTTGATAAAAATGCTGGAAAATTTGAACAGGTCCTACTGACTAGAGTCACAAGACAAGATTGTGCCAATAACTCTGTGCATGCCTGGTCACTATGAGAAAACCCTTCCCAGGCAACTTCCCTGGGAGATGTCCTAGGAACCCATCTACATCTTATGTTTCGTCTACCCCAGATTCTATGACCTCAGCTATCATGGAAAAAGTGTAATTTGGCACAACTCCATAGTTCTTGACCAAAACTAAGTCTTAGGTTTTTTAAAAAGTAATATAATTTTATAATCCCACAGCCCTACCTCTGAAATCTAAAAATCTCTTAAAACTGGAATCTTATTCATTACCCTGTTGGCAATAAAACCCGACCCAACTCAGACTCATTTGACAGTAAATCCTGGCCCAAACTGAGGAGATCATTTACAATCTTTATTTTACTTTGTGTGAATATTTATGTATTCTTGAGAAATATCAGAGTGCTAGATTACTTGATTATGAGTTGCTTTCCTAAACTTTATATATATGTGTATATATATATATAAATAATTATAATATGTATATAAAGAATATATGTTATATGTAATTATTATATTCTTTTTATATCTATCTATCTGGCCTCTGGTGGAGTTTGGGAAAATAGCTTATAATAGAGTAATCAAGCACTTCAGTATTTCTCAGCAAAACATGTATATGTGTATATATACATAAATACAATTTTTCTAAAATTAATACTTCAAAAAAATCTCTGAATTCTGAAACAGATTTGTGTCCAAGGGTTGCAGACGTGGGTTTGTGAACTTGAACAGATGTAAAAACACCTGTCATATACAGTCTTCCTTCCACCATGCATTTGACCAGGGTTGAAGCTGGGTGCAGAAACATTGTAAATGAGTAATAATGGGCATTATACCATTAATTTCCATGTACCATTTCCTGTTTACTAGCAACTTCTTAGACTCTCCTTCACTTACAGTCTCAAGGAAATTCTGGTAAGCTTGTTTAACTTTTCTGGAGATAATACACATCCTAAGTTGTGTATTATCACATGAAAATTTATGCTTTCCATGTGTCTGCTTCTTCACCCAGATGTTTAAGCTGTACTCCTTTCATTACCCAAGACTTTTACTGGTGCCCCCAGAATTTGACTGAAGCAGGTTTCTGAGTCACCCCTTGAGGGGTATCTCAGTGTCCTTTCTTTTAGCAGACATAACAGGCTGATTCCAATATTTGTATTTTTTTCACCCTTGTTCCTCTAGTTCAAAATTTCTAGAACCCTGTTCTCATAATTTGCCATCAATGCTATTGTCGTTTTCTTCTTTCCTATTTCCAGTTCTCTCCTTCCCTAAATTACTCCAAAAATAATCACTCACCTATTTTGGAAGTAAACTTCTCATGATTACTAAAATGCATACAAAAATAAGATTAAGTATATTACAATTTCATATAAAGAGAACTTGTGTTTAGGAAAGGACTGCTGGCTTTACAATCTCTGAATATAATTTCTAGCCATTACTTTCGTGCGGACAACCCAGGACTCTCTATATATGCACCATGTGCTTGTTTGCACATGCGTCCTCAGTCACGTCCAACTCTTTGCGGCCCTATGGACTATAATGTAGCCCGCTAGCCTCCTCTGTCCATGGGGTGTCCCAGGCAAGAGTAATAGAGTGGGTTGCCATTTTCTTCTCCAGGGGATCTTCCCCACCCAAGGATCGAACCCACGCCTCTTGCATCTCCTGCATTGCAGGCAGATACTTCATCACTAGAGCCACCTGGGAAGCCCCCCATACATGCACCATAGTCACAATAATTTAATGGATAATGTGACTTTTCCCAAAAGATAGGAGTGATAATTTGTGTTTCCAGCTAATAAATAGTTTAATAACTCAAGCAGTTTCTCTCCTGCACATACCCTCACACCCAGTTTAAACTGTTGACTGGGAATTCTCTGGTCTTCCAATGGTTAGGGCTGGGTGCTTTCACTGGTGGGGCCCAGGTTCGATCCCTGGTGGGGGAACTAAGATCTCTCAAGTCATACCGCATGGTCAGGGTGAGGGGTGGGGAGAACAAAAAACCTGGAATTAACTTAATCGTTCAGTCTGATTATCCAGAAGTTTCTCTCCATCATACTTTTAAAGAAATCAGTGCTGCAGATTCTGGTCTTTGCTGTGGTAGATGGTTCCACAGAATCAGATTCTGCTTGTTGAAGTTTATACTTGTTCACCTAGACACACACCAAGTAAAAAATCTCTCGTTCTGTGTGTGTGACAGTAATTAGGGATACAAGATGATTTTTCCACAAGACTTGCAGAGCAAGTTGGTGATCTGTACAAACTCTAAAAGCATGGCCCAGCAGGGGAAGATGTGAGAGCCTTAACCCCTGAGGTAACATTAAGGGCTTCTCTGTCATTTGTGAATAGTTCTGTTCTCTCAGCAATACTCTCTCAAGTAAGTAACAGTTGGGGTCTCTTTGTCACTGGCATTTGATGATCAGACCCAGCTCCAGCCCTGACATCATGATGCATAAGAGGTAAGAAGCTGCAGTTTATGCTCATCATAATACATTCCTGTAGACTAAAAGTCAATATCCCACTTGACATTCAGAAAATGTCCTCATGAGCCTGCCATGAACAAATACCATAGACTGTGGGGCTTACACAGCATAAATTTATTTTCTCAGTTCTGAGGCTGGAAGTCTGAGATCAGGATGCTATCATGGTTGGATCCTGGTGAGGATTCCATTCCTGGCTTGCAGATGGTCACCTTCTTGCTATATACCAACATGGTGAAGAGAAAGAGAGAGCAAACGCTGGCATCTCTTCCTAAAGGTCATTAACCCCTTCTTGAGGGTCCCATCCTGATGACCTCATCTAAACTATAAAGAAGATTGAGTACTGAAGAATTAATGCTTTTGAACAGTGGTGCTGGAGAAGACTTTTCAAAGTTCCTTGGATTGCAAGGAGATCAAACCAGTTAATCCGAACAGAAACAGAAGATATTAAGAAAAGGTTGCAAGAATGCACAGAAGAACTATACAAAAAAGATCTTCATGACCCAGATAACCACAATGGTATGATCACTCACCTAGAGCCAGACATCCTGGAATGCGAAGTCAAGTGGGGCTTAGGAAGCATCACTATGAACAAAGCTAGTGGAGCTAGTGGAGGAATTCCAGTTGAGCTATTTCAAATCCTAAAAGATGATGCTGTGAAAGTGCTGCACTCAATATGCCAACAAATTTGGAAAACTTAGCAGTGGCCACAGAACTGGAAAAGGTCAGTTTTCATTCCAATCCCAAGGAAAAGCAATACCAAAGAATGTTCAAATTACCTCACAATTGCACTCATCTCACATGCTAATAAAGTAATGCTCAAAATTCTCCAAGCCACCCTTCAATAGTATGTGAACTGTGAACTTCCAGATATTCAAGCTAGATTTAGAAAAGGCAGAGGAACCAGAGATCAAATTGCCAACATCTGCTGGATCATCAAAAAAGCAAGAGAGTTCCAGAAAAGTATCTACTTTTGCTTTATTGACTATGCCAAAGCTTTTGACTGTGTGGATCACAACAAACTGAGGAAAATTCTTCAAGAGATGGGAATACCAGACCACCTTACCTGCCTCCTGAGAAATCTGTATGCAGTTCGAGGAGCAACAGTTACAACTGGACATGGAACAACACACTTGTTCCAAATCAGGAAAGGAGTACGTCAAGGCTGTATATTCTCACCCTGCTTACTTATCTTATATGCAAAGTATGTCATGCAAAATGTTATGCTGGATGAAGCACAAGCTGGAATCAAGATTGCAGGGAAAAATATCAATAACCTCAGATACGCAGATGACACCACCCTTATGGGGGAAAAGGAAAAAGAACTAAAGAAAAGAGCCTCTTGATGAAAGTGAAAGAGGAGAGTGAAAAAGTTGGCTTAAAACTCAATATTCAGAACACTAAGATCATGGCATCTGGTTTCATCACTTCATGCCAAATAGATGGGGAAACAATGGAAACAATGGGAGACTTTATTTTGGGGGGCTCCAAAATCACTGCAGATGGTGACTGCAGCCATGAAATTAAAAGACACTTGCTCCTTGGAAGAAAAGTTATGACCAACCTACACAGCATATTAAAAAGCAGAGACATTAGGTTACAACAAAGGTCTGTCTAGTCAAAGCTATGGTTTTTCCAGTAGTCATGTATGAATGTGAGAGTTGGACTATAAAGAAAGCTGAGCACTAAAGAACTGATGCTTTTGAACTGTGGAGTTGGAGAAGACTTTTGAGAGTCCCTTGGATTTCAAGGAGATCCAACCAGTCTATCCTAAAGGAAATCAGTCCTGAATATTCATTGGAAAGACTGATGCTGAAGCTGAAACTCCAATACTTTGGCTACCTGACATAAAGAACTGACTCATGGGAAAAGACCCTGATGCTGGGAAAGATTGAAGGCGGGAGGAGAAAGGGACGACAGAGGATGAGATGGTTGGATGGGATCACCGATGAGATGGACATGAGTTTGAGTAAACTCTAGGAGTTGGTGATGGACAGGGAAGCCTGGCGTGCTGCAGTCCATGGGGTCACAAAGAGTCAGACATGACTGAGTGACTGAACTAACTAATCCTAAAGGAAGTCAACCCTGAATATTCACTGGAAGGACTGATATTGAAACTGAAGCTCCAGTACTTTGACCACCTGATGAGAAGAGACCCTGAAGCTGAGAAAGATTGAAGGCAAGAGGAGAAGGGAATGACAGAGGATGAGATGGTTGGATGACATCACCGACTCAACATGAGATTGAGCAAACTTTGGGAGATAGCAAAGAACTGGGAAGCCTAGCATGCTGCAGTCCATGAGCTCACAGAATCAGACTTGACTGAGAGACTGAACAACAACAACAAAACCTAATTACCTCCCAAGGATTCTATCTCCGAATACCATGACAACAGAAGTTAGGGCTTAAATGCATTAATTTCTGGTGGTGGGGGAGGGGACATAATTCAGTCCATGACAGTTTCATAATGTTTTTTCTGAGCAAATAATGGAATAGTTATGCAGAGGTTAAGCTCCATGGGAAAAGCATGTGAAAGGAGTGATGTGGCAATAGAGGTTTAAGTGCAAGATCTTCATCATGAACTTCATGCACGCACACACAAACACACAGACACACATGATTTCACAAGTGGCATCTGGGAAATTTCCCCAAACAGTAGTGCATGGTCTTAACATAAGCAGCAATTTGCTTTCCTATTTGTTTCTAGAGGGGAAATTTATGGGCTTCCCTGGTAGGTCAGACGGTAAAGAATCCACCTGCAACGCAGGAAACCCTAGTTCAGTTCCTGGGTTGGGATGTTCCCCTGGAGAAAGGATACACTACCCACTCCAGTATTCTTGGGCTTCTCTGGTGGCTCAGATGATAAAGAATCCATCTGCAATGCAGGAGACCTGGGTTTGATTCTTGTGTTGGGAAGATCCCCTGAAGGAGGGCATGGCAACCCACTTCAGTATCCTTGCCTGGGGAACCCCATGGACAGAGGAGCCTGGTGGGCTACAGATCATGGGATCACAAAGAGTCAGACACAACTGAGTGACTAAGCACAGCACAGGGAAATTTATATTTCAGACTAATTTTTGTTGGTTTTTGTTTTGGACAATTCCACCTGAAGACTAGCCAGAGAAAGAAAATAAAGAACAATCATTCTCCCCTGGCCATTTTGCCTGCTGAAGGGAAGTTTCTTCATATATCTACATCCACAACTGAGCCTTCATAATGAGCACTGCTTTGCCCATTATGGGATTGAACCAGTTAAGGGGAAAAGGAATTGCTGTCATTTATTATCAGCTCTTAATTCTTTTTCAGTTGCTGCATGTATCCAGGCTATAGTGATTCTTTACTTTAGAGGGGATTCCAGAAATAAAAGATTATCCTTTTGAAGACCTGTTCCTTCCTTGCTTGGTTTTTGTGTTTTGTGTTTGTTTAATTTTTACTAATAACCAATATGTATCTAGAGAAGGAAATGGCAACCCACTCCAGTATTCTTGCCGGGAAATCCCATGGACAGAAGAGCCTGGCAGGCTACAGTCCATGGGGTCACAAAAGAGTTGCACATGACTTAGCGATAAAAGCAACAGCAATATGTCTTTGCCTTCCACCCAAGTCCTCTCTCCCCCATGAATCATATTTCATTCCATTCTAAAATTTTCCTTTTTCTGGTTCTTAAAGCATGCATTGTATGGGCTGCATAATCACTTCCCCAATAGTTCTTTAAGGTGATCACATATAACATCCAGTAAATATTTGATATTCTGTATAAATACTTCTAGTCTATTAATTGGACTTCCCTGGTGGCTCAGGTGGTGGGGCTTCCCAGGTGGTGCTAGTGATAAAGAACTTGGCTGCCAATGCAGGAGACATGAGAAACACAGGCTTCGATCCCTGGGTCAGGAAGATCCCCTGGAGGAGGGCACAGCAACCCATACCACTATTCTTGGACAGAGGAGCCTGGTGGGCTACAGTCCACAGGGTCACAAAGAGGTGGACACAATTGAGGCAACTTATCACACACATGGTGGCTCAGTGGTGAAGAATCCACCTGCTAATGCAGGAGATGTGGGTTCGAACCCTGGTGCAGGAAGATCCCCTAGAGAAGGAAATGGCAACCCATTCCAGTACTCTTGCCTGGAAAACGTCTTAGAGGAGCCTGGCAAAGGCTACAGTCCATGGAGTCACAAACGGTAGCACGTGACTTAGTGACTGAGCACAAGCACACAAGAGTCTATTAATTACCTGTTTCCTTAAAAAGAGAGAGCTAACAGGAGAGACAGCAAGCTATGTGCCATTGAGCTTCTTCTGGAAACCTCTTCATGGTTTATGCCATCAGGCAATGGTTTTCATTCACAGCTCTCAGGCAGGAATGAAGGGAGGTCAGGGCAGAATGGAACTCATTTATCAAGTATTCTTTCCAATTTCTCTGCCTTATACTTGGTCCTGGAGATTCAAATTTAAAAGCAAGGAAACAGTTGATCAAAAATAAGAGGTTGCTGCCTTAAGAATTCCTCCATTCGGGTTAGGATTCTGTGCTTTCGCAGCTGAGGACCTGAGTTCAATCCCTGATCAGAGAAATACGATCTTACGTGGCGCAAAAGAGAAAAAGAAAAAAGGAAGTTGCTACCTTGTTTTTCTGGTTCCATTGTCCTTGGGACATCTGGGGGCACTGGCAGCCTAACATCCATCCCATAGTACAACTGGGAAAGGGTTAAGGAAACAGAAGAACACAGAGGGGACCACATCCATAACTATTTAGTGTTCTAAAAACTCATTTGGGTGCAGATTATGGTGATTTGATTCAGTACCAAAGGCGGTTGAATAATTATTGAAGGACTTATTAAAAAGAATACATTTGAGAAACAGGATTTAGTGATCAATTTAAATAATTATTCTTAAATTAATCATAAAATTATGTTCGTCCTAGATTTCTACAGGTTTCTCCAATTCTTGGCTCACACAACTTACCCTATCAATGACATATTTTTTCCTACAGAAATCCATTAACAATTTATATCTGTAAAGTGCAATTTTGATCATTTGATTGCTGTGAAAAGCAGTGGTTTGCTTTCAGCAAAGGTGACATTTTGCCCCTGATCGAGTAAGAGAATAACTGTGTGTGGAGCTGCTATCTTGGTGCTAAACAATGGAGTCTGTGCATCCGAAACAAAGAATGTATTTGCCAGTTGTTGATTTCAGGAGAGATTTAGAGGAGGAAGTTAATACTTTCTTGTTAAATTCTATATCACCATAATACTTGGAATTAATTGCAAATTAATGCAAAGGTTTGTATGAGTGACAATTATATACAAAAAGCTACAGGAAAATAAATTTAGCTGCTGAAGATATATGTGTTATAAAGCTTTTTATTAAGAAATGGTTAATATTACATTCTTCTCCCAATATTTTCTACATTCTTAGTTCTGCTACTCAACTATGTTACAAGAGGAATTTATTACTTTCATTGCATTCCCATTAATCTTTTAAAAAATAAATACTGTATTGCTTTTCATTTTATTTCTCTGCTATTGTTTTTCCACTAGGCAATGATTTTTACCAGGAGGCTGAAATCAATAAACATTTAACAAGTACTATACATAGGTTTATCATCAATCAAAAACCCCAAGGACCTAACACAGCACTTATTAAAATTGAGTTGGATTTCATCCTTGCTATTGTATTTTGTGAAACCTCTTTTACAGGTTCTGGTTTATTTTACTGAGAAAATGATGCAATTCTCAATGATAATTGACAAAAGATTTAAGGAAATGTAATTCAGAAAAAAATAATTTACTGCACATAGCTGGAACATGAAAATTTGGAACCCTTTTCTTCTACTCTCATTCTGCTTTGGTAATATAATAGAGATGGATATTTTGAGACTACTTTGGCTTTATGTAATTTTTACATAGAAAACCTTTACTTAAAAGGAGATAGGAGATAAGAGTGCTTTCCAGGAAGGCAAAACCAATCTCATATTTTTGAGGAAAAGCTGCTTAAAATAACATGAAGTTGTCTCTGGTTATTTGATTATACTGTCTCCCCCTAAGCCAAGAAACTAGAATGGGACAAGTCAAAAACTTAAAGATCAAATTATTAAAATGATGGCAGAACTTTAGAATTAGAGTGTGGCACTAATTATTATTAGGAGTAGAAGGGAAAATACATAGTTAATACTAAGGAAAGCTGAAAATACGAGTACAGATTCTAGCTAGCAATGAGAGGTCCTGGTACGGAAAACCAGACAACTCCAGATGTAACAATGCAGAGATGATAGAAATGAGCTGTCAGGCCAGGACCTCAAACTTTTCATGCATTGGTCTCCTTGTATAATCCTCTGTCACTGGGTTACTTCTTCCTTTATTGCAGCCCATCACAGTCCAACCTGCAGTATTTCTTTGGGTTCTGGAACCCACTTGCTGGTTTTTCCCACCTACCAGGAAGAATTTATGGCTGAATATTTACCAAAGAATAATTCTCACTTATATTAACACAGCACAGCATCAACAGTGCTAGGAGCACACTCTTCCACTTCAAGAAACTCACAGCCATTATTTTTACACATTATCCTCACCAAATGGAACTCAATATTGTTTGAAATGGCTATGTTGTCTGTACATGCATGTATATGGTTATAAAGGAAATTTCTTGGGGAATGTTTTGATAGTTAAGAAAAGGAAAAGAAAGGAAAGGTGGGAAGGTGTACACACTTTGTGGAGAATACAGTTTAGTAATTAGAAATAAGTCTGTGCAAGAAACTGGGAATTTTGTAAGACTAACCATAAACTCTCTAGGCTTACAAACCCTTCTGTAATCAATCTATCCTCCCAAAAAAAGTCCTCAGAGGGCTGTCACTCCCTTTTCTCCCACCATTTGATTTATAAATTAAAGTCAGGGGTATTTTGTTGAAAATGTCCAACAAACCAAAAGAGGATAAGGCCCATTTAAAATTTGTATACTACCAGGTGTAAAATTAGAGAAGGAAATGGCAACCCACTCCAGTGTTCTTGCCTGAAGAATCCCGGGGATGGGTGAGCCTGGTGGGCTGCCGTCTATGGGGTCGCACAGAGTTGGACACGACTGAAGCGACTTAGCAGCAGGTGTAAAATAGATAGTTAGCGGGAACCTGCTACAAAACACAAGAATCTCAGCTTGGTGCTCGGTGATGACTTAGATGGGTGGGATGAAGGGGATGTGGCAGGGAGGTCCAAGAGGGAAGGGGAATATGTATACATAGCTGACTCACTTCACTGTACTGCAGAAACTAACACAGCATTGTAAAGCAACTATTCCGATAAAAAAAAAAGAATTTCAGCTTATGAAAATGCAGGAACTCATTAGAAAAGACTCTGATGCTGGGAAAGATTGAAGGCAGAGGAGAAAGGGATGACAGAGGATGGATGGCATCACCAATTCAATGGACTTGAGTTTGAGCAAGCTCCAGGAGTTGGTGAAGGACAGGGAAGCCTGGCATGCTGCTGTCCCCAGGGTTGCAAAGAGTTAGACACGACTGACTGATTGAACAACTGGTCAGTTCAGAGACTTCTTGGCTTCTCAAAGGCTAATATTACTTTTACATAATATGTTACAACTTGAATGCATGGTAATCTATAAAATAGGAGAAGAAAAATCAGGGCAACAACCGTCACTCCAAGCTTTAGTTAATATTCCTTTAGAATGGGGTGATTTTTCAGAGCCTTAAATGCTTGCAACTGAAAACAACTTTATGAATAAGAATAAGGTAAATTCTTAGCAGATCAATACCTTGTTTTCAAGGAGCCGGATTCTCATTCTATGTAACTATGGAAATCAGATTACACAGGAAGACAATCTTCCCCAGAGAGCTGGTTACAGGTGAACCTTCTCGTACTGCTAGTGAAATTAAAATTCCAAATCCAGCTATGTTGATTGAATTCAACACACTCTACTGGGCATATGCCTCCTTTTAGCAAGCTTTATTTTAGTAAATGGAAACAAAGTACAAATACTCTGATTGAAAGGCTTATTTGACTTCTGAGTGTAATGCTGCTGAACAATGTGAAAACATCCTCTGCATCAAGAATCCGGTATTAACATCTTTTACAACCAGCAGTAACACTTAGCAATTGGTTTTGATAAATTGTTTTCTAAGCCAAATCACTGTTATATTTTCTAACATCTCCAAGGCTCCTCTCTCCATGGGGTTCTCCAGGCAAGAATACAGGAGTGGGTTGCCATTTCCTTCTCCAGAGGATCTTCCAGACCCAAGTGTCAAACAGGAATCTCCTGCAACTCCTGCCTTGGTAGGTGAATTCTTTCACCACTGAGCCACATGGGAAGCCCATTTTGTCTTAGGTAGCTCTATTTTACAAATTTCAAGTTGTTGATTCTATACTAAAATTAACCAGTTTAAAGACTATCTTCCATCTTTTTAGGATATTAGCACTTGTTACATTTGCACTTGTGACTACTGTACTAAATGACCACAGACTAAGTAGTTTAGAACAATACAGATTTGTTATCTCACAGTTTGGGAAGTCAGAAGTCCTAAAGGAGTCTCACTGTTAAAAGTCAAGGTTTTGGCAGGGCTACATTCCTTCTAGAGGCTCTAAAAGAGAATCCATTTTCTTGCCTTTTCCAGTTTCTAGAAGCTGTTGCTCCCTTTCATCTTCAAAGCCAGCAATGGCTAATCAAGTCTTTCTCACAGTGAATCATTCTGACCTCCATATGTTATGACCAACCTAGACAACATATTAAAAAGCAGAGACATTACTTTGCCAACAAAGGTCCATTTAGTCAAGGCTATGGTTTTTCCAGTAGTCATGTATGGATATGAGAGTTGGACTGTGAAGAAAGCTGAGCACCGAAGAATTGATGCTTTTGAACTGTGGTGTTGGAGAAGACTCTTGAGAGTCCCTTGGACTGCAAGGACATCCAACCAGTCCATCCTAAAGGAAATCAGTCCTAAATATTCATTGGAAGAACTGATGCTGAAGCTGAAACTCCAATACTTTTGCCACCTGATTCGAAGAACTGACTCATTTGAAAAAACCCTGATGCTGGGAATGATTGAAGGGGGGAGGAGAAGGGGACAACAGAGGATGAGATGGTTGGATGGTATTACCAACTTGATGGACATGAGTTTGAGTAGGCTCTGGGATTTGGTGATAGACAGGGAAGCCTGGCGTGCTGCAGTCCATGGGCTCACAAAGAGTCAGACATGACTAAGCGACTGAACTGAACTGAATTATCTATATTCATTTGTATAATTTTTTCAGATTCCACATTTATGTGATATCACATGATATTTGTTTCTGACACTTCACTTAGCATGTTAATCTCTAGGTCCATCCATGTTGCTGCAAATTCTTTTTTATGGCTGAGTAGTGTTCCCTATACATGTATACGTGTATATGTATAGATATAGCTAAATGCATATGATATATATGTATGAGAAGTGAAAGTTGCTCAGTCATGTCCAACTCTTTGCAACCCCATGGACTATAAAGTCCATGGAATATCTAGGCCAGAATACTGGAGTGGGTAGCCATTCCCTTCTCCACGGGATCTTCCCAACCCAGGGATCGAACCCAGGTCTTCCACATTGCAGGCAGATTCTTTACCAGCTGAGCCACAAGGGAAGCTCAATATATATGTATGGAGTTTCCATACATATATGAAAACTATGCTCTCCACAGTGACTACACCAATTTACAGTCCCACCAATGGTGTAGGAGGGTCCCTTTTCTCCACACCCTCTCCAGCATTTATTGTTTACTATTATTATCTTCAAGTTTTTGGAATAGTTTGAGAAGTATAGTATAAGTTCTTCTTTATATATTTGGTAGAATTCCACAGTGAAGCCATCTACTCTTGGAGTTTTGTGTGTGATGATTTTTTAAAATTATAGACTCTGTTTCACTTCTAGCAATTGGTCTGTTTAATTTGTCTGTTTCTTCTTCTTTTTCAAAAAAATTGAGTAGAGTTGATTTACAATGGCATGTTAGTTTCAGCTATAAGCAGCATCATTCAGTTATACGTATAAATGTATAAAAGGGTAACCGACCACCATCACCAATATGTATAAATGTATTAATTCTTTTTCAGATTCTTTTCCCATTTAGGTTATTACAGAATATTGAGTAGAATTTCCTGTGCTATACAGCAGGTCCTTGTTGATTATCTGTATTATATATAGTAGTGTGTGTATGTTCATTCCAAGCTTTTAATTTATCCTTCTCTCCTACTTCCCCTTTGGTAACTATAAGCTTGTTTTCAAAATCTGTGAGTCTGTTTCTGTTTTTTAATGAGTTCATTTGTATCATTTTTAAAAAAAAATTAGATTCCACATGTAAGTGATATTATTGCCTGTTTCTTCTTGACTCAGTCTTAGCAAGCTGCATCTTTCTAGAAATTTGCCCATTTCTTATAGGCTGTCCAATTTATTGGCATATAACTGTTCCTCTTATGATTTTTTATATTTTGTAGTATTGGTTTTATTTCTCCTCTTTCATTTCTTATTTTGTTTATTCAATTAAATGAGACTCAATTTTAAGCAACTATTATGCTATGTAATATTAGTAAGAAATTCCATGAATATACCATGCTTGAAATTGTTTATTAACTTAGATGTTAAAATATCCCCTTAAGGGGAAAGCTTATTCTCTTACATCAGTAAAGGAATATTAAGAGTGAGCTAATGTTTCTTTCTCATTTGATACTTCTGATAGAATGGCTTTCTGGTGTATTATTTCTGTTTTATATTAGTGACAGGTCGCAAATGGCTTGATTTCTAGTAAGAATTACTTATTTTATATAAAATATTCAGTGAACCAGGGAGGCAACTTCTTTTAACTTTGCTTCAGGAAGCCCAAGTCTTGCTGTTACTTTCATTCCACTATAGGATTTCCTTCTTTAGTGCTCTGCCCTATTTCAAGTATAGAAAGAAACAGAACGCTTACAAGCACTCAACTGTCTACAGCTTTGGTGCATCATTTAGAAAGTAAGAATCATTTTTCACTGAGTGCTGACTGGCACAACACAGCAGGGGAGTAAAGCCGAAAAGAGAAACCGGGAGAAACTTGTGTGTTCTCTACGCTTGGGTTTCCTGTCAAACGAGTAAAAGCAGGAATTAAAAAATGAATCGAATGTGCTTCAAATAAACCTTTGAAAGATTAAAGTCAAAACATCAGGTTTTAACTTCCAAGTGATCGATATGTATCGCTCCTCACAGAGGAATTAGAAACTACTGTGTACATATTTATTTGAGGTTGTAGGTCTGTAACTATCAAAACTAGTTTATGACAAACAAGATGTTGGAGTATTTTGTATTTTTCATTTACTCAAGCCATATATATATATATATATATGACTCAAAAGGTTACTTTTAAAAGGGTAACCGATCACCATTACTATCCTGTATAAAGTTTTTGCACTAAGAATTTTCCGTTACTCCAAATACTTTCCCTTTAAAACACAGTACCCCTAAAGTCCCTAGTTGTGTTAAAGATGACTGCATGTATGCACCTTGCAGTGTGTCGTGCAGGATGTCCAGAATATCTGTAGTGATGGTCTTGGTGAATTGAAGCCTAAGCCCTCCATTTCCACCTCGGAACTCATAAAGCCATTTTTTGCTACAGTTCTTTTGGAAAATAACTTCCTTTGACACACTTGCCACTGTTAAGTTTCTATTTGGGGTGGGGGGCATATCTTCTCACATCTTTAAAATTTGAAATTGTTTCTTAGTTGCTCTTGATGTGGAGTGATTACTATTTTTTTTGTTTTGTTTTGCTTCCAGTGGCATAACATGCTTCTATTATATTGGATCTTTGATCTCTTTAGAAACCCCCTTCGGGCCACTAAATATGTTTCTAAGTTTTGGCCATCAGCCTTCTCATTGTATCCTCTACTTTGGCCATCTCATCCATTTTCATGGCTTTAATTTTTATTTTAATTTTTAGAAACCTGACTCCCAAATCAATATCTCCAAACTGAACTTTTCCCTTCACACCTCCACCTGCCTGATAGACAGCATCATCTAGATGTTGTGCTGGCATCTCCATCCCAAAAGGAACCCATCAAAATCCCCTCCCACACTTGCTCTCACCTGTGTTAAGCTTTCTTGCTTGCTTATTTCTGTTCAGGGTATTACTGCCCTTCCAAGTTTTGGCTTCCAAACCTTGAGTTCAGCTTTGACCTTTTGCTTCCCCTCTCTTGTCTGTCCCACAGCTGTTCAAACTTGCCTATGAAATCTTTCCATCACTTCTCTTCTCCCTTCCCAATGTTGTATCCCAGCAGCTCTCATAAATCTCTCCCAGGAAGAAGTTTCTTAATTAGCCTCTTTGCCTTCTGTCTCTTCTATTTTGTCCTAAGGATTCCCAGCTAGAGCTGCTCTTGTAAAGAACAACTCCAATTTTAAGGCAACGCAAGGTGGCTCAGTGGTAAAGAATCTGACACAATGCAAGAGACATGTGGAAGACGTGGGTTCGAGCCCTGGGTCAGGAAGATCTTCTGGAGGTCAGTGGCAACCTGCTCCAGTATTCTTGCCTGGGAAATTCCCATGGACAGAGAAGCTTGGCAGGCTACAGTCCAAGGGGTTGCAAAAGGATCAGACAAGACTTAGTGACTAAACAACAAGTTCAGATTTGAGCCCCCAAATCTGGAGTAAGCTAAGGGTGGAGGATTAGTTAAGCCACTTTATCTTCAATTCACTAGTTCTTATTTATAAAGTGGATAATAATAATTTCTATAAGCTATCATTATAGTTGCAATTACATGAAAATATGCACATAAGATGATTTTCCCTGGCAGTTTTGGTCTTCCCAGGTGGTGCAGTGATAAAGAATCCACCTAACAATGCAAAAGATGCAGGAGACAGAGCTTTGATCCCTGAATTAGGAAGATCCCCTGGAGAAGAAAATGGCAACTCACTCCAGGAATTCTTGCCTGGCATTTTATTATTAATAGCACTCAGTAGATGGTAAGTTAATTATCATGTCACTTTGCTGCTCAAAATTGTCAGTAGACTGGCAGTCCAGTGGTTAGGACTCCATGTTGTCACTGCCAGTGGAGGTCTGATCCCTGTTCAGAGAAGTAAGATTCCTCAAGCCGTGAGGTGTGGTCAAACAAAAAATTATCAGTGGTTCTGTAATAGTCACAGCTCTAATCTACCTTTCTAGTGCTGAATCCCACTTACTGGACCCTCACAAACTGTTTTCAGTCGTACGTGCTGAACTGTTCTCTACACATTTCATTTACCTAATATGTTTCTTAATTTCTCGTTTGTCTCATGGTTGTTTATTTAATTTCCCCTATCTGAGTCAACATTCTGTTAATTACAACTGACTTATATACTTTTCACAGTGAAGTTAAGTAAAAAGGGACATTATTAACTCAACCATGGGAGTCAATCAGGGACTACAAGGATGTCAAGCCTCATGGAAAGCACCTCCTTGGTCACTGGCTTTTGGGGACCCCACGGGCTCCACTTCTTTCTACACATCAGCTTCATTTCCTGCCCAGCAAGTTGGCTTTCTCTGCCTCTTCTTCTACCTGCAGCAACTCACCTCACAGGTGTATGCCTCACTATTTCCATCCACTTAGTTTCACACACAGATCAAGTGACTCTGCATTCCAACTGCAAATTTCTGGGTCAAAGAGTCATTACAATCAGGTACAACATGAGGGCAGATTGCCTCAAACAATCTGAGTGGCCAGGGCCCATCCTGTGTATTCCAGGCAGTTCTCAGAGCAAATCCATTCAGGGTAAGATGTTCCAAAGACAGTTAATATCTCAGAAAATAAGATCAATAGGGTATGATCCCTTGGACTATAAGGAGATCCAACCAGTCCATTCTAAAGGAGATCGGTCCTGGGTGTTCTTTGGAAGGAATGATGCTAAAGCTGAAACTCCAGTACTTCGGCCACCTCATGTGAAGAGTTGAGTCATTGGATAAGACTCTGATGCTGAGAGGGATTGGGGGCAGGAGGAGAAAGGGATAACAGAGGATGAGATGGCTGGATGGCATCACCGACTCGATGGACATGAGTTTGAGTGAACTCTGTGAGTTGGTGATGGACAGGGAGGCCTGGCGTGCTGCGATTCATGGGGTCACAGAGTCAGACACAACTGAGCGACTGAACTGAACTGAACTGAGGGTATGAGTAGTGTCTTCTTATCTTTACATTTTCTCATCATTCTTACAAATTGTGACATCCATAGACCCTTTCAATAAATGTTCGTAGAAAGATCTGAAATTTTCTATTGTGAGTTTGCTAAAAGCAATACCAATATTAAAAGTGAAGTTAAATTTATAATTTACTTAGTCTGCAGAGAAAGATATAGACTTGAATGGGAGCTCCAAGACCTCATAATGCAATGGAAATTTTTGCCAAAAAGTGAAGGCCACATGAAAAGAGGCTCAGTGTCACCAATTATTAGAGAAGGCAAAACAAAACCACAATGAAGTACCACATCACACTTGTCAGAATAGTCATCATCAAAAAGTCAACGAATAACATACTGGAGAAGGTGTTGGGAAAAGGGAACCCTCCTACACTTTGGTGGGGATATAAATTGGTACAGCCACTACGGAAAACAATGGAACTTCCTTCAAAAAATATTAAGTAGAACTATCATATGACCCAACAATTCCATTCCTGAGTATACATCTTGACAAGGGAGAAAATTCTAATTTGAAAAGATACATGTATCCCTATGTTCATAACAGCACTATTTACCATAGCCAAGACACAGAGCAACCCAAATGCTCATTAATAGATGACTGACTTAAGATGTGGTATGAACAGGCACACATACACAATGGAATGTTACTCAGCCATAAAAAAGAATGAAATATTGCCATTTGCAGCAACATGGATGGACCTAGAAAATATTATATTTAGTGAAGTAAGTCAGAGAAAGACAGATACTATATGATAGCTCTTATATGTGGAATCTAAAAAAGAGTACAAATGAATGTATATACAAACCAGAAACAGACTCACAGACTTATAGTTACCAAAGGTGGGGAGAACAGCTGATAGGCACAAAATTAACATATGCAAACTACCATAAGTAGAGCAAGTAAGTAACAAGGGTTTATTGTATAACACAGGGAAGTATACCAAAAACTTGTTACAACCTATAATGGAATATAATTTGAAAAAATACTGAATGCCTGTGTTGTACAACTGAAACTAACACAATAATGTCAATCGACTATACTTCAACTTAAAAAAAGATGCTCAATTCGACTCAAAATTTAAGAAATGCTCATCAAAATATGGTACTATTTTTAAATGATGAGATTGTTTTAAAGGCTTGACAAAACATAGTTCTACTAAGGAGTCCTTGAAAATGGGTTCTTTTCAACACCTTTCTAAAGTGTTGATGGGACTGTAGCTGGTCCAACATTTAGGAAGCACAATTTAGCAACATCTGACTAAATTAGGATCACAAATTATTTTGATTTAACAATTCTTTACTAGGGAAATTATCCCATTCATATTTACCTATTCAAATAATCAAATATATGCACAAGGAAGGTCACTGCAGCATTTTTATATTAAAAAAAAAAAAAAATAACCTAATTGCCCATTAGAGAAATGGTTAATTGAATTACCTTCATTTATACCATGGACTATCATATGCCCATTAAACAGAATCCTGATATGGAAAACTTGTAAATAAATTACTGAGAGAAAAAAGCAAAATGGAAAACCATCCAACTAAGTGGCATGAATAGATTTGTTAAGAAAATAAGAGTAGTAATAAGCATACATTGCTTATATATACAGAAGAAATTTTTTTTTCTTTTTTGGTCACTGCATGGCTTGCAGAATCTTAGTTCCCCAACCAGGGATTGAACCTCAGTTCCTGGCGGTGAGAGTATGGATTTCTAACCACTGGATCACCAGGGAAAATAATATTTTAAGACTAAGTAAACCATTGCTGAGCCAAGTAACAGGGTGGGACTTGATCTTGGAGGTTAGAAATGGAGGAAGATGTTTATTTTTTATTTTATATCTTTATTTTCTGGTTGAAAATTTTATGCAAACACAAATTATATTTATAATTTTAAAATTAATGGCACCTAATTAGCAATCAAAAGAAGTCTCAGAACCATGGATATTTGGAATTTACAAATCAAATTTAAGTCTTTCTTCCCTGTCCACTTGCCCTTATATGTATAAAAAGATGCATTTTAATAAGACTGGTAAATACAGGGAAATTTTTGAACTCTCTTCTCCTACCCCTCACACCACTTCTCATAGGGCTGTTAAAAAGTAATCATGTTCTTCTCCTTAACAAGAAGCTTTTCTGGGGATGCATGAGGAAGAGGTTCAAAAATTCATATTTATTAAAAACACACCTCCCACAAGCTTCACATTGAACTAGGAGCTTAAGAGTTAAATGATTCACAAAACAAAGGCTTTGAATAATAGGATGATTAGAGCAAATTTAGAGGAGTTGGCTATAACTTTTTTGAAAATATGATTTGTGCCCACTGGTGGGTGGGGCAAGAAAGAGGTTATTTAGGCTTTTTTTTCTTTCTTTTTTACAAAATAGGTACAATGGCCATGAGTCAGAGGGAAGGAGGGGAAGGTAGAAATTCGGTAACTCTACATCTAGAACCATATTATTTGAAGGATCCCAAAGTGATGGTTAGAAATGCAAATTTGTAGAGCCCAACTTCAGTCCATTTAATCAGACTTTCTAGAGGTGTGGCCTGAGAATTTGCATTTAGGTCAAAATTTTCAAGTGAATTTATGCACACTAAAGTTTTAGAGTTTCTCCTGTAAGATAATTCAGATACTGAAGAATAAATCGTATCTGGAGTCAGATGTAATCTTCTTACATTAATTTTTCTCTTTAGAATTCTAGGAAGGTGGTAAGGTCCCATATCAAGCACTGCACTAGATGACAGTGAGTGAACTCATGGTGAAGAAATTGAGAAAAGATTCGATTATGTTAAAAAACAATCGGACTGGAAATTTAGAATCTCTTGCTGCTGCTGCTGCTAAGTTGCTTCAGTTGTGTCCAACTCTGTGCGACCCCATAGACGGCAGCCCACCAGAGCAGATGATTAAAAAAAACAATATTGTGACAAAATGTAAGAGCAAAGACAAAATTAAATCAGATCTAAAGCACAGTTTGTTAACGAGAAAGCTAGAGCCTGCGTTTTTGCAGTTCATCTGATATAGTGTAACAAGTGAACGTCCATCTTGCCATCTTTTGATTCTACTTGCCATAACTTTTGATTATAGATAATTTGGTTGACAAAACACGAATTCCCCAAAATATTTGAAAGGCAGCTGCAAATAGGTTCTTAGAGGTGTGCTGTGCTAAGTCGCTCAGTTGTGCCTGACTCTGTGACCCCATTGACTGTAGCCTCCCAGGCTCCTCTGTCCATGGAGATTCTCCAGGCAAGTATACTGGAATGGGTTGCCATACATTTTTCGAGGGGATCTTCCCAACCCAGGTATCGAACCCAGGTCTTCCACATTGCAGGCAGATTCTTTACCATCTGGAGAAGAGCATGGCAACCCATTCCAATATCCTTACTTTAGTTCAGTTCAGTCGCTCAGTCATGTCTGACTCTTTGCAACTCCATGGGCTGCAGCATGCCAGGCCTCCCTGTCCTTCACCAACACCCGGAGCTTGCGCAAACTCATATCCATCTAGTCAGTGATGCCATCCAACCATCTCATCCTCTGTCATCCCCTTCTCCTTCCTGCTTCAATCATTCTCAGCATCAGGATCTTTTCCAATGAGTCAGTCCTTTGCATCAGGTGGCCAAAGTATTGGGGTTTCAGCTTCAGCATCAGTCCTTCCAATGAATATTCAGGACTGATTTCCTTTAGGATGGACTGGTTGGATCTCCTTGTAGTCCAAGAGACTCTCAAGAGTCTTCTCCAACACCACAGTTCAAAAGCATCAATTCTTCAGTGCTCAGCTTTCTTTAGGGTCCAACTGTCTTATCATGTATGGATAAGACTAGTCATCTAGTCTAGTTGACTAGACGGACATTTGTTGGTAAATAATGTCTCTGCTTTTTAATACGCTGTCTAGGTTGGTCATAACTTTTCTTCCAAGGAACAAGTGTCTTTTAATTTCATGGCTTCAGCCACCATTTGCAGTGATTTTGGAGCCCCCCAAAATAAAGTCTCTTACTGTTTCCCCATCTATTTGGCATCAAGTGATGGAACTGGATGCCATGATCTTAGTTTTCTGAATATTGAGTTTTAAGCTAACTTTTTCACTCTCTTCTTTCATTTTCATCAAGAGGCTCTTTAGCTCTTCTTCACTTTCTTTTTTTGTTTGTTTCAGTTTTTTGTGTTTTTTTTTTTTTTTTTTTTTTACAGGAAATAGCATTTATTGGTGAGCATGATTAAGGAGGAGACAGCACTGATGCTCATGAGTGCAGGGCCCGCCATTTGTCCAGGAGACCACGATTAGAGATGTATTTGACCCCACAGCTGTCCAGGATGAGTCGCTTTTCTGCCACAAGGTTTTCAAATTCATCTGTGTTGAACTTAGTAAATCCCCACTTCTTGGAGATGTGGATGTTCTGGCGGCCAGGGAACTTGAACTTTGCCCGGTGGAGGGCTTCAATCATATGCTCCTTGTTCTGCAGCTTGATGCGGATGGACATTATGACCTGGCCAATGTGGGCCCTGGCCACTATGCCCTGGGGCTTTCCAAAGGCACCACACATACCTGTCTGGAGTCTATCAGCTCCAGTGCAAGACAACGTCTTGTTGACGCAGATGACATGAAAGAAGTCGAGCCACACTCGGATGTGAAAACCATCTTTGCCACAGCTTTTCACCATGTGCTTGTTGGCACAAATATAGGCAGCCTCCAGGGCTTCAGAGGAGAGCTGCTCATACTCATATGACACCATGTGGCCCCAGAGTGGGAACTCATCCACTTTGGCTTGCTTACGCCCCAAGTCAAAGATGCGGATCTTAGCATCAGGGACACCTCAGCAGAAGCAGGACTTTGGGTACAGCTTGTTCTTCCAATACCCGTAACACCGGGTGGGGAGACAGCCCATGGCGACACCAGGATCTTCAGTGGCATGCTGAAGGGAAAGAGCTCTTCTTCACTTTCTGCCATAAGGGTGGTGTCATCTCCGTATCTGAGGTTATTGATATTTCTCCTGGCAATCTTGATTCCAGCTAATGCCTCATCCAGCCCAGAATTTCTCATAAAGTATTCTGCATATAAGTTAAATAAGCATGGGGACAATATACAGCCTTGATGTACTCCTTTACCTATTTAGAACCAGTGTGTTGTTCCATGTCCACTTCTGTTTCTTCTTGGCCTGCATAAACATTTCTCAGGAGGCAGGTTAGGTGGTCTGGTATTTCCATCTCTTTAAGAATTTTCCACAGTTTGTCGTGATCTACACAGTCAAAGGCTTTGGCATAGTCAATAAAGCAAAAGTAGATACTTTTCTTGGAGAAGGCAATGGCAACCCACTCCAGTACTCTTGCCTGGAGAATCCCATGGATGGAGGAGCCTGGTAGGCTGCAGTCCATGGGGTCGCTAAGAGTTGGACACAACTGAGCGATTTCACTTTTCACTTTCATGCATTGGAGAAGGAAATGGCAACCCACTCCAGTGTTCTTGCCTGGAGAATCCCAGGGACGGGGGAGCCTGGTGGGCTGCCGTCTCTGGGGTCACACAGAGTCGGACACGACTGAAGCGACTTCGCAGCAGCAGCAGCAGATACTTTTCTGGAACTGTCTTGCTTTTTCCATGATCCAACAGATGTTGGCAATTTGATCTCTGGCTCCTCTGCCTTTTCTAAAGCCAGCTTGAACATCTGGAAGTTCATGGTTCATGTACTGTTGAAGCCTAGTTTGGAGAATTTTGAGCATTACTTTATTAGCGTGTGAGATGAGTGCAATTGTGCGGTAGTTTGAGCATTCTTTGGCACTGCCTTTCTTTGGGATTGGAATGAAAACTGACCTTTTCCAGTCCTGTGGCCACTGCTGAGTTTTCCAGTATCCCAGTTTGCTGGCATATTGAGTGCAGCACTTTCACAGCATCATCTTTTAGGATTTGAAATAGCTCAACTGGAATTCCATCACCTCACTAGCTTTATTCATAGTGATGCTTCCTAAGGCCCACTTGACTTTGCATTCCAGGATGTCTGGCTCTAGGTGAGTGTTCACACCATCACAATGTGGTTATCTGGGTCATGAAGATCTTTTTTGTATAGTTTTTCTGTGTATTCTTGCCACTTTTTCTTAATATCTTCTGCTTCTGTTAGGTCCATACCATTTCTGTCCTTTATTGTGCCCATCTTTGTATGAAATGTTCCCTTGGTATATCTAATTTTCTTGAAGAGATCTCTAGTCTTTCCTATTCTATTATTTTCCTCTATGTCTTTGCACTGATCATTGAGGAAGGCTTTTTTTAATCTCTCCTTCCTATTCTTTGGAGCTCTGTATTAAAATGGGCATATCTTTCCTTTTCTTCTTTGCCTTTCACTTCTCTTCTCTCAGCTATTTGTAAGGCCTCCTCAGACAACCATTTTGCCTTTTTGCCTTTCTTTTTCTTGGGAATGGTTGTGATCACTGCCTCTGGTACAATGCCATGAACCCCCATCCAAAGTTCTTCAGGGACTCTGTCTATCAGATCTAATCCCTTGAATCTATTTGTCACTTCCACTGTATAATCATAAGGGATTTTGTTTAGGTCATATCTAAATGCCTGAAGTGAAGTGAAGTCACTCAGTCATGTCTGACTCGACCCCATGGACTGTAGCCTACCAAGCTCCTCAGTCCATGGAATTCTCTAGGCAAGAGTACTGGACTGGGTTGCCATTTCCTTCTCCAGGGAATCTTCCCAAACCAGGGATTGAACCCGGGTCTGCCACACTGTAGGCAGACACTTTACCGTCTGAGCCACCATTCTTGCTTACAGAATGGACATAGGAGCCTGCTGGGCTATAGTCCATAGGGTTGCAAAGAGCTGGACACGACTGAAGCAACTTAGCATGCACACAGTGTTGAGAGAGGACCATTACTCACTCTGTAAAGTCTAGGATATTTTTGATAATATGAGGATAAGTATAAATCCATTACCTATGACCACCCAAAATGAATTGAATTTAGTTCAATGGGCATTTATTGACTGCTCATTTTTACCTTAAAATGTGTCAAGGAATATTAGAGAAGGGAGCCTGGATATAAGACACAATCTCTACCCTCAAAGGGCTTACAGGCTCATGAGCATAGACTGTAATAAAAAGCAAGATAAGGTATTTCAAATCAAAATGCAGTAAATAATAGATTGAAGCTATAGGAGTATTAAAGAGTGGTTATTTCTGTATGGAAAGTGGGGAGGGAGGGCGGTGCATGTGAACTAAGGGAAAGCAGAACAAATCAGTCAACTCTACTTTGGTGACAGATATATCCAGACTTTTACTCCACTACCAAGATAAAGGAAGACTTATCAGAGGAGCCCTGATTACAGAGGGTGTGGTTGAGAGAATGAGGATGTGGAGAGAGGAATCATGAGTAAATGAACATTTTTGTAAAGGTGTGATAGAGGGTAAGCACCTAGTGGGACTGATCTGGTCCAGTGTATGAACAGAATATTAAACACTCAAATTGACATTATTATTAGTTGTTATATTGAAGAATATACCTGTACGAATCACAGAAATCAGCAAAACTCCTAAGAAGTTGATGTCCTAAAATAGTAAAAGAAACCTGTGCATTTCCAAGTTCATCACACTTTGACAGACCTGTTTTTAAAAATCCAGATACCACAAAAGTGATATTCTTTCATGGATTTTCAATGAGGTAAAGGAAATGCAATGATTAATACTTAGAAATAAGAAAAATGCACTTTTTATATTGCCTTTCTAAAGGCAATTTCTATATTTCTTCTCTGGACAGACACTGTGAATCAACACAAGCATTCCCTGAGACAGCATAGACCACATTTATGATTTCAAGATTTTATTTTGCTTTATCTTGCCATTTTTTTTCACCTAGGTTAATATGTTTGAATAATTGAGGCTTTTTTTCTTTAGAATGCTATTACTTTCTTTCTCACCTGCACTGGGCTTTTCCTCGTGGAAAGAAAGACAAATCCAAATAGGCAATACAAATATCCCTCTTCATTAACTACTTTTTCCTTTAAATATATCCCCTGGAGAGGGAATGGCTACCCACTCCAGTATTCTTGCCTGGAGAATCCCATGGACAGAGGAGCCTGGTGGGCTATGGTTCACGGACTGAGCAACTAACACTTTCACTTTTTCACTTTCATTTAAATATATATGCTATCTTCCTTCTGGGAAGAATTCAAGGACTCGAAGTAATCCCTTTAAATGCGGGCCCAGCGTTCCCGGTGCCTTTGGCATCGTTTCAGTGTGCGGCACAGCACCTGCCTGTTGTTTTCAACTTTGGACTCCACTCTCTGCTCGTCTCATGAAAAATGTTTTCCTCGGAAAAGTGTGGTGTGTTTTTAACCGATTCCAAGAGACCGTCAACCCATGCTCCTTCTTTGTGTCTGCACACAATGAGTGATTCCCAGACTCCGGGCGGCGTGGGGTGGGGAGCGGGGGATACTTTCTACCGGACCGATCCCCAGACAGACTCCAGCCCTCACCTCAGAGATTCAGAAGGCGGCCTGTCGGGCCTGGCGGCCCAGCCCCTCGGAGAAGAGCAGGTAGAGCCCACCGGAGACCCAGCAGCCGTGCCCGCGTCTGGGCCTCCGCACGACAAACTCTAGCATCCCCGCCGCTCCCTTGAGAGGCTCCAGCATCCCTCGGCCTGGAGATCCCGGGCGGTCGCGACTCCTGAGCCAGGATCCACAGTGGTTCCGCGGACTCGATCCGCAGGGCTGGGTGGAAGAGCCGCGCCGCCAGATGTCCGGGCTGCGGCTGCTAAGCGCCGGCCTCCGGGCAGCGAGCTCCCTGCCGCGGAGTGGGGACCCGAGGACAAGGCTAGCCGAGCGGATCGGAGGCAACCTCAGTCCGGCTCCAGCCCCATGCACCTTTCCGGTCGCCCCAGGAGAAAGCCGGGGAAGGGAGAAAGGGCGGCGGGAGGGCGGCGTGCCCTCCTCCCTCTGCTGCCCGCGGGCTCTCCCAGCTTGCCGGGATTGCTCTGCGCCCTGGGGGCCTCAGCCCTGAGCCATCCGCCGCGCCAGCCGCAGCCCGGGCGCGGCCTTCTGGCTCTGTTAGCAGGCACAGCCCCACGCCCTTCCGGCTCCCAGGCTCTGCTATTTCAAGAATTTTAGGGGGGGAAATGTGCACTGGCGAGGTGGGGGCCCACGCAGCCTGGGAAACTCGTGAAGCAGGCTGGCAGGCGCGGCCTGGATGCAGTGACCTCTGCCCCCTAAGGGTGTCCCCAGCTTTGCTGATCGCAGGGGTGGAGTGGTGGTTTTTTTCTGTCTCCCAAATTTACTCTGAAATCGAGTCTCTGGTGAGTGAAGGTCCACATGATTATATCACGTCCATAGCAGTCGCGCTGTGTCCTATATGGGTACGGGGTACTCGCGACGCAGACACTGAGGTCCCCAGAGACGCTGAGTCTCTCGGCCCCAGGGCTTATGCTTGTTTTCTGGATGGAACAGGCCTCCGAATTCCTCCAGGAACGTCTCAGTAAGTAGGGGTGGGTGTGCGTGTGTGTGCAGTGATTCCTATGACCTCACAGGTGTGTTATTAATATAAGACCAAATAGACTTAAGTGCAATAATACATCGTGTACTTGTAGATACCTTTTTGAATAGATAATGAAATTTCTGCGATCTTGAAGATCAACTCGTCAAAGCATAGTATTTCCAGTCCTCGTTTAATTAAAAAACCTGCATTCTGTAGAGATTCGATGGATGTGTCTAGCTAGCACCTTTGGAGTTCCAAATTGAATCTCCATTCATTTTCACAATGGAACACTTGTCAGAGAAACTGCCATAGCAGGTTACTCTTCCTCAAAACTGTAAGCTGCCTCCAGGCAGGGATAGTTTTCATTCATCTTTGATTTTCCCCTGCGCAAAAGTACTCAATAAATGATTGTTAAATGATTACACCACACCCTCCAATCCTTACATGTTCTATAAATTCTAAAGGAGGAATGTAGGAAGGGGGCGGGGGGGATGAAAGATACCAAATAAAAGTGAACGATTTAGTAGTCCAAGTTGGGGCACATTTGCAAGACAGTGATAATGCTTAGAATCAATTTGTTAATCAAATCTTTTTGGTTTTAGGACTATCATGGGCAGGAAGTGGAAATGATCCACATTCTCCGGCTTTTTTTTTATGCCAATAAGTGGATACATTTCTTTGGGATATATTTTGCTTTCTTCTCTTTTTTTTTTTCTTTCTTTCTATATATTAGGTGTGGTGTAAGCCATTATACTTGAAAGTATGCCTTGCTGGCTTTTGAAACCTTAGATGTTTTGGATTTACTGGTAGCTAATCTCATATTTCTCACTTTTTATATTTTCACTGGCATCCTACCATAACATACATTGGCGAAATCTGGTTTAGATACCTAAAATACTTCACTTGGGCACATGACCTACAAATACTAAAATCCATTAGCTGCCTTTATTGTTGCTTTTTAGCTCTCAATGATACTTTTGTATCTTTGTTCCTTAGCCTTTGAGTGTACTCCACAGACTTTTCTATTCCTAAATATCTGAAGAACCTGTGTTGTTAATAGGTAATATCAGCACACACATACTGTATTATTATTTAGCTGATAATAATTTTCATAAAGGATTCATTTTGTGCCCACTCATATAATGGCAGTTAAACATTGCCATCACTGATGCATTATAAAACATTCATTCTGGACAACACACTGTCTAGAATGTTTTCTACTAATACTAGAAATCTCTAGATACCTCATCACTATCATTGTTTCTGAATTTCTGTAGACCAGTTGTAAGGAAGATAAGCCTTTTGTCTAATTTTAGACTACTAAAAAATATTTGTTTTAGTCTGAACTTTAGGCTTAAGCACTTGAATTTTTGTACTACTTTTACTGTTTTGTTCAAGTGCCAAGTATCCATTCTTCTCAGGTTGTAAATAAAATATGGTTCAAAATACCATCTCTATTTGCAGCGCCAGGAAAAACTGCTGTTAAACTTATAACTCGATAACCTTATTCTTTTAGCAATTTTACCTCCGTTGTGATTTTTAATGAAGTCCTTATTGCTTTTTTTTTTTTTTTCCTTGACCTACTTTCAAGAGCTTTCATATACAACGTGTTTTCAGTGATGGTGATTTCTGTAGTGTGTAGGAGAGTCTTAAATCGCGGTGGAACAGATTAGTTGGCTATCATTTATTCCATAAATGTCTTCGTGGTTTCAAATCACCTGGTTCCAAAGTCCACAGTTTCACAGTCTGTAATCTTTTAAGCTCTGCTTTTCATGGGTTTGCTCCGTTCTCCAAACTGAGGACTGACTGGACCTTTCTGCTGTGATCCAATTGTTACTTTTCTTTGTTGCCTCCGCCCCCTAGAGATTGTATTTTCAAGGGAGATGCGTTCTTGGGGCTGCAGAGGAGAGTGGGACGAGATCTGGTACCTCGGGCAATAGGAGGAGATCCCTCCTTCGCATGCCGGTGAAAAGCTGGGGACAATTTTGACAGTTCAGTCTCGCTTTTGCTCTCGGGCTTGTGGTCCATGGGTCGGTTTTACCTGCTCCCACTTCGCCTGCCTCTGGCCTGCCTTCGGGCCAATAGCAAATGCAGCCCTTACTCCACCCCACCCAGAGCGCTCCCTCACCCGTTCTCTTGGGGAACTGGGGCATGTGTCCGTATTAGACTTCGGGGACTGGGGAAAGCCACGCCGGGATTCGGACGCTCGAAAGGGCAGCCCCTCCCTAAGCTTTTCCCCGCGTCGCGGCACCCACGTGACCGAGAACAGGCCTCCACCGGCCCGCCCCTTTCGTCCGCTGCTGCCCACTTCCCGCTCGCGGTAAGTAAACCGCGGTTTTCCGCACCGCCCAACCCCGCCCTCCTCCTTTCCCCTTCCCTTCACCTCCCTCCGGCTCCCTCGCACCACTCTACCCGCCCCCATCCTCCCCACCGGGCCCTTTGTACGTGCTCGGCGGCGTGCGAGCGCGCCCGGCACGTGACCCCGCCGAACGTGGCATTGTGTTATCACGTGACCCAGGTGCGTACGCGACGGAGCGGGGTGTGAAGATGGCGGACGAAGAGGCCGAGCAGGAGAGGTTGAGTCGCGGCGGAGGCGGCTGCGCCGCGGAGCTGCAGCGCCTAGGCGAGCGGCTCCAGGAGCTGGAGCGGCAGCTGCGGGAGAGCCGGGTGCCGGCCGTGGAGGCGGCCACGGAGTACTGTCAGCAGCTGTGCCAGGTGAGGGCGCCTGGGGTCCCCTCCCCCTTTCCCCCTGCTAGAGGGGGAAGAGAGCGAGCGAGCGCCTGGCGGCCGAGAGGTGGTCGGCGCTGCCTTGGCATCGTCGGCGCCGCCGCCCTGGCGGGAGCGGCGAGTACCAGGAAGACGCCTTTGTGTGGTTGCCGTTGTGGCGGTTGTTGTCGGCTGGGGGAAGGGAGTTGTGGTCAGGATGGAAAATCCCCCCTCCTCTTTCCTTCCCCGAACTCGGGACTGCGCGGTCCCCGAGACCGAGAGATGCAGACGGCGAGGTCTGGAGCCCTCCCCTCTGTGGGAGAGGGTAAGCGTGGAATGGAGGCCAGGTTCGCTTCCTCCTCTTATTGTGCACTGGGGATTACCGCGCCCCGCGCCTCTGCGCCCCTGCTTCTCACTCCGACGGGCCTGCGCCCCCACTGGTTTGATTCCTTTGCCTCCGCTAGCTTGCTTTCATCCGTCCCGCCCCCCGGTCCCGTTCTCGCTGTCTCCCTGCCTTTGTTGTTCGAGTTTCGCTTTAGGACTGAAGGGGCCTTTGTTGATGTTCCGAGGAGCAGTCCCCGCCGACCCCTTCTAGCCTGCGATACCTTCGGGGGTAGGGGGGCGGAGATTGTCCCCTCCTGCCTTTACTTGCTAGGAGCCCCGCTTCCATGGTAGAGGTTGCTCTCCTCGGCGGAGGAAAGCTGTGTGTGTATCCTAGGGTCGAATGTCTCTATGGGGTGGCTTCTCCAGAGTCCGGTTCTCGTTTGCTTTCACCCTTGGAGGATGTGTTTTCCTCTCTGCCCTTCCTCCCTCGTCTACCCACCCCCTATCACTTAGAGCCGTCCCTGTTTGGCCTCCCGGTGGAACGGAGATGATTATGTGGACCCGTGCTCAGGTCAGTTTCAGGCCTTACCCCCCTTTTTTTTGCAACAAGGACACTGCTTTCCAGTAACTGCGTTCTAACCAGGATTTGGAATGTTAATAGCACTGTTTGATAGAAATCGGGGAGTTTGTGTCTACATTTGGACTTGATTACATAGCCTCCAGTTAAGTTTGAATTTAAAGGTGCTGCTGCTGGCTATGGTGAAAATTTTGGTTAGATTATTTTCTTGAGGAAGCAAAAGAATTTATACGGGTCGCATTTCGAGTTAGCTTGTGAACACATTATAGAGAAGTTGTTTCGGAAAGATACTTAACTTAAGGTGGAACAATGGTGGGCCGTTTTAGCATATCAGAGTCATCACATTTTCACTTAATTTTTAGCCTCCACGTTCTGAAATCTTTACAAGATCAGGGATACTTGATACCATACTCAAAATTCTCCATTGTTGTTTGCACCTTGTTGTCACAGATTATTTGATAGTGGTTCATTTTCTTGAAACAAGCAAACCAAAAACAACTTTGTGAGACCGCAAGATGACTTTCTGGGAATAAATGCTATGTGAAAGCCACCCTGTTAAAGTAATATAGGTCTGGTGAATACCTATGGCATAATTAGAGATTATGTCATTCCTTTGAATCCTAGGTTTAAAGAATTGTTGAAATTTACTAATTTCACTATCCTGACTGTAACCACTCATTCCTAATTGGCCTTGTAGATATTAAAGTTTACTTAGATTTTTTCTTTTAAAAAGCCACAAAACTTTAGTAAGATATGCATAAAAAGAGCTCTTTCATTTGTAAGTGAAGTTAGCTTTTTAGTCCTTGAAAAGTGTATCTTAGCTGAAAGACATTTTTCAGGTAGCAGTTCCCACTGATGGGTTTAAGGCTGATTACTGTAAATACTCTTGACCAGCTGTAATTATAAGCAGAATTAATAATTCTGGGAAAGTGAAGTCTCATGGAAGTCGATCTTCATCTGGAGGGTGTGCAGCATAGAGAGTTGTCACTTTAAAATGATTTTTCATGTATGAAGCAGTCTTCCTTTTTTGTCAACATGAAAGAAATTTCCTGTAGCAGTTTTAAGTGTTCAGTCTTACAACATGTACTTTGTTTATACTGACCAGTGCTACTTGAAATAGTAATAAAACAAATGCTGGGTTTGTGAATTTCAAAAATAATGAAGTATTGCAAGCACTAAAATCCCGCAATAATGTAACTGCATTTAAAAGTGGTCTCCATTATTTGAATATGAGGGTGTATCTGATGTTTCAGATCCGCTATAGAACGTTTTCTTTATGTGTGTGTGTATATATATTTGGTTACCTGTTTGGTCTTGCCAGATGGGAGGTAACTGGAAACAATTGTTTCTTTAAAATTGTATCATAGCCGTTGTTACTTAACATTTCAGATAGGAATTGAGCAGAGCAATGGTTAACAAACAATTACAGAATTTATTAGAGCGGTCTAAAAACAGTGCTAGAAATACTAGGAGCTAGAAATTGCATCTACCTTTATTATTTAGCTTTTTCTCTCAGGTTTCCATGTAAAACTGGGATATTCACATGCTTCAGGAATGCAAAGATGAATAAATATTTGTCAGAGTTAGTGTGCTTCAGAGTTAACATTCTGTGAGTGTTGATGCTTAGTGCTTGTGTAATCCTCATTGTTGCATTTATTTTAAAATACGACTTAGTTTATATCCTGAATTTTTTACCTCAACAAAAGGTGAATTCTGGAGAATGAAGTGAAACCAACAGAAATAAAGTTGCTTACTCTTTTCTGTTATAGATTTTTCTTTCTTTTTGAATGAGGTATAGGAGAGTAACAGATTTCTTGAGTTCTGAGAACTCTTTCATTTCTAAAATAGAAATGAAAAATGTTTAAGTTCTTCTTATTGTTAACAGTATTGTTTTGCTCTTTATATTGGGTTGCTTCCTGGAAGCATGCCTCACTTTTACATGAGCATTTGCTTTAAGCTTAAAAGGAAAAGGAGGGGAAGATGGTAGAGGATGGGTACATGGGAGTATCAGTAAAGAAAAATCTTAGATTTCTTTATATCTTTATAAGCTAGTTGTAATCTGGATAATGCTTACTTTTTAAAAAACCAAATTAGAATAAAAATATCTGTTATCATTATTATATATAAAAACTGATTGTAGTTGGGACTTGGGACTCTTTATTGTATTAGACTAGACCAGCATTCACTCACGCATTCAGCATTATTATTGAATACCCGCACCATGGACCAGGTAACCATGAGTGTGGTCCTTGGTCACAAGGATTCTACAGTCTCTGGAGAAAGACAAATAATTGCAGCAAAGTGTGATTTATATCTTTTATACGAAACACTGTTTATTTGGAAGTTTCAGCAAAGGCATTCCAGTAGAAGAATTGTTCTGAAAGGATTTTAAAATGACTGTTCATTTAAAAAGTTATGCCATTGTAATAGTTGAAGAATGAGTTGTTGGAGCATGGTGTCTGTTGACAGCATTATATACTGGACTGGATGACTGCTTGATGAATGAGTAATGACTGTTTTTTGGTTATTATCAAAACTGATGACCATTAAAAAAATTTTTTTAAAATTTTATTTATTTGGCTGCGCTAGGTTCAGTTGTGATATGAGATCTTCAATCTTAATTGCTACATGTGGGGTACTTAGTTGTGGCATGCAGGATCTAGTTCTTGAGTTGGGAGTGTGGAATCTTAGCCAGCGGACCACTAGGGAAGTCCCTAATAATTATTTTTAAAGGTGGAATTGCTGTTGTGGAAATTCAGTTGCATATCATACACACACACACACACACACACACATACATATCTCATACCTTTGTTCATACCATAATTCACATAAGCAGTGCTTCTCAACTAGGCATAGTGCTTTTCCCACTGCATTTCTCCCTTCAAGGACATTTGGAAATATGTGGGTCAGTTGTTTGGTTACTCCAGTGACTGGGGTTGTGATAACTGGCCTTTAGTGCTCATGGGCCATGGATGCTACATTTTCTGAAGTCGCCAAGACAGTTGCACACCATTGAAATGTACCGCTTTGCCTAAAGACCCACAGTTCCCTTTTGAGAAACAGTGGCAAGAAAGAAAAGGAATATATTCATGTTTTTGGTTGTTATATTCTTTTTACATTAATATATAGGCATATTAGGCTTTCCTGCTGGCTCAGACAATAAAGAAACCACTTGCAATGCTGGAGACCTGGGTTTGATCCCTGGGTTGGGAAGATCTCCTGAAGGAGGGCATGGCAACCCACTCCAGTATTCTTGCCTGGAGAATCCCCCATGGACAGAGGAGCCTGGCAGGCTACAGCCCACGGGATTGCAGAGTTAGATATGACTGAGCAACTAGGCACATAGGTATATTAAGAAATGTAGTTAATCTGGAACAGATCCAGGCCAGAGCTTTTTGACCGTTGTGTAAGTGCACACTGAGCTTCAGTGCACATTGAACGTGAGCATTTCTACTTTCTTAGCACAGATTACAAGCAATTACTTAAACGGTAAAGCATCTGCCTACAATGCGGAAGACCTGGGTTTGAGCCCTGGGTCGGGAATATCCTCTGGAGAAGGAAATGGCAACCCACTCCAGTACCCTTGCCTGGAAAATCCCATGGACAGAGGAATGTGGTAGACTACAGTCCACGGGGTCGCAAAGAGTCGGACGAGACTGAGTGACTTTCACTTCACTTCACTTAAACAGTTACTCAAACAATTCACTTTTACTAGGTTAAAAAAGGTGACAAATTCAGCATACTTAGTTGACCTGATTAAAGGAGAGATTTGACCTTTTGATATCACTGAAATTCTGTGCTTATAAGATGATACAGGAGACTAGTAAGATGTAAACAAATAAGATTTAAATATCACTTTAGGTACATCCTTGGCGGTCCAGTGGTTAGATTTCTGCTTCCACTGCAGGGGGCGTGAGAGTCAATCCCTGGTCTCATAGGTGAGCTAGGATCTCACATGCCAAGTGGCAAAGCATTGTTCCCTCCCCACCCCACCCCCCCAAAAAAGAAAAGATTTAAATGTCACTTCAAGATGACAGTTGAAGAGAGTCAAAAGGCTGTGTATCACTAATATACTTGCTTTATTTTTTATTCTCTTTTTAAATTGAAAATGTGGTATGTTAAAATGATTTTTTAAAAGACGAACACTGAAAACTTGATCTTCTTCCCACCCTAGGTGTCCAATTACCTTCCACAAAGACAGTCCCTTAATAGTATTTTATGGATCTTTCCAGAAATGCCATTTACTCTTTTAAGAAAAAATTTAAAAATGAAGGCATAGTGTACAGTGCATCTTTGTTTCACAAAAAAAAAAAAAAAAGGTATCTGAGAGCATTTTGTAGCTGCACGTGTAAACCTGTGGCTTTCTGTTTTAAATTGTATATTGATTCTAGTCTGTGTCTTAATCAGTTAATTGTTGGTGATTATTTAAAAGAATAATTTAATTTCACCTGCAGTAGTTTCAGTAGAATTCAAAATAGGTAGTAAGCACCTCAGCCTGGGGTATCAGAAGGCTTTATTGAAGAGATGGGATTTGACTTAGACCTTAATGCCTTTATTAAAACTATGTTTAGTGCCTTATTGGTGTAAGAAACAAAAATGAAATTAAAACTGTTGAGAGCTACTCAGTTAAAATTGTGCAGTTACAGTATATCTTTGTATATGTTTCTTTCATCTATTTGATACAAGTTGATTCTTTTGTCTGCGTGTTTTGCTTCCTTTTAATTGTAGTGGCAAGAATTTTGAAAATTCTTAAAGTTCTCCTTGAGAAACCAGACTTGATTGATAGAGACTATCTTAATTTGTAGGTCACTTCAAATCAGAAGAAAAGATGGCTTGCTTGTTAATTAGTGATAATTACTTTAGGTATTGAGGGAGTAATAAGTCATTTAAACTTCAAAAGTTTAGGTAATGCTCAGGGGAAATAATTTAAGTGTTCATAATTAGAATGATTGCATGCTAGAGACATTAAATTCCGCTTTCCAGAATATACTTTTACCAGTTTTAGCAAAGGAAAGCTTTACCAAATTTTGCTTGTCTCCTTCTTAACACTTTTTGGTCCTAACTTAAAATAGGGGAAGGGAAGATGTATTCTGCAGTTGCTATTCATAATATTTTATATTACTAACTTGCAAAACCAAGGATTTTTAAAAATACATGGTCTTAACTATGAAACTGCTGCTGCACTTACTTTCCTTGAGATTCTTTCAAAGTTGAGAAATTACATTATTTTTCTCAACTCCCACACAAATTCAGTTCATAAAATTAACCAACCAATATGTGAGTAGCCTTGCTTCTAAAATGGAAAGTTTACTTATTATTAATGTGTTTGTCAGATACCCTGTGTAACTTTTAACTATGTATTTTCCAGGAGAGTCTCTTGATTCATTGTTTATCTTTTAGCATTTAGAGTTGCACAGTGCACCTCATTAGAAAAAATGTTACCTTTCTTGCCTTACCTATATTTAGCCAAGATTTGTTAAAATTCAATCAATTACATATATATTTTTAAATTTATTTTAAACAAGTATTTAAATTCCTCTTATGTGGGAGCACTAAGAGAGCTATGGAGACTTGTAGCATAGAGTTTACAAGGTCTGGCACATATATTCATAGTTAAGTAATACTATTAGATAGTAAAGTACCTGGTGATACAGTAAATAGAGTGTGAATTAAGAAAAACTAGATGGAAATGGAAACCCCACTCCAGTGTTCTTGCTTGGAGAATCCCAGGGACGGGGGAGCCTGGTGTGGTGCCGTCTGTGGGGTCGCACAGAGTCGGACACGACTGGAGCAACTTAGCAGCAGCAGCAGAGCATTTTGAAATTACTTAAATTAACTAAAAATTGAACAGGAAAGGAAAGCACTGTTTATGTTGGGTCTTAAATGTGGGTAACTAATGTTAGAAGGATGAGAATAAACCTCAGAGAACTGGAACAACTTTGGCATCTTGGAGAAAACGTCAGGGGCTGAGATGAAAAATAGGATAGAAAAGGTAGATTAGAACCAGCTTAAGGGTGTAAGATCCAAACCAAGGACTTTTAACTGATCTTTGTAAGTGTAGATGATACATAGTTACCATTTCCTGAAGACTTGCACTTCCAAGTTTGAGGTCCTGGCATATTTAGAAGTTCAGAATCTTACAGCCTTTTTTTTTTTTTTTGAAATATCCTGTATCAGTTAATGCCAGGTAACTACTCAACTACAGTGGTGCTAAAAGAGTAGCCCGTTTTTATTACTGTTATCAAGTTTATGGGTCTGATGGATAGTTCTGCAGTCAGCTGGTTGGTTGTCTGAACTGAATGATCCCAGATGATCCCACTCATGTCTTGCGGTTGGTAGTTTGGTTGAGGAGCCCCAGTTAAGTTGGCTAGTCTCTGCTCCACTCTTACCCTCTACCCTCTAGTGAGGTAGCCTCAATTTCTTCACTTTGCAGCAGGAATGCCAGTTCCCTCAAACAACTGCTTTCCAAGCTTCTGATTGTGTCATCACCCACTGGCTCAACAAGTAGTCAAAATCAGCCTCTTTGGGTATAGGGAGATGTGATTTTTCAGGGACCAATTTTATAACAATCTGTGACATATCCTGATGGTGTAATCACTCACCTAGAGCCAGACATACTAGAATGTGAAATCAGGTGGGCCTTAGGAAGCATCACTACAAACAAAGCTAGTGAGGTGATGGAATTCCAGTTGAGCTATTTCACATCCTAAAAGATGATGCTGTGAAAGTGCTGCAGTCAATATGCCGGCAAATTTAGAAAACTCAGCAGTGGCCATAGGACTGGAAAAGGTCAGTTTTCTTTCTAATCCCAAAGAAAGGCAGTGCCAAAGAATGTTCAAACTACCACACAATTGCACTCATCTCACATGCTAGCAAAGTGATGCTCAAAATTCTCCAAGCCAGACTTCAACGGTACATGAACCGTGAACTTCCAGATGTTCAAGCTGGTTTTAGAAGAGGCAGAAGAACCAGAGATCAAATTGCCAACATCTGTTGGATCATCGAAAAAGCAAGAGAGTTCCAGAAAAAAACATCTATTTCTGCTTTATTGACTATGCCAAAACCTTTGACTGTGTGGATCACAACAAACCGTGGAAAACTCTTCAAGAGATGGGAATACCAGATCACCTGACCTGCCTCCTGAGAAATCCTTAAGCAACAGAACTGGACTTGGAACAACAGACTGGATTCAAATCGGGAAAGGAGTACATCAAGGCTGTATATTGTCACCCTGCTTATTTAATGTATATGCAGAGTACATCATAAGAATGTATGGACTGGATGAAGCACAAGCTGGAATCAAGATTGTCAGGGTCAATAACCTCAGATATGCAGATGACATCACCCTTATGGCAGAAAGCGAAGAAGAGCTAAAGAAAAGAGCCTCCTGATGAAAGTGAAAGAGAGAATGAAAAAGTTGGCTTAAAACTCAACATTCAGAAAACTAAGATCATGGCATCTGGTCCCATCACTTAATGGCAAATAGATGGGGAAACAGTGGAAACAGTGACAGATTTTATTTTGGGAGGCTCCAAAATCACTGCAGATAGGGACTGCAGCCATAAAATTAAGACGCTTGCTCCTTGGAAGAAAAGTTATGACCAACCTAGACAGCTTATTAAAAAACAGAGACATTACTTTGCCAACAAAGGTCCATCTAGTCAAAGCTATGGTTTTTCCAGTAGTCATATATGTATATGAGAGTTGGATCCTAAAGAAAGCTGAGTGCTGAAGAATTGATGCTTTTGAACTGTGGAGTTGGGAAGACTCTTGAGAGTCCCTTGGACAGCAGGGAAATCAGCCAGTCCATCTGACAGGAAATCAGTCTTGAATATTCATTGGAAGGACTGATGCTGAAGCTGAAACTCCAGTACTTTGGCCACCTGATGTGAAGAACTGACTCATGGGAAAAGACCCTGATGCTGGGAAAGATTGAAGGCGGGAGGAGAAGGGGATGACAGAGGATGAGATGGCTGGATGGCATCACTGACTCAATGGACATGAATTTTAGTAAACTCCGGGATTTGGAGATGGACAGGGAGGCCTGGCATGCTGCAGTCCATGGGGTCGCAAAGAGTTGGACATAACTGAGCAACTGAATTGAACAGAACGACATATCCCACTTGGGTTTATTCTCCACTGCAATTCCGGGCACTTTTATGGATCAGATTTTTATTCTGTATAGCCCCACCTCTGCTTTCTTCTCACATATATTCTGTGATATTCAAAGATGTTCAAAGATATTAGATTTTCAAAGCATATCTAATTGCCCCTTTTCTCTCTGGTTGGCAAAAAGCATTTCATTCCTGCTTTCTAATCTCAGTCTCCAAATAGAAAGGCACCCCACCCCATCATTGTACCTTTGGAAAATGTATGGAACAATCTCTCATTTCCCATGGTTCTTTACCTTAATGTTAAACCTAGTCTGTATTTGGTGTTTTGTGTTGTCTCTCTGCCTTACACAATTTAATAATATAGTTATTGTCCTAATGTTTGAACTTATTTTTTCTTAACTGATCAACTTCTTTTAACCTGTCATTCAGTTTGAAATTTTCCCAACATCCTGCTTTTAACCTTCTACCTCAGTGACAGTCCAGTACTCATGACAGTTTTTTTCAGGTTTGTGTTTGCAGAAACTCAAGAGTCTGCAGATTTTAGAGTTACTCAGCTCAGTAAGATGTGACTTTTTTTTATGGCATCACTTAGTTGTCCACTGAAACAAGATTATCGGACAGAAATACTTACCTTTACTATGTGTAATGCATTCTGTATTCATTTATTATTTTTTGAAAGCTGCTGTTGATTTTGTGATCCACTAATACATCATAACCAACAAATTGGAAAACACTACTTTCGGGGAATTTCTGGGCACAATTCACTAATAAGCACAAACCCAGATAGCCCTTTGTTGTAAGGTGGCCTTCTAGTCTAGTTGATTCAGAACATGCATACATTTTTATTTTAGAGGAGCATCAAAATTAAAATATAATTTAAAATTTCTTATAATGAATGCTAAAAACCCAACATATGTCCAGGGAATTGGTTTGAGAAATGTTGGTACATAGGCTCAAATCCACACTGAAGCTTGAGCCCAGTGATCTCCATACTTTGTTACTACTTTTTTTTTTAACATTTTCACTATTCACCAGGAATTTTCTGCTCCATCTAAATTGTTCATTCCTCATTTAACTGCTTTTGTGACTTTGTTCAAAGGAGCAGTGTTATGCAGTGAAAAGTCAGATGTCTTTTGAGTTCAAATAGGAGGTCTCCAGCAATCCACACAAGGTTTTACTCATACTTTGGGGTGAGGATGAAGCTTGGCATTAGAGACTAGACCGAACAGATTGAAGAGGAAAAGAATTAATGTTCAATGCAGGCACTATTAGATGCTTTACTAACAGTGAATTGTTTAATCTGAAGACCTATGAGGTCATAGGATTAAGAACTGTTTAGTCTGTTTAAATGTTTGTTTACCCAAATTGCCTCTTAAGATCTCATCTTTGCTATATAATGCTTGTTCATTATGACATTGATTTATCAGAAAATGTTCAGTGTTGTCAGGCATTTGTTTAGGAAGACTGAGCTATGTGGATAAATGGTCAAAATGAAGCAGTTCTTTAAAACATGATTTTCAAATATATGGATAATGTATTCGTGTGGAAGATTTGGCATCCTAGTGATGCCTGACATATAGGCAGTGTTACAGTGTGTGTTCAGTTACCTAGTCATGTCCAGCTCTTTGCAACCCCACGGACTGCAGCACACCAGGCCTCCCTGTCCCCTCACCATCTCCAGAAGTTTGGTAGGCAATGTTATTTATGTTCTAAGTTTATCACTCCTAGATACAAGCTTTATTTACTTTTTTTTTTTTTTACTATTATTTATTTGTCCAGATTGGGTCTTAGTTGTAGCATGTGGGATCTTAGGGTATTTGGGCTCAGTAGCCATCATGCGGCCTTCGTTGCTCTGCGGCATGTAGGATCCTAGATCGAATCTGAGTCCCCTGCATTGGAAGCGCAGAGTCTTAACCACTGGGCTGCCAGGGAAGTCCCAGATTTTACATTTAGAGAGAGGTAATCTAAATTTAAAAATAATAATTAATTGATTTGGTTGTCATTCCAATTAGTTTGGGGATGTTTATTTATTTGTTTGGCCTCTTAGCTGCCTGACCAGGGATTGAACCCACATGCCCCAGTCCGTACCCCCCACCCCCACCCCTGCTATGAAAGTGCTGAAACCTAACCACTGGACTGCCAGGGAACTCCCCTAATCAATTCTGTAGAGATACTGGAAAGCTAGCATAACAAATATTTAAATTAAGTCCTGTAGTAATTTTGACTTACCAGAGTTAATGAAGCAGATATTTGTGATTTGAGAGAAATTTATTTCCAGTAAATCAGGATGATTGTGTTTGCTTCTTCTTTTAGATGAGACATTATTGTCAAAAGCAGGCATTTAGAATTTTTACTTGTGTAAATAGCTTACATTTTATGTTTTCTAGATAAACATTTGTACATATTCTTGATCATTTCCTAATTTCTGTAAATAAAAGAAATCCCATTTAACATAAACTTGAAAACATCATTATATACTTAATTCAAAAGCGTGAGTATTTATATTCTGAAAAGTGTAGATTTTTATTTTCTGAACAAAACTTGCACAAGATTATATTTCAAAAGAATAAAACATGAAGCTTAATAAAATAACTATTAAAAATTAATGGGCTTTCCAGGTGGCTCAGTGGTAAAGAATCCACCGGTCAATGCTGGAGAAGCAGGTTCAATCCCTGGGTTGGGAAGATCCCCTGAGTTGTTCAGTTGCTCATTCATGTCTGACTCTTTGCGACCCCATGAACTGCAACATGGCAGGTTTCCCTGTTCTTCACCAGCTCCCAGAGGTTGCTCAAACTAATGTCCATTGAGTCACTGATGCCATTCAGCCATCTCGTCCTCTGTTGTTCCTTCTCCTCCTGCCTTCAGTCTTTCCCAGCATCAGGATCTTTTCCAGTGAATCGAGTCTTTGCATCAGGTGCCCAAAGTATTGGAGGTTCAGCCTCAGCATCCCTCCTTCCAATGAATATTCAGGGCTGATCTCGTTTAGGATGGACTGGTTTGATCTCCTTGCAGTCCAAGGGACTCTCAAGAGTCTTCTCCAACACCACAGTTCAAAAGTACCAATTCTTCAGCACTCAGCCTTCTTTATGGTCCAACTCTCACCATCCATACATGACTACAGAAAAAACCATAGCTTTGACTAGACAGACCTTTGTCCATCCCCTGAGTAGGAGGTGGCGACTCACTACAGTTGCCTGGAGAATCCCCATGGACAGAGGAACCTGGCAGGCTACAGTCCATTGGGTTGCAGAGAGTTGGACACGAGTGAGCACAAGCATGACTTAAAATTGATGCTTAAGTACTTTGTATCTGTAACTTGCCATGATTTATCCACTACATACATATATAACTGTATTTTGAATCTTTTTAGGGAAAGTTTTTTAAAACCGCTGGACTAAAATGGGATATTGCAGATAGCATAATAGACAGTGTGAATAAAATTTATATCCTCAAACAAATTGATCATGAAGTTCATCATCAGCGTGAAGATATTTTATAGGGAGAATATCTGAGTGCTTGTAGGAAGAGTATATGAATGCTTGTCATAAATTACTGCTTCTTAGTAATTCAGGATTAACCCCAGTAGTATGTAAAATTGAATATGTTGGCAAGAAATGAGTCAGACTTAGTATATTTAGTATTGTGACCTATTTAGTATTTCTGAAAAGGCAACCTAATGTTGTACATGCTACCTAAAGAGAAATTACTAACACCCAAAAAGACGTTTGAGGATTTACCTATCTTGAGTGAAAACATGTAGTGTTTGGTACCCCCCTCCCCCCAGAATCATCTTTTATTTTACTTGATGGGAAAACCTACCCTCTAGATTCTTTCACATATACTTTGCTTGACAGCCCATTAGATACTGTGAATTAAAGTATTGGAATTCTAAGGGTGTTGATATTAATTTTCATAAAAATTGTTTATTGTGACCCTTGACATGCTACCTATGACTTTCCTGTTTCTTTATTGAAATTGAGATGCTACAGACTTTTGTTGGTTGTTATAAGAATTGATCAAAGGCATGATTATGTAAAGTGATTGTTGTCATATAAAGTACCATTTTAATTTACACTTAGAGACTACTTTGGAAACACCTTTGATGTTTTATATATGATAATGATCTAGCATAATTTTTTTCATTAATACTATCATTTCCAGGTCATCTATTATCACTCTGAAAATAGCATTAGATGACTGATTTACCAACTTGGTTGAAGCCTACATTTTAGAGAACGCAGGATTAGATTTTATAATAACTTATGAAAGATCTTTTTGTCTTTGGAGAAGGGGTACATATTACTCAATGTGTGTGAATATGCCAGGAGAAGAGAATTGACTTTGCAATTAAAATCTTTCCTTTGTCCAAAATTGTAAGACTGGGATTTGAGAGGCTGGGATGAGAGAATCTAGTATTACCTAGTAACCAAAAGCATAGATTTTGAGCTATGATTTGAATTCCAGCTGTCTTCTGTGGGACTTCAAGCTTGGTTTTGGGCCTCTGTCCTCATCTCTAGACTAGAAGTAAGAATAATATCTGCCTTAAAGCTGCTATGATTAAGATATAATATATGTTGGGTGCTTTGCATATCATGATGCTGGAAGCACACAGCAAACATTAGCTATTATTTATAATACATTTACAAGTATGAGATCTGAAACTTTCCCTCATAAAAGAATATTTTTCTGTCACCAAGTCAGGTCTGACTCTTTTCGACCCCATAAGAGAATATTAATCTTAGTAAAATACTATTTAGCTTCTTCTCTACTGGTTTTCAAACTTAAGAAATGAGGGAACTCTCTTTTCCTTCTTCTCCCCCCCTAAAATCTGACTTGAAATCTTGATGAGTAAAACAGAAAAGTTACAGCTGTGAAACAGTTTGGTAAGTATAAGAATAATGTAGAAAATTAATAACACTGTTGCCAGAGATTGTAAAGGGAGTTCAAGCATTGTTCTCTTCAGATGTTATTTTCTTCTCAGATGGTTCTTTTTTCTTTCTTTATTCTACTGCTGCTCTACACTCTCCCAAAAGAGAATGAATGACCTTGTCTTAGAGGCATTAACAAAGCCATCAATGAAGTAATATATTGTATTTAATTTTTCCACACTAAATAAGCTCATTTTTTGGTACTTCAGATTTAAAATATATTTACTTCTCTGGAAGCAGGGCACTGATGTAAATATGTCTAAATAGAGAAACTATTTTATCAGAGAAACAGTAAATGTTAAATAATAGTGAAACTTACACATGGAACAGTCCCACAAGTATACTCAGTGTTTGTGGTTAATTCTTTCTGAAAATTTATTGAGAGGACCTAGACCATCTTGTATATTCCCTCAAATATCATATTTTTCTCTAAATTATTTATTTTCTTCCTTGGATTTGAGAAGAAGTGACTGTTACCCGTCAAGAGGATCTTTATATCTGTGACCTTCTTAGATAACCTTTCTGCTAACCCTAATCCTTGCTCCAGACTGGATGGTCTTTTCACCTGTGCATCTTCTCAGAGAACCTTTCCACTTTCCTATTCCTTTACATTTTTCTTTCCATCACTTCTCTCCTTTAGCTTATAGAGATGTGTGTGTGTCTTTCTTGTCTTGTTGCTTTGTTGATCATGTCTTCAGATTGTCTTCCTTTTTTCTAACCCCTTCTCTCCACATATGAGATGTCTCCTATCCTAAAATTTATTTTCTTTTTAATTTTTAACTGGAGGGTAATTGCTTTATAATGTTGCATTGGTTTCTGTCGTACAACAGTGCATATTAGCCGAAAGTATCCATGAAATTAAAAGACGCTTACTTCTTGGAAGGAAAGTTACGACCAACCTAGATAACATTAAAAAGCTGAGACATTACTTTGACAACAAAGGTCCATCTAGTCAAGGCTATGGTTTTTCCAGTGGTTATGTACAGATGTGAGAGTTGGACTGTGAAGAAAGCTGAGTGCCAAAGAATTGATGCTTTTGAACTGTGGTGTTGGAGAAGACTCTTAAGAGTCCCTTGGACTGCAAGATCCAGCCAGTCCATCCTAAAGGAAATCAGTCCTGGGTGTTCATTGGAAGGACTGATGCTGAAGCTGAAACTCCAATACTTTGATCACCTCATGCGAAGAGTTGACTCATTGGGAAAGACCCTGATGCTGGGAGGGGTTGTGGGCAGGAGGAGAAGGGGACGACAGAGGATGAGATGACTGGATGGCATCACCGACTTGATGGACATGAGTTTGAGTAAACTCTGGGAGTTGGTGATGGAAAGGGAGGCCTGGCGTGCTGCAATTCATGGGGTCGCAAAGAGTCGGACATGACTGAGCGACTGAACTGATACATATATATAACCCCTCCCTCTTAAGCCTCCCCCTGCACCCACCCACCATCCCATCCCTCTAGGTCATCACAGAGTGCCGGGCGGGGCTTCCTGTGTTACATAGGAGATTCCCACTAGCTATCTGTTTTGCACATTGTAATGTGTTTGTGTCAGTGCCACTTGATTAGTCTCACTTTCTCATTCCCCAGCTGTGTCCACAAGTCCATTCTCTTTGTTTCTCTATTCCTGCCCTGCAAATAGGTTCATCAGTACCATTTGTAAATGTGTTTCTTTAACTCTTGTTTTCTAGTCTTTCTTGCCAGGCTTTGGGAAAGTACCCCACATGTTGTCTTTTGAAAATTCTCTTTTTAAGGTGCTTTGCTTGGCATATTTGTAATACTTTATTAATTTCAGACCCAGGTAGCAATCCAGCAACTTAGACTATTTCATATGCCTGCATGTTGTGTTTAATAAAATTTAATTGTCAACATTTTAAAAATCATAAGCTTTCATGTTGACATGAGAGTAATTTCTCCTGGAGAATTAGAAAATTGGGTAATATTGGACTCATTCATGGCTACAAGTTGAAGTAATGCTTGCTCAGCCTCTGTTAGCATTTTAAAATGTTTGACCCCATTTTAAGTTGCTCTCCCTTCAATTTATTTACACTGCTCTTCAGATTCTCCTACCTTTGTGACTGCTTCTTAGTCGTCTTCACTGACTTTTCCTTTCACCTGCTGGTCATTATTAGCTAGTATTAATATATTAGTATTTAAGGGGACTAGACCCAATATTTCTGAAAATTTTTGTGGCATTTCTTCAGTGTTCTTCCTTTCACTCTTCCTTGGTGACCCTCAACCATTTTTCCCACCTCATCATCATGCCTGAGACAGGACACTAATCAGGAGGTGGCTTATGTGCCCTGGTTGGTAATCCGTGCTTACATACTCATCTTCAGCAGGTATCCACTCTGACAGCCCCCTGTCGTTCTGGATGCGATTTCCAGGGGGTCCCTTCTCTTAGGCCTTGCCACTCTTCTTAGCTCTTGCTTTCTGTTCCAACCACTTGTGGAACCCTTCCTCATGGGAGTTCAGTAGTACTTTTTTTGTTGTTATTTTCATTTTTATTTATTTACTTATTTATTTTTGGCAGTGCTCAGTCTTTGCTACCGCACTGGCTTTTCTCTAGTTGCAAAGATTGGGGGCTACTCTCTAGTTGCGGTGCTTGGGCTTCTCATTGTGGTGGCTTCTCTTGTTGCGGAGCCCTGTCTCTAGGGTGCCTGAGCTTCAGTAGTTGTGGCTCCCACCCCTTGGAGCACAGGCTCAGTAATTGTGGTGCACGGGCTTAGTTGCTCCTTGGCATGTGGGATCTTTCCTGATCGGGGGTTGAACCCATGTCTCCTGTATTGGCAGGTGGATTCTTTACCACTGAGCCATCAGGGAGGCCCCAAGTTGGTATTTCTAATTAAACAAGTCTGAAATTGAACCCATTCATGCTCCTCTCCACTCCCCCACCCCCTACCAAAAGAAAGACTGATGGTATTGGTGTGACTACTCCCCTCCCCCTCAAACTTAGTGAAACCTTGAGTCATTTTTAGCTCCACCTTTCACTTCCGCAGTGCAGTCACTGAGTTCTGTTAATTTTATACACACACCGTTTCTTGTATCTTTCTCTGGTTATATCTGATATACTCTTAGTAACCATTTAGTTTCTTATAACAAAAAAAACCCAACAGGTTTTTTTTCATGAAGGTACTTTTCTGTCCATTCACTTCGCTAATCTGTTTCCTACATTGTCATTAAGATTATGTTATCCTTTCAAGGCATGGGTATCATATTTTTAAAGACTTTTAGAAGGGTAACGCAGTGTGGAAGAGTTCAGACACCATGAATTGAAATCCCAGCTCCACTGTTTACTGGCTACGAGCTCAGTTTCTTAACCTGTTAAATGAGGATAGTTGTATTGTGAGGCATCAGCACAGCACCCATCACATTAATAAGCACCACATAAAATGCTCTTCCATGAAAAATAAAATTCAAGCTCATTAGCCTTGCATTCAAGGACTGTCATGACCTGGCACCTAGCATGCCAGCCTGACTGATTGGCAGCCATATCTTATTTCTTTTTTTAGGTAAAGCCTTAAGAGTTTATAGTCTGTTCTTTTACTACGGTTTACATAACTTCCCTCATGTCTGTGCTTTGGCTTTAGCTTTCCCCTTTAGTGTTTCCTTCTTTTATCAGCTCCATTTCTCCATATTTTTTCTCTTAAATCTGATCAGATTGTTAGTTATTACATTTTTCATGGGGCTTTCCTGTACTTCTAAATGGATTTAATGATATATTCCCTATCCTTTTTTAACGAATTGTGTGTGCTTTTCTGACTTTCTATCACAGTTTTTCCATATTAACATTGTGGTTGTTGCTTCATCCTCTCCCCAAATTGGAGCTCCTTAAAAGCAGGGGCTATGCCTTATTTTACTGAAGCAGAAGTGGTTAAATCTGTTGAATGATTGTCTCCTCTTTTTTTTCTTGAATAGGTTGGTTTAAATTGTGGGTTGAATTTTGTGCTCCATTACTTAGTGAAATTAGGTTTCTTCTGAACACTCTTGTTTCATCTCAATTCCAACATCAGTTTTCTATGTTCAAGGCAAGGGTTCAATTTGATCAAATGTTTTTATAAAGCAAACTTGAGTGTATGATGAGTAGTAGCTATCATAATATCTTGCATTTATTAAGTGCTGGAAGGAAAGTTATAACCAACCTAGACAGCATATTAAAAAGCAGACATTACTTTGCCAACAAAGGTCCGTCTAGTCGAGGTTATGGTTTTTCCTGTGGTCATGTATGGATGTGAGAGTTGAACTATAAAGAAAGCTGAGCACAGAAGAATTGATGCGTTTGAACTGTGGTGTTGGAGAAGACTCTTGAGAGTCCCTTGGACTGCAAGGAGATCCAACCAGTCCATCCTAAAGGAGATCAGTCCTGGGTGTTCATTGGAAGGACTGATGTTGAAGCTGAAACTTCAGTACTTTGGCCACCTGATGTGAAGAGCTGACTCATTTGAAAAGACCCTGATGTTGGGAAAAATTGAGGGCAGGAGAACCGGACGACAGAGGATGAGATGGTTGGATGACATCACCGACTCGATGGACATGGGTTTGGGTGGACTTCAGGAGTTGGTGATTGACAGGGACGCCTGGCGTGCTGCAGTCCATGGAGTCGAAAAGAGTCGGACACGACTGAGCGACTGAACTGAACTGATTGTGTGCAAGACACTGGTGTATGTGTGTGTATGTGTGAGAGAGAGAAACAGAGATGGCGTGAAGGACTGATAGAAAGGAGCTCATTGTAATCCTCAGTCATCCTCTTAGGTGGGTGGCTACTATCCCTATTTATATATGAGACTGCTGAGGCACAGATAAGTAAAGTAGCTTGCCCAAGTCAGTAAACTCGTTTAATTGAAAAGAAAAAACCCAAACTAAGTTTAACATTTTTTTTTCTTTTTGGGTATTAAAATTTGTTTTACATACAAAGAGAACTTACAATAATAACCTTAAATTATTTGAAACTAAACTTCAGGAAAGCAGAGCAATGAATATAGGCAGTTAACTGTGATCAAATTTGAGTAATAGTCTTATTTAAGAATGTCTTGATCTCTTTGTTTAGCAGTAGTGGGAATTTCATTAGTTTTGAATTTCTTTGAGTAACGTTGCAAATTGAGGAAGAAGTATGTCAAGGCTGTATATCGTCACCTTGCTTATTTAACTTATATGCAGAATACATCATGCAAAATGCCGGGCTGGATGAAGCACAAGCTGGAATCAAGATTGCTGGGAGAAATATCAGTAACCGCAGATATACAGATGACACCACCTTAATGGCAGAAAGTGAAGAGGAACTAAAGAGCCTCTTGTCAAAGGTGAAAGAGGAGAGTGAAAAAGCTGGCTTAAAACTCAGCATTCAAAAAATGAAGATCATGGCATCCGGTCCCATCACTTCGTGGAAAATAGATGGGGAAACAATGTAAACAGTGAGAGACTTTATTTTCTTGGGCCCCAAAATCACTGCAGATGGTGACTACAGCCATGAAATTAAAAGACGCTTGCTCCTTGAAAGAAAAGCTGTGACCAACCTAGACAGCATATTAAAAAGCAGAGACATTATGTTGCCAACAAAGGTCCGTTTAGTCAAAGCTGTGGTTTTTCCAGTAGTCCTGTGTGGATGTGAGAGTTGGACCATAAAGAAGGCTGAGTGCCGAAGAATTGGTGCTTTTGAACTGTGGTGTTGGAGGAGACTTGAGAATCCTTTGGACTGCAAGGAAATCAAACCAGTCAGTCCTAAAGGAAATCAATCCTGAATGTTCACTGGAAGGACTGACACTAAAGCTGAGGCTCCAATACTTTGGGCACCTGACGTGAAGAGCTGACTCATTTGAAAAGACCCTCATGCTGGGAAAGATTGAATTCAGGAAGAGAAGGGGATGACAGAGCACGAGATGGTTGAATGGCATCACCGACTCAGTGACACAAGTTTGAACAACCTCTGGTAGATGGTGAAGGACAGAGAAGCCTGGCATGCTGCAGTCCTTGAGGTCCCTCAACAACAATTTATAGGTCTTTTAAGGGTATAATCAATACATATTTATAAATTAAAATCAGGGCAACTTGTTGAAGAAATCTGTTTCTAATGTCCTAATATAACTAAGATCAGTTCTTTATTGGATTAAAAAAAATGCATTTGTGTTGTTTGGCCTCTTTATATGGTGCAAAGAAGTACCTGAAGTCCATGGGGAAAAGTAGGTCATCAGTGGTCTTTAAGGCTGCTTTTAGTTGGGTATCCTGTAAACATTTTAATATGAAACCTCAGTATAGGGATGTCTCATTATAAACTTCACACATGTGCATGCATATTACTTCAGCTTATATTGCTATTTGAATGTTTATTAAGTAATAAAATTTGTATTTTAGATAGATTTCATAGAAAAAGTTTTTTCCCTCTTCTGTACTGTATTTTATACTCTGTTTGGAAACTGCTGGTTTATAGTGCTACAAATAGCTAATGTTTCTGAGATAACGTTAAATAACTGCTGGGTTTATTTTCCCCATTTTCATAGTGTACTGGAGAAGTGACAGTAGTGCCCAATCAGATTTTGTTTTTCATCCTGCCTTTTAGTCACATTTAATATAATGTGTATTCCCAGTTTATTGTTTCTGTCATGCTTTACCCTTTATGAAGATCCCTGAGCATTGAGTGCCTGTTAACATCAGATTCCCTCTCAGCTCTGAATCAACTTGCTCTGATATTGGAGCTTGGTCCTTTAAGCATTTCTCCATTGATTGGTATTAAGTTTGTCAGTAGAGGATCTGAAGGGACTTTACACAGAGGGGCTTCTTGCTGCTACTGCATGACCATGAGTGGCACAGATACAGGGACATCCACTGGTTCTCTGCCCCAGGTGAGTGCTCAGAGTGGACAGAGTCTTGTTGAGCTCACAGCCCCAGCCCCAAATTTGTGACCACCTCTCCATGTCCTGACACGGACACTGCAGTCCCCAGCTCCAGCACCCCACCTTTCCCTGTGTGGCTGCTTGCTCCATAGGTTGTTTCCCGTGGCCCTCCGTGCAGATGCTGCTGGCAAGCAGGTTCTCAGCTCCCTTTGTGGGCTCACCTCCCAGCGACTTAGGCCCAGAGAACCCAACCTGACAGACTTTACTATCCAGTAGGCTGCAACTGTATCTTCTCCAACAAAGTTCAAGCCCTAGCTTTGGGGAAGGGCCCTCTACCTGGTGTGTTTTTTTGCTTCTGGTACTGTCTCGGCTCTTGAGTATTTTTTTAGAGTGCTGTTTAATTGTCTGTGTTTCTCCCTGTTATGATCATTCTTCATGTGAAACTTTCCCTGTTCGAATCTCCAGTTTTTTGGTTTGACCCTGATGCAGTAGGCTAACATGAGATAAATTACATACTAAACATAAAAACTGTATGCAGATTAGTATCAGTACTTTCAGCCTCATACACTTTGGATATTTGGCTCATCAGCTAGTTCATGGAAACTGGCTTTGGTATTAAAGGAATATATATATATATACATATACACACACACACACACACACACACACACCATGGTTGTAAATTCAGTTTATTGCTCCCCAAAGTTGTTTAGATGAGGGAATGGAGCAGTTGTGTGTGTTTTCATAGTTTAATATCCTTATACTTGAAACAATCAGGAAGTGTCAAATGAGAACTTTCCAGTCTTATAAAGTTATTAGCATATTTATTGCTCAAAAAATTTCCACCTGGTCAGTTTTTGGAATAAATTAGCAACTGACAGGCAGAAATTATCTTTAAAAAACTTCCCCAAGTAGTAGTTTGGGTTAAGAAAAAAGAACACCCACACTCCCAGAGGATGTAGGGCTGGTGAGGCAAGGTGACAGAAATGTTATCTTGAGTAACTTATTAGTAGTAGTAACTTCTTAAACGGTTTATTTGTAGACTTCTAAATTTGATTCTGTTTAACATTTTCATATTAGAGGTTTCTTGTGGATGTTTAAAATCAGCTTTGCTAATTTTAAGATTCATCTCATATCTTTAGTAACACGTACCATATACCTGCAGTTATTGCTATACAGTTGACTAAAATACTCTATTAATACTACATGCATTCCCAGGAATTTTTCTCAATTTACTGGTTACTGGATTTCTGACTTCCACTATGGTTTGTGTGAACCCTAGTTCCAGCTTTTTCTTTGAAGCTTAAAATGGATGAAGATAATGTTTCTAGAAGTTAAAGAATAGAATAATAAAAATAATCAGATTATTGATTCTGTAGCCAATAATTTTGAGGTATCCAATAGCCTTTACACTGGCATGAAAGTAATGAATCTACAGTGTATTAAATAAATCATGTATTTTTAATTAATAAAAGGACACCAAAATCTGATTTGTGTTTAACTTCACTATTTGTGACAACTTTGGTAGAAAGATTATTGAAGATAAAACTGATAATCCGGACTTTGTAGATGATTATTTTCCCAGTGGAACATTTATCTAGTTAGTATTTTAAGTAAAATTTTAAAAGTAAATAACATTTCCTGTGAAGGAGCCAATTAAAAAAAAATAAACCTAGCTTATAATTACTGTGTACACCATGAGTGCTTTTGAAAAGGAAAAATGTATTTTTTAATAAAGTTACAAGTAGAAATTTTTCTCCCTGCAGTGGAAAGAATGGTACCTTATATGTCTTTAAGTCTTTAACATATAAGATTGATTCAATAAGGATGTGATGTACTTGAGAAGGACTATAATTACAAAGAGATGGACCTAATCATCTTAAAGAAAAATAGAATTCTTTGCAATAGTAAAAGTAATTGGGAGGAAAATAATTTGTAGTGTGTGTATGTGTATATTAGTCACTCAGTTGTGTCCAACTCTTTGTGACCCCCTGAGAAGGAGCCCACCAGGCTTCTCTATCCATGGATTTTTCCGGGAGAGAATACTGGAGTGGGTTGCCATTTGCTTCTCCAGGGGATCTTCCAACCCAGGGATTGAACCCAGGTCTCCTGCATTGCAGGCGATTGTTTACTGTCTGAGCCACCAGGAAGCCCAATTTATAGTATGTATTACTATCAAATACCTTTTTTTCTTGCTGGTTGTCTTCTGCAAGAAAATATAACATGAAATAGATGTGGCATATGTTGTATCTTACTAAAGTAAAATTCAAGTATATTATACAGTGTTGTAACTTAAAAGTTACATTTTTTAAAAGCCTCCTTTGGTTGACACAGTATGGCAGTTAACACAGTAATTTTAATTTTCTTGGTGTACTCTCTGTATTCTTTTAGAACTTTAAGCATACTTTTCTGTGTTATTAATGGAGGTGAAAGTGAAGTCGCTCAGTCGTGTCCGACTCTTAGCGACCCCATGGACTGCAGCCTACTAGGCCTCTCCGTCCATGGGATTTTCCAGGTAAGAGTACTGGAGTAGGGTGCCGTTGCCTGTCTTTTTATTCACACAGTAAGCCTTAAATTATTATTTTGTATTCTAGGAACATGATGCCATGGAGGAAAGAAGGGTTTCCTACTATTTTTTTTGAATATTAGGCAAGCTTACTCTGCAGTTTAGAAATAATAGTTGTGGGTGGTTTCTTTTTTTTTTTTTTTTGAGGAGGTGGGGAGGTTCCTTAAAACTTAATTTCATTCCTTCTCCTTTCCCCTGCGCTTTTCCCCAAGTAGTCACTGTTTTCATATTTCTGAGTCCCACTTTGCATCCTCACTCACACCCCCTATTGCAGGTGTTGAAGAATTCAGCTACCTGTTAAGGAGGATCTAGACTAATTTATGATGTCTTAATTAGATAAAATATTGAATAGATAATAAAAAATTATGGATAATTTGGGGAAGGGTAAGTTAGAAGAGTCTTCAAAGAGAAAAACCACATTATTGCTGTTACCTGAGTGCAACCTTGTATTATTTTTTTTTAAGTTGTTCTGTACTCCTAAAGTCATATAGTTTCTCTGAAAACTTGAACTCAAAACATGTCCCTAACTGCTCTTGTTACATGACAGCAAGTGTTGATGGAATAGATGAATAGGAAGATGGAGCCTTAGGCATAGTATGGATTTGTATGTTCAGGATTCCAGTTATGTCGTCATCACTCTCATCTTCCAGTTATGTGGGCAAATAAATTAACTTTTTTTCCCCTTTTTTACTTAAGTGATTTTGTGTTGAATTTCTAATCCTAATAAGAATATAATCCAAATTTTAAGGGGAAATTAAGTACAAAAATGTAACAAGTTGTCGGCCCTTTCTAACATAAAACATACAGATAATCATGGGTTCAGATAAATTATATGTGTCAGTGAACTTTAAAGAATAAATCATCTTGTCCAATAACTCACTTGACTACACCTCTGGATTCCAAGGCCTTGGCACCTAATACTGAAAAATATACATGTCCTCAGCCGAATCTTTAGTTGATGGCCTGTTGAATGAACCTGTTTTGTGGACAAATGTTTGATATTTACTGATGACCTAATGTAGTTTGGTGCTTCTGTGTTAAAATTGCTTTTACTGCTTAACTGTTTGCGCTGGCAGTGAGAACACTGAATGCCCGTAAATACCAGGAATGTGAAATAAATAAATCACTTTGATAGGGAAAGAGCAGCGAAGAACCAGAAAGCTCCTCCATGTTTCCTGAGGTGCTCTCTTCTTACTTATTACTGCCATGGGGAGTTCTGGATCCATTATTGCTAGATCTTCCAGTTTTTCCAAGAACTAGAAATCGTATGTGTATTGTCCTAATTTTGAAATATTGGCACTTAACTCAAAATGTCTGGGAGGATCCCCAAAACACATTGTGTCAGCCAAACAAAACATGTCTGGGAAATTTAAATTTATTCCTGGATATTTTGAGCAGTCTACAGTTTGCCAGAAACAGTACATGGAAAAACTCCTCCCCCAGAGTGAGATTTGGTTATGATTCTATCACTGTTAATGTGTTTCCCTTCTTCATTTGCATCTCTGAAAATAGTACTCTCCTGAAGGCATCTGGAAAGAGGTGTGTACAAATGGCTAATATGGTGGGAGGACAGAAACAAGTCAGTCAGCTTTGGCACCTTCTTTAGAATAGAGAGCTCCCTGAGGTAATGAGTCCTGTTGGCAGATACCTAAGAAGTCTCTTACCATCCTCCAAGTCTTGTATTTCTGCTGTAGGACTCTATGCATTGTTTAATTTATCCTGAGGCCTGACAGATTTTTAACCAGTATTCTAAGTTTCAGGAACTGTTTAAACGTTATATATATATCCAAGGGTGACTGTATATCAATGGACAGACAGAGGAGAGCACATCAGATATTAGCTTACAACCCTGTTAATTTGGTTTGGGTGATTATTTTAAAGAGTTAAAAATATACTTCTGTTAAAATTAGGTTTTAGAATGTTAGTATTCTTATTTAATTTTTTTGCATTATCTAAGAAGAATTCTTAAGTTTAGAATTAATTAGCTATATTAGCTTTTGTAACAAATAGCCAAATACTAAGTTTAAAAATTAATGAAAGATTTTAACAAGTAAATAACCTTTTAAAAATAAATTTCTTTTTTATTTGTTTGGCTGCATTGTGCTCATGCTCAGTAGTTGCAGTGTGGGTTTAGTTGCTCCAAGGCGTGTGGGATCTTAGTTCCCCAACCAGGGATTGAACCTGCATCCCTGTACTGCAACGCAGGTTCTTAACCACGGGACCACCAGGGAAGTCCCTAAAAATAAATTTCTTGTTAGGATAGTTTTAGATTTACAAAAACATTGTAAAGACAGACAGGACAGTGAATTCCCATTTACCCCATGACCAGTTTCCCACATTAGTCACATCTTGCATTTGTGTAGCAAATTTGTCATAGTTAATGAACCTATATTGATACATAGTCACTAACTGAAGTCATACTTTATTTGCATTTTCTTAGTTTTTTATCTTAATGTTTTTTCTTGTTTCAGAATCCCATGTAGAACACTTCACACTTAGTTGTCATATCTCCTTAAGTTTCTTTGTGCTGTAATGAACTTCTCAGACTTTTTGTATTTGATGACCTTAAGTTTTGAGCAGTTCAGTTCAGTTGTTGAGTCACTCAGTCGTGTCAGACTCTTTGTGACCCCATGGACTGCAGCACACCAGACCTCCCTGTCCATCACCAACTCCCAGTGTTTACCCAGACTTATGTCCATTGAGTTGCTGATGCCATCCAACCATCACATCCTCCATCGTCCCCTTCTTCCGCCTTCAATCTTTCCCAGCATCAGGCTCTTTTCCAGTGATTCAGTTCTTCACATCAGGTGGCCAAAGTATTGGAGTTTCAGCTTCAACATCAGTCATTCCAGTGAACACTCAGGACTGATCTCCTTTGGGATGGACTGGTTGGATCTGCTTGCAGTCCAAGAGACTCTCAAGAGTCTTCTCCAGCACCACAGTTCAGAAGCATCAATTCTTCGGCGCTCAGCTTTCTTTATAGTCCAACTCACATCCATACATGACTACTGGAAAAACCATAGCTTTGACTAGACGGACCTTTGTTGGCAAAGTAATGTCTCTCCTTTTTAATATGCTGTCTACGTTGGTCATAATTTTCCTTCCAAGGAGTAAGCGTCTTTTAATTTCATGGATGCACTCACCATCTGCAGTGATTTTGGAGCACAAAAAAATAAAGTCAGCCACTGTTTCCCCATCTATTTGCCATGAAGTGATGGGACCAGATGTCATGATCTTCGTTTTCTGAATGTTTTAAGCCAACTTTTTCACTCTCCTCTTTGACTTTCATCAGGAGGCTCTTTAGTTCCTCTTCACTTTCTGCCATAAGGGTGGTGTCATTTGCATATCTGAGGATCTTGATATTTCTCCCAGCAATCTTGATTCCAGCTTGTTCTTCATCCAGCCTGGCATTTCTCATGATGTACTCTGCATATAAGTTAAATAAGCAGGATGACAATATACAGCCTTGACCTACTCCTTTCCCAGTTTGGAACCTGCCTGCTGTTGCATGTCCAGTTCTAACTGTTGATTCCTGACCTGCATATAGGTTTCTCAAGAGGCAAGGTTAGGTGGTCTGGTATTCCCATCTCTTTCATAAAATTTCCACAGTTTGTTGTGATCCACACAGTCAGAGGCTTTGGCATAGTCAATAAAGCAGAAATAGATGTTTTTCTGGAACTCTCTTACTTTTTCAGTGATCCAACAGATGTTGGCAATTTGACCTCTGGTTCCTCTGCCTTTTCTAAAACCAGCTGGAACATCTGGAAGTTCATGGTTCATGTACTGTTGAAGCCTGGCTTGGAGAATTTTGAGCATTACTTTACTAGCGTGTGAGATGAGTGCAGTTGTGTGGTAGTTTGAGCATTCTTTGGCATTGCCTTTCTTTGGAGCTGGAATGAAAACGGACCTTTTCCAGTCCTGTGGCCACTGCTGAGTTTTCCAAATTTGTTGGCATATTGAGTGCAGCACTTTCACAGCATCATCTTTTAGGATGTGAAATAGCTCAACTGGAATTCCATCACCTCCACTAGCTTTGTAGTGATGCTTCCTAAGGCCCACTTGACTTTGCATTCCAGGATGTCTGGCTCTAGGTGAGTGTGAGTGATCACACCATCGTGATTATCTGGGTCGTGAAGATCTTTTTTGTACAGTTCTTCTGTGTATTCTTGCCACCTCTTCTTAATACCTCCTTCTGTTTTGAGAAGTACTGGTGAGATATTGTGAAAATCCCTCAATTGGAATTTGTCTAATGATTTTTTTCTTGATTAGACTGAAGTTATAGTTTTTTGGCAGGAAGACCAAGCATGTAAAGTGCTGTTGTCATATCAGTCATGTTACAGGTACATATTAACGATATGATCTAACACTGTTGATGTTGACCTTGATTACCTGGCTCAGTAGTGTTTGTAGGTTTCTCCAATGTAATGTCACTCTTTTTTTTTCACCCTTCCCATGATGTACTCTTTGGAAGGAAATCACTACACTTAAGATGTGGGAAGGTAGGTCCTACCTCCTTGATTATGGTGTCTGGATAGATTATTTGTAATTCTTTTTTTTTTTTTTTAAGAAATTAATACCTTTTATAGTCATTTAAAAATATTTATTTTTGGTTACTCTGGATCTTTGTTGCTGTGTGCAGGCTTTCTCGAGTTGCAGCAAGCAGGGCCTGCTCTTGGTTTTGATGCTTGGGCTTCTCACTGCAGTGGCTTCTCTTATTGCAGAGCATGGGCTCTAAGTTCATGGGCTTCGGTAGTTGTGGCTTGAGGATTCTAGAGGGAGGGCTTAGTAGTTGTGGCACATGGGGTTAGTTGCTCCGCAGCATGTGGGATCTTCCTTGACCAGGGATTGAATCTGTGTTCTCTGCATTGGCAGGCAGATTCTTACCCACTGTACCACCAGGGAAGTTCTTGTAATTTTTTTGTAATGGGAAGTTTGTCTCTTTTGCCACATTTATTTACATCAATATGCATTCATGGCTATGTTTTATACTTTGGGTTATAATTTAATACTATTGTACTTTGTTGCTCAAATTGTTCCAGTTTGGGGCATTGGCAGCTCTTTCATTTGACTCATGTGTCCTTTTGGATTACTTCCTCTCCCTACCAATTCTGTATGTGTGTGTGTGTGTGTGTTAGCACAATAAGTCTATCTAGGAAAAAAAATTGTTTTTAATAGAGGTTAAGTTTTAAACACAGGTAATCTTTCTATTTTTACTCTCTTGCTAACCCTAAATCTCCATAGTAACTAGCAAAATTCCACTATTATGGTTATGCCCTATTCTCGGCTTTCTTTATTCTGGTACTTTCACAGGCATTGGTGAACATTATCTTGGAAGTGAATATTGTCAAGATAGAAAATCCTAGAAGATTTTGAAGTTCTTGAAGCAGTGAAAAATGCCTATGCTTGCTACAGGAAAATTTAGCAGAAAAAGGAGTTCTTAGGCCCATGGATATATTTTTTAAGAATACTGAGGAAAATTCCTTCAAAGGAATATTTAAATATCTAAAAAATATCTTTGAAACATACATTTATTTTACTTTTAATAGTTTTTGGTGATATAAAACTCTTTTCCAGGGATTGGACCCTAATATATAATCTGTCTGTAGAGTTTGACTTATTAGGAGCCAGTGAAGTCATGGTTTGGAGTGAGGTTACTCACTGATAGTAATTATTCATAGAAATGTAATAGTCATTAACATCATCTGAAAGTCAGTTCTAACACAGTTATCTATGTAGTTGAAACATTCTTTAAGTCAGATAAGATGCTTCTGTGTTACTAGTTTTTCTTAGCTCTCCAGTACATAATATTAATAGTCTCTTTGCATTTTTTAACTATTCCCTTTAAGTTAAAAATGACATTTGTGTTATTTAAAAATCCATCAATACAAAAGTGTCATCCTCCCTCTCCTGTTCTACTCTTCACTCCAGAGATAACTAGTTACAAAATTGTATCTTTGTAGACATTTTCCATGCATTCACTTAAATGTAATTCTTTATATGTTTGTATTTAAGTAGCAAGATAATAAATATTGTTCTGTGCTGTACATTTTTTCATCTAATAATATATACTGATCATTTCATGTCAGTAAATTCAAAACTACTTCATTCTTTTTAAATAAAACATTTTATAATGAGCACATACCATAATTTAGGGCTTCCCTGGTGATTCAGGCGGTAAAGCGTCTGGCGGCAATACAGGAAGACCCAGGTTTGATCCCTGGGTCGGGAAGATCCCCTGGAGAAGGAAGTGGCAACCCACTCCAGTGTTCTTGCCTGGAGAATCCCATGGACAGAGGAGCCTGGTGGGCTACAGTCTGTGGGGTCACAAAGAGTCGGACACGACTGAGTGCCTTTACTGTACCTATACCATAATTTATTAAACAATCTATTACTGACATTTAAGTTTTATAATCTTTGTCATTTTGCAAAGTGAAATGGTAGTTCCGTGCTGCTCTTAGTCTTATATTCCTGACAGCTGGGGTGGTATGAAATTTCTTTTTCATAGACTATGCGATGGAGAAGCCTTTCAGAAGGTTTTATTTTCCATCTCTGATTCAAGGTTATAAAGGAGCTACAGCTGAAATGGTTTTCAGATAGTTTCTGTTTTAGGAGTATTTTGTTAAATCTTCATATCAGGTGCCTCTGAATTGATAGTTAATATTTTTTTGGAAAAAATATTTCAAACCATTAATGTTTTAAGCAATGTTAAATATATTGATCAGTATTTTCCATTAGTTTCATATTGATTCTATGAATATGATGCATTAAAATTAGGAAATTCAGACAGCTAAAGATCTATGTATTATATGACGCTGATCTGTTTAAAATTTAAATTCTAAAATAATTGAGTCATATCACATAATACACATTGTCTTTGTGCTTCATGTTCAGTCATTTAAAAAATGTTAAAATAAGGACTAATTTGTAGTTGGGAAATGGATGATGCTTAATATAGGTGATTAAAAGATACAGAATACTTGAATGTGTTAGAAGGGCTTGAGAAAGTTATTAATTCTGACTTCAGCAATCCTTATTTGAAACCATTGAAGCCAGATGTGATTCAGAATTCAAAATTTTATGACTTTTCAAAAAGTTATATGGGGTATGTACTGTGTTTTACACAATACCAAAGAGGGGCTTTGGGTTGCCCATAGGCACATAGCAGGATATATGAATATTCTTAGTAAGTGGGATAAAAGCTGTGAAGTATTTCATTTCTTTTTATTTTTTTTCATTGGATAATATTCAACTCTATGGATATAATACAGTCTGTTTGCCCATCTACTCCATCTAATGGACATTTGACTTGTTGCCAGTTAGTGTTGCTATGAACATTCATATACATTTCTTTTTATCAATGTGTTTATATTTGTTGGGGTGCTTTGCTAGTAGAATTGCTGGTTTAGATAGTGAATTTATTTTTACAGTTTTGTGAAACTGCCAGATTATTTGTCACAAGTGGTTGTATGTACCATTTTATATTCTTCCCAGCACGGCATGAGGGTTCTAGTATCTCTAGATTCTCACCAAAACTAGGTATTGTCTGTCTTTAATTACAGCTATTCTAGTGGATTTGTGGCTTCCCTGGAGGCTCAGACAGCAAAGCATCTGTCTACAATGCGGGAGACCCTGGTTCAATCCCTGGGTCAGGAAGATCTCCTGGAGAAGGAAATGGCAACCCACTCCAGTGTTCTTGCCTGGAGAATCCCAGGGACGGCGGAGCCTCGTAGACTGCCGTCTATGGGGTCGCACAGAGTCGGACGTGACTGAAACGACTCAGCAGCAGCAGCAGTGACTAATGATATTAAACATCATTTCATGTGCTTCTTAAGTCATTTGTTAATCTTTGGTGGACTGTCCATGTAAAACTTTTGCCCATTTATTTTAGGAGGGGGTGGTCATTTTTCTTTTTATTATAGAGTTGTAATAGTTCTTTATGTATTCTGGATACAAGTCCTGTATCAGGTACATTATTTGCAAAAATTTTCTCCCAGCCTAAGCCTTGTCTTTTCATTTTCTTTTTTTTAATAAATGCTTTCAATTTTTTCCAGGTCTCTTGAGGTGCAATTAATAAATAAAATTGTATTTATTTAGGGTGTGCATGATGATGATTTGATATACATACACATTATGAGATTATTACAATCAAATTAGCCTAACCATCACCTCACATAGTTATCATATTTATGTATGTGTATGTATGTGTGTGTGTGGTGAGAACACTGGGATTTACTGTCATAGCAAATTTGAAATTAATTCTGGTCACTGTACTGTACATTAGATTCCTAAAGCCTATTTACCTTATAACTGAATGTTTGTACCCTTGGGCCAGCATTTCTACATTCCTCCCACACCCCAATCTCTGGCAGTCACCATTCTACTCTTTGCTTCTATGATTTTGACTTAATTTTTTTTTTTTTAATTCTGTGTATGAGTGAGATCATATAGTATCTCGTTTTCTGTCTGGCTTATTTCACTTAGCATAACGTCCTCTAGGTTCATCCAAGATGTAGCAAATAACAGGTTTTTTTTTCTTTTTTTGTGACTGAATTTGTGTATATATAACATTTTCATTGTTTGTCAGTAGACTCAGCTGTTTCCATATTTTGGCAGTTGTGAAAATGCCACATGAACATGGGGTTCCACATATCTTTTCAAAATACTAATTTAGTTTCTTTGGGTATATATTCAAGAAGTAGAATTGCTGGATCATACAGTAGTTCCATTTTTAATTTTTTGAGGATCCTCCATACTGTTTTCCATAATGGTTGTACACTTTACACTCCCACCAATGTTCACAAGGGTTCCCTTTCCTCCACATCTTCTCCAGGACTAATTTGTTCTTTTTGATGACAGATACCCTAAGAGATCTGAGTTGATACCTTGTCATGGTTTTGATTTGCATTTCCCTGATGATTAGCAAAAGTAGATAAGGAGGACCACATCGAACTAAAAGGCTTCTGTACAGCAAAGGAGGTTTTTTCCTATGTTTTATTCTAGAAGATCTACAGTCTCCAATCTTCCTTACTTTTACCTCTGCAGTCTATTTTGAGTTAATTTTTATGAGTGGTTTAAGATAGAGGTTTAGTTTTGAAGAATTGATCACTTTTTAAGGTGGGCTTTCTGCTGTAATATTTCATGTTCTGAAGTAGGTGTATTAGTTCATTTGAGATGCTATAACCTAATTAACATAAATTTGGATGGCTTAAAAGCAATAGAAGTTCATTTCTCACAGGTCTGGGGATTGGGGAGTCCAATATCAAGGCATGAACAGAATCTGGTCTGGTGACAGCCCACTTTCTAGTTCATAGACAACACCTTTTCACTTTGTCCCACATAATAGAAGAGGCAAGGGAGCTTTCTAGGACCTCTTCTATAACAGCACTGCTGCTGCTGCTGCTAAGTCGCTTCAGTTGTGTCCAACTCTGTGCAGCCCCATAGACAGCAGCCCACCAGGCTCCCCCATCCCTGGGGTTCTCCAGGCAAGAACACTGCAGTGGGGTGCCATTTCCCTCTCGAACGCATGAAAGTGAAAAGTGAGAATGAAGTCGCTCAGCCGTGTCCGACTCTTGGTGACCCCATGGACTGCAGCCTACCAGGCTCCTCCATCCATGGGATTTTCCAGGCAAGAGTACTGGAGTGGGGTGCCATTGCCTTCTCCATAACAGCACTAACCAGATGTATTTTGTGTTCTTAGAATATAATTCTAAAAATGCGAAATTCTGTGGAGACGAAACTGCAGTCGCAGTTGTCATTTTTAGGGTAAAGTTCCTGTATGCAGAAAGAGTTATACAGTGTTGTAAGAGTTAATTGGATAGAATCTAAAAACACTTTCTTTCTAGGTTATGTTCTAGACATTGTTACTTTTTAATCTCTGTTACATCAAGTTTCTTAGGAAATTAAAGAGTCAATAATGGGCATTTTGGTTGAGCTGGTAAAGAGTCCACCTGCAGTGCGGGAGACCTGGGTTCAATCCCTGGTTTGGGAAGATCCCCTGGAGAAGGGAAAGGCTACCCACTCCAGTATTCTGGCCTGGAGAATTCCAAGGACTATATAGTCCATGGGGTTGCAAAGAGTCGAACATGTCTGGGCCACTTTCATGGGCACTGTGAACAGGTTAGTGTCAAACATGTATATATTAGTCTAAAATTGAGACCTTCTACACCAAGGAACTCATTTGACTGCTTTTGTAAACCTTGCTTATGTTATTTGTTCATTTGCTAAGTCTTGTGTCCAACTCTGCAACCCCGTGAACTGTAGCAAGGCAGGCTTCTCTGTCCTCTGCCATCTCCGAGTTTGCTCCAATTCATGTCCATTGAGTTGGTGATGCTATCTAATCATCTCATCGTCTGCCAGCCCCTTCTTTTGCCTTCAGTCATTCCCAGCATCAGGGTCTTTTCCAGTGAGTCACCTCTTCACATCAGGTGGCTGAAGTATTGGAGCTTCAGCTTTGGCATCATTCCTTTCAATGAATATTCAGGATTGATTTCCTTTAGGATTGACTGGTTTGACCTCTTGCAGTCCAAGGGACTCTCAAGAGTCTTCTCCAGCCCCATGATTCAAAAGCATCAATTCTTATCAACCTTCATTATGGTCCATCTCTCACATCCATGCATGACTACTGGAAAAACCATAGCTTTCACTGTATGGATCTTTATTGGCAAAGTGATGTCTCTGCTTTTTGATCTGCTGTCTAGGTTTGTCATAGCTTTCCTTCCAAGGAGCCACGTGTCTTTTAATTTCATGGCTGCTCTCACTGTCCACAGTGATTTTGGAGCCCAAGAAAATAAAGTCTGTCATTGCTTCCACTTTTTCCTCTTCTGTTTGCCATGAAGTGATGGGACCAGATGCTGTGGTCTTTGGTTTTTGGATGTTGCGTTTCAATTCAGCTTTTACATGCTCCTCTTTGACCTTCATCAAGAGGCTCTTTCGTTCCTCTTTGCTTTTTGTCATTAGAGTGGTATCATCTGTGTGTCTCTGGTTGTTCAGTCCCTCAGTCGTGTGCAACCCTGTGACCCCATGGACTGAAGCATGCCAGGCTTCCCTGTCATTCACCATTTCCCAGAGCTTGCTCAAACTCATATTGGTTGAGTCAGTAATGCCATCCAACCATCTCGTCCTATGTCATCCCCTTCTCCTTCTGCTTTCAGTCTTTCTGAGCATCAGGATCTTTTCCAGTGAGTTGGCTCTTCCCATCAGGTGGCCAAAGTATTTGGAGTTTCAGCTTCAGCATCAGTCCTTGCAGTGAAAGTCCTTGGAATCCTTCAGGATGGACTGGTTTGATCTCCTTGCAGTCCAAGGGACTCTGAAGAGTCTTCCCCAACACCACAATTCAAAAGCATCAATTTTTTGGTGCTCAGCTTTCTTTATGATCCAACTCTCACATCCATACATGACTACTGGAGAAACCATAGCTTTGACTGGATGGATCTCTGTTGGCAAAGTGATGTCTCTGCATTTTGATAATGCTGTCTAGGTTGGTCATAGCTTTTCTTCCAAGGAGCATCTTTTAATTTTGTGGCTGCAGTCACCATCTGCAGTGATTTTGGAGCCCAAAAATCTAAACCTGCGTATCTGAGGTTGTATTTCTCCCGGCAATCTTAATTCCAGCATGTAATTCATCCAGCCTGGCATTTTGTATGATGTACTCTGCATGTAAGTTAAATAAGCAGAGTGACAATATACAGGCTTGTCATACTCCTTTCCCACTTTTGAAGCAGTGATTTGTTCCATGTCTGGTTCTAACTGTTGATTCTTGACCTGCGTGCTGGTTTCTCAGGAGACAGGTAAGGTGGTCTGGTATTCCCATCTCTTTGATTTTCCACAGTTTGTGTGATCCACACAGTCAATTTAGTGTAGTCAGTGAAGCAGGAGCAGATGTTTTTCTAGAATTCTCTTGCTTTTTCTGTGTTCTGGCAAATGTTGGCAATTTGATCACTGCCTCTTCAAAACCCAGCTTGTACATCTGGAAGTTATCTGTTCACATATTTCTAAAGCCTTGCTTGAAGGATTTTGAGCATTATCTTGCCAGCATGTGAAGTGAGTGCATTTGTATGGTAGTTTGAACATTCTCTGACATTGCCTTTCTTTAGGATTGGGAAGATATATTGGGTTGGCTAAAAAGTTCATTTGAGTTTTCCATAAGATGGTATGGTAAAACCAAACTTTTTGGCCAAGCCAGTACTATTAGAACTAGAGGAATTAATGGGCCATACCATGGCAAGGAAGGGAATAGGAAATTTTGGGGTTGTGATGTTCATGCCACCAAAATGCTGCAAGGAATTAGGCCTTGGATTCTTGGAAATTCTGGAAAGTGAGTGTTTATAGCATCCATATTAGAAATTATTTAGGATTTAAAGCTGTCAGACACTCAGGTTCTGAATGGTCACTTCACATCCTAGAATGAGCGTATGGGCGTGTGAATTATGTCAAGTTCATAACTGATTTTCTTTGAAAATGCAGAAGTGCTACTAAAATAGCTACAAGAGTGGGCCATTGGTCAAGGACAGTAGACTGTGGTATTGGGAAACAAGTGTCTGCACCAGAATAATATGGAAGTAAGATTATGAAATAATTTGGAATTTCATCACAAGTAAGAGTGACTTAACCTCAGATATGCAGATGACATCACCCTTATGGCAGAAAGTGAAGAGGAACTAAAAAGCCTCTTGATGAAAGTGAAAGAGGAGAGTGAAAAAATTGGCTTAAAACTCAATATTCAGAAAACGAAGATCATGGCATCTGGTCCCATCACTTCATGGGAAATAGATGGGGAAACAGTGGAAACAGTGTCAGACTTTATTTTTTTGGGCTCCAAAATCACTGCAGATGGTGACTGAAGCCATGAAGTTAAAAGACGCTTACTCCTTGGAATTTTGAAAAGTTATGACCAACCTAGATGGCATATTGAAAAGCAGAGACATTACTTTGCCAACAAAGGTTCGTCTAGTCAAGGCTATGGTTTTTCCTGGGGTAATGTATGGATGAGAGAGTTGGACTGTGAAGAAAGCTGAGCACCGAAGAATTGATGCTTTTGAACTGTGGTGTTGGAGAAGACTCTTGAGAGTCCCTTGGACTGCAAAGAGATCCAACCAGTCTATTCTAAAGGAGATCAGCCCTGGGTGTTCTTTGGAAGGAATGATGCTAAAGATGGAACTCCAATACTTTGGCCACCTCATGCAAAGAGTTGACTCATTGGAAAAGATTCTGATGCTGGGAGGGATTGGGGGCAGGAGGAGAAGGGGACGACAGAGGATGAGATGGCTGGATGGCATCACCGACTCGATGGACGTGAGTGAACTCCGGGAGTTGGTGATGGACAGGGAGGCCTGGCATGCTGCAATTCATGGGGTTGCAAAGAGTCAGACACGACTGAGCGACTGAACTGAACTGAAGAGTGACTGATTCAGTTCTCACTGTTTAGGAGAAAGATGATACAAAAATAGCACCAGCATTAAGGGACAAACTCTAGCCTGAGATGCTGAGGAAGACTCGGGAGTTGCCAAGGATGCAGATAAGTGTCAGTCGATTTTTTGAAGTTAGACTTCTGACTAGTTTGGTAGTTGGGAATAACTTCCTTTACCAGTTCTATTCAGAGGAACTTTTTATTATGGATGTGTTAATATGTATTCCTGGGAATATGGGTTTCAAATACTTCTTGCCAGTTGTAGCATTTCATTTTATGTGGGGTTTTGGTGACCAAATACTAAGTTCTAGTGGAACTATAGCTGTCAGCATCTTCCTTTATGGTTGTGTGTTTTGTGTCTTGTGTAAGAAATCCTTCATTGTCCTTTGAAATACTCTCAAGATCTTGAGATCTTCTCCTGTATTCTTAAAGTATTGCTTTTCACATTTAGATTTTTTGATATTTAATCCATTTGGAATATAATTCTGTTATATACTGGGAATTGTAATTTTTTTCTCCTGAGGAGATGGTTGTTTCAGCATTATCTATGGAACGCTCTGTATATTTCTCACTGATAAAACTAATGGCACATCTGTTATATACCCAAATTTCCATATACACTTAACTCTGTTAAAGCCCTCTAGTTCTCCTTTGTCATCTGTACCTGTACAGATATCATGCAGTCTCAATTTCCATCTCTTTAAGATGTCTTTCTATCTGATTAGGGGATATAATCCCACCTGGCTCTTTCAAAATTGGTTTGGCAGCCTACCAGGCTCCTCCATCCATGGGATTTTCCAGGCAGGAGTACTGAATTGGGTTGCCATTGCCTTCTGTGATTGATGAGGGCAGGCCCTAACTTAATCAAGTGACCAACATAAACATCATCCATAATGGGACAAATTGAAATCATGTGTTGCTTGATAGGATCCAGTGGGCAGAAATCATCATGCTTCTGTGATATTTCTGCCAAAATTCATGGGTAAAATTATGAGAAAACACCGAATCCAATTTGACAGCTTTTCTACAAGAATAACTGGCATCTAATCTTTGATAGTGTAAGAGTCCTAAATGAGTCTTTAAGGTTCCACTTAGGACTTAGAGATTGAAGGGACCATGCCAACTAAATGCAGAACATGGTTCTGAACTATATCCTTTCCCATCCAAGATGACATTGGAATAATTGGCAGACTTGAGTGGTGTCTGAGAGTTAAATGGTAGTAGTGTACTATTTATTCCTGATTCTCATGGTCTTACTCTGATCATGTAGGAAATACACATTAAATACTTGAAAGCCATGGAGCACCAGGTTGGCAACTTACTCCCAAATAGTTCTGGAAAAAAACTTTCTTTGTACTGTGTTTTCAGTTTTCTATAACTTTGTGATTGTTTCAGTTTGTTTGTTTGTTTTTTTAATTTTGAGAGTTTATTGCAGGATTTGGTTGGGTAATATTTGGGATTTTAAAATCTGTTTACTAAGTGAGATTGGTCTGTGATTTTCCTTTCTCATATTATGTTTATTCGGTTTGTAGCCTTTTGGGGGAACTTTTATTCCCTCCCTTTATCCCTTCCTTTCTTCCAAAGGTTTCTTTAATAGACAGTCTGTTTCCTAAAGGATCACTTCCTGGATTTTCCTATAGAAAACCAACTTGATTCTTTTTTAAAAAATGGATTCAGTTTCTTTAGAGAGTAAAGAAACTTTATTATTGAGATAGTTTTAGTAACTTTTTCTCAAACACTTCCCATTTCATTCATATCTTTAAGCTGTTTCATTAAAAAACAAATAGTTAAAAAGATTTTTAAAGCTGTTTCAAATAAGGAATAACAGTGTATTAAGATTAAAAAAAAAATTTGTATTTTGTAGTTTTGGTCCCTTTCTCATTCCTAAGTCTATTTGTACCTTCTCTTTTTTCTTGATTACTTTTGCCTGAGGATTTTTTTTTTTTTTTTAAGTCTTTTCAGATGACCAGTGTTTGGTTTTGTTGATCCTGTCTGTTGCATTTTTATTTTCTATTTCTTATACGTCTGCTCTTATTTTTTATTACTTTTAAATTTTTATGCTTTCTTTGTATTTTTCTCTTTGTCTAATTAACTACTTAGTTGTTTTGACAAAATTCTGTGTAATAACCACAAAACCCTAGTGACATCTGATAGTATATATTGCTCATTTATCTGAAGTCAGGACAGGGTTGGCAAGGCAATATGCTGGCCTTGGCTGAAGTCGTCATACACAGGTTTAAGGTTGACTGGATGTCAACTGATAGAGGGTGGTCTCAAGAGATAGAGGGTGGTTGCTCCCTGGAGCAACAGGGATGACATGTTCTCATCTTCCTGGAACAGCAGGCTAATTTGGACACACCTCCTTTTGATGGTAGAAGCATACAAAGGAGGAAGATTCTTAAACTCAGAGATAACCTACTATCACTTCTGCCACACACTGTTAAAACAAGTCACGTGAGGTAGGAAAATATTCTCTGCCATTCTGAGAGAAGTATTCCAAAGTCATGTGAAAAAGTGTGGATACAAAGAGTGAGGAATTCAGTCTGCCACTTGCCATCCCCAGTATTTTGCTTTTCCAAGCTTTTTATTATAGAAGAAGTACAAGGATAGTACACTGAATGCCCAGTGTTAGCATTTTGCTATATGTATCTTGTCTCATGCTTTAATTCTCTTTTTTTCCCTTGAATTCTTTAGAGTTAGGCATCATGACATTGCTCCCTTGTGTTTCTCTCTTAAGTCCAAAAAATGCAGTCATCACACTCAGGAAATTTAATACTGACACAATAATAATAATATTGTCTGATTACAATATGTCTTCAGATTTCTCTGTCTCAATATTCTCTGACTTTTCATTTGGTCTTTTTCTATTGCAGCCAGTTTAGCTTTATCGCAACGTAAGTATTACTGCCAATCACTTTGCTGTGCAAAATTGCACAACAAAAATCACAAGGCTTATGGGGGAAATGGGGTTAAAGGTACAACACTCAAAACTTCATCAGTGTCACCCATGGAGTCTTGTAAGAACTGCAGTACAATTTTATATCTAGTGGTTAAGACGTACATAACTAAGATAAACGTGGTGCTTTACCTTGAAAAAGACCTATACTTTGTAGGAGTGGTGTCAGAAGAGTTGCAGTTTGTTGGTGAGGTAGTGGGAAGAGAATTCTCTGAAATTGGACGGAAAGTTGAAACCATGTGTGGATAGATATGGCTCATCACACACCTGGTGAACTGACATAGCTGGTACATATTTGAGTTGTATGCATTTTCTGTTTTCCTACACAGCTTAGTTCAGCCGGGTGTAGTTTTCTAGTTTCACCTAATGTTTCTCACTAAAAAAGTTACACATAGGCAAATAGAAGATTAATGTTTTGCTCATACTGTGTTGGAACAAATTTGCATGTTTTTTTTTAAGCTGTAGCATAACTTAAAGTACAAACATACGCATCTATAAATTTCCCTCTTAAGATTGCTTTAGCTGCATCCTGCAGATTTTTAAATATTTTGGCTATAATTTAAATCTGAGTATTCTCTGATTTCTATTATGATTTCTTCAACCCATGATTTAGAAATACACACGAGGGAGGGATAGATTTGGAATTCGGTGTTAACATGTACACACTCCTATATTTAAAATAGATAACCAACAAGGACCTAGCACAAAGAACTCTTCTCAATATTCTGTAATAACCTAAATGGGAAAAGAATTTGAAAAAAGAGTAGATAACATGTATAACTGAATCACTTCACTGTACACCTGAAACCTAACACAGCTTTGTTACTCACCTGTACTCCAATATAAAATAAAAATTCTTTTAAAAAAAGAAATGCTCTTAAAAATTTTCAAATTTGTAGTTTTCTTTGTAGGTGTATCTTGTTAATATTTTCTAACTATTGCCTTGTGTTCAAAGAATGTGAAATGTATAATATTCTTAGTTATTTTTGTGACTGTGGCATAGTGTGGAGTCAGTTTTTGTAAATGCTTTGCATTTTTAAAGATGTGCATTCTCTAATTGCTGAGTAAAGGTTAATATATTTAAATTACCTTATTTTCTTAGCTGAATATTCTATGTTTATCTCACTGATGCAATCCAGACTCTCCCTCAGTTGTATAAATCTCCTCTCAGCTTATTCAGGCACGTTAGGTAGTCTGTTAAGTTCATCTTGAGGAAATTGGTCCTAGAGTCATCTGATATGTGATAGTTGTTTTTCAGGCCCATTGTCTTCTTGGGATGTTTCTCCTTTACCTCTCTCCTGTTTCCCTTTTTCCTAGATATCATTTTCATTCCTTCCTTGGTTTATCTCCCCTCATTTTGATGAAATTCTCTCTTCAGTAGCATTGTGAAAAAAAATATGCCGACAAGTTGAACTTTTTGAGAGCTTGCATGTCTGAAAATGACTTTTCTGTCTTAATACCTGTGGTAGTTGGGCAGAAATGATTCCCCTTCAGTTTTTAATGGAGTACCTCATTTTCCTTTGGCTCCAGTGTTGATATTGAGAATTCTGTTCTGCCCCAGTCTTGTCTGAAGCTTGTTTTGATCTTCTCTGTCCTTGAGTGCCAGGATTTTATGAAGTAGTGCTTTGATACAGGTCTAATTTAAGTGATTGTGCTGCACACTCAGTGGGTCTTTCAGTTCTTAGAATTTGTGTCCTTAGATTCTAGGAAATTAACTCGAATTAGTTCTTTGATTTCTTCCCCTCCGTTTTTCTGTTCTAATTTCTGGAATTCCTGTTGTTGATTTTGAGATCTCTAGCGCTCTTCTCCAGATCTCTTTTCTTTATTATGCCTTTTAATTTGGGGGTAAATTTCCTGAATTTACCTTCCAACTCTTTGATTGAGGTTTTCATTTCTGCTATTACATTTTTAATTTAAATCTTTTTTCTATAAATATTCCTTTATGATACGGTATTTTTATTCATAGGTCTAATACATTCTCTGACCCCTAAATAGTAATGATAGTTTCTTGAAATTTTGTCTTCTTGTATACTCCAAGTTTCCTTTTAAACTAATATGTTTTAACCTCTTGAGTGCTCCTTGGTTACCATTCTTTAAAGGGGTGTGTGTGTGCATGAGTGCTCAGTCATGTTCAACTCTGCAACACCATGGACTGTAGCCCACTAGGCTCCTCTGTCCGTGGGATTTTCTAGGCTGGAATACTGGAGTGGGTTGCCATATCCTTCGCCAGGAATCTTCCTGACCAGAGAAAACTGCATTGGCAGGTGGATTCTTTCCACTGAGTCACCTGGGAAGCCCCATTTAAAGATATACTACCAATAAACCGACTGAGAACTCCAAGCTCATGAGTGGGATTTGTTGTGACTTTCACCATAAGGGGATTCAGCTGTTGTCTTTTAATGGTGGAAGACTTTGTTTCAGAATCTTTGGGTCTTTTCTCTTGAATTTCCTGAGAATGACTCAGCTAAGGAGATTTTGGCAATTTTGAGGAGAAAGGAACTCAAGAAGGGAAGTTGTCTCTATAGTCCATATTTGGAAAACTCAGCAGGGGCCACAGGACTGGAAAAGGTCAGTTTTCATTCCGATTCCAAAGAATAGCAATGCCAAAGAATGCTTAAACTACCACACAATTGCACTCATCTCACACGCTAGTAAAGTAGTGCTCAAAATTCTCCAAGCCAGGCTTCAACAGTACGTGAACCGTGAACTTCCACATCTTCAAGCTGGATTTAGAAAAAGCAAAGGAACCAGAGATCAAATTGCCAGCATCCATTAGATTATTGAAAAGGCAAAAGAGTTGCAGAAAAACATCTATTTCTGCTTTATTGACTATGCCAAAGCCTTTGACTGTGTGGATCACAATAAACTGTGGAAAATTCTGAAAGAAATGGGGATACCAGACCACCTGATCTGCCTCTTGAGAAACCTGTATGCAGGTCGGGAAGCAACAGTTAGAACTGGACATGGAACAACAGACTGGTTCCAAATAGGAAAAGGAGTGCGTCAAGGCTGTATATTGTCACCCTGCTTATTTAACTTCTATGCAGAGTACATCATGAGAAATGCTGGGCTGGAAGAAGCACAAGCTGAAATCAAGATTGCCGGGAGAAATATCAATAACCTCAGATATGCAAATGACACCACCCTTGAAAGTGAAGAAGAACTAAAGAGCCTCTTGATGAAAGTGAAAAAGGAGAGTGAAAAAGTTGGCTTAAAACTCAACATTCAGAAAACAAAAACTATGGCATCTGGTCCCATCACTTCATGGCACATAGATGGGGAAACAGTGACAGACTATTTTTTGAGGCTCTAAAATCACTGCAGATGGTGACCGCAGCCATGAAATTAAAGGATGCTTGCTCCTTGGAAGAAAAGTTATGCCCAACCTAGACAGTATATTAAAAAGCAGAGACATCACTTTGCCAACAAAGGTCCATCTAGTCAAAGCTGTGGTTTTTCCGGTAGTCATGTATGGATGTGAGTTGGACTATAGAGAAAGCTGAGTGCTGAAGAATCGATGCTTTTGAACTGTGGTGTTGGAGAAGACTCTTGAGAGTCCCTTGGACTGCAAGGAGATCCAACCAGTCCATCCTAAAGGAAATCAGTCCTGAATATTCATTGGAAGGACTGATGCTGAAACTGAAACTCCAAATAACTTTGGCCACCTCATGCGAAGAACTAACTCATTTGAAAAGACGCTGATTCTTGTAAAGATTGAAGGTGGGATAGAAGAGGATGACAGAGGATGAGATGGTTGGATGGCATCACCAGTTCGATGGACATGAGTTTGAGCAAGGTCAGGGAGTTGGTGATGGACAGGGAGGCCTGGCGTGCTGCAGTCCATGGGGTTGCAAAGAGTCGGACACAACTGAAGGACTGAGCTATTGAACTGAACTGAATGCTCCCCTCATCTCATGCAGATATCTTTTTTCCCCTCTACTTCTCCCCAGAATAAACTACTGGGGATTGTGGTGGTGCCCAGCTTGGGTCACCTAACTACAGAGAGGGATGCAGAAATCAGAGGGGCCACCTGCCTACACAGTCCTGTCATTCTCGGTCTCACCTTTGCCTCATTGCCAGAGGCACCAAATGCTCTGGTTCTTGAGCCCTTTGGTGATTGCGAAGAATTAGGTCTTTACCTAAACCCTACTTAGGAGTCATTTTTCTCAGAGTGCTAATCTTACATATGCTTTCCAGTGTTTAAAATTTTGTTTATCTTTCCCCTACTTCTGTTTTCTTAGTCCTTGTAAGTTTATGTCACTTAAATCACTCTTGGTTTATTGAGGTTTGAAGGGAGCAAAGTACAAATTCTATGTGTCTAGATCCACCGTTTTCACACAAAACCTTAAAGTAACATTTAGCAAGTTTGAAATTCTGAAAGAGTATCACCCACACTCATGCTCAGTGGGTACAAAAAATTGAAAACCCTGTTATTTCTTTCACTTCTGTCCAGTGGAGTTTTCTGGAGGTTACATGATATGTGATATTGCAGCAGATTAAATGCAGAGATAGATACGAGAATTCTCTTTTCTATTAAGTCAAACATTGAAGAGATTTGAAAAATGTAAAAAAGGCCACTCTTCTAATTTTTTGAAAAAAATTTTTCATTAAAAATACCGTGTTGATAGTAATACAGGATGAGTTTCTTGTTATTTAAAATCCATTTGTAAGTATATAATTAAACATCTCAGTTTTCATTTGTAATTCTCACGTGGTGAAAAGCAGTAGTTTCAGCCTTCATAAACACTTTGGATTTCTCAGTAATTTTTAAGAAAGTAAAGGGTTATGAGGTCAAAATTTTGAAAACATGTGCTCTAGAGAATCATAGATGTAAACTGAAATTGGACCATGTTTTTAACAATATAGACATATCCAACACTCCAGTCTTATCTTTACCTAGCACAATAGTGTAATTTAATCCTCATGCTTATTAGATTGAACACTCCTGTGGATTTGTTCGTCTTTTGTTTTTTTCTCCTAATAATCATGAGAGGAACTAAATGAAGCTTCTGGAAGTTACAATCTATACTGTCGTTATCCCTATAGATATTCCAGTCTCTTCTGATTTAGATAATAATAAATCACCTTGGCCAGAATATTAAATGTCTATTTTTGTTCCCTAGGGAACAAAATTGGTTCTCAGGGAGTAAAAAGAATTTTAGATATTATAATAGTTTGTGGTCCATAAACAGTTATATAGTACATTTGTGGTCTTACAGTTTCATTGGGGGTGGGGGCGAGTTAGGGAAAAAAGTTAAGTCTCCATAGGAGCAGATGAGAGTGAAAAAGAGGTTGAGAAACACTGTTTTAGAGATCCTGCTGGAATATGACCCTTTAACCTTTCTTTTGCTTGTATTTCTTTCTCAGATCCCAGGCTTGCTGCCTAATACACACTATAGAATTGGGGTGATGACAATAGTTAACTTGTGGGAATCCAATAGGTCCCTTCAAGAGGGAGACGCTAGGTGAGGATTCCAGCAACCAGAGAACTAGTGCCTCAGCTTCAACCACTTGTTGCAGGGCTGGACTATGAACCCAAGGATTCCAAATTTTCCAAATTAAAAAAAGTTAGAAATCCAAATTCTCTGTAAACTTACGATTTCTAAATGTTAGAAACTAAACTAATTTGTAAACAATATGCCCATCAGTCAAAACCTCTGTGAATCACCAATTTAGGGACTCCCTCCCACCCCCACTAGTATAGTCTCTTTTGGCATGATGGAATGTGTCTCCCTAAGTATGATTCCTTTATTTATTGCATTCTAAACTCAGAGCCATTTTGTTGCTGCTTTGGTAACTTCAGTGATAGATCCTCCTGTCCCAGGAGGCCAACCTGCTCAATTTTTGGTTAACTCTGTTGCATGGTCAGTCTGATAGAAAGCAGAGATTTATCTTAAAACTTTAACCTGGTGGTCTTGGTTTATCCTGTGAGACCACAAAGAATAAGACTAAAACTCTGGTTTTGTGCGATAAGTCTTCAGATTTGTTACTTTGGCTGTGAATCGGCACTTTATTTTTCTAGAAATGTAGAGCTTAGTATTTGAGAATTTGGGCTCTGAAGTCAGACTATACTAAGGTTTGAATCTCCTCTCTGTGTCTAGTTCTGTGATCTTATGACTTATTTATTTTATACCTTTGTCCATTTTAATACCAGCATATGACTGTAATTTATCTAATTGGTGGTACGTATTACGTGTCTGGTATATAGTAAATATTCAGTAAATGTTGTTTATTTCCCACATTAAGCATCTGAGCCTTAGTTCCACCAGTCATTCTTCAAGCTGTGCTGTGCTTAGCTGCTCAGTTGTGTCTGACTCTTTGCAACCCTATGGACTGTAGCCACCCAGGCTCCTCTGACCATGGGGATTCTCTAGGGAAGAATACTGGAGTAGATCGCCATGCCCTCCTCCAGGGGATCTTCCCAACCCAGGGATTAAACCCAGGTATCCCACATTTCAGGTGGACTCTGAGCTACCAAGGAAGCCATTCTTCATAGACCACAGGTTTAAATTTGCTTACTAAACTTATAGTTTACTCATTAATGGAAGCAGTCTATGCCTTGTAGGAAGACTTACAGATTTCTTTTCCTATCTCTTCTGTACTATTTCCTCCCATATGCCTCTCCAAACCAGTTCCCGATGACTTTTATCTTTGTTCATTTCTGTATGTATATATAAATATAAAAGCACCACACACAGGCACACAGACTTACTCATTCTTGAACACAAGATCATTGGAGGGACAACCAAGTGTGAAGCTTAGGCTGTCCCCACTTCTAATAGAACCCTGATTTTGCTCACACGTTTTTATTTTAAAATAGGAATCTTGGAGAGTGCCATTTGATTGGTTTAAAAGTCAACTATGGAGTTCCTTTATACTGTGTGATTTTTTTTTTTAACTTTTTATTTTGTATTGGAGTAAAGCAGATTAACCATGTTGTGATAGCTTCAGGTGGACAGCAAAGGGACTCAATCGTACATATACATGTATCCATTTTCTCTCAATGGCTCTGTGATTTTTGGCATAGGCATGTGATGAAATTCTGGTCATTGAGACCTGAGGAAAAATTTACTGATAGAATTGAGCTTGTGGTTTCTGGAAAAGGTTTCTCTGTTCCTTAAAAAGATGCACATGAAGTGGTGGTCTCATCTTCTGGCTATTGCTGAGACCTGGGGATTGGGTGGGAGTACCACCTGAGGATGGCAGAGTGAAGGCAGAGATGGGTCCTTGGAGAAATTGTTGAGCTGCTAAACTAGCCAGTCCCGCAACCTGTCCTTCTTCTATTATGTGTGAAACTTTTCTTACTGATTCTGCTGCCTTCAGTTGGATTTTCTTACTTTCACCTGAATATGGCTGGCAAATTGGATAAATAGTCCATAACCTCATAAAGTTAGGAGGAATAATTGAAATAATAAAGTAATCTACAGGTTTACAGTTCTTTGACATTGCCACAAACAGTATGTGAGTGGACAGAATGTTTCATAGAGAGTGAGGCTACCTGGCTTTGCTAATTACTGATTCAGTTAATATTCGAATTGCAGGTCACTCAACTTCATAAAACAAAATTAAGTGATCTTTAAGATCTATTCTGATTATGCGTAAAGATTATTATTCTGGAATTCCTGCCTGAAACGGAAGGTTTTGTATATATTAAGGCAGTAGATATAAATAACCTTTTTATTTGAAGAAAGCGTAATTTATTAGCCAGTCATGTTGGGAATGCTTCCAGTTCCACAGTGGTTCTACTAATTTTAGTGTCTCGGGAAACAAGGGAAGCTCTACTATCAGTACACTAACCAGCTTGAATATCACCTCATAGCTTTGTAAAAATAGATATTTGTTTTTTAAACCAACTTTGAAACTTATTCCCCTGTAAGTCATCAGTATGAGCATGTCATTAGTTTTCTTTTTCATACCATCTCATCATCTGCTGTGATCCTTTTCTTCTACCCTTTCCCCAGTTATTAATACACTTAGTCCCAGACCACTAAGCAGCCACCTAAGAGCTCTGCTTTTCACGAGACTCTTTCTCTCTCTTTCTTCATCTATAAATGAAGTGAAAATATGTAATTTTTAAGGTGCTTTATGGTTCTAACATTCTGTGATTTGTCAGTTATTTTTCTCATCAGTTCAGACCCTGTTATACCTAAAATAACTCATCTTTGGTTATAACTAAAGTTAAGAAATTTTTTACCTCAGGACAGTAGAACTCACTTATGTAAAGGAAAAAAGGTAATGCATTAAATATCCTGTGCAGAGCCAGATATATCAAGAAATGTAGAGCCTGGGCAAAATGTAGATATATATACACACATGTAGATATATATAGTTTTTTTAAGGGTTTTTTTGGAAGGGGATTGATTGGGAGACAAGAAAGGGAAGAAACTTACAACTTCAAAACTTTTGGGAACTCAGTACATTATTTTCTTTTCCAGGAAAAGTTAAAACTATTACAAGATTGATTCATTACTGCAAGAGAACTAATAGGGGAGACCTAAGTGTTTGATCAAACCCATATTAACATTTGCCAGGCATGAAATTCCCTAGACATCTACACTTCTTTTTCCAGAAAAAGGAAAATAATATTTAATGATCTTCAGTAGAGAGACAGGTGCTAGGTGAAGTAAGAATTATACGCATCAGTTCAGTTCAGCCGCTCAGTCGTGTCCGACTCTTTGCAAGCCCATGGACTGCAGCATTCCCAGCCTCCCTGTCCATCACCAACTCCCAGAGTTTACTCAAACTCATGTCCATTGAGTCAGTGATGCCATCCAGTCATCTCATCCTTTGTCATCCCCCTTCTTCTCCCGCCTTCAATCTTTTCCAGCGTCAGGGTCTTTTCCAATGAGTCAGTTCTTCACATCAGGTGGCCAAAGTATTGGAGTTTCAGCCTCAGTCTTTGATTTCCTTTAGGATGGACTGGTTGGATCTCCTTGCAGTCCAAGGGACTCTCAAGAGTCTTCTCCAACACCACAGTTCAAAAGCGTCAATTCTTCAGCACTCAGCTTTCTCTATAGTCCAACTCTCACATCCATACATGACTACCGGAAAAACCATAGCTTTGACTAGATGGACCTTTGTTGGCAAAGTGATGTCTCTGCTTTTTAATATACTGTCTAGGTTGGGCATAACTTTTCTTCCAAGGAGCAAGCATCCTTTAATTTCATGGCTGCAGTCACCATCTGCAGTGATTTTGGAGCCTCAAAAAATAAAGTCTTGTCACTGTTTCCATTGTTTCCCCATCTGTTTGCCATGAAGTGATGGGACCAGATGCCATGATCTTAGTTTTCTGAATGTTGAGTTTTAAGCCAACTTTTTCACTCTCCTTTTTCACTTTCATCAAGAGGCTCTTTAGTTCTTCACTTTCTGCCATAAGGGTGGTGTCATTTGCATATCTGAGGTTATTGATAATTCTCCCAGCGATCTTGATTCCAGCTTGCGCTTCTTCCAGCCCAGCATTTCTCATGATGTACTCTGCATAGAAGTTAAATAAGCAGGGTGACAATGTACAGCCTTGACGTACTCCTTTTCCTGTTTGGAACCAGTCTGTTGTTCCATGTCCAGTTCTAACTGTTGCTTCCTGATCTGCATACAGGTTTCTCAAGAGGCAGGTCAGGTGGGCTGATATTCCCATTTCTTTAAGAATTTTCCACAGACTCTATTTGTTTACTTCCACTGTATAATCCTAAGGGATTTGATTTAGGTCATCATATCTGAATGGTCTTAGTGGTTTTCCCTATTTTCTTCAATTTAAGTATGAATTTTGCAATAAAGAGTTCATGATCTGAGCTACTGTCAGCTCCCCATCTTGTTTTTACTGACTGTAGAGAGCTTTTCCATTTTTGGCTGCAAAGAATATTATCAGTCTGATTTCAGTATTGACCACCTGGTGATATCCACATGTAGCGTCGTCTCTTGTGTTGTTGGAAGAGAGTGTTTGCTGTGACGCGTGCATTCTCTTGGCACAACTCTGTTAGCCTTTACCCTGCTTTGTTTTGTACTCCCAAAGCCAAATTTGCCTGTTACTCCAGGTATATTTTGACTTTCTACTTCTGCATTCCAGTCCCCTGTAATGAAAAGGACATATTTTGGGGGTGTTAGTTCTAGAAGGTCTTATAGGTCTTCATAGAACTGTTCAACTTCAGCATTACTGGTCAGGGCATAGACTTGAATTACTGCAATATTGAGCATTCTGCATTTCAGACTCTTCTGTTGACTGTGATCGCTACTCCATTTCTTCTAAGGGATTCTTGCCCACAGTAGTAGATACAATGGTCATCTGAGTTCATCTGGAATTCATGCATTCCAGTCCACTTTAGTTCGCCAATTCCTAAAATGTTGATGTTCACTCTTGCCATCTCCTGTTTGACCACTTCCAGTTTGCCTTGATTCATGGACCTACCATTCCAGGTTCCTATGCAATATTGCTCTTTACAGCATCGGACTGTACTTCCATCACCAGTCACATCCACAACTGGGTGTTGTTTTTGCTTTGGCTCCGTCTCTTCGTTCTTTCTAGAGTAATTTCTCCACTGATCTCCAGTAGCATATTGGGCACCTACCGACCTGGGAAATTCATCTTTTCAGTGTCCTGTCCTTTCGCCTTTTCATACTGTTCATGATTGGTGTTAATTTCAAAAAACTTGAAGGTGTGAGTGAAGTCATCCTGCATCATATCATCATATCATAAAATAACCAAAGTGAAGTGTTAAACACTCAGTGTGTTTGACTCTTTGTGACCCTGGAGACTGTAGCCTAGCAGGCTCCTCTGTCCACGAAATTGCCCAGGCAAGAATACTGGAGTGGGTAGCCATTCTCTTCTCCAGGGGATCTTTCTGACCGAGGGATCGAACCCGAGTCTCGTATGTCTCCTGCATAACCAAGGAAAACACTAAAACCAACCATGACAACATTTGCAGATTTAACGTTTTTTAGACACAGAACATCTGCTGAGTTTTATTCCTAGAAGTAGAAGGATAATCACAAGACCATTCCAGAATGCAGATTTTTCCATTCAATTGGTAGGTTTTGTTTTGATTTTTCCAAGTCCTATTAAGAGAGATTTGTACTGACAACTCTATAAACACGTGGTATTTTTTCCAGTACCACTTCTAAAACGCTCTTAACACCAAATAGATGTCCTACAATTCAATTCAATTAGGTCATACTCCACAGGTAAAGGGCTCAATCCCACAAGACTGCTCTTGTTTCACATGCCAGTTCCAAGGACTAGGCCTTCGGGTAATTTGTACTTCTGTCCAACTTGGAGAGGGTCTGGGTTTAGGAATATATATACTCAGAAAAAGTAACTTGTTACTATGTTGCTCTTCAGTTCACCAGATTACCTTTTCTATTCTTCCTCCTCTCTGATGGCTTACTACTTCTAGTAGTTATAGGGTTGTAGAGAGGACAAGGTAAGAAGTGTTTTCTTTTGAGTGTTTGATAGTAAAATATAATTCTGTCCTTCCTACTTTCCTCCTTGCACAGTTTTAAAAAGCTTCCTCTGTATGCCAGAGGATACAAGCAGGACCTCATGGAGTGTTCCTTCAAGATGCCCTCTTTTCTAGGAAATAGCACCTAAATTTGCCATGTGTTGATGAGTCTTAAACCTTGAAGTGTGAGAAGGCCACTAATTGTGGCCATCTTCTATATTATAAAAACATTTAATTAGAGTTCTATTTCATTTAGCATAATTGTAGAACCTTTTAGATAGTTTTTAGTAAGTTAACTATTTTAATAGTTGTAGAACAGATGTGTGTCTAATTACTGCTGCCAGTTTCTTCCATTTCTTCTGTAGGATAAACAGCATTTTGATTTTCCTTGTAATAATTTTGATGAGGTGAAATATTTGAACTCTTTACTTCATTAAGGAATAGTGTTCTTTATTTAAAAAAATAAGCGCTTTATTATAAAAATTTCTTGAACTTATAATCATTCTTTAAGTCTTTAATAATGATTTTATGTATGTTGAACATCTTTAGATTCATTTTTTTAATGGTAAAACTTGTCATAAAACAGTAATTTTTTATGACTGAAAATACTTCATGTCTTTTCTGGCCATAATGTGATTCATTTATTGTTAGATGTTGAGTTTTATGTTCCTTGAATGAAAAATAGAAAACATAAATATTTGAAATTCTTCACTGCATACCTGCTCAAATATAACTTGCCCACACATCTTCTTTTTAAAATAACTTTTAAATCTCTGAAATTTGGGGGTGAAAGATGGCATTTTGACTCAGAAAGATAGAAGAGAATGCTTACACTATTTAAAACCAGACTTCATGAAATGATGCTATTTTTGGATGAATTAACACTATAATTTTCTCCTACAAAGAGTTGCTGGATTATGGCTTTATTACTTTTAATATTTTAATCAGTATAAACTGCTTTTTGTTTTTATAAAATAAAGTTGTTTTTCAAAATTTCCTAGGGAGGAAAGAAAAACAGTTGATTTGTCAATCTGTATTTTGATTTACATTGAATACTTTTTATTATTCCTTCCAAACAGACACTCCTTGAATATGCAGAGAAATGGAAAACTTCAGAAGATCCTTTACCTTTATTGGAGGTATACACAGTGGCTATCCAAAGTTACGTTAAAGCCCGACCTTATCTTACCTCTGAATGTGAAAATGTAGCTTTGGTTCTGGAACGCTTGGCATTGTGAGTAAACTTTTGAGTAAATAAAAAACTTAGATTAAGCTTTTTGTTTTAACTCTGCATCTCAGGTCTTATGATAGTTTAATTTTAAATAGATTCGTTATGGAGGCTCTACTGATAATATTAGAATTATTTATCTTATTTTACTTTAAATTTTAATAATTATTTGTATCCTTACAACTTCTTGTTTTTTAGAAGCTGTGTTGAACTTTTACTGTGTCTGCCTGTTGAATTATCTGATAAGCAGTGGGAGCAATTTCAGACACTGGTGCAGGTGAGACTATTTACCTACTAGATTTAACATAGGTATATCTTATGGCGATTTTCTTTATTCTGAATAAATTATTTAGTTAAGATTTAAAAGATTTAAGTAATGACAAACATTAATTGCTGTTCTTATAAACGGTGATGACTTGCACATAGTCAGTACTCAAGATGTTTATTAAATGAATATATACATTTAAGTAGATTGATTGAATATTGCACAGTTCTTTAAGATCACATTAGAACTTTGCCACAGCAGTAAAAGAACACAAAAGAAAATGCCCTCATTTGTGTTTAGAAACAGTTTAATTGCTGAAAATTGTGGTGTGCTTTATAAGAATTTAACATATCTCATTTAATCCTTATGAAAACTTTGTGGGGGTAGGTATATTTTTCCCATTTTAAAGGTGAGGAAACTGAGGCTCAATTCTACAGTATTTATTGGCCCATACTTATACAGCTAATATCAGAGTAGTAATTTGAACCAAGATTCTTTATTCCATAGCCCATACTTTTTCTCCTATATCTGAAAACACATGCTTTATCTCTTTTACTTAGTGCTGTTATTCTACTTATAAAAGTACTACATAGTTTAGCACTTAGTTGTTTTGGAGTATTTCAAGAATATTAAATTTTGTTTAAGCACTAGATTGTGCTGGATATATTATAGCTTCGAGTAAATTTTGATTAATTGGTTAGTTTAAAAGAATGTTCCTGCCAGCTAATCTCAGAAAGTATAGTTGTCTCTCTATTCCTCTAGCCAGAGTTCTTAAAATACCTTTTGGCCTTATGTTTTTCCATAGAAGAAATATAAAAGTAGATTAATCTCAGATTTTAGAAGCATGTGAAATAAACTATAGTTAGGCAGAAAAGTCAACTTTTCTATTTTAATATTAAATATTAAAATCTATGTCGAGTGCAAAATTCTTGAAGATAGGGGTCATGTCTTTATACCATAGGATTTCACATAGTATTTTACACATAGAGATACTTAATAACTGTTGGAAGTGTCTTGTCCTGTTTGTCACATTGCAACTAACTTTTTGATCATGCAGTTTCTACTTCAGCATATCAATAACTTGTGTCTCAGGTTTTTTCCCCAGCAAGTGGTTATTTTTAGGTAAATGATTGTTTCAGAACTATTTTCATAGTTTGGTACTCACATACACAGAATTAATTAAGTAGATAGTTTATATGCAAATATAATACTGAATTCCTCATACTAATTTTATTGTTTGTCAGCATAAGGTAAACTTTGAAACTTTCCTTTTTGAAACAGTAGCACTACTTGATAATTTTCATGTGGATTAATGAGAAGGAAATAACTAAATCCCAGTATGGTAGCTCTCAGCAGTTGCTCAAAAAAAAAAAAAAATCTTAAGGCACTTGAACTTGTTTTGGTGAGATTTTTATGGTTTTGAGGAATAGATTTTTAATACAAATACAGCATGAGCTTTAAGAGTTTCCATGATACTTTGCTTTCATTTCAGAGCTTCTTTGGGCTTATTTTATACTGGCTTAACTACATTTATTTTATTTTGCTTGTGTTTTAACTAAACATTTCTCTACCCCACTAGAGGATAAGCCCCAGAAACGCAGGGACTAGTTGCTCTCTTCCCTGGTACTTTGCCCACAGAAATTCTCAGTAAACATTTTCTGAATTGAATTAAAATTGTTGGTCTTTTGTGGCCTGAAAAATATGCCAGTTGCACGAACACTTTAAAACAAGTAAGCAAGGTTCAGTGTCAGCTTTAATAGGATATTGCTAAGACTATGTAGTCTTACAGATGTATGAAAAGTCATACATTTAGTTGTTTCCCTAAGTCCATTTTATTGAAATAACGTGTATATAAGTTGTCATTTAGCCTTTGATGTAATTTGTCATCTGTTAATGGTAGAAGTTTTTTGGAAAATTTTTTTTACTAACAGAGGATATAAAATGTATAAGGTCTTTCATGGTATGGATATTCTGATAGCTTCCTCGAGAAATAACTTTGCTGTTGGTTTAGATCTTGGGGGAAAAATAATATGAACTTATTTCTAGAAATATATTTTATTTATTTAAAATTTATAATTAGTATAATTCTTATTTTTGAGATTCATCTTAAAAATCAGAAGGATGCAGCACTTTGTAATGTGACATGAAAATTTTAAGTTAAGTCTTATTTTTCAAAAGTTTAGTATTATATTTAAAGGCTGATAAGCTTGCTTTTGAAAATCTGTTGTAATTCTTTGGATGTTTATTTAATATTTGTAGGTAGCTCATGAAAAGCTGATGGAGAATGGCAGCTGTGAATTGCATTTTTTAGCTACTCTAGCTCAAGAGACTGGGGTGTGGAAAAACCCGGTACTGTGCACTATTCTTTCCCAGGAACCATTGGATAAGGATAAAGGTAAATTTTCTAGAGAGAAGAGAGAAAGAAAAAAGAATCATTAGACTAGAGAAAATAAGTACTTAAAATTGTTTTGATATAATCCCAGAATATTCCAAGAAGGACCATTTTGTTTAAGTTTTATATGAGGTACTTGAGGCCCTTCACTTTTTTTTTTAATTGGGGGAAGATGTATTTACAGGATTATGTAATCTTAGGGTAACAGAGAAACTCTTTTTTTTCCTCAACATTATTTTATCCGAGGAATTCCCTCTGTAACATCTGACAGGTGGCAATCTAGCTTATACTTGATAACTTATTTGACAGATGGAGAAGCAAAAGTAGGGTAGTGAAATGATTTTTCTCAAAATAGATAAGAAATTAATGCTAGTAACTCTAAAGTCTTGTGCCTCTAAGATTAGTACTCTTTCTTAAACAGTTTTTTTTTTCTCAGACTTATTTTATCCTGCTTTGTTATTATTATATGGGCTTAGGCAATAAAGATCCCAGTTAAACTGACAGGTATCCTACTAGATAGATGGCTAAACCACTAATATGTATAACACTTAATGTTCAGAGTTCAAAAACTGTATGTGCTGTGAAGAAGAGCACATATTATTATCTTTGGTATTTTCTTGAGATTATTTAGGAAAGTGCTCAGATTTCCCAAGGTATTTAACTAGAGAAATAAATAAGCTTCTTCCATTGTCGCTTTTCGTGTTGGTTGATGGCAAAGCTTAGGCATTTTGCTATGTGATAGCAATTTCTGATTTAGAAAGGAGTAAACTCATCATTTGTTAACTCTTCTGGTACTTTGATATTTACCAAAAGACTTCTCAGCTAATCTCCAAACTTCTCATCAAGCTGATTGTTCCTACCTGACTCCTCTCTTAATATTTACCCAGCTTTCTGGATAGTTTTAGCAGTGTTATCTGTTTCTTGGCTTTCACTGCAAGTTTATTTGTATTACTGCCCTTTGTGTATTTCCCCAGATTAGTTACATTAGAGGTCTCTTAGACCTTAGAGAAATAGATCCTCATTATTTAAAATAATAAGAACAACATTTAAAGGTTGAGAGTCTTAGGGGCTTTTTGCCTTTGGTGTATTATTTTTTATCCCCAGTATATTACCACCACTGTGTTTTTATTTCTATAATTAAATTCTACTTTTTACTCTTCTCAGCTTTAGAAATATTGGATAGAATATATTAATAATAATACCAAATTACATTGTATAGTTATTGCAGTTTGAAATGTGCTTTTAATCTTCACAATGATCCTATGGAAAAATGGGATCTTTTTTTGTCCCTGTTTCACAGGTGAGAAAATACAGGCTCAGAAAGATTAGTTGTCTTTTCTGTATCACACTGCCAGTGATGTGAAGTAGAGCTGGGAATCGAAGTGAGGTCCCCAGCTCTGTCCTTTTTATATTATGCCATGTTGCACCCAGCCTAATAAAATAAAATCACACCTAGCTTAAATAAAGATTTAACTCCTTTTTTCTGTTGTCAGCTTCTGAAGAGCATCTTTGCCAAACTCTCACATTATGCTGATGCAGAAAAATAGAACCTTTACCTTAGCAGAGATTTAAAATTTACCTTAAAAGAATATGTGCTCAGTATGTGCTCAGTGTCCTTTTTTGTTTCAATGTGCCTAACATTGTTTCTGTTAACAAATGTCTTTGCCCATCTCTGTGCCACTTTATTTCATGATCCTCACCTGGCATAGCTACTGGAATAATTTGGGCTATAAAGCAAAAGGAGTTTCTACAGTAACAGATAGACTGTAGGTAGCCAGATTTTAATATGACTCGTGAAGTAACCAGAGGGATGTTATATGACTGAGAGACTGTGCAGCTATAATCTTTATTTGGCCCTGTTATTTAGCCTACTTCTTTGACGGAAGTTACTCTGTGGGTAATCACATAGACTTGAACTATATGTTGAAGTAATTAACATTTTACACATATACACTAATTTATTTACATTTTCAAATTGGGCAGTTGTACAGCATGTGGAACTTTCAGCTTTTTATATGATATATCCAAACCCTTGGTTTAACCTATACTGGCCTATGGCAAGTTTGATAAGAGCTAGAGCTCTGCCAGCAATAGGTACACTGTAATAGGCTATGTTCATTAGTTTGTTGATAGCAAAGCGTTTGAAGTTTTGATGTAGTATTTGAACAGTGGATAATCGACTTAATTCTGATTTATTTTAAATAACTAATTTTTATTGACTAATTTTAGAACTAAAATTTAGTTTTATTGACTAAATTTAGAACCACAAAGCCAGGTGGCTCAGTGGTGAAGAATCCACCTGCAGTGCAGGAGATCTGGGTTTGATTTCTGGTTCGGGAAGATGCCCTAAAAGGGAATGGCAACCCACTCCAGTATTCTTGCCTGGAGAATCCCAGGGACAGAGGAGCCTGGCAGTCTGTAGTTCATGGGATCGCAAAGCATTGGTCGTGACAACACACATGCAAAGCCCAGCTAAAACCAACAAATGTTCTTTGATTTAGGGATTGAGGGTGTATGGGACTCAATTAAAAATGCTGGTTTCCCTTTAAGGTTTTAGCATCTTAGAATAATGTAACTCTGATATTTAAACAGTGTAATTAAGTTGATGGCCTTTGAATATCACAGGAACTTTAGGCTTACATGTTACTTGTGCCTTCCTTTAGTTATCATCTAAGAATTGGAAAGGCGCTGAATAATCATTTATCTTTTACTCAATTTTAACTCCCTTCTAAGACATTACTCACTGGTAAAATGAATGGGCCTTTGCTTGAATACTCATAGAGAATGGTAACTATGTAATTCACTCCATTTATAGCTGCTATTAGATAATCTTTATTGTGTAAATTGTGAAAAACTATGTACTTAAGAGTTGCTGTCTTGGATCTAGTGCTACCCATAAGGCCATGCATACCTAACAAAGTACAAATCCCTCTAAAGGGACTAAAAGCTATCCTGGTGTGTCCTGATTTTAAGTCTACAATCATGATTTCTGACTTCAGTGCATTTTGTTTCTTGTTCATGTGTAATTCTCGAAACTTAACATGAACCCCGAATATGATCTGGCCGGCATTTTTATACATAGTATTTTGGCATACAAAGTATTCCTTTTTTTCTTTTTTTAAATTTCACTGTGTTAAATCCATTCTGCCTCTGCAGCTTGTCCATATTATGTTACATCTTGGTTTTGTTAGTTCAAGGGTTTTGTCTTTCCAAGTTTAAGCAGATATTATTAGCATACAGTATGTTGGCATCCAGGTTCTTGATAATGACCATTAAAAAGGTCATACTCAAACACCTAGCCCCTGGAATACTTATAGACATTTTCTTGTTTCCTTTTAGTCTTTTAGCCAGTGCCCTTTTGATTATGGTTGTTTCATCACATATGCCTGTTTCCTTGTGTCTGGTCCATGGCTTTCCTTTTTGTCTATAGTGACACTATGATGAAAGACCACAAGAGGTATTTGGCTAGAGTTTTATTAAGTAAGATTATTTACTATTGAGGTTAGTCTGACATTAATGTTTTAAAAAATATTTTTGTTTATTTATTTGACTGCGTCTGGTCTTAGTTGTAGTGCACAGAATGTTCATTGCATCATGTGAGATCTTTTACTGCTGCTCATGGGCTCTAGTTGTGGCACAAGGGCTCCAGAGCGCGTGGGCTCAGTAGTTGTGGCACAAGGGCTCCAGAGCATGTGGGCTCAGTAGTTGTGGTACAGGGGCTTAGTTGCTCCATGGCATGTGATATCTTAGTTCCCCAAAAGAAGACTGAACCCATGTCCTCTGCATTGCAAGGTGGATTCTCAAACACTGGGCCACCAGGGAAGTCCCTGACCTAATCATATTTTAAATGAACTATTTTATAATAGTTTTCTAAATACTCCACACCAGTTTTCCCAACTGTTAGTATGTATATATTTATTAATTATATATGTTAATATAGTATATCATTAGTATGATCTGTTTGTCACAATTAATAAACCAGTATCAATACTTTGCTATTAACTAAAGTCTATACCTTATTCAGATTTCCCTGGTTTTTACCTGTTGTCTTCCTTCTGTTCTAGGATTCCATCTAGGATATCACATTACATTTAGTCATCATGTCTGCTTAGGTTCCTCTTGGCTATGATAGTATTTTCAGACTTTGCTTGTTTTTGATGATCTTGGCAGTTTTGAAGAGTATTATAGGATTTCCCTCAGTTTGGATCTGTCTGATGTTGCTCACGTGATTAGTACTTGGCTTATGGGTTTAGGGGAGGAAGATCACTGAGGTACAGTGCCATGGTCATCATACGAAAGGTACCTGTAACCAACATGACTTCCTCACTGTTGGTATTAACCTTGGTCACCTGGCTGAATGTGTTTTTCACATTCAGTGAAATTACTGTGAAATTACTCTTTTTCCACCTTTCCATGCTGTACTCTTTGGAAAGAAGTTACCTTATGCAGCCCACACTTAGGAGTTGGAGAGTTAAGCTCTACCTCCTTGAGGAGGCAGTATCTACACAGATTGTTTGGAGTTCTCCACAGCAATTTGTCTTTTCTTTTTTAAAGATTACTGATGTTTTGGCTGTGGTAGGTCTTCGTTATATGTGCTGCCGAAGCAAGCACTGTGGCAGGTCTTAATTACTGCCCTCGGGCTTTCTCTTAGTTACGGTGAGTGGGGGCTACTGTTTGTGTGTGAGCTTCTCATTCCTGTGGCTTCTCTTATTGCAGACACTGGTTCTAGGCTTGCCAGCTTCAGTAGTTGCAGTGCCTGGGCTCAGTAGTTGTGGCACCTGGACTTAATTGTGGGATCTTCCCAGACCAGGAATCGAACTGGAATTGGTTGCATTGCAAGGCAAATTCTTAACCACTGTACCACCAAGGAAACCCGAAATCTGTCTTTTCTTCCTTATCTATTTGTTTAATTAATATGGACTCAACTGATATTTACTTTATGCTTTAGTGATAATACAACACTATTTTGTTGATCAAATTGTTCAGCTTTGGCCACTGGGAACTCTTCAAGTTAACTTCTCTGTCCCTTTGACATAGCCCCATGGTTGTGGGTTATGTTTTTGTTTGAGTACTTCCTTGTTTTTTGTTTCTACAAGATGCTCTATGTTTATTCTGTGTATTTCTTGCCCCAATCCTATAATCAGCTGTTTCTCCAAGGAACCTTAGTTCCTTTCAGTGGAGAATAGTGTTAGGAACCAAGCCCTGGTAACTGGTTGTGCTCGTTGCTACTGAGGTGTCATTGCCTCCAGGAACTCTCAGCAGACAGAGTAAAAAAATATATGTAGGTATAATTAATCTGTGTGTGCACACATATTTATAAATGTTTGTATATGTAACCAGTTGTATCTATATTACACTAAATGTGAGAGTTTATACAGATGTCTCCAACTCTAATCTATAGCACCTGGATCATTCTGACCTTCTCTTCTTATCTATAACCTCTCATTTCAAAAGAATGTCATATAATTGGAATTATACAATATGTAGCGTTTTCAGACTTCTTTTACCGTAGACCATCCTATATTGCTTAATCATCCATATATTACTACTTACTTACTCCTAGTGTATGTATAGTGATTTCAGAATTGATAACCTGTATCCCTGTGGAAAACAACTTTTATCAGTGTACACAGTGCCTTTTTCCATATTTGTACTGACTCCTCTTATCCCAAGTTAGGTGAGCAGCCCATTCTCCCATCTCTAAGACAGAATCTTTTGCCATATTCTACAGTCTCTCCTGGGCTTCGCAACCTCCTAAATCATATTTTCAAATTTGCCTACCATTGGAGTCCTTCTTCATGCCCTAAAGTTGTTTGGGTTTTGACCAATGCATATTATCATGTATCCTCCATTATAGTATCATACAGGATAGTTTCGTTGCCCTAAAAAAGATTAACTGTGCTTCACCTGTTCAACCCTCTCCTGAACGATGACAATTACTTATCCACGTTTATAGACTTTTCAGTCTACCTTCATTTAACAATATGCATGTAACATTTATCTATGTATTAGAGTGACTTAATAGCTCATTCAAAAAAAAGTTGCTGAATTATATTCCATTGTAAGAATCTACCACAGTTTGTTTATCCATTCACTTCTTAAAAGACATCTTGTTTTCTACCAGTTTTTGGCATTAATGAGTATAACTGCTATAAATATTTGCATACAAGTTTTTTGGATAAATTTTCAGATCAGTTGGGTAAATACCTAGGAGAAAGATTGCTTATATGGTAAGAGTATATTTTGCTTTGTGAGAAGCTGCCAACCTATACCATTCTGCATGCTGTTCTAGATTCTCACTGGTAGTTACTTTTATCTATTTGGGCAATTTTAGCCATTCTAATATATGTGTGTCATGATATCCCATTACTTTAATTTGTGTTTCTGCACAGACAGATGATACTGAACATCTTTTTACATGAATATTTGCCATCTGTATATCTTCTTGGGAGAAGGATCTGTTTATATCTTTTGCTTTTTTTTAAATTTTTTACTGGTGTATAGTTGATTTACAATGTTGTGTTAGTTTCTGCTGTACAGGAAAGTAAATCATTCATACATATACATATAGCCACCGTTTTTAGCTTCTGTTCCCATGTAGGTCATTACAGAGTATTGAGTAGAGTTCCCTGTGCTATACAGTAGGTTCTTTTTAACTTATCTATTTTATGTATAGTAAAGTATATATGTCTATCCCAATCTCCCACTTTATCTCCCCGTCTTTCCCCTTTGGTAACTGTAAGTTTGTCTTCTACATCTGTGACTATTCCAGTTTTGTGAATAGGTTTATTTGTACTCTATTTTTTTAGATTCCACATATAAGCGATATCATGATGTTTGTCTTTCTCTGACTTATTCAGTATGACAATCTCTAGGTCATTCACTGTTCCCTTTAGTTGTTATAGTTTGATATAGGTCCTTTAGCAGATAGGAGCTTGGCAAATATTTTCATTTACTCTGTGACTTGTTTTTCTTTACAGTGCCTTGCAGAGGGCAGAAGTTCTAAATTTTAATTAAGTCCAACTTATTTTTTTTTTCTTTCATGGATTGTGCTTTTGTTGTTTTGTCTAAAAATAATCACCAAACCAAATATCATATAGATTTTTCTCCTCTTATGTCCTGGACCCTGGAGAAGGAAACGGCACCCCACTCCAGTGTTCCTGCCTGGAAAACCCCATGGACAGAGGAGCCTGGTAGGCTACAGTCCATAGAGTTGCGAAGAGTCAGACACGACTGAGCGACTTCACTTTACTTTATCTCCTGGATGTATCATATTAATAGTTTTGCGTTATATATTTTGGTCTGTGATACATTTTGAGATAATTTTTGTAGAAGTGCAACCTAATTTATGTTTGGTGAATCTTTCTTGGTTCTTGACAGTCACTTTTTTTTCCTGAACACTCACAAGTCATATTTCTAATGTATTAATTTTAAGAATCTTCAGTTCAGTCGCTCAGTCATGTCCGACTCTTTGCGACCCCATGAATCACAGCACACCAGGCCTCCCTGTCCATCACCAACTCCCAGAGTTCACTCAAACTCACGTCCATCGAGTCGGTGATGCCATCCAGCCATCTCATCCTCTGTCGTCCCCTTTTCCTCCTGCCCTCAATCCCTCCCAGCATCAGAGTCTTTTCCAGTGAGTCAACTCTTTGCATGAGGTGGCCAAAGTACTGGAGTTTCCGCTTTTAGCATCATTCCTTCAAAAGAAATCCCAGGGCTGATCTCCTTCAGAATGGGCTGGTTGGATCTCCTTGCAGTCCAAGGGACTCTCAAGAGTCTTCTCCAACACCACAGTTCAAAAGCATCAGTTCTTCAGCGCTCAGCTTTCTTCACCATCTCTCACATCCATACATGACCAGAGGAAAAACCATAGCCTTGACTAGACGGACCTTTGTTGGCAAAGTAATGTCTCTGCTTTTCAATATGCTATCTAGGTTGGTCATAACTTTTCTTCCAAGGAGTAAGCGTCTTTTAATTTCATGTCTGCAGTCACCATCTGCAGTGATTTTGGAGCCCCCAAAAATAAAGTCTGACACTGTTTCCACTGTTTCCCCATCTATTTCCCATGATGTGATGGGACCAGATGCCATGATCTTCGTTTTCTGAATGTTGAGCTTTAAGCCAACTTTTTCACTCTCCACTTTCACTTTTATCAAGAGCCTTTTGAGTTCCTCTTCACTTTCTGCCATAAGGGTGGTGTCATCTGCATATCTGAGGTTATTAATATTTCTCCCGGCAATCTTGATTGCAGCTTGTGCTTCTTCCAGCCCAGAGTTTCTCATGATGTACTCTGTATATAAGTTAATAAGCAGGGTGACAATATACAGCCTTGACGTAAGACTCTTAGCAATATATTTATTCCTCTAGTCTACAGTTTGCAAAATGTACCTTAGGTCCCATTTTGAAAATTATATTTTCCCACCTGTTTCCATTTGCTCCATTGTTCTATCTTTTTCAATCTAAAGGTTGTTATCAGACCCACCATTCTCTCTATCATCATAAATAATGAATAATCAAACCCAAGGAGCAGAGACCCTTCTCAAGAAGTTACCCACTTCCACCAATTTGATTATATTCATCTTATTTGGCATGCTTGTTGTTTAGTTGCTATGTTGTTTCTGACACTTTTTCGACCCCATGGACTATACCCTTCCAGGTGCCTCTGTCCGTGGGATTTCCCTGGCAAGAATACTAGAGTGAGTTGCCATTTACTTTTCTAGGAGATTGCATCGCAAGCAGATTCTTTACCACTGAGCCACCAGGGCAGTCCAGTTGGTAAGCTAGGGGTCATCTTTTTAATAACAGTTTGCATGGTGTATGCATCCTTGGTCCTGAACCTGCTGTTTTTTCTTTTTTTGTACATGTCATTATTGTAAAATCTAAACTTTGAAAGAGCTCCCTACTAACAGTTACACTGAATTCCTTCAGCCCTTTCCCTTCTATTTTGGAATAATTTGCAGTTGCATAAATTGTGTTTTTATTCAGCTTGCCAGTTCTTTCTTGAATCCTAAGCCCTGGGGTTCATTTTTTGTTTTTTGAACTCCTTGGTTTTCAAAGGAAATTTCTAAAGCTTAAGATTTTCCATAGTACTTATAAGTCCTTCAGAGCTTTGTGAGAAAATAAGTCTTTATTTCAGTAATAAACTTTACGTTTTAAAATAAACAGGAAAAACATGCTGCTTGGTTTACCAGATATTAGCATATCTACGATGTAATAATATTTTAAAGGAAGAGATGGGAGGAGAGAACAGATGAAATGAGGCCAGATCTGATTACATGCAGCTGAATTTGTTTTCAGATAGAAATCTCTAGTTCTTCTACTTGTTGAAACTTTTCCTGTATATTTTATGGGCCTATGTGTATCTTCACCTGTATTCTATGTATAGAATACCAAAATGGGTGATTCTGAAACCTACACTTAAATATGTTGACAGTTTTTTTGAGTGTTAAAACATTTCTTATACAAAATCACTAAAAAGAACATCTTGTAGATTATACATTAAGTAAGCTTAAGAAATACAGTTCTCCTAACATTTCTATTTGGTTATCCTTTTTTTTTTTTAGTTAAAAAATTTTTTTTGCTTTCTCTCTCTTTGGCTCTTACTGACCTTGTCTTGTTATAAAAAACAAATAAACGGAATATTTTGAATTTTATTTTTAAAAATCACTGCTAAATTAGATTGCCCTCTTTAGGTTTTACTTAGATCATTGAGGATCAGTGACTCTGAATAGAATTAAGCTAATGGAATTTAACGGCAGTAAAACTGTAGAAGTGTTCACTTTCCCATTTCAGACTGATGTTTTATTTTGCATTTTGTTAACCTTAATTATATTCTACTGTTACATAACTAGATATATGGTGACCACCAAGATTTTATTTTTACTAGTAATGATTTAAAACATAAACTTACTGGCTTTTCTAAACATCCTAGAAAAAGTCATTGTTTCTGTTCTAATGAGTCTGATTTCATTATCATGTTACATGGATAAAGACGTGAGAATTTAATTAAATGTAATAGTAATAATTAAATCTTACTCCACAAGAAAATTTTATGGTTACATACTTACTTTTGTTGTTGTTGTTCAGTTGCTAAGTTGTGTCTGACTCTTTGCAGCCCCATGGACTGTAGCACGCCAGGCTCCTCTGTCTTCCACTATCTCCCAGAGACTTACTAGATTCATCTATAACATGGAATTTTTAAAATTTATATAAATTCTATTTTACATCAATCATGTCAAAAATCAGTTACGATCATAAAGTTTCAGGCTTAATGACAAAGCAGGTGGTTTAAGCAATTCTGAAATCTTCAGTGAAAATGCTGTGTCTTGAAATTTAGCTTATTCTCCCAGGAAAGGGTGAGAGGTTGGGTGAAGGAAGTGTTAAGCTTTTATTAAATTTCTGAATTTGAATTTTTTGAACTAATGCTGAATTGATTTTTTCATTGCATTTTTTTCTTGTGGTAAAAACGCAGAATTTAATCATTTTTAAGTGTATAGTTGGAGAAGGCAATGGCACCCCACTCCAGTACTCTTGCCTGGAAAATCTCATGAACGGGGGAGCCTGGTGGGCTGCAGTCCATGGGGTCGCGAAGCGTCGGACACGACTGAGCGACTTCACTTTCACTTTTCACTTTCATGCATTGGAGAAGGAAATGGCAACCCACTCCAGTGTTCTTGCCTGGAGAATCCCAGGGACGGGGGAGCCTGGTGGGCTGCAGTCCATGGGGTCACGAAGAGTTGGACACGACTGAGCGACTTCACTTCAGTAAGTGTTTGGTAGTGTTTTGTATGTTCATACTGTTTTGAAACATATCTGCAGAACTTTTTTAATCTTACAAAAAGATTTTATCACTTGCAAGAGTGATTTTAAACAATAGCTCCCTCCTTTTCCCATACTCCACTCCCAGTCCCTGGTTAGTCAACATTCTGCTTTTTGTTTCTATGACTTTGACTACTTTACATACCTCATATAAGTGTAATCATACTACATATTTACCTTTTTTTGACTGGCTTATTTCATTTAACATAATGTCCTCCAAATACAACTGTTGTTAGCATGTGACAGAATTTCCTTCTGTTTTAAAGGTGAATAATACTACATTATATGTATGTGGCACATTTATTTATCAGTTCACCTGTTGATGGACATCTGGATTACTTCTACCTCCTGGCCCTTGTGAGTAGTGCTGCTGTGAACACAGGAGTGCAGATGTCTCCTTGAGACCCTCCTTGACTTCTTTTGTGGCATCCAAAAGTGGGATAGCTGCACCACATGGTAGTTCTGTTTCTGATTTTTTGAGGAACTTCTAGACTGTTTTCCTTAGAGGTTGTATCATTTTATAGTGCTATCAATAGGACACAAAGGTTACAGTTCCTCTACATCTTCAACCAACATTTATTTTCTCTTTTTGTTTTGTTGTTGTGTTTTTGAAAATAGCCATTCTGAGACAGGTGTGAAGTGATATCTCATTATTTTCATTTGGATTATTTGATTGTTGTTGTTGTTGAGTTATAGGAGTTCTTTATATATTCTGAACATTAACCTCTTATCACATATGTAATTTGCAAATATTCTCTCCCATTGTGTAAGTTGCCTTTTTACTCTGTTGATTCTGTCCTTTGATGTAGGAAGTTAACTTTGATGTAGTCTTATTTTTTTGTTGTTGTTCTTGGCTAACCCTTGGTATCATGTCTAATAAATCATTGCCAAGTCCAGTTCTTGAAGCTTTTCCCCATTGTTTTCTTCTAGAAATTTTATAGTTTTGGGTGTTATATTTAGGTCTTTAATTCCTTTCAGATTGTTTTTTTGTATGGTATAAGGGTTTAATTTTAATCTTTTGCATGTGGATATCCAGTTTACCCAGCACCATTTGTTGAAGAGACTATCATTTCCTCTTGAGTGGTCTTGCCACCTGGTTGAAGATTATCTGATCATTTAGTGATGGTTTATTTCTGAGCCTTTTCTATTCTGTTGCATTGCCTATATTCCTTTTATGCCACTTTTGATTGTTTTGTAGTCCATTTGAAGTGAGGAAGTGTGAGACCTCCACCTTTGTTCTTTTTCAAAATTGTTTTGGCTGTTTGGGATTCCTTGAGATTGCATATTAGTTTTAGGGTCAATTTTTCTATCTCTTCAAAATAGCCATTCCAGTTTTGTTGGGATTACATTGAATCCATAGCTTGCTTTAGGTTATTGGACATCTTAACCACATTAAGTCTTCAAATCCATGAACATGAGGTTCCCTTGCATTTCCCTGTGTCGTCTTTAATTTCTTTCAGTAATGTTTAATTTCTTTCAGAGCTTCCCTGGTGGCTCAGACAGTAAAGAATCTGCCTGCAGTGTGGAAGACCTGGGTTCAGTTCCTGGGTCGGTAAGATCCCTGGAGAAGGTAATGGCTACCCACTCCAGTATTCTTACCTGGAGAATTCCATGGACATAGGAGTCTGGTGAGCTGTAGTTCATAGGGTCGCAAAGAGTCGAACGTAACTGAGCAACATGAATTCAAATTCATTCAGATTAGCTGTTTGCTTCCCAGGTGGCACTGCTGCTGCTAAGTCACTTCAGTCATGTCCGACTCTGTGCGACCCCAGAGATGGCAGCCCACCAGGCTCCCCGTCCCTGGGATTCTCCAGGCAAGAACACTGGAGTGAGCTACCATTTCCTTCTCCAGGTGGCACTAGTGATAAAGAACCCCCCTGCCAATGCAGGAGACGAAAGAGACTCGGGTTCAATACCTGGGTTGGGAAGATTCCCTGGAGGAGGGCGTGGCAACCCATTGCAGTATTCTTGCCTGGAGAAGGCCATGGACAGAGAAGCCTGATAGGCTGCACTCCATGGAGTTGGAAAGAGTTGGAAACGCCTGAAGCGACTTGGCACACACCCAGTGTTTATAGGTTTCACTGTATAAGTATTGCACTCTCTTGGTCAGGTCTGCTAAGTACTTTATTCTTTTTGTTGCTATTATAAATGGAATTGTTTTCTGAATTACCTTTTCAGTTTGTTCATCGTTAGCGTATAGAAATGAGTCTTGTTTTTGTGTTCTGATTTTGATATCCTGCAACTTCACTAAATTTATTTAGTGCGTGTGTGTATGTAATCTTGAGGATTTTCTACCTATAAGATGATGCCATCTGCATTCAGATGATGATATTTCTTCCTTTTTATTTTAGATGCCTTTTACTTCTTGCCCAAATGCTGAATCGATTTTAAGAGAAAATAAATTTTTTTAATGGAATAGGTGATGCAGATTCATGAAGGTTATGATGGGAATTTTGGAATTTATCATTTGAACACAAAGGGAAACCACTTGGAGATTTTAACTGGGAAAGGAGAGTTGCATATGTTCTTCAGAGGTGCAGGGAAAAAAAGCATCCTGAGTCCCAGTGGAGATGTGTTAGAAAGACTAGCAGAATGCAACAGAGTGGTCTGGGAGATTAACAGTTTGAGCTGAGAGAAGAGGGTGAATGGTAGCTGTGTAGGTGGAGAAAAATGAATGGGAGTATGGATGTGAGAGTTGGACTGTGAAGAAAGCTGAGCACCGAAGAATTGATGCTTTTGAACTGTGGTGTTGAGAAGACTCTTGAGAGTCCCTTGGACTGCAAGGAGATCGAACCAGTCCATTCTAAAGGAGATCAGCGGAAGGAATGATGCTAAAGCTGAAACTCCAGTACTTTGGCCACCTCATGCGAAGAGTTGAGTCATTGGAAAAGATTCTGATGCTGGGAGGGATTGGGGGCAGGAGGAAAAGGGGACGACAGAGGATGAAATGGCTGGGAGACTCTATGGACTCGAGTTTGAGTGAACTCCAGGAGATGGTGATGGACAGGGAGGCCTGGCGTGCTGCGATTCATGGGGTCACAAAATGTCGAACATGACTGAGCGACTGAACTGAAGTATTTGGGAGCTGGAAGTGACAGGATCATATGGTGGATTGTAGGTTAGGATAAGGAGGAACAAGGCAGAAGAGGAAAGTTTTCATACCACCTTTTAGTTCTCTTTAGTTTTATAACACACATTGTGGCATACATATTTTTGTATGCAGAGTTTGAGATGATTGTGAAAGAGCTAGCTGGAGATGCTGCAAGGGGAATTATGTGCAAATCTGAATGTGGAGATAGACACTCAGTGAATAGATTTGACTCCACTTTGGGGGGAATCCAGGACCTAGTCCTGGGTACATGGTCAGTTAATATTTATATAAAGATTTATCACAAATATTCAACTTACATATTGTAATAGTTTAAAAATTAATTATCTTTCATGTTTTTCTTTTTACTATTATGTAAGTGGCATTTTATGGAAAGAAAGCCATTATTACTTTAATTGAACTGACAGTATCACTCATTTACATTGCCATTGTAGGTCATCCAGATCTCTTGATAGGGTTGAGTGTAGTAAAACCTGCTTTTTCCTCCCAAGGATGTAAATACACAGGACATAAATAAAAAGGCTACCCAAGTAAAATTCAATGTATTTTATGGTTTTCTGGGATAGGGGTGGGGAAAGCAGGGTCAGATCAGATCAGATCAGTCGCTCAATCGTGTCTTGACTCCTTGCGACTCCATGAATCGCAGCACGCCAGGCCTCCCTGTCCATCACCAACTCCCGGAGTTCACTCAGACTCACGTCCATCGAGTCAGTGATGCCATTCTGGCCATCTCATCCTCTGTCGTCCCCTTTTCCTCCTGTCCCCAATCCCTCCCAGCATCAGGGTCTTTTCCAGTGAATCAACTCTTAGCATGAGGTGGCCAAAGTACTGGAGTTTCAGCTTTAGCATCATTCCTTCCAAAGAAATCCCAGGGCTGATCTCCTTCAGAATGGACTGGTTGGATCTCCTTGCAGTCCAAGGGACTCTCAAGAGTCTTCTTCAACACCACAGTTCAAAAGCATCAATTCTTCGGCGCTCAGCCTTCTTCACAGTCCAACTCTCACATCCATATATGACCACAGGAAAAACCATAGCCTTGACTAGACGGACCTTTGTTGGCAATCTGCTTTTGAATATGCTATCTAAGTTGGTCATAACTTTCCTTCCAAGGAGTAAGCGTCTTTTAATTTCATGGCTGCAGTCACCATCTGTAGTGATTTTGGAGCCTAGAAAAATAAAGTCTGACACTGTTTCCACTGTTTCCCCATCTGCAGGGTAGGGAGTGAAATTTGATGTGACTAGCTACTTAAGAATAAAGATAAAGCTTTTTTCAAGAGTCTGATAATCTTTGATGTGCTGTTATAACTTTGTAAGGAAAACAGGTCCTGGAGTGGAAAGAAATAGAGAAACATATAGAAGAATGAGGGAAGGAAAGCAGGTAAAAGGAAAATGGAGAAGGAGAAGGGGGAACGTGGGGAGTGAGTTTCCCTCCCCTAAGGGGGAGGTTCTGAATAGAGGTTAAATGTAATCTACTTTTGATCCATTTGAACTGTGAGCTTCAGAATACATAATTACTTTCCTCTGAAAACAAATGCTACTTCACAGCTCTCTTACTTAAAGTGCTATTCTAACAAGTAGTAGGCACACTAGCTAAAGAATTTACTTTTTCTCATTGCATCACTATGTTAAGGTGGAAGTTTGCAAGACTGGGCTGCTTCTGGTCCCGGTTCTATTGTTAACTGGTTTTATGACCCTAGGAAGTCATTTGCCTTCTGTGAGCCTCAGTTTACTCATCTGCCAAATGATGGAGCTGGATAAAATGATCTATAAAGCTCCTTGTGCTCTAATAGTCTGTATTTCTTGGAAATCTGTTTTGCGCTAAGTGTGGCAATGGTTTCCCATTGTTTAAAAACACACACACAAGTATGTTTTTGAAATATATAGTAACATATTCTACTCTACTTGAGTTAGTACAGAAACTATTTTGTATAATTTGTCATTCTAACTACATGCTGCTCTTTGAGATTTTAGGGACTGTTTGAAATTCTATTAAGATTATCATTAGTTTCATTTAAAAGTTGCCACCTTTAAATAATTTCTTTGCTATGATCTTCAGAGTTCGCTGAGTATGAGTTTTTCTGGGAGTATGTGAAATAATTACCAGGCTTTTTACCACTAGTGTTTCCTGGAACCTCAGGCTGTTTCTTAAAGTCCATAACTTATAGCCAGAATAACTTTTAAAAAAAACTCTTATTTCCTTATGTTTTCATTGAAAATCTTTACAGATTTTGCTTTGGCTATTGAGTTAAACTATGAAAAGATATTTGCAGTGTAATTGTCCTAACAGAATTGTGTGATATTGAAAAGAAAAGTAATGCCCTATGTATGTCAGACATACCATCAGAGGTACCAGAGGGTTATACGGATAGTGTTATTTATCTGTGTTTAGTCTTTATACTTTTTTTTTTTTTGGTGTAGTTTAATGTGTAAAGAATAGAGAGTAGCAGGAATAAGGTCTAGACTTCAAGAAAAGGATGAAATTTGGGATCTTGTATTATTAAATTACTTATATGCTCATGGTTTTAATACTGAGGAGCTTTGATCATACTATTTTATAGAAGAATATTTTCACAGTGGAGTACAGTTAGAGCTAAAGTTACTAAATGGTAGCAAAGGATATTTACTATCCTTTGCTACCATTTAGTAGCAGAGAAAGTAGAGAGGAAGAACATCTTTTATTTTCCATGTTCTAACCCACAAATTACTTCCTAGACATGTTTTCCAGTCCTTTCACAAGTTGAGAAATCTTGTGTTTTATTTATAGGGCATATAAAATTTTATCACTTGAAAGCCTTCCAAAGGTTGTCGGCTAGCCGTCACCAAGTAAATTTTTAAGCACCATTTTCATCCTGGTAAAGAAAACTTAGGGAAAAGTTTAAATTTGTGTTTGTTAAATTTTAAAATCTCCTTCACAAATTAGAAAAAAAGTTAAATTCTTCCTTGTAGTTCATCAGACAAGCACTCAGAAATCCAAAGTTTGAACAGAATGAATATTTATTATACATTAGTGGGTCTTACGGAGAAGGCAGTGGCACCCCACTCCAGTACTCTTGCCTGGAAAATCCCATGGATGGAGGAGCCTTGGTAGGCTACAGTCCATGGGGTCGCTAAGAGTCGGACACAACTAAGCGACTTCACTTTCACTTTTCACTTTCATGCATTGGAGAAGGAAATGGCAACCCACTCCAGTATTCTTGCCTGGAGAATCCCAGAGACAGAGGAGCCTGTTGGGCTGCCGTCTATGGGGTCGCACAGAGTCGGACACGACTGACGCGACTTAGCAGCAGCAGCAGCAGTGGGTCTTAAGCAAGTGTTGAGGTTTATTGGTTGATACTTTTAAAACTTAGAGAACTTTCAGCAGACTACCCTCCAACCCCTTATTTATTTTTCCATGGATAATTTAAATTTGTCCTAAAACACCTATTAAGGCAAGATAGGGCTTCCCTGATGGCTCAGCGGTATAGAATCCACATGCAGTGCAGGAGCCGCAGAAGATGCGAGTTCCACCCCTGGGTCAGGAAGATTCCCTGGAGGAGGAAATGGCAACCTACTCCGGTATTTTTGCCTGAAAAATCTCATGGATAGAGTAGCCTGGCAGGTTACAATCCATGGGGTCACACAGAGTCAGACATGACTGAGCATGCATGCTCAGACTTCACCTTTTAAAATGAAAAATACATCAACAGAATTGAACACAATATTAGTTGAATTTCATCCTCTAGAATATCCAAACATCCTTTTGTGGTTACCATATAAGAATCCTCCTGCCATCACAGGAAATGCCAATAGAGACAGGTTCAATCCCTGGGTCGGTAAGATGCCCTGGAGTAGGAAATGGCAACCCACTTCAGTATTGGCTGGAATAGTTTATGGTCAGGGGAAACTGGTGGGCTTTAGTCCATGAGATTGCAAAAAAGTGAGGCACAACTGAGGGACTGTGCATATACACATGAATGTGTAATGCCCTCGCCCTGCAGATTTCTAGAAATGCTAACCCCTGATATTCAGGAATAAAAGCTGTGGGAGAAAGAATTTAGTATAATTTTAATAATACTGACTCGGAATCCAATGCAAAATTATTTTTATAATCAGGAATTCAACTCACCTCATTGTAAATAACTATAAATGGTACTTTAAGGGGCTAAAGTATTAATGCAACTCTAAAAAATTAACTACATAATCATCTTCTGCTTATAAGATCAAATATTTTGTGACAGTCTGAGAATAATAGAAAATTGCAACAACAAAAAAGTTTAGTTTCTCTGCTTTAAACAAATATTCCTTGTTAAGTATTTGTATTGCAAATGAACTATTTACCAAATGTTAATAATCTATTATGTCTTGTTTTTTAAAGTGAATGAATTTTTAGCTTTTGAGGGTCCCATCTTGTTGGATATGAGAATTAAACATCTAATCAAAACAAATCAGTTAAGTCAAGCAACTGCTCTAGCAAAGCTGTGTTCTGACCATCCAGAGATTGGTACAAAAGGTAGTTTTAAGCAAACTTACCTTGTCTGTCTTTGTACATCGTCACCAAATGAAAAGTTAATCGAAGAGGTGAGTATGTTTTCTTTTGTTAGTAATTATTTTTTAAAGTAAAACTAATAATTTTTAATTACATTAGAATGTCTTTGACTTCCTTTTCTCTTAAATAGTGAAGAGCCATTGTTATCAGTGTTAAGTTTTTGATGTGCTCTTAGATAGTGATTGTAAGCAGCTTTCAGGATTATATGTAAACATTTCACCTGGCTTCTACTTTAAATAAATTGGCTCTTTTTTATCGGAAAGATGGTGGTAGCTTAATTTAGCTAGCATTTTTTATTAGTGTTCAGGCTTTAATTTCAGTTTTACCTGACTTCACAATACTTGCAGATTTTATTTTAACTAAGTAACTTAAAAAAATGTATGTCTTCCCCCTAAGTATACTCTCTCTCTGTCCCTCTGTATACATATCTATCTCTGTATCTATCTATATTCATTTTTATTTGCATAGTTTAATTTAAATTTGCATGTTTAGTTTTTGTTTGTAAGACAAGTGATTGTGTTTTTTTCACTTCTAGTTGGCATAAAGTATAGTATTCATGTATTTGTGTATTTTATACTACAGATTTCTAAAAGTAGAATCGTAATCCAAATGGAATTTTGCATCTTAGAGGACTCAATTCCAAAATGAAGTTGAAGATAGGGTAGGAGAATTGAAAGTTGTTGATCAAAAAAGCAGAATATGTATATAAAGACAGTAGATAAAGAAAACTATAATACATTGGACAGTGATGTGTATATATGTCTTATTATCTCTAATATAAGTATCCTTTGATTCCAGAGCAGTAGCAAATGGAGAACAAAGGGATTGTGGGACAGATTTTAGGATATGCAAAGGGAGAAGCTGAAATAAAAGAGAGGACAATTAACAGAGGGTGCGTGATCCCCTGAATAGATGGAGATTGTAATCAGAATCCAGAAGAAAGATAACCTCTAACAGAAAGCTAAATGGCCACATGAGGTTAAAGGTTGGAATTATAATGGTGATTGTGCGATTTTTCTTGAGAATAGTAAAGAGGAAGACGATAGCCTTGGACCAAGATGAGAAGCCTGTAGTGTATGTTTTGGATAATGAGGATCCTAGGAAGAGTGATGGCATGCAGTTTCTAGACCGGATGAAGTAGAGCCAAGGGCTCTGGCTTAGGAGATCATTAGTTTGGATATTAGCTATTTTTCTCTTTAGTGTTTCTCTTTTATCTCAGGTAATGGCTTTTTCATTGCTGTTTAGTAGGAGCTAAATAGAGGATTGAAATTTTCTTATTAGTCAAGAATAACTTTGTAGACAATTTATTGGCAAATATATAGTTTCTTGAGATACAGCCTTTGAAATGTGTGTGACATTTTTTAGTCCTTAAATAGTTATTATGATATTGCATCCTGTGTATTTTTCAGCTTCATTTAAGTTTTTATTATCAGTTCAGTCCCAGCCCTTAATTAAGTCTGTCCATCTGCTCATCCTTCCTTCAGGAGATTTTTATTAAGTAAATGAAAGGTGTCATCTAAACACCGAGGGGGTTGTAAGTGAGTAAAGCATGGGTCCTTAGAAGCATACCTTCTAGCAGGAAACTGTCTAAAGATAGGGTGGTTACATTAACTTCTAAAGTCCTGTTTGAAGTTGAAGACTGAATTTGTTATCTCCAGGAAAGTCTCTGTTTCTAGCTATCCTGAATAGTCAAAAAAATCTTGCAGCACTGAACCTAAATTCCCTCTTGGTTTAATTATCCAGAGTTAAGTAACAACAGCCCACCCTGCTGTGGGAGATCCTCAGGAAAATTCTATCTCTGATGTCATATGAAGTTGTTTTTTCCTTCTCATTTTAAGCAGGTGGAATTAAGATACTTCATGTTCTTTAAGCAGAGTACACAGAATCAGTTTCCCCACCCAGAAGCAAAACTAGATCACATGCTGTAGAACAGAACAGGATATGTGTAAGTCTAACAACATTTCTTGTTAGAAATCCCTTTTCACTTAGAGATTGTTTGATTATTCATTTATTTTTCTATTAGAAACATGTTGAAACTGACTCTTCATTGTTCCAAGTGAAGTAAATTATGTCATCACTTCTGCCCCAGGGAGAGTAATCACTTTGGAGCAATTGCCCAAACATTGCCCCCTTCGAAAGAGGAATGCTCTCTCCCTCACATGACCCACTTGAAACATTTCCTTTACCTATATGGTTCTTGTAAACATTTGAGGTTTTTACCCATTCCTTAGACTAGGTGGGAATAGATATTGGAAAGAGTCAACCATGACCTGGACCTATAGTCTGTGTCCAGATGAGCCAGTAAGCAAGGAATTGACTATTTCTCAGGACCCTTCCACTGTGATAGAAATAACAGCTAGCCCTGGTGGATGGCCGAGGAATGAGGCTGAGAGAGACCAGTGTTTATCTGGCTTCTCTTGAAGGACTGGGCTTTGGCCTGGGTTCTTGGTGTCAATATAAAAATGAAGTTAGAAGTGTTTATGTATTCAGTATTTCTATTGGTTTTGTTGTCAAACATAAAAGTAAAATCTTCTACTTTGTCTCTCTCTGTTATTTCCCATTTGACCCAAGTAATCATTAAATGTGAAATTTGTTTATTTCTAATATTTTTACATAGAAACATACTTTAAACATGCACACATCCTTGCTGCTAGGCACTTTTCCTGCTCTTAGTATGGACATCTTTCCATGTCATTTCTTTATAAATCAACCTCATTCCTTCTTCTGGCTGCATAATTCCATAGTATAGGTTTGTAATTAATATTTTAGTCAAACTAGAGGACATTTAAATTGTTGCCTGGTACTTATTGATAGATCCTTTCATTCTTCTTGGGAGTACACTGGTGGGATAAATTTCTGTAAGTAGAATTGCTGAATCAGAGAACCTACACATCTTAAATAGGGCCGTGCTAACAACCCCTCCCCCCCCAAAAAAAAGATTATATGAGTTATGCTCCCATAAACAGTATATGAAATTTTTTATTCCTTAACACTATAGAGTATTTATCTTTTAAATCTAGCTTAAGATTTTGCTATTCTGAGAGTTTAAAAAAAAACAGCTAATTATTTTAGTGTAACAGGTTTACCGTTTAAGTCCTTTTCTGGATGGAGGAAAGCAGTTTTATTTTGATAAGCAAAAAGCTTCTCCTGAAATGTGTTTAAGCCCATACATTTTAAAAGTGCACTTAGTGAATGTATGTGAAATATGAAGTGTTCTGTATTTTTTGAGTATCTGGCAGAAGGCCATATTAAAACATAAAAGTCATTATTTGCAGTTTTGAAATAATTTTTACACTTTACAAAGGGATTTAGAAAAGTATATCTTTAACAAACAGATCATGCTAATTGACTTTAAGAGTTTTATTCATATTTTTAAATTTTCTAGTGTTAAATTTTTGGTCATTTTTTCAAAGCAATACAGAGTAGATATTTGTAACACATAAATAGTCCCTATATTGGTAATATATTGATAGTCCTTACTTTATGCTGCCTTGGATTATGAAAAATAGTTCTTGCTCATTGATGGCTAAAGTTGACCTATGTTTCACTTGCACAGTTTTAATTCAGCCATTGATTAGGTTTCATTTTCTCTGTAGTGTCCTCTTTTTTTTCAAGTGGGGTATCTATATTAGGGAAATAAAGGCTATTGAATAGTGCATAGTAAAAATTGCTTCCATAGCATACCAATAAAAAGTGAAGTTTTCTGTGTAATTAAATATAGCAGATGTTTCAGTTCGTATGTTGTGTATTTGTGAATTTATAGTTGTTTGTTGTTTGTTTATAGTACCTTTGTTGTTTTTATATTTTACATAGATACATGTTTTATTATTAAGTGTAAGCTAATACAGATAATATCTTGGAAAAACTAATTTATTATATATAATGTATGCATTTTGCATTATCTAACCATTCAGTAAGAACACCTTAGGTTTTTAAAACACATGAAAATTTGATTCAAAATAAATTAGACTTTCATGATTTAAGAATTTTTTTAAAATTGAACTTGTAAAATCAGCATTGATCAATGAAGACCCTCAATGTGCTTATGCAATATGCTTATGTAGAAGTCTAGAAAAAGCACAGACTTTGAAGCTAGATCTGGGTTGAAATCTTGACTGCTAATTAAGCACGCAGCTTTGAGCAAGTAACTTAATTCTCTAAGCCTTGTCTCTAAAAGAAATAGTATTAGTTTAAAAAAAAAAAATCGTAGTAGTATTTACCAGGCAAGCCATTGTGTTGGTTTAGCAGTGCTGTTCCTGAAGAAACTGACACAAATAAATGAATAGTAGAGTAGCTGCTATTTTTATTATTACTGACATCTTAATGTATAAAATGTTACTAATACCTATCTAGTAGAAAAATTATGATTAATAATTATATACATGTATAAGATGTCTAACAATACATTTAACTTATTGTAGGTATTTGAAAATACTAATTGTATAAATGTGTATTGTTCAGCCCTTTTTGTGTTTGTTTACATAGGGTTCCTTATAGATAAAGATCTATACAAAAGAGGAAGACACAGGAATAATGGAATAAGTACTGTGCCAGGGAATTCCAGGATTTGGGTTTTAATCATAACTCTTATACTAACTTCATATTTACTTTAAGAAGTGATTGTTCTTACACACATAGATTCAGAGTTGGGTCTTAGTGTTTTCTAGCTTGATTTACTGTGTAAAATGGAACTTCTGAATCTGTCCCCTTGCAGTCTTTATCCTTGTTGTCAAAGATCAAACCTCAGGATTACCCCATTTCCATTCAGACACTTGTTTAATTCTAAACACCTTACATTTTACACACAGACACACACAAACACACACACTTTCCCTGTACTCAAAAATTAATGAGGAGACACAGAGATTAACAGAGATATGTGTAGTTAGCTCTGTGGTACATGGGTGCTAATGGTTTGTATTGATCTTCAATTCTTTTTGCCATTTGACAGTTGTACCATGTTAATTCTGTGGAACACCAGTGATTTGGGATTGTATGCTCTTTGTCACATCTTTATCTTAAAGCAAATACTTATAGAGATCATAGGTAAATTCTGATTGTTTTATGTAGTAAATCATTGTAGTAGAGATAATAAATTTTAATTTTTAAAAAATAAGCAATAGATGTAAGTGCATAATTAAATGAAGCAAGTTGCCTTCATCTAGGTTATACTTATGCATGCATGACTTGACAAGCTTTGAGATGGAATGAATATATATGAAAAGAAAAATAATGGAGATTTATAGAACTCTGAGGTGAGCTTCATTTAAAAGTGGTATAGCTACATAAAATGTTTCATGTTTTATTTTATTCCCTCTGATGAATAGACACTTTGTTTTTTAGTCTATATCCAGTAAATGTTTATCTTTTTGTTCATTCTAATGCTTTTTAAATTACTGGATAAAGGGGAAAAAATACAAGTAGCAGCTTTTCTTTTTCAGTATTATAGACCTGATTTAATGGGTAGAGGTTGCTTATAATTAGCATTAGTTATTTACATATAAATGAACAGTTGTAAAGGTCTTGAAAATCATTGGTTCTCTGACTTGAAGAAAGATTATTTTTTTTAACAGTAGCCCAGTCATGACAAATTATGAATTGCTAATTTATGAGTTAATGAGGTTTTGCCAAAGAAAATGATCTGTACATATTAATAAAAATTGTAAAGTATATTACTATATATTCTAACATAAAACCATTTTATGGCATATTTCTGTATCCTTTCTCTGTAGATTTCAGAAGTTGATTGCAAAGATGCCCTAGAAATGATCTGTAACTTAGAATCTGAGGGTGATGAAAAAAGTGCTCTTGTCTTATGTACTGCATTTTTATCACGTCAGCTTCAACAGGGAGATATGTACTGTGCTTGGTGAGTTGATTTTCTTTTGAAAAGAGAAGGTTGTTAAATAAGATTACAGATAGGTTGTGCAGATACCTTAAGAACATATTTTTAAAAGTCTTTTTAGTGTTACCAAGACAAAAAAGCTTATTTTCAGATACTATATGCTGTGTAAACTGATTATCAAGTAGTTCATATTATAACTTTAAAATTTTTTTGTATTGAGAGACCACACAATTCCTTAGTGTACCAGTAATGATCATATAATGATCAGTTATAATTAGGAAAATTTTAAATGTTGGAAGGTGAAAGAAGGGCTTATTTTATTTAATGCTACAATAAAAATGTTTTCAGCTATGTAAGCCACCTTTAATTTAATGTATGTATTGTTCCTTTGCATATTGCACACTTTTTGCTATTAATGCATAACTAGGTGCTAGTCATTAATGTGTAGAAATATAGTTCATTTACCCACTTACGAGGTGTCATTCTGTTAATACTTCACTAAATTCTTCAATACACATTTCTTCATATGGTACATTCCCTAGTGTGCAAACCTGTTAAATATATCATCTTTTGGGAGGATACAGATAGCAGGGATAATTACTTCAGTTAAATCAAAAAACTTAAGATCAGCTGTCTTAAGTTGGTGTTAGCTCAGACTGGCGATTTATCTGATCAGTCGACTGTATTATTAGTCTTAAGTGTTATGCTTGTATTGTGGAAACACAAAAGAAAATTCAGTGTACAACATTCTGAAATTTAAGAATATTTACCTGAACTGTGAGGGTGAGCTCATGGTAGGAAGTGGCAGTACAGGGGATTGAGTTGAGATAGAAAAATCAACTAGAAAGCCTGTAAGTAGTTCAGCTGGGAAGTTAGGAAAGTTTCCTGTGGATATGGGGTGAGGTGAGAGAAATGTTTGAAGAGGCTGATAGATAGGGTTAGTAATAATGATGCGTTAAATTAGAAGGGCAGTGAACCAAAAAGAATGTTAATTATCCTGTTCATGTATTAACTTTCAGGTTTCAGGAGAGATCAAAGTGGGGAATTCTTAGAAAAAACTAAAGAGGTGAAAGTGGTCAAAACTAGAGAGACAGATTCTGAAGTCCTCAGTATGCAGGTTAAAATCCAGTAGATGAGCGGGTTATTCAAGTGGATGGTGAAAAGGGCAAATTTTGTAGGACTGGAAACTGAGGAGCTAATTGGAAAGGCCTGTATGGAGAATACTTGAAGTAGCAAAGATTTGTGTGGAAGTTAACTGTGGAGGACAGAGAGAAATAGGATGATAGGTAAAAAGGTGGAAAATTTCTCAGTTCAGTAGGGTTATTTTCTAACTGTGGTAGCACAGAGCAGTTATTTTCTTCTGGGTTCTATGTCATCATTGATTCTTAACATTATCTAATAATAAATTATTAGAAGATAAAAATTAAATGCTTTTTAAAGATCATTTTGCCATTGATGCATTTTATATATACACATGTATTTTGCATTTCTTATTACTTTTAAAGTTCAGATGTGGTGTGTGTATCTTGTTTAAATGTGAGGTATGTATCTTATTTAAATGTCACATGCTTTCCTAGTAAAAGGTAGTGAGTGCTTCTTTGAGATTGAAAAATCTTAATAAAATGATAAATCATATCTTGATTTTATTTAATAAGTCTCTAGAAAATTGAGAGTCTTTTTCTTTTAAACCTCATTCCACATATAGCTTTAGAATCTGAAACTAGTTTTAATTTCAAATGTAATTACTAGACTAAGTTCATGATTTTACATTGCACCTCCAACTTACTTTTTTACTTTTTTTTTTCTTTTTAGGGAACTCACTCTCTTTTGGAGTAAATTACAGCAGAGAGTAGAACCTTCTATTCAAGTGTACCTAGAAAGGTGTCGTCAACTTTCTTTGTTAACCAAGACAGTATATCACATTTTCTTCCTGATTAAAGTTATTAATTCAGAGGTAAGAATGATCAAGGTATCTTAATTTCAGATATGTAAATTACACATTTAATATGTGTACTTCCAGTGACTTTTATTTCATTTAATGCTTTGAACATTGATTTTCTTATTAGTCCTTAATTTTACTTGATACAGAGAAACTTAAAAATGCAAATAAGAGCCAGGGGCTTGCTCTTAGCCCAAAGACAAGCAATGTATACATAATACTCATATTTTATCATTCCACAGTTTTTCTTCTAGGTGTTACACTGTTTTGATAATTTGGTTCTATATAAATTTAGAAAGTGTAAAAAGAAATATAGCTTCCTTTGCTTGCCATCTGGCAGACTACAGTATCTAAAATTCCTTCTTCTACAAAAGACCAAGAAATACTTGATGAAATAAAACATTGTTCTTAGTGCTTAGCAGCTTGATTACAAGAATAGTGGAGAATTCCCTAGGCTCAAAAAGAAGAATCTAAAAATTGGAGTAGAAACTTTGAGCTGAGGCTAGGGTTCTCTTAATCTGCTGGGGAGTGGGGTGTGTTAGAACTTGGAGCAGCTAAGGGGTTTGAAGTTTTATATCCACACAGGGATAAGAGATAGGATCTTGGGCCCTTTTAAGTTGGAGATTTAGAACTGAGTTCCATGTCCCCCACCTCCTCTCCACTAACTTGTAAAGTACTATAATTTCATTGCAAAGTGAACTAGGAAAATATTACTTGAACACAGATGATGGTCAGGAACCTTGTACATGTCCATCTGGACTATGGGTCAGAGAAGGAAAATATTTTCCCTAACAAATTATAACCATAGGTCTGCCCTCACACAGATTTAGGGTCCACATTTACCCTACACTATAACCAGGAATCCCCACATCAAGTGAGTGTCAGGGAAGAAGACCTTTTCCTCTCCATTTCCTTCTTAGTTATGTTGGTTTTTCTAAGAATTAAACAGACATGGGGCAGATTAACAGGAGAACACCAAGCAAAAGTTTAATAACAGATATACATAGGAGAGGCCCAGGAAAACTAAGAAACTCGCCAAAATGGCCAAAATCCTCACCTTAAATACCACTTTCAGTTAAAGACAAAGAGAGGATGTTGGGAGTAGCGGTTTGGGCCTTCAGAGCAAAAGGAGGCAGTTCACATGGAAATGGAAAAGCAAGTGCTTGTTGGGTCCTGCAGAGACAAGGGGACACAGTGGACTCTGATCTCCAGGCCCTGCAGAGTCTCCTCCACCATGCCCAACCCATGTTCTTTGCAGATACATCTGGGATAGCTCTGTTACAGGAACAGGCCCTTTTTCTAAATTCTTTTAGTCGATAAAGAGGAGTTTTGGGGGGTAACAAGAAAAACCTTCTTTGTCTCTTCTTAGTCTTCTGTTTCTTAAACATAATCAGCCTAAAATAATCCTCCTGTCAAAGAGACACATTTTGGGGTGGTGGAGTTTGCTCCCCTACATAAATAATATTTGAAAAGGTAAGCGTGAAGTCCTGGGCTGGTAAATGCCTAGGATCCCTGGCAGAAGCAAATTGAAGAACTACTTTGGAGGAACATACCTTCAATACATGATTCTTTGATAAAGTTCTTCTCAAGATAGGTTCACCATCAAGATTTACAATGAAAATGTCATCCATGGGCAGTTTTTGAGGAGAGAACTAACAGTAGGATTAAACTTTTTAAAGGATAAAAAGTACATAAATTACATATATTTAAAGACATAATTTAATCATAAATATCTATTAAGCATACAAAACAATCCAACATGAATGAATTTCAGTAGAATGATGGAATCATTTGCTTAATTCTTTAAATACAGTCTGATAAATCTATAAAATACATATATTTAAAGATATAAAATAAGGAATGAAAGTATGAAAAAGAGAGAGAGGTCCTATAAAATGACCAGGCAGATTTTAAAAAGAGTCAAAAGAACTTTTAGAAATACAAAAACATAATCATAGACATGGAAACAATAGATGGATTAAACAGTACATTAGACAAAATTCTAAAGGGAAGTGATAACAGAGATTGCATATGTTTCCATTCATTTACTAGCAAAAATCAGAATCCAGCTTTTACAAAACTAATTTCTTTTGTAATAGTAATCCTTGTAGGAATGCATTTGGTTTCCACTTTAAAAGTACACAAGGGATGCCAAACAGGTCTTAGGGATCCTTGAAAGCTAGGATGTAGCTAGGATGTAGCATGACATGAAGTATTTGTATGTATAATTTTATTTTTGAAAGTAGGGTCCAGCAGACATTCTTACTGTCTTTGATCTTTTAAGATCTATATTTGGTCCGTAAATCTTACATGTATCTTTTGCTTTTTTTTTTCTCCTGAAATAATTTCTCTTCATTTTCAGGATTAAAGAACAGGAATGAACAGTAAAGGAAAGAACAGTAAAGAACAGGAATGTTTATCTGGTGTACCCCTTTCCCCTTTGTACCTCAAAACTCTAGGAGTTGTTGAGAATTGTTGCCCAGCTACTCACATAATGAGTATTAAAATAATTATTTCCTTCTTAAACTGTAATTGAGATCTGTAAAGAAAATGGAGCAAATAACTTAGTTCATCATTTTATTTATTTTTTCCTAGACCCCTGCAGTCAAAGAGTTGAAAAAATAAAGCCCTACCCTTAAGGACCTCATTTTTGCCGAGACACATTACCAGTTGCTTTGTAATGTGTCTTTCTTTAATAGTGGAATATCGAGACTCCTGAGAGGGAGAGAGCACATGGCTTAGCACAGTCTCTGGTATAGAGTAGGTGCTGAGTGAAGAAAGAAGAGGGCCCTCTAACCCATTTACCTATTAGACTCTCAAGTAGTGTTGGCCAAACAAAGTTCCTAGTAACCAAAAAAGCATGAAAAGTAGTATAAAGAAAAAAACTGTTTTCTCCTCTGTTCGCTACTCACTAAGTGCTTCTGAGCACCACGTGTGTGATTTTTTTCCTACACTAAGTATTCCTCTGATTCTCCAGACACCAGTTCAGTGTTCTGTAATTTAACTGAGTTCTGACACTGTTCACCTAACTGAATCTCTACTCAACTCTAAAGATAGTTGACATATAACCAGTTTATGAATTGAATATTACCTGTAAACTTAATCATCAGTCACACATACACAGAACGATAAAAAACTCAAAAGAACAAAAATTTTGATACTGTTTTGTTGGCCTTATTTGTTAAGGTTTCAAATTGATTTACATCATTAAGATGGCCAGTTCAGTTTCTCAGCCTGTTTCACCCACTCTTCTTTTGGCCCACAAATCTAAGCTTCCCTTTCAGTAAAATATTTTGTTTTCTTAACCTGTGAAAATACAAATCCTTTCAGCTCTTTTGAACTTCTTTTGACTTCCTTGCCCTTTGGTCTAAAGCACACATATTTCATTACCCTGAATGTGGCCACATCTTGTGACTGGCTTATTTTTCAATTGTTTGTTCTCTTTTAGCCTTTTAAAACCCATTTTTATCTCTTCATATATTTTTCAACTGACTCTTACCTGTGTTACTGCTATATTATCATAATAGTTCAAGATGCTAATTCAAAAGGATAAAAGGTTTGTTGTGTCTTCTGCTATTCCTTATTCTTAGGATGTTCCAGTCATGAGGTAGGTGATTTGGCATTCAATTTTGGGCTTCCCTCGTGGCTCAGCTGGTAAAGAATCCTCCTGCAATGCAGGAGACCTGGGTTCAGTCCCTGGGTTGGGAAGCTCCCCTGGAGAAGGGAAAGGCTACCCACTCCATCCAGTATCCTGGCCTGGAGAATTCCATGGACTGTATAGTCCATGGGGTCGCAAAGAGTCGGACATGACTGAGCAACTTTCACTTCACTTCACTTTATGATCAAATTAGGATTCCCAGTATTAAAAAAAGAACTTTATTCTCAAATGTGAGAATCTCTTTTCATTGCTAATGAGTTAGGAATTATGGGGACATTCTCAGTTTTATAACTGAACTAAGAGGGTTGTTGTTTTCAGAAGGATTGTAAATACAAACTTAGGAAATGAAATTTGCGATAAAGTTAATGACGTTTCTTGATCACTTACTATGTGCCAGACATGATACTTTAGATCCATGTTATCTATTAATGTTCACAGCAGTTTGATTAAGTTTAAGTGCTGTTTTGATCTCTTATTTTATATTGTGATATGAAAGATCAGAGAAGTTAAATAACTTCCAAATTTGCTGGGACATTACATGATTTTATACTCTTGTCTTAGCTACCAGTGTTTATGTTTTTTGCTATTCTCTACAGCTCATTTCACACACACACACACACACACACACACACACACACACACAGCCACGATGCTTGGGAGGGGTTATCTTCATAGATGGTCTATTGCAAAATTTGAGAAAACAAACCTCAGTTTTAAAATTACTAAATTCACAAATCTGCATTGATGAGTGTAAATTAAGGTAACATTTCTTGCTTGCTTCTTCACAGACCGAAGGAGCTGGACTTGCCACTTGTATAGAGCTGTGTGTAAAAGCTCTCCGCCTGGAATCTACAGAAAACACTGAAGTGAAAATATCTATCTGCAAGACCATTTCATGCTTGTTGCCTGATGATCTGGAAGTTAAACGTGCTTGTCAACTGAGTGAATTTCTTATTGAGCCTACAGTAGATGCATATTATGCTGTGGAAATGTTGTATAACCAGCCAGACCAGAAATATGATGAAGAGAATCTTCCAATACCAAATTCTCTACGCTGTGAGCTCTTACTTGTATTGAAAACTCAGTGGCCCTTTGATCCAGAATTCTGGGATTGGAAAACTTTAAAACGACAGTGTCTTGCATTAATGGGAGAAGAAGCATCCATTGTGTCTTCAATAGATGAATTAAATGACAGTGAGGTTTATGAGAAGGTAGCAGACTACCAGGAAGATAGTAAAGACACTTCTGTGAATGGTGGAATTGGTGCTAATTCTGGCCTTAGAGACATTTGTGATGAAAAGCAGAAAAAGAGAGAGATAAAACAGTTAAGAGAGAGGGGATTTATATCAGCTCGGTTCAGGAATTGGCAAGCCTACATGCAGTATTGTGTGCTGTGTGACAAAGAGTTCCTTGGTCATCGAATAGTACGACATGCTCAAAAGCATTACAAAGATGGGATTTACAGTTGCCCCATATGTGCAAAGAACTTTAATTCTAAAGAAACTTTTGTCCCTCACGTCACGTTGCATGTTAAACAATCAAGTAAAGAGAGACTGGCAGCTATGAAACCATTAAGAAGGTTGGGAAGGCCTCCTAAGATCACAGCTACCAACGAGAATCAGAAGACAAATGCTGTGGCCAAGCAGGAGCAGCGGCCAATCAAGAAGAACAGTCTCTATTCCACAGACTTCATAGTGTTTAATGACAATGATGGCTCAGATGATGAAACTGATGACAAAGACAAATCTTACGAGCCAGAGGTGATCCCAGTCCAGAAACCAGTACCTGTTAATGAGTTCAATTGCCCTGTCACTTTTTGTAAAAAGGGCTTTAAGTACTTTAAAAATTTAATTGCTCACGTAAAGGGACATAAGGATAATGAAGATGCCAAGCGCTTTCTTGAAATGCAAAGCAAAAAAGTTATTTGCCAGTACTGTAGGCGGCATTTTGTAAGTGTTACTCATCTCAATGATCACTTACAAATGCACTGTGGCAGTAAACCATACATCTGTATACAAATGAAGTGTAAGGCTGGTTTTAACAGCTATGCGGAGCTCTTAACCCACCGAAAGGAACATCAAGTCTTTAGAGCAAAGTGCATGTTTCCTAAATGTGGTCGAATTTTTTCAGAAGCTTATTTACTGTATGACCATGAAGCGCAGCATTATAATACCTACACGTGTAAGTTCACAGGTTGTGGTAAAGTTTACCGTTCTCAGAGTGAGCTTGAAAAGCATCTGGAAGATCACAATACGCCTGAAAAAGTGCTGCCTCCTGAAGACCAACTTAATTCAGCCAGAGATTCTGTTCAGCCTTCCAGAGTGAATCAGAGTGCAGAAGGGAATGCTGAGAAAGAAAGATCCATGCTTCCTTCAGAAAATAGTGTTGAAAACACCATCCCAGCTGATAGAAGTGGTGCTTGGGATAAAAGCAAGGCAGAATCACCTGTGACCAAGCAAGACCAGATTTCTGCTTCGGAGCTTGGGCAGGCTGATGGACCACTGCCAAATGGTTTGGGGAACACTGCTCCCACTCCTCTGCTTCAGGCCAGTGAAGTAGCCGTGTCCATTAAGGTGTCCCTCAATCAGGGGATCGAGGAGAACTTTGGAAAGCAAGAAAACTCAACTGTGGAAAACACTGGTGAATCACTGGTCACAAACTTACATATACCAGTTGAAAATGCTTGTAATGATTTGTGTCACACGGATTTCCAAGAGAGAAAGGAACAGGAGTGTTTTAATGAAACCCAGATTACTCAGAATTCTTTAGTGGCCTCAGAAGCCCTCAAGATAGACGGCATGACCACACAAAACTTAGAAAGACAAGTGAGCAACCTGATGACCTTTTCTGTGCAAAACCAGGCAGGGTTTCAGAACAGTTTACCAACTCCCAAGTTTGAATGTGGAGGTAATGTTAAAACGTCATCTAGTCTTTATAATTTACCTCTGAAGACGCTGGAAAGTATCACATTTGTTCCACCACAGCCCAACCTCAGTAATTCCTTAGGAACTCCATCAGTGCCTCCAAAAGCGCCAGTTCAGAAATTCAGTTGCCAGGTTGAGGGATGTACTCGAACCTACAACTCTTCACAGAGTATTGGGAAACACATGAAGACAGCACACCCCGACCAGTACGCAGCATTCAAAATGCAGCGCAAAAGCAAAAGGGGCCAGAAAGCTAACAATTTAAATACACCAAATAATGGAAAATTTGTTTATTTTTTGCCATCACAGGTGAGCAGCTCTAATAATGCATTTTTTACACCACAGACCAAAGCCAGTGGGACTCCTGCCTGTTCTGCTCAGTTGCAGCATGTCTCATCTTCCATTTTCCCAGCTCATCTAGCAAGTGTGTCAGCTCCACTGTTGCCCTCGGTGGAAAGTGTCATGAATCCAAGTATACCTTCTCAGGATAAAAACGAACAAGGTGGTGGTCTGTTATGTTCCCAGATGGAGACTTTATCTAGCACCACCTTGCCAGCACAAATGGAAGACCTAACCAAAACGGTTTTGCCTTTGAATATCGACAGCGGCTCAGATCCTTTCCTTCCGTTACCTGCAGAAAGCAGCTCTGTGTCTCTCTTCCCTTCACCAGCAGACAGTGGGACTAACTCTGTTTTCTCCCAACTGGAAAATAATACAAGTCATTTTTCTTCACAGATCGAAGGAAATACCAATTCCTCCTTTCTAAAGGGAGGGAATGGTGAGAACGCAGTTTTTCCTTCACAAGTCAGTGTTGCAAATGACTTCAGTGGCGCTGGTGCCCAACAGCCTGGACCAGAAAAAGTGAAAAAAGACCGCGGGCGGGGCCCAAATGGGAAGGAAAGAAAACCCAAGCACAACAAAAGGGCTAAATGGCCGGCAATCATCAGAGATGGGAAATTTATCTGTAGCAGGTGTTACAGGGCTTTCACTAACCCCAGATCTCTGGGTGGACACTTGTCTAAGCGATCTTACTGTAAACCACTGGATGGAGCAGAAATTGCTCAAGAACTTCTACAGAATAATGGGCAGCCTTCTCTTCTTGCCAGCATGATTCTCTCCACAAATGCCGTGAACCTGCAGCAGCCACAACAGTCTGCATTCAGTGCAGAAGCATGTTTTAAAGATCCATCATTCCTGCAACTTCTTGCTGCCGAAAACCGCTCCTCAACATTTTTACCAAATACATTTCCTCGGACTGCTGTGACTAGCTTTAATTCAAGTGTTAGTCAAGAGGGGAGCGAAATCATCAAACAGGCTTTGGAAACTGCTGGCATTCCCAGTACATTTGAGGGTGCCGATGTGCTCTCTCACGTCCCCACAGGTTGTGTCTCCGACACAGCACAAGTAAACACAACAGTGATGCCAAATCCACCTGTGCCAACCCTGCTGCAGACAGTGTGCCACCCAAGCCCCCTGCTGACAGACCAGAATGGGACACCAAACCCCAAAACTTCCTCCATTGAGGAATGCAGAAGTTTGCCTGTTTTTCCAACAAACGACTTACTACTAAAGACTGTTGAAAATGGTTTGTGTTCTAGTTCATTCCCTAATTCTAGCGGGCCATCACAAAATTTTACTGGTAGCAGTTCTCGTGTTTCAGTTATAAGTGGTCCTCAGAACACAAGGTCTAGTCATTTAAATAAGAAGGGAAACAGTGCTTCTAAGAGAAGAAAGAAAGTTACTCCTCCACTAATTGCCCCTAATACTCCCCAAAACTTGGTAACGAGTGACTTAACAGCAATGGGACTTATAGCAAAGAGTATTGAGATACCAACTACTAACCTTCATTCCACTGTAATTCCCAATTGTGAACCTCAGGGTTTGGTGGAAAATCTAACACAAAAATTAAATAATGTTGACAATCAGTTGTTTATGACTGATGTGAAAGAAAACTTCAAAACCAGTCTTGAGTCCCATACAGTGTTAGCTCCTTTAACATTAAAAACTGAAAATGGTGATTCCCAAATGATGGCTTTGAATTCATGCACACCTTCAATAAATTCTGACATGCAGATCTCTGAAGACAATGTCATACAAAACTTTGAAAAGACTCTTGAAATTATTAAAAGTGCTATGAATTCTCAGATACTTGAGGTAAAAAATGGATCTCAGGGTATTGGTGAAACATCACAGAATGCTCAAATAAATTATAACATTCAGCTTCCTTCAGTAAACACTGTACAAAATAACAAGTTATCTGAGTCGTCTCAGTTTTCCTCCTTCATAGGTATCATGCCAACAAAAAGTAACATTCCTCAGTCTGAAGTATTACATAAGGAGGATCAAATACAGGAGATTTTAGAAGGCTTACAGAAATTAAAACTAGAAAATGACCTGTCCACTCCAGCACCCCAGTGTGTACTGATAAATACATCAGTGACACTGACTCCCACTCCTGTGAAATCAATTCCAAATGTCACAGTTCAGCCAATTTCTGAAATTATAAGCAACATTCAGTTTAATGACAGAGTTAATAAACCCTTTGTGTGTCAAAACCAAGGCTGTAATTACAGTGCTATGACAAAAGATGCACTGTTTAAGCACTACGGTAAAATTCATCAGTACACTCCAGAGATGATTCTTGAAATTAAAAAGAATCAGTTGAAATTTGCTCCATTTAAATGTGTAGTACCTACATGTACGAAGACATTTACAAGAAATTCTAATCTTCGGGCACACTGTCAGTTGGTACATCATTTTACAACGGAAGAAATGGTCAAATTAAAAATAAAAAGACCTTATGGAAGAAAGTCTCAGAGTGAAAATTCATCAGCCCCACGAATTACACAAGTGAAAAGACAGCTAGCTCTGACAGAGGAAAATAAAAGGGAATTCCAGCCTGCTTTAGAATTGGGAGCAATGAAAGAAAATACCCTCAGTAATATAGCGGTGATCCCAGAAAAACAACTTCTAGAAAAAAAAAGTCCTGAAAAAACAGAAAGTTCTTCTCAAGTGATTGCAATTACTTCAGAACAGTGTAATACAAATCCTCTCACAAATGTGCAAACCAAAGGACGGAAAGTTAGGAGACATAAAAAAGAAAAGGAGGAGAGGAAACGCAAGAAGCCAGTTTCTCAGTCTCCTGAGTTTCCCACAAGATACAGTCCCTACAGACCTTATCGCTGTGTTCATCAGGGTTGCTTTGCCGCTTTCACAATACAGCAGAACTTAATTCTGCATTACCAGGCTGTGCACAAATCAGATCTACCTGCATTTTCTGCAGAGGTTGAAGAGGAGAGTGAAGCTGGTAAAGAGAGTGAAGAAATTGAAACGAAGCAAACTGTGAAAGAATTTCGATGTCAGGTGAGTGACTGTTCTCGAATTTTCCAAGCAATTACTGGCCTAATACAACACTACATGAAGCTTCACGAGATGTCGCCTGAAGAAATTGAAAGTATGACCGCTTCTGTGGATGTTGGGAAATTTCCATGTGATCAGTCAGAGTGTAAATCTTCATTTACCACATATTTAAACTATGTTGTTCATCTTGAGGCAGACCATGGAATTGGGGCCAGGGGAAGTAAAACTGAAGAAGATGGCATATACAAGTGTGACTGTGAAGGCTGTGACCGAATATATGCAACCCGGTCTAATCTCCTCCGACACATTTTTAATAAGCATAATGACAAACATAAAGCTCATCTCATTCGGCCACGAAGATTAACACCTGGTCAGGAAAATATATCAAGCAAAGCAAACCAAGAAAAGACTAAGTCTAAACACCGGGGGACAAAATACAGATCTGGAAGGGAAGGAATCAAAATGCCTAAGACCAAACGAAAGAAAAAAAATAATTTGGAAAACAAGACTGCAAAGATTGTGCAGATTGAAGAAAATAAGCCTTACTCTCTGAAACGTGGAAAGCATGTATATTCTATAAAGGCTAGAAATGATGCCTTGTCTGAGTGTACGAGCAGATTTGTCACCCAGTATCCATGTATGATAAAGGGGTGTACGTCGGTTGTTACAAGTGAAAGCAATATAATCAGACATTATAAATGCCATAAATTATCTAAGGCATTTACATCACAACACCGCAATCTCCTCATTGTCTTCAAACGGTGTTGCAGCTCACAATTAAAGGAAGCTTCTGAGCAAGAGGTTGAAAAGAGTGGTGTGAAGGATTCTGACACAAGTGTATCAGAGAGCAATGATAATGCAAGAACAGCTGTAGTTCCACAGAAGGAAGTTGTAAAAAATGAAAAAGATGAAGTGGATGAACTAACAGAATTATTTATTACCAAATTAATAAATGAAGACAACACAAGTGTGGAGACCCAGCCTCAGACCTCTTCAAATGTAAGTAATGATTTTAAGGAAAATAACCCCTGCCAGTCAGAAAAACCAAAAGCAAGTAATTTGAAGAGAGTTAATAAAGAAAAAAATGTCTCCCAAAATAAAAAGAGAAAAGTTGAAAAAGCCGAACCAGCACCAGCAGTTGAATTAAGTAGTATACATAAGGAAGAAGAAACTGCTGTTGCAATTCAAACCACTGAGGAGCACCCTGCGTCTTTTGACTGGAGCTCATTTAAACCAATGGGATTTGAGGTATCATTTCTCAAATTCCTGGAGGAGTCTGCAGTGAAACAGAAGAAAAATACCGACAAAGATCATCCCAATAGTGGGAGTAAAAAAGGATCCCATTCAAATTCAAGAAAAAATGTCGACAAGACTGCTGTGACTAGTGGAAATCATACATGTTCTTGTAAAGAAAGTGAAACTTTTGTACAGTTTGCCAATCCAACACAGCTTCAGTGCAGTGATAGTGTAAAAATTGTTTTAGACAAGACTCTGAAAGATTGCACTGAGCTTGTCTTAAAGCAGCTTCAGGAAATGAAACCTACCGTCAGTCTGAAAAAACTTGAAGTACGTTCAAATGATCCAGATGTGTCTGTTATGAAAGACATCAGTATGGGCAAAGCCACAGGGAGAGGGCAGTACTGATAACTGATGTGCTATAAATACATTATTTACAGTTTTATTTTAAATAGGAAGCCATCAAGCATGCTAAAATTGTGAATCCTTTTCGTTATTTTTTGTTGTTGCTGACGTGAATTAACCTGGCCAAAAAAGAAAAAAAAAACAAAAAAAACATGACGTTTTGTCATGTAAAACTTTTTTTTATCCCTATGGGACTTGAGGAACAGAATCCATACTTCAGTTACTGTAAATAGTTGAGCTAAACCTCAAATTTCTATCAGCCAGTTGCCCTTTTCATGAACTAAACTGAGTTATCTGTGTGATTGATTTGTCTCACCAGGTCACTGCTCATGTGTAACAGTACTCTTTGTAGATACCTTTTTTTGTATATATTTATTATTGTAAATCATTTGCTGCCACCAGCAGTGTGTAAGTCTAAACTATTAAATGACACGTTTATATTTGGAATTTTAATTTTTAACCAAGTGATCAAGTTTTTAAAACTGTTCTTTTATTGTTTTAAATTAAGAATTTTTTGAACTAAAAACTAGAAACTCTGCCATAGTTCATTGATTTTTTTTACATAAAACATTTATTTATAAGATGATCTCCCCAAAAAATTTACTTTTCACAGAGTAGGCACATTATATCAGCAACTTGCTCTGCTTTGTAAATTTACCTTCCAGGATTTTTTTGGGTGGTATACATATGAAATTAAAGCAGATTCTTTAGCAATTTCCTATAGCTACAATTTTTTTTTCAAAGCTTTCAATTGGATATAGTTACTATGATTCCATGAAATATAATGGGAATGTGAATAAAGGATTTCCTACATCAAAGATTTTAAACATTTGGTATTTAAAAAAAAAAATCCTTTGTGAATGTGATAGAAACTAGTAGTGTGGAGCAGTGTAAATATTTGAGGTGGTGATTTGTGAAGTAGCCCAGTATTGCCTTAAATAAAATCACATTTCATTTCTTGTTTTATACATGTGATCTTATAAAGGTTTTGTTTTTTTCTCCCCCATTTTCTGAGATTTATAGATTGGTGTATAGCTTTAAACTGTATAAACTTTTGTGGAAAGATTTTTTTAAACATTTTTATAAATCTTAAAATTGGTATCATCAAAGTGAGCCCATCTTGTGTTTATAAAATGCAAGAGTTCCTTAAACATTTATAATTACATAGATAAAACACTTTCTATAAGGAAGTTGGATGTTTTGATTTTACTGTTTATAGATGTTAGATTGTACAGATTTGTCTGTATTTTCCTGCCATATCTAATGATACTTTTTTCATTAGATTGGTCTTCCAGAACAGTATTAGTTGTTATAATTGATTATTTTGATTATTCAGTATATAGTTAGCTCTTATAGTTTAGCTTTATTCACCATATTTATACTGTGGATTTACGGCCAGAGATAGAGGTTATTTCAGGAGAGTTTATGAATCTTTCTTTGAAGTCCAACTAAAATCAGTACTGGAAACAAAAGAAAACATTCTCTCAAATTTACTTTTGTTTCTGTTTGCCATGAATAGTAGCATTGATTTTTGACTTTGTTTGTTATAAACCAGTTACATTCACAATATTATTGCCTGAGATATTGATGATATTGTGATATGAAAATGTGTATATTCCCTGTGCAACATCAGACTTGGCAGGAAAAATGAAGCACTTAATATTAACTGAAATTGCTGGTACTCTGAATAAATAAGCATGGTCAAGGAGTGAATTATTTTCTTTTGGGAAATATTTTTTTAAGTTTTATTATTAAAATATTATAGTTTTATTTTTAGGGCCAAATGGGGTATATGGAATAGTTGGTTTCTCCTCCTTAAGGTTTATTACCAATATGCATAAAACTTGACACATTAAAATCTCTACCCTTTGGTAAGCCCACTGTTATTTATTAAAATAAAAATTGTTCTTATGGGTGATTAATACATGTTTTATTCCTAAATAATAACTTAACTTTGAGTAATTTTAATATTAAATTTTTGTCAACAACTGAATGTTTCCGTACAGTTTTCTTAGAAGTTGACCTAACTCTTAAAGGTAGGCATTTGGCAAACTGCTTATAGTACAGCAACAAATAGGTTTATTTCTGATGAATGTAGTGATGAACCTGTTAAGGAAAAATGCCAATGTATTGGGGCTTTTCTTTTGCTCATTAGCTTAAGAAAATTAACCACTAGATGTTTCTGTAATTGTTCTCCTACGTGTCAGTGGGGGAGATTTGCCAACATTGAGTTAATTTTTTTTATATTCCAGGTACTGTATGCTTAAACTAATTATGGAATAGTGGGCTTTTTAGCATGGAACAGAAAAATCAAATTATGGTATAAAATAAATAATGAATTTATAGAACAACAGCATGTTGGTAAAATTTGATACGGAATGTAATGCCTAAGTATTAAAAAAGAATCAAAAATTATATATTTTTCATGGTATACTTTTCCTCAATGCCTTGTCTTTGAGATATTTTCTTCCCACAGTGTAAATTTGCCTAACCTTTCATCATTTGAAAAATGGATTTTTTTTTCCCCTCTTCTAAACCCAGAGAATTTGAATCTTACCAGTCAGAACATGTTATTCAAAATCGAGTTAAGTGAAATGTAACGTTTTGAGAATTTTTTCAGCGATGTCAAATTCAGTCAGCATAAGTAAATTTTTTTAAACTGTTGGACAGAGAGTTTAACAAGGCAAATTTTGATCAGGTAAGCAAACACAGTTGCTATAGCTATTAAAACTACATAAAAGCTAGAGATATTGAGGAAATGCTCTGTTTTCAGGGCGAAAGATAAGTGGTTATGAGTGTTTATAGAAAGATGAGTCTTGAAAGATGAATGAGAGGTCAGCAACTGATCAGAGGGGAAAAGGGAATTCTAGGCTGTAGGTAGGGAGTAGCCTAGTGCATTTGCAGTATTAAGGTGGTCAGTGTGGAAACATAGGGAGTTGGAGAAGCTGAACCCAAGAGGCAGATGGGCCAGGTCATGAAGGTTCTCATATGCCATGTTATCTTCACCATGCTTTGATTTGTAAGTGCTTACTGAATGCATTTATGTTAAACGATCTAATCAGGTACCAATTTTAGAAAGGCAGTTGGTACGGTATAGAGGATAGGTCGGATAAGTTGGAAGTTAAAAGTGGGGAAACTTGAAATAGTTCAGGCAAAAATTAGTGGGTAGTGTGTGTGATGTCAGTGCATGGGAAGGTGATGGGAGTGACCAGAGAAGTTTTCTAAACTGTATTAGATGTCCTGTTAAAGAACCCAGTGTGTCTTAGCATGTGGAACTTTTGTACAGAAAAGATGTTGAATGTTAAAGTGGGAATTTTTCAGACTTCAATGATGGTGAAATATAATATTGACTATAGTTCCCTATGCTATACAGTAAACCCTTGTTTCATATCTATTTTTTAATTAGAAATCTAACATTCTACTCATAGTCTAGTGGAATCAAAATGTCATAATTTTTTTAGGAAAAATTCATTATTTTCCTAATACATATATAATGCATTTATGTATATATATATACAAAAGCTTTCCTACTACACTTGATAAAGACTTGAGAAAGAACATAAAAAACAAGAGATGGAAAAGTTGAAAAACAAACTAAATGAAATGGGAGCACTGAATATGAAATAGAAAAAGTAAAACATAGTAGATAAAAGATCATTGTGTAGTCCAGTTGTTTTTAAACATGACTGCTCATTAGAAACATCTGAAGCTCTGGCGAAAAAAGCAATGCCTGAGCATTTGTATTTTTCAAAAAATTTCAGATAATTCTGATATGCATCTGGATTTTAAAAGGTGATTGTAGGTTTTTTCTATTATATCCTAGTTTTGGTGAAAATGTGGTTAGTCACTCAGTTGTGTTTGACTCTTTGCAACCCCATGGATTGTAGCCCGCCAGGCTCCTCTGTCCGTGGGATTCTCCAGGCAAGAATGGGTTGCCATGCCCTCTTCCAGGGGATCTTCCCAACCCAGGGATTGAACCCAGGTCTCCTGCATTGTAGGCAAGTTCGTTACCATTTGAGCCACCACAGAAGCATTTCAGTGAAAATAGAGTTTTATTCTTTTTCTGTTGACCAATCATACAATGATATTAAGTGAGTAATAGTTACATAATTCACTAGAGTAAAAGACGTTTATCAGTTTCATAATCAATAGCCAGACAAAAAAGATAATTGTAAGCCATAATGGGAACATGATTAACATGATAATATAAAATAATTACATATAATTTGGGGAGTCTGCGAGTCATGTGGTAAGTGGAAGTGCATACATGCACATGTTTTCATCCACCCAGTCAGTCTGTGTCTTTCGGTTGATTTAATCCATTTACATTTAAGGTAATAATCCATATGTATGATCCTACTACCGCTTTCTTAATTTTTAATTGTTTTGGGTTTACTTTCTGTAGGTCTTTTCCTTCTCTTGTGTTTCCTGCCTGCCTAGAGAAGTTCCTTTAGCATTTGTTGTAAAGCTGGTTTGGTGGTGCTGAACTCTCTTAACGTTTGCTTGTCTGGAAGGCTTTTGATTTCTCTGTCAAACCTGAGGGAGAGTCTTGCTGGGTAGAATATTCTTGACTGTAGGTTCTTCCCTTTGATCACTTTTAGTATATCATGCCATTCCCTTCTGGCTTGTAGAGTTTCTGTTGAAAAATCAGCTGATAGCCTGATGGGAGTTCCCTTGTAGGTCATTTGTCATTTTCCCCTTGTGTACTGTGTGTTGCATTTAATATTTCATCTTTGTCGTTAATTTTTGTCAGTTTGATTACTATATGTCTCTATGTGTTCCTCCTTGGGTCTGTCCTGCCTGGGACTCTGTGCTTCCTGGACTTGGTTGATTATTTCCTTTTCTGTGTTCGAAAAGTTTTCAGCTATTCGTTCAGTTAAGTTGCTCAATCATGTCTGACTCTGTAACCCCATCAACTGCAGCAACCAGGCTTCCCTGTCCATCACTAACTCCCAGAGCTTGCTCAAACTCATGTCCACCCAGTTGGTGATGCCATCCAACCATCTCATCCTCTGTCAACCGCTTTTCCTACCTTCAGTCTTCCGCAGCATCAGGGTCTTTTCAAACGAATCAGCTCTTCCCATCAGGTGGCCAAAGTATTGGAGTTTCAGCTTCAGCATCAGTCCTTCCAATGAATATTCAGGACTCATTTCCTTTAGGATTGACTGGTTTGATCTCCTTGCAGCCAAGGGACTCTCAAGAGTCTTCTCCAACACCACAGTTCAAAAGCATCAATTCTTTAGCACTTAGCTTTCTTTATAGTCCAACTCTCATATCCATACGTGACTACTGGAAAAGCCATAGCCTTGACTAGATGGACCTTTGTTGGCAAAGTAATGTCTCTGCTTTTTAATAAGCTGTCTAGGTTGGTCATAACTTTTCTTCTAAGGAGCAAGCATCTTAATTTCATGGCTGCAGTCACCATCTGCATTGATTCTGGATCCCAAAGAAATAAAGTCTGCCACTGTTTCCACTATTTGCCATGAAGTGGTGGGACCAGGTGCCATAATCTTTGTTTTCTAAATGTTGAGTTTTAAGCCAGCTTTTTCACTCTCCCCTTTCACTTTCATCAAGAGCAGCCCACTCTAATACTCTAAATCCCGAGATGGAGAAGCCTGGTAGACTACAGTCCATGGGTTTACAAAGAGTCTGATTCGACTTGAGTGACTTCACTTTCACTTTCAGTGTTGTTGAGAGGTCTCTTAAGCTGTCTTCATTTCTTTTCATTCTTTTTTCTGTATTCTGTTTTACAGCAGTGATGTCCACCATTCTGTCCTCCAGGTCATTTATCTGTTCTGGTTCAGTTATTCTGCTTTTGATTCCTTCTAGTGTATTACTCATCTCTTGTTTGTTTGTTCTTTAGTTCTTCTAGGTCTTTGGTAAACATTGCTTGCGTTTTCTCAAGTCTTTGGCTCCATTCTTTTCTCGAGATCCTGGATTGTCTTCACTATCATGATTCTGAATTCTTTTGGAAGGTTGCACCTCTCTATTCTTTAGTTGTTTTTCTCAGGTTTTATCTTGTCCCTTTATCTGGGACATAACTTTCTGCTTTTTATCATGATTAATTTTCTCTAATTTGGTTTTTGTTTTAGCCACTGTGAGACTGTGCTCCTTCTTCTGACTGCCTTCTGATGGATGAGGCTAAGAGACTTGTGTAAGCTTCCTGATGAGAGGAACTGGTGATGGGGAAAACTGGGTTTGGCTCTGGTGGGCAGGACCTTGCTCAGTAAAGCTTTAATACAGTTAGCCGCTGATTGGTAAGGTTGCACTCCCTGCATTGTAGTAGTTTGGCCTGAGGCAACCCAGCCCTGGGGCATGCAGACTCTATGGTAGGGCTAATGGCGAGCTCCAAGAGGGTTTACACCAAGGGTGACCATCCAATGTTTGCATCCCTGTGGTGAGCCCTTGCCGACCCACATCTCCACAGGAGGCCCTCCAAGACTGGAGTCTGTTTCCCCTAGTCCTCTAGAAGTCCTATAATCAAATCCCGCTGGCCCTCAAGGCAAGATTCCCTGTGGAGTCCCAGTTCTTTTGTCGGATCCCTAGGCTGGAAAGCCTGGGGTTAAGAACTTTCAAAACAGTGCAGTAACAACTTCGGTATTCTTGTTCTCCAGTCTGTGGGTCACCCACCTGGCAGGTATGGTATTTGATTTTATTGTGACTGTGTCCCTCCTGCCATCTCCTTGTGGCCTTTGTCTTTGGGTGTGGGCTGTCGTTTTTTGTTGGGTTCTAGCATCCTCCTCTCAATGGTGGTTCAGCAGCTAGTTGCAATTTTGGTCTTCTCACAGAAGGAGATGAGTGCACCTCCTTCTGCTCCACCATCTTGAACTAGAATCTTTCCAGACACTCATCCGATTTCCCATTTTCCTGATGCTTCCACATCCTCGAACACATTGTAAGCTTACCCACCCCCACCACCTCAAGCCTTTACACATTTTCTTTGTAATGCTTATTCCTCTATTTTTATAAGCTCAGCTTAAATGGCAGCTTCTTAGAGAGTCACCCAGATCTCTCTAGTGAAGTTTCATGTGTTCATTTTCTATACCAGTATGTTTAATTTTTGTATTTGTGGTTAATTATCTGCCTCCCAACCTACCACTCAGTGAACAAATTATATCTTCTTTTATTTCCTAATGACCTTGCTCATTAAAGGTACCTCTCATTGCAGTGATCTTCCCATAAATGGGAGCACTGTGCTTTGACATAATCAAAACCTGTATCACTTACAAGTCTGGAATTAAAATTCCATTTCTCCAACCACAAACTTTCCAGCTCATCTGCTTGAGCTCCCGCCACTAAAAAGTATTTCTACGACATCACAACTAACAGTTAATCCCACCACTTGATCACTCTTTACCAGTTCACTCCTGTCTTCATCTGGTCTGGCTTAGAGGCTAGATTCCACTTTACAGATACCTTCAGACCATACCCCCGCACCTCCCTTCACATCATGATCTGGAAAACCCTCAATGTTTTCTGTCTACTGTTGAGCAGTTGAATGGGAGAAAATTATTACAAAAGGCAGGTTAACAATCTCAAATAGGCCCAAAACTACCTGGCAATTTTTAAATTTTCTGAGAAAAATGCAAAAATTTGATAGGAACTTTGTCAGCTTTTCATCCCTAAATTTACAAACCCATTGATATCTGCACTCTCTTCTACTTAGGAAAAGTCAGTCCCTCTTCACTTTCTCAGAACTTTGAATTAACTATTCTTGTTTCATCAGTCTTTTACTAGATTCTTCCCAACAGCCCATAATATGCCCCTAATGGCTGCTGCTATTTAAAGAAAGGGGTGAAGGAGAGGGGTCTTTTGTTCCCATCCAACTATAGCCTCTTTTATTTAGTTCCCATCATAACTAATTTGAGTTACCTCCATTTTTCATGTACTAGCACCTTGTATCGGAGAAGGCAATGGCAACCCACTCCAGTACTCTTGCCTGAAGAATCCCAGGGACGGAGGAGCCTGGTGGGCTGCCGTCTATGGAGTCGCACAGAGTCGGACTCGACTGAAGTGACTTAGCAGCAGCAGCAGCACTTTTATATCCCTACAAGTTTTCTGAAATTACTTTCATTAGGATCAGCAGTCTCTTCCATGCTGTCATAGCTGTTGGCTCCTTTTCTTCTCTCATTTACTACCTCAGGAGCATTCAGTAGGGTTGACGACTTCCTCTTTAAAGTATTTTCTTGGTTTTTTGGGTTTGGTTTTTTTTTTTTTTTTTTTTTTTTGCATTTTCTCTTGGTTTTCTCCTTATCTTTAGCTTTTCTGGCTGCTTCATCACTGGGTCCAATCCTAGTTCTCCTGGGACCTGACCTTTGGCTCCATGTGAGTCTCTACACTCTGGATGATGCAGTCCATTCTGTGGAGTTCAGTGTTACCAGTGTGCCTGTCACACCTGTCAACCCAAAGATCAAACTTTTTATAGCTTCAGGCTTTCATGTTCAGCTGTCTACATCACAGTTAAGCATGTCACGTCCAAAGTCATTGTGTTCCCCGCTTTACCTTCAACCTATTCCTCTCCCAATTCTCTCTATCCAAAGTCACTACCTAGGTTTCTCAAGTTAGGCTTTGTAGCCCCATCTGTAACATGGCCAGTTAACAGTGTTAACAGCACTCAATGTCCTTGATACCACTCATCTTCAGCTGTAATTGCTTTTTTTCTACCTTGCTGAAATCTCACCACCCATGCCACAGAAGCAACTTACAGGTTGCACGAGGGCAGAAATCTTTAATTAGATCACCTACCACTTTATGCCAAGTACCTAGTCCAGTACCTTGAACATAACAGAACATACTTAACAGAAGTAAAATTTTATTGAATTCTTAAATGGAAGATTATTCAAATTCTCATGGAGCTCAGAATTACACTTATTATAATTTCTTAGTTCTAGGGATACCGTAAGATTAATAAGGTGAGAATATGATACTGTATGGTCTGTAGTGAGGGGAAGCAGTTAAAGGTTTAACTGAAGAGGGAGATATTGAGGGAGGGAAAGAGAAAGCTCCAGGCTATGGGGAAATATGAAAAGCTGTGGTAAGAATAACTTTTGAGGAGATGGTAAAAAGCTGAAAAGAGTTTAAAGTGAACAAGGAAAGATAAGCAAGGGCCACATCACACAGTGTCTTAGACCTAATTGTATTTGACTTTATCCTCGGTTCACATTTGGGTTTCAAAACGAAACAATGAAATTCTTACAAGTTTAAAAATTCACTATTGAGAGCATTTTACTGGGGAATTCAAGTAAATCAGTTAAGAAGGCTTTCCAAGTCATCTGGGGGAGAGAAGATACTGTTGGTGTGGAATGGTGATGGCTGAAGGAGAAAATTGAATGGACTTGAGAGATCTAGAATATTGGACAGGACTTAAATAATTATGAGTTATGGAAAAGGAAGAGGAAGGGAGAAGTAGAGAAGATTTCCAGGGTTTTGGCTTGAATGGTTGAAGAAATACCATTTATTCAGGGAGATGAGACTGGAAGAGGAGCAGTTTTGTGAATGGGTGATTGGCTAGAGAAGTGTATACAAAAGGGCCTAGGGCTGAACTCTGAGGTGAGTTAATTGAGTATTTTAAAGTAGATTAAGAGAAATAGGAAAAATCATGAAACTAAAAGGAAGCAAGTATCCTCTGGATTTAGTAGTAAGAAAGTTAATTGGTGACCTTGGCAGTTTCGTAGCTTGACTCGGTAAAAACCTATTTTTGGAAAGTTTGGTTGTGAAGGAGAAGATAGAATGGTAGCTGGAATCCCATGGACAGAGGAGCCAGGCTGGCTACAGTGTATGGGGTCACAAAGAGTCAGACACGACTGAATGACTGAGCACGCGCACACTGGGGAAGTACCCATTAAAGAGGCAAAAGTTGACAGATTAGTAGATGGAACCTCGCCTCAAGAATAGGTGGCCAAGGTCAGCGTTACCAAATAGAAAGGACATCTAGACTAAGTCTGTTAAGTAGGAATGATGATCTAGGAAACAGCATTCCTGCCCCACAGCAAGCGTTGAAAAAGTAGGAAATCAACTTAAATGTTAAAGTTTGAGGTGAAGAATAGGAGAAGAGGCTGTATATACAAGGATTGCTGATAGAGCATTCAAAACCCAGCTAAGTTAGAACATAATCTTGCAGTATTTCCAGTAGTGCTGCTCAATTTAAATAGAGGAGGAAGAGGGAAGAGGTTGCATAGTCCCAGGACAGGTATTTCATCAGTGAGTCGAGCCTGGTTAGGGTAGGAAACAAAGCTAAGAGGACAGAAGAAAATTGAACAGTCAAGGGACTGGAGGTCTTTTGGGGGGAGAGTGGGAGTGTTAGAAGGCTCAATGTTTTTTTATTTTTATACAGTTTAAATTTTTTTAAATTTTGGAGTATAGTTGATTAGCAGTGTGTTTCAGCTGTACAGTAAAGTGATTGAGTTGTACATATTCCCATATGCTTTTTCAGATTTTTTTCCCATTTAGGTTTTTGCAGAGTTCCCTGTGCTATACAGTAGGTCCTTGCTGTGCATGTCAATCCCAAACTCCCTATCTGTCCCTCCCCCTCATCTTTCCTCCACCCTGCTAACCGTAAGTTCTTTCTCTAAGTCTCTGAGTCTGTTTTGTCAATAAGTTCATTTGTTTTATTATTTTTAGATTCCACAGATAATCAGTATGGGACTGGAGGTCTTAATGTGCTGAAGAGAGGGTATTATGGGAATAAGGCTGAGAATTAGGTATGAAAGACTAGAGTGTTGAAACTTAAGATTGTAGGAGTAATGCAGTGTCTGGAAATGACCGTAGAAGTATATTATTGAATTAGAATGTCGATGAAGGCTAAATTACAATGTTGATGAGTTGAGAAATTGAAACAGATTTTGGTCTGATTATTGGATGGACTGTATACAGAAGATGCTGTTAGTAGGAAGTGATGTAAGAGCCCGAGTCCAGTGCTGAAGTCCTGCTTTTATTAGAGATTTGGTGGGGAGCTTGCTTCCTTCCAAACTATGTGGTACATGTAGAAGTTTGGAAAATAGTTTCTTCATAGTATCATCGTGGCCCCAAATCCTTGGGAGATCCAGGTTCAGTGAAGATTCAGTTCCAGAATATAAAGATGAGCTTTGAATTCTTTCTTCAAGACCAAGGGTACAGTCTAACAGGAATCTGCTGTATCTGGCTTGCCTAGGCCTAGGCTCCATGTTCAGACCTGCCATTGACAGTAAAACAGTTATATTGCGTGTGCTTAGTCACTTAGTTGTGTCCCACTCCTTGCAGCTCCCCAGACTGTAGCCCTCCAGGCAGGAATACAGGTGTGGATAGCTTCCAGGGGATCTTCCCAACCCAGGTCTCCCATGTTGCAGGCAGATTCTTTACCAGTTGAGCCACCAGGGAAGCCCAAGAATACTAGCATGGGTAGCCTATCCCTTCTCCAGAGGATCTTTCCAACCCAGGAGTCAAACTGGGGTCTCCTGCATTGCAGGTGGTTTCTTTACCAGCAGAGCTACTAGGGAAGCCCAAAACAGTTGTATTATTTGACTATTACTGTGTGCCAGGCACTGTGCTAAGAATTTTCCTTGTATTTTCATTTATTCTTTTACCAACTCAAAGAGTTTGGTGCTCTCATTCTCATTTTAAGATGAGGAAGTCTAGGTGTCTTGCTTAATGATTTCATGGCTAGTATGTGGCGGAGCTGAGAGCTGAAAACAGGCAGACTGACTCCAGAGTTTGCGTATCCCTTGATTTGGAGAACAGGCTGACAGCTTGCTCAGTGTCTTTAGCTGAAATGATGCTGTGAAAATTGTCCTGGTAGCTGGAGGGAATTTTCCCCAAATGATTAGGAATCAGTATTAGGAGATGATTGGTAAATGATAACTCTTTTAGGGCTTCCCTGGTGGCTCAGCTGGGAAAGAATCTGCCTGTAATGTGGGAGACCTGGGTTTGATCCCTGGACTGGGAAGATCCCCTGGAGAAGGGAACAGCTACCCACTCCAGTATTCTGATGTGGAGCATTCCCAGGACTGTATAGTTCCTTGGGGTCATACAGAGTTGGACATGACGGAGCAACTTTCACTCTTTTAAGACCCACATCTACTAAATTTTTTGGTCTATAGTTTAATAGTGATTCCAAAGGAGGGGAAACCCTTTCTGGAACCCAGTCGAGAGTCATGACAGAGGTGGCAGTGATCATGAAAGTAGGGAACCTGGAGGAGCAGAGGACCCCGCATTAGAGGTCTGCACTTGGAAACCAAAGAAGCTAAGAGAGAGAAGAAAGTGAGAAGCGGCTCTGGAGGACTGGAGTGGACTCTGTCTCACTCTCCACTCTAGTTAGCATATGTTGGAAGCCCTATACTTGAAACTAGTCTGGCCTTTTGTTCACTGCCACCTTGGCTACCAGGTTCTTGTGTGTTCCACAGAATAGCTATGGGCACAGCAAAAGAATGTTCATCCTGCATGCCCCGAAAGCTTTAGTGCTGCCAGTCTTGGGCCCCCCAAATGTCCCTGTTCCACAGGAGAGGTTGGAGAAGAGGAACCAGAAATAAGGGTCGTAACAGTAACCCTCATGTGCCAAGGTCCCTGTGAAGCAATGAGGTGTTAAAGTCGCAGGGGGTTTAAGGACACAGGGTGGGTTTCAAACTGTTCAGGAACAGATCACACCGGGAATAATTCTTAGGAATCAGGTACCTAGGAGTCATTCTGACCAGGGGTTGGCCCCTCTTTCTTACCAAATCATAGTCCTTTCTTTACAGAGACTTCACAATGGTCATCGACACCTAGACACTTAGGGATGGAAAGGGGGTTGGGGTTTTATAGAGAGTCCTACGTGTTTCCAGAACGCTTCTGTAATCAGTACAACCCAGATGTTCAAACAACTGAGTCATTTTGGCAATTCTTGCTTGTTTTCTCCAACTCTCCAGAAAACCACTTAGCTGGTAAACTCATTGTCTTTCCTTACTTGAAAATTTCAAAAGCATCCTTAATGTATTTATTAAACCTGTTAACACATCTACTTTAAACTGAAGCATATCAAAGTTTTTTTTCTCAAGTATATCTGCCCTCAAACGGAAATTTTCTAATACATGATGGTGGTTGGGTGGTATTCTAGCCTGAGTTACACAATTTAAAATGTAATTCTTAACCACAGGAAAGTTAGCAACCTTGTTTTATGGAAAGTTCTTGTTGATGGTATGGGAGGCAGTGTAATATTTTAGTAATACAAATGTTTCAAGTCAAATGCCATGGCATATGTTGGTGTCTTACACTTCAAAAATAGTTTTTTGAAAAAAATGTAGTCTACATGTTACCAGTATAAAACAAGAAACTAAAGCAATTCTCGTTTCTTCCAACAAAACCTTGATCCCACACCAGTCCTTCAGCCAAAGTAGATGAGCCAGAAGTATGAAAGGCAACAGTTGCTCTGCTAGAAGTGAGGCAATCAAAAACATCCAGAATGTTCTGTGTGATGATGGTGTGCGCCTTTCCAACACAGAATAATGGTTGTGTGTAGTCATTGAGCTTTTAGCTTGTGTTATTGCTCAAGTCTGGCTCTATCTAAGTGAACAGTGGATAATAATTAATAAACAGTCATGTCAGACACTGTTTGAGTTCCTGACATGCTCCGTTGCTCGGGAGTGTCTGATTTTGCAACCCCATGGACTGTATCCCACCAGGCTCCTGCACCCATAGGATTTCCCAGGCAAGAATACTGGAGTAGGGTGCCATTTCCTACTCCAGGGGATCTTCCCAACCCAGGGATGAAACCCCTGTCTCTTGCATCTCCTACATTGGCAGACATTCTTTACCACAAGCGCCACATGAGCCCAAAGCTCCTGACAGTGGCCACTCATTTAATCACAACCATAGGAAGAAGCTGGCATTGGACATAACTTTCACAGTTTCTATTTGTGTCACCACCATACTCATCTATTCCAGGAGACCTGTGTGTGCTTACTGAGGTTACCAATCCTAGAATACTGCTTGAAGGGAACTTACATAGTAGTTACAATAGTATGTATGTGCATGTACACACACGTTTGTATGTATACCTTCAAGAGAGAAAACAGACATCGCAGTAGATTTTATAATCCTGTCAGAATGGGAAGAGAGACCTTGCCACCGTTTGATTTGATAAAAATCTGTATTTAAACCCTGTTACCACCTTGCTTTCCCATCTTTATATGAGGCGATGTTCATATTGTCTTCCCAGGACACGTTACACACACACCTTTTCCGCAATCACATATGCATGTGGCAGTTCATCAGTACGTAGGCGGTTTATGCGCACTTGTCTCCGTGCAGGTTTAGCTGCCGGCACCTCTCTTTCTGACTTAAAGTTTGTAAGCCTTTGCTGAAATGAAGTTGGTCTGGAGGTGAAATTTGCGGTGCAGCTCGTTTACATGCATATAAATACATCTAAAGTGGATGTGCCTGTGTAAAGTCACGGATACCAGAGGCCTTACCATGTGTGCTGGTCAGACGCTGAGCTGCACGAGAGTGAGAGGCCACAAGATGGCAAGCTAACACTGGAAAGCATGTGTGCAGTTAGGGTCCCAAAACTGAACGAGAAATTACATTTTCATTGTTTTTATTTCTTTTTATTTCTACTTTGTAAAGGGTGTGGGCTGATACGTGGTGGTCATTTACATTTTTGAATACTTACGATTGGAATAACTATTGAAACAGTTTTAAAAATTGGGAGATGACTATAATAGATTGGCTGTTGATTCATTTTAGTATAAGTAGGCCACGGTTTACAGTAGAAACAGACTAGAGTCACCTTGCATGGATTATGCGTATTTTTAACTTTTCCCAAAGCACCAGTCAAAAAGTCTTGTTTTGATAAAAAGATCATGCTTTGTGTATATGCAAGGGAGACTTGGAAATGTGACTTTTAAACTGAGCATGTTGCCATTCCCAACAAAATCAGAATCATCAAAATCAGAATTTGTTGCCTAACAAAGGAGAAAAACAAAAATAACTGGATGTGGTGCAGTTGGTTGTTACATGGAATACCAACATTCCAAAGATCTTTGAAACTTTGTACAGGAAGATTCTGGAAGGCTAGATTTGGAGTTTTAAAAAATCGAATTCTTGCTCTGTCATTTCATTTAACATTAGGCAAGTCACTTTATAATTCTGAGTTGTCATTTTTTCATTTGTAAGTATTTTTAAGATTTCCTCTGATTCCAGAATGCTATAATTTTTTTTTAGTTTATACAATGTAGATATGCTGTGAATTTCATGAATACATTAATTGATGCCAGCAACTACTATGGATTAAGCCCTAAAGGTATGATGATGAAGGCCTTGAGTTTTGCCTGCATTCAGTATACTTATAATTTAGAGTGGGGTTAAGAAAACAAGCAAATAATATAGGAAGAAGTGATATAATAAAGCCATGTGCTAATTACAATATCTAACACTTTAAAAAGTAACGTCTATATGCTGATGCTTCACGTGGATCATCTCATTTAATTTGTTCAACAACCCTATGAGATAGGTATTATCTACCCCCATTTTACAGCAAAAATTTGCTCTCTAGTAGAAATACTTGATCTAAGCTTTGAAATGAGAATTTCTCAAGCTGGAGAAAAGAAGAATGGAATAATACAAAATATTGATTACCTTACATGTCACTATAATATAGCCATGATTTTAAAAAAGATAAATCTTATAATCATTTCTGTGGAACTTCCTAAATTGTTTGTTATACAAGGAGGTCTTGTTATTGTACATGCCATTTCTTTTTTAAGGTGATTCTCTTAATTATCAGAGATCTTTCTATGATATCAGGTTTATATAGTAATATAATCAGTATAATGTCTCACTTTGCATCCACACAATATATGTTCTAGGTACAAGAACCACAATCTGGACCTTGGGGAATTCAAAGGAAATATTGAACTCATCTAGCTATACCTTCCATTCAGTCCAGCATTATTATTGATCATCTCTTTCAGTGTTATTTAGGAATCTCACTGCTTTATCAGGCAATCATTTAAATATCAGGCAGTTCAAATCAATAGAATGTTTCTATATTAGGTAAAAATCTTTATGATGTTCACCCATTGGTCCTGGTTCTCAAATCTTGGAACATGAAATAAGCAATTTGTCTTCCAGGCGTTGGGAAAGTCAGTCCCTATCATGTTTCATTTCTGTCATTCAGTATATTGGTCATTTCTTCTGTCTTCAGTAATGCCTTCAGGAAGCATGCCTTCTCTGTCTTCATCCTAATCACTAACGTGAATGTAGTCAGGAACTGTTTTTGTCTGTAAATAAAAGAGGCTAACAAGTCAATGACTTCCCTAAGGTGGAAGTTAAGTTCTCTGTCACATAACAAAAATAAAAGCATGGAGGGACTTCTCTGGTGGTCCAGTGGTTAAGAATCTGCCCTCCAATGCAAGGGAAGTGGGTTTGATCCATGCTTGGGAAAAGAAGATCCCACATGGCACAGAGCAGCTAAACCCACACACTTTGGAGCCCATGTGCTGCAACAAAGACCTCCCATGCTGCAACTAAGACCCCAAGCAGCAAAAATAAATAATAAAATATTATAATAATAAAAAAAAGCATAGAGACAGGCGGTGCAGAGCTGATGGTGACTCCATATTGCATCATCAGTGTCACAGGAGCTATCTTTCTACTCCTTTATCCATAAGGTCCATAAGCAGCTCCAACTATGATGTCTCAGGCAGAAAGAGGATGGGGAACAAAAAACATGCAAGGTAGTTCAGCCCCACTTTTTAACTCTTCCCCAAAGCATCGGTCACCATATCTTGTTTTGACAAGAAGGTTCTCACCCTGCTAAATCTGCGTGCAAAGGAGACTTGGAGATGTGCTTTTCCTTTTTTTAAGCAGGGGACATTGGCATCCCCAGCAAAATCAGAATTCTTTTAGGTGGAGAGGAATAAATAGATGGAAGAGGCAAGAGGAACACATTTTTTTCCCCCAGAAACACTGTGCTTCTCAGTACTATGGACCTAAAAAGCTGTGGCAATACAAAGATGTGAATAGATGAATAAGATAAGATTCTCAACCTTGGTCATAGTAGTTTTAACGTCATCATCAAATTAACGTGATTAGGAGCAGTCTTCTCTAGGAAGATTGGCTTATCAGGTTTGCTAATCTACAGAAAGTCAAGTCTCAAGTTACTATACTTACTCTCCTTTGAGATACTTTTTAATTGAAGTCACTTGGCTAACCTGATGATTCATACTTCTTTTAGTAACGAGATTGATGATCATCAATTTAGTTAATGACATTTTTATAGCAAGAATGTGGAAATTGTGTTGCTTAATATTTATCACTAAAAATTAATTTAAAAATGTGTCTCCTCTGCCTCACTCTACTGCAGTTTTACCAGTGACCTTTTCCTAAGGGTCAGGACCCTGCAGTCCACTTCTTCAATGTCCTGTTACTCTGCACAGATGAGTAGCGTCTGCCTCAATTCTATACCATAGTTGTCCTGTCAATCTCTACTCTGATAGGAGCATGTCTGAAAAATTTTAAGATAAAAATAAGTTAACAGAAATTACATATATTACTTTGATCTGAACATGTTTTCTTTTTCCTTTTAATAGAACATTAGATCTCCATAGCTGGGGAAGGATCTAATACTTCACCTGTAAGTACAGGGACTGTTGACTTACGCAGTAATTTCCCTTTGCTTTCAGACACAATATGTGGGTACATTATAGAATTGTGAAAGTTCATCTTTGTCTTCTCAGAGTCAGAAAGTTGTTTACTAGACCCTCTGGCACAAGAAGGACTTCCCCTGGTGGCTCAGAAGGTAAAGAATCTGCCTGCAATGCAGGAGACCTGGGTTAGATCCCTGGGTCGGGAAGATCCCCTGGAGAAGGCAGTGGCTGCCCACACCAGTATTCTTGCCTGGAGAATTCCATGGCAGGCAGGATAGCTCTGTGGAAAATTCTCAGAACTCACCACAATCACCAATGCCTTTTATAGCTGAAGGAAGATTTGCTTTGGAGAGAAGACCCAAATCTATAATGAAGAAAGAGCTGCTGGCAGGTCTCTTCCACACCTCCCTTGGGCTTTTGTCATTAAAATTCAATTGAACACTGATGCTTTTTGTCTCCCCAGGCTCCACCTCTGCTTTCTTTCCTCACCAGATTTTCAGAGCTGTGAAATGGCCTCTTGTTTATGCTGTCATACTAAATATACAAATAAAATGTAAACTAGGGATGAATTCAATCAGTGTTTATGAAAAGTGTTACATACCTGTGATGGGATATGAGCTAGAAATATTTTGAGATGGGGCTCTTTGGGGTTTTCAATTGCTTTGTTTATTAAAAACTTAAAAGCAAAAGTACATGCAAAACAATGAAAAGGTTTGTAAAGAAAAAGTTCATCTCTCCTCTTATTGTGACCAGTGTTGACATCCTTCTCATTCTTTCTTCCTATTGACACAAAAATTCTATACATACACATATGTCAAAGTTAGAATGCTTGAAGCCTGAAAAGGAAAGGCTGATCCGAGTCATACCTCTTTTTTCTAGTATACAGGGAAGAAGTTTTTGAAGAACATGAATTTTATTAGGACTCTTAGTTGCAAGATCTAGAAACTTAATTTAAACCAATTTAAACAAAAATGGGGTCTTACCTTCCATGTAAGTAAACTAGAAAGGGTAGGGTGGAGCCAGTGTCCGGGACAGCAGGATTGAAGAATCAACATCCTCAGGTCTTTGCCTTTCCCCCACCTCCTCTCTAGTCTGCAGTCTGTCTGAAGAAAGCTGGCTTTATTTCCTTGGAAAGACTGGAACCATAACCACTTGCATGCCTAGGCATTCTTTCATCCAAGAACTTGAAAAAAAAATTTTTTTTCCTTCCAGCTCCAATTAGAAGAAACCCTGTGGCCAGGGGCAAAATCTGTAACCGGAAATATTTTTGCAGAAAAGTACAAGGAAGACAAAATCGTTGCAAATCAAGAATGAACGTGAAAAGTGTTAGTTGCTTAGTTGCATCCAACTCTTTCGGACCCCATGGATTGTAGCCTGCCAGGCTCCTCTGTCTGTGGAATTATCCCAGGCAAGAATACTGGAGTGGGTAGCCATTCCCTTCTCCAGAGGATCTTCGCAATCCAGGGATTGAACCCACATCTCCTGCATCATAGGCAGATTATTTACCATCTGAGCCACCAGGGAATGGCTTGAATTAAATCTATTTACTGATCTGGAAGCCTGGTGTGGTGAGCAGGTGGTTTAAGGGAGACCTATGGTGATTTTTAACTCTGCTTTTACTAGATGAGTGTCTTTGAAAAGGCAACTGCGTTTTGGGATCTCACCTTCTTCTCTGTCTGCTTCCTGGGCACCAGAAGCATGCAGGGGGTTAAGTGAGGTGGTACATTAATAAATACAGGACACAGGTGTGAAATACTCCATGGCACTTTCACCTCCACCCTTGTTAATAGAAGTGGAAATTTTCTTGAGATGGGAATTATGTATCTCTAAAGATGCACAACACAGTGTCTTCTATTAATTGTTGCTCAATAAATATCAGTGTATCCATAAGAGAAAGAATAAAGAAGGCAAAGTTTAACTGCCAGTTTTTCTCAAATGCTTTGAGTCTTCACTGACACCCAGACAGCTTCCAGAATGTTTGTACAGGAAACTCATTTTGTAAATTAAGCTTTAAAGAAAAAAATTATCCCCGTTTCTATCTAAACAACTTCACGCATGGCCTTTGCTTCCATTAGCTTTAACTCTTCTCCGTATGCAAAATGGAAAAGCACAAATGTACATATGTTTTCATTCCTTTTAGCTTGAGCAGAGCTTGTTGTCAGGTGAAGAGGCTGAGGTCCCCAAAGACATTTTGACAGCAAATTCATCCTCAGACTGAAAAATTTCCTGACCTCCATCCCAGTTGTGTACACAGAACCCTATTTTCTAGATTCCATGCCATGATCAGGGCCTCCAAAACCTTAAACCTCTGTTAACTGCAGATATATATACATACATATATATACACACACACACACACACACACACACACACATATATATATATATATATATATATCATATATCCTAAAGGAATATATATATAGTGTGTTACTTGCATTCAATATAAGGCTTTCAGTGGTTACCTGCATTTGTGATGGCTACCTGTTTTCATAGCACAAGGTGAAGTAAACTGGATATAAGTGCCTGAGTCCAGCAGTGACCTGTGGAATAAACTGGAGGAAGGGGGACCACAAAGTTCACATCCTCTCTGCTCTCCAAGACAAGTCCTTAAGACAGATTACAACTGTTGTTGGTGGCATGATCTGTGGGCTACATAATGACACAACCTTTGTTACACATGAATTGTAATGAGACAGTTTAGGTTAAAGGAGGGAAGGCCAGGGAAGACATGACATAATCAGTTTTTGTTAAAATTACATTTTTATGCACTGACTTTTTGTTTAAAAAAGTCACAGCAGAGAAGAATGATTTCTGAGCTATCTTTACCAGGGAGGTTTGCAAATCCTATTCTAAAATTGTCAGAACAAGTTTTATGTCACAGAATAATCATGCCCAGTGTGGCCAAGTAGTGATATCAATGACAGCCAAGTAACACCACAAAGTCACTTCATTTTTATTCTGGAGAAATGCACATGTGTTAGCATATTAAATCCAAAAAAGGAGGAAAGTGAAAGCGATAGTCAACATCTTTTTTTTTAACATTTTTTTTACACTAACATAACAGCATAATACACTGTTACTGTCTATCCTAGAGGGAGATGTACCAGCAAATTGTAGGCAAACCACAACCCTTGTGAATTCCTGCTTGTAGAAAGGTCCAACAATATGGAAATTTACAAAATCTTTGAGTGTTCTATGGTTTAAGATAAGTGTTCAGAAATTATCAGGTGGGTGTATTTTTTTTCTGGGTTCTGCTCCCCATCCACGTGGGACCTACCTCCTTCGTGACTACAGTGCCCCTTGCACATGTCTGCTAGTTCAGGCTCAAGTGGACTATCCCCCAGGAATATTTGTATTTAAGTTGCCTTGCATGCATGCTCAGTCATGTCCAACTCTTTGCAACCCTACGGACTGTAGCCTGCCAGGCTCCTCTGTCCATAGGATTCTCCAGGCAAGAATACTGGAGTGGTTTGCCATTTCCTTCTCCAGGGGGTCTTCCCCACCCAGGGATCGAACCCAGGTCTCCTGCATTGGCAGGTAGATTCTTTATCGTCAGAGCCACCTGGGAAGTTGGATACCAATAAACGATGGCTTTCTTCCCTTTCCCCTAGTCCACTTCTATCCAGAGACACTTATACTGCAAAGTGTCCTGGACTGAACCTTCTCACCGAATGTGCTCCTGTGTGCCCCTGGCTCAGCTGCTGTTCCACCCTCATCACGGTCTTTCTCCACAGAGACTGAGCAGGGCTGAGTGAGGGGAGCCTTGGCTGCAACTTGAGAAAGATCGCCAGTGCCTCCATCGTTGCTTGGAGGCCATCACATTTGTCAGAAGTGTCACTTTTTATGTTTTCCAGTTGATAGATCTAAGTGCTTAGAAGAATGTTGTTGGATTTCTTCAAACTAATTTGCAGTTAACTATTCAAACACAACTCATGTAGCCTCATGAACCCTACAACCAAACAATGAGACCTCTGTCTAGTATATACAACTGAGCATGAAAATTTTTAAGAATTTCTCCCAAATGACATTAAAGTTGACACACTTTGTTTGCCAAGGAAGCCTGCTACTGCTAAGTCACTTCAGTCGTGTCCAACTCTGTGTGACCCCATAGATGGCAGCCCACCAGGCTCCCCTGTCCCTGGGATTCTCCAGGCAAGAACACTGGAGTGGGTTGCCATTGCCTTCTCCAATGCATGAAAGTGAAAAGTGAAAGTGAAGTCGCTCAGTCGTGTCTGACCCTCAGCGACCCCATGGACTGCAGCCTTCCAGGCTCCTCCATCCATGAGATTTTCCAGGCAAGAGTACTGGAGTGGGGTGCCATCGCCCTCTCCACCAAGGAAGCCTAGTTCTTGCTTAAGGGAGATGCAGGTTTTGCTTTGTTTAAGCCTCTTGTGTGTCACAGAGTAACTTTGTTTCACCTCCCTGGGCTATGCTTGTGGCCAAGTCTGAAGAGTGCTTCTGGAGCAGGGGAGGGGCCCCTATCTCAGCACATGTAACATACTTGAGGTTGTGGCATTCACACGTGGAGGACTTGAGTCTTTTAGAGTATTTTTGGAGGCAGCACTTAATAAAACACTTGAGGACCAAAAAGCTCAGTTCAGTGACATTCAACACAATGCACAGGCATGAAGTCACGACCAGGAAGAGGATGAAAATCGTTTTCTCTGTGGGTTTGGAGACAAAGCAATCCACAGTATTGGGGCAGGGCTTCAGATCACACTTCAGGAGGTAGGGAACATGAAAGCCATCATATAGCTTGTAAAATAAAACCAGGAAGCCAATTTCGAAACCGGTTTTAACCATGAGGCTGATAAGGTACGTGTACCACAGGCCCCCACCCATGGTGCCTGGGCTGACATAGAGTTTCTTCCTGTGCCTTTTCTCTCTACCCTCACGATAGGCTACATGTAGAACCACCAGCAGTGAAGGCGTGGAGACCATGATTAGTTGTAAGGCCCAAAGTCTGACCTGGGAGATGGGGAAGAAGTAGTCAAAACACACATTTTCACAACCGGGTTGTCTAACGTTGCACTCAAACTCTTTCTGCTCTTCTTTCCACACGTGTTCTGCCGCCACCATGTAGACCAGCAAACGGAAGATGAACACGACAGCCAGCCAGATCCGCCCAATCCCCATGGAGTATTTATTTACTCCACTCAAGAGGTCTCTGAGGAACATCCAACTCATGGCTGAGATTCCAAAGAAGGCAAGATTCTGCAAAAGAAAATCCCTCATGATTCATTTATCTTGATTCCATTGATTGTTTCTGCTACCTTACCTGTTGGTTATGGAATTGACATTTTGCATTATTACAACCCTGGATATTGAGGGCTCTCTAAGAATCCCATAGGATATCCTCGCTTTCATACAAGGAGATGACACAGCTGGTCTACAGGACATAAATGATCCTATGTCCAGTTTGATTTGGAATTTGTTTGGTCACCCAGACTACCCCATCTCCAAACAAATCCTTCTAATTTATGACTTCTCTCTCAGGGTGGTTGGGCTCTGTGGCTGAGCTGGAAAGAATTAGATGTGACCCCCTAGGTGACCTGGGTACCTTCAGATAACCTTCACATGCCATCTTCTCTCTCTCTTTGTATAATGTTCTTTTTTTTTTTTTAATTGAAGTACAGTAGATTTGGGCTTCCCTGGTGGCTCAGACAGTAAAGAATCTGCCTGCAATGCAGGAGAACTGGGTTCTATCCCTGGGTTGGGAAGATTCCCTGGAAGGGGGCATGGCGATCCACTCCAGTATTCTTGCCTGGAGAATCCCAATGAACAGAGGAGCCTGGTGGGCTACAGTCCATGGGGTCGCAAAGACACAACTGAGTGACTAAGCACAGCACACGTAGTAGATTTAAAACATTGCTTTGGTTTCAGGTATATGGCAAAGTGATTCAGTTATGTGTTTTTTTCAGGTTGTTTTCCATTATATGTTATTACAAGATACTGAGTAGAGTTCCCTGTGCTATGCAGTTAATCCTCATTACTCAGCTGTTTTACGTATAGCTATGTGTATCTGTTAATCCCCAACGCCTAATGTATCCCTCCCCTCCTAGTACGCTGTCTGTGCTGCTCAGTTCTCTTGCTCCCCTCTCCACCTCTTCTGCTCTCTTCCCTGTAAAAGCAGATGGGAAGCTGTCATCGTGGTGACATGGTCTTTCTTGCACTCTGCTTCCATCTTGCTGTAGAACTGAACTCTGGTCTGGGCCCTGATTTGTGTGTTGGGCCCACAGAGTGCTCAGCACTCTCTGTTTAGCAGTCTTTTGAGTTGATCTCTCACAGTCACCCCAGAGAGGCGGGGTTTTGTCTGTCTGTGGTGGTGGTGGTAGTGTTTTTTCAGATGAGAAAGCAGACTCTGAAAAATAAAGTCATCTGCCAGGCTCACAAAAAAAAAAAAACAAAAAAAACACACCAAAAAACCATTGGTCTTAACTCTCTACCACAATCAAAATATATGGACTGGAGCTCCAGGTCTGCTACTAAGATACTGCGTTATTTCTCAGGTGAAAATCTTGCCACTTCAGGTTCTATCTCCAATTACAAAGATGAATTACTTCTTGCTTTCTCTATAGACTCAGCTAAGGGAGTATCATGCAAATGACGATGTAAGGGAAACCAGGGGGTTAAGAAAATGGGGATGTTGTGGCAACAACATTCCTATCAGAGCACATCACATGGTCTCTTCCAGAGGGAACAATATGTAATGAGCCCTTGTGCTAGAGCCCCAAGGAGATGTATGAAAGTTAAGAGGTGTTTTCAGAAAAAACAAAGACACAGGTACACAATGCCCTATTCAGTAGGGAATAAAATACTTCAATGTCCTTGGCTTCAGAACACAAACAAAATTGCATTAAATAAAAAGGATTCTCAAATCCACCTCAAAGGTTAACATCTCCATGAATTATTAAAACAAAGCCTCAGAGATTAAAAAGGGGAAAGGGGGATATTATGTTTCCTATGACATGTGTCACTGGGCATTTGTCCATGTTACTCAGGAGGATGTTTATGTAATGTTGCAAAACGTTTAAAAGTAGCCTGTTGGACATTTTGGAGAAGGGATAAAGGTTAAGAGATTATCTTCCTGTTTTTCCAAAAGTAGTAAGAAAGTGATCAGTGTTTAAATAGAATCAGAAGACTGCTGCCATCAAAAGTGCCGGGATTTTGAGTATCATCTGACTAATGTCCATCCTATTTTGAATCTCTCTGCTGGTAGAAAGGCAAGTTTTCTCAGGAGGGAGGGGTGTTCTAACACCCACTTTACACGAGGGTGCTTTTGCACTGTGGATAAGAGCCTGGGCACAGTGTTGGACCCCTTGGGTTCAAGTCCAAGTTCATCTCTGATGCGGACAGTACTTCCCTCATGGGACTGAAAACAGAGACTGACCCATGTTAGGTACTCAGTAAGCATTATCATTATGATTTTTAGTTTTGCCATTTTATTGATGTCTAAGTGAAATCTTTCCAATTGCAAGGTAAATGCATTTTTTCTCCTCTAGCTCTGTTCCTATGAATATGGGTAATAGGAATCTCCCAATAGCCCTTTTGAGCATTTGAAAGCTGTGAAGTCATCAGCTCAACATTTTAATCTCTTAATAATGTAGATCACCTCCTTAATTTTAAAAAGGGTCTTTAATTTATCCCTTTTCTTAAATCACTAAGTATTGCTCCCAATTTTTGAAGAGTCTCCACTTATCATTTCTAATGTACAAATTATCCTGTGACTTTCTCCTTTCCCTTAAGAAGCAGCAGTTTACTGCACAGGAATTTTAGTTTGGAAAACTCCAATTTTTTTTAAAAGTAAAATGTTCAGTATTCTAATATAAGGAATAATTTTGAAAATTAGAAATTTCCCCCAAACATTTGATCTCAATTAAAAGTGAGAGTGGGAAGAAGGTGTGAGAACAATCATATTTCCACATGTGAAAGAATGAAATTGGATCACTTCCTCACACCATTAAAAAAATGAACTCAAAATGGACTGATGGCCTAAAGAGCTAAAACCGTGCGTACATTTGTGTTAAGTTGTTTCAGTCGTGTCCAACTCTTTGTTACCCTATGGACTATAGCCCCCCAGGCTCCTCTGTCCATGGGAATTCTCCAGGCAAGAATACTGGAGTGGGTTGCAAAAACCATAAAACTCAAAATCCTCCACCAGCTATTCTAAGGTTCTACGAACTGATTCATCCAGACAAAAGGATTAACCTTTTTTACTTTTTTTTTTTTAATCTTTAATATGTCAATAGGATTTCCAGTATCACCAAACCATTTTAGACTTTTGTTCCTTCCCTCCTCACACACTGGACTTAATGAAAGAGTGCTTTCTATTTTAACAATACATTGAGGTCACTGAGTAAAATTTTCCAGTTGCTATCTGTTTCAGCTAAGTACCATAAGGAAGGTTCCACCATAACAACCCTCTGGAGTTAGGAAAACTACCACAGACCTAGAGCTTCGGTGGGTCATTAACTTCCAACTGGTCTTTATTTCTTGTGATGAAATGATGTGCCTTTACTTGCCTAATCCCTTCCTGATGTGTATCAGCATTATTCAATGTCTTCTAATTTAGCCATTTTAAATAAATATGTCTGTAAACATTGAATTTTTAAAAATCTTATTTATTTATTTCATTACTGTAGTACTTGACTGATTTAAAAAAAAGAACAGTAGTTTCTTACAAAATCCTAAATCTGTTTTTTTTTTTTTAATAAAAAATGAGATTTTAAAAAAAGAAAAATTAATGGAATCATAGCCCTCCATAAAACATGACACCCTGGAGTGAGAGTATAGCCAGGATAAATTAAGTAACTCAGAATTTGGAGACAAATACCTCCTTTGAGTGTGAAATGAGTAAAAACCATTATGGAAAAGGATTAGCTCTTTATAGAAGAAACCCACACCAAAGAGATCATCTGTCCTGTATTCCTGGGATATGCTGGAAAGTACTAGAATGTTGGTAGATAACAAGGAGTAGGAGTATGCAGGACTTCAAACAGCAAGGTAAGAATTGGGAATTTCATAGCAACCAGAGGGTACCTGAGTAAAGTGGGAAGTAAAGAAAGAAACGGAAGACAGTCAATCGTGTGGTCCTGTGACTGGCATCATGATAGAGCAGCAAAGATTCACAAGGGACTAGAGCTCTGTGTGAAAGATGGGTGAGCAGAAATGACCTAAAATGACATATACCTACCTGCTCAGTGTCTACACGGCTCTCTACATGGAGAGAATACTGAAATGTGTGGACACTATTCTCCTGCAGCCAAGGATACTGGATTTTCTGAGACAACCCCCACTGCAAACGTGCTGCGCTGTTGTCAGAGCTACTGAGAACATGTGCAAGTCTTAGGTTCAGAAAATGAGTTCCATTAACCACCTGGCAGAGCAAGGAGGGCTAATGCATCTGGCATCTCTGGAGTAAATGTCCATCACAATCATTTGCATCTCACTACTCCAAGTGACCTTCTGAGTAATCATGTCCTTGCCAAGACTCCTTAAGCTATCCAAAGAAGTTTTCCTGACATTAGATACAGGAGTTCCAGTCCCTGGAGAGGCACTTTATAAATCAGGCTTCCCAGGGCTTGGTTAATCTGGATGAGTCCCTTGTGGATGAGTCCCTTAAAGCTGACTCCGCTTGGGGTGAACTAACTATACACCCGAACTTCTGAACATTTGGCCTGAGTACCAGCCTTCCCATCCTTCTCTTATTGCAGGATGAGCCTTTGCTATGCTAGCAACTTCCCACACGGGAGGCTTCTTGTGTGGTTCAGGCATCAGCAAGCCAAGTGCCCTCCCAGGGCTCCAGATGGCACTGTTCAAGAAACCCTGGCACTGCTGGAAGCCAGGGACCTGCTCCATCATTACCAAGGACAACATCATCAGCCTCCGTGCCCAGCTGCTTTCCCTTCTCAGTAATAATAACACCTTGGATATTATTATCCTTGGATAGGGCTTGACTATTTCCAAAACATCTCACAGCATCTCGTCTGTCCCCTGCCCAATCCTCTGTAGTTGGCAGTGTACAGTAGGACCCTCAGTGCAGTGATAAAGAAACTGAAACACAGAGGGGGAAGAGGCTTGTCTACAACTCCCAGCAATCAGGTGGAAGTCCAGCAGCAGAAACTGCAGGACGGGTCTCCAGTTCCCCCTGAAGCTGGTTTCTGTCCTACTTTGCACACGAATCATTTAACCCCTAAAGAAAAGCTTCCTCTCAAGGGCCTTTTTCCACCTCTGAGACCCATAGGACCTCCTGACGTGTGTGAACTCTATAACCTCTTGTTTGAATATAAAGTATTTCATTTTTAGAGATGCCTGCTTGGAAAAATCCCCCAGAGATTTTCTCAGCTCAAGATCTGTGGCCCCTGAAGGCCTGTTGTTAGATTCTCAAGGGTGTGTGAGAAGTGTATGAATGTGTGTGCCTTTGGTCTAGGATCTTTAAACAAACAAACAGAAGCAACGCTGGACAACCAGCTCATAACCCAGGCTGCCCCAGGCTCTCAGCGCTCGTATTTACCAGTGTCCGGCAGACTACAAAGCCTTCTGGCCAAATCCAGTCCACCACCTGTTCTGTAAATAAAGTTTTGGGAGACAGTCATGCCCATTCATTTACTACTGTTGTTGGGCACTTTCATGCCAAAACAGCACACTTGAGTAGTTGCAACCGAGATATAACAGCTCTCAAAGCCTAAAATATTAACTCTCAGGCCTTTTGCAGCAAATGTTTGTTGACCTCTGATATTTAAAGTGTGTTTTAAAGCATCTTGGAACAAAAAGTTGCAGAACTTTAATCATCTAGGCTTGTGAGCAACAGCACAGGATGGGTTGTGCTCAACGGAAGGCCACAGGAAGCAGCGGGGAGGGTAACGGGAACCAAGGTGCTGGTCGCTAGAGTGGGGACCAGCGATGGGAGAAGCAGCCAGGACTGCCCTGCTGTTGGGCAGGCCCATTGCAAGGACTCTACAGTCAGAATCTCATTCTCTCAATGAGTAGCAATTTTATTTCAGGCAAAATGATGTCTTTTGTCCACTAAACTTTAATTTATTGGTTTTGTGATGTTTGATTTTCCTTTGGTAAATATAGCCTCATGAAAGTCGTAAGTTCAGGGACTTCCCTGGTGGTCCAGTGGCTAAAAGTCTGTGCTCCCAGTGCAGCAGGCCTGGGTTTAATCCCTGGTCAGGGAACTAAGACCTAGTGCAGCCATATAAATATATATATTTTAAAGTTGTAAGTCTAAAGATGAGCCTGTAAGTTAGGTGTAAAATTATTTTACAGCTCATTTTATTTTTTGTACCTATCAATCACAGTATACTAAAAACGTGTCAATAGTGAGGGTCTACGAGCAGCACTGAGGCGAACAGAACCCACCCAGGCTGACACATGTCCGTACACAGGACTTGTCTGCTACTTCACTTTCCTATATGAATAAAAGTGTTGACACTTTCAGAGTATCCCCTCATAGGAACAGTGCAAAGGTTGTCCTCAGGCCACACAGAAAAGGCCACTGAAAGGTCCTGGGCTGTGCCTCTGTGCCCCCATTACCCCACTTACATCAGCCAATGTCCCATTTTCCTGCCAGGCTTCTGCCCTGGCCAGAGCCTCCCAAAACCCTTGTCACCTCCACGTTCCAAATGGGCAACTTTACTTAAGAAGCAGCTCATCCAGAAAGGGCACCTGTGATGCAACACAAAACTGCAAAGCAGTTTGTCTAGGTTTGTAATACAGTAATTAGGATTCCTTCCTAAAGGGAAAGAGGGAATGACTACTCAATTACAATAAGTAGCTTACCTTCCCATTAAATAAACAAATCTTACCACAGGAGAAATAAGCTTAACTTACCTCTTGACACAGATGTGAAGATTAAGAAGAAATCCGGTCATTCAATTTAAAAACCATGAGTTGATTATATTATTTCCCTGAGAGGGAATGGTGTTTTAAGCTGAGGAAAATGGAGTCTATTGGTTTCCAAGGTAGTGTAAGCTGAACAGGTGTAACCTGATCATTTGTTTTGGCTCATAACTTTGATGAGAATTCTGGTGTCTCTGCTGTTTACAGTAAACGTTAGAAGAGAATTGAAACTGAAAAACGAATTCAAAGCTGTTCACGTACACACAGTTTATTGAACATGCCTTTTAAAAAAAACCTTGTCATCATCTACACAAAGAAGCCGGGACAATAGGACAGGGTGTTTCATCTCTTCAAATGATTTCCCAAGGTTATTTATCAGAAGACATTGACAGAGGAAAAATACTAGGTGAAAGAATAAGTCAATCTATCTTTAATGAGCTTATTTTAACTTCACGTCATGGGTTCTAATCTTAGAAATCCTGAGAAGTTAAAAGGCATAGTAAAAATGACTTTTCTAAACCCAGGGAACATTGATAATAGACATTTTCTATGTATATAAATAGAGAAAGAAAGTACTTTATCTTTTTCTGGAGCCATTTCTAGGCATGAGTTCAGCTAAAATTAAAGATGTGCAGAAGTGAAAATGAAATCCCTCTCTCTTGGAATAAGAATAGTTTAGAAACAGAATTTTCACAGTTAGAAATGATATTAGATGTCATGAAATCGAATGCCATCATTTTAGAGATGAGAAAAACAGAACCACAGCGAGCAGCTTGCCGCAGGTCCCAGAGCCAGGGTATAAAGTGTAGAGAAGGGCTAAGCAGGAAACCCAAGTCCTAGACTTCCACACTGTGATAGCCACTTCTACAGACCATGTGGATTTCAGTTCTCTCTTAACTGCTCTTAACATGCATGACCTGTAAAAGTATTCCATATGTTCACATATTTAGTCCAAAATTAGAAGTGCAGTTTACTTTGAGAAAGCATTGATTTACACTATGAATTGTATTACTGGATAAACCTTTTCCATACCTAATGAAGCAAATCTTGTTTGATTTGGTTTTGTTTTTACAGAGAGATCCCAGGATCCCACAATAGTGACCCAAAGGTTTGTGTGTGCTCAGCTGCTTCAGTCGTGTGCGACTGTTTGCGACCACCAGGCTCTTCTGTCCATGGTTACTATCATGACAAGATCCCAAAGCTTGTTTTCAGATGTGATCATTTCTTTTAGTTTCCACTCCTTTGTTATAATGAGCACTTATCAAACTTCACCCTTGGCCTTAGAACATTACCTGTTGTACTAAGACACCTGCTGCCAGGAAGGTTGGACTGATGTGGTGTGTTGTTAGGGTAATCTTCAGGTGGCCTTGCTGAAAGCTCCAGCACTAATGATTTGAAAGATCCCAGCCTTCAGATAATGTTAGCACTAACCCAAACAAAGGTAGCATTTGATGATCTAGTGTGGCAGAGGTGTAATTTTCTAGGTAAAGGTCCCTGTCCTCAGGGGTCATGTAACATAAGCTAGAGGAGGCAGAAATTGCTGGGGTAGGGGGCCATCAGGAGAGATTGTATAGAAGAAAGTATATGGGTTTGCTCTGCTGAACCTGACACTTTCTTAATCACGCTCATGTTTTCATGTTTTTGCCAAACAATTTAATTCTCCCACCCTCCTTTTTTTGTTGTTGTTGAGAAACACACATAATAAGAACTGAAAAAGGAGTGGCATGTTGTAGGGAAAATAACATTTTAGAGTTAGAAATTTAAGGGCGGGGAGAGGTAAGAGAAGAGCCAGAGCTGGAAAGAGAATGGAATGAATGCTGTTTGCCTTGTTCTCTGTTTTCAGTGTGAAAATGTGGCCCTGCAGGACGTCAGCAGGAGCAGAGCCCAGAACAGGATAAGCCAGAGCCGTCGAGTGTCCAGTGTGTCCCCCTGGATGAACTGCACAGGGGTCGGGGCTGCAGGAAGACCTGCTTGGGTACAGAGATGTGTTGAATGCAGAGCTGTATGACAGCCAAGGTCTAAGTGTTAACATCACAGCTGGTGGTGGTGATGCAGGTCTAAGCTCTCCTGTGTGTCGGGAACCCTCATGCAGAGTGCTGTGCTCTGAACTCAACCTTGATTGTTTCCCAGCATAGTTTCTCTTCTAAGGGAGGTAAGCAGTCCTTCCTGCTCATTTTAGACACAACTGGAGCACTGCGTTTTTTTCTGGCCTCAGTAAGACCTTTGATGAACTCAAGTAGGTCTTGAAGACAGTGACCAGAGTGGAGAGGGTGTCTCTAAACAAATCTTAAAAAGATGGATTGACGGTGTTTGTTTAGCCTAGAGAGGCAAAGTTCAAGGGAGTTACTTATCAGAATTTGTGTCAATTCTCTATTAAGAATTTTTTTTTTTTTTTTTCCCTTTTGGGCAGAGGTAGAAATCCCACAGACCTGAGTTCAGATATACAAAGGTTGGAATTCCAGACCTGTTTTTCAAACTTTGTGAACTTACTCAAGGTGCTTGAATTCTCTGAGCCTCAGTTTCTGTGTTTGCAAAATGGAAAGGGCATTCCCTTCTTTGTTTTTCTTGTAGTGCTTAAATAAAATAATAACTCCTCAATAAATAGTAGCTGTTGTTATCTTTGTCTACTGAAAGCAATGCTGACTTTAGAGTTGTGAGATTTCCTGTCAAGAAAAATGGGACCAGCTGATTCACGCTTTTGTATGGTAGAAACCAACACAGCATTGTAAAGCAATCATACTCCAATTAAAAAATAAATTTAAGAAATGGGATCAGAAATAGAGAAATATGCAGAGACTTGAAAAGCATTGCCCTAGGCAGCAAACCACATATGGGGAGAATGTGTCTTCACGTCTCAGAACAATTGCTCTTCAGTACAATCTGTGAACACAAGGTACTTACATGAAAAAGTACCTGTCTCTTTCTTTTTTCCCTCTTTAAAAAAATTTTTATTGGAATATAGTTGATTTAGTATTGTGTTACTTTCTGCTGTGCAGCAAAGTGAATCAGTTATATATACATATATCCACTCTTTTTTAGATTCTTTTCCCATATAGATAACAGAATAATGAGTTTCTTGTGCTGTACAGTAGATCCTTATTAGTTATCTATATTATTTGGAAAACTCACAGTGGCCACAGGACTGGAAAAGGTCAGTTTTCATTCCAATCCCAAAGAAAGGCAATGCCAAAGAATGCTCAAACTACCGCACAATTGCACTCATCTCACACGCTAGTAAAGTAATGCTCAAAATTTTATATATAATAGTGTGTATATGTTAATTGCAATCTCTCAGTTTATCCCTGTCCCTGTCCCTCCTGGTAACCATAAGATTATTATCTATGTCTGTAACACTGTTTCTGTTTTGTAAATAAGTTCATTTGTACCATTTTTTTAGACTTCACATGTAGTGATATCATGTGTCATTCTCTGACTCACTTCACACAGCATGACGGTCTCTAGGTCCATCCATGTTGCTGCAAATGGCAGTATCTCATTCTTTTTTATTGTATATGTGCACCACATCTTCTTTATCCATTACTCTGTCAATGGACCCTTGGGTTGCTTCCGTGTCCTGGCTATTGCAAATAGTGCTTCAATGAATACTGGGGTGCCATGTGTCTTTTCAAATTACAGTTTTTTTCCAGGTATATGCCCAGGAGTGGGATTGCTGGATCATATGGTAGCGCTACTTATAGTTTTTTTTTGGTGGGGGGAATATGCTATTTTATTAACATTTAAATTTCACTAACAATGAATTCAAGTATCTGCTAGCCATGTGCTCAGATTTTTGAAATAAAGATAAAATGGACGTACAGCTTTAAGGGTGCAGTGTATTTAACACTGCACAATGTACCCAACAATTAGACAATCTATACACTTAGGAGCAAAAGTTTAGAGACAAACCCTGAAATTGGAGGAAAAACATGCCACTCAGGACTGAACAGAAGTCCTTGGTTGCTGACAGAATCTCCCTTTGACTTCAGACTTGAGACAAACTGAGGGAGTCTGTGTACAAAAACCCACTGAATTCAGACCAAACAGTAACAGGATAGATTTGCCACAGCCAGTTTGGACTGTGGGGGCCAGTCTGAAGTGAGAAGGGTTAGCTGGAGGCTGGAAATGTTGCAACTGAAATGCAGGATGTGTAGATTTAGAGCAGCCATCTTCTAAGAATCACTGATTTCCAAACAAGTTCACAAGATGCTTTTCCCAAACAGGTTATTTTCAGTTTTTTAAGGAACCTCTGTACTGTTCTCCATTGTGGCTGCACCAATGTACATTCCTACCAACAGTGTAAGAGGATTCTTTTTCCTCCACACCCTCTCCAGCTTTTATTATTTGTAGATGTTTAGATGATGGTCATTCTGCCTGGTGTGAGGTGATACTTCATTGTAGTTTTGATTTGCATCTAATAATTAGTGATGTTGAGTATCTTTTCATGTGTTTGTTGGCCATCTGCATGTCTTCTTTGGAGAAATGTCTATTTAGATCTTCTGCCCATTTTTCGATTGTATTTTTTGTTTGTTGTTGAGCTGCGTGGGCTGTTTGTATATTTGGGAGATTTATCCCTTGTCCATCTCTTTGCAAATATTTTCTTCCATTCTATAGGTTGCTTTTTCATTTTATTTATGGTTTCTCTTGCTGGACAAAAGCTTTTGGGTTTAATTAGGTGCCATTTGTTCATTTTTTTCTATTTTTATTACTTTAAGAGGTGGGTCAAAAAAGATATTGCTGCAATTTATGTCAGAGAGTGTTCTGCCCATGTTTTCCTCTAAGAATTCTATAGTATGCGGCCTTACATTTAGGTCTTTAATCCATTCTGAGTTTGTTTTTGTGTATGGTGTTAGAGAGTGTTCTAATTTCATTCTTTTTTTTTTTTTTTTTCCTCCTGAGAAAATGAAAAGGGGTACATGTGGATATACACAAGGGTGAACTCTGAGAGAAAGTTGCCTTTAATTTCATTCTTATAATGCAAGCTGTTAGTTCCCCAATCAGGGATTGAACCCATCACCATGGAGGCACGGTCTTAACCACTGGACCACCAGGGAGGTCCCTACTTCTCTCTTTCTAACATGCAATCCTCAGTTATATCAGGAGCTCATGGAAGATTTTTAGCATTTAGAATGACTCCAGGAACACAATAAATATTTCTCATGTATTTATTTATTGGAGCATAGTTGATTTACAATATTGTATTTGTTTCAGGTGTACAGCATGGTGATTCAGTTATACATACATTTTTTTCAGATTCTTTTCCCTTTTAGGTTATTACAGAATATCGAGTAGAGTTCCCTGTGCTATACAGTAGATCCTTGTTGCTTATCTATTTTATATAATAGTATTCATAGTATTAGGGCTTCCCTGGTGGCTCAGACAGTAAAGTGTCTGTGAGACCCGGGGTTCAATCCCTGGGTTGGGAAGATCCTCTGGAGAAGGAAATGGCAACCCATTCCAGTACTCTTGCCTGGAAAATCCCATGGATGGAGGAGCCTGGCGAGCTACAGTCCATGGGGTCGCAAAGAGTCGGACGCGACTGAGTGACTTCACTTTAACTTTCATTCATAGCTCAGTTGATAAAGAATCTGCCTGCAATGCAGGAGACCTGGGTTCGATTCCTGGGTCGGGAAGATCCCCTGGAGAAGGAAATGGCAACCCACTCCAGTGTTCTTACCTGGAGAATCCCATGGACAGAGGAGCCTGGCAGGCAACAATCAATGCGGTTGCAAGAGTCAGACACAACTTAGCGACTAAAGAGAGAGAGAGATGTGTATGTTAATCCCATACTCCTAATTTATCCCTCCCCTTCCTATGTATTTCTCAGTAATAGTTGATGAGAGCAATATAGTGCTTCCTAGGTTTCAGATTCTGGTAAGAATGAGCCATAGGGCTCTGTATCCTGAGCTGCTGCCTCTTATTCTGGTGCCATTGGTGATTCATTCAACTTCTGACTGATGTAGGAAAGGATTGAGGAAAATTGCCTCGTGGATACAGAATATCTGAGGAGTTGGAAAGGTCACATTTCTATATCTAAAGTGAATTTTCAGCAGTTTTCAAATGAAAATATGAGCATCATTTCCTGATTGTGTAAGTGTTAGTTGCTCAGTCATGTCTGACTCTTTGTGACCCCACAGACTAGCCCACCAAGCTCCTCTATCCATGGGATGCTCCAGGAAAATTAGTTGCTCAGTCATGTCTGACTCTTTGTGACCCCACAGACTAGCCCACCAGGATCCTCTATCCATGGGATTCTCCAGGCAAAAATAGTGGAGTGGGTAGCCATGCCCTCACCCAGGGGGTCTTCCTGACACAGGAGTCAAACTTGGGTCTTCTGCATTTCAGGCAGATTCTTTACCATCTTAACCACCAGAGAAGCTCTTTCCTGATTGTAACTCCTCTTAAATCAGCCCTTTCTGGATCCAGTGGCACAATGGGCTTGCCCCACACCAGGCAGTCATCAACAGAGACCCAGCTCAGAAACCACATCTCCCCACCAGGTCACTGAAAGCACTCACATTTTCACTATTTGCACTTAGAGCATCAGGTATTTTCTAAGCATTTTCCATAGCCAGGAGATATTGCTTTCCTGTTTGAGATACTGTTTTTCCTAAATAAAAGGAAGTCACATATTCCCCAGGCACCAGGCTTTCAAAATTTTCTGGGTTTGAGTGGGCTCTAAGTTAATCAATGCATATGCCTCTAGCTCTGGTTGAGTTTTCTTTATTATATATTGGCTGTGTTGGGTCTTAGTTGCAGCAGGTGGGATCTTCAGTCTTCACTGTGGCATGCTGTATCTAGTTCCCTGACCAGGGATCAAACCCAGGCCCCCTGTATTAGGAGTCAGGAGTCTTAGCCACTGGACCACCAGGGAAGTCCTTCTACTTGATTTTTCTAGCTGTCAAGTCTACGGTTAGAAGGCCCTATTTTACACACCTCTACTTAAGAAAACAAGTATGCAGTATCAGAAAACATTTAGATCCACCTGGATATGTTCAAAGTACACACAGTGTAACAGATATTACACTTGTATGACAAATAAACCTAGGTTTTCGTTTCTCTCCCTTTATTGAATTTTCTTTAAGAAAAATAATAATATGAATGGCTTTGTGTATATGTAAATGTTAATGCAGATATTGGAGAACAAACTACAGATTTATATCTTCTCCACCAATTTGTGTCAAATGCTTCCTAATTTAATCCTTGCATGCCTCCCCACCCTTCCAAAAAATAATACTATTTTGATAGTTAGATTCTAGATGGGAGACACAAGTACCGGCAACAAAATCCCACTGTGTATAGAAAAGTCTATAGAAATCTGTAAATGTACCCTGTAGATTAATAATATGAAATATAAATAGATACATACATGAGTAAGTACCCCCCACTCCAGGGTGGCTGGAATACTCACTGACTATGACTTCATAGTGTGCTCAGGAGTTAGCTCCATCATCCGGCAACAATGTGCAGGTATTGGATAACAGTGTCTGACCTGTAATAGGCATTTGATAAAAGTTAAATTTACGGTTAAAAAGGTGACTAATGAGTCATAGTTTAAACAATTTGAGATTCCCATATGAAAGGGGATCTCAGTAGGTTAAAAGCAGGAGCTACTGGTTATTTCAATGCAATCGATGGGCAAAAATATTAATACATATGTAACTATAAGAAGATGAAATAATTGGGTCAAATACTTCCTCCAGTGCCTAAACTAAACTTTAAAAAATCAAAACAAAACCACATCCAGATTAAAAATTAACGTGGACTTTTTTGTGTGTGATTCAAATGAGAGGCACACACTTAAAATTCCATTCAGGGCTTAAAGCCTGTGGCTTGACCACTCCATGTGTTGCCAAAACATTTCAGCAGATGGTGTTTTGTAAAATAAACATGGACATAAAACAGCCATACGCTCTTCTAAGTTTTCATGCCTAAGTATGCTTACCTTTTGCTCCATGTAGTATAATTTGTTGTTATGTAGTCACTAAGTCATGTTGGATTCTTTGTGACCCCGTGGACTCCAGCATGCCAGGCTTCCCTGTCCTTCACTATCTCCTGGAATTTGCTCAAACTCATGTCCATGGAATCAGTGATACCATCCAACCACCTCATCTTCTGTTGCCCCCTTCTCCTCTTGCCCTTAATCTTTCCCAGCTTCAGGGTCTTTTCCAGTGAGTCTGCTCTTCGCATCAGGTGGCCAAAGTATTGAGTTTCAGCTTCAGCATCAGTCCTTCCTATGAATATTCAGGGTTGATTTCCTTTAGGATTGACTGGTTTGATCTCCTTGCTGTCCAAGGGACTCTGAAGAGTCTTCTCCAGTACCACAGCTCAAAAGCATCAGTTTTTTGGTGCTCAGGCTTCTTTATGGTGCAACTCTCCACACAGTTAATTTTACACCCAGCCTGCATATGGGTATACACAGAATTAACACAATGGCACCCAGAGTCAAAGCTTCATAGCAATCTCAGAGACTTGTTAAGCATCTTTAGCCTATTGGAAAGGCTGAGAAGGAAACCCAGCATATGTAATGACCTGTGTCAGGCACTGTAGAGAAAGGAGAAGGCTTTGCCAGGAGTACCACTACATACCCACCAGAATGACTGAAATTGAAAAGACAGACAATATTAAGATATTGGTGGGAGTGTGCAACACTGAAACTCTCATACACTGCTGGTGAAGTATAAATTGGTGCCATCACTTTGGAGACTAGTAAATGTAGTAAAATTGAACATACACCCACTGATGACTCAGCAGTTCTAATGCCAAGTGTGTATATATGTGCATCAAAATACACCAATGTTCATAACAGTCTCAAACCGAAAATACCCAAATGTCCATCAGCATAAGAATGGGTACATGAACTGTGACATATTCATATTTTCAACCTCCTCACAAAGACTACCAGGAAAACTGTTGATCAAATAAAGCTTACAGAGTCTTTGTAATGTAGGAATTAGGGAATAGTGTTTTTAGGGTTTGGAATTCTGGGCTCACAAGATTAATGGCAGGTCTTTCAAGGTAAGGAACTGGTTAGGATTGGATCAAGTTCATGATACCATATTTTAGGAGTGGTGGTCATAACAAAGTGACATTCTGCAGGTGAGCTTTCTAGAAATAAAACCATTGTCTTGGTAAGTGAGTTGTTTACCTAGACAGGAAAACTGTTCGTGTTTATTAACTGGTTAGCAAAAAATTTCCTGATATAAATAGTAATGTAATTTATTGATCTGCTATTGTATCTTCCTTGTTATATTGACACTGGGTGGTCTCAGCAATCAGTCCCATTAGTTAAGTTCATGTTGAGGCAGGAAATCTCACTTCTCAGGACAATGCAATACTGTGTAGCAATGGAAATAAATAACAGACTAAGTGCATTAATATGAATGAATTTTAAAACAGAAAAGTTTAAAAAATTAATACATAGTGATAAAAATCAAAATAGCAGTTACCAGAGAAGGGGCTGGATAGTGACTGAGAGGAGCTGTGATGGGGTTCTGAGATGCCCTTATGGGATATTCTGAGATATCCTAGCTCCTAACTCAAGTGGTGGTCACTTGAGTGTGTACACTTGGTAAGAATCCATCAAGCTGTTCACTTAGGATTTGTATACTTTCTTTTAATTAAACAAGAAGATTATTTAAAAAATAGAGGTGAATAAAGGAAAAGTCTAAATTCCAGCACCATATGTGTGTGCTCAGTCACTTAGTTGTGTCCGACTCTTTGCAACCCCATGGACTCTAGCCCACCAGGTTCCTCTGTCCGTGGGATTTTCCAGGCAGGAGTACTGGAGTGGGTTGCCATTTCCTTCTCCAGTGGATCTTCTCAACCCAGAGATCAGACCCATGTCTCCTGCATTGGCAGGTGGATTCTTTACCACTGAGCCACCTGGGAAGAAAGAAAAGAAGTGAGTAGAAGAAAGATCCAAATTCTATCACCAGTGTATATTAAATGATTGCTACTGAAAATAAGTATCAGTTCAGTTTAGTTCAGTCGCTCAGTCATGTCCGACTCTTTGCAACCCCATGAATCACAGCACGCCAGGCCTCCCTGTCCATCACCAACTCCCGGAGTTCACCCAGACTCACGTCCATCAAGTCAGTGATGCCATCCAGCCATCTCATCCTCTGTCATCCCCTTCTCTTCCTGCCCCCAATCCCTCCCAGCATCAGAGTCTTTTCCAATGAGTCAACTCTTCACATCAGGTGGCCAAAGTACTGGAGTTTCAGCTTTAGTATCATTCCTTCCAAAGAAATCCCAGGGCTGATCTTCAGAATGGACTGGTTGGATCTCCTTGCAGTCCAAGGGACTCTCGAGAGTCTTCTCCAACACCACAGTTCAAAAGCATCAATTCTTCGGCGCTCAGCCTCCTTCACACTCCAACTCTCACATCCATACATGACCACAGGAAAAACCATAGCCTTGACTAGACAAACCTTTGTTGGCAAAGTAATGTCTCTCTTTTGAATATGCTATCTAGGTTGGTCATAATTTTCCTTCCAAGGAGTAAGCGTCTTTTAATTTCATGGCTGCAATTACCATCTGCAGTGATTTTGGAGCCCCCCAAAATAAAGTCTGACACTGTTTCCACTGTTTCCCCATCTATTTCCCATGAAGTGATGGGACCAGATGCCATGATCTTCGTTTTCTGAATGTTGAGCTTTAAGCCAACTTTTTCACTCTCCACTTTCACTTTCATCAAGAGGCTTTTTAGTTCCTCTTCTATTAAAGAAAATCTGAACAAAGGAAATAATTCCTCATAATTACACAGTCCTGTTAGTCTGTTTGCCTTGATTCATGTGCTTTCTGTTTTTCTGTGCCTGTGTCACTTGGCTTTATTCCATCAGGCATCCAGCCACTAATGGCAGAGCACTCTTTCTCTGCCTGCCCACTCAATTGTATTGATCAAAGCTCTGCATCCGTTCTGCAAACAAACAAACATTGTACAATATGATGTTCATGATGCTCTGTTAGACTCTGGGACCTCTCTCTAAATGTTTGTAAGTTTGGTAATAGGCTGCAGAGTACATCTGCGGGTTTGAAGAGAGACAGACACTCTTGGTTGCTTGGAGTGAGTGGTAGAGTCTGATTGATCTAGAACAGAAATTGGATCATTTGTAGAGATGTGGGTGGACCTAGAGAATGCCAAAGTGAAGTTAGTAAGAAAAAAACCCCAAATATGATATATTAATGCATATATGTGGAATCTAGAAAAACAGTGTAGATGATCTTATTTACAAAGCAGAAACAGAGACACAGAGGTCAAGAATAAATATATGGCTACCAAGCAGGGAAAAGGTTATGTGGGATGAACTGGAAGATTGGGATTGGCATATATACATTATTGATACTATGTATAAAATAGATAACTAATGAGAACATACTGTATAGATTAGGGAACTCTACTCAATGTACTGTGGAGCCCTGAATGAGAAGGAAGTCCAAAATAAAGGGGATCTTCCCAGGTGGCTCAGAGTGGTAAAGAACCTGCCTGCCAATGCAGGAGATGCAGGAGACACAGGTTTGATTCCTGGGTTGGGAAGATCTCCTGGAGAAGGAAATGGCAACCCACTCTAGTATTCTTGCCTGGGAAATCCCACAGACAGAGGAGCCTGCGGGCTACAGTCCATAGGGTCGCAACTGAGCATACATGGCTGATTCATTCTGCTGTACAGCAGAAACTAACACAACATTGTAAACCAACTATTCTCCAGTAAAAATTAATTAAAAACAAAAAACAGAGCGAGCCTCTGGGTCAGATTAGAAAACCTCTACTCCTGTTCACACGGAGACTGGCCTCTTGCTTTGCCTTGTCACTGTGGGTTTTAACAACAGTAATGCTGCCATTAATCCAGAAAAGCACTTAGCTCGTCACCAGGTCACCTTACTTCAACACAGTTGCAGCTTTCCTGTGAATAAAAACACCGTAATCCACAAATAACCTGCCCGGTGTGTCAGCTGCTGTATCACAACGTCCACGTGACTTGAGGAAACGCTCCAAGTGTTTTCAAACTAAAGAAAGAACAGGAGAAAAGAAAGAGAGTCAAAGAAAATAGAAGAAAAGGGAATCTTTCTTATTCGAACTTAAAGAGACTTTTCTTATTTGTTTAAGCAAGGTCATGACATTCTTTTAGAGACATTGAATAAAGGTCTTTATTGTATTTTATTCATCGAAGTAACTCAATTACTTGCTTTACGCCCTAAAAGGATAGAGTTAAAAATAATTAGAATAGAGTTTCTAATCTTCTGAAAAGCTCTGTTTATTTATTTAAATTGAAGTATAGTTGATTTGCAATGTTGTTACTTCAGGTGTACAGCAAAATGATTCCGTTATACATACATGCATATATATATGCATACACACATACGTATTTATCCAGATTCTTTTCCCTTATAGGTTGTTACGAAATACTGATTATAGTTCCCTATGCTATGCAGTAGGTCCAAATCTCTGTTTTGTTTTTGAAGCTTAGGAAGCATTTTCTCAAGATAAATGTCACTGCCCCCAAATTATCCCACTCACTTGATTATATTTGCACTAATCCCAATCCATGCAGACCTAGGATCAACACCAACTGTATTTAAATCTCCACCATCTGAAATGGTCATTTTGTCTGATTTGCTGGAGGCTTCATCCAGTCAGACATATAAATCTCCAGAGGAATTTCTTAAGATGAGTTAAAATATGACACATCCCTCTCCCCAGGGTAGAAACTATATTATAAAAACCAGTTATGTCTCACCTGGCGGATGAAGAAGGAAAGTGACTCACCACGAATGTCTGTGGTTCCCAAGGTGAGGTCTAAGGAGGAGGAACAGCAGCACCTGGGAACTTAAAGTGGAATTTCTCAGGCCCCACCCCAGACCTCCTTTCTGAGACACTGGTAACTGAAGCAGGTTCGATCCCTGGGTTGGGAGTATCCCCTAGAGGAGGAAATGGCAACCCACCCCAATATTCTTGTCTGGGAAATCCCATGGACAGAGGAGCTTGGCCAGCCACAGTTCATGGGGTGGCAAAAAGTTGGACACGACTGACTGAGCACACATTCACAATTGGTGTTTTTTAACAAGCCCTCTGAGTCTGACGCTTGCTCAAATTGCAAACCCTTGATGTGGGAAAATGCTGAGGGTATGTGGATGTCAGACCAACTCACAAGGCTTCAGAAACACTAAGCATCTTGTGAGTTCATTTGTTAGGCTCTGCAACCTCTCTCTAAATGTTTGTAAATTTTTAAATATACTGCATTTTATAACTACATTAAATTTGCTTTATTTCAAAGATATGTACAGGAAACAGTAGTTTCTAGTACAACCCAAATATCCCCAAGCTTTTCAAGCATCTAGATAAAAATAAGGTCTCATGAACATTGATACTGGTGTTTCACTGGCATATTTGTCCTACCTGTAAATCTCAGGGTCTCCCCACCCAAGGGCATGGCTAGTTAAACTGGCAGGTTGCAAAGCCTTGCATGGGCCCCTCTCTACCTCAGGGAGCTCCCCCTATTTTTGGAAATTGGGTTTGGGCAAGGGTGGAAGAGTAAGAAGGGTGGGCTTGGGGATTTGTTTGTGTTTTACCAATGATGGGAGCAGATTGATAAAGGAATGAAACATCTGTGCCTCAGTTAAGAGAAGGTTCTGCAGCCTTGGTTGCTATTGGAGGTAGTCACAGAATTGATGTCCAACAATAATCAGTATCAAGGCTACAAAGAACAAAGAGCTTTTTGAGGGGTCTTAAAAATTACAATTTGGGAGACAGATTCAGGTAAAACCAAGTGAAAGACTCTTCTGGGGAAGAGAGTCAGACACTTAAAAAAGCAAAAGCCATAAGATTGTTCAATAATTATCATTGACTTTGGTGCAGGGAAGGAAATTTTTTTAAATGTCATTAATTAATTAGTTAATGTTGGCTGTGCTGGGTCTTCGTTGCTGCGAGGGCTCTCCTCTCGTTGCTCTGAGTGGGAGCTACTCTCTAGCTGTGTGCTTAGGCTCCTCATCGCGGTGGCTTCTCTTGTTGGGGAGCACGGGCTCTAGAGCATGTGGGCTTCAGTAGTTGTAGCACCTGGGCTTAATAGTTGCAGCTCGCAGGCTCTAGAGCACAGGCTCAGTAGTCGTGGCACAGGGGTTAGTTAGCAGCATGTAGGATCTTCCCAGACCAGGGATCAAATCTGTGTCTCCTGCATTGGCAGGTGAATTCTTTACCACTGAGCCACCAGGCAAGTCCAAAAAAGGAAATATTTGTCCTTAAGGGATAGGCCGTCACCAGTTATTTTAGGGAAATCCAATAAGTATCTTGAGTTTCTGGAACACTGGGCAGATTCTCTGGACACCTGCTTTAGATGGTAAGTGATCAAAAGTCAGGTTCCATCCAGGCTGAGACGTGTGTCAAGTCACACTTTCTCGATGGCCTCCTGGCTCCATTTGAGAGCATTCTCTCAGCAATACCAACCCCATTTTGATTCTGCTTTCACAACTGTGGGCCTGCAGGCCCATCCTAACAGCTCTACCCTCCTCACTGGGCCCCCTTTCACAATATCTCACTTGCACCCTATTCTGGGAAAGTGTTGTTCGTGATCCAGAGGCACAGTGCAATGGGTTGGTTGGCTATTCTTCATCATGGAACCTCCTCCTCACCATCTCCCTAGTCCACTTAACATCCCTTCAGTGAGTACTTCTGGAGCTCTTCATGTCTGGAAATACACCTATGAGCAAAATATAGAGCCTTCATGCAGCTTCCTTGAAGAAGCTCCATGGAGCTTTCATGGTATATTCATTGTCATGGCAATCCTAGCGCAGGTTGGAAAAGAATTTCCAGACACAGAGCATTTCAGAAGGAAGTGAGTTTATTAAGAGTAAACAGCAGAGGTCATGTGGGTGCTGCAAACACAGTGGGATGACTTCCTGACAGAACTGGGAAAGCCAACACTTCGTGGGTTGGTAGGAAATTTTTATAGCCTCAAGACAGAGAAGTTTCCTGCTGGAGGTTGGCATCAGGTGATTGGTTAGGGTGCTATAGGGTGAGCACTGAGGTGGGCATTTTGCCTAATATGGAGTCAGGAAGCTCGCTGGTGATGATCGGGGGCCTTTTGGCAACGGTTACAAAGGGGCTTATTCAGTTCTGGAGATGACCGTGTTTCTGGGCTCCCCTTTTGTAGCCTTCATGCCAGGTCTTGCACCAGTAGCCTTGGAATAGGACTCCACATTCATGTCTTCATGGAGCTTACATGGAATGGAAAAGAAAGACAATAAAGAAATAAATTGTATAGTGGCAGGTAGTGACACTATTTTTTTCAAGTCCCTTGGGAGTCTCACATGTGTGTTCAGCACCAGGTCCACCCATTTCTTTCATTCTGGACTTTCTCTCACCATAAGAACACATCCCCTCACCACCATGTGAGGGCATGGCTGTGGCACCCCTTGGTGGAAAAGTTCTGTTCTGTGGTCCCTGCTGGCTGCTGCTTCTCAGGAGTTCTGTGTAATCTGGACTAGAAAGCAGGTCTACCGATAAGGTGGAGATCTGCTGGTTTTGTCTTCCTAGTACCTCTACCAGAGAAGGCAATGGCAACCCACTCCATTTGCCTGGAGAATTCTTGCCTGGAGAATCCCAGGGACGGGAGCCTGGTGGGCTGCTGTCTATAGGGTCGCACAGAGTCAGACACGACTGACGTGACTTAGCAGCAGCAGCAGCAGTACCTCTACCCCATCCTAAATCTTGGAGGTATGATGATATGACCTTGACCCAGGCTGGGCCAGCCATGGTATCCCTTCCTCCTGTCCACAGCAATTTTTCCTGAAAAATGGTACATGACCCAAAAGTCATGAAAGCTAGTTAGAGCTCTTTTATGAGATTTGATATATAGATGATTAGAAAAACTCTCTTTCCACTTGGATGAACCTTAACATGATGAACCCTACTCCAAGACATGGAGTAAGTGTATGTAAGAAGCAACTGAAGCACATAGAGAAATGAGACAAGAGAGCCCTGTTGGCATATATGGATGTACCACGTCTCATTGTTCCCCCAACAAGTTCCCTCCCTGTACCTAATTACATGAGGTAATACAGATCCTTTCACACTTGAGTTACTTTCAGTTATTTGCAGCTGAAAATAATAATTGTATGCTAAGCCCACATTAATCATATCAACTACTTTGACATGGACTGATGCTAGGGAAAAGAAGCCAGCATTTATTATACAAAAATTACAGCAGCAATAAAACAAACCCTGCCTTTGACAAAACACCATATTAACATCATAGTAATAAGTTAATACAATTTTATTACACCTTATAAATTAACTATTAATTCTTGCCTGAAAAAAAAATGCACCAGCACATATGAGATTCCCTTGAAAGGGCTCACAGACCATCAGGGAACTTCTAATTAAAACAGACATCTTTTGTAAACTTGAACGAATTTTCACATGGATGAAACTTTGTTTTATGCAGCTAGTCCCATCAAATATAAAATCTCCTAACCCTAGCAAATATCAAATCTCTTGTTAAATATTATTAAATATTGATGATGCTATTTTAAAACAGGATTATAAAAGCTGCATTCAGACTAGCATCATTCTTCAAAGTAATTTCTTAAAAGCATCATAAAATAGAACTATTGTCTATTCATATCATTTGCATTGTACTCATATCCATTAAACTGACAAGATCTTCAGGCTTTTCTCTCTTATAATTACCTATAGTTTATGCTTTTTTTTTTTTTAATTAAACAGGTTCTTAGGTTTCATTTATTCTTTTACTTGATCACTTTAGGTTGGTCATGATAGTAAAAGTGCTTTTCTTTGCATAGTGGTATTTGGCATTTAGGGCTTCCTGGGTAGCTCAACTGGTAAAGAATCTCTGCAATTCAGGAGACCCTGGTTCCATTCCTGAGTCAGGAAGTTCCCACGAAGAAGGGATAAGCTACCCACTCCAGTGTTCTTGGGCTTTCCTGGTGGCTCAGACAATGAAGAATCCGCCTGCAGTGCAGGAGAGCCCGGTTGGATCCTTGGGTTGGGAAGATCCCCTGAAAGAGGGTATGGCAACCCACTCCATCACCATCAGCAAAGTGTGTGCAAATCACAACCATAACCACATCTTGGAATTTCAAGGCACTAATAGAATGGCAGAGCACTAACTGTGCATTTGAAAGACTGTGCCCATAAAATGGGGCCCGCAGGAGACCAGATTCAAGTGTTCTTTCCCAAATCAGAAAGCTTTCCCCTTCCATTAAATAAACGTAGTTCTAGGTGATTTCTTCTTTTACTTATACAAAACACACACGCGAAACTGGAAAGTTATTGGAACCTAGGGGACTGAAAACATAAGGCAAAAAAGGGAAGAAACCTAAAATGCCCCTTGCAAACCTCATCCCTCCGTTGGGCTGGAGGACCAGGGATGTGGAGGAGAGGCGCTAGAGTCATTTCCACAACTCCCGCGCCCCTGCGCCGCAGCCTCCAGGCCGTAGGGGCCGCTGCAGCGCCGAGTTTGCGGAGTGCGCTGAGACGCTCTCTCCCGCAGGAGGAGACGAGACGGAGTGCGGCGGGCGGGCAGAGGTGACCCCGCGACAGGTGAGCGGCGGAAGGGGTTGGCGTGGCGGGGTCGGGGACGAGGTGGCCGCTCCACAGCGGTCTTGATCCTGTCCTTGGCGGGCCCTACCGCCCTGTGGACCTCGTTCCCAGGTGCATGGATTCGGACTCGGGGGCGTTCTCTCGAGGCCCCCTCTTTCCCGGTACAGTCGTCGCCACTCGGTGAACTCCCAGAGCTGGATCTGGAAGTTTCTGACCCCACGGGGCGCGTGTCTCGCCCCATACGTGGACACCTCCACCCAAAGAACCTTCTCATATTCTGGACAGTTTTTTTGGTATCCCACCTCACCAAACTCCTAATTAGGGGAAAGTGGTTTTGTAATTTTTTCACGTGAGTTTCCTCTTTGCTTTTTAAGTGTGTTTACAGTCCTGTGTCTCCCCTGCAAGACAATGTCTAGAACTCAATTGAATGCAGTTTCTTTTTCTGGAGGCTTCAAAGGCATCTGTCTTTGACTAATAGCAAGATGTAGTGTAGGTCCAGGAGAAGGCGATGGCACCCCACTCCAGTACTCTTGCTTGGAAAATCCCATGGACGGAGGAGCCTGGTAGGCTGCATGCAGTCCATGGGGTCGCAAAGAGTCAGACACGACTGAGTGACTTCACTTTCACTTTCCACTTTCATGCATTGGAGAAGGAAATGGCAACCCACTCCAGTGTTCTTGCCTGGAGAATCCCAGGGACGGGGGAGCCTGGTGGGCTGCTGTCTATGGGGTCGCACAGAGTCGGACACGACTGAAGCGACTTAGCAGCAGCAGCAGCAGCAGCAGTGTAGGTCCCACAATATGGGGAAGGCAGCGGACCCAAATAATACTTTACAGCCCTCAGATTGTTGGCAACATCCTTTGTAAATAACATTCCTTGTCAGTATCTGTCTCTAGGTATGGTAAATTTCAAGGGATTAAAAAAAGAATAACTTTTACCATTAAAAACAACAAATACAGAGTTCATCTTTAAAATTTAAAACCCAAAAGAGAGGGGACATATGTGTATCTATCTGATTCATGTTGATGTATGACAGAACCAACACAGTATTGTAAAGCAATTATCCTTCAATTAAAAATAAATTTTAAAAAATTAAGTGATTATAATTTTATGCTTCGTTGGAATATTAATTACTCAGCCATAAAAATGAACGAAATTGGGTCATTTGTAGAGAAGTCGTTGAACCTGGAGTCTGTCATACAGAGTGGAGAAAATCAGAGAGAGAAAAACCAATATTGTATATTAATACATGTATATAGAATCCAGAAAATGGTACTGATGAAGCCATTTGCAGGATAGGAATAGAGAGACAGATGTAGAGAACAGACTGTGGATGGTGAGGGGGGCTGGGAAGAGGAGGGTGAGACAAATGGAGAGAGTAGCATTGACACACATAGGCTACCTTGTTGTAAAATAGCCCGACGCTGCTGTATAGCACAGGAAGCTCAGTTCAGTGCTCTATGAGACTAGAGGGGTGGACAAGGGTGGGGTGAGAGACTCAAGAGAGGGGGGATATATGTATACATATAGTTGATTCACTGTTGTTATGCAGCAGAAACTAACACTAAAGCAATTATACTCCAATTGAAACATTTTGTTCCATTTCTTCAATCTTATAATGACTTAGAAATGCTGAGTCTTAACGATTTAGGAGTGAAGTGGTGGACCAGTGGTTGGCTGGAACATGAGTGACCTGGATTATCTCACTCTTCCATGGGCAAAGACAATCAATCTCTTTTGGTTTAGATTTGTTTAGAAAAAGGGATTGAATTAATTGGTGGAGATGAAAATAGCTACTATTTGTTGAACTTCTGTTATGTCCTTTAAAAAATGTTACCTCATTTAATCTACAAAGTCATTCTATGCAGTAGGTAATATCCCTTTTATAAAAGTGCAAACTGAAGCTCAGAGAAGTTGTCACTCAAAAACATACACTTAATAGGTAGCAAAATTGGAATTTGCAGCAATGGTACATTCCCTTAAGACAGAAAGCTGTCTGATTCTGTCCTGAACTTGTGTATTCTAAATCAAATTATTTTTAAGGTGTCCTGCCCCAAACTTCAAGTTATTTTCTTAAATTCTGAAATAGTGTGGTATGTGAAACAAAAATAACAAGTACATTATATATCCTTAAAGTATTTTATCCATTTTATAATTCCCCTAAGGCTTTTATTTAATAAAAGCAAGGCTTTATTGCTGGTATTCCTTTTCACCAGTATTCTGTGATTCTGACCTTTTTTTTTTTTTTTCATTTATCTTCTGTTCAGATGCTTATTTCAAAATGAATATCTAAGGATTAAGTTTCTCACCAAAGTAACTCATATTCTTTATATCTTGGTCTAATTTTTATGTCATGCCAGTTTTGTGCCAGCAAATTGTTTAATATCAGCGGCCAAGTACATTCTGGATTATCCCACAGAGCTGGAATTTTAATAAAGGAGAGAAAATGGTTTAAATTTTCTGCTGCCTAAGATCATCTTTGTACAGTCTCGTACAGTGTATTCGTTCTGGGGGCATGATTTTCACTCATACTTTAGGGTGTTGCTACAAAGAGGCCGCTGCTTCCTTTCTCATCACATATTGCCTTCCCCAGAGAAGGGGCAGGAGAAAAAGGTAAAGAACCTTTTGCTGGGAGGGACGTATGAAGTAAATGCAGTTTAGTTTAGATCTTTTTTTTTTTTAAAAAGCTTTTAGATTGGAGTATAGTTTCTTTACAATGCTGTGTTAGCTGCAGGTGTGCAGCACAATGTATGATTTAGTTATACATACGTTTTTTCCAGATTCTTTCCCCTTATAGTTTATTACAAAACACTGAGGGTAGCTCCCTGTGTTATACAGTACATCCGTGTTGATTATTTTATATATAGTTGTGTATGTTAATCCCAGATTCCTAATTTATCCCATGCTACCATTCCCTTTTTTGTAACCATAAGTTTGTTTTCTATGTCCATGAGTCTTTTTCTGTTTTATAAATAAGTTTGTATCATTTAGATTCCATGTATAAGTGATATCATATGGTATTTGTCTTTCTCTTTCTGACTTACTTTGCTTAGTATGATCTCTAGGTCTATCCATTTTGCTGCAAATGGCATTATTTCATTTTTTTGTTGTTCAGTTGCTCAGTTGTGTCCAAATCTTTGCTACCCCATGGACTGCAGCACACCAGGCTTCCCTGTCCTTCACCATCTCCCAGAGCTTGCTCAAACTCATGTCCATTGAGTCAGTGATGCCATCCAGCCATCTCATCCTCTGTTGTCCTCCTCTCCTCCTGCCTTCAGTCTTTCCCAGCATGAGGGTCTTTTCCAGTGAATCAGTTCTTCGCATCAGGTGACCAAAGTATTGGAGCTTCAGCTTCAGCATCAGTCCTTACAATGAATATTCAGGACTGATTTCCTTTAGGATGGACTGGTTGGATCTCCTTGCAGTCCAAGGGACTCTCAAAAGTCTTCTCCAACATCACAGCTCAAAAGCATCAATTTTTCAGCATTCAACCTTCTTTTTTAGTCCAACTCTCACATCTATATAGCTTTAACTATATGGACCTTTGTCGGCAAAGTAAGGTCTCTGCTTTTTAAATACAGTATCTAGGTTTGTCATAGCTTTTCTTCTTTCATTTTTTAGGACTAAGTAATATTCCATTGTATATATGTACCACATCTTTATCCATTGATCTGTTGATGGACATTTAGGTTGCTTACATGGCTTGGCTATTGTCAATAGTGCTGCAGTGAACACTGGAGTGCATGTATCTTTTTGAATTATGGTTTTCTCTGGGTATATGTGCAGGAGTGGGATTGCTGGATCATATAGTAGCTCTATTTTTAGTTTTTAAAGAAGCCTCCATACTGCTGCACCAGTTCACACTCTCATAAACAGTGATGGAGGTTTCCCTTTTCCCCACATCCTCTCCAGCATTTATTATTTGTAGATTTTTCAATGATGGACATTCTGAACAGTGCTAGGTGATACCTCACTGTGATTTTGATACTCTGATAGTTAGCAGTGTTGAGCACCTTTTCATGTGGTTTTTGGCCTTCTGTATGTCTTCTTTGCAGAAATGTCTTTTTAGGTCTTCTGCCCATTTTTTGTTTGGGTTGTTTGATTTTTTTTTTTTTTTGGATATTGAGCTGCATGAACTATTTGTATGTTTGGAAATTAATCTCTTGATCACATGATTTGTAAGTATATTTTCCCGTCTTTGATTGTCTTTTCATTTTGTTTATGGTTTCCTTTGCTGTGCAAAAGCTTTTAAGTTAATTACATCCCATTTGTTTATTTTTGTTTTTATTTTCATCACTGTAGTAGGTGGATCCTTTGGGATCCAAAAAGATATTGCTGAGACTTACGTCAAAGAATGTTCTGCCTGTATTTTCCTCTAAGAGTTTTATAGTATCCAGTGTTAAACTTAGGTCTATAATCCATTTTAAGTTTGTGTTTGTGTATGGTGTTAGAGAATCTTCTAATTTCATTCTTTTACATGTGGCTGTCCAGTTTTCCCAGCACCAGTTGTTGAAGAGACTTGTCTTTTGGCCAGGAGAGACATATGAAGTACATACAGCTTAGTTTAGATCTTTTTTTATAGGCAGGTATGAAAAACGCAAGTCTCTTCTATTAAAAAAAATTATGTACACAATTTCTTATTTAAGGGAACAAGAAATGGGTGATGGAAAAAAATGAAGAAGAAATAAGAACAGGGCACCTGGACAGATTGCACAGCCGTGGGGTGGCCCATGGGATACCTAACTTACTGAATGTTTTAGAGGTCAACTGGCGCAGAAATTAATCACCAAATTGGCCAGCAGCAGTGCAGTGTCAAGTTCCTATCATCCCCGCTAGTGTGTGTTTGTGTGTGTGTGTATGTGCATGCACGCACGTGTGCACACTAGAGAGAGAGAGTCCCCTTTTTAACACAATAAATGCGGGTCCTTGCTTAAAAATAAACTCATCTTGAAAACAAGTATATCTAGAGATGGATCAATATCACATGTGAATAAGTAAGTGTGATTTACCTCACGCTTTGCAGTGGGGAAAAAAAGAGTAAGAGAAGAAGTGGGAGAAAGTGATGGGGGAACTTAGAAGCTCTAATGGATGTGTGTCAGATGGTAACTGTTTTTGAGGTACTGTCCACTCACTGTTGGAATAGGTTGTTGCTGTGCTTTGAATTCATGATTAGTTCTGTAGCTTTTAAAATTACAACTTACATCAGCTCTGATTAACACACCTGTGAAGAAACAACTAAGGTTTTGCATTTTATATACTTATTCAACCACGACATCTTGCATGTCTTTCACAGTCATATTCCTACCGTTCTGTGGGCCAGGCATGTGAGGAGATAGAAAAGAACATTTTCTTACATGAAAAGTCTCATTTTGTTCTGTTCGTATTACAAATTCTTACCTAATAAATCCCTTTTTGGCCTCAGCAATCTGTCTCTCTTTATTTAAAGTATCAGTCAGTCATTCAGTTCAGTCACTTAGTTGTGTCCGACTCTTTGCGACCCCATTGACTGTAGCACGCCAGGCTTCCCTGTTCACGATCTCCCGGAGCTTTCTCAAACTCATGTTCATCTACTTGGTGATGCCATCCAACGATCTCATCCTCTGTCATCTTCTTTTTCCTCCTGCCTTCAATCTCCCAGCATCAGGGTCATTTCCATTGAGTCAGTTCTTCACATCAGGTGGCCAAAGTAATGGAGCTTCAGCTTCAACATCAGCCTTCCAGTGAATATTGAGGACTGATGTCCTTTAGGATTGTCTGGTTTGATATCTTTGCAGTCCAAGGGACTCTCAAGAGTCTTCTCTGACACCACAGTTCCAAAGCATCAATTCTTCAGCACTCAGTTTTCATTATGGTCCAGCTCCACATTCATACATGAATTAAAGTCAGTAGTTCTAAAGTATAAGATTCTAAAATAATTTCCAAATCAAAGATTTGTCATATTTAGGGAGTATTTTGCCATACTGTAATAGAAATGCACTGACCAGTCCTAAGTATAATAAATAAATAGTTTTATATTTAACTAAAATAATATTGGTATAATTATTTTCGTAAATGTAAGGGGTGTGTGTGTGTGGTTGCATGCACGCACGCTTCATCACTCAGTCATTTCCGACTCTGTGACCCCATGGGCTGTAGCCCACCAGGCTCCCTCATCCATGGAGATTGACCAAGCAAGAATAGAAGGTTGTTAAAATTTTTTGTTAGTTCCGTGAGTGGTATAAACAAGTTCATGAACTTTGGGGAGAACTGTTGGAGCATCTGCAGTGACTGTGGCACATACAAAGAGAAGCGGCAACAGAACTGAGCAGTCTTATACCAGGCCTAGTAAAAGAGTGATATATGATAGAAAGTAGTACTTTCATTGGGCTTCCCTGGTAGCTCAACTGGTAAAAAATCCATCTACAATGCCGGAGACCCTGGTTTGATTCCTGGGTTGGGAAGATCCCCTGGAGAAGGGATAGGCTCCCCACTCCAGTATTCTTGGACTTCCCTGGTGGCTCAGACAGTAAAGAATCTGCTTGTAACGTGAGAGACCTGGGTTTGGAAGACCCCCTGGAGGAGAGTATGGCAACCCATTCCAGTATTCTTCCCTGGAGACTCTCCATGGACAGAGGAGCCTGGCAGACTACAGTCCATGAGGTTACAAAGAGTCAGATGTGACTGAGCGACTAAGCACAATACTCTCATATGTTCCTAAAAATATCACAAACAATGAAAATTGTGGTATGTTAAATCTTTTAAAATATAGTGTGGTAGGTAATTCTTTAATTTGTAAAAGTCACTCAGTCATGTCCGACCCTTTGTGACCCCATGGACTATACAGTCCATGGAATTCTCCAGGCCAGAATTCACTGGAGTGGGTAGCCTATCCCTTCTCCAGCAGATCTTCCTGACCCAGGAATTGAAAAGGGGTCTCCTGCATTGCAGGTGGATTCTTTACTATCTGAGCTACCAGGGAAGCCCTTTAATTTGTAAAAGTCCCTTTCAATAAACATTTGCAGTAGTTTCCAGCCTATGTATTCTTTAATTGTCATTTCTGGCAAAGAGTTTAACATGAACAGTTTAACGTAAATGGAATGTTGGTGTCTAGAGTTTACAGTATAATAAATACTACCTTGATTGCTTATTTACTTGTTTCATCACAAAGTAAATGTAGGTTCAGCTAAGGAAAGAGAGAATCTTGTGCAAAATACAATATATATATATATATATGTATGTATATATATATATATATATATATAGCAGAGAGGCTATCTCCCAGGCGATAGACCTCAGTAAGATCCCCAAATAAAACTTATCTTGCAACTTTAAGTTTGTGCATTTTTCTTCAGTTTACAGTTTCAAGAAATTCACCTAAGAAATGTGCATGTGAGTGGACCGCTGGTTCAGCAGAAAACATTGGAGTTTTTTGGTAACCGTGGGCATGATGTGTTAGAAGCATGTGCTGGCTGAACAGGTTTCAGGCATATTATGGAATTGTTTCAGAAGTTGTCTGTAGTGGAAAAAAAAATCACTGTTCCAATAGAGAAAATTAGTAACTTGAATGCTGTTGAAATTTTTTTTTTAATTTTATTTTATTTTTAAACTTTACAATATTGTATTAGTTTTGCCAAATATCGAAATGAATCCGCCACAGATATACCCGCGTTCCCCATCCTGAACCCTCCTCCCTCCTCCCTCCTCTCCCCTCCCTCTGGGTCGTCCCAGTGCACCAGCCCCAAGCATCCAGTACCGTGCATGAAATTTTTAAAAAATTGCTAGTTACTGCTTGAATGATGTGTTAAATGCTGATGAACCAAGTGTTTTATGAGTTGTTACCTCATATAATTCATGTCCAAAGTGGACTTCAAAGAAGAGGTAAATAGAGGTTAATGATCATTCTTTTCTGCTGTAATGCATCGCGGTCGGAAGAGATGAGACCACTTGTCATTGGCAAGTCAATTAACTCCCAGGGCTTCAGAAATGTTCATTTGCTCCCCAGTAATGATGAAGCCAGTATACATGTCTAGAGAACATGAGGTTTATTTGATGAATAGCTGAGAATGGTTGGTAAGAGGAAGATAGGAGTGAAAAGCAAGATCCTCTTGCTGATGGACACCTGCTCTGCCCAACACACCCCCGTGTTTGGATCACATGTGTTGAGTTTTCTCATTGACTAATCTTTTTCACTTTTGAAAAAACTGGACTCCTAAGTTTCTCCATAAGTAATAAGGTTGCAGAAATATTGCTTTTATAAAGACTGTAAAATGGGAAACTTAATACTTGAATAAACAAAGTCCCAACAAGTGTTTAAATGTGAGTGTTTGACTCTCATTTTATAACATTTACTGAGGGTTCAGCATTTCCCCCAAAGAATTTTATTATATTGTCATGAATCTCAGCCATTCTTTGGAAAGCTTCTTTCCCTATCTTTTCCCTTCCAAACTTCCCCCCACCCACCCCACCAGCATTCGGTGGCAGGATTGGTAAGAATAACCTTTTGCCCAGTAGTATGTAGAAGAAAAAAATATTCACGAAGTGTTGACATTCTAGCAGGGAGAACCAGAAGCCAAAAGACATACTTGGATCTATTAGGATAGATTCTGAGTAATTAAGAGAAAAATGATTTCCGATTAAGGATTAGGATAGATTCTGAGTAATTAAGAGAAAAATGATTTCCAATTAAGGAGGTAGCATAGTGTTTGTTGCCAGAGAGTGGGCGATAGAGGAGGAGTAAGGACAACAGCTGCTCACCCTTCCTGCATGGTACTGGTGCTGGGGTGACCCAGTGGAGGAAGGCAGAGGGGTGGGAAGGGAAAGTGGGAGAGGAGTCAATCTGTAGGAGGAATGGAGCGAAAGAATGCTCATGCCTCTTAGGTTGGTGTCCTGAAAGGGCTGTTGGAAGGTGAAGAATGGTGAAAATGGAAGGAAATTAAGAAGGTATGGATAACCCACTGGCCACTCCTACCCTTAGTACCCCCTTCATTTAGCAAGATACAGCGTGACTCATACCTCACTAGTTCCACGAGATGAAAAATAACCATTTTACCAAACAAAACCTAAAGGCCATTTACAAAGTACGTGTTATACAAAGTAATAAAAGAATTGACCATCACTTTTGATATATATCTAGACCGGAATTTGAAAAAAGGCTGAATATAGAATGATTTTTTTAAGAGCATTATCAGAAAAACATAACTTTGAAGGGAAAAAAAGTCTCTGATTTTATTTTTAGGTATTAAATCATCGTTAGTCAAGATGTCTTCAGCACCTGAGCCTCCAGCCTTTAAAAAGGAGCCGCCCAAGGAGAAAGACCTGGGAAACATAGGGCTCAGAGGGGTCCGCACCACAACCTTATTTCGAGCTGTGAATCCAGAGCTCTTCATTAAACCTGTAAGAAATTATCCGGGATAAGACTTTATGTTCAATTTACCTAGGCTTTCAGAAATAGAAAGTTCTAATTTTCCTGTCACATTTGATTTTATCACGGATATTTGATGTTAACTAGTGCCATCTATGGGGTCACACAGTCGGACACAACTGAAGGGACTTAACAGCAGCAGCAGCAGCAGTAAGACCTCTCTGTGGATAAGAAGTAGATGGAAGGAAAATCTTAAATGCTGTTTCACTAAATATACATATAAAACTAATTATTTTGAGGGTGTTTGAGAATTTAAATGGTAAATAGTTGAATTTTAATCAACTGATCAAATTCCTGTTTAAATTTTATTTTAATAGCTGCATTGATTTTAAGGAAACTTGTTTGATTGGGTACTATTAAGTAAATAAGGCCTTCCATTGAAACAAAGAAAACAGAATGGAAATCTGATCAGTCTACAATTCCAGGCTTATTAATAATGTTTTAACCTAGGAGATTTTGCAAACATATATTGAAAAATATGAAAACATGCATTTATACACTGTTAGGGAGTTAGCTAATTATATTTTTGTAGCAAGTTACTGAATACATTTGATTTGTTAAGTTTTATTTTTTGAAAAATGCAAATCAAGTCATAAAATTTACTTAAATGTTTGAATTTGATTAGAATTTTAATAACATAGTTACCAGTATAAACTGTTTGAAAGTTAAATAGGTCAATTTAGCAATCAAATCATTAAATCAAGGTAGAATGTTTTAAAAACTTTGAACTAATGTGTTTTTTTACTTGCCAAGTACAGTTCAAGAACTGCAAAAGTAAGCTGCTCTGAGCGAGTGGCCTTTCTCAGATGTCCATCCCACTGAAAAAGTTTGACCTTGATTTTTTTTGATGATTAAGAATAGTAATGAAACAGAAGCAGAAATGATAACAGAAGCAGAAAATACAGAATTGAAAAGCTTTATGATCCAGCAATCCCACTGCTGGGCATACACACTGAGGAAACCAGAAGGGAAAGAGACACATGTGCCCCAATGTTCATCGCAGCACTGTTTATAATAGCCAGGACATGGAAGCAACCTAGATGTCCATCAGCAGATGAATGGATAAGAAAGCTGTGGTACATATACATAATGGAGTATTACTCACCCATTAAAAAGAATTCATTTGAATCAGTTCTAATGAGGTGGATGAAACTGGAGCCTATTATACAGAGTGAAGTAAGCCAGAAGGAAAAACACCAATACAGTATACTAACGCATATATATGGAATTTAGAAAGATGATAACAATAACCCTGTGTACGAGACAGCAAAAGAGACACTGATGTATGGAACAGTCTTATGGACTCTGTGGGAGAGGGAGAGGGTGGGAAGATTTGGGAGAAGAGCATTGAAACATGTAAAATATCATGTATGAAACGAGATGCCAGTCCAGGTTCAATGCACGATACTGGATGCTTGGGGCTAGTGCACTGGGACGACCCAGAGGGATGGTATGGGGAGGGAGGAGGGAGGAGGGTTCAGGATGGGGAGCACATGTATACCTGTGATGGATTCATTTTGATATTTGGCAAAACTAATACAATTATGTAAAGTTTAAAAATAAAATAAAATTAAAAAAATTCAGGAATTCCCTAGCTATCCCGTAGTTAGGACTCTGCCCTGTCACTGCCAAGGGCCCGCGTTCAATCCCTGGCTGGGGAACTAAAATCCCCAAAACTGTGTGGTGTGACAAAAAAAAAAAAAAAAGTAGCATCCCTTTGCCTCTTAGGGTCTTGGATTTTACACAGCAAGTCAGAGTTATTACATACAGCATATCTGTTCTATGACTGTGTTTCTTGAGGTAATAGAATAAGTTCCCGGAGAAGGGTGTGTCTGTTTTGCTGTACCTGGTATATAACATGAAAGGCTTTCTGCCAGGTTTTCATGATCCTGGGTGACAAGAAAAGCATGTAGACTTCATTCCTCACTTCTTAATAAAAATAAAAAATTTAAGGTTTGCAGATGGGAAACTTGGGCCCAAAAAAGTTAAGCAACTTCTTCACAACATAGGTAACTGAAAACTGAGCACTGGATCAATTTCCTTCTTAAAGGTGAAGGTCAGAGATGTCCCAGCTGTGATGGGAAGAAGAAGAGTCTTCCATAGTCTCTAAGTTATCAGGAGTTGAATTAACTGAATAAAGAAATGGATAAATATTAGAAATGAAATTTGACCCTAGGAATGCTGGTGTGGTACTAAAGCCTTGGCATGACGAGCGGAAAGTGCAGGAGATATTTGAGTCTCCTCAAATTGGTCTTATTGAGACCTCGTGATTTGTTTTTTTCTTTGACAGAACAAACCTGTAATGGCTTTCGGATTAATAACCATTTCGCTTTGCGTGGCTTATATCGGTTACCTACATGCGACACAGGAGAATAAGAAGGACCTCTATGAAGCTATTGATAGTGAGGGACACAGTTATATGAGGAGGAAAACATCTAAATGGGATTGATTGCGCTGGTTGCTGCAGATGAAAGTTTACTGGGGCCTCTGAAATCTTCAGCTGAAAATTAGGACCGCACAGTGTCTTGTTTGTTGTTCCAGAAGATGCTGCTGAGGAAGAAGGATGCCGATTGCAGCCAGACCCCGAGAGTGAATGTTATCCTTTCAAAATGGCAGCCATTATTGTGTTCTTTTTTCCACAGAAAGAGCTGTTCAGTATTTTAATTTTATTAAATCCTCTTTTAAAAAGTGCCATGAGAATGGAAGTCATTTTTGTGAATTATAAAGTTCTGTCCAATAAAAGTACTGCTGCTCTTAAATTTGCATGGTATTGTTAATATTTTAAGGGGAATGTGCATTTACAGCTGTTGTGAAGGTTTAGTTTTGCTATTTGCAAAGGCAGTGTTCTTTTTCTCTCTGGTGAAAAAGAAAATGATTATAAATTATTGTAAAGCCTGCAGTTAAAAACAGTTTTTACAGAATTACAGATGGGTCATATATTTCAGTTTTCCATTTCAGCTAATTTTGGTCCAGATTTTTATTTTAGTTGAAAAGATACTCCCACTCAATTACTAAAATAAAGATTAAATGAAAGAATAACCCAGAGTAATTGGAGTTGTTTAAAAAAAATAACCAGACAATATGTTATACTGAGTATGATGTTTTTATTTGACTACAACTAAATGTTATCTATTTTGTTTTCATTGTAATTTGTTGTTTCATTGTTATTTGTATTTCATTGTTATCATTGTAATTTAATGTTACAATGATACTATAAATGTAAGACCTAGAGCATTTGGTCTTAGTTACTTGAAAACTAGTTACTTAGTTACTTGAAAACTAGAACTGCTCAGTAGATAAGGTCTAGATTTAAAGTAACTATAAGTATATGGGGTTTACCTTATACCTTTCTGATGAGGGTTCTAGATGTGTTTTATTTCTAGATATTTACCGCATTCTCCAAATCCTTGGAGTTGCATCTTAGTAAATAAATCTTGTCTCTGAAATTTTGTTTCATTTATTATTAACAAGTAAAATAATTGCAAAGGCAGAGTTTATCATCATAATGTAAGATTTAATTTCCAGTGCTTTATGGTAGTTTTATAAGATACATGAAAAAGTAATTATGTCTGATTTGTAGATATTAAAGAGCTTAGCTAATTGAGTTATCTGTATGCAACTAAATTAAATCTTTATTACTGACCCTTAAATATTTCTTTGTGAGGTCTCTCTATATAGTACACTTCATACAGTTTAAATACACTTAGGTGGTATACAATGCCTTTTAATTTAAAGTATTATCTTTTGCTGTTGGTTGGTAAAGAACTAGAGTTCTTCTGTTTTCAACTTATGCATTTAATGCCACATCATCATCATTAGAGTTCTTCTAATATTCAACAAAAGAAGTTACTGTTTGGTGGGGGAAGTATTAGTGAGCTATCAAGAGGTTATTGCAGCAAAGAAGGGCTGCAGGAACTGGGCAGAGGGCAGCCTTAAACCACGTGACTGTGTGTGAGTGAACCAGGGTAGCAGTAGATTCCACAAGGTGCGCAGCTGCGAAAAATAGTGCAAGGGAAGAATTCCATTGAATTTTAGAAACAACCTGACTTCCCTGGTGGCTTAGACGGTAAAAGTGTCTGCCTACGGTGGGAGACCCAGGTTTGATGCGTGGGTCGGGAAGATCCCCTGAAGAAGAAAATGGCAACCCACTCCAGTATTCTTGCCTGGAAAATTCCATGTACAGAGGAGCCTGGTAGGGTACAGTCCATGGTGTTGCAAAGAGTTGGGACAGGACTGAGTGACTTCACTTTCACTTTCAACCTAACTGTGCTACTGTTTATAGGTCTGTTACAAGTTCTGTAGCACGGTCTTCTATGTGCAGTGTCAAAGACTGCTTGGCTGTGGATGTTTTCATTCCTTCTCTAAAGGAAAATGAGACAAAGTCAGTGGTCTAAGGAGGGGATGCTCAGGGCAAGATGCTCAGGGCATCTTGGAGTCTGAGTTCAAGTGGTAGGAGAAATGTTTTCCAATGCAGGAATCTGGTTGAGATCGGGCAAACTGTAACATAATAGATTGTCCTGAAGCAAGTATTGATAAATGAACTGCTGGTAAGCTGCAAGCAACCTCTTAGCCCAGGGAAGTAATCTGTTCTGATAGAAGAGCCATTTGCCCAGAAGAGCAAGCAGTTTAGTTGTTAAGAATTTCCCAGTGTAAACAGTGAAGTTATTTATTGTTTAATAGCCTTATCTTCTGTAAGGCAACCAATCCTTCCTAGTTTTCTAACCAAGGAGGGGATTCTTGAGATACAGTTCTTTCCATTTTAAAACAAGACAACAAATGAATTAACTATGATTTTAAAAGCCAACCTTAGTAATTTTGAGTGCTTGCTTGCTGCTGCTGCTGCTGCTGCTAAGTCGCTTCAGTCGTGTCCGACTCTGTGTGACCCCATAGACAGCAGCCCGCCAGGCTCAGCCATCCCTGGGATTCTCCAGGCAAGAACACCGGAGTGGGTTGCCATTTCCTTCTCCAGTGCATGAAAGTGAAAGGTGAAAGTGAAGTCGCTCAGTCGTGTCTGACTCTTAGTGACCCCATGGACTGCAGCCTACCAGGCTCCTCCATCCATGGGATTTTCCAAGCAAGAGTACTGGAGTGGGGTGCCATTGCCTTCTCCGGAGTGCTCGCTTACTGAAAGTAATTTTTCCTTTAAGGTACTGTGTGATTTTCCCAGTTTTATTGCCCTGGCACAAAAGCATTATAGATAACCTAAAAAAAAATTAAACTCCTTTTTTTTAGTTCTGGCTTAAAAAATCAATTCTTTAAGTAAACATTTAACAGAAAGTATGGTAGACTGAATAATACACCTCTTTTCCCACACCACCCTAGAGATGTTTGGATCCTAATTCCAGAACCTGTAAACATGTTCATTATATGACAGAAGGGTTAAGGTTATACCAATAACCTCAGATATGCAGATGACACCACCCTAATGGCAGAAAGTGAAGAGGAACTAAAGAGCTTCTTGGTGAAGATGAAAGGAGAGTGAAAAAGCTGGCTTAAAGCTCAACATTTAGAAAAACAAAGATCCCATCACTTCATGGCAAATAGGTGGGTAAACAATGGAAACAGTGACAGGCTTTATTTTCTTGGGTTTTCAAATCACTGCAGATGGTGACTGCAGCTATGAAATTAAAATACCCTTGCTCCTTGGAAGAAACTCATTGGAAAAGACCCTGGTGCTGGGAAAGATTGAGGGCAGGAGGAGAAGGGGATGACAGAAGATGAGATGGTTGGATGGTATCATCTACTCAATGGACATGAGAAAGAGAGAGTGAAGTACTGGGTAGCCTGGTGTGCTGCAGTCCTCGGGTGCTCACAAAGAGTCAGACACGACTGGGAAAAAGAAAAACCATGGCAGAAGGAACTTGACAGATATGATTAAGTTCAGGATTTGAAATAGGGAAATGACCCTTTATTATTTGGGTGGGCCTGATATAATCACAAAAGTCCTTATAAGAGGGAGGCAGATGATGAGAGGAAGAAGCAATGTCACCCTGCAAACAAGAGGATAAGAGGCTGTATTGATGCAAGCCCATGGGCCGAGGAATGGGGACAGCCTCTGGGAGCTGGAAAAGGCAAGGAAACAGATTCTCGCTGAAGCCTCCAGAAGGAAGCAGTGCTGCCAACACCGTTGTAGACTTCTGACCTCCAGAACTGCAAGACAATGAATTTGTGTGGCTTTAAGCCACCAGTTATGTAGTCATTTGTTACAGCAGCAGAAGGAAACATACAGAAAGTATCTGGGAAATGAAGAGCTGTACCATGCTGCCTTTTGTCATGATTTCTAGTTGCTTTTATGAGCAAAGCTTGTCTTACCTAGCAACAGTTGCTAAGTAAGTTAACAATTTAATCTAGACTCCAGGAGGGAGCAGCTGCTTAAATCTTCCCAAATCCAGTGCCCAGACCTTCTATGGGCAGGGGCTTTCAGTACCATTCTTTACCACTAGGCATATAACCACTACCTAACCATGGTGAATCATTTAATCTTGATTAGCCTCTAGCATTGTCTTCAAACCTTGAATCTCTTCTGCTTTCTCAAACTTGAACTTTTCTTAAAACTACTTTTTCTAATCCTAAGAGTGTTTTAACTGTACATAGTAAAAGACAACTTTAATTATGATCAGAAATCCAAATTATACAAACTTTGTTTGCTGTGCTGTTTGTAATAAAATAATTCCACCAGCCCCTTTTGGGGAAACCTTCAAACGGATCCATGAATACAAGCCATTTAAGACACGGTTTTACACTCACAAAGATATACTGGGTAAGTGAGTTTGCTGGTTTTCTTTGTCCTAATGTTTCATAGCATTGTATGTTATTCTTGTTGTATAGACTTTGATCAGCTGTCCTAATCAAAGCTCCTTGTCCTGCAGATGTGTCTGTTTGGCATGAGAAGAATATGGGTTGAAATCCTGCTTCTCCACTTTCCAGTTGTGTGCCTTGGCAGGATACTTAGCCTCTCAATCTGTCTCCTTATATGTAAACAGGGATGTTAATATAATACTTTTCTTGCAGGTTTCTTCTGAGGCTTTAATGAAATATTCATACCTATTCTAAAGCCTGGCACATAATAGTAACTTGGAGTTCTTTTTGCCCTTGCCCATCCTTGAGCACTTTCCATACACGTAGGAGAGAAATATCTCTAAGTAACACCTTAATAAACAGATGAAAGAAACTGTGTTCTTTGTTAGTACTGGTGACATAAAATAGATTATAAATAGCATGAGAATATGTACTGTGTATATACTTCTTTTATCTTTTAAGTCCTTTTGTATTTAAAAACATTTTAAGTATAGCTGATTTATGACGTTTCAGGTGTACAGAAAAGTGATTCAGTTTTATATATACATATATTATTATATTCAATATATTTTATATTAAATTATATATATATGTTCTCTTTCAGATTATTATCCATTATAAGTTATTATAAGCTATTGAATATAGTTCCCTGTGCCATACAGTAGGTCTTTGCTTACCTATATTATATATAGTAGTATTATCTGTTATCCCCAACTTCCTAATTTATCTCTTCCCCCTATATATGCACTTCTAATAAGCAAATCAAATTTTAATTTCAGGTTTCCTTTTCTCCTCATTCCTGTCAGGTTTTCAGTCAGGTTTTAAGCCTTGGAAGTGTTTTCCTAAGTACTCTCAATCTACTTCTCAAATCCTGTCTTCCTTTAATGTGTTAAATTAGTGGTGATTAAATTTTACTCCTGATCTTTGAAAATGTAAAAAGCTATAGAATGGAGAGTGTTTTGAAAAAAAAAAAAAACAAAACTAAAATGTGGAGGGAGATCAAATTGGGATCATCCTCTAAAAATATCAATACCAAAATTGATTACTGATTTTAACTTCTAGTAACTGTTTAGTGTGACTTATTAATTATGATCTCTATAATGATTTGGCTTTTTACACTCAGAACAGTGGATATCCATTTTTAGATATTTTTTTTTGGTTGATTCCTTATGCCTCCTAGTATATCTGAATCGAAACATTAAGTGGATAAATTAAAACATGTATCAATGCTAATAAGTATTGCAGAGGGTAGTTCTCAACATTGGCAGTGTTCTACAGAATTTTTAAATCCAAACACAAACGTCATTGGATTTAATACTGTTACGAAGTCCAAATTCATTCTACTCACTGCATGAGAGGCCAGTAAATCAGGAGATGAGTTGTTGGGGCAAAGAAGAACGACTTTATTCAGAAAGCCAGCAAACAGAGATGGCAGATTAATGTGCCAAAGAACCTTCTTACTCCTTTCAGAATGCAGACATTTTTCATATTAAAAGGGGAGGAGGGGTGAGTTGGTTGGTGCAAACTTCTTGGTGCAGGAATCCTTTGTTCTTGTAATTGTCCATTATGGGTCAGTTCATGATGTTCCTGTAAACCTCCAGCAAGACAAATCTTATTCTCTGTTCTGCAGCTTTTCGGCTCTACATGAATGGAAAAGCGTTATACCTTTAAAGGTCAGAACCTTGAGAGCAGGCTACCCTGTATATTTCAGGCTATAGGCAACATTCTTCACTCTAAGCAAAAGCAATTGAATACAAAGGTTAAAGTAAATGAAAACATCTAATATGGAGTCAGGTTTGTTCTTCCCTATTACAATACTAATCCAATACAGACCCACTAAATTAGAACCTTCAGAATTGGCCCTCAGCATGTGGGCTTTTAAAAAACTTTGCCAATATTTTTTACATATTTAATAGATTTTTATTTGGAAATAGTTGAAGACATTTTAAAAATAGAACAGAGTTCCCACCCAGGTTCTCTCACTGATGCCTTACATAACACTGGTACATTGTCAAAACCAGGAAACTGGTGTTGGAGCAATACTGTTAAGTTAGGTGCAGACTTTATTTGTTCTTTTTTCCTTGGTGTGTAGTTTTATTAAATTTATCACATGTAGATTCATGTAACCATCACTACAGTCATAACACAGAAATATTTCTTCACCACAGAGAAACTCGCTCATGTTACCTCTTAATACCTCCTCATTTAAACTCCTGGCAACCACTAATCTGTCCTCAGTCACTATAATTAAAGCTCTTTGACAATGTTTTATATAAAAAAAAATATATATATATATATAATATACTATATTCTCTATATATCCTGTGTGTGTGTGTGTGTGTATAATCATACAGTATGTAACTCTTTGACTTTTTTCACTCAGCATGCCCTTAAGATACAAGTTATTCTTCATATTAATAGTGTGTTCCTTTTTTCAGCATTTTAAAAAAGCTATGCAGGGATCCTGTTGTACAGTTAGGGTGGAGAATGACTAATACAAAGTACTGGAACTTATGTATAAAAAAGGATAATAGCAGCCCACACTTGTATCACATTTTTATGAAGTGCAAAACTTTGCCAGTCCATGCTTAGTCCTATGTCTTTCTAAGTCTTTTGTAATTATCTCTTCACAATGTTGGGCCTGTGTAGTATATGTCCATCCTCCTCATAGTATTCACTGCTTTATACTTTTAGACTCACTGATAATCTAGTAGCAAAGACTGTTAAATCAATGCCAATTAATATGTATTTCAGTTGCAGGTGACAGAAACACAACTCAGACTAGACTATTTATAAAAGAGGATTTCTTGACCCTTGTAACAGTGGTACCCAAGAGGGATCTGGGACCAGGGCTGTCAGTCTGTCCACACTTGCTGTCTCCATGCGTTGGCTTAGTTGTTTTACTGCTGCAGCCAAGCTGACTCCAGCAACTGAGAAAGGAGTGAAAGTGGTTCCAAACTGCCCTAATCATCTTGATATCTCCAGCTTAGAAACCTTAGAGGAAAAGAGCTTTGTTCTCCTTATAGCCTTATATAAAATAAGAAAGAGTGTGTTTGGCCAGGCTTGAGTCTGTGCTCCAGTTAACGGGGCTTGGAAGGTGGGGAGCATGTGATGGGCCAAGCAGGTTGGCTGCTGTGATTGGCAGTCCCAGAACAGGTGAGGGAGGAAGTTCTTGAGGAAAATGGGTCCTGTTACCAGAAGGAGAAAATAAAGTCTGTCACTGTTTCCTCATCTAAAATAAAGTGACAGACTTTATTTTCTTGGGCACCAAAATCACTGCAGATGGTGACTGTAGCCATGAAACTCAAAGACGTTTGCTCCTTGGAAGAAAAGCTATGGCAAACCTGGACAGGGGCTGGTGCACTGGGACAACCCAGAGGGAGGGTACGGGGAGGGAGGAGGGAGGAGGGTTCAGGATGGGGAACACAGGTATACCTGTGGCGGATTCATTTCGATATTTGGCAAAACTAATACAATATTGTAAAGTTTAAAAAAAAAAAAAAAAAAAAGCACAAACATTACTTTGCCAACAGAGTTACATCTAGTCAAAGCTGTGGTTTTTCCAGTAGTCAGGTGTGGATGTGAGAGTTGGACCATAAAGACGGCTGAGTGCTGAAGTATTGATGCTTTTGAACTGTGGTGTTGGAGAAAACTCTTGAGAGTCCCTTGGACTGCAAGGAGTCCAAACCAGTCAATCCTAAGGGAATTCAATCCTGAATATTCATTGGAAGGACTGATGCTGAAGTTCCTATACTTTGGGCACCTGATGTGAAGAACTGACTCATTGGAAAAGATCCTGATGGTGGGAAAGATTGAAGGCAGGAGAAGGGGACGACAGAGGATGAGATGGCTGGATGGCATCACCAACTCAGTGGACATGAGTTTGAGCAAGCTCCAGGAGCTGCAGTCCATGGGGCAGCAAAGAATCAGACATGACTGAGTGACTGAACAACAACTAGATGTGTGGGTTGTGGTGAAGGGGACTGAGTCCATCCAGGTCTCACCGTGCTGTGAGCTCCTTCCTAATCAGTTGGGGGAATAACTTCCCTCTTTCACTGGTGTCTTTAGAGATTGAAACTTCCCAAAATGATCTCTTAGATAACTCTAGTAAATAACTTGATAGCAGTGAAAAAGAAAGCCAAGATAGAGTCCGTGGATATATGTGATTGTTTTTCCTCTTCCACTCCACAGATATTGGGAAAGATATTCTGAATAAGGAAGAGCAATTTCAAGAGGATGCACTCAAAGAACGTATTGCACAGGCAGAAGCTGATATATGGGCTAAGGTAAAGGAACCGGAAATCCGCCTGCATGCCTCTTGGCAGTTCTTTCTCTTTGGGGATTTGTATATGCTAGAGTCAGGCAGGGCTGACCTTGAATGCTGGTCATCTGTGGGGCAGGTTCTTCAGCTCTGTAGTCTTGGCATCTTCAAATGTGAAAGAGGAATAATAATACTCTCTAGAATTGTTGAGAAAGTTCAATGAAATGACATGCCCAGCACACATAGATGCTGAGTAAGAAGCAGAAATCATCAGGAGCTTCCATCCTTTAAAATTGCCCCTGTGTGTGGATGACTCTGGCTCCCTTTATTGTCATTGAATTAAAAGTTCAAAAAAAGATATTCTTGTTGATAATTGTTTATTCAGTTCAGTTCAGTCGCTCAGTTGTGTCCAACTCTTTGTGACCCCATGAATTGCAGCACGCCAGGCCTCCCTGTCCATCACCATCTCCCGGAGTTCACTCAGACTCACGTCCATCGAGTCAGTGATGCCATCCAGCCATCTCATCCTCTGTCGTCCCCTTCTCCTCCTGCCCCCAATCCCTCCCAGCATCAGAGTCTTTTCCAATGAGTCAACTCTTCGCATGAGGTGGCCAAAGTACTGGAGTTTCAGCTTTAGTATCATTCCTTCCTAAGAACACCCAGGGTTGATCTCCTTTAGGATGGACTGGTTGGATTTCCTTGCAGTCCAAGAGACTCTCAAGAGTCTTCTCCAACACCACAGTTCAAAAGCATCAATTCTTTGGTGCTCAGCTTTCTTCACAGTCCAACTCTCACATCCATACATGACCACAGGAAAAACCATAGCCTTGACTAGACGAACCTTTGTTGGCAAAGTAATGTCTCTGCTTTTCAATATGCTTATTGCTTAATATTTAATATGTAGACCATCAATTTGTTCAGCGTGTAGTACCCCAAGTGGCTTTTTTTCCAAATACTGCATCATAGCTGAGTCTCTTTTTTCAAGCCTCTCCCAGCTCCTCTTTGCTCCAAAGTCCACATGACTGCTGAAGGCCATGGGAGCAATTTGAGCACCTTGGAGCTCACAGTCAGATCCCAGACACTTCAATAAGGCAAAACCTGTATCCTCCAGCTCCCATTTCTTCCAGTAAGAAAGAAAAGGCTATATGTGACTTCCCTAAAGCAGATTAACACTTCTTGAGAGCAGGATAAGCCACAATGCTTAGAAGTTATTTCTCAGTTTCTCTACAATATAGACATCATAGCAAAGAGTATTGGAATTGTCCAGTATTAGTTCCAGCAAAAGCTTTGGATGAAAGTCCTCCAAAAGTACAAAATGCTTCAGTGTGAAGGGTAATAGATATAAAAGTCTTAGTAGGCATTTATCCTTATCAATAAAAATACAATTTAAATTGACTGTGAGCCATTAATTATATTCCCTAATACAAGGGAATGCTTTTGTGAATAATGTACAATTTAAATATAAGTTTATCTAATGTTCTGGGCATTCTTTTCAAATAAAATAATGAAACATCTTTCTGAAGACCCTGATGCAGGGGTCACCCTGCTTATTTAACTTATATGCAGAGTACATCATGAGAAATGCTGGGCTGGAAGAAGCACAGGCTGGAATCAAGATTGCTGGGAGAAATATCAATAACCTCAGATATGCAGATGACACCACCCTTGTGGCAGAAAGTGAAGAGGAACTAAAGAGCCTCTTAATGAAAGTGAAAGAGGAGAGTGAAAAAGTTGGCTTAAAACTCAACATTCAGAAAACGAAGATCATGGCATCCGGTCCCATCACTTCATGGGAAATAGATGGGGAAACAGTGGAAACAGTGTCAGACTTTATTTTTTTGGGCTCCAAAATGACTGCAGATGGTGACTGCAGCCATGAAATTAAAAGACGCTTGCTCCTTAGAAGAAAAGCTATGACCAACCTAGACAGCATATTAAAAAGGAGAGACATTACTTTGCCAACAAAGGTCCATCTAGTCAAGGCTATGGTTTTTCCTGTGGTCATGAATGGATGTGAGAGTTGGACTCTAAAGAAAGCTGAGCGCCGAAAAATTGGTGCTTTTGAACTGTGGTGTTGGAGAAGACTCTTGAGAGTCTCTTGGACTGCAAGGAAATCCAACCAGTCCATCCTAAAGGAGATCAGTCCTGAGTGTTCATTGAAAGGACTGATGTTGAAGCTGAAACTTCAATACTTTGGCCACCTGATGCGAAAAACTGACTCATTGGAAAAGACCCTGATGCTGGGAAAGATTGAAGGCAGAAGGAGAAGGAGACAACAGAGGATGAGATGGTTGGATGGCATCACCGACTCAGTGGTCATGAGTTTGAGTAGACTCCGGGAATTGGTGATGGACAGGGAGGCCTGGTGTGCTACAGTCCATGGGATCGCAAAGAGTCAGACACAACTGAGCAACTGAACTGAACTGAACTGATGCAGGGGATCTGGGGTGGTACTCAACCTCCCTTCTCAGCAAATTTTTGACTTTGTGCATTTTTCTACTTCTCTGTATTTTCCATAATTTCTTGGATGAGCCTACATTACTTTGATAGTTAGTCAACAAGAAATAGAGTGCCAAATTAAAAAGACCACCCAGCAGCCTGCAGTAAAGCTCTCCTGGGCAGCTCCTGAAACAGTAATGTTAGCCAGAGGCTAGGGCTGTGTTAGGGACATCTCTGCCTGAGACAGTGTGCTGTGGGAGGTCTGAGATGGGAACAGAGCCAGTTAGTGGGGCCCCATGGTGGTGGCTAATTTCATTAAGCATGAAAATCTGATGTATATTAACAAATAAATGAACTCTCTTTCAAAGGCCGATGAACGCCAAAGACAAGCAGTGAAGAAAGCCCTCGAAGAAGCAAATGACATGTACAAAATGCAAATCCAGTTTCTGAAAGAGGAACATGAAAAAGAGTTAAAGGTTTTTTAAAAAATTATTATTCGGGTATAATTGCTTTACAGTTTTGTGTTAGTTCCTGCTGTACCACAACGTGAATCATCTCTAAGTATACATACATCCCTTCCTTGAGTCTCCCTCCCATCCACCCCCCAGCCCAGCCCTCTAGGTCATCACAGGGCACCAAGCCGACTTTCCTGTGCTGTGCAGCAGCTTCCCACATGGTGGTGTATATATGTCATTGCTACTCTCCCAATTCATCCCACCCTCCTCTTCCCCTGCTGCGTCCACTTGTCTCCTGAGATTTACAGGTTTTTTATAGTGGCCTGTTTGTTGTCTTTTAAGAAGTACTTAAGTTTGTTAAAAGCTCTGGCAAGGGAATGGGAGAAAAACAATCATACAGAAAGTCTAGATGAGTATTTTATGGAGGTTGGTTGGGAGGCCCAGGATTTTTACAGAAGAAATCCTGGACTCTATGGCAAGAGTGATGATTGGGTACAGGAGAATCCCTTTGACATAATGAACCATAATGAATGGCCTTGGATGAGCCCAAACCTTTATGGGGTTAGATATGAAGGAGGCACCCCTGCCTGTCAGTCTCCACATCTCTTGTCACTGGCTCTCCTCCTCTTACTGCCCTTTCTCTGGATCCTCAAACCTGTACTCACCAACCTCTTTCCCACCTTGGAGACCTTGTCAAAATGTTCTTCCTGCACTTCATCAGACACCCAGCATCACTGGTCAAGGGAAGCCTTACCCAATCAGCTGTGTGCTGACACCCAGCATCCCTACCCAGCACTGGTGTAGGTACATAGATGGGAGGATTGATTACTTGTTGAATGTCTGGTCACCACACTCCTGCAGTCTCCACAAGGACACATCTGACTCACTATCACCCTTATCCAGGGGCCAGTGTGGTGCCCTGACTTTGTAAGTGCGAAAGCAGGCTGGACAGAGGAAGGAGGCTCGATTGCATCCTTCTCCCTAAATTTGCATTTACTGTGGTTATGAGAGGGACCCCTGAGCTGTTTCTCAGGTATTTCCTGCAGGATCAGAAGTCACACGAGGGAAACTCTGCAGGCTGTACCTGGTACCATTACACAACTGCACGACTTGGGGTAGTTAGTAAACTATCAAGGCAGAGCCCCAGGGTTCTTCACACAGTTCAGTCCAACAGCTGCTCAAAGGAAAAGCACACAGCACTCCTTTCACATGTGGGTCATGGGAACGACAGGACACAGTCCCAGGTCATAATTCCTGGGCAGAGGCTGGAGGGAAAGCAACAGAAGTGTGGCCGCAGTTTGGCCTCATTTAGCAAGAACATAACTCACAAACAGTTCAGGGACCACAGGCCCATTTGTCCATTGTCAACACCATGCACACCTGTCATTGATCAGCTCTGTACTAGGGAGGTTAAATGGACCATCCTTGCCCTCAGAAAACTTGCTAGTAGGAAAGAGAGCTCCATCCCAGGGCTCCTGAAGCGTGGTGGGCCCTCCCTACCTGACTACAGGGGCCATGGTCCCTGAGGGGCTGGCTGCAGTGGACCACTGCCCATCCTTGATTTCAGTTCAAAACATGAGGAGCATTTATAGCATGTCTGGAGAGGCCTGCTGCTCACCCAGCAGGGACAGAACGGCCACACCGGTTCTTGAACAGTGAAATACTTCTCTATCAGTTGATAAATCACCATGCCCAAGCCTGCCCTGGACTTCCCCAACCAACAATTTCAAGGGGTAACCATTTCCATAGGTGTGGAGGCCTTATGTCCCTGCTCTGTGCTGCAACCAGAGGACAGACATTTTAAACATCACTGCTGGCATTTGGTTGTGACAACACAAGGTAACTTAAATGTGATTCCTGTTTCCAGGAGCTCACATCACAGTCTTGCTTTAAGTCATTTGGTGGTACCCCGTATAGTCTTTTTTTTTTTTTTTTTTAAACTTTATAATATTGTATTGGTTTTGCCAAATATTGAAATGAATCCACCACAGGTATACATGTGTTCCCCATCCTGAACCCTCCTCCCTCCTCATATCATCCCTCTGGGTCGTCCCAGTGCACCAGCCCCAAGCATCCAGTATCGTGCATCGAACCTGGACTGGCAACTCGTTTCATACATGATCGTATACATGTTTCAACGCCATTCTCCCAAATCTTCCCACCCTCTCCCTCTCCCACAGAGTCCATAAGACTGTTTTATCATCAGTGTCTCTTTTGCTGTCTCATATACAGGGTTATTGTTACCATCTTTCTAAATTCCATATATATGTGTTAGTATACTGTATTGGTGTTTTTCTTTCTGGCTTACTTCACTCTGTATAATAGGCTCCAGTTTCATCCATCTCATTAGAACTGATTCAAATGAATTCTTTTTAATGGCTGAGTAATACTCCATTGTGTATATGTACCACCGCTTTCTTATCCATTCATTCATGTCCTGGCTATTATAAACAGTGCTGCGATGAACATTGGGGTACACGTGTCTCTTTCCCTTCTGGTTTCCTCAGTGTGTATGCCCAGCAGTGGGTTTGCTGGATCATAAGGCAGTTCTATTTCCAGTTTTTTTAAGGAATCTCCACACTGTTCTCCATAGTGGCTGTACTAGTTTGCATTCCCACCAACAGTGTAAGAGGGTTCCCTTTTCTCCACACCCTCTCCAGTGTTTATTGCTTGTAGACTTTTGGATCGCAGCCATTCTGATTGGTGTGAAATGGTACCTCATACTGGTTTTGATTTGCATTTCTCTGATAATGAGTGATGTTGAGCATCTTTTCATGTGTTTGTTAGCCACCTGTATGTCTTCTTTGGAGAAATGTCTATTTAGTTCTTTGTCCCATTTTTTGATTGGGTCATTTATTTTTCTGGGGTTGAGCTGTAGGAGTTGCTTGTATATTTTTGAGATTAGTTGTTTGTCAGTTGCTTCATTTGCTATTATTTTCTCCCATTCTGAAGGCTGCCTTTTCACCTTGCTAATAGTTTCCTTTGTTGTGCAGAAGCTTTTAAGTTTAATTATGTCCCATTTGTTTATTTTTGCTTTTATTTCCAGTATTCTGGGAGGTGGGTCATAGACGATCCTGCTGTGATGTATGTCGGAGAGTGTTTTGCCTATGTTCTCCTCTAGGAGTTTTATAGTTTCTGGTCTTACGTTTAGATCTTTAATCCATTTTGAGTTTATTTTTGTGTATGGTGTTAGAAAGTGCTCTAGTTTCATTCTTTTACAAGTGGTTGACCAGTTTTCCCAGCACCACTTGTTAAAGAGATTGACTTTTTCCCATTGTATATTCTTGCCTCCTTTGTCAAAGATAAGGTGTCCATAGGTGTGTGGATTTATCTCTGGGCTTTCTATTTTGTTCCATTGATCTATATTTCTGTCTTTGTGCCAGTACCATACTGTCTTGATGACTGTGGCTTTGTAGTAGAGCCTGAAGTCAGGTAGGTTGATTCCTCCAGTTCTATTCTTCTTTCTCAAGATAGCTTTGGCTATTCGAGGCTATTTGTATTCAAACAAATTGTGAAATTATTTGTTCTAGCTCTGTGAAGAATACCATTGGTAGCTTGATAGGGATTGCATTGAATCTATAAATTGCTTTGGGTAGTATACTCATTTTCACTATATTGATTCTTCCAATCCATGAACATGGTATATTTCTCCACCTATTAGTGTCCTCTTTGATTTCTTTCACCAGTGTTTTATAGTTTTCTATATATAGGTCTTTAGTTTCTTTAGGTAGATATATTCCTAAGTATTTTATTCTTTCCGTTGCAATGGTGAATGGAATTGTTTCCTTAATTTCTCTTTCTGTTTTCTCATTATTAGTGTATAGGAATGCAAGGGATTTCTGTGTGTTGATTTTATATCCTGTAACTTTACTATAATCATTGATTAGTTCTAGTAATTTTCTGGTGGAGTCTTTAGGGTTTTCTATGTAGAGGATCATGTCATCTACAAATAGTGAGAATTTTACTTCTTTTCCAATTTGGATTCCTTTTATTTCTTTTTCTGCTCTGATTGCCGTGGCCAAAACTTCCAAAACTATGTTGAATAGTAATGGTGAAAGTGGGCACCCTTGTCTTGTTCCTGACTTTAGAGGAAATGCTTTCAATTTTTCACCATTGAGGATAATGTTTGCTGTGGGTTTGTCATATATAGCTTTTATTATGTTGAGGTATGTTCCTTCTATTCTTGCTTTCTGGAGAGTTTTTATCATAAATGGATGTTGAATTTTGTCAAAGGCTTTCTCTGCATCTATTGAGATAATCATACGGATTTTATTTTTCAATTTGTTAATGTGGTGTATTACATTGATTGACTTGCGGATATTGAAGAATCCTTGCATCCCTGGGATAAAGCCCACTTGGTCATGGTGTATGATCTTTTTAATGTGTTGTTGGATTCTGATTGCTAGAATTTTGTTAAGGATTTTTGCATCTATGTTCATCAGTGATATTGGCCTGTAGTTTTCTTTTTTTGTGGGATCTTTGTCAGGTTTTGGTATTAGGGTGATGGTGGCCTCATAGAATGAGTTTGGAAGTGTACCTTCCTCTGCAATTTTCTGGAAGAGTTTGAGCAGGATAGGTGTTAGCTCTTCTCTAAATTTTTGGTAGAATTCAGTTGTGAAGCCATCTGGACCTGGGCTTTTGTTTGCTGGAAGATTTCTGATTACAGTTTCAATTTCCGTGCTTGTGATGGGTCTGTTAAGATTTTCTATTTCTTCCTGGTCCAGTTTTGGAAAGTTGTACTTTTCTAAGAATTTGTCCATTTCTTCCACGTTGTCCATTTTATTGGCATATAATTGTTGATAGTAGTCTCTTATGATCCTTTGTACTTCTGTGTTGTCTGTGTGATCTCTCCATTTTCATTTCTAATTTTATTGATTTGATTTTTCTCCCTTTGTTTCTTGATGAGTCTGGCTAATGGTTTGTCAATTTTATTTATCCTTTCAAAGAACCAGCTTTTGGCTTTGTTGATTTTTGCTATGGTCTCTTTTGTTTCTTTTGCATTTATTCTGCCCTAATTTTTAAGATTTCTTTCCTTCTACTAACCCTGGGATTCTTCATTCCTTCCTTTTCTAGTTGCTTTAGGTATAGAGTTAGGTTATTTATTTGACTTTTTTCTTGTTTCTTGAGGTATGCCTGTATTGCTATGAACTTTAGGACTTTAGTCCCTTAGGACTGCTTTTACAGTGTCCCACAGGTTTTGGGTTGTTGTGTTTTCATTTTCATTTGTTTCTATGCAAATTTTGATTTCTTTTTTGATTTCTTCTGTGATTGTTGGTTATTCAGCAGCGTGTTGTTCAGCCTCCATATGTTGGAATTTTTAATAGTTTTTATCCTGTAATTGAGATCTAATCTTACTGCATTGTGGTCAGAAAAGATGCTTGGAATGATTTCTATTTTTTTGAATTTACCAAGGCTAGCTTTATGGCCCAGGATGTGATCTATCCTGGAGAAGGTTCCATGTGCGCTTGAGAAAAAGGTGAAATTCATTGTTTTGGGATGAAATGTCCTATAGATATCAATTAGGTCTAACTAGTCTATTGTATCGTTTAAAGTTTGTGTTTCCTTGTTAATTTTCTGTTTAGTTGATCTATCCACAGGTGTGAGTGGGGTATTAACGTCTCCCACTATTATTGTGTTATTGTTAATTTCTCCTTTCATACTTGTTAGCATTTGTCTTACATATTGCGGTGCTCCTGTGTTGGCTGCATATATATTTATAATTGTTATATCTTCTTCTTGGATTGATCCTTTGATCATTATGTAGTGACTGTCTTTGTCTCTTTTCACAGCCTTTGTTTTAAAGTCTATTTTATCTGATATGAGTATTGCTACTCCTGCTTTCTTTTGGTCCCTATTTGCATGGAAAATCTTTTTCCAGCCCTTCACTTTCAGTCTGTATGTGTCCCCTGTTTTGAGGTGGGTCTCTTGTAGACAACATATGTAGGGGTCTTATTTTTGTATCCATTCAGCCAGTTTTTGTCTTTTGGTTGGGACATTCAACCCATTTATGTTTAAGGTAATTACTGATAAGTATGATCCTATTGCCATTTACTTTATTGTTTTGGGTTCGAATTTATACATCCTTTTTGTGTTTCCTGTCTAGAGAATATCCTTTAGTATTTATTGGAGAGCTGGTTTGGTGGTGCTGAATTCTCTCAGCTTTTGCTTGTCTATAAAGCTTTTGATTTCTCCTTCATATTTGAATGAGATCCTTGCTGGGTACAATAATCTGGGCTGTAGGTTATTTTCTTTCATCACTTTAAGTATGTCTTGCCATTCCCTCCTGGCTTGAAGAGTTTCTATTGAAAGATCAGCTGTTTTCCTTATGGGAATTCCCTTGTGTGTTATTTGTTGTTTTTCCCCTGCTGCTTTTAATATTTGTTCTTTGTGTTTGATCTTTGTTAATTTGATTAATATACGTCTTGGGGTGTTTTGCCTTGGGTTTATCCTGTTTGGGACTCTCTGGGTTTCTTGGACTTGAGTGATTATTTCCTGCCCCATTTTAGGGAAGTTTTCAACTATTATCTCCTCAGGTATTTTCTCATGGTCTTTCTTTTTGTCTTCTTCTTCTGGGACCCCTATGATTCGAATGTTGTAGCGTTTGATATTGTCCTGGAGGTCTCTGAGATTGTCCTCATTTCTTTTAATTCGTTTTTCTTTTTTCCTCTCTGATTCATTTATTTCTACCATTCTATCTTCTAATTCATTAATCCTATCTTCTGCCTCTGTTATTCTACTATTTGTTGCCTCCAGAGCGTTTTTAATTTCATTTATTGCATTATTCATTATATATTGACTCTTTTTAATTTCTTCTAGGTCCTTGTTAAACCTTTCTTGCATCTTCTCAATCCTTGTCTCCAGGCTATTTATCTGTGATTCCATTTTGATTTCAAGATTTTGGATCAATTTCACTATCATTATTCAGAATTCTTTATCAGGTAGATTCCCTATCTCTTCCTCTTTTGTTTGGTTTGGTGGGCATTTATCCTGTTCCTTTATCTGCTGGGTATTCCTCTGTCTCTTCATCTTGTTTAAATTGCTGAGTTTGTGGTGTCCTTTCTGTATTCTGGCAGTTTGTGGGGTTCTCTTTATTGTGGCATTTCCTCACTGTGTGTGGGTTTGTACAGGTGGCTTGTCAAGGTTTCTTGGTTAGGGAAGCTTGTGTCAGTGTTCTGGTGGGTGGAGCTGTATTTCTTCTCTCTGGAGTGCAATGAAGTGTTCAGTAATGAGTTATGAGATGTCTATGGTTTTGGGGTGACTTTGGGCAGCCTGTATCTTGGAGCTCAGGGCTGTGTTCCTTGCTGCTGGAGAATTTGTTTGGTATGTTTTGCCCTGGAACTTGTTGGCCATTGTGTGGTGCTTGGTTTCAGTGCCGGTATGGAGGCGTTTGATGAGCTCCTGTCAGTTAATGTTCCCGGGAGTCAGGAGTTCCCTGGAGTCAGGGTTTGGACTTAAGCCTCCTGCTTCCAGTTATCGGTCTTATTTTTACAGTAGTTTCAAAACTTCTCCTTCTATACAGCACCATTGATAAAACATCTACATTAAAGATGAAAAGTTTCTCTGCCGTGAGGGTCACCCAGAGAGATTCACAGCGTTACATGGAGGAGAGGGAGGAGGGAGTTAGAGGTGACCCGGATGAGATGAGGTGGAATCAATAGAGGAGAGAGTGGGCTAGCCAGTAATCACTTCCTTATGAAACTCCACAACTGGACCGCTCAGAGATGTTCACGGAGTTATACAGAGAAGAGAAGAAGGAGGAAGGAGGCAGAGGTGGCCAGGAGGATAAAAGGGGGGAATGAAAAGGAGGGAGACAGATCCAGCCAGTAATCAGTTCCCTAAGTGTTCTCCACCGTCTGGAACACACAGAAATTCACAGAGTTGGGTAGAGTAGAGAGGGGTTAGGGAGGAGACACAGGCGACCTGGTGGAGAAAAAGGAGAGTCCAAAGGGAGAGAGAGCAGTCAAGCCAGTAATCTCACTCCCTAGTGAAAAATGGGTACTGAAGATTGGGTTCTTAAAGGTACAAAATTGGTAACAAATACATAAAAGCAAAAATTAAAAATCTAGAGTAGAGTTTGGAATTTCAAAAATACAATGTTAAAGAAAAGAAGAAGGAAAAGAAAGAGAGAGAAAAACAAACAAAAACAAAGTCACAAAAATTATAAAGAAAATTTAGATATAAAATTGATAACAAATACCAAAAAGCAAAAGTTAAAAATCTAGAGTAGAGTTTGGAATTTCAAAAATACAATGTTAAAAAAAAAAAGAAGAAGAAAAAGAAAGAGAGAAAAAAACAAACAAACAAAAACAAACAAAGTTGCAAAAATTATAAAGAAAATATAGGTACAAAATTGATAACAAATACCAAAAAGCATAAATTAAAAATCTAGAGTTGAGTTTGGAATTTCAGGTATACAATGTTATATAAAAGAAGAAGAGAAAGAAAGAAAAAAAAAGTCACAAAAATTATATATAAAAAAAAAAAATATATATATATATATATATATAGGTACAAAATTGATAACAAATACCAAAAAGCTAAAATTAAAAATCTAGAGTAGAGTTTGGAATTTCAAAAATACAATGTTAAAGAAAAGAAGGAAAAAAAAAAGGTCAAAATATTATAAAAAAATATATATATGAAGTTTGCTTTTAAAAAAATAGGGTCTTTTTTTTTTCTCAAAGTAATAGTAGGTTATAAAAGTGAAAATTAAAGGAATAATAGAGGACTTAAATTTTTTTTAATTAAAAAAAAAAAAGAATGAATGATCGTAAAAATAGTAAAAATATATCTAGGACTTTCTCTGGCTTTGTTGTCGGTATTGTGGGTTCAGTTTATTTTCGGCTAGTTCCTTGGTCCAACTTATATTTCTCAAGATCTATAGGCCCCTTCCTATGTAGACGGTACTAACCACAGGGTTTTAATCTATTGCCTGTAGCTTCCAAGGCGGTTCCCTCTGTTATAGCTTCTTCTGTTTGCTGGTCTCTTCAGTGTCTGGTTTCCACCCTGACACAAAGGGGACGGTGGAGGACACTTTTTTTTTTTTTTTAGACTCACTTGTTCAGTCACGCTGTGGGTAGGTAGGGACGCTGCAAACAAATAACACTGGCGTGTGCTTGCAGTGCCTCAGCCACACTGGGTCTGCCCCCGCTCACGGCGCGTGTAGCCTCCCTGCCCACACTGCTCAGGCTCTAGGTTGCTCCGCCGGGAACCATCTGTGGCTGGCCCTGGGCTGCTTGCACCTCCCAGGTCCAAGCTGCTCAGGTTCAGGCACTCGGGTAGTCCTCAGAGGCGCAGGCTCAGTTGGGCCTGCGTTTTGTGCCTTTCCCAGGTCCGAGCAGCTCAGGTGATGAGGTGTTTGGCGAGCGCCAATGCTGCGACTTATCGCCTCCCTGCCACTCGGTTATCTGGGTGTAAAATCGGCACACCTTCTCAGGTGGATGTTGACCGTCCAGACCCCCAAGAAGTCTTAGTTAGCAAAGAAGTCTGCTTACAGTTTTATAGATAATGTCTCTCTGGGGCTGCGATTGCCCCCTTCCGGCTCTGGCTACCTGTCACCAGAGGGGGATGGTCTGCAGCCGGCTATCTCTGTTCAGTCCTTTGTTCCGTGCACGGGCCTGGCGGTGTCTTAGGTTAGGGCTGGCTTTTTGTGTGGTAGATATCCCAGTCTGGTTTGCTAGCCCAAATTATTTCGCTCAGATAGCGCCCGGGGTACTCAGGCCAGATTCTTACTCTAAGCGATGCAGCCCGCGCTGCGCCTCCCTGCCCAGCCCCCGCTTGCTAGTGGGTGTGCAGGCATCTGTGCTGCTTCTCTGCTGGGGGAGTTACAGTAGGGCTCGTAATCTGCGGGTTTTAATTGTTTATTTATTTTTCCTCCCTGTTATGTTGCCCTCTGTGCTTCCAAAGCTCCGCACAGATTCGGCAGTGAGAAGGTTTCCTGGTGTTTGGAAACTTCTCTCTTTTTAAGACTCCCTTCCCGGGACGGAACTCCGTCCCTCCCTCTTTTGTCTCTTTTTTTGTCTTTTATATTTTTTCCTACCTCCTTTTGAAGACTTGGGTTGCTTTTCTGGGTGCCTGATGTCCTCTGCCGGCATTCAGAAGTTGTTTTGTGGAATTTACTCGGCGTTTAAACGTTCTTTTGGTGAATTTGAGGGGGAGAAAGTGTTCTCCCCGTCCTACTCCTCCACCATCTTAGCTCCTCCTCCCCCCGTATAGTCTTCAGGGGCTTCCCAGGTGGCTCAGATGGTAAAGAGTCTGTCCACAATGTGGGAGACCTGGGTTCGATCCCTGGGTCGGGAAGATCCCCTGGAAATGGCAACCCACTCCAGTACTCTTCCCTGGAAAATTTTATGGACGGAGGAGCCTGGTAGGCTACAGTCCATGAGGTCACAAAGAGTCGGACACGACTGAGCAACTTCACTTTATCACATATAGTCTTTGGTGGCTCAGTAGTAAAGGATCCGCCTGCCAGCGCAGGGGACACAGGAGATGCAAGTTCCATCCCTGGGTCAGGAAGATCCCCTGGAGCAGGAAATGGCAACCCTTCCCAGTATTTTTGCATGGAAAATTCCACGGACAGAGGAGCCTGGCAGGCTACAGTCCACAGGGTCACAAAGACTCAGACATGACTGACCATGCACACATGCACATGTCTTTGGGTTGAGTTAATCCACTTAGTGTTAAAATAGAAGTCCTAAGAAAATTTAAGGGGGATAGTTAGAGGGAGGTTGGCCTTTCCAAATTATTCCATAAAAGTTTTAGTGACTTTTTTTTTCATATAATGAAGATTTGTCTAAGTGGAGTACATAGGGTTGTTTCAGCTGTAAGATCCCTAGACATAGCCCTCATTGTTGCTTCTCAGGGGGTGCCTCTGAACCACCTCCCTAGAGTCTCCCTTCCTACAGATTCCTGGTCCCACCTGTCCTACAGAGTCACTGACAGTGTTTTTAACCATGTGCTTCTCATGCCTAAGAAAATTTGAGATTACCAGTACAGAGAGCAGAAAACCAATTTCTAGCACCAAACAGCCTTACATTCTGATACATAGAGCTCACCAGGTACTGCTCTTCTGTGATGCTAAGAATTTGGGATAAGTTTTAGGTGAATTGCTGTGAAACCAAATTTCCAGGTCTTGTCCAATGGACAGATAGGATTCTGAAAAAGTGCTAATATTATCTTATTGAAATACAATAATATTAAAAAGTAAATAATAAAATGGAAGCTAAGGGAAAATGAGAAGAGGAAATACGAAGTCAGGTGTGAATCCAAGACTCAGAAGTGTCAGTAGCCATGAGGTCCTGTGCTGTTATCACAGCTGGGCCTTTGAGCTTTCTGACAGTCAGTTCAAAGAGGAAAGTGCTGCAAATCACCATGTCCCCCAGCTAAAGACAGATTCAAGGCCCAAGATCTTGCTGCCTGTGATACGTGAGAGAAACTTCTCCTGAGGGAGACATGGTGGCATGAAGAAAGATCTGTCACACGTCTGTACAGTCAAGATGATGGATTTGGTGAGGCTGTCTCTTGTCTCATAATAGAGGCCCATTCTCTCAAAATGCACTTCAATAAAAGTAATTTGACTGGAAGGCTTTCTGTTGAATAGGAACACTGCCAAACAGTAGGTCATTGAATTATTTTTTGTAGCTTTAAATAGCTATTGGACATACCATGTGATACAGTAAAATGCTTTCAGTTTCACTAAATCATTACATGAAAGAGGAACGGGATTTCATTCTCTAAATTCAGAACCCAGTCAAAATAAAGGGCTGAGGTATCCTTTTTAAGTTCTGTGATTCAAATAGAAATGTATTATGGTAATACATCATCTTTATAAGGCGCAACCATTTGGCAATCTCAGTTGCTGAATATGTACTTGAAAACCCAGAAATGATACCTAAGAAGTTGAAATATGCCCTAAGATGTTCAACAGCAGCCTCTGACTACAAGATAAAAACTTAGACTTATTACCCATAGCAGAACCTTCCATACTCTGCTCAGAAATTGTCTCTGGGAGATGGGGAGGGGTTCGAAGGGAGGGAGGAAACTTACTGAACTGTCTGATAAGACTGGACAGAGTTTCTGGAATGAAAACAAACCAGTGAATCTCTGGAAAGACCCCAGCATCACAGCCAGCAATGAAGTGAGAAGCTGGTGGGTGAGAATCCTGCTTTCTGGGCCTAGTTCTTCCAATGACTCACTCTGTAAAATAACTTAATTTCTTTTTTGTTTGTTTTGTTTTTACATTAAAAAAATTTTTATTTTATATTGGAGCATAGTTGATTAGCAATGTTGTATTAGTTTCAGGTGTACTGCAAAGAGATTCGGTTATACATATATTGACACATGGATCTATTGTTTTTCAAATTCTTTTCCCATTTAGGTTATTACAGAATGTTGAACAACTTAGTTTCTGTATGTTCTCTCTTATCCCTAAAATAGAGATACACATTTCCCTTTAAATGAAAATTTTGAAACAACTGGAGAGAATTAACTGCTCCTCCTTTCTGGCATGTATTTCTTTTAGAACAGTGGTTGCAGGATGCAGTTTGGATCTCCTTCAGTAGGCAGAGTCCTGAGGATGGAATTCCAGCCTCCTCCTGCTTGGAGCAGTGGACCCAGCACTGTATGGTATGGTATGCCTGGCATACCATGCCTTCATTGGGCATTTCCAGGGATACCGGGTTTCCCTTGAGAGCCTGTTGCCCTCAAGTTCTGTTTCGTTTTTGTTTTTTTATCTTTTGGCCATGCTGCACAGCATGTGGGATCTTATTCCTGGACCAAGGATTGAATCTGTGCCTCCTGCATTGGAAGCATGGAGTCTTAACCACTGGATTGCCAGGGAAGTCCCTAGTCCTGGTTTGAGAAGTGTCTCCTCTCTTTACCTAGCTGAAGACTCCATAGGTCCTTCTACAGGAACAAGTGGTGGAACTCTTGTTCCTGTCTCTGTCATGACTGAGGATGGGCTTCTCAAGGTGAATGAGCTGGAATACTCCAGAAGGACAGTGAGGGCATGCAGGCAGCTTCCTGAGACTGCCGTCCTCTGGACTGCTTGCTCAGGTCCCCTCCTACCCAAGAGACTCTCCTGGTCATTATTTCTACCAGTTTCCAGGACTCACTTCCTAAAGCAGAATTGTAGTCTGTATTTCTAATCATGGATAAAGATAATAGGATGCTATAGAATATTTGAAGAATCAAAACATGACCATGACTCAATTACTTTTCCTTTTGCATATCCCTTTTCAATATTATCTGTGTATATGCTTGGACTTCCCTGGTGGCTCAGTGATAAAGAATCCGCCTGCCAATGCAGGAGACCTGGGTTTGATCCCTGGGTTGGGAAGATTCCCCTGGAGATGGAATGGCAACCCACTCTAGTATTCTTGCCTGGGAAATCCCATAGAGAGAGGAGCCTGGTGGGCTACAGTCCATGGGGTTACAAAACAAGCAGACATGAGTTAGCATCTAAACAACAGCTATAGTATACGTACTTATGCTATATAGTTTGTACATTTCTGGTTTTACCTAGCATCATTATAAGTTTCCCATATAGTATATACTCCTTTTCTTTCCTTTTCAGTAGTTGTATATTAATAATATTCCATGGTATAGACATACCATTTCAGTTTTTCTTTTTAATTGGGAGATAATTGCTTTATAATGTTGTGTTGGTTTCTGCCATGCAACAATGCAAATCAGTCATAACTATATATATGTGTGTGTATATATATATCTCCTCCCTCTTGAGCCTCCCTCCCAACCACTGCCCCCCCAAGTTTTTTTAAACTTTCTTTTTTGGTATTCTTTCACTTTTCTAAACAATTCTTTTTGTATTGAATGAAAAATTCTTTAAATTCTATGGTACTTTACAATTTTCAAAAGTTTCACACACTTGATTTCATACAACCCCATAAAAATCCTCCTTTTCTCCCTCCCCCTGACCTCTTCCCACTGGTAACTTATTCGTTTGATCTCTATATCTATGGATCTGCTTCTTATTGTTCAGATCAGATCAGTCGCCCAGTCATGTCCGACTCTTTGCGACCCCATGAATCACAGCACACCAGGCCTCCCCGTCCATCACCAACTCCCGAAGTTCACTCAGACTCACGTCCATCGAGTCAGTGATGCCATCCAGCCATCTCATCCTCTGTCGTCCCCTTCTCCTCCTGCCCCCAATCCCTCCCAGCATCAGAGTCTTTTCCAATGAGTCAACTCTTTGCATGAGGTGGCCAAAGTACTGGAGTTTCAGCTTTAGCATCATTCCTTCCAAAAAAGTCCCAGGGCTGATCTCCTTCAGAATGGACTGGTTGGATCTCCTTGCAGTCCAAGGGACTCTCAAGAGTCTTCTCCAACACCACAGTTCAAAAGCATCAATTCTTCGGCGCTCAGCCTTCTTCACAGTCCAACTCTCACACCCATACATGACCACAGGGAAAAACCATAGCCTTGACTAGACGAACCTTTGTTGGCAAAGTAATGTCTCTGCTTCTCAATATGCTATCTAGGTTGGTCATAACTTTCCTTCCAAGGAGTAAGCGTCTTTTAATTTCATGGCTGCAGTCACCATCTGCAGTGATTTTGGAGCCCCCAAAAATAAAGTCTGACACTGTTTCCACTGTTTCCCCATCTATTTCCCATGAAGTGATGGGACCGGATGCCATGATCTTCGTTTTCTGAATGTTGAGTTTTAAGCCAACTTTTTCACTCTCCACTTTCACTTTCATCAAGAGGCTCTTCAGTTCCTCTTCACTTTCTGCCATAAGGGTGGTGTCATCTGCATATCTGAGGTGATTGATATTTCTCCCGGCAATCTTGATTCCAGCTTGTGCTTCCTCCAGCCCAGCGTTTCTCATGATGTACTCTGCACAGAAGTTAAATAAACAGGGTGACAATATACAGCCTTGACAAACTCCTTTTCCTATTTGGAACCAGTCTGTTGTTCCATGTCCAGTTCTAACTGTTGCTTCCTGACCTGCATACAGATTTCTCAAGAGGCAGATCAGGTGGTCTGGTATTCCCATCTCTTTCAGAATTTTCCACAGTTTATTGTGATCGACACAGTCAAAGGCTTTGGCATAGTCAATAAAGCAGAAATAGATGTTTTTCTGGAACTCTCTTGCTTTTTCCATGATGCAGCGAATGTTGGCAATTTGATCTCTGGTTCCTCTGCCTTTTCTAATTGTTATACACTCTTAAATCATCAGGCTTAATTGGTGTATATTCCATCAGGCAGATAAATTATGATCTGAATACCCTCTTAGTATTCATTTTCAAACATCAAAGCTGTAGCATCTGACCCTGGTTTTCCTGTTGTTTAAGGAAATGGCAACTAGGACCAAGATGCAACTGCATAAAAACTTGGAAGAAGAACTGCAGCGAGAACACCTGGCTGCCGAGCAGCGCATGGTCCACAGGATCCAAAGGATCATGATGGAGTGCCACCGCGAGAAGGTCCAGGCTGTGCAGGAAGCGCGAGAGCAGGAGAGGCTCATGGCCCAGGAAGAGATCCAGTCTCAGAGAAGGTACTCCAGGGAGCACCCCTGCAAATCAGTGTATCCTCTGTCAGAATCACCTTGGAAAGAGGGTAGAGTGGATGCCGTAGATACTTCCTACTTTTTGTGTTTTTACATTTTTATTACAGAATATATCAAACATGGGGAACAGTATATAATATATTGTACAGTGTGTGTGTGAGAAATGTAAAGAAAAATAACACAAATACTCAAGGGCCTACCAGCCTTTTGAGCGGATTGGAAAGTCCCATGTTCTTCCTCAACCACCTTTGTTTCCTCTCCTCCTATCTTGCAAGGTAACTACTGCCCTAAAAATTGTGCTTTTCATGCCATATGTCCAATTTTAGGGGAGGCAAGGTATTAAGAAATGTTTTTCCACAAACACATAACGGTCTTCACATCCCCTAGCCCACATGGTACACTACTGTGGATGTGTTACTTTTGGTCTCTTTCTTTTTACACAAGTCATAATGCTATAAACAAAGCTGAGCTTCTAGAAATACAGAGAGAGCAAAATTTACTAAGTCCTGACTCCCTGCTTCCTGCCCACTGTCTCCCAGAGACAATCATTTAAAAGAATGTAGTTCAGTATCCTCCCTTGCTCTTTTGATATATTTGCTCCAAAATCACTGCAGATGGTGACTGCAGCCATGAAATTAAAAGACACTTACTCCTTCGAAGGAAAGTTGTGACCAACCTAGACAGCATATTAAAAAGCAGAGACGTTATTTTCCCAACAAAGATCCGTCTCGTCAAGGTTTTTCCAGTGGTCATGTATGGATGTGAAAGTTGGACTATAAAGAAAGCTGAACACCGAAGAATTGGTGCTTTTGAACTATGGTGTTGGTGAAGACTCTTTAGAGTCCCTTGGACTGCAAGGAGATCCAGCTAGTCCATCCTAAAGGAGATCAGTCCTGAGTGTTCATTGAAAGGACTAATGTTGAAGCTGAAACTTCAATACTTTGGCCACCTGATGCGAAGAGCTGACTCATTGGAAAAGACCCTGATGCTGGGAGGGACTGGGGGCAGGAGGAGAAGGGGACGACAGAGGATGAGATGGTTGAATGGCATCACCAACTCAATGGAGATGAGTTTGAGTAAACTTCGGGAGTTGGTGATGGACAGGGAGGCCTGGCGTGCTGTGGTCCATAGGGCCGCAAGGAGTCCGACACGACTGAGTGACTGAACTGAACTGCCTTATATATGTGCATAATTTGAAGTAACTTTTACATAAATCAGATCACATATACACTTATTAATATATATGTGAAAAATACCAAAGTAACCATTTTATATATGTAGTGAACATTTGATGGGTTTGGCCAGTTTTAACAGGTCAGCATTCAAGAACCCTAGTACTTATCAGGATCCAGAGGTTCCAAACCTGTTTCTGCGTGCTCAGTGACCTGCCCAAGCTCATGTAGCTGACACAGCTGGACCCAAACTGAAACCTCTCTGCTTGGCCTCCTGGTCTAGGACTTGTCTCTTGCTTCACTGCTTGAATTAACAAATCTATTTGTAAACAGTGGAAACAGTGTCAGACTTTATTTTTCTGGGCTCCAAAATCACTACAGATGGTGACTACAGCCATGAAATTAAAAGACGCTTACTCCTTGGAAGGAAAGTTAATGACCAACCTAGATAGCATATTCAAAAGCAGAGACATTACTTTGCCAACAAAGGTTCGTCTAGTCAAGCCTATGGTTTTTCCTGTGGTCATGTATGGATGTGAGAGTTGGACTGTGAAGAAAGCTGAGTGCCGAAGAATTGATGCTTTTGAACTGTGGTGTTGGAGAAGACTCTTGAGAGTCCCTTGGACTGCAAGGAGATCCAACCAGTCCATTCTGAAGGAGATCAGCCCTGGGATTTCTTTGGAAGGAATGATGCTAAAGCTGAAACTCCGTACTTTGGCCACCTCATGCAAAGAGTTGACTCATTGGAAAAGACTCTGATGCTGGGAGGGATTGGGGGCAAGAGGAGAAGGGGATGACAGAGGATGAGATGGCTGGATGGCATCACTGACTCATTGGACATGAGCCTCAGTGAACTCTGGGAGTTGGTGATGGACAGGGAGGCCTGGCGTGCTGCGATTCATGGGGTCGCAGAGTCGGACACAACTGAGCGACTGATCTGATCTGATCTGATTTGTATATAATTAATGGGCAAAATTTCCTTGTTAGAACTGTTTAGAAGAGAGCCAAAAGTAAAATCCTATAGGAAGTATGGATAAATAGGAATGAAGGCTGCAGCCTTGGCTATTTCAGTGGTTCCCTACCTGCATAGTCTGTAAATCATTGTGAGGTAGACAAGGAAGAAAATAGAGGATTTGGGGAGAAAGTTAGAGAAGACAGTAACTCCTGAGTGAGTTTTCCAAAGCAGTGGAGGGTGGTTCTCCTCTCCCTCTGCCTCCTCCTCTCCATCTCAGGAACTCTGCCCGTCCTAAAGGAACATCTGAGTCTCTCCTCATACTCCCCTGAGCCTCCTGCTCCCTCCTTCACTCCTTAATTTTTGCCCACCTTTGGCCCCTTCCTGCATGAAGTTCAAAGGTGGAAGACTTTCAATGGCCATCTTTCACTGAACCCGTTGACTAAGACTAGGAAACTGCTGTGCCTGTTATGTAAGTATATCCACCTAGAATGTCCATTTTGTTCTTTGATGTGTCCCTAGTGCCTATAAGAGAGCCTGGCACACGGTGGGCATTCTTCAAATAATTGTCAAAGGTTCAAATTTGTTCCAGTCAGCTGAACCCACTCTGCAGCACACCAGATCTCATCTAGAGACTTTGCTAGATTCCAGCATTCTTTAGAACATTTGCAGAAACTAATATGTGGAGTGAATGTGGAAGTCACTCAGTCGTGTCCTACTCGTTGCAACCCCATGGACTATTCAGTCCATAGAATTCTCCAGGCCAGAATACTGGAATGGGTAGCCACTCCCTTCCCTTCTCCAGGGGATCTTCCCAACTCAGGGATCGAACCCATGTCTCCCACATTGCAGGTGGGTTCTTTACCAGCTGAGCCACTAAGGAAGCCCACTGTTTAGAATTCCACTGTGGATCTCTTGTTGTTCTTGTTCAGTCACTCAGTCGTGTCCACCTCTTTGAGACCCCATGGACTGCAGCACACCTGGCTTCCCTGTCCTTCACTGTCTCCCAGAGTTTGTCCAAACTCATGTTTATTGAGTCAGTGATGCCATCCAACCATCTAATTCTCTGTCATCCCCTTTTCCTCCTGCCTTCGATCTTTCCCAGCATCAGGGTCTTTTCCAATGAGTTGGCTCTTCACATCAGGTGGCCAAAGTATTGGTGCTTCATCTTCAGCATCAGTCCATCCAATGAATATTCAAGGTTGATTTCCTTTAGATACATTATAATCAGAGGCATATGAATTTGTTCAGCAATGGTTCTCAAAGTATGATCCCAGATCCTTTAGTAGGACACTAAGGTCAAAGCTATTTTCTTAATAGTATTAAGACATGATTTGTCTTTTAACTCCATCTCAGGAGTATATAGTGGCATTTTCCAGGGTTTTATGAGGTGTGATACCTCAACAGATTGAAGCAAAATGAAAATCTAGCTTTTCTCCTATTTAGCCAGACAATAAAGGGTTTTACAGAAATGTAAAATGATGCCACTTTTCTCATCAAAAGATTTTTGATTTACAAAAAAATATTTTTCATACAAGGTAAGCTTTTTATTTTAACATTTAATGGATTTATCCAATATTTCACATGAATTTATAATGCTTGTGAAATGTCTGACTTTAATTTTTGAAAATGTTAGGGTCAGTAGATATAAACCATATATATAAACAAAGGCTCTTTGGGTTTCTTGCTCATTTTAAGAGTGAAAGTGATCTTGAGACCAAAAAGTTTGGCTGTCATAGAATATTGCTCAGATAGAATCAAAATTAAGGCTAAACTCACTTTGTGAGATAGTTTCCTGCTCTCTAACTAAAGGCGAGTAGCTATGTTGATATATAGAAATACTTTCTCTAGGGGTTTGGAGCTCTGACCTTATTTCTTCATCTTTGTAGAACTCTCCATTCATATTTTCTGACCTTGGTAGACTCCCTAAAGTTAGCATTAGTCAGTAGACTGGTGGCTTCACTCTAGCTCACAGCAAGGAAATCCATGTGTTCCTTCCCTGCTCTGAAAAGTACTTTTTGATTGTTAACATCTAATCAAAAGCTCATCTTGACCAGCCTGTCTCAGACTGGGACTCATGTAAACCATACAGTCATGTCTTCTCCATCTGTGGTGAAAGACAAAATCTTTTGGTTTTTAGTGGGTAATCCATCTAACCACTAACATTCAACTCTTACTCTTTTTGATAGAAAGGCCATGGAGGAACTTATGAGTTCTGGTGTCACAGTTGTGAAGGATCAGAAGAAGAGTGTGAACCAACTGATAAAGGAAAAGCAACATGAAATGAACCTCTACTATTGCATGACTCAGAGGCAGAAGCAAGAAGAGGTTCAGGAAGTGCTTCAAGAAGCAGAGAAAACACATCAGGCCAAACTTGGAAGTGTGATGGACAAACTGGTTAACACTCAGGGGGAGCTGCTGTCCATAGCTAAGCAACTGGGAATTATGACGAATTGGAAAGACTTCCTGGAGGAAGAGTTACAGGAAACCAGGGCAGCATTTCAAAAATACATCAACTATACATTTCCAAAGCTCTCACCAGGACATGCAGATTTTATTCTGCCAGAAAGAAAGAAAACACCTTCCAATCTTATTATTCCAGAGAACCAAACAACTCCTGATTAGAAGTCTTCATCTGAAATTTCACTACAAAAGACGCAATTCAAAAAACTAAATAAATATCATTCAAAAACCATGTATGGATCCCCAGTTATGTGCATGGTACTATTGAGCTGTAAGCGTTTTGATGGAAAACCAAAATATTCAAAAGCACATTTCAGGCTACAATGGGCTCCAAGTCTAATGGAGGAGAGATAACAGTGAGAGGGGTCAAAACGGACTAGGAGGTGGTACTTCCCCCACAATTTAGTGGTTAAGTAGTCACCTTCCAGCGCAGGAAGCGTGAGTTCAATCCCTGGTGGGTAAGCTAAGATCCCACATGCCTCACAGCTAAAAAACCAGAACATAAAGAAGGAAATAGTAACCCACTCCAGTGTTCTTGCCTGGGAAATCCCATGGACAGAGGAGCCTGGTGGGCTACAGCCCATGTGATCAAAAAGAGTCAGACATGACTTAGCAACTGAACGACAACAACTTGTCTTAAACCTGTCTCTCTCTTTATGTCTCCAAATGCCTGCTGCACTGTTCGTACCTTGTCTTCTTAAGCTAAAACCTGAACTTTTCCACTCCCCTTTCTCCCTTCCCTCTACCAATATTCTTTTCACAGTCACTTTAGCAGTATTTCCCAAATTCTGTCCCTTCTCTTAAATTTCAACGTCATTGCTTTGTCCTAGACTACATAAATGCTTTCCTTATCTAACCTAGTGGCCTCTCCAAAGCTCTCCTTACCGCCAGGTCATCTCCAGTCAACCCTGGAACATGCAGTCATATCAGTTATATACCTTGTTATTGGTCTGTTTTAGGACTTCCCTGGCAGTCCAGTGGTTAAGACTGCTTCCATTTCAGGGGGTGTGAGTTGGATCCCTGGTTGGGAAACTAAGATGCCACATGCCTTGGAGTCAAAAAACCAAAACATAAAGCAGAAGCAATATTGTAACAAATTCAATAAAGACTTTAAAAATGGTCCACATCAAAATCAAAAAGCAAACAAAACTGGCTAAGAGGAAAAAAGATTTCATGGAAGTCTAAACTTGTATATCTGGCTTTTACTCATGTTTCCATCAGACATTTAACTCTTTTAGTATTTGTTGCAGTTAAAAACAAATAAAAGGACGTGTTCTTCAAGGATTTCCATTGTGGAGAGGTGTGCTGACCTCCAGTATGTCTAGTAACCTAGCCTAGAGATTATTATTTGGTGAACTGCAATAGCTTTGTAGGGAAAAAAGCAATGTTTCTCAAGTTCAATAGGAAAAAACTTAAATTCTGGGAACCCTATGTAAAATAATTCAGAAAGAATTCCCTCATATTTGCCATTTGTGAAAGATAAATGTCTTTGAGGTCAGATTCCTTGCCTCAGGAATTGAGGGGGGTGGTCCCCTTATTTTATACTCAAGCCCAGGAGTACTTCGAACTCATCTTCTTTGGGTCAAAATGCAGAAAATCATTATATGCCACAGTGCGAACTAACATATCAACATCTACTGAATTAAAATAGAAGAAAACCCAAGCCATAAAGAACTCTCCAAAAAAAAAAAAATCTATCCATCTTAATGTAACATCCTTAAATTATTAATTACTAGCCTATACTGGTGGCTTTAAAATTAAATACCTGGAAAGCAGTTTTCAGTAAATTAAAAAGTGCTGTTGTCAAGCAAGCCTTAGGTGGACTTGTTTACATTGACTGGTCTGGGATTTCCTAATGGTAAAAGCACCGATTTGTTTACCACTGCGTAATGGACTACACTCTCCTAGTGTTTAGCTTCCTGATTCTGCAGAACTATTGCAGCCTGTACCATTGGTTGCCTAGGGGCTGGAAACCAGAACATTTACATAGTACTTTACACTGCTTTTTCCAGTACATTCTCACAATACATTCTTCTCCCAGCAATCAATGGGATAGACAAGACAGGGGTGGAGGTTATCTCTCTTTTGACAAATGATAAAATGAAGACTACTATGTACTAATATATTTACATGTGTGAAGCACATTTTTAAAGTTGAAGTGCAGTTGATATGCAATGTTGTGTTAGTTTCGGGTATACAGCAAAGTTCAATTATATATAATACATATATTATTTTTCAGATTATTTTCCATTATAGGTTATTATAGGGTATTGAATATAGTTCCCTGCACTCTATGGTAAATCCTTATTGTTTATTTTGTATATAGTGTGTGTGTATGTTAGTCCCACACTCCTAATTTATCCTCCTTCCCACCTCTTTCCCCTTTGGTAACCATATATTTGTTTTCTGTGTGACTCTGTTTCTGTTTTGTATATAGCTTTGTTTGTGTTATTTTCAGATCTTACATGTAAGTGGTATCATGTAATATTTATCTTTCTGTGTCTGGTTACTTCACTCAGTATGTTATTCTCTAGGTTCATCCACATTTCTGCAAATGGCAACTTTTATGGCTGAGTAATGTTCCAGTGTGTGATATAAACCAGTTATCTGTTGATGGGCAGCTGGATTGTTTCCATGTCTTAGCTATTGTAAATAATGCTGCAGTGAACATTGGGATGCATGTGCATGTGTGTGTGTGCATGTGTCTTTTAAAATTAGAGCTTTCATCTTTTCTGGATATGTGCTCAGGAGTGAGATTGCTGGATCATATGGTAGTTCTATTTTTAGTTTTCTAAGGAACCTCTATACTGTTTCCATAATGGCTGCACCAATTTACATTCCCATCAACAGAGAAGCACATTACAAACATTAATATTTAATCTTCACAATGATTTCTGAAAGTAGTTGTAATTGTACCCAATTTATCAGGAGGGAAACTGAGGCTCGGGGAGATTCAATAACTTTCCCCAGGGCACATAGCTGGTGACAGGGTGGGAATTCAAAATATCACAAGGCACAGGCAGATGGCTGCTTGAAAGAGACCTGGGCCTGGGTTTTTCAGACTTGAATAGATAAGAACAGCAGCTGACACTGGGGAGTGCTAGTGTGTGCCAGACAGGTGTATACAAGTGGAATCATTCATGTTCACGTGGAACCATTAATTCAGGGATAGACAGGTCAAGTCACTTTCTCAGTGCCATACAGTAAGGAAAGGTCATAGCCAGTTTCAAATCCAGAAAGGGAGTCTTTAGCTCATGCCTTTCATCATTATTTTGTTCAGAGATAAAGGCCTTGGTGCTTGATTGGTTGAATCTCTGGGTGTGTGTCTTTGTGGCATCCGTGATTAGGACTGGAAAGACGTGGTTTATCCTTGTCTGTCATGGATCGTTTTTGTCTCTTCTAGAAGGGAGAGGGAAATGGCAACCCACTCCACCACTCCAGTACTCTTGCCTGGAGAATCCCAGGGATGGGGGAGCCTGGTGGGCTGCCGTCCATGGGGTCGCACAGAGTCGGACACTACTGGGGCGACTTGGCAGCAGCAGAAGGGAGAGGAAGTTGTACCTAGGATTGTGTCTGAATTATTGTAGTTACCCAGAAGTTTTCAGCTAAGCACACTCTGTAGAGGAGCAGAAGAAAAGCATCTTCTAAAGGGGTTCACTTCGTGGCCACAGTTAAGGTGTCTCTATTGGCATCAGTGATACAGTGAGTAACATAAAAAGAAAGCAGGTGACTTGTTTTTTTGGTTTGGAAAAAGGAATCTAGTTTCTCAGGTTGCAACCAGATCAGAATAAATTACATGACCCCTGTTTTTAGTCTTCAGCATTTTCCTTGTTTGTACTTCACCTTCTGAGAAGGTAATGACACTCCACTCCAGTACTCTTGCCTGGAAAATCCCATGGATGGAGGAGCCTGGTAGGCTGCAGTCCATGGGGTCACTAAGAGTCGGACACGACTGAGCGACTTCACTTTCACTTTTCACTTTCATGCATTGGAGAAGGAAATGGCAACCCACTCCAGTGTTCTTGCCTGGAGAACCCCAGGGACAGGAGTCTGGTGGGCTGCTGTCTATGGGTCACACAGAGTCGGACACGACTGAAGTGACTTAGCAGCATACTTCACCTTCAGCTCCCACCCCAATCCCAACTCTTAGCTTCCCTTAGTTTTGTGTTTGCTCGTGCTCAGTCATGTCGACTCCTTGCAACCCCATGGACTGTAGCCTGCCAGGCTCCTCTGTCCATGGGATTTTCCAGACAAGAATACTGGAGAAGTCTGCCATTTCTTCCTCTAGGGGATCTTCCTGACCCAGGGATCGAACACGTTTCTCCTGCATTACAGGCAGATTCTTTACCATTGAGCCTCCAGGGAAGTTTCCTAAGGATTTTAATTTGGATGCTTTTGAGAAGGGTAGAGTTAGAGATCTTCTTACTGTCCTGATCCCAGCTTGACCTGCTCACCAGAGGACTCCTCCACCCCCTCCCCCAAAATGCTAATCAGCCCTCATGTTGTACGGATGATCTCAGGGGGCCCTGTAAGGACAGATTGACCTGATCCCTGACCCTCACTTGCCTTTCGCCTTGTAGCCTGGAGTCAGCACTAAGCATGGTGGGAGGGGACCTTTTCATTCCTTTTCCTCACTCAGCTCTGCCTGTCCCAAGGCCAAGTTAGAGAAACAGCATCTTTATTCTTATCCAAATCCTTCACTTTGATTTGATCACTTCACACCACAGTTCTTTCTAACTTGAATGTCTCCAAGATGATAGACCTCTGAGAATTAAAGTTCAAAGGGAATGGATAATCTCAGCAGAAAAAGTTGAGAATAAACTGAAAATGAGATTATCCCATCTACAGTGCCTCAGCAGTCTCTTGTTTCTATGGCACTGATAAGGATGGTCCTTGTGGATGAAAAAAAAAAGAATGGGAAACATAGCAGTGACCACTGATGGAGCATCTGTTGCGTGTGTCAGCTGTTGCACTAAGTTCCTTCTAAACCTTGTCTTAACTGAAATCTCACGGCAATCCTGTAAGATGCCTCCTGTTACCTCTGATTTGAAAATTAGGAAACTGAGACTCAAAGAAGTAAAATCGATTGCTGAAAAATCACAGAATTGTTTGACTGCAAACCCATGTGTGTTCTGCAACTACAGCACATCAGCCTAATTTTGTGCCTGTGCAAACACTGAGGAGGTGTCAGGGGTGCCCTGCTTTCACAATACATTGTAATTGCAGTGGGCAAGTCTAAATTACTCTGCGGAACACTTACTCTTTCAATGGACATGGGCCGAGAGTCAAGAATTGATCAACCTTTACTGAATGTGCTTGCGGAGCCCTCCTAATGTGGAGCCCAGGGAGGAATTTATGTAGGGGCATAGCCTGAAGCTCCCCCTCCTCACACCAGCATCAAGAAGGGCAGGTTCCCCTCAGGGTTCTGGAGAGAGATCAACCGCTTGATGCTCAAAGGTGAGAATCTCAATGTCAAGTGAAAATTGAAAGTGAGAGATGTCTTTGAAATCTCAGTGGAACCCTTACTCAAGTTTTCTGGCAAAACCTGACTGAAACTAAATCAGGGTATTTTTGAAAAGCAAGATGCCCCGAGTGAACCAATTTTTAGTATAACTTATCTTGAGAACACTTAGTAACCCTCCTGATACCAATTACTCTGAGTACCGTGCCTGGAGAGGCCTCTCTAGACCTTTGATACTAAGCCCCACATAAGTTATTAAGGCTGTTAGGATCCTACTCGGAGAAGGCAATGGCACCCCACTCCAGTACTCTTGCCTGGAAAATCCAATGGACGGAGGAGCCTGGTGGGCTGCAGTCCATGGGGTCCCGAAGAGTCAGACATGACTGAAGTGACTTAGCAGCAGCAGGATCCTATTTCCCCGACCAAGGATGGAACCTGTTCTCCCCTTGCAGTGGAAGCTCAGAGTCTTAACCACCAGACCGTCAGGGAATTCCCTAGAGAGTTACTTTAAAAAGCACATAAAGAGTGCATTTTTCTTTGTTGTCTTAGATGCTCCCCGTACAGTAAGAGTCTATGTGGTGTCTATGTGGTTCCTATGGGTTTTTTTTTTTTTTTTTTGCATTGGGATATATCCAGTTAACAATGTTGTGATAATTTTAGGTGAACAGTGAAGGAACTCAGCCATGTACATGCATCCATTCTCCCCCAAACTCCTCTCCCATCCAGACTGCCACGTAACATTGAGCAGAGTTCCCTGTGCTGTATAGTAGGTCCTTGTCAGTTATCTTTTTTTTTAAATAATTTTTTAAAATGTATTTTTGGTGTGCTGGATCTTTATTGCTGCTCAGGCTACTCTCTAGTTGTAGTGTGCAGGCTTCTCATCGCAGTGGCTTCTCTTGTGGCCAGGCACAGGTTCTAAGGTGTGCAGGTTTCAGTAGCTGCAGCTCCCAGGCCAGGATCTAGAGCACAGGCTTAATAGTTGCAGTACATGGGCTTTGTTGCTCCATGGCACATGGGACCTTCCCGGATCAGGCATCAAACTCATGCCTCCTGCATTGGCAAGTGGATTCTTTACCACTGAGCCCCCAGGGAAGCCCTGGTTATCCATTTAAAATATAGCAGTGTGTACATGTCCATCCCCAACTCCTTATCTCCTCCCCTCACCTTCCGCCTGCCACACCTTTGCAACCATAAGCTCATGCTCAAAGTCTGTAAGTCTGTTTCTGTGTTGTTGTTTAATTCTCTCTCTTTTAAAACAAGTTTTATTTATTTACTTATTGGCTGCATCCTGTGGCATGTGGATCTTAGCTCCTAGATCAGAAATTGAACGCACACCCCCTGCATTGGAAGCAGTAGTCTTAACCAATGGACCACCAGGGAAGTCCAGCTTCCATGGTTTCTAATACTTAGGAAGGTATGTTAATTCCTAGAGACCATCTGGAAACTTAATGTGAAGACCCTTAGAAGTTACTGTAGTTTAATTTTCTAGAAGTCATTCCACCAAGACAAGAACCTAGTTTTTAGAGACAAAAACCCTGTGGGCTGGGAAACAGGTGCCTAGCATCCCTAGGAGAGATGAAGAAGCTACCCAGACCCATAACAGTCACAAAGCACTGGGATTGACTGTATAGTAATCCCTGGACTTTTATGTGACCAAGAAGTCACTCTGATATTGTCTTTCTCTAACTTTGGTTTCCATTTGACCTATTAAAGCCTGCATAGTCTAGCTTTGGGGGCCTTATTTCCACTGAAGCCATAGTAGAATAGTAGACACTATTTGGCACAACTCCAGTTTGTTTACAGAACAGAGGATTTTGACATTGTGCTACCTCTAATAAGCTCTCCTTTCTGCTTGACTGCTTGGCTGAAGTCACTCAGAAGAGAAAAGAAGAAACCATTGACATTTGCTGTCCAGTTATCAGAAGTCAGGCCATGCATGAATGCTTCACCTGTACTATTCAACTTCTGTCTCACAATAACCAGGTAAAGAAATTTAAGCATGTTGAGGTTGGGTATTCTGCATCAAGTCACCCCATTTGAAAAGTGCAAATGCATTCAGCTCATTGCCATCTGATTCCAAATAGCAGGATTGAAAACAAATGATTTTACTCTCAGTCAGTTCAGTTCAGTCACTCAGCCCTGTCCGACTCTTTGCGACCCCATGAATCACAGCACGCCAGGCATCCCTGTCCATCACCAACTCCCAGAGTCCACCCAAACTCATGTGCATCGAGTTGGTGATGCAATCTAGCCATCTCACCCTCTGTCATCCCCTTCTCCTGCTGCCAATCACTCCCAGCATCAGTGTCTTTTCCAATGAGTCAACTCTTCACATGAGGTGGCCAAAGTATTGGAGTTTCAGCCTCAGCATCAGTCCTTCCAATAAACACCCAGGACTGATCTCCTTTAGAATGGACTGGTTGGCTCTCCTTGCAGTCCAAGGGACTCTCAAGAGTCTTCTCCAACACCACAGTTCAAAAGCATCAATTCTTTGGCACTCAGCTTTCTTCACAGTCCAACTCTCACATCCATACATGACCACTGGGAAAACCATAGCCTTGACTAGATGGACCTTTGTTGGCAAAGTAATATCTCTGCTTTTTAATATGCTGTCTAGGTTGGTCATAACTTTCCTTCCAAGGAGTAAGTGTCTTTTAATTTCATAGCTGCAAGCACTATCTGCAGTGATTTTGGAGCCCCCACTGTTTCCCCTGTTTCCCCATCTATTTCCCATGAAGTGATGGGACCAGATGCCATGATCTTTGTTTTCTGAATGTTGAGTTTTAAGCCAACTTTTTCACTCTCCACTTTCACCTTCATCAAGAAGCTTTTTAGTTCGTCTTCACTTTCTGCCATAAGGGTGGTGTCATCTGCATATCTGAGGTGATTGATATTTCTCCCGGCAATCTTGATTCCAGCTTCTGCTTCCTCCAGCCCAGCATTTCTCATGATGTACTCTGCATATAAGTTAAATAAGCAGGGTGACAATATACAGCCTTGACGTACGCCTTTTCCTATTTGGAACCAGTCTGTTGTTCCATGTCCAGTTCTAACTGCTGCTTCCTAACCTGCATATAGGTTTCTCAAGAGGCAGGTCAGGTGGTCTGGTATTCCTATCTCTTTCAGAATTTTCCACAGTTTATTGTGATCCACACAGTCAAAGGCTTAGGCATAGTCAATAAAGCAGAAATAGATGCTTTTCTGGAACTCTCTTGCTTTTTTGATGATCCAGCAGATGTTGGCAATTTGGTCTCTGGTTCCTCTGCCTTTTCTAAAACCAGCTTGAATATCTGGAAGTTCATGGTTCACGTATTGCTGAAGCCTGGCTTGGAGAATTTTGAGCATTACTTTACTAGTGTGTGAGATGAGTGCAATTGTGTGGTAGTTTGAGCATTCTTTGGCATTGCCTTTCTTGGAGATTGGAATGAATGAAAACTGACCTTTTCCAATCCTGTGGCCACTGCTGGGTTCTCCAAATTTGCTGACATATTGAGTGCAGCACTTTCACAGCATCATCTTCCAGGATTTGAAAGAGCTCAACTGGAATTCCATCACCTCCACTAGCTTTGTTCATAGTGATGCTTTCTAAGGCCCACCTGACTTCACATTCCAGGTAGTTAGTTCTAAATAGAAACACTTTAATATTGAATTGAATGAAGTTCAAATTTTTCTTTAATACATAGCAACTGCATGCTAGGTTTTAAAATCGGCAGGGATCCAAGTTCATTGGTCTGCCTTTCCCTATTTGTAACTATATGTGATACTTACGTTTCTCATAGCACTCTTTCCATCTCACCTGCTTTGGGTGTCTATTTCCTACCGCTGAACCTTAAAATTCACTAGACTCTCTCTGCTGAGGACCCATAGCAAACTCCAGGGCCAGACAGTGTCCTTGACATATCACTCTATGCACAAGTATTTTTCATCTCACTGCACCCCACCCCCCACCTCAGTGTTCCCAAGAAGGGTTATTTCTATTATTGGTCCATTTGAAGGATTATCATTTAATCACATAATAGAATATATCCACAGAGTTGTGCATTTTAACTAGAAATATACTTACCTCTAGAAGCTCTACAATCTGTTTTAAAGAATCTACATCTTTAGAAAGCACTTTTCATTTTCATGCATTGGAGAAGGAAATTGCAACCACTCCAGTGTTCTTGCCTGGAGAATCCCAGGGACGGGGGAGCCTGGTGGGCTGCCGTCTATGGGGTCGCACAGAGTTGGACACAACTGAAGCGACTTAGCAGCAGCAGCAGAAAACATAGGGATGTATGGGATATTAGTGATTGACTTTGTTTATTCAACATGCAGTAGGGAGCAACCTACTGTATCAGGTACTGTGTTAGATGCTCAGGTTCTTAGTATAAGAAGTAAGGGTGGTCCTCAGTCTTAGAGAAATCAGTTAAGTAGGTACAAGGATAGTGAATACATGTGTTATAACATTGTTGAAGGCTGGAGAAGTAGCAATAATGTGCTCACAGCTCACTTCCTAACTCATGTCATGTTATACTGCCAAGGGGTTAATATCTACCCTCAGTAGCCTTATAGCCAAATTGGTAGTCTTGCTTTGTGCTAAGTCCTGTCCACAATAGTGACAAAATGGCTTGATTTTCAAATGTTCAGAGTCTTAGAAAAGCTCAATCTTCCAAGACTGAACCAGGAAGAAATAGAAATTATGAAAAACCCAATTACAAGCACTGAAATTGAAGCTGTGATAAAAAATCTCCCAAAAAACCAAAGCCCAGGACCAGATGGCTTCACAGGAAAATTCTATCAAACATTTAGAGAAGAGCTAATGCCTATCCTTCTAAAACTCTTTCAAAAAATTCAACAGGAAGGAACACTTCTAAATTAATTCTACGAGGCCACCATCACCCTGATACTAAAATCAGACAAAGACAACACAAAAAAAGAAAACTATAGGCCAATATCACTGATGAACATAGATGCAAAAGTCCTCAACAAAATTATAGCAAGCAGAATTCAGCAGCACATCAGAAAGCACACACCATGATCAAGTTAGGTTTATTTTAGGGAGGCAAGGATTCTTCTGTATATGGAAATCAATCAATGTGATATACCATTTAAAAAAATTGAAAGATAAAAACCATATGATCATCTCAATAGATGCAGAAAAAGCCTTTGACAAAATTCAGCACCTATTTATGATTAAAACTCTTCAAAAAATGGGCATAGAAGGAACCTACCTCAACATAGTAAAGGCCTATATGATAAGCCTGTAACAAACATGATTCTCAATGGTGAAAAAGTGAAAGCCTTCCCCCTAAGATCAGGAACAAGACAAGGGTGTCCACTTTTGCCACTATTATTCAACATAGTTCAAGAAGTTCTAGCTTCAGCAATCAGAGAAGAAAAAGAAATTAAAGGAATCCAGATCAGAAAACAAGAAGTAAACTTTCACTATTTACAGATGACATGATACTGTACCTAGAAAACCCTAAAGATAGTATCAGAAAATTACTAGAGCTAATCAGTGAATTTAGCAAAGTTGCAGGATACAAAATCAATACACAGAAATCACTTGCATTTCTATATACGAACAATGAAAAATCAGAAAGAGTAATTAAGGAATCAATCCCATTCACCATTGCAACAAAAAGAATTAAATATCTAGGAATAAACTTACCTAAGGAGATGAAGGAACTGTACACAGAAAATTATAAGACAATAATGAAAGAAATCAAAGATGACATAAACAGAGGGATATTCCATGTTCCTGAGTAGGAAGAATCAATATTGTGAAAATGACTATACTACTGAATTCAATCTACAGATTCAATGTGATCCCTATCAAATTACCAATGGCATTTTCCACAGAACTAGAACAAAAAATTTTACAATTCATATGGAAACACAAAAGACCCCGAATAGCCAAAACAGCCTTGAGAAAGAAGGATGGAGCCAGAGGAATCAAGCTTCCTGACTTCAGATTATACTACAAAGCTACAGTCATCAAGACAGTATGGTCTTGGCACAAAAGCAGAAATATAGACCAATGGAACAAGATAGAAAGCCGAGAAATAAACCCATGCACCTATGGGTAACTTATTTTTGACAAAGGAGGCAAGAATATACAATGGGGCAAAGACAGCCTCTTCAATAAATGGTGCTGGGAAAACTGGACAGTTACATGTAAAAAAATGAAATTAGAACACTTCCTAATGCCATACACAAAGATAAACTCAGAATGGATTAAAGATCTAAATGTAAGACCAGAGACTATAAAACTCTCATAGGAAAACATAGGCAGAACACTCAATGACATAAATCAAAGCAAGATCCCCTATGACCCACCTCCTAGAGTAACAGAAATAAAAACAAAAGTAAACAAGTGGTACCTGATTAAACATAAAAGCTTTTGCATAGCAAAGGAAACTATAAGCAAAGTGAAAAGAAAACCCTCAGAATGGGAGAAAATAAATAGCAAATTTTTGAAATTTTGAAAGAACTGACAAAGGATTAATTTCCAAAATATATAAGCAGCTGTTACAACTCAATACCAGAAAAACAAACAACCCAATCAAAAAGTGGGAAAAAGACCTAAACAGACATTTCTCCAAAGAAGACATACAGATGGCTGACAAACACATGAAAAGATGCTCAACATCACTCATTATTAGAGAAATGCCAATCAAAACTACAGTGAGGTATCATCTCACACCGGTCAGAATGGCCCTCATCCAAAAGTCTACAAACAAAAAATGCTGGAGAGGATGTGGAGAAAAGGAAACACTCTTGCACTGTTGGTGGGGATGTAAATTGATACAGCCACTATGAAAGACAGTATGGAGATTCCTTAAAAAACTAGGAACAAAACCACCATGCTGCTGCTGCTGCTAAGTCTCTTCAGTCGCGTCTGACTCTGTGCGACCCCATAGATGGCAGCCTACCCCGTCCCTGGGATTCTCCAGGCAAGAACACTGGAGTGGGTTGCCATTTCCTTCTCCAATGCATGAAAGTGAAAAGTGAAAGTGAAGTCGCTCAGTCGTGTCCGACTCTTCGAGACCCCATGGACTTCAGCCTACCAGGCTCTTCCATCCATGGGGTTTTCCAGGCAGGAGTACTGGAGTCGGGTGCCATCACCTTCTCCAGCAATAAGAAGCTAGCTCATCCCAACTAGAGAAAAGTCCAAGCAGCAAGGAAGCCCCAGGACAGCCAAAAAATAAAACTGTATTTAAAAATTACGATAAAATTCAACTACAATTTATTTTATGATCTTGCAATTAGCATTAGGTCGACTGGACCCTTAACTACATCTAAGGTCTAAGCTATGGAGGAAAAACTATGACAAACCTAGACATCGTATTAAAAAACAGACACATCACTTGGCTGACAAAGGTCTGTCTAGTCAAAGCTTTGCTTTTTCCAGTAGTCATGTATGGATGTTACAGTTGGAGCATAAAGAAAGCAGAGAGCCAAAGAAAGGATGCTTTCAAACTGTGGTGCTGGAGAAGATTCTTGAAAGTCCCTTGGACAGTCAATCCTAAAGGAAATCAACCCTGAATATTCACTGGAAGAATTGATGCTGAAGCTCCAATACTATGGCCACCTGATGCGAAGAGTCAACTCACTGAAAAAGACCCTGATGCTGGGAAAGACTGAGGGCAAGAGGAGAAGCAAGTGACAGAGGATAAGATGGTTAGATATTATCACTGACTCAACTGACACGAATCTGAGCAAACTCCGGGAGATAGTGAAGGATAGGGAAGCCTGGTGTGCTGCAGACCATGAGGTCACAAAGTGTTGGACAAGACTTAACGACCAAATAACAACAATAAAAAACTACTGAAGCAAAGTAAGTTACATATTGCTGATATCCCACTGATAGCTCTTTATTATTAATTGGCTGAATCTTTTCTAATCTTTTTATTTCTAACACTTTGTTTAAAGTTCTTTGTCTTATCACTTTCATCATGAGCATTTCATTCTGAGTTATCTGACATCTTTTGGATATCTGATAAAACAATTATCAAAAGCACAACTCCAACTTACTCAAGACAACAGAAATCATTCCTTTTATGACATGATTGTTAGTTCCTCATGATTCAACCATTTTCAGAAAGTTCTCCCGTTTTCCACCAGCTTTCCATCATTTGACAAAAGACCTCAAGCCCTTACCCAAGTGTGGTCAGGGCTGCAAGAAACAGAGCGGCACTAGCAATCCTAATATCCTCTTCACTCTGAGACTATGAAAACTTTAGGTAGCCACACTGAGCTTAGCGGTGAATAGAAACACTTAGTTTTTCTGCATATTCCACCCCATCTTAAATAAAAACATATTTAAATAAAAACACTTCATCTTAAAAACATAACTGGTTTTGTAGAGCCAATTACACAACTGATTGAATTTAACTGCTACTCTGTTGATGTTTACTCTTCAATTTTAAATTTGTGATAGGTTTAAACCCTATTCATCTTACACCTAAGAAAAGTTGCTTTTTTTCTTCACTGCCATTTTTGAACAAGGAAGCTTTTAAGAACATTTATTCCTTTCAAAGAGATTCTATTACTATACCTTCTAAAATCGTGGACATGATATATAAAGCAATCAACTAAGACCAGAATTCTTTTTTTTTCTTTTTCTGTTAAACCTTCATTTTATTGTTTCTGCTAAAACTTCTGAAATGAAGTTAGAACTAAGGAAATTCAAAAATGTCACATTTATAGGTGAGTAAATAAACTTCCATTACTACTACCTCTTGGCTCTGTAACAGCTCTGAAGTTTCTTATATCACTGACAATCTGTTTCCTTTCCTTGAATCACAACTTGTGTTTTTAAATAATATTCAAATGTTTTTTACTCTCCTTTGTCCTCAAGTTCCTAAATTCTCAAGCAGATATATTTTATTTTCCTGACATAAAATAATGCACCTACTTCTATCAGAATTATTTCTTCAAAACAAGGTATGGAATTGCATTCTCATGATTCCAGGTACAAGTTCCAACATACAAATATCAACAAAATCCATTACCATTTGCATTGAAAGGACAACGTCAGACCCTAACAGTGTCTAAGGTTTTCTATAGAAACTAATCTTCCCTCTTCCATATTCCCATAGTCCTTCATTTATACCTCTATTACAAAACCAGTATTCTACCTTGTAATCAAATAGATATACATATTCTACTAGAGAAGAGCTTACTTGAGGCAAAATGCTTCTCTGTTCTTCTCTGAATGTATCATCAGTCTAACAATGCTCATACTTTAAAAACATTTGTGGTATTGTATTAAATTCATTAGCGCCAAAAAGATTTGATTAGAAGAAGTATGAGATTCCCAGAAATTCATAATGTAAACAGTTTTACATCCATAACTATTTCTCAAATAGAGCAACATCAGGCTTTGCAATGGATTTAACCTTAGCTTCACAATAATTTGACATATGTTATCCATTCTAAGGTACAACTTTACATTTCATCATGCCTGAAATTTAGAAGGTTCTTAAAACTACATGGAATGTTACATGTAATTTGTGTGTGTGTGTCCATTCACTCAGTTCTGTTTGACTCTTTGCAACCCCATGGACTGTAGCTTGCCAGGCTTCTCTGTCCATGGAATTTTCCAGGCAAGAATTCTGGAGCAGTGAATCTTCCTGACTCAGAGATTGAAACTCCATTTCTTGTGTCTCCTGCATTGGCAGGAGACAACTGTGCAACCTGGGAAGCCTACATATACTTTAGAAATATTTTAAAATTCTTGGGTATATATAAAATAATGGTGAGTCTTATGACGGAAGGTATTTCATAGTAGCAGTGCACTTTAACAGTGGATGCTTCATTTCACTAAGCTTCAATTTCCTACAGTGTAAATGAGACTCAAAATACCTATATCTCAGCATATAAAAGATGTGGTCAAAGAAACTATACCTTTTTAAAGAAAAGGATCAAATGAAAGATTAAAATGAACTGTAAAAAAACTATCTGATAAGCATTAACTGTAATCATGCCTAATAAAGCTCTTGCCACCTACCAAGAGTCTAATTAAAGATAGCAACTTTCTTAGTCATCATCATCATCAACAATAGCAAAATCACCATGATCTTGCTTAACAGGGAACTGAGAGGAAAAAAAGTTTCACACTGTAATATTGAAACACCATGTCTTCTGTCCTCTAATTCCTTCCAGAATGCTGAAAATAATTTCCATAATTTCTCAACAGATATATAAGCTGCCAGAGCACATTTCGAGATTACAAAAAAAACAGAACAAACAAAAACTGTAAAGGTCCTGAAAAGACTCATCTTCCGAGTAACAACCAGCTGAAGAAAAATCACCAAGTGACAGACAGTAGACAGAGGTAACAATAAAGACCACAAGATGGGGTTATCAACCTTTTGAGGCTGCTGCTGTTCCAGGAGTTGCTGTCTGAGATGTTCAAGATTTTGCTGCTGCAGTTGTTCTGCTATCTGATGAAATGACCCAGCAATTCCACTCCTAGGCATATACCCTGAGGAAACCAAAATTGAAAGAGACACATGTATCCCATTGTTCACTGCAGTGCTATTTACAATAGCTAGAATGTGGAAGCAACCTAGATGTCCATGGGCATATGAATGGATAAAGAAGTTGTGGTATATATACACAATGGAGTATTACTCAGCCATAAAAAGGAATGCATTTGAGTCAGTTCTAATGAGGTGAATGAACCTAGAACCTATTATACAGAGTGAAGTGAGTCAGAAAGAGAAAGATAAATACCATATTCTAACACATATATACGGAATCTAGAAAAATGGTACTGAAGAATTTATTTACAGGGCAACAATGGAGAAACAGACATAGAGAACAGACTTATGGACATGGGGAGACGGGAGGAGAGGGTGAGATGTATGGAAAGAGTACCATATGTAAAATAGATAGCCAACAGGAATTTGCTGTATGGCTCAGGAAATTCAAACAGGGGCTCTGTATCAACCTAGAGGAGTGAGATGGGGAGGGAGATGGGAGGGAGTTTCAAAAGGGAGGGGATATACGTATACCTATGGCTGATTCATGTTGAGGTTTGACAGAAAACAGCAAAATTCTGTAAAGCAATTATCCTTCAATAAAAAATTAATTAAAGAAAACAGAATAGTGCTCCTTCATTCTTTCTTTTAAACTTTTTCTTTTATATTGGGCTTTAACTGATTATACACCAATACAAACCAGAGGTCAAATTGCCAATATCTGTTGGATCATAGAAAAAGCAAGAGAGTTCCAGAAAAACATCTACTTCTGCTTTATTGACTATGCCAAAGCCTTTGACTGTGTGGATCACAACAAACTGTGGAAAATTCTGAAAGAGATGGGAATATGGACCACCTGACCTGCCTTCTGAGAAATCTGTATGCAGGTCAAGAAACAACAGTTAGAACTGGACATGGAACAACAGACTGGTTCCAGATAAGGAAAGGAGTACGTCAAGGCTGTATATTGTCACCCTGCTTATTTAACTTATATGCAGAGTACATCATGCGAAACACTGGACTGAATGAAGCACGAGCTGGAATCAAGATTGCTGGGAGAAATGTCAATAATCTCAGATACACAGATGACACCACATTTATGGCAAAAAAGCGAAGAAGATCTAAAGAGCCTCTTGATCAAAGTGAAAGAAGAGAGTGAAAAAGTTGGCTTAAAACTCAGCACTCAAAAAACGAAGATCATGGCATTTTGGTCCCATCACTTCATGGTAAATAGATGGGGAAACAATGGAAACCGTGACAGAATATATTTTGGGGGGCTCCAAAATCACTGCAGATGGTGACTGCAGCCATGAAATTAAAAGATGCTTGCTCCTTGGAAGAAAAGCTATGACCAACCTAGACAGCATATTAAAAAGGAGAGATATTACTTTGCCAAAGGTCCATCTAGTCAAAGCTATGGTTTTTCCAGTAGTCATGTATGGATGTGAGATGGACCATAAAGAAAGCTGAGCGCCAAAGAATTGATGCTTTTGAGCTGTGGTGTTGGAGAAGACTCTTGAGAGTCCCTTGGACTGCAAGGACATCCAACAAGTCCATCCTAAAGGAACTCAGTCCTCAATATTTATCAGAAGAACAGATGCTGAAGCTGAAATTCCAATACCTTGGCCACCTTATTTGAAGAACTGACTCATTTGAAAAGACCCTGATGCTGGGAAAGATTGAAGGCTGGAGGAGAAGGGGACAGCAGAGGATGAGATGGTTGAATGGCTTCATGACTCGATGGACATGAGTTTGAGTAAGTTCCAGGAGTTGGTGATGGACAGGGAAGCCTGGTGTGCTGTGCTGCAGACCATGGGGTTGCAAAGCGTCGGACACGACTGAGCGACTGAACTGAACTGATAACTTATTTAACAGTGTTGTGATAGTTTCAGGTGAACAGTGAAGGGAATCAGCTATATATATACATGTATCCATTCTTCCCCAAACTCCCCTCCTATCTAGGCTGAGGAATGGCTTGATTTAAATTTTGTTTTCTGCAAAGTGGAGTCTACAATCTCAAAGTTAAATTTTCCTAGTTCTCATATGGTTTTGTTCATCTCGAGGTGGTCAGTTGGCCAAGAGAAGATGGTTGTTTCCTTCACTGGTTCAGGCTGACAGATTCTTACTTAACCAAATACCATCTCTAGTTCTTCAGAATACAAGGGAATTCCAGCATCACTAGGAGAGGCCCCAGGAAGACACAAAAACACAGTGCTGCAACTGCTGTCACCCATTCCAGAGAGTCCAGGGTCATGGTCTGGCTTCATACTCTCTGGTCTCACAGATACACTTGGTGGACTTTTACCAGCGAGCCTCCTCCAAGGAATGAGAGCATCACAGGAAAAAACCCCACTGTTCTATTCCTGAATGATTTAGACAAGTTGCCCAGGGAGAGTGCCACTTTAGAAGGGTATGGCCTTTCTCTTCCTCTTCTAGTCATCAACATAAGGAAACTCAGTGCCTAAAAAGACTCCTTAACAAACAAGTAGTAATTGGTAACTGTTAGTTATTATTTTTCATCCCTACAAAAATAAGATCACAAGTCATATATGGCTCGTCATCTCTCATGCACATCCTATAGCCACTGATTCTAATTTTTAAAATGTACCAATTTTATTAGTCTTATTTCTTCAGTCTTTTATGTATATAGATGGGTGTGAATTATCATTTATCTACTGCTTGAAAGTTTTATAGTCTATTTAGTCAATGTAATATAACTTTATTTTCGCTTTAAAAATTTAATCTTATGAGATGCCTGTTGACATTTAAAATTGTTCTATTCAGTTCCTTTATCTCTGTACCCTGTGGAGTCTGTTTATTGACTACAGATGTTAAGCACTTTGTTAAGGAACAGACAGCTGCAAGATAAAATATGTACTTCACCTGAGTGGTGGCATAGAAATCAGCATGTGGCTGAATCTATAAGAACTCCGATGGAAAGTATGTTTACAAGTTTAAAGGGCATAATCACAATCTACAGATTGGATTGGAATGACTGCGAGATTGTTTCAGGATTGTAAGATTTCCACGTAAAAGAAGTTAATAAAAGGCGTATTAGGGTAAGTCTCTTATAATTGTGATTTTGAACAAGCTACTTTAAATTATACAATAGCATGAACTGACAAGAAAAAAATAAATAGAGGGGCATCAGGATTGTTGGGGCTCAGAGCCCAAAACGACTTTGCAAGGCAGTCATAAAGATGAAACTCTGCATGTCCCTGCAACCAGAAGTCCAGCAAGAATTAGCCCAGAGACAAAACAGAAAAAGCCTGTTTTTCGTTGATTTCAATACACTAAAGGCAATAGCTAAAACTGGACATGGAGAGTGTGAATGTAATAGAAACCCACCAAAACACCACAGGGTTGCTGTTGTTACTGTTGTTTTGAGCTCAGTCTTGGCATTGTTTGAGACATAATAGATAAGCTGATTCTAAATTTTAGGTGGAAAAATAAGCAGCAAGTATTTTAAGGGAAATTCTGACAATAAATGCAATGATGGGCCACTCACCTTTTCACTCTGTGCCATTAGAATCTGAAACAGTAGTCCTGGGGCATGAACAGAGAACAAATGTCACAGAATAGGATCTGAGAATAAAGTGTAAAGGTATAGGAGAAACTTAGGGATGCTGTCCCAAATTATGGAATATTCCATTCTGAATCTCCTTAATATTGCTTATTAATTCAGCATATGACAAAAATGGCATTTTGAAGTAGTGAAAAAAAAGATGCCTTATTTAATTAATTGTTTGGAGGTAACCAGATAGTCTTTGAGGGCAGAAATGATTGAATCCTATTTTTCAGTTCATCAGAGTATATTCCAGTTGGAAGAAGTGAAAAAGTGAAAGTATTAGTCGCTCAGTCATGTCTGACTCTTTGCGACTCCATGGACTGTAACCCATCAGGCTCCCCTGTCCATGGAATTATCCAGGCAAGAATACTGGAATGGGTTTCCATTCCCTTCTCCAGGAGATCTTCCCCACCCAGGGAGCAAACCCATGTCTCTGGCATTGCAGGTGGATTCTTTGCCTTCTGAACCACCAGGGAAGCCCACTCTAGGTGGATCAAAGGTTTAAAAGTAAAATCAAAGCTGTAAAAATATTAGAAGAAGCCACTTGAGAATGTTTATTTCAGATTGAGGAGAGCCTTTTTAGGTTTGACATAAAGCCTAGAAGAAAAAAGTATTAATAAAAATGATAAATTTAACAATAAAAATTTAAAAATATGCTAGGTCAAAATCATAAGCAAGGACAAAAGACAAACCATAAATAAGAAAAAATATTTGCATTTCCTATTAAGGCAAAGGGATAATTTCTAGGAATTGAATAAGGAATGGATCAACAGTCCAATATAAAAATAGATCAAAAATATAAGTGGAAAATGGAAAAAGTCAAACATCATTTAAATGTATGAAAAAATGTTATAATCAAGAGGAATGTAAATTAAAATTACATTAAAATTTATTTCCTACCTATTAGACTGGAAAAGATGAGAAATTATAAAACTGTGTTGGTGAAAGTGTGAGAAGAAGACTCTCATGCATTGCTGGAAGGAACATAAATTGCACAAGTTCTATGGGACTCAGTTTGGCACTACCTGTTGAAATTAAAAGGCGTATACTGTTTGACCCAGCAATTCCACTTCTAGGAGTTTATCCTACAGATATTCTTATATATGTAAAACAATATACGGACCAGATTGTCATTACAGTAATATTTGTAAAAATCAAAAGACTAGAAACAATAGAACTGGTTATGTCAATTATGGTACATCTTTCCAATGATGCAATTCCAATGAAATAATAAGCTTCTATAAGAAAGGAGGGAAAAAACATTTGTGCTGATTAAAAAAACTTCCAAGACTTCTGAGAGTATTTGTTGAATGAATGTCATTAAGTGTAAAGTCAAGGTGTGAATGATATGCACAGTCTAATCTACGTATATGCTCATCTATTAGGCAAATACCGTTGAGCATCTGCTGTGTATCAGGCATCACACTCCACACTTGGGATGTGCTTGTAGCCACACAGGCAAAGATCTCACCCATAGTGGAGCTTACATTCTGTAAAGGGGACAGAGCTCTGGGAGCCATGGAGGCAGTGATCCTGTTAAGGGGCTGGTGGCCACCATCTGGGAGACAGCAGCGGAGGGGGCAAGCAGAGACCAGATTCCAGAAACATTTTCAAAGTAGTCAGCAGGCTTTTCTGAGAGACTGGATGTAGCCCATGAATGAGAGGAGTCAGGGATGGCTGAGCAGCTTGAAGGCTGGGGTCGTGATGGGCTAGATGAACACAGGCCGGATGGACAGGATAGGAAAGCTGCAGGAGGAGTTTTTGTGGGGCGGAAGAGTAGGAATTCAGCTTGAACAAGTTGAATCTGAAACATCTATTAGACATCCAAACAACTGTTTAATCAATGTCCTCTCTAGATGGTATATAGAGCCAAGGGTACATTACTGTGTATTTGCTAGTGCGGGTATGAAAGACCTCTGCTGCTGCTGCTGCTAAGTCGCTTCAGTCGTGTCTGACTCTGTGCAACCCCATAGACGGCAGCCCACCAGGCTCCCCTGTCCCTGGGATTCTCCAGGCAAGAGCACTGGAGTGGGTTGCCATTTCCTTCTCCAATGCGTGAAAAGTGAAGAGTGAAAGTGAAGTCGCTCCATCGTGTCCGACTCCTAGCGACCCCATGGACTGCAGCCTACCAGGCTTCTCCGTCCATGGGATTTTCCAGGCAAGAGTACTGGAGTGGGTTGCCTTGCCTTCTCCAGTGAAATACCTCTAGAGAAATACAAAAAACTGGAGATTTTGATTGATTCTTTAGGAGAGAATTGAGTGACTAGGGATCAAGTGTTGAATGGAGACTTAGATTTCATTCTATAGTGAGTTTAGACCTTTAAATTTTGAACCATATGAATATATTATGGTAAAAATTAAAATAATGTTTAACAGTAATAAAAATTACAAGCTGTGTTATACAATTTCTGCATAATGATGCCTAAACACTTTTTTCCCTCATTGTTAAAACATTTTTTTAATGCTGAGAAAAGGATATTAGTTTTTCTGATTCCAAAGACATTTATTGAACATCTGTCATATATGATACTGAAATTTTTTTAAAATTAACAAGATATGGTCTTTTTTTAAACATAATAATGTGATAAATTTGAGTAAATCTACCTGTTGGAACTAATTAGTAGCAAAAGCTATACCTTATTAGTATTGGCAAACAGCTGATTTATAAAGCACAGCTGCTGGGGCTTTTTTTTTTAATACAATAAAGTAGGTATCACATGGTTATTTGGACCCTCAGAAAAGATTCAGATTTTATGATCCTAAATTAAATTAAATAGCTAAAGATACAGTTGATCAAAGCTTTTCTAGACAAATAATGTTTCATCTCTTTTAATTCTATCTCAGTACTGATTTGTGTGTTTTTTGTTTTGATATAGAAAAATATAAATCATATAAGAAACGTAAGAAACACCTATATGGTCTCCTGTCCAGAATTAATAACAGATGTCAACATTTTGTCATTGTTTTAATCAGCTCAAAGTGCTGTAACAAAGTGTCGTAGTCTGGGTGGCTTAAACAACAAAGGTTCACTTCTCATAGTTTTGGAGGCCAGGAAGTCCAAGAGCAAGGAACCGGCCAATCTGGTGTCTGATGACAGCCTACTTCCTGGCTTGTAGATGACTGTTCTCATTGTATCCTCACATGGTAGAAGGCAAAGAGAGGAAGCCAACTCTCAGGTCTCTTCTTATAAGTGCACTAACTGCATTCATGAGGGTTCCATCCTTTTAACCTAATTACCCATTGAAATCCCCACCATCACGTTAGGCTTAGGATTTCAGCATATGAATTTTGGGAGAACACATTAAGTCCATACTTTGCTTTATATGCCACATTTATGCTACAGTCATGTTTGCCTTTAATATTTAATAACACATATAAAATATTACAAATGAAACCTGGGTCTTCTTTGTTCTTCTTTCAGTCCTATTCCCTTTCTTCTTGAGATAACCACTCTCCTAAATGAGTGTGCGTCCTTTCAGTCCTCATTTTTATTACACATTTGCATTCATAAATAAGATTTAAACTTTAAAAGACCCTATTATTTGGTATACATTAATTTGTAACTTGCCTATTTTCACCTAACATTGTTTTTGAGAGCTATCCATGTTTGATACATGTCACTGTTTTATTATCCTCTAGATAATAAAAAATCCATCTCTCTAAGGTGTGGAATTACAGCAATTTTAATTTTTTTTTATTTTTTATTTTTTATAAGGGAACCATACATGATTTGGAGAAGGCAATGGCACCCCACTCCAGTACTCTTGCCTGGAAAATCCCATGGATGGAGGAGCCTGGTAGGCTGCAGTCCATGGGGTCGCTAGGAGTCGGACACGACTGAGCGACTTCAATTTCCCTTTTCACTTTCGTGCATTGGAGAAGGAAATGGCAACCCACTCCGGTGTTCTTGCCTGGAGAATCCCAGGGATGGGGGAGCCTGGTGGGCTGCTGTCTCTGGGGTTGCACAGAGTCGGACACGAGTGAAGCGTCTTAGCAGCAGCAGCAGCAGCATACATGAATTGGAATTGGATTATGGCTAAATCCCTGGAAAAGGAAATGGCAACCCACTCCAGCATTCTTGCCTGGAGAATCCCATGGCAGGCTACAGTCCATGGGATTGTAAAAAGTTGGACACTACTGAGTGACTCAACTTTATTGCTAAATGCCTTAAAACATTAAAACTGTATTCTCAAACTGTGTGTCAAGTTATTTCAGGACACTGTAGCAAACTCATGGGGGTGAAGCAGGATATTTTTAAATTTCAAGGAAAACATAGTGACGTTTGTCAGATACACACTACTATTGCATATCTAGGTCTACTAGGTACTGGTTCTCGGAGAAGGCAATGGCACCCCACTCCAGTGTTCTTGCCTAGAGAATCCCAGGGACGGGGGAGCCTGGTGGGCTGCCATCTATGGGGTCGCACAGAGTCAGACACGACTGAAGAGACTTAGCAGCAGCAGCAGCAGGTACTGGTTCTGGCCTAGGTTCAGATAGTTAGGCACTCCTTTTGGCCTAGGGATGCAATGAAATATTATCAAGACACTAAAAGTCACCAGGAACTGAGAAAATTTGAAAATCTCTACATAAGAATAAGGAACCTATGAATTTGTGTATTTGGCCCCACAACTTGGTGTACAACTACAGTAATTTCAGGCAGAGTTCCTCCAAGAAACTAATTAGCCTAGCCTTGCAAACCTGTCTATTTCATTGATAAAACAGGGAACACCTGGAAGGAATAGTTTAGTGTTTTAAATCTCTGGCAAACTACTTAAGATAGTATCTAAATTGTTTCAGGGACTTTCCTGGCAGCCCAGTGGTTAAAACTGTGCTTCCAATGCAGGAGGCCTGGGTCTGATTCCTGGTCAGGGAACTAAGATCCCACATGCCATGTGGTGTAGTCAAAAAAAAAAAAAAAAAAACACACGTAGAAAATGCTTCAAATAAATGGTTCTCACCAAAAATGCCCCTCAGACTATGATAAACCTTAAATGTGCATGTAGGTATTTATTTGTACCAGAAGAATGCTCAACTACCACACAATTGCACTCATCTCACACGCTAGTAAAGTAATGCTCAAAATTCTCCAAGCCAGGCTTCAGCAATATGTGAACCATGAACTTCCTGAAGTTCAAGCTGGTTTTACAAAAGGCAGAGGAACCAGAGATCAAATTGCCAACATCCGCTGGATCATGGAAAAAGAGAGTTCCAGAAAAGCATCCATTTCTGCTTTATTGACTATGCCAAAGCCTTTGACTGTGTGGATCACAATAAACTGTGGAAGATTCTGAAAGAGATGGGAATACCAGACCACCTGACCTGCCTCTTGAGAAATCTGTATGCAGGTCAGGAAGCAACAGTTAGAACTGGACATGGAACAACAGACTGGTTCCAAATGGGAAAAGAGTACGTCAAGGCTGTATATTGTCACCCTGCTTATTTAACTTCTGTGCAGAGTACATCATGAGAAATGCTGGACTGGAAGAAACACAAGCTGGAATCAAGATTGCCGGGAGAAATCTCAATCACCTCAGATATGCAGATGACACCACCCTTATGGCAGAAAGTGAAGAGGAACTAAAAAGCCTCTTGATGAAAGTGAAAGTGGAGAGTGAAAAAAGTTGGCTTAAAGCTCAACATTCAGAAAACGAAGATCATGGCATCTGGTCCCATCACTTCATGGCAAATAGATGCAGAAACAGTGGAAACAGTGTCAGACTTTATTTTGGGGGGCTCCAAAATCACTACAGATGGTGACTACAGCCATGAAATTAAAAGACGCTTAGTCCTTGGAAGGAAAGTTATGACCAACCTAGATAGCATATTCAAAAGCAGAGACATTACTTTGCCAACAAAGGTTCATCTAGTCAAGGCTATGGTTTTTCCTGTAGTCATGTATGGATGTGAGAGTTGGACTGTGAAGAAGGCTGAGCACAGAAGAACTGATGCTTTTGAGCTGTGGTGTTGGAGAAGACTCTTGAGGGTCCCTTGGACTGCAAGGAGATCCAACCAGTCCATTCTGAAGGAGATCAGCCCTGGGATTTCTTTGGAAGGAATGATACTAAAGCTGAAACTCCAGTACTTTGGCCACCTCATGCGAAGAGCTGACTCATTGGAAAAGACTCTGATGCTGGGAGGGATTGGGGGCAGCAGGAGAAGGGGATGACAGAGGATGAGATGGCTGGATGGCATCACTGACTCGATGGACATGAGTCTGAGTGAACTCCGGGAGTTAGTGATGGACAGGGAGGCCTGGCGTGCTGCGATTCATGGGGTCACAAAGAGTCCCACACAACTGAGAGACTGAACTGAACTAGGGCAAGCACTGAGAGAGGGTCAGGGAGGGAAACATGTTGAAGAAAAGGAAGATTTGGGGCATGGTTTTAGTGATTAACAAATCAGCCAGATTTTACTCATAAGCCCTATTTCTGAAGATTTAACCTATAAGTCATTCCTTCCAAGAAACCAGGAACTCGGCTTGGGGGATATTATGGAATACTTAAGACCCATTTCATCCCAAAGGATGCCATCAGGGACCTTGGTTTAGGAATGCTTGCATTCCTGCTTAGTACCACTAGGGGCGCTGTCAGGGACACTCAGGTTTTCTGCAGAGGGAGAAGGTGACTGAAAAGACAGGAAAGATGACAATGACTTTCTCCTCGATCACAGATACATCACACCCTCTGTAATCCCAGGGCCAAGTCCATCTCCTTTGCTTTGCTGGTTCCTATTTTACATAAAGTCAATATAGTATTGTTGTCCCATATACGTTTATTTCTATTTAGATAGAAGTGAATTGAAGTCGCTCAGATCAGATCAGTCGCTCAGTCGTGCCCGACTCTTTGCGACCTCATGAATCGCAGCACGCCAGGCCTTCCTGTCCATCACCAGCTCCCGGAGTTCACTGAGACTTACATCCATCGAGTCAGTGATGCCATCCAGCCATCTCATCCTCTGTCACTCAGTCGTGTCCAACTCTTAGCGACCCCATGGACTGTAGCCTACCAGGCTCCTCTGTCTATGGGATTTTCCAGGCAATAGTATTGGAGTGGGTCTCCCGCACTGTAGACAGACGCTTTACCGTCTGAGCCACCAGGGAAATTCTGTCTATTTAGATAGAAAGAACCTTGTAAAAGAAAAAAAGGCGGGGGCCTGAGGGGGGCGGGGATGGAGGATGGCTTCCCTGGTGGCTCAGACGGTAAAGAATCTGCCTCCAATACAAGAGACCTGGGTTCAGTTCCTGGGTTGAGAAGATCACCTGGGGAAGGGAACAGCTACTCACTCCAGTATTCTTGTCTGGAGAATTCTATGGACAGAGGAGTTTGATGAGCTACAGTCTATTGGTCACAAAGAGTCCGACACAACTGAATGTCTAACAGGAGAAAAAAAAAAGAGTTTCTACTTCTAAAATGTCATGGAAAAGGCTTGGTTTGGGAGGAAATTGCTGAACTTGAAAAGAGAAAAAACAGCAGATTTTAGACAGAATAACTTTTTATTTTAACAAAATTAATGCTGCTAAGAAATCTGAGACAAAAATATATTGCTTTTGCTTCGTGAGTAAATGATATCCATCTCCCAAAGGACCATCTGTGGTCATTATGATGTCACCTTGGCAGAAACTTGAGGACGTTAGTGGATCAGATGTCTTGAGTCTTAATAAAGCATCAATAACATTTGAAAACAAATGATAATATAACCTATTCTTACTTTCTTTGTAGAGAGGGGCACTTCCAAAAAATACCATCAACCTTATTGTCTTTCAATTATAAATGGATTCAAATGTAATTTTTTCCAGGATGTTAACGTCACATTTTAAGACCCATTACAGAGAAATAAATAATTCAGAATGTTTTCTGGATTACTGGAATTTAAAAGTAAAGCCAGCTTTGAGGTCATGTAATAGTTTTGCCAAACCTAAAGCCGTCCTAAAGGTCACAGTCAGATTCATAGTCATGTTTTTCCAGTCCTCTGTGATTATGGCGCTTGAATAAGTACCAATGGCAGATGTTTTTATTTTTCCCAGAACTAAGATTTTAGGTAGAGAACCGCCTAGCAGTGGCATACCAAGCTCATGTCAAAAATACTAACGTAAAATCTGGTGTTATATAAGGATTTGACTCCTAAATGGAATGAAAATAAAAAATGAAAACATTTTTAATTAAAATTTTTTTCAGATCTTAGATAAGGAATCTAGGTTGGAGATGGTAGGTTGTTCATTCTTTAAGCCTTCACAGAAAACCTACTGTACACAGACATTGTGTAAGTTCGTAGGGGCCATAGAGATAGATCAGAGAGTAGTGTAGAGGATGCATTCATAAACAATGATATAAACAACACAATTCCAAATCTGGGGACTGCCCCAGTGGAGGGGTTAATAAAGGGGTACAGGAGTTCAGGGCCTTCCCAGGTGGTGCTAGTGGTAAAGAACCTGCCTGCCAATGCAGGAGCCAGAAGAGATGTGGGTTCAGTCCCTGGGTGGGGAAGATCCCCTGGAGGAGGGCATAGCAACCCACTCCAGTATCCTTGCCTGGAGAACCCTATGTACAGAGGAGCCTGGTGAGCTACAGTCCATAAGGTTGCAAAGAGGTAGACACGACAGAAGTGACAGCGTGCACATAGGAGCTCAGAGAAATATAATGGCTAGTTTTGATCTGGGCTGAAAGACCAGTTCAATCTCAGTTGGCAGATTTGGTGAAAGAAGGTAGGGTATTCCAAGCAGAGAGAAATTGAGGAGGAAAGGCACAGTCAAGAAAAGTCACCTGATGTGGTACATAAAGTGAAGGTTGTGAGAAATAAGGCTGGAGAGTGAGGTCAAGGTTAACCACAGACCCTCTCCCACACCATCCTGGAGAATTCGGAATTTATTTGCTAGGCAATGGCATTATTATGAACACCTTCAAAATGGATCAGAGAAAGATGTCCACAATAAAATGCAAAAATAAAGAGCTAAATTAACCAAATGATACTCCAAGTTCACAATGCAGGAAGCTCTTTTGTTGTCAAGAGACACTTTCTTATTTAGGAAAAAAAATAGAGCGAAAGCTATCAATGATCACTTTTGTAACTTGGAACACTATTTCCCAATAGGGTTTTGAGAGAACCTATTATTAACAAAACAACATATTTGCAAACAATAAAGTCCTATTTCTTTAATTTTTATTTCTTAAATAACAAGAACAATAATTTACATGATGGGAAGAATCATATAACATTAAGGACATGGAATAGTGTTTTATCCTATAAAAACTAATAATAAATAACATTCTTCAGACAAAGTGAGAAAGAAGGAGAGGCAGGATGGAGTGGGGGAAGAGAGATAGAAGAAAGAAACAGGGAAGACAAGAGGAGAAAGAAAGATGGAGGAAGAAAGGAAAGTGGATTGATGGAGGTAAAGAAAGTCCTTAGGAGAGAGACATGGGGTGAGTAGTTGAGAAGTGGTTAGGTACACAGATAGCAAGAAGCTTCAAAAAATCCCTGATCTTTTCACTTCCCTCTTCCTCTTCCGACAACTTCCTCTCTTCTTCCATCACTGGCACCCTTTCCAAAGTTCTGCTTGTGTTTGCTATGGGCTAAGTCACTTCAGTCATGTCTGACTCTGTGCAACCCCATGGATTGTAGCCCACCAGGTTTCTCTCTCCATGGGATTCTCCAGGCAAGAATACTGGAGTGGGTTGCCATTTCCTTCTCCAAAAGTTCTGCTTGCTCCTCTCCAAATCAAGAAATAGAGAAAACCTAAGGCTTATATTTAGGTCATAGTTCACATGATGACAAGCCTCCTGATGGCCAATAAAAGGATAACGATGCTAGGAATTGCCTACTTTTACAAAAGACATCATAAATGTATGGTTTTACTGTGCCTTCCTGTCTCTCATCTCCTTTGAGCTTTCAGTTATGTAGAACAAGCATTCTCCTCCTTTTACAGATCAGAAAAGGTAAAATGGCTGTAGGATCTTCCTGAGTCTGTGATATCCATCTCCCCACAAGCCGTCTGTAGCCGTTATGATGTCACCTTGGTAGAAACTTGAGCACATGAGTGGATTAGATGTCTGGAGAGTGAGTGGAAACTATCTAGAGTCTTGATAAAACACAACATTTTAAAGCCAATAATTATATAACCTGGTTTTTTTGAGTTTATGATAATGAAAATGGTACTGAAGCAGAAGATCTGAGTTTTAATAGTAATAAGGATATTACTAACTAATAAAGATAGCTCGGTTTATTAAGCACTGATGCACAGACACTGTGCTAAACCTCATATATATGCATTATTTCCTTCCACCTCCACCCCAGCTGTATGAGGTCAATGCTATTTTTTAATAAATGATGCAACTAAGGTTTAGAGAACTTAAATGATTTGGCCAAATGTTTTATTCAAGCTTTAGATTATTTTGTTTATAACCTCTTTGGGCCTCTCCTTTCTTTGTCTGTAAAATAAAGCCACTGAGGTAATTTGAAAAAGAATGAAGATATAGTTTATGCATCAAAGGAAAAGTGTCTGTCACACTATGTCAGGAGTTGCTAAACTTTTTCCGTGAAGCATCAAATACGGACCATTTCATCTTTGCAGGCCCTGTCATCTCTGTTGCAGCTATTCACCTCCGCCCCTGTGGAGCAAAAGTGGCCTTAGACTTAGGATGAGCGTGGCTGTGTCCCAATCAAACTTTATTAGGGACATCGACATTTGAATTTCACATGTCAGAAAATATTGTTCTTTGTTTTTTTTTTCCCAACTGTTTAAGAAAATATAAAAATCCTCCTTAGCTTGAAAGCCATACGTAAACAGGCAGAGGGATGGATTTGCTGTCATCCTGTCATTTGCAGACCTTCCTTTAAGTGAAGTAAGGCTGTCATTTGAAGACTTGACTTTATGTGAAGGTATCACAAATGTCTGTGTCCACAGAAGCTTTTCTTAGCAGACTGGTAACATTATTTCTAAATAATCAGGAAGGAAATTTTTTTCAAGTAAAAGAAACTGTTTAATCTATTCTCATCAGTAACTGCTGGCTCTGCCGTGTCTTCTACTTGTGGTGTGCCCTATATTAGAAGGAATTGCTGGACCACTTGAGTGTCTATCTTTATATTATCCTGACCTAGATAAAGGCAGTGCCAAAGAATGCTCAACCTACCGCACAATTGCACTCATCTCACACACTAGTAAAGTAATGCTCAAAATTCTCCAAGCCAGGCTTCAGCAATATGTGAACCATGAACTTCCTGATGGTCAACCTGGTTTTAGAAAAGGCAGAGGAACCAGAGATCAAATTGCCAACATCCGCTGGATCATGGAAAAAGCAAGAGAGTTCCAGAAAAACATCTATTTCTGCTTTATTGACTATGCCAAAGCCTTTGACTGTGTGGATCACAATAAACTGTGGAAGATTCTGAAAGAGATGGGAATACCAGACCACCTGACCTGCCTCTTGAGAAATCTGTATGCAGGTCAGGAAGCAACAGTTAGAACTGGACATGGAACAACAGACTGGTTCCAAATAGGAAAAGGAGTACATCAAGGCTGTATATTGTCACCCTGTTTATTTAACTTCTATGCAGAGTACATCATGAGAAACGCTGGGCTGGAAGAAACACAAGCTGGAATCAAGATTGCTGGGAGAAGTATCAATCACCTCAGATATGCAGATGACACCACCCTTATGGCAGAAAGTGAAGAGGAACCAAAAAGCCTCTTGATGAAAGTGAAAGTGGAGAGTGAAAAAAGTTGGCTTAAAGCTCAACATTCGGAAAACGAAGATCATGGCATCTGGTCCCATCACTTCATGGCAAATAGATGGGGAAACAGTGGAAACAGTGTCAGACTTTATTTTTGGGGGCTCCAAAATCACTGCAGATGGTGACTACAGCCATGAAATTAAAAGACGCTTAGTCCTTGGAAGGAAAGTTATGACCAACCTAGATAGCATATTCAAAAGCAGAGACACTACTTTGCCAACAAAGGTCTGTCTATTCAAGGCTATGGTTTTTCCAGTGATCATGTATGTATGTGAGAGTTGGATTGTGAAGAAAGCTGAGCGCCGAAGAATTGATGCTTTTGAACTGTGGTGTTGGAGAAGAGTCTTGAGAGTCCCTTGGACTGCAAGGACATCCAACCAGTCCATTCTGAAGGAGATCAGCCCTGGGATTTCTTTGGAAGGAATGATGCTAAAGCTGAAACTCCAGTACTTTGGCCACCTCATGCGAAGAGCTGACTCATTGGAAAAGACTCTGATGCTGGGAGGGATTGGGGGCAGCAGGAGAAGGGGACGACAGAGGATGAGATGGCTGGATGGCATCACTGACCCGATGGACATGAGTCTGAGTGAACTCCGGGAGTTGGTGATGGACAGGGAGGCCTGGCGTGCTGAGATTTATGGGGTCACAAAGAGTCGGACACGACTGAGCGACTGAACTGAACTGAACTGACCTAGATGGGGTGCATTGGAGAGGCAAAAAGCAAATTAATCCCAGATTCAAGCTCCAAAGAAGAAATTGCTAAGTAAAGCATTGTTGCTGGATTCAGAAATAGTTGGTTTTAAAAGATAAATTGCATCATGTTGGCATTCAGTAAAAGTAGCGAATAGCTTTTTGAGCATCAACAATTACAAGTCTGGTTCTTCTCAAAGCAGTAAGGCTCCTGGCAGCTTAGGAGGCAGTATTAGCCTGTGTGATCAGAGACGCACTGTCCTTGATCTTGTCTCCACATGCAATCTTCTTGGTGGTCTCTCATTCATTAGCACCTTAAATTAGTGTATCTGAAAACAAAACGTGTATCCCTGCCCGCTAGACTGAGCTCACAGGCGCATGCGCAGATGTACCCTGGAGGGTCCGGCTGTGCGCCTGACTGGCTCTATCCGTTTCTCTGGCTTTTCCAATCTTTCAGTCGTCCTAGTGTGAGGATTCCTTTCATCTCTTGATTCTCTTGACCAAAGGAGTTGGTGTGTGACCACCTACTACATGTAAATATCTTATACAGACGTTGGACTTGTCCTGCTGAGGCTTAAGAATAGGTCTCCTTTCTGGAGGAGTGGCTGAAGGGGAGGCATCTCCCAAGAGGGCACTCATCTCCCGTGTCCATCCTCTGTAGGAAAGGCAGACCCTCGTCCAGGAAACAGGAATTCTGAATTCTGTCTCAACCCACGGGAGAGTCCCACGTTGCCCTGGACCCAGCGCTCTAATAGCCTGAGTTTGAAGAGGTGCCAGGTTAGTGTTTTTCAGTGGTAGACATGAGGACGGAGCCTCAGCAGGAAGGAACCTCAAGAGTTTCCACTTTGTTGAAGCTTAGAGAGCAGGCCACACCTTGTAACCAGGTTGTGGTATTTTTTGTTATGCTTTCTTTACTTTGTGTTACTACCCTTTGTGTTGGTGTTAATCACTCAGTCGTGTCCAACTCTTTGTGACCCCATGGACTGTAGCCCGCCAGGTTCCTCTGTCCATGGAATTCTCCAGGCAAGAATACTGGAGTGGGTTGCCATTTCTTTCTCCAGGGGATCTTCCCGACCCGAAGATCAAACCCGGGTCTCAGTTAATGCCCTTGACTTTGGTAAATTCTGATTTAAATGTTCCAGCCTTGCTTCAGGATTGCCACTGGTTTTAAAAGCAAGCTTGTAAAAACTGAGGTGTTAAAAGGGAAGCAGTGCCCCCCTGAGGCCAGTTTAGTGCTGCCAGCAATAACCGGAGGAATCCCTAAAAACCTGTGCAAACCTACTGGGAGATTGAGATTAAGAGTTGGTGTTCAATGGGGAAGGCACACACACACTGTGTGTTCTCCACAATTTCTAAATCCATTGCAGATAAACATCCTTTTACAGTAACGGTGTAATGCTGATAGATAGCATACAGATTAGGCTTAGGCTGGAGGCTGTGTGACTTCAAGCAAGTTATTTTATCTCTCTGTGCTTCAGTTTCCTTATTGATACAGTATGTGTAATACGACCTCTCTGAAATGATTTATTAATAGGATTAAATAGGTTACTATACAAAATTACTTAGCACAGCGCCAGGCTTACAGTATATCCTCAGTACCAGTCCTCTTTATTACTGTAGTCTCTCCCCAGACTTGTTCTATATCATGCTGACTAACAGGACCAAACCAACTTCTTCCATGGGTCTTCTTGGAAACTTAGCAAACTGTAGTAAAACTATCAACATCAGCTCCTGAGATTCCAGCAGCAGCCTAGGCACTGTAAGAACTCAAAAGAATTTTATTACACAGTTCTTGTCCTCTGGGGCCTTACAAACAAGTTGGAAAGGTAGATACAATATGGCTCCATTGCTTAATAACCTTGATGATGTTGGACAAAATTTTTTAAAAATATCTCTAGAACTCAGTTTCCTCTTTTGAAAAATGTGGATTATAATAGTGACTATGTCATAGGGTTAATGTGAGAAGTAAATAAGTTCATAAAGGTAAAATGCTTACAACAGTGCTGACATATGGTAAATGTTAGTTTCCTGGCATATACCACCATGAAGCAGTGCATGTATGATGAAGTACCAATAAGAGGGGTGTCTCGGGGATAGAGCAGGGGTTCATGCAGCTTCATGAAGCCTCATGGAAGAGATAAGACTTGAGCTGAGGTTGCAGGTTGGATAGCACTGGGATAGGCAAGACAGGTTCATAGTATTCCCCAAAACACTGAGAAGGAAATTGGCAGGGACATTTGTTATTTGTATTTGTTAAAATACAGACTGCTTCATTATTTCCTGCATGCCAGAAACTTGAGAATTTCAATGTGTTAATAAATGGCTATAGATGCTTAACAAATATTTTCTGACTTGCAAAAGAGACAGGGAAGGTACTGTGTGTTACTTATCCATAAAAGTTATGTTGGTTTCTTAAATTCTATAAAATATTTGGTCTGGATTACTGGAGCTAAACTTATGCCGTGTATGTAGTTCAGAAAAAAATGGAAGAAATTGTAGCTATAGGATCCTATTTCAACAGCAGGTGGCTCCCTCACATACAGGTAACAAAAGTGGCCCTGTGGTCTACACAGGAATCATTTAAGTCATCTGAGCAGTTGTATGTCATTGAGGCTGCATTTGGAAATAGTTTTTTGCATTGATTTTTTTTTTTTGCATTGATTTTTGTCTGAAAGATGACATTCATACAGCAAGAAGGAATGTCTTCTTTCTTGGGAGCTATGCTTACCTCTGAGGATCACAATCTGATCACTGTTCTTTCTGTGAGTGAAAATCATATACTTGGCAGTACGTGTTCCCTTATTTCTATCATTGAAGGACTTTAGTAGTACTTATACATGCTGGGAGCATCACAAGTTTGGAATTCCTACCTTTCAACATTAGAGTACAATTTTTGTAACAGCACCGATGATGCACCAGTCACCTTTCATTTAATCGCTTCTTGATATTTCAGTTCCACAGATCTCATCTTCATTTCATTTGGCATGAGCAGGAACAGTTTTCTGCCAATTGGGCCTCCTGACACCCACCAGTGTAAGCATAGTTCCATCCTAGTCAGCTCAGCCCTTGTCTGGTATTGTTTCTCCACCTCAGCTTGAGCTTTGCTGTTCTCTGTTTTAGGATGCTGCTGGAGAAAGTCCACAAATAGAGCACATATAGGCCACTGTAGATTTAAAATAACAGAATTACAGAGCTGAGAGGTTACTTAGGGCTCCTGTGGTTCATACACCTCCTTTTATGGTTTTCTAAAATGAGAAAGTCAGGGAAGTTACTTCATCTATACACACACAAATATGTCCATATATAAATGTACATATACATATATATATGATCACTCTGCTGTACACTCCAAACTAGCATGACATTGTAAATTAACTATATACATCAATAAAAAAATTTTAAACACGAAAAGACTGTACCACAGTGGCAAAAGTGGGATTGGTTTCCTCATATATTCTTTTTCAGATTCTTTTCCACCATAGGTTATTACAAGTCCAAGAATAAAGGGGAAGAGGACAAAGGAAGCTGTGGGAGGGGAATCAGAGAGGGACTTACAGATCTTGGCAATGTCCTTCAGCCGTAATGACGGACATCTCTGTCAGAGTGTTCTGAAGGGCAGTGTTATAACCTGAATGTTTTGTCCTCCCCAAATTATTATGTTGAAGCCCACCATGAAGCAGTGCATATATGATGAAGTACCAATAAGAAGGTATGTGGGGATAGAGCAGGGGTTCGTGCAGCTTAATGAAACGTCATAGAAGAGATAGGACTTGAACTGAGGTTGCAGGTTGGATAGTAACATGATGGTATTGGGAAGTTCTGCCTTTGGGAGGTGTTAGGTTTAGTTAAACTCATGAGGGTGGAGCTCCTGTGATGGAATTAATGTGCTTATAAGAGACACCAAAGGACTTGCTGCCCTCCTCCACCCTCAGTGTGTGGATACAAGGAATGTCTTTCATACCCATAAGAAATGGGTGGGAGAAATGTCTGTTTAGGTCTTCTGTCCATTTTCTGATTGGGTTGTGTTGGGCTTTTTTTTTTTTTTTTTTTTTTGGTCCCAAAAAACTATTTTTATACTAGGCACTTAATAAATATTAAAACACTAGCCAAATTTTCATGCTTTTAATGTTACAAGTGTGTATCTAATAATTGTTGAAACCAGAATTGCTTCCTTGTACAGTTAGTCTCACCTTGCTTTACCTGTCAAAATACTTCAATTACCTGCTCAAACTGTCATACTGCTCATGGATTAATTTTAAATGAAATGCAACTCTAGCATAAGACTGTGATTTAAGAGAGGATATACAGTATTTTTATGACCTGACAACATATTTCTTATTCCAGATTTTTACCTGTCAGTGAAGGATTTAAATTGGAATGTTAGCCATTTATGAAGACTCTTGACCTTTTGAACATTTATTTGTAATATGTATTCACTCACAGAAAGTTGAGTGTGTATTATACGTCAGGCCTTGGTCTAGGAGCTGGGAACACAAAGTATGATCGGGCCCATTCCCCAGCCTAGCAAGCTCACGTCATAGTAAAGGGAATCAGACATGAACACCAGTAGGTGACAAGGAGGTTAGGAGGGCCAGGGTAGAAGTCTGCATAGAGTGCAATGGAGGCCCAAAGGGGGAATCAGTCAACCGTGTGAGGGTGGGAGATTTGGTTGGTAATGACTCCACCGAATAGGGTGACATTTGAGCTTTGTCTTGAAAAGCACAGTTGGGTAGGGCAAGTAATACGATTAAAGGAAGTTGCTTTAGCCAAAGCATAGAATGCTCAAGGGGTGAGTCATTTGGAAGTTTGAGTTCAGGTACAGCAGGCATGGGTTTCCCTTATGGCTCAGTGATAAAGAACGTGCCTGCCAAGGGAGGAGATGGGGGTTGAATCCCCGGGTTGGGAAGATCCCCTGGAGAGAAAATGACAACCTGCTCTAGTTTTCTTGCCTGGGAAATCCCATGGACAGAAAAGCCTGGCAGGTGACAGTCCATGGGGTCGCAAAAGAGGTGGACATGACTTAGTGACTACACAACAACAGCAGGCCTAAGAGCCCAGTAGGACTTTCCACAATGATGGAAAAATTCTATTATCTTCACTGTCAGATATGGTAGCCACTAACTGAACGTGGCTCATGCAACTGAGGAATTAAGTTTTAAATTTCATGTAATTTTGACTAATTTAAATAGATTCTTATGGTTGATGGCTACCATATTGGACAGTGCAGGTAGAGAGACAAGAGGTCAGATCAGGGAAGAACTTATATCTCATTCTAGTGGGACTGACTGTTTTCTTGTAGGTAGTGGGAAGTCTTCAAAGAGCTGCACATAGGAAATTATTTGATCAGCTTTGCATTTAGGAGGGGGTGCAGACAAGAAGCAGATGAAACATTTAAGAGCCCTCAGAACACAGTAACTAGGGAAGTAATTGGGGAAGGGAATGGACTTTAGACATGCTCAGAAGGAAGAAGAGCCTGGCTTGGTGACAAGTCTGCATGTGAAGGGTGATGAAGAGAGAGGAGAATTCTCTGAAGCAGGTTTGGGCTGCTTCAGTCATTCTTCAGTCATTGCATCTGCTATTAATTACTAACAATTCATCCCAATAATGTCAAGTGGGATGGGTTTTGAGAGAAGATTCATATTAGAGATAATGAATTGGATCATGTTAGAGATAATGAGCTTGGAATACGTCAGAAATTCGGCTGAATTGTTACTGTCCTCCTTCTTGCAGTGGGCCAGGAGGGACTGGCAGTCCAGCACTCACCACTGGAGGAACAACTATATTAAAATAAACTGATGGAATCTTTGACCATTATCTAGCCACAACAAAATAGCTCCTGAAAGTGGAATGCAGCTCTATTATAATTTCAGCAAACTGGTCAAAAAAATTCCTCCTCAAAAAAATGAGGACTCACGGACTACGGAGTAAGGTGAGTTCTTTGATAATTGAGAAAAAAATTATTTCGTTTTTAAAAATTGAAGTATAGTTGACTTATAGCTGTGTTAGTTTCAGGTATACAGGAAAGGGAGTTGTACAGATTGTTCTTTTTCACATTCTTTTCCATTGTAGGTTATCACAAGATATTGGATATAGTTGCCTGTGCTATACAGTAGGTCCCTGTTCTTTCCCAATTCAATATATAGTAGAGTGTATCTATTAGTCCCAAACTCCTAATTTATTCCTTTCCCCTTTGGTAACCATAAGTTTATTTTCTATGTCTGTGATCCTGAAAATTTTATTTTTTTAAAATAAGGGTTAAGACTTTACCAAATTAAAGTTTGTCCTTGGACGCCAATAAACCATAGTGTCCTTCTCAGAGGAAGGGAAGCGCAAAGATGAAATCAGTCTGGAGCCCAATCACCAGGCACCATCCCCACCTCCAGCACCTGCTCTTCCAAGAAACCTGTAAGCCTAGAGGTCCCACCCTTCTAAAGCCCAGGCACCACTGGAAACCGTAGACTCTAGTTTGAGGCATGGTCAAAAGGAGCAAACCTGAGAGCAACCTTTCTTCCTGGGGACACAGAAAGGGGTGCTTATAGGTGGGTAGGAGATCCTAAAGCATGAGAGTCAAAAGTGGAGTCAGAGGAAGGTCTTCTGAAGACCTGTCATTTAAATGCTTCCTCTTTTCCCTCCACAATTATAATTCCCTCCAAAATCACCCTAACTTTTCAGTAAAGATAGTAAAGAATCTAAAATTTCTCTCTCTTTTTTTTTTACTCTCCCACTCCTAAACTCACCTCCCTAACCCAGACTGTCTTGCATGACTGTTATGTCCCAGGCTGTTCTTAGGTGCTGGGGATTCTGCAGAATATGTTCCCTGCCTTCAAGGAGCTTGTGGTCTAGTCGGGGGACAGACAAGAAAACAGACTCCCTGAGAGTACTGAGAACCCTGTCGGGTGTATGTACTGGGGGACAGGCATGGGGAGTGGCCGTTTAGTGACTGTGGACATTCCTCTTGGGGTAGGTGGAAATATTTTGGAATCGATGAAGGTGAAGGTTTAGTACCCTATCCCCAATTGACAGGTCAGAGAAAGTTTCATAGGAGACATGGCTTCTGACAACATGGAGGAATTAACCAGATGAAGAGGGAAGAAGGACATTCAGATAGAGGAAGTGACCTCTGCAGAGATCTGGAGACCAGTGAGTAATGCAGCATGGCCAGCGAGTAGAAAGAGTGTGGTCTGGAGTGGGGGAGGGGAAGTAGTTGTGAGAGCTGATGTTGGGTGGGTGAGCTGAGAGCAGGTCGTGGGCATCTTATATGCCACGCCAAGAAGTTTGCACTTTGCCACTGAGAAGCCTTCATAAGCTTTTACGCAGGGATTGATCAGATTTTCATTGTTTAAGTATCATTTTAATATAGCCAAGGATTTGGAGGGTCCCTGGCTGGAGAGGGGAGCCATTTAGTTGGCTGTTGTTGTAATCCAGGACAAAAAAATGAAGAAAAAGTAGTTGCTTTAATTAATTCAGAAGTGGGAATGGAGAGACTTGAATTGATTCAAGAGACAATAATGAAGACTGGGTTGTTAATTTAAGGATTGAGAAGATGAGTGTGGGAGTGGATGGGTGAAAGACAGGGAGAAATTCACCTTTTAAAAAGCTACCTAGGGGGGAGGAGCCAAGATGGCGGAGGAGTAGGACGGGGAGAACACTTTCTCCCCCACAAATTCATCAAAAGAGCATTTAAACGTCGAGTAAATTCCACAAAACAACTTCTGAATGCCGGCAGAGGACATCAGGCACCCAGAAAAGCAATCCAACTCTTCAAAAGGAGGTAGGAAAAAATATAAAAGACAAAAAAAGAGACAAAAGAGGGAGGGACGGAGTTCCGTCCCGGGAAGGGAGTCTTAAAAAGAGAGAAGTTTCCAAACACCAGGAAACCTTCTCACTGCCGAATCTGTGCCGAGCTTTGGAAGCACAGAGGGCAACATAACAGGGAGAAAAAATAAATAAACAATTAAAACTCGAAGATTGCGAGTCCTACGGTAACTCCCCCAGCGGAGAAGCAGCGCAGACGCCTGCATACTCTATTAGCAAGCGGGGGCTGGGCAGGGAGGCGCAGCGCGGGCTGCATCGCTGAGAGTAAGAATCTGGCCTGAATACCCTGAGCGCTATCTGAGCGAAATAATTTGGGCTAGCAAACCAGACTGGGATATCTACCACGCGAAAAGCCAGCTCCAACCTAAGACACCGCCAGGCCCGCGCACGGAACAAAGAATTGAACAGAGATAGCTGGCTGCAGACCTTCCCCCTCCGGTGATAGGCAGCCAGAGCCGGAAGGGGACAATCGCAGCCCCAGAGAGACATTATCTATAAAACTGTAAGCAGGCTTCTTTGCTAACTAAAACTTCTTGGGGGTCTGGACGGTTAACATCTGCCTGAGAAGGTACGCCGGTTTTACACCCAGATAACCGAGTGGCAGGGAGGCGATAAGTCGCAGCATTGGCGCTCGCCAAACACCTCATCACTTGAGCTGCTCGGACCTGGGAAGAGCACAAAACTCAGGACCAAATGAGTCTGCGCCTCTGAGGACTACCCAAGTGCCTGAACCTGAGCGGCTTGGACCTGGGAGGTACATGCAACCCAGGGCCAGCCTCGGATTGTTCCCGCCGAACAACCTAGAGCCCGAGCAGTGTGGCCAGGGAGGCTACACGCGCCGTGAGCGGGGGCAGACCCAGTGTGGCTGAGGCACTGCGAGCGCACGCCAGTGTTATTTGTTTGCAGCATCCCTCCCTCCCTCCCCACAGCGCGACTGAACAAAGAGAAGAAATACAGCTCCACCCATCAGAACACCAACACAAGCTTCCCTAACCAGGAAACCTTGACAAGCCACCTGTACAAACCCACACACACCGAGGAAAAGCCACAATAAAGAGAACTCCACAAACTGCTAGAATACAGAAAGGACACCCCAAACTCAGCAATTTAAACAAGATGAAGAGACAGAGGAATACCCAGCAGATAAAGGAACAGGATAAATGCCCACCAAACCAAACAAAAGAGGAAGAGATAGGGAATCTACCTGATAAAGAATTCAGAATAATGATAGTGAAATTGATCCAAAATCTTGAAATTAAAATGGAATCACAGATAAATAGCTTGGAGACAAGGATTGAGAAGATGCAAGAAAGGTTTAACAAGGACCTAGAATAAATAAAAGTCAATATATAATGAATAATGCAATAAATGAAATTAAAAACACTCTGGAGGCAACAAATAGTAGAATAACAGAGGCAGAAGATAGGATTAGTGAATTAGAAGATAGAATGGTAGAAATAAATGAATCAGAGAGAATAAAAGAAAAACGAATTAAAAGAAATGAGGACAATCTCAGAGACCTCCAGGACAATATTAAACGCTACAACATTCGAATCATAGGGGTTCCAGAAGAAGAAGACAGAAAGAAAGACCATGAGAAAATACTTGAGGAGATAATAGTTGAAAACTTCCCTAAACTGGGGAAGGAAATAATCACCCAAGTCCAAGAAACCCAGAGAATCCCAAACAGGATAAACCCAAGGCGAAACACCCCAAGACACATATTAATCAAATTAACAAAGATCAAACACAAAGAACAAATATTAAAAGCAGCAAGGGAAAAACAACAAATAACACACAAGGGAATTCCCATAAGGATAACAGCTGATCTTTCAATAGAAACTCTTCAAGCCAGGAGGGAATGGCAAGACATACTTAAAATGATGAAAGAAAATAACCTACAGCCCAGATTATTGTACCCAGCAAGGATTTCATTCAAGTATGAAGGAGAAATCAAAAGCTTTTCAGACAAGCAAAAGCTGAGAGAATTCTGCACCACCAAACCAGCTCTCCAACAAATACTAAAGGATATTCTCTAGACAGGAAACACAAAAATGGTGTATAAATTCGAACCCCAAACAATAAAGTAAATGGCAACGGGATCATACTTATCAGTAATTACCTTAAACATAAATGGGTTGAATGCCCCAACCAAAAGACAAAGACTGGCTGAATGGATACAAAAACAAGACCCCTACATATGTTGTCTACAGGAGACCCACCTCAAAACAGGGGACACATACAGACTGAAAGTGAAGGGCTGGAAAAAGATTTTCCATGCAAATAGGGACCAAAAGAAAGCAGGAGTAGCAATACTCATATCAGATAAAATAGACTTTAAAACAAAGGCTGTGAAAAGAGACAAAGAAGGTCACTACATAATGATCAAAGGATCAATCCAAGAAGAAGATATAACAATTATAAATATATATGCACCCAACATGGGAGCACCGCAGTATGTAAGACAAATGCTAACAAGTATGAAAGGAGAAATTAACAATAACACAATAATAGTGGGAGACGTTAATACCCCACTCACACCTATGAATAGATCAACTAAACAGAAAATTAACAAGGAAACACAAACTTTAAACGATACAATAGACCAGTTAGACCTAATTGATATCTATAGGACATTTCATCCCAAAACAATGAATTTCACCTTTTTCTCAAGCGCACATGGAACCTTCTCCAGGACAGATCACATCCTGGGCCATAAAGCTAGCCTTGGTAAATTCAAAAAGATAGAAATCATTCCAAGCATCTTTTCTGACCACAATGCAGTAAGATTAGATCTCAATTACAGGAGAAAAAACTATTAAAAATTCCAACATATGGAGGCTGAACAACACGCTGCTGAATAACCAACAAATCACAGAAGAAATCAAAAAAGAAATCAAAATTTGCATAGAAACAAATGAAAATGAAAACACAACAACCCAAAACCTGTGGGACACAGTAAAAGCAGTCCTAAGGGGAAAGTTCATAGCAATACAGGCACACCTCAAGAAACAAGAAAAAAGTCAAATAAATAACCTAACTCTACACCTAAAGCAGCTAGAAAAGGAAGAAATGAAGAGCCCCAGGGTTAGTAGAAGGAAAGAAATCTTAAAAATTAGAGCAGAAATAAATGCAAAAGAAACAAAAGAGACCGTAGCAAAAATCAACAAAGCCAAAAGCTGGTTCTTTGAAAGGATAAATAAAATTGACAAACCATTAGCCAGACTCATCAGGAAACAAAGGGAGAAAAATCAAATCAATAAAATTAGAAACGAAAATGGAGAGATCACAACAGACAACACAGAAATACAAAGGATCATAAGAGACTACTATCAACAATTATATGCCAATAAAATGGACAACGAGGAAGAAATGGACAAATTCTTAGAAAAGTACAACTTTCCAAAACTCGACCAGGAAGAAATAGAAAACCTTAACAGACCCATCACAAGCACGGAAATTGAAACTGTAATCAAAAATCTTCCAGCAAACAAAAGCCCAGGTCCAGACGGCTTCACAGCTGAATTCTACCAAAAATTTAGAGAAGAGCTAACACCTATCCTGCTCAAACTCTTCCAGAAAATTGCAGAGGAAGGTACACTTCCAAACTCATTCTATGAGGCCACCATCACCCTAATACCAAAACCTGACAAAGATCCCACAAAAAAAGAAAACTACAGGCCAATATCACTGATGAACATAGATGCAAAAATCCTAAACAAAATTCTAGCAATCAGAATCCAACAACACATTAAAAAGATCATACACCATGACCAAGTGGGCTTTATCCCAGGGATGCAAGGATTCTTCAATATCCGCAAATCAATCAATGTAATACACCACATTAACAAATTGAAAAATAAAAACCATATGATTATCTCAATAGATGCAGAGAAAGCCTTTGACAAAATTCAACACCCATTTATGATAAAAACTCTCCAGAAAGCAGGAATAGAAGGAACATACCTCAACATAATAAAAGCTATATATGACAAACCCACAGCAAACATTATCCTCAATGGTGAAAGATTGAAAGCATTTCCTCTAAAGTCAGGAACAAGACAAGGGTGCCCACTTTCACCATTACTATTCAACATAGTTTTGGAAGTTTTGGCCACAGCAATCAGAGCAGAAAAAGAAATAAAAGGAATCCAAATTGGAAAAGAAGAAGTAAAAGTCTCACTATTTGCAGATGACATGATCCTCTACATAGAAAACCCTAAAGACTCCACCAGAAAATTACTAGAACTAATCAATGATTATAGTAAAGTTACAGGATATAAAATCAACACACAGAAATCCCTTGCATTCCTATACACTAATAATGAGAAAACAGAAAGAGAAATTAAGGAAACAATTCCATTCACCATTGCAACGAAAAGAATAAAATACTTAGGAATATATCTACCTAAAGAAACTAAAGACCTATATATAGAAAACTATAAAACACTGGTGAAAGAAATCAGAGAGGACACTAATAGATGGAGAAATATACCATGTTCATGGATTGGAAGAATCAATATTGTGAAAATGAGTATACTACCCAAAGCAATTTATAGATTCAATGCAATCCCTATCAAGCTACCAACAGTATTCTTCACAGAGCTAGAACAAATAATTTCACAATTTGTATGGAAATACAAAAAACCTCGAATAGCCAAAGCGATCTTGAGAAAGAAAAATGGAACTGGAGGAATCAACCTACCTGACTTCAGGCTCTACTACAAAGCCACAGTCATCAAGACAGTATGGTACTGGCACAAAGACAGAAATATAGATCAATGGAACAAAATAGAAAGCCCAGAGATAAATCCACGCACAGATGGACACCTTATCTTTGACAAAGGAGGCAAGAATATACAATGGATTAAAGACAATCTCTTTAACAAGTGGTGCTGGGAAATCTGGTCAACCACTTGTAAAAGAATGAAACTAGAACACTTTCTAACACCATATACAAAAATAAACTCAAAATGGATTAAAGATCTCAATGTAAGACCAGAAACTATAAAACTCCTAGAGGAGAACATAGGCAAAACACTCTCTGACATACATCACAGCAGGATCCTCTATGACTCACCTCCCAGAATATTGGAAATAAAAGCAAAAATAAACAAATGGGACCTAATTAAACTTAAAAGCTTCTGCACATCAAAGGAAACTATTAGCAAGGTGAAAAGACAGCCTTCAGAATGGGAGAAAATAATAGCAAATGAAGCAACTGACAAACAACTAATCTCAAAAATATACAAGCAACTCCTACAGCTCAACTCCAGAAAAATAAATGACCCAATCAAAAAAATGGGCCAAAGATCTAAATAGACATTTCTCCAAAGAAGACATACAGATGGCTAACAAACACATGAAAAGATGCTCAACATCACTCATTATCAGAGAAATGCAAATCAAAACCAGTATGAGGTACCATTTCACACCAGTCAGAATGGCTGCGATCCAAAAGTCTACAAATAATAAATGCTGGAGAGGGTGTGGAGAAAAGGGAACCCTCTTACACTGTTGGTGGGAATGCAAACTAGTACAGCCACTATGGAGAACAGTGTGGAGATTCCTTAAAAAACTGGAAATAGAACTGCCTTATGATCCAGCAATCCCACTGCTGGGCATACACACTGAGGAAACCAGAAGGGAAAGAGACACGTGTACCCCAATGTTCATCGCAGCACTGTTTATAATAGCCAGGACATGGAAGCAACCTAGATGTCCATCAGCAGATGAATGGATAAGAAAGCAGTGGTACATATACACAATGGAGTATTACTCAGCCATTAAAAAGAATACATTTGAATCAGTTCTAATGAGGTGGATGAAACTGGAGCCTATTATACAGAGTGAAGTAAGCCAGAAGGAAAAACACCAATACAGTATACTAACGCATATATATGGAATTTAGAAAGATGGTAACGATAACCCTGTGTACGAGACAGCAAAAGAGACACTGATGTATAGAACAGTCTTATGGACTCTGTGGGAGAGGGAGAGGGTGGGAAGATTTGGGAGAATGGCATTGAAACATGTAAAATATCATGTATGAAACGAGATGCCAGTCCAGGTTCAATGCACGATACTGGATGCTTGGGGCTGGTGCACTGGGACGACCCAGAGGGATGGTATGGGGAGGGAGGAGGGAGGAGGGTTCAGGATGGGGAAAAAAAAAGAAAAGTGAAAGTGAAGTCAAAAAAAAAAATAAATAAAAGTGTCACACTAAAAAAAAAACTAAAAAAAAAATTTAAAAAAAGCTACCTAGTAATATTATCTGTATATACAAAGTAGGTAAATAGATCTCAGAATTCATCATGGGGGACTCCCAAGGAATTTCTGATATGCTATTTCTCATTCTCCAGTGTTGAGAATCACTGTCACAGAGGCTATAATGTAAAGGGTTTTATGCTTTAGATCCTGTTTTATTCATCAGGACTATGTATATGAAATTTACCTCTTTTGAGGGGAAAATACTTTTAAGAAAGAACCACTAGCCTTCGCCCTTTTTTAGAGGTTTGGTTTTGATTGTAACAGAATTTGCTGATTTAATTTTTCTCATTTTGTGTTCTTGTAATTTCACTTCTCTTGTAACACTTGAAAGAACAGGACCCCATGCTTGGGGATCTGCAGTAAGTGTTTCAAGTCACCCCTTAGCCCCACCCCCACCTAGGTTGTGAAAATCTAACCCTAAGGTTTGTTGTTTCCCCAAGGGCTGAGGCATGTGATGGAGAAAAAGATGGGAAACCAATAAGTAATGCTTTTGCTCATCCTTCATCTTACCTTTAAAGGTAACTGACAACCATAAAGAAAGGCCAATTTTTAGGGGTAAGTCTAATGAACTTGGGCTTCCCAGGTGGTGCTAGTGATAAAGAACCTTCCTGCCATTGCAGGAGATGTAAGAGACATGGGTTTGATCCCTGGGTTGGGAAGATCACCTGGAGAAGGATACAGCAATCCACTCCAGTATTCTTGCCTGGAGAATCCCATGGACAGAGGAGTCTAACAGGCTACAGTCCATAGGGTCACACAGAGTCAGCCACAACTGAAGCAACTTAGCACACACGCACACTAATGAACTTAAGAAGCTTGCTCTTTTTGTGTCGGGAAACTCAAAATTTGCTTTTTTTCTGGCTCTTTATATCTGTGCCCATGTAACTAACTCTAAAGAGGAATCTCTCTAAGGAAGATGATTAAGAAATGATCTTGTGAATCTTGACTGAAAGGATGTGGGAAAGCAGACTAAAAATAGTTAATGCTTTTTCTAAGGGAAACTTCAGTAAGAATGACTTGCATTGTCTTCCTTGAGCAACGGTTTCTTTTTCATCATTATTCTGAAAATTCAGCTACCCACTGCATTAGCAAACATTTCTGTGGAGAAGGAAAGTTAAACTGGAAAAGTACATTGTCAGCTAATTCTAAGACTATGACTTCCTCCGTTTCAAAACTGGTAAACCACGCATATTTCATAGACTAACATGATGGTTTGTGTTTTGAAAAAATAGCCAACTGTTGCACAGTGCATGGATAATAATAGAGAACATGAGTGAGATAGGTGAAAAGCACGAGATCTGAACTTTTATTTTAACTTTGAGGATTTCTGGAAACCAGGATGCAGCTCTATTTTAATGACCTATATAGCCCAAAAGCATAACCCGAAGTGGAGAAGTTCTCCATTATTGTGCCTTTTCTTTACTTTTTATTATGAAATATAACATATACAGAAAAGGTTAATGTAACATGTGCACCATTGAATAGTTATAAGTGAACATCCATATAAATGCTGTTCAGATACATTCAGTTCAGTTCAGTTCAGTCACTCAGTGGTGTCCGACTCTTTGCGACCCCATGAATCGCAGCACGCCAGGCCTCCCTATCCATCACCAACTCCCGGAGTTCACTCCAACTCAAGGAGAGTTCACTTCTCCTCCTGCCCCCAATCCCTTCCAGCATCAGTCTTTTCCAATGAGTCAACTCTTCGCATGAGGTAGCCAAAGTACTGGAGTTTCATCACTCCTTCCAAAGAACACCCAGGACTGATCTCCTTTAGAATGGACTGGTTGGATCTCCTTGCAGTCCAAGGAACTCTCAAGAGTCTTCTCCAACACCACAGTTCAAAAGCATCAGTTCTTCGGTGCTCAGCTTTCTTCACAGTCCAACTCTCACATCCATACATGACCACTGGAAAAACCATAGCCTTGACTAGATGGACCTTTGTTGGCAAAGTAGTGTCTCTGCTTTTGATATGCTATCTAGGTTGGTCATAACTTTCCTTCCAAGGAGTAAGCGTCTTTTAATTTCATGGCTGCAGTCACCATCTGCAGTGATTTTGGAGCCCCCCAAAATAAAGTCTGACACTGTTTCCACTGTTTCCCATCTATTTCCCATGAAGTGATGGGACCAGATGCCATGATCTTAGTTAGAGATCCTTAATCATGAGTCTACTGATACTTGCAGAGAATTTGCCCATATCTCCTTTTTTTCTTTTTTTTTTAAAAAACACTGTATAGGTTTCCACGCTGCTAATACGGTTGTTTAAGAAATCTAGTTTTTGACATCCTTTAGTTCACTGAGGTGTAGTGAACCTGTCTTCTTCTGTCTGAGCTTTGGGTCTCTCTGTATCTTGCTTGTCTTTTTTTTTTTTTTTTTTTTTTTAAGTTATTCTCGCCCATCCCTTCCAGTAAAAGGCTCTCTTTTGGACCCAGCCACGCCTCCCCACCTTGGCTCTACCCACGCCCAGGCCCCGCCCCTTTCGGGCCCTAGCGTTTGGTCTCCATGGTTACTCCAAGAGTGCTGGACTGCCGTGATAGCCCCAGGGAAGAATTGGGTAGACCCGGCTCTAGCTCTTCACTACAGCCAAGGTCAGCCCACCCCGGGCTCCGCGCCCTTGATCCCGGAGTGTACCTCGCGAGGAGGCGAGCATGGGTCAGCGGACGGAGCCTGGGCAGGGGCAGCATGTCGTCTAACCTGGATCAGGGGAAACTGACAGTAAGGACTCTTCAGGCCCCGCCGCTGAGCGTAAAGAGCGGTCGCTTCTGGTCGGAGGCTCACAGGTCCCCAGGTCAGATCGCTAACCAGTGCTGCTCGGCACCGCTCGCACCCCCGCCGGCTAGAACTCGGGGGGTTTAGGCTGAGGCGGGGGTTGTGAGGAGGGCCAGGGGGCGGGGACTGAGGAGAACCCGCAGAGACCTGTACCAGGTGCCCGACGGCGCACGCGCACACGCGCGGCTTCTATTCATTGAGCAGGCGTTTGTTAGTTACCAACTGCTGTTTGATGCGCTTACTTTCTGCCAACGCTATGTTAACAACTAAGTATATAGACTGGGAAAGGAGTACGTCAAGGCTGTATATTGTCACCCTGCTTACTTAACGTATATGCGGAGTACATCTTGCGAAATGTTCGGCTGGATAAAGCACAAGCTGGAATCAGGATTGCTGGGAGAAATATCAATAACCACAGATACACAAATGACACCACCCTACTGGCAGAAAGTGAAGAGGAACTAAAGAGCCTCTTGATGAAAGTGAGAGAGGAGAGTGAGAAAGTTGGCTTAAAACTCAACATTCAGAAAACTAAGATCTTGGCCTCTGGTCCCGTCAGATCAGATTAGATCAGATCAGTCGCTCAGTCGTGTCGGACTCTTTGCGACCCCATGGATCGCATCATGCCAGGCCTCCCTGTCCATCACCAACTCCCGGAGTTCACTCAGACTCATGTCCATCGAGTCAGTAATGCCATCCAGCCATCTCATCCTCTGTCGTCCCCTTCTCCTGCTGCCCCCAATCCCTCCCAGCATCAGTCTTTTCCAATGAGTCAAATCTTTGCGTGAGGTGGCCAAAGTACTGGAGTTTCAGCTTTAGCATCATTCCTTCCAAAGAAATCCCAGGGCCGATCTCCTTTAGAATGGACTGGTTGGATCTCCTTGCAGTCCAAGAGACTCTCAAGAGTCTTCTCCAACACCACAGTTCAAAAGCATCAATTCTTCGGTGCTCAGCCTTCTTCACAGTCCAGCTCTCACATCCATACATGACCACAGGAAAAACCATAGCCTTGACTAGACGAACCTTTGTTGGCAAAGTAATGTCTCTGCTTTTGAATATGCTATCTAGGTTGGTCATAACATGGCAAATAGATGGGGAAACAATGGAAACAGTGACAGACTTTATATTCTTGGGCTCCAAAATCACTGCAGATGGTGACTGAAGCCATGAAATTAAAAGATGTTTGCTCCTTGAAAGAAAAGCTATGACCAATCTAGACAGCATTGTATAGAGGATAAGATGCTTGGATGGCATCACCGACTCAGTGGACATGAGTTTGTGTAAAATCCAGGAGTTAGTGGTGGACTGGGAGGCCTGGCCTGCTGCAGTCCATGGGGTCGCAAAGAATCGGACACGACTGAGCGACTGAACTGAACAGAACTGAACTGATATAGAACTCCGTCCTCAGGACAGCTCCCGGGAGAGAGTAGTAGTAGGATTCATACTTTTCAGATGAGAAAATCACTTCAAAGAGAAGTTAAGGAAATGGCCAAGGTTTCAGCTAGAAAACAGGGCACAATGGAAACCAGGCTCTCTGGTTCTCCTGGACTAGATGCCAGGTGTTGTTAACCTTACCTGAACCCTGATATGCTGAAAGTGATCTTTACCTACCTGACATGCCTTTGTATTCTCTGCATGCTAATTTCCCCTGTGCTTAGATCAGAAAACCTGATCACTATTAACACCTACCACCTTTTCACCAGGAGTTCATTTTTTTCCCCGTGATCCATAACTCGTTATATGTTTTGGTTTTTTTGCTTTTATGTTTTTAATCAAGAGTCTAAACCTTCACTTGGATGTGCAAGAAATAGAATTTTGATGATTTGAGCAAGAATTGTGTTCCAAGAGTCTCTGATAATTATGAAAGGTCATTTAGTGAATGTGATGAAATAAGCATGTCCTGTTTCAAGCTGATTTTGCCGCCTACATAGTGGAATTTCTCACTAATTCTACTCCTACCCATCCCCCATTTCTAATACTGTTTAACATTTTTTTAATTAAAAAATATCATGTTATAAGGGTACTTTTGATAACCACCATCATTTAAATAAAGAGGAAATGTTTCAATCATTAAGTCCCAATTGCTCTCACTGTTATCATCAGTCCTTCATTTTTATAAATATGAAACCAACTAAGGAAAAACAAGAGGGGCCTGTATACTAGTAAATATTATTAAGTTAATAAATAATATTACTCTTTACAAATATATTAGTGGTTAAATCTCAAAAGGAAAAAATATAAATACAATTAAAAAAATCTTTTTATTTAGAATGCCTCCCACTCAGGCTGAAAGTGTTATAAAGAATATCATTCGAGAAATAGGACAAGAATGTGCAGCCCATGGAGAGATTGTTCCTGAAACTCTGGTTGCTTTTATGGTAAGAATAAATATTTTTGTGAATTACTGCTTTGTTAAAAAAAATTTTTTCAGCAGTGCCTATCTTGCTATTAGAATTCTGTGATGTTTTCTTAACTTATTCCGTTGAAAACCTATGGCGATTGGTAGACAAATTGTGTTTGGGTGTGCTCAGTCGTGTCTAACTCTTTGCAACTGCATGAATTGTAGCCTGTGAGGCTCCTCTGTCCATGGGATTTTTCCAGGCAAAAATACTGTTGTTGTTTTTTTTTTAAATCTATAAAGCATGTTAGTTCTAGGTTTAAGAGACTGATTTAGAAGATCTCAAAGAATCTTAGAAACATCAATAATGTTTTTCCTGTGTTGTAAGTTTTTTTCTTTTTAACATGTATTGTTCACTGTTGTAAAAATTACTCATTTCCTTGATATCTCTCTATTCTTGCTTTTGGTATAATAATACACAATAAAAATATGGTAAAAATATTCAAATTAGTTTCCCAAGATAAAATTCTTCCCTTTCTCCAGTTTCTGATGAAGATGCTGATAAACTGGGTTGTAAGAAACTCAGCTGAATGATCGACCCCTGGGTAATCAAGAGGGAGTTATTTTATTTTATTTTTTTTAAGAGGGAGTTATTTTAAAAGTGGAAAAACATTAAACTAATGTTGTAGTAATATGAAATAAATGTAATGGACTTTTTCCTACTCTCAGGTGAAAGCTGTTGTTCTGGACCCGAGTAATGGCTTTAACACGGATAGAACGCTCACAAAAAGTGATGTGCAGAAACTGGTAAAGGTGATTATCCAACAATTCTCAAATTTTGAATGATTTACTCACAATTCTAAATATTTGATTTGTGTTGATCAATAGTGCCTTCAGCTCCATGAAACAAAACCCCACCAAACAGTGGTGCAAACAAATTAGAGATTAAATTTTTTCTCATAGGATGACGTCTAGAGGTTCATAGGTTGTTTTTCCTGACTTCCTAGGTCACCATCATGCATGTGTTTTCACCCCAGGGTCACAAGAAAGCTCTTCCACCTTTAGGCAGGTATAAGGTGAGAGGACAAAGGTCAAAATGTGTGTGCAATTGGATCTGTCGCTTTGTTTTTGGAAAATAATGGGCTTTCCCAGAACTCCCCCATCTCTCCCCATTTGTGGCCTGCCTGCGTGCTCAGTCGCATCTGACTGTTTGCCAGCCCATGTGCTGTGGCCTACCAGGCTCCTCTGTCTGTGGAATTCTCCAGGCAAGAATACTGGAGTGGGCTGTCATTTCCTTCTCCAGGGGACCTTCCCAACCCAGGGACTGAACCATACCTCCTGTGTCTCCTGCATTGGCAGGTGGATTCTTTATCACTGTGCCTCCTGGGAAGCCCTTGCATTTATTGAATAGAATGATATTTCAAGTGAGCCTGGGATATTGATTGTTTTCCTCTTTCCTTTTTTAGCTGAAAGGAAATCTCTGCCTTAATCCAGATTGAGGCTTTGTTAGTAAGGAAGGAGGGGTATGGATGCTGGCAGTGTCTGCCGCAGTATTTTAGAGACATCTTATTCATCTAATGAGACATTGAGAAAATTAACTAATATACAGTTAAGTTATATACAAATTCGTATTCATATAATTATTGATTCAACATAATTTGTGTTTTCTAAAAGGAAAATTGAACCCAAGAGCAAAATGATTCATAGGATAGTTTGGGAATTTGAGATTGACATCTATACACTGCTGTATTTAAAACAGATGAAGAGCTAACCATAAATGATCTACTATAAAAGAAAAAAAAAAAAGAAGGAAATCAAGTAGATGTGCCTGAAAAGCAGTTGTAAGAACTAAAGAAGGCAGGAACTTTAGATACTGTTAATTTTTCCATATGTTTTAAGTTTGACTCACTGGGTTTAGATACTTACATGTTTATTTTCTAAATATTTGTGAATGGATTTCCTAAAATTTCAACATTATTTTTCCTCCTGGGCTTAATGATTTTAATTCCCTCCTTCACACAAAAGACTTGAAATAAGCTTTCCCAGACTTGTATGTGGATATTTTCTGAGCTCAAACAAATGGCAGAGAAAATTTTCATCATCTCCATCTTCTCTCTCAGCCAGCAATTTCCATAGTGAAACATAGGTCTGTCCGCAGATATTAGAGGATCAAGAAGAGCTTTGGAAGATTGAAACTACAGAATATGTTGTTAGGATAACATGCAGAAGAAACTCCATGATTCTCTATGGCAGCTGAGAGCTGGGTCTTTCTGTGCTGAAACTAAGAATGTGCTATAAAGCCTGTTCTTAGCAATAGGGGAAATGACTAATGGTCAGTCAGAAATTTTGTTGGAAAGCCGTGGAGAAGAACCAAGGAGGGGCAGAAAGTGTTTTTCTCCTTTTCATGGCTTTAGAAGCAATTTTCACCCCCTCTAACTCAACTAAGTTGGCAAGAGTTTGATATATTTTTTGAATTTTATTTTTCTTATTGCAGTGTAGTTGACTTACAATATTGTGTTAATTTCCACTGCACAGCAAAGTGAATCAGTTATACACACATATATAAATTCTTTTTTATATTCTTTTCCATTATGGTTTATCCCAGGATATTGAATATAGTTCCCTATGCTCAGTGTACTTTTAATGTAACAGGGACATTAACTGTCAATTTATATCATAATTCAAGTGATAAAAAGTGTTTCCTTTTTTCTCAATTAAGAATCATGTGGATGTGCTAATTTTTGCACTTGTAAAGTCTGTGCTTGGACCGGCACCTCTCCACCTGGAACAGTCCAGGTGTCCCATCCTCACTCCTGCTTTCTCCTCTCCCTTCTCCCAGGAAAGTAGTGTTGGTGCCCTGGGAGGTGGGCTGAGTGAAGCTGTTGATGTGCCTGCCAGGTACAGACATAAAGTCCAACATGAGAGAGGGAAGAGTGGGGTTGGGGGATGGCGAAGAGAGGAGAAAAGAAAAATTCAGGTTAACTGTCTATCATAACAAGGCAACACAGAGGAGGAGGATAAGCTATCTGTGTGTGTGTCGGTGTGGGGAGGGGGCAGAGGAAGGCAGACAGGAGAAAATGGACCAGAGGAAGAAATTTTGAAACAGGAGGCAGGGTCAGAGATTGTCTGTGACCAGAGGATGGTTGCCACAGCAGCTTCTTATAAAATGGACATGACCTCCAGCATCAGCTAAAAAAAAGGGAGCATGAAGGTTCAAATAAATGGTAATGAGGAACTCAAGGAGAGCTCCAGACATGAGCATAAGCTTCATGCAATGTCCACCCACATTCAGTCTTCAGAGACTGGCCTTGTCGAGGTCCTTGCCTCCAATTAGACTATTAGCCACCTGGGTATGGTAATATTGGCTAACTCAGGGGAAATAGCTTATTACTTAATAAATGTTATTGGTTAAATGATCTATAAAGCATGAAGTTCTGAGGAAAAAAATAATAAAAGGGGTTATTGGTAGATAAATATCAGAAGCTATTGCTTTGATGTTTCTCTTTGATTTTAAAAATAACATTGGAAAATACTTTTAATTGCTTCAGAAAATATAACTAGAAGCATTTATGGGATATTCTCTTTTAGCTTTGTGTGAATCGGCTATTGGACAGCAAAAATCCTTCCCTGGACACCATTAAGATGCAAGTCTATTTTGATATGAATTATACAAGTCGAGGTAATGTATATCTACCTATATTGATACCCTTTAAAAGAAGATTCATTTTGTATTTCAGGTTATAGGGCTTCATTTGGTTGATGAAGAACAATTTAACTTTTTTGCCTGTCTTTTGAAATTTTTTCCAACTTTGAAGAATGTGATAATATTGGAGATGCTAAATGAGACCATTGGCCTTAATGAGTGTCAAAAGTTTCTGAGTCTATTGTGCTTTAACTGTTATACGACTAATATATAATATCATAAAGCAGCCAGCCCACTGAAGTTAAAATTTTTAATTTGCTGATTTTTTTGGTTCCTGGTTTATATTATTATCTCACAATGCTTTCCTAAATTATGTAACTTACCGAAAAATGAAGTTAATGATGGGAAATATAAGCTCAGAACATATTTTGTATGTAAATCATTTATTACATACATCTGAGATAAACTGGAAACAAGATAAAAAGGGAAATAAAGATTGCCTCTGCTGACTGTAATGATATCATTATTAACCATTTGGTTATTTTCATTGTCTTTTTTCTCTTTATGTATTAAACTTTTAGTTATGCTATATGTGTAAAATCATGTATCTTGCTTTTTTGATTAATAATAATGGCATTTTAGGGCTTCCCTCGTGGCTCAGTTGGTAAAGAATCTGCCTGCAACGCAGAAGACCTGGGTTTGATTCCTGGGTTGGGAAGATCCCCTGGAGAAGGAGCTGCCAACCCACTCCAGTATTCTTGCCTAGAGAATCCACATGGACAGAGGAGCCTGGCAGGCTACTGTACATGGGGTCACAAGTTGGACACAACTTAGTGACTAAACCATCACAATGACATTTTAAAATAATAGTAATGAATTGATGTAATTTAGATTTTTCTTAATTTCAAAGTTTGAGGTTTTGTGGTAAAGTTATAGCTATGAATTGTGTATGGTTGATATTTTAATTATTGCCCTTGTTAAAGGGTATCTAATTGACTTAGTTGCAAAAATTATAGTGCTGGTGAAGTGTGGCTTCTGCCACAATTAAGCTTAAACCTCACTGTATCACAGGAAGAAGGGTGAGGGATACAGTTCCTGATGCAATATTGTATTACAGTAATGCCATTCAAAGGAAATTTATCTAGAATTAAAATAGAAACACACATAGTTGAAGAGGAAAATTTATACTATCTTTATGGGTATTTATATTTGCTTACATATAGTATACTATATGTGCTTACCAATAGCATATAGATAGTACATATAATTTATACTGTATATGTTTATAATGTATATACATACGTAATATGTGTATATAATGTTTATAATGTATATTATAAAATGTCTTGTATACTTCCTGCTTAACTAGGAGGTTTTAGCCCTATCTATTATGTTTGGATTGTCTGTTTAAATGTCTTACATGTTTTGACAAAGTATGCCATTTAAATCACAGTAGTACATCTTTGCCACCAGATTTTTGTCTTGAAGTTACTTGCTGGCCACTATTTATTTTTTTGTTTTGATGACTATATCCTAAGCAAATACTTGTTTTCATGCAGTAAAATTTCCATACCATGCCATTTCCCCCTCTGGTCCTATTTTCTTATTGGAGAAGAATTCAAAGTATCAATATATGGAACATTGTCTATTGCCATTTTTAGAGGAATTTCTTGAAGAACATCACCGGGTCATAGAGTCTAGATTAAGTTCTGTTAGCAGAGAGATTACAGACAGTCGAGCATGTGTCCGAGAGGAGCTGGAAAGCCTCTACCGCAAGATCGTCAGCTACGTGTTACTGCGTTCTGGGCTGGGGTCCCCAACAGACATCAAGATTGTCAGAGAGGCAACAGGTAAAAAATGTACATCATTTCCATTCCATGTGTGAACATACGTGAACATCGTATCTTATAAAATATGGTGAATTACAAGTGCTGAACGTTGAAGTTTTCTCCTTTTGTCTGAAAAAAAAAATTAGCGCAAATAAGAGGTTAAAATTTACCCACATTCCTCTTACACAGTGTAGCATCACTAAAACTCAAGTAGCACCTCTGGGAAGTGAATATGTTCATCTTCTTAGAGCTGTATGTACCTAGGGACGTATTACTCCTCACTAGAGAAGCATTGGCAGTATGATTAAGAGTACCAGGCTGGCTGAGGAGTGGGAAATGTTGGGAGAGTAAATTTCATACTGGTGAAAGGAGTTGAGTTTTTCTTCTAGGATGGATGAAGGTAAACAACACTGTTTTATCCTTAGGAAATACTTGCCCAGTTTTGTATATAAGATAAGGAATAGGCAATATCTCTAATCTTCCCATGGCTTTCTTCCATAATGCTTTTAAAGCATCATTTTTTTTTCTACTCAGAATCCTACTCATAGAGTTTGTTTTAATGCCCATTGCCAAAAAATTACTGATGGATGCATAATTGTAGAAAAAGATGTGAGGCAATGGCATTATTTTTAGCAGCTCAGCTTTGATGTATGCTAAATTTTGCCAAGTATTCTGGAATCAGGTATCAGACAGTTAAAGAATCATCTAAGTAACTCTATAAAGACAAGCCCCTTAGGTTTCTGCTGAAAGAGACTTGCTATTTAAGTTCTGGTATCTTTATTCTACCATTTTGTTGTCCTTTTCGTGGTTTGTTTAGCTGCCCTACAGAGTGTATTTCCTCAAACTGAACTTGGGACATTTCTAACTCTTTCCAAGAAAGACAAAGAACGCCAGCTGAAAGAACTCACCATGATTGTGACTGGAATTCGTTTATTTAACAGAGACTGTGGAAAGGGAGGAGAAGGCATTGATGACTGTAGGTATATCATTAGGTTAATTCTATAGGTTACACAGGTTTAAATTTTAATGGAAACAGAGGAAAATAATACACAGTACATCACTGGTATTCTTAGGTTTAACATTTGCAGTTTTGATTATACCTTAGATACTGCCTACTGTTCATAATGTACAGTAATCTTTCATGTTATTGGGGCAAGACCATACATTTTTATGTACCATGAAGCCAGGGGCTTTGATCCCTGCATTGGGAAGGTCCCCTGGAGTAGGAAATGGCAACCCACTCCAGTATTCTTACTGGAAATTCCATGGACAGAGGAGCTTGGTGGGCTACAGTCCATTAGGTCAAAAGAGTCAGACACGACTGAGCATGCGCTGCACATGAAGCTAGTATGGGGTGTGAATCAGTAAAAGGATCGAGAGGACCTCCAGAGTCCAGCCTCCCCAATTCAATGGACCTCTATGTTCTTTGCATGCATATATGCTCAGTTGTGTCTGACTTTTTGCAATCCCATGGACTGTAGCCCACCAGGCTCTTCTGTCCATGGGATTTTCCAGGAAAGAAAACTGGAGTGGTTGTTATTTCCTACTCTAGGGGATCTTCCCAACCCAGAGATCAAACTCGCATCTCTTGCATCTCCTGCATTGGCAGGTGGATTTTTTACTGTTGGTACCACCTGGGAAGCCCTCCAAGCCAAATAATCAAAATGGAATAAAATTCAGTGATTCAAAAAATGAAAATCACCCTGAAAAGAAAACTGTTGCTGATGTGGTTAATGGAATGAAATAGAATAAGAGGAGAATATTTGCAAGTATATAAATCCAGAGCCTCTACTATGCTGTTACATACTTAATGCATTCATTATCTCTATAAGTTTGAAAGCATTTGTTGAAATATTTGCTCAAAGACCAACCAGTAGGAGTAAATTCCTTGTGTGTGTGGCACACATGTAGGCCCACTGAGAAGGTGTTAGTGTCTATTACCAGATCACTGATCTAGTACAATAGGGTAATTGTTTTTGCAATTTAAAAAGTGTTCTAAAAAGTCCAATTCCCATTCTTCATACATTTCCCTACTTTGCTAGATGATTCTGTTGTTTTCCTGTATCCCAGTGAGTTTCTTAAGTGGTACTCTTTTATTTCCTTTTTTACAAGCATAAAGAAGATTCACAGAAGAGATAATAGTGGCTTTTCTAGAAGCACGTAATTAATTGCACATAACACCAAAGCCTGTCTGTTCTTTAGACTCTTCTGTATTTTGTTGACAAGGTGATCTGATTTAACTTTTAGTTCTTATTCCGGCAGTGTGGTGTTTTGTTTTATTTGTTTTTTGATAAGTTTTTCTTTTTTGTTCTTTCCTTCCTGATATAGAAGTGATGAAACACCTGCCTCTTTATTATTAATTTGGTTAAGAAAAAAAAATGGACTCAACCTACTGTTTAAATATGACTACTTTCTAGGCTTTGTTTTTCTGAATTCTTTTAGCTTGCCTCATGTTTCCTTTATTATGCCTTTCAAACCAGTGCCAGCTATTCTACAGGAAGCAATCCCAGCCACCACTCAGCATGTTGATTCCCAGCTTGAAGTGGTTCAGGAACAGGCATACCGCTACACAGCCATCCTGGAGAAGGTAGCAAAGAATCCCCTCATGAGTCAAGAACTTCAGCCTTATATGTTAAGAGAAGCCCTATATAATGTGCGGCAATGCGAGATCTTCCTTCAGGTCATTTTGGTGAGTTATTGTCTTAAGAGCTGGCCATTTCCACAGAATGCAACCTCATATATGTATATGTATATATGTGTATATATTGACATATATACACTTGCTTTGAATTAAATGTTGAGCTTAATTTTAAAAAAAGCCACTGATTAAATAGGTTTTTTTTTTTTTTTAGCACTTTCTATGATCCAGGTTCCAACTTTTCCACTTACTGTGATCCAGGTTCCAACTTTTTAAACATTCTTTTCCTTAATGGTTTATTATAGGATATTGAATATATTTCCCCATGCTATATAGTAGGGCCTTGTTTGCTGTTTATCACAACCTCCTTATACATTGTGGGGTGACCAGGTCATTGATAAAGAAAGCAACCTTAATAAGTGTTCAGCATATATTGCGTCTGTAGGATCAAGGACTGAAATAGAAATGGGAGAGTTGGATGCTGATTTTAATGAAGGTGCGTTGAGAGGATTTTTGATAGTTGATTCTCTTTGGTCCTTGGTAATATGATTGTTGCATGGTATGGTAATGCAGGTATATGTCTGTGTATAAGACATGTTGCATTGTTTGCTTTCATTCAGAACAAGTGTTTAACATATAGTTTGGCAGGTTTTTGGCACTCAAAGAACTTTTATGTAATTACTTGTTCTAATTGTAAAATTTGGTGGAGGAGATTTTTTTCCTGCTTCTCTAGATCTAATAAACAAACCAAACACTCTCCCTGCAAAGAGTTGGAAAATATGGTATGGTAAAGTGGTGATTTTCAACTTTTTTTTAAAAAGCATCAGAGCCCTTTCTAATAGAAACTTACCCAGAAGAAGTTTACTTACTCCTTAAAATATAAAGCAAGTATCTAGACCAAAGGATCAGAGGCCCTTTTCCTCAAGGAGCATTCCCAAGCCATCCTAAGATTCCAGGAAACACAGTTTCTTAACTGTGTCATGGCAGCAAACTAAGTTTCTACCAGTTACTGTTTTGTTTTCTGTTTTTTTCCCCCTAGCTATATTGAGGTGTAATTGACAAAGTTGTAGGATATTTGAATTGTACAGCGTTTTGATTTGGTACACCTCTATATTACCCCGCTGAATTGATTAATACATCCACCCCCCAGTCGCTGTTTCCCTTCACACAGCCTCTTATTTTCCAGTACCCGTAAGACCACAGGATTGGTGGAACTGTCTTTTGTGCAAGTGAATACTAATGTCTTGAGGGATACAACAGGCTGTGTTCTGCCCCCCTTTTTGTTTTCACATGTATGTTGATTACTCAGTAGTACTTTGTTCGTTTGTTTTGATAAGGCTGTGTCAGGTCTTTGTCGTGGCGCTCACGATCCTCACTGTGTCGTGTGAGATCTTTCACTGCGATGCATGGACTCTACTTGTGGCTCGCAGGCACAGTAGCTGCAGCGTGCAGGCTCCAGAGCACGCGGGCTTCAGTAGTTGTGGCACACGGGGTCTCTCGTTGTGGCGTACCAGTTAAGTTGCTCCACAGCGCATGGCATCCTAGTTCCTGACCAGGGATTGAACCCACGTCCCCCACCTTGCAAGATGGATTCCCAACCACTGACCACCAGGGAAATCCCTTGATACTATTTTTGGATGCCCTAGGTCTGTCTTCTCTCCTTACCTCCACTACAGAGGAGAGAAGGATAACATCCAAAGACATGAATTCATAGCAACAAACTAGGAGGGGTCCTCACAGCTTGTCTACTATCTGTTTGCTTTCAGAAGGGAGGGCTCTAAATCAGCTCCCTGAAACCAAACCATTCTTCAGGGTAGATGTTCCCCTGACATGGACTTGCGGCTGGCAGCCTTTGTAATTAGTCAGATACTAAGAGGATTTCACTGTCAGTTTGAGTGCGTAGGGGTCCACAGGAGCAGAATCTCATATTTACTTTTGTCCTTTATGCTCAAAAGGGATATTATAAGAAAGAACTTCGGGGAACTGTCACATATACTCTAAGGATGTTGTGGAGGATGTGTTCCTTCTATAGTATCTTCTCACAGCTTTCACTCATGAATCGTATTCAGCCAACTGACAGTCTTAAAATCTTTTTGGTGCTGTGCCATTCAGTGGGATCTTGTCTCCTCGACCAAGGATTAAACCTGTGCCCCCTGCTTTGGAAACGAGGAGTCTTAGCCACTGTACCACCAGGAAAGTCTTAAATTCCCTGACAGTCTTGAATTCTCATTGGAGTTCTTACTCTTACATCTCTTACTAGAGAGATGGTGAGTAGAGGGCTGAAGTGCCAAGTGTGGGTCTTGCAGCCAGACTTCCTAGGTTCTAATCCTGCCATTGCTACTTACTAAATCTGTGTCCTTGATGAAGTTGCTTGACTTCTCTGTGCCTTAGTCCTCACATCTGTAAAAAGGGGTTACTGATAGCCCCCACTAGGTAAATAAGGTAGAGCAGTGTTGTCAGACAGATGAAGATGATGATGACGACAAACAGTGTTTACCATCATCATCGTCAGGGCCTTAGCAGAGCAATTCTAACTTCGTTTCAATAGGGGCACAAGTAAGGGCTCTTACTTTTCTTGAAATAGCTCCTTTCCAAACCCTTTGTTGCTCATGTTATTGAGAAAGTTCACATTCTGATCTTAGCACTCTTCATGACTCTTTCATTCTCCCTTTAGTCAGAGTCAGAATGAGTTTTCTTTAAGTTTCTGACTTTCTTGCTGCTTAATCACTGTTTCTTTTTGTTGTTATTGTTTTTATTTTTATTGAGACATACTTGAATTACAATGTTAGTTTCAGGTGTACAACATAGTCATTCAAAAATTTTAAAGATAGTACTCTGTTTTTAGTTATTATAGAATATTGGCTATGTTCCTTGTGGTATAAAAATATATCCCTGTAGTTTATTTATTTTCTACATTATAGTTTTTATCTCTTAATCCCCTATCCCTATTTTGCCCTTCCCGCTTCTCCACTAGTAGCTATTATATTGTTCTCTATATCTGCAAGTCTTTTTTTTTTTTTTTAAATATTCACTAGTCTGTTTTATCGGAAAAGGCAATGGTGCCCCACTCCAGTACACTTGCCTGGAAAATCCCATGGACGGAAGAGCCTGGTGGGCTGCAGTCCATGGGGTCGCTAAGAGTCAGACACAACTTCACTTTCACTTTTCACTTTCATGAATTGGAGAAGGAAATGGCAATCCAGTCCAGTGTTCTTGCCTGGAGAATTCCAGGGACAGGGGAGCCTGGTGGGCTGCCATCTATGGGGTGGCACAGAGTCGGACATGACTGAAGCAACTTAGCAGCAGCAGCAGCAGCAGCAGTCTGTTTTATTTTGTGGATTCCACATATAAGTGGTAACATACAGTACTTGTCTTTCTCTATCTGACTTATTTCACCAAGCACCATACCTTCCAGGTCCATCCACGCCACTGCAGATGGCAAAATCTCTTTTTATGGCTGACTAGGATATGGTAGTTTTTGATACACCAGCCTTCCCCCATCAATCTGCCTTAGTTACAGTTGAAGGTTGATCGTTACAGAATGGATACAATTTAATGAGTATTATTGCTAGGTTATAAAATACTTCAGTTTATATTTAGCTGAACCCTTTTCCTATCCATGAAATCTATGAATACTCTTTTTTAAAGTCACATTATTTGAATAAATATTAATAAGATTTTTTGAAATATTGATTCAAAAATTTTTCTTTTGTCAATGCTACATTCAGTTTATGTAGACATTTGGAAAATCCAGTTATATCCTGGGTAAGATGGTGAGTTATTGTCTTTTGATCAGGACTTTATCTGCTATAGTGAACAAATTCAAATATTCTGGAAGAGAAAGGAAGGAGTGATTGCAGTCTTGCTGACTGTCTTAGCTGAGAGAACAGAATTCCACCCTCTGTGGGATTTTGATGAGCACGGCAGTTACCAAAGAGAGAAAGCCACTTATTGTTATTGTACCAGTAAAAGTTGCATGACACACAACATTTCTTAAAATATACAAGTCAAGACTTTTGTACGCTTCCTCTGCCCAAGCTGTGTTTGCAGGGCCATTCACAGAATAGATTACACAGAGCTTCTTGATTTTTCTGAAAATGCAAGTAAAATGTCAGTTAGGTGGAATTTGTGCTTGTTTTAGATTTGTTGAAAAATGTTCATAGAAGAAAGTATGAGAAACTTATCATTTAAAAAGTAGGGGAGAGGAAGAATAATGCTAGGTACACATACTTTCCCCAAGCATTTTTTGGACTGCACTATGAAAAGAAGGTTTGTGACTTTATTCTTGTGTTTTTTGCCTCCAACAATCTCATTAGAAATAGCTTTGTGTTAGGATGCTGTCAAGTTTATGGTGGCAGATGCAAGTTTTTCAAAATGTGAATTTTATCATGGGTAACAAAAGCTATCCTTTTCCCAAAATGATGGACTCATTTCATTGACTCTCAGGAAACTATCTGCCAATAGATAAGGCTCCAAAATCATAGTTTGTCTGCCAGTTGTTCTTTCATATAAAAATGCTTTTCTATTAGAGAGGGGAGAAAAAGGCTCATTCATCTTGCAATCCAGTTATATAAGAGAACTATGTGTTTTACTATGCATGATAGCTCAGTTGGTAAAGAATCTGCCTGCAATGTAGGAGATCCCGGTTCGATTCTTGGGTCTGAAGGGATAGGCTACCCGCTGGAGAAGGGATAGGCTACTCACTCCAGTATGCTTGGGCTTCCCTTGTGGCTCAGCTGGTAAAGAATCTGCCTGCAATGCTGGAGACCTGGGTTCGATCCCTGGGTTGGGAAGATCCCCTGGAGAGGGGAAAGGCTACCCCCTCCAGTTTTCTGGCCTGGAGAACAAAGAGTTGGACATGGTTGAATGACTTTCATTTCCACTTTCAGAGAAGTGTTTTATGTATACTTTCTATTTGATCTGATTGTTAAAAAACTATGCACATAAAGATCAAAATTCAATAAAATTAATACTTCTTACTGCAATATCAAGGATACTGAAAATAGCTTTTTTTATTGAGATACAATTGATTATATTTGTTTCAGATGTATCACATAATTATAATATGTTGCAAAATGGTGACCATAATAAATCTAGTTAAACTCTTCAGCACATATAGTTACAGTTTTTTTTCTTGTGATGAGAACTTTTAAGATCTCCTCTCTTAACAACTTCAATTGTACAATACAGTATTATGAACTACAGTCATAGTCACCATGCTATGTATTACATCCTGTGACATGTATCTTATAAGTGGAAATGTATACCTTTTCATCCCCTTCACCCATTTTGCCCACCTCATCCCCCCACCAATGGGAATTACCAATCTGTTCTCTATCTATGAGTTCAATTTTTTAAAAAAAGATTCCACATATAACAACAAGGTCCTATTATAGAGCACAGGGAACAATATCCAATATATTGTAATAATATATCATGGAAAAAGAACCTGAAAAAGTTGTATATGTGTAACTGGATCACTTTCTGTATATCAAAAATTAACACAAAATTGTGAATCAACTATTCTTCAATTTTAAAAAAATTCCTCGTATAAGTGAGATCATATGATATTTGTCTTTGTTAGACATATTTCCCTTAGTAAAATTCCTGCAAGGTTCATTCATGTTGTTGCAAATGGCAGGACTTCCTCGTAAATGATGCTGCAGTGAATCTGGGGGCATGTATCAGTGAATGTATCTTTTTGAGTTAGTATTAGGTTAGTTAGGTTAGTTAGTATTGAGTTAGTTAGGTATTCATTTTCTCCAGGTAAATACCCAGAAATGGAATTGTTGGATCATATGGTAGGTCTATTTTAATTTTTTGAAGAACCTCTCTACAGATTTTCCATACTGGCTGCACTGAGTTACATTCCCACCAGCAGCGCACAAGTGTTCCCTTTCCCCCACGTATCTTTGCCAATGCTTGTTCTTTCTTGTCATTTTGATAGTAGCCATTCTGTCAGATGTGAAGTGATATATCATTCTGGTTTTGATTTGCATTTTCCTGGTGATTAGTGATGCTGAGCAATTTTTCATGTATTTGTTGTCCATCTATATGTCTTCTTTGGAAAAAAGTCTATTCAGATTCTTTGGCCATTAAAAAATTTTATTGTTTGTTTTTGCTAGAGTTGTATGGGTTCTTTATATATTTTTGATCAGATACATGATTTGTGAATATTTTCTCCCATTCCATTGGTTGCCTTTTCATTTTATTGATGGTTTCCTTTTACTGTGCAGCTTTTTATTATTTTATTATTATTATTTTTTTTACTTTACAATATTGTATTGCTTTTGCCATACATCAACATGCATCCATCATGGGTGTACACGTGTTCCCAATCCTGAACCCCCCTCCCACCTCCCTCCCCATACCATCCCTCTGGGTCATCCCAGTGCACCAGCCCCAAGCTTCCTGTATCCTGCATCGAACCTGGACTGGCGATTCATTTCTTATATGATATTATACATGTTTCAATGCCATTCTCCCAAATCATCCTCCCTCCCTCTCCCACAGAGTCCAAAAGACTGTTCTATACATCTGTGTCTCTTTGGATGTGCAGCTTTTTAGTTTGATACAGTTCTACCTGTTGATTTTTGCTTTTGTTACCTTTGTTTCTGATGTCAGAAAAAAAAATTCACCAAGACTTTACTGCTTATGTTTTCTTCTAGGAGTTTTATGTTTTCTTCTAGGAGTTTATGTTTTCAGGTCTAACGTTCAAGTCCTTAATTCACTTTGAATTGGTTCTGTGTGTGGTGTAAAATAGTGGTGCAGTTTCGTTCTTTGCAGGTGGCTGTACAGTCTTCCCAGCACCATTTATTGAAGAGACTAACCTCTCTCCATTGAATATTCTTGGTGCTTTGTGGTAAATTAATTGACTGTATATATATGGGTTATTTCTGCACTGTCTGTTCTGTTTTATGGGTCTATGTGTCTGTTTTGATGCCAGTACCATGTTGTTTTGATGCCAGTACCATGTTGTTTCAATTACTGTGACTTTGTGACTTTGTAGTAGTTTGAAACCAGTTAGCATGATGCCTTCTGCTTTATTCTTCTTTCTCAAGGTGCTTTGGCTATTTGAAGTCTTTTGTGATTCCATATAAATGTGAGGATTGTTCATTCTATCTCTTTGAAAATGCCATTGAATCTTGATAGGGATCATATTGAATCTGTAGGTAGCTTTGGGTAGTACGGTCATTTTAGCAGTATTAATTCTTCTAATCCCGGAGCACGGAATGTTTTTCCCTTTATTTATGAGGACTTGCTTTGCGATTAAAATTCTGTATAGTCATGAACAAGTTCTCTTCAGTAAAATGTAAACAGTGTGATTGTTCTAGGACACTGTCAGGAAAAATGAAGAAGTTCTGTGTGTCTAATCTGTAGATGGAGCCTACAGGCATAGCTTGGGGGAGTAGCTCTGGAGTAGCTTTACTTAATACATCACATCTCTTAAAACCCATAAGTAAAGCTACTCCAGACCTACTGGAGTAGGCAGATTTATTTGTTTCTGGTTGTTTGTATGTAAATCTAAGTAAGTTAAGGACTGCATTTTCATATTTTGATTTCTAAAACAAAACTAGCAGTCAAGGGAGGACGAACAGAAGGGTAGACAAGAGACTTATTAGATAGGATAAATGATATGTAAATTATTATAATTTTGAGAAAATATTTATAAAATTATAACAAATAAATAATGGGAGAATGAGGAAAGAGGAGAGGAGATGTTTAAAGAATAGTACAAGTAAAATTAAAACAGGCTATATATTACAGAAGTGAATGAAAAAATTCATTAGTTGAAATGCAGGGCTAATATTTGATATTTCTTATAATTATTTTTTGTCATTTAAAAATAGTAAAGCATGTTGTTAGTCTACAGATATCTGAGAACTCAAATGCAGCTTTTTTTCTCTTCCAGTAATTGTTACTCTTGAACACTGTTTGTACTAATAAACCTATGCACTGCCATTTCTGGTCACAGCTTGGGGTAGGAGCCAGGGGCTCAGGTGATCTGGTGTAGAACCATGATTCTATCCCTCATTCACTGTGTATCCTTGGGCAATTTACTTACCTTTCTGTGCCTTACTTTTCTTATTTGTACTTACCTCTTTTTGTACTTCTAAATATTTATTGTGGGGCTAATGTGTCACAGGATCCACTGCTTAGAAATGCAGTTATGCTGAATATCAGAGTGCTGCTGCTGCTGCTAAGTCGCTTCAGTCGTGTCCGACTCTGTGCGACCCCATAGACAGCAGCCTGCCAGGCTCCGCCGTCCCTGGGATTCTCCAGGCAAAACATGGAGTAGGTTGCCATTTCCTTCTCTAATGCATGAAAGTGAAAAGTGAAAGTGAAGTTGCTCAGTCATGTCCGACTCTTAGCGACCCCATGGACTGCAGCCTACCAGGCTCCTCCGTCCATGGGATTTTCCAAGCAAGAGTACTGGAGTGGGGTGCCATTGCCTTCTCCGGAATATCAGAGTACCTGTATGCATTTGAGAAAAATTATAGCCATTGTACTTCAAAGGGTTCATCAATCCATCAAACGTTTCTGGGGCCCTGTTCATATGTTAGCACTGTTCTTGGTGTTCAGGATACCCCAGAGATCAGAATCCTTGCCCTCACTGAGCTCACCTTCAGGAGATGTGGGGAGCAAGTAGGGCTTAAGACATATATAATTGTGTAGCAAAATATTAATGCAAATTATGTTGTCTTCACAGTCAGATATAATTACCTGTGCTCAAGAAGTGGAAATGATGATAAAGCAGTTAGAAGCCCAGCTGGAACAATTAAAATTGACTGTAAAGTCAAAGACGGCTGTCCCAACATCACAAGTCTTTGTAAGCATTTGTCATCAGCTTTGAAACTTGTTTAAGGGTGAAGGAACTTTGAAGTCCCATAAAATTGGATCAAAAGTAATTTTAATTGTATTTAATATGGAAAATATGATATTAGTTTTATACAATTTGATCCTGTTCTTTTTGCTTATTTTGTAGTTAATAATCATAGAACTCGGTTGTTGTAAGTTGATTGAGAGGATTCTCTTAGTAGGCAATTGCTACCAAAGTACGTGATACCAGTATTGTCTGTCAGTTCACTTGCTCAGTCATGTCCAACTCCCTGTGATCCCACGGACTGAAGCATGCTAGGCTTCCCTGTCCATCTCTAACTCCCAGAGCTTGCTCAAACTTCTGTCCAACGAGTTGGTGATGCCGTCCAACCATCTCATCCTCTGTCGTCCCCTTTTCTCCTGATTCAATCTTTCCCAGCATCAGCGATCTTTCCCTGATTCAACTGACTCTTTCACAATGAGTCAGTTCTTCATATCAGGTGGCAAAAATATTGGAGTCTCAGCTTCAGCATCAGTCCTTCCAATAAATATTCAGGGCTGATTTCCTTTAGGATTGACTGGTTTGATATCCTTACAGTCCAAGGGATTCTCAAGAGTCTTCTCCAACACCACAGTTTAAAAGCATCAATTCTTCGGTGCTTAGCTTTCTTATGGTCCAGCTCTCACATCCATACATGATTCTACTGGAAAAACCATAGCTTTGACTAGAGAGACCTTTGTTGGCAAAGTAATGTCTTTGCTTTTGTTGGTCATAGCTTTTCTTGGCTTTTAATTTAATGGCTGCAGTCACCATCTGCAGTGATTTTGAAGCTCCAAAAAATAAAGTCTGTCACTGTTTCTACTGTTTCCCCACCTATTTTCCATGAAGTGATGGAACTGGATGCCATCATCTTCGATTTTGTGTGCTGAGTGTTAAGCCAAGTTTTTCACTCTCCTCTTTCACTTTCATCAAGAGGCTCTTTAATTCTTTGCTTTCAACCATAAGTGTGGTATCATCTGTGTATCTGAGATTGACATTTCTCCCGGCAGTCTTGATTCCACCTTGTGCTTCATCCAGCCCGAAATTTTGCATGATGTACTCTGCATATAAGTTAAATAAGCAGGATGACAATATACAGCTTTGATGTACTCATTTTCCCAATTTGGAACCAGTCTGTTGTTCCATGTCCATTTCTAACTGTTGCTTCTTGACCTGCATACAGATTTCTCAGGAGGCAGGTTAGGTGGTCTGGTATTCCCATCTCTTGAAGAATTTTCCACACTTTGTTGTGATCCACACAGTCAAAGGCTTTGGTATAGTCAAAAAACAGAAGTAGATGTTTTTCTGGAACTCCCTTGCTTTTTTGACGATCCAACAGATGTTGGCAATTTGATCTCTGGTTCCTCTGCCTTTTCTAAAACCAGCTTGAACATCTGGAAGTTCACGGTTCATGTACTGTTGAATCCTGGCTTGAAGAATTTTGAGCATTACTTTGCTATCATGTGAGAGGAGTGCAGTTATGCAGTAGTTTGAACATTCTTTGGCATCGCCTTTCTTTGGGGTTGATAAACTAACTTTTTCCAGTCTTGTGGCCACTGCTGAGTTTTCCAAATTTGCTGGCATATTGAGTGCAGCACTTTTACAGCATCAGCTTTTAGGATTTGAAATAGCTCAACTGGAATTCCATCATCTCCACTAGCTTTGTTCGTAGTGATGCTTCCTAAGGCCCACTTGACTTCGGATTCCAGGATGTCTGGCTCTAGGTGAGTGGTCATACCATCGTGGTTATCTGGGCTATGAAGATCTTTTTTGTATTGTTCTTCTGTGTTTTCTTGCCACCTCTTCTTAATATCTTATGCTTCTGTTAAGTCCATACCATTTCTGTCCTTTATTGTGCCCATCCTTGAATGAAATATTCCCTTGGTATCTCTAATTTTCTTGAAGAGATCTCTAGTCTTTCCCATTCTATTGTTTTTCTCTATTTCTTTGCACTGATCACTGAAGAAGGCTTTCTTATCTCTTCTTGCTATTGTTTGGAACTCTGCATTCAAATGGGTATATCTTTCCTTTTCTCCTTTGCCTTTCACTTCTCTTTCTCTTCTCTACTATTCGTAAGGCCTCCTCAGACAACCATTTTGCCTTTTTGCATTTCTTTTTCTTTGGGGTGGTCTTGATCACCACCTCCTGTACAATGTCATGAACCTTCATAGTTCTTCAGGCACTCTATCAGATCTAATCCCTGGAATCTGTTTGTCACTTCTACTGTATAATCATAAGGGTTTTGATTTAGGTTATACCTGAATGGTCTAGTGGTTTTCCCTACTTTCTTCAATTTAAGTCTTTATTTTGCAATAAGGAGTTCATGATATGAGCCAGAGTCAGCTGCTGGTCTTGTTTTCACTGACTGTATAGAGCTTCTCCATCTTTGGATGCAAAGAATATAATCAATCTGATTTTGGTATTGATCATCTGGTGATGTCCATGTGTAGAGTCTTGTGTTGTTGGAAGAGGGTGTTTGCTATGACCAGTGCATTCTCTCAGCAAAACTCTATAAGCCTTTGCCCTGATTCATTCTGTCCTCCAAGGCCAAATTTGCCTGTTACTCCAGGTGTTTCTTGACTTCCTACTTTTGCATTCCAGTCCCCTATAATGAAAAGGGCGTCTTTTTGGGTGTTAGTTCTAGAGGGTCTTCATAGCACTGTTCAACTTCAGCTTATTCAGCATTACTGGTTGGTTCATAGACTTGGATTATTGTGATATTGAATGGTTTGCCTTGGAAATGAACAGAGATCATTCTGTCATTTTTGGAATTGCACCCAAGAACTGCATTTTGGACTCTTGTTGACTATGAGGGCTACTCCATTTCTTCTAAGGGATTCTTTCCCACAGTAGTAGATATAATTATCTGAGTTAAGTTCACCCATCCCAGTCTGTTTTAGTTCACTGATTCCTAAAATATCAGTGTTCATTCTTGCCACCTCCTGTTTGATCACTTCCAGTTTGCCTTGATTCATGGACCTAACATTCCAGGTTCCTATGCAATATTGCTCTTTACAGCATTGGAATTTACTTCCATCACCAGTCACATCCACAACTGGGTATTGTTTTGCTTTGGCTCCATCTCTTCATTCTTTCTGGAGTTATTTCTCCACTCTTTTCCAGTAGCATATTGGGCACCTACCAACCTGAGGAGTTCATCTTTCAGTGTCATATCTTTTTGCCTTTTCATGCTGTTTATGGGGTTCTCAAGGCAAGGATACAGAAGTGGTTTGCCATTCCCTTCTCCAGTGGACCACATTTTGTCAGAACTCTTCACCATGACCCGTCTGTCTTGGTTGGCCCTACGCAGCATGGCTCATAGCTTCACTGAGTTAGGTAAGGCTGTGGTCCATAGTATTGTCTGTGGCAACAGAAATAATCCATAGTGCAGTGTTGAAAGCATGTTTATAGTAGCTAGTTAGAAATTGCCTCCAGCAAAGAGGTGATGTAACTTGTGACCTTTCTGAAAAGATAGATAAAATCACTTTGTTTACAAGACCTGCACGTATTCCGACTTTCTGATTATCTGCATCACCTTTTTAGGCAAATCTGGGAGCGATCACTGGGTTGGGAAGATCCCCTGGAGGAGGCCATGGTAAACCACTCCAGTGTTCTTGCCTAAGGAATCCCCATGGACAGAGGAGCCTGGAGGGCTACAGTCCATGGGGTCACAAAGAGTCAGACATGAGTGAGCAATTAAGCACAGGGAGCCCCAAAGATATACAATATGCATTTACAATATTTTATGGAGCATTTTGAGTTTCTGATAATTTTCTGTAATCATTCTCAATATTTGATTTTAAAAACCAAGGAACAAAAGCCTAAGTTATTTCACTTATAAGTAGGGCCTGATTAATTTTTTGTTATATGAATATGAAAAAGAAATATTTTATCTCACTAACACAAAATCTCTAACTTATAGCTTACAAGAAAATGCCCCAAGATGTATCCCTGACTTTCCAAGTTCTTTTGAATCATAATTGAGCCAGATAAATCTAATTATAATGAGTCATATTTAGCTATTTTTTTAAAAAAAGATTTTTTTCCTCTAGACCTTTTGAAGTGAAGTGTCCGTGAATGTTTCTTACATGATCATATGTCTTTGGTTCTTTTGAATAAACTAACTTTCTAACAATTATACCAAAATAATATACTTTGAAATACAAGTTTATTTTCTTGTAATTTGTGAGTCCAATTTCTACTGATTCTATTGTCTAACTTCATGAGACTTTCACTTGTCTTACAAGAGAATTAATCTCTTTATCACAACAGAAATTTGTACTAATTTTTAAGAGTGATTTATAATTTTATTAAACAGTGACATTTTGAACATTTTTGTCTCTTCTGCAGCCCATCTTCATTGCCCTTTCCAACCTGTGGACTAGCTTTCAAGATGAAACTGTCTTGATTAGCATCCTTAGTAATTTAACTACTCATCTTGAGCCATTCCTGGGGGCTCATGACCTGTTCTTTCCTGAGAAAGTGATGCAAGTTCTTCTTGATGGAGTGACTGTGAAAACTGACGTGTGTAGAATAAAAGAGCACATAGGTAATAGAAATCATCTATTATTTCCTCTTCCTATTAAAATTACCTCTAGAATAAAGTCACTCTTTTGTTTTAAAATTTTCAGCTTTTATCTTTCTGATAAAGTTTTGAATATCTTTCTTGATTATAAGACTACTAACGTTCATTATAGAAAATGTAGAAAACTGTAAATATATAAACTGAAGAGTCTGCTATCCAGCAATAACCACTGGACCATAAAGAAGGCCGATGCTGAAGAATTAATGCTTTCTAACTGTGGTGTTGGAGAAGACTCTTGAGAGTCCCTTGGACTGCAAGGAGATTCAACCAGTCCATCCTAAAGGAAAGCAGTCCTGAATATTCACTGGAAGGACTGATGCTGAAGCTGAAGCTCCAATACTTTGGTCACCTGATGCAAAGAGCTGACCCATTGGAAAAGCCCCTGATGCTGAGAAAGATTGAAGGCAAAAGGAGAAGGGGGCAGTAGAGGATGAGATGGTTAGATTTCATCACCAACTCAATGTACATAAATTTGAGCAAACTCCAGAAGATAGTGAAGGACATGGAAGCCTGGCATGCTACAGTCCATGGGGTCACAAAGAGTCAGACACGACTTAGCGACTGAACAACAATGATCATTCCTGATGTTATTATTAGTGTTTTGGTTAAGAGTGATTTCATGTGCTTATGGGTTTCAGTTGTAATCTTAGTGATTTTGTTAATTTGTTTGTAGTAGAAAAGGATGTTAATCCTTTCTCTATTTGTGCAAACAAAGCTCCACTTTTTCAGAGTGCTTTTTGCCATATATCTACCCCAGATTCAGGTAGAAATTTATGAATCAATAAATGTTACTCCTGTAAAATTGAGCTTATTTTAGACCCTTTAAGAGATGCACTGATTCTTATAGAAAGGCTGTCTTTACCAATAAACTTCTTTTTATATTTGTAGCCCCTTCTATAATTTGAGTTAAATACAACTCAAAATTCATAAGAAATGTCAAAATAGAGTTTGGGAATTGAATTGTTGCCTAAAATGGAAAGTTTTTTGAGAAAATGAAATTAAATAGTTTACTCTTTAAATTTCCTTTTCAAATTCTATTTTTTTGAAAGTGAAAAATAAAATATAGTGGTAACACTCACTCTTAAACTGCTAGAGTATGTAAAACCTGAACACTAAATCAGAAAGACTTTAAAACCTCCTCTCAGTTAAAGTTTTTCCTACTCATGTCATTTTGTTGAAACAGCATATCTATGCAAATACTAAATGAAATTGAAAAGTTAAAGGCACTTCAGCAGTAGATATTAAATTCAACCATATTGGCAAGATGTGTCATCTTCTACTATGAATCAGAATTGTTTATGCACTAGAACACAATTTATCAAGTCACTGCTCCAGTGAATTGGGAGACCCAGTGTTCTTCTAAAAATATTTATACTTGCCACATCTCATCACTGTTTGAAGCTTTCAGGCACATCAGGAAAGAAGAGGGAAGAAGGTTTGTTTTTTCTGAAGTATGCATTTACTTCCAGCTGTAGCCACAGGGTTGTTTATAGTGTCTACTGTTTGGATACAGAGCCAGAAACAGAAGTGAAGGTAGCACTGCAAAAGCAAAGACGCTCAGGCATCAGTGCTTTGTAAAGGCTCTTTTTTATTTGTGTAAAAAAAAAGTAGCAACATGAAGAAGACTTTTTATAAGTGTGAAGAACAAAAATTGCACTCCTTGTATCAAAATTAAGTTACTGAAAAATGTTTTTGTGACTCTTTCTGCTCATTCTCAACCATTTCAAGAAGGGACGGTCCTAGTATATAAGCATCGTATTCAAAGTATTTTGTCACCTTGCATATTATGTTACTAAGAGCTATGCTGTTAGTTAATTTATTTCTGTTTTAGTCACATAGCAGCCAGTCTCTTCTGCTCATTTACCCAATGAATAAGGTTTCTCTTGTACTCCTCTTTCATTTTAGAAGATAAAGTAAATGTGGCAGATTTCAAAAAACTGGAGTGGCTTTTCCCAGAGACAACAGCCAATTTTGATAAATTATTGATTCAGTATCGGGGATTTTGTGCTTACACTTTTGCTACAACAGATGGTCTTCTCCTTCCAGGTACGTCATTGGAAATAATACTGTTCTCCCTTCTCGAATTTTTTTTTATTTAAATGAAATGTGCTTATTGTCACTCATTCACTTTGTAAAACTTTATGGAATCTAATGTTGAACTAAGAAAGGAGCTACAAATGTGATCCAAATGAAGTATTTATCTTTGAAGCGCTTGCAGTATAACCTGATAAACTGACATAAATAAGTTACAATGCAAGTGATAAGTGATGGAATGTATATCATGAAATATAAGTGCTGCAGTGTCATAAGAGGGGATGACTCATATGTCAGTGAAGGATTCCAGAAACATTATATGGCATTCCTAAAATATGTCATTTTCCAAAGTGATTACTTGAAAGAGCAACACTAGTGTGACCGATATGTTTATTAAAAAATATTCTTTGTCACTTTATGGCTCTATTCCATTAACATAGATCAGTATTTCTGTATAAGTCAGATCCCACTAAAGAAATGGCCAGTATTTTATCAAGTCAAATTCCCCTATGAGGTATATATATATTACTGGAGCTTCTCCAAAACAAAGTAAATCAGAAATTGAGAGGAAAATAAATTATTATTCAAAAAGTGCCATGTGAATTAGAAATAGAATCATTACAAAGAATTATTGGGATTGTATATATGCAGGGTAGAGAACATACACTTTGACTCCTTTTTTTATGGTAGTAGATTTTTTTATTATGGGAGTAATAAAAGGTTTACCTTGGGGAACTGAGAGAATAGTATTCTGAGGTCCCATGAGGGTCACTGATAGTGGAGAGAAACCAAACAAGAGCCATGAAGTAATGAAAAGCAATGGAATGGAGGTGGTTTCTTTCTTCTCTGTTCTGTTTTTTCCTTCCCTTTCCTCCCCTCTCCCCAATTTCTCTCTCTCTCTCTGTTCACAAATACAAAAGGAAGGGAGTCATGAGATAGACAAACAGAGAGAAACATGGATGCAGAGTGAAGAGAGCAGTACCACCATGTGGCTGGAAAAGCTATGGATGGAGGAGCCTGGTAGGTTACAGTCCGTGGGGTTGCAAAGAGTCGGACACGACTGAGCAACTTCACTTTCACTTTTCATTTTCATGCATTGGCGAAGGAAATGGCAACCCACTCCAGTGTTCTTGCCTGGAGAATCCCAGGGACGGCGGAGCCTGGTGGGCTGCCGTCTAGGGGTTGCACAGAGTCGGACACAACTGAAGCGACTTAGCAGTAGCAGCACTTGGAGAGCCTGGTTTCTAGTCCCCATTGTCTGTTAGTAAACAGGGTAATTTTGAGCAAATCTTGTGCTTTGGACCTCAGTTTCCAGGTCCAGAAAAGGAGAAGGACCAATTAGGAAATCTCTTTGGTCCCTTCCAGCTCCCATCAACTATGATTCTAAGAAAGGGGGAGAATGAGAAAAGTAGACAGACTTGTGGGGCTTTGGGTTTTAGCATCCTTTCTGAATCAGCTAGTCTGGAGACTTTATTTCTGCTTATTCCATTGCTTCTACATCTACACTGTTCTCTGGGCAGTAGCCACCTACGCTGCCTGGGAGGAATGCTCTAGGAGTCTCTCCTTCCTCAAGACTGCAGATCACAGGGCTTGAGTCCCCAGGTGATGCTGGGGCTTACCTGACAGAGTCCTTTCAGATGACATCGTTGACTTTATTGTCTGCCCCTTCTTCCCTTGCACACTGCTCCAGCCCCACTGGCCTTCTTGCTATTCCCAAACATTCCAAGTCCATTTTTCACCTCAGAGCTTTTGCACTGACTATTCCCTCTACTTGGACCACTCTCCCCCTCACCCCCACATAGCTACATACCTTGCTCCCTCATCTTATTCAGCCTTCTCTGTTCACCCACTTTAAAATATCAATCCCACCCTCCTTCCTTTGACTGTTTAAACTGCTTTACTTTAATTTTACTTTAACCTGTTTACTTATTTGTTTTCTGTAGCACTGATCACTCTCTGGCCTATGTTATATTTATTGATTTGTTTTCACTGTATTCTCAGAGCCAAGAACAGGGTCAATAAATATTTGTTAAATAAGTGAAAGAATGAATAATAAGAGTGTTACTGTTTCCTATATAATTCCCACAAACTGTGGATACTTATAACCCATATTTTATGTAGTATCTTTTCATAGTGGGAAATACTTCCTAACATGCAAATGTGCATTTTGGGAAAAATGTCTCATTTTTGTAGTTCTTACCAAATTATTTTTAAAACAATGCTTCTAGTAGTTGGTTTGGTTTAAGGAGATTTGAAAAACCTGCTAGATGACTAAGTGGCTTCCCATAGAAGATTTTTAAGCAACTTATATCTGGATAGTGAACTATATTTAGATAAAATCATAATTTAAAGCTTAACAATATGGTACTTCCCTAGCAGTCCAGTGGTTAAGACTCCACGCTTCCAATGCAGGAGGCATAGTTTCAATCTCTAGTCAGGGAACGAAGATCCTGTATGTGGCATGGTGTGGCCCCTCCCTCCCAAATTAAAAATATAAAATAAATTTCTTTTGAATTTTACATAAATATAATTTAACAAAATGTGTAACTTAAAACTGCTAGTTGTAACATTTCAGCTAAATAAAGACATGTGATGTATTAAAAATGGAGTATGAGGGAAGGGTTCTATGAGCGTATTATAAACATAGAATCACTGAGTATTTCCTATCTAATTTAGTTCCTTTTCTTAATTTTCAGGAAATCCATCAATTGGAATTTTGAAATATAAAGATAAGTATTATACTTTCAATACCAGAGATGCTGCATATTCGTTTGCAGAAAATCCTGAAAATTACATTGATATAATTAGAGAAAAAGCCAAAAGAAATGCAGAATTGATTCAGCTACTGGAACTTCATCAACAGTTTGAAAGCCTTATTCAGTATTCTCAGGTAAGCAGGGTTGGCATTTTAAGAATTTATGACATTTAAAAATGTAGTTGATAAAAAAGTTACATTTTGTTGTAGAATGCTTCCCAAGTCCAGGCAGGAGACATGGTCAGATGAGGGCCTTTACAGGTTATCTGAAAGGCATTCACATCCAAAGATGGAAACTAAGGAAATCCACAAAAAGTAAATGAAAACAAGATAAGGAGTCAAACTGATGAATTGGACTGGAAAAAATCTGGAAGGACAAGACTGCTGCTGCTGCTGCTAAGTCGCTTCAGTCATGTCTGACTCTGTGCGACCCCATAGACGGCAGCCCATCAGGCTCCCCCGTCCCTGGGATTCTCCAGGCAAGAACACTGGAGTGGGTTGCCATTTCCTTCTCCAGTATGTGAAAGTGAAAAGTGAAAGTGAAGTCGCTCAGTTGTGTCTGACTTTTAGCGACCCCACGAACTGCAGCCTACCAGGCTCCTCCGTCCATGGGATTTTCCAGGCAAGCGTACTGGAGTAGGGTGCCAATTGAGATAAATCATTGAAACTACAGTATTTCCTTGTCTAAAACTGAAGGAGCTCAGTACAGGTAATACAGGTGATAACTCACGCTCAGAGGTGTGGAATCATTTAACAAGTTTAAATGGCAGTAGTCTGAAAGGCTGCAGAATGAATCTGAAGGTGTGTTTCTGTGTGAATTGGTGCCTATCCCCTAATACATTCAACAGACATTTCCTGAACTGCTTGCCATGTGCCAGGCATGATACTTGGCACAGTGAACAAAGCAGGTAACAATCCCTGCCTGCAGGAGTTCCCATTCTGCTGTTGTAGATCCTTGTTTTCTTCTTGCCTCTCATTTTCACTGTTCCAACTTTTAATTACTCTGTCATCCTCTCTGGTTTAATTTACCCCTTTTAAACTCACTAAAGTAAAATCCTGCAAGGCATTATTTATGAATTTTTTTTTAATATGTATCAACATTCTAATGATCAAGCAGGTGGGTTTGGGCTGGACTAACTGGGTTGGCAAGGACCCCAGCAGTAACTGGTAGGAGGAAGATGGGGCTGGTGACTGTGAGCACAGAGGGTGGTCTGAATGCTTGGGCAAGGAGACTGAGAACCGGCCAGGGATGACATGGCTGAAAGGGATCTGCTGTTGGCACTCTTGTTCTGACACCCCTCTGCCAGCCTGTTGATGTGACACTGCAGCTGTCCTTTTAAGGTAGCAGGAAGACAGGGAAAGACTAGACTCAGATAATCAGAAAGGCATGCTGAGTGTGGATATCTTTTCTATTAAAGGACAATTTCCTCCTACATTCCTGGTTTTCCCTTTCTGTGTATTTAATCCTTC